>NC_046622.1:24505233-25746483 GCF_900324465.2 Anabas testudineus | reverse complement strand
AAAAGTGAATGTATTCATTACCTGAATGGAGGCAGAGGCCACTTGGCCAGCTTGGTCAAAGTCGAGGGACACTACATGGGAGAAGCGGCTGGCATTGGTATTCAGTGCAGTCGAACTGTTGCCAAAAGCTTCCAGAATGGTGTAGACTGCCTGCCACTTCTCAGCTGTGTTACAAAAAAATAATTAATTGAAAGGTTCCAGCACATAGACAGAATCAAAGTGTTTAGGTATTTATTAGATATTCATGAGAAGCTTATGTTAAAGGATCTGTGTTTTACCCCATTTATGAGATGGTTATACTGTAGGTGAAGGGTAATTTTCTCACATGAGATATGGTGACATAATCTTGCTTCAAAGAAAGAAATGTACAATGTACATTGTACATATCAGCTACCGGTTGCTGCTGTTTTTGTGTTTTGTGTTCTGTTTTTGCACTGTCTTCAGATGTCTGTCTGGACTTTTTCTTTGTGTTCTTGCACTGTTTGCACTAGGTTGCACAGGATGCACTTTATGTGGCTAGGACAACTTAGCAGTCCTCAGCTGCATGTTCTGTCTTGTTACCGTCTTATGTAGCACCATGGTTCTGGAGAAACGTTGTCTCATTTCACTATGTACTGCTTCAGCTATATGTGGTTGGAATGACAATAAAGATTCTTGACTTGCCTTGAAATATAGCAAATAATTTTATTTCCAATCGAGTCCTGTAAAACAACATTATGTCACAGTTCTACAGTATCTACTACTATAGTACAGTTAACATCTGCTGAATCTATTCATGACTCCACTTTTTTCTGCTTATCAGCAGACTCACCAGAAAAGATTTTGCCTGTGCTGCCAGCGATGGACACTAAGTACTGAACCAGGTGCTGGCAATTGGTGGTCTTGCCACTGCCGGACTTCCCGAGCAGCACAATGGACTGATCCTGCCGGGTGGTGAGCAGGCTGCGGTAAGCAGACTGAGCCACAGAGTAGATATGAGGAGCAGAGTCCTCACGGCGACAGCCCTTGAACATGTGCATTACCTAATGGGGAAGGAAGACAGGGAGGATGTATTTACGCACAGGTCACCTATGTTTTGGAAAACTCAAAGTCCAAAAAGGTCTACAAAATACCAAGATAAGTCATTTAATTTCATATCCAGCTTTTATTTGACCTACAGTATAACCTGTACAATTGCCACTGTGGAAAAGATACATAGACATTTGACTATAAAACCACATAAATATTTTGTTCAAGTTCTTCCAAAATAACTTTTCCACCAACTTCTCTGAGGAAATCTACAAGAGGTAAATAAGAAGGCCAAGCTCTTTTTAGGCAGGTATTTGGCAGGTATTTTTTGTGAGATTTGTTGATTGTGCTTTTCAACAAAAATCATGAGCATACACACATTATATTATTTCAACAGCAAAATTAGCTGGCCCCTGCCGTCTGTCTTAAGCTTAAATTCGATTCAATTTTATTTATATAGCGCCAATTCACAACAAACGTCATCTCAGGGCACTTTACACTGTAAGGTTTAAGACCTTAACAAAATACAATTGTACACAGAATAATACAGAAAAACCAACAATCATACTTGAGCAAGCACCAGGCGACAGCGGAGCAGAAAAAGTCCTTTTAACAGAAGAAACTGCTAGAAGGCTCAGTGTGGGAGGCCATTTGCCTCGCCTGGTTGTGGTGAGTGGAAAGAGGAAAAAACGGCTTACCTTCTCAGAATACATTGAGGGGGTGCTAAGGGGGTTAATGACCACCATGTTGTGTCCAGCATAGGTGTGGATGAGATTGCCTCCATAGCGCTGCCTGAGGCAGTGTATCACACTGGATTCATTTAGATAGAGTAATGAGGCTAGGTCCTCTGATTGGTCATATGATGGAGGGTTGGCCTACACAGGGGAAGAGAGAGAGAGATGACATGACTGCATTCAAATAACTACAGAGAGAAAAATTTTTACTTAATCAGAGCAAAATCCTGAACTAGTATACAGTCCAGTAGAATGATTCAGAAAAAAAAAAACAATGCCTAGGATCAAGCAGACATGAACATGAAGTAATGTTGAGAGACACCGGGAAAACAGTGAAGTCCTTCATCTTCTTATTACTAAACTACTTCTAAAATTACAAATTTACAAATTAATACAAAATACAAATTAAACCAATATTTCATACATTTGATTACATTTGAGATAACCTTGAGGTGCACCATTATCGGTAAAAACGTCTTAATTGAGTCCGAGATAAACCCTGACTAAACCTTTCTAAGATGTTCCTGCAGCTTTGAAAGACCGTGGTGGTTTGCTTTATCACTTGTACATAGTTTACAGTCATGAATTAATAATTATGTTTGGTACTCGATATGTACATCACCAAGTACTGTATGAGAAAACATCAAGAGCTATAAGACAGCTTTTTTATTTTCGTCAAACTTTATTTGGTCTCATAGGACAGGTTTTTAGAAGTCTTGCGTTTTTTTCAGATGTAGTTATGTGAATCTTAGTTGTGCTTACATGCTCTTTTTATACAAGAGAGGCTTCCTACAGGCAACCCATCAAAACAAACTGTACTTGTTACTCCTGGAAAGACTGGCTACTCCTATCTTCAACTCCAAATTGTTTGGACATTGTTTTATATCTCTTTCTAGCACACACCCTAATGCCTAAACATTTGCTTGATTTGAGGTCTGCACACCTACAGATGATCAAATAATCCTGATGATTAGTTGCACCTACTGTAGCTGCAGTTTACTCTCTTAAATCCTATGAAAAAGTGGTAATGTAGTACTTAATTATGCCCACATGTTCTTCCTTTCCATTTTATCTCTGTTAAATACACTAAAGTGATTCTGCAGATTTTACGACAGACTATCCCACAGGAAGGTTTAATTTTTTTGTCTTCTGATGAGTTGTACTGTCAAAATCTTGGCAACAACATAAATAACATATTGCTTTGTTCCACTAAATATGTCTTTAGAGATTTCAGAAATGGCTGACTGGGAAATGCACACGTCAACAGCAGCAATTTGTCGAACTACCCAACCCTCTCAACTTCTCCTCCACTTACCCCTGCAGCTTTCATTGTCCTCTGTGACCATTGCCAGTACCATTACTCTCTGCTTCAGAGACTCTCTGAGACAGAGTGACCAGAGGAAAAAAGGGCCTAACTATCCTGCCTGGGAAGGCTACTGTTATTTTACAGCACAACATACCTTCTGAATAAAACTACTGTATACTTGCAAATGGCTTTTGCAGTAGATGACGGCGCTACTGTGGGGTTTCAGTGTCTTGTCCAAGGACACCTCGACATGTAGCCAGGAGGAACCACTAGCTCTGGGGTTTGTAGACAACTGCTCTACCACCTGAACTACTCTCACACCACCTTCAGGGTTTCTGTCACAAAATGTGTAGCAATATATCAGTGATCATTCTCAGTCATCTAGGTGAAGTTAAGATGAGTCATGGCAACTGAACTTCCTTCTAAAATCCAGTTGACATGACTCAACTTCCACATAACAAGGATGACTGAGAATCTTCACTGATATATACTTTATTCTTTTTTATTTGAAGTGAAAATTTGGCTTTACTCAGGGTTTGTTTCTGAATGTCAAATCTGAATGTGTCAAAAAAAAAAAGATCAATGGTATGCAAATACAGTGATAGGAATATTGTCCAGTCCAGAATTATTTTTGATGTTTAGAAACTGCTGATTGGTTTGAATGAACATAAGAGCTGCTGAATCAAAACAGATTAATAGAGATATACTGCCATTCCAAGCCATCTCCCACTCACCCTTTCTACATCATCTTCATCCACATCCAGTATTGTCCCATCATACTCCAGTTTGATTTTCACTTTGCCCTCTAGCATAGAGCCAGCCTCTGTCTTCACCAAAGTTGCTGTAAACAGAAAGGACAGGAAACACTGATGTGTAGCTCCCACCTGATTAGATAAACTGACTCATTAAAAGGCAAAAAAGTTTTATTTTTATTATTTTAAAGCCCTACATATGCAGACCACAACATAGTGAAAGCTGTACTGGAAGTGAGTTTCCTCTTGTGTGTCCATGAGCAAAATTATTTTGAGGGTGTGGACTGTAGCTACTTTGACTGGCATAAACCCTTAAAACGTTTTGAGTTTGAGTTTGTTCCGCACATGAAGAAGATGCTAATGTAAGCCATACCTCACCAAAAGAAGAAGAAGATGAAAATAAGAATTGTTGATTCACATAAAGCTGAAAAAGGGCTGTGATGTCAAACACTATAGAAATTCACCAAGGACAGGAAACACTGATGTGTAGCTCCCATCTGGTTAGAATAACTGACTCATTAAAAGGCAAAGACAAGAAAAAGTTTGACTTTTATTTTTTTTAAAGCCCTAAATATGCAGACTACAAAATAGTGAAATCTGTACTGGAAGTGAGTTTCCTCTTGTCTGTCCATAAGCAATCTCTGTGCTGATTGTGAATCAAGCTGTTGTTCTCTGCATTTGATTGACTGAATTTATCTAGTTACTTGATTTTCTTTATAATTTGCATTAGCCATTTATTCAATTTTATTAAATTTGCACATCTATTTAGCTTAATTTCCTCCTCTGACTGAAGTTATGGAAGAACATGGGAAAATTGGATAGAGTTTATGTACACTTAATGCTAGTGAAAAACCAGTGGCTTCAACTAAGGACGCATCAGAATATCTACTATTATGTGCCTTGGCCTACAATGGACATTGCCTTCAGGATGGTGATGCAACAATTTTGGCGATCGGTGATACCAAGGCCATTTTGGGTAATGTTTTGGGGAAACAGGAGATAGGTCTGGAGAGGAGGCCCTGACGGCGGCTCAACTAAGTTTGTACGCAGCAACACAAGCTCATGATAGAGATATTTTGAGTGGTCTTGTGGCAGACTCATAAGATGAGTAGGGGATCCCAATGTCAAGGGGACCTACGGAGCGTTGGCAAAGTCCTTCTGGTGATTAATAGGGAGGTTCTGAGAATCAACAAGGTAATTGTCACAGTCTGAAGAAAAAACAATGGTACTCGTAATTGTGGCTTGAAAAACAACTATTAAAATTATGGCAGATTCAGGGTAGTCTGTGTACCTCCAAGATCTTTGAATTCTAGTATACTTAGGGATAATACAACTGATTCCAAATTTGAATGCTGTTTCCTTTGCAGTGGAAAGGTCTCCTGTAAACTTCCTTGGATGCGATGCTTTGTGTAAACTGAAATGTGCCATTTTGTGCAAACTGTAAGTGATGATTGTTGACGCTATACAGCACCAACCACTGTGGCAAGGGATAAAGAGATGGTGTACTGGCTGGGGGATTGAGTGATCTTTTTGAGCCCAGCTGAAATCTAGATGGAAAGGTAACTTCCCTGATGCAATATCCCCTCTGTGTCTGATGATGATACTGATGTGGGATTTATTAAGTCTGCACAACCACTGGAAGTGAACTTTAAACAGGTTGTAGACCACATTGGAAGCCACAATATCTGCTGAAACCTGAGGTTGGTATTGAGCCAATAAAACATGGCCTGTTGGATGCAGGTGTGTTAGTGGTAGAACCAAAGTCAAACATACTGATCTTGCCAGTAAAGAAAGCAGATCAGAGTAAGTATTGACTGGTGAGACCAGCAGGTACCTCTTTGCATTTCAGTATAGGGTTTGATTTATAACTGAAACTGCGTACAGAGCTAAAAATCACTACTAGTACTAGGTCCTGCCACTGAAATGACACTTGGCATTCAGGCCAAAGAGTTCAATCTTTGTTTCATCAAAGCATAGAATTTTGTTTCTCAGGGTCTGAGAGTCCTTCAAGTACCTTTTGACAAACTCCAGAAGGGCTGTCATGTGTTTTTAACTGAGGAGTGGTTTCCATCTGGCCACTCTACCACCCAAGGTTCTTCTATTTACGGATGATAGAGGCCACTGTGCTCATTGGGATCTTCAATGCTGCAGAACCTTTTCTGTACCTTTCCCCAAATCTGTGCCTCGATACAATCCTGTCTCAGAGGTCTACAGGCAATTTCTTGGACTTAATGGCTTGGTTTGTGCTCTGGCGTGCACTGTTAACTGTGGAACCTTATATAGACAGGTGTATGCCTTTCCAAATCGTGTCCAATGAACTAAATTTCCAATAATAAATTTGTTAAGATTTCAAACAAACCTCTTTAACTTTGTCACTTTGAGTTTGTAGAATTATGAGGAAAACAATTAATTTAATCCATTTTGGTATCAGGCTGTAACATTACAAAATGCAGAAAAAGTTAAGTGCTGTAAATACTTTCTGGATGCATGGTACACTTATCCTACATACATTCCATACATATATGGAAATAGATCTTTGGTGTTGGTCTGAGCTCATATTCACATGTAATTCACATGTGTTATGTTACAGTTTATTACTTTACTATTACCTTTTTACAATTATTTTTTGGACATATTACATTATATTGTTAGTCATTTAATCTTACTTTAATCACTTGCAGTAAAGTAAAAAAAGATTATGTAAACAACATAAAGACGTAATGTGTTTGCATTAAAGCTTTTTGCTTTAAAGTGCAGACAATTGTGTCAATTGATTGAGTAATTTGACAACTGTTATAATTTGAAAGAGATTCAGATTTTTGGTTCTTTATTATGTCATAGGTTAACATGATACTTGCTCACTGTAA
This sequence comes from Anabas testudineus, assembly GCF_900324465.2. NCBI lineage: Eukaryota > Metazoa > Chordata > Actinopteri > Anabantiformes > Anabantidae > Anabas > Anabas testudineus. Next base: position 25,739,816 of record NC_046622.1, on the reverse strand, counting down.
CTGCTTGTTTGCTCTTTTCTATAAAGACAATAAATGGCTTAGATTAAGTTGTGTAATGATAAGTTGATCCTTACCTATGATTTGAAGTTTATTAATGTTAATTTGGGTTTAGTATGCCTGATGTTTCTGGTGCTTTAAACCAGGGGTCACTAGCAACGCGGACCGCGGACCGGACCCAGAAACTGTCCCATACAGACATAGAGCTACAGACCAAACCGAACATTTTGATTCCAAATTTATCGGGGCACCTTAATTTTAAACGACGCAGCTATTACAATCGTTACGGTAGTTATTTAGTGGACCCGAGAACGCATTAGCCAATTGAATGCGAGTTAAGCCATCCCACGTGACTTCACTTAGCCAATCGATTCTGTGGATCACAGGCGGTAAATTTAGAGACTTAACAGTAGATGAGAGAAAGTTCGAGGTTGGAAAGAAATTAATAAAGACGGTGATAACAGAGAAACAGAGAGGAGAGAGATACAGACGCCAGGGAGGAGAGATACAGACGACAGAGAGGAGAGAGAGATACAGACGACAGAGAGGAGAGAGAGATACAGACGACAGAGAGGAGAGAGAGATACAGACGACAGAGAGGAGAGAGAGATACAGACGACAGAGAGGAGAGAGAGATACAGACGATGGAGAGGAGAGATACAGACAACGGAGAGGAGAGATACAGACAACGGAGAGGAGAGATACAGACGACAGAGAGGAGAGACACAGACGACAGAGAGGAGAGTTACAGATGACAGAGAGGAGAGATACAGACGACAGAGAGGAGAGACACAGACGACAGAGAGGAGAGATACAGACGACAGAGAGGAGAGAGGGAGAGAAAAGAGGTAAGAGTTGATAAAACTATACTATACTTAAAGAGGAAGAGATAAATATAGAAATGCCCAAAAAGAGAAAAGTGGACAGTGAAAATAGAGTTTTTAAACCGTAATGGACAGACTCCTTTCTGTTCATATTACCCACTGGGAGCAGTAAACCAGTGTGTCTGATATTTTCAGAAACTGTGGCTCTTATTAAAAAAGCCAATATCAAACTGCATTATGAGACAAAACACAAATGTTTTGAACACACATACCCACTGAAATCTGAAGAGCGATCACAGAAAGTTGCTAGTCTCAGAACCCAGTATGAGCAGTCCACCAGGATCTGGAGCCACATGCTCAGTTTGATGTTACATAACAATAAATTAGTCAAAAGGTTTTTGAATTGTACTGAATTCATTTGATTTGACAGTCAAGTATGGATTACATGCAGGCTACTTGATAATATATCGCAGTAAATAGGTAGACATTATAATCTTCTGGACCTTTGCTTGTAAAAATATTGTGTAACCGGACCTCTTTAAATTTTAGTTGAATACCCCCGCTTTGAACTGTTCCATGGTCTTGTCGACTATGGAATGAGGCAAACTGCAGTAGTTATAGTTTTTACATAGTCACAGTGACACGATTATTGATAGAAATCGGTATCTGAGAAAAATCTCTTATCTTATAATAAATCCTCATTGGAACTGTATTGATTAGTTTGGTGTCTAATCTGTACTACTACACCATTAACTGCTTAAAGGGTCTCAGATACAGTAAACAGTGAAAATAAAATTGTCCACAGTAAAATAAAATTCCCTCCACTGAGAGATATCAGTATACATGCAGCAAGGCCAAGTAATTCAAGCTTACCCAATGAGAAGCCATCTTTGTGGACTAGCCAGACTTTCTCTGATCCATACCAAGCCTGTTCTGCTGAAATTTGCTCCTCTGTCTTTACCTGGTAGACAGAAATTATAATGATAAACATTATTGGAAAATACAGTCATGTAACATTGCTTGGTCACTGTACATTTAACTGGGTCTTTCTGAAACCACCTGAAATTCCAGCTTATTGCCAGCACAAACTAAATGTCTAGGGGTTTTTTATAAAAAAAAAAAAAGTTTTTTCATGATGATGGCCATGCAGTGGATGGCAGTGGACTCACTGACCTCCAAGTCCACTGAAAACTGCATGTTGCTTTAGGGTGGAGTTTGAGACTGTGATCTTGTGTGTATATGGTCATCATTTATGTATGTACAAGGAACTTCAAACCATACACCTATGAACCCCATGGGTGTGTTGAAGGATTTTAATGGTGATGAAAATATCAAGGAATACATTGTATCAAAAACACGAAACAAGGAAAAGTGAGGAAGGAGTAAAATTGCAATAAACAGAAATAAATTAAAAAACAAGACACACTGCACTTCACTCACAAAAAGGGGGCATCAAACAGAACAACACTGTGCAGGATGATCATAAGACAAGCTGGTGGTGAATTACACTCAGACAGACCAGACCTGGGATTGTTTAGCTGCAGCATGAGATGCCTGAAGGATGGCCACAGGATCCTCTTCCATTAATCCCTGATAAGTTGTTGATGTTGAACAAATGTTATACAGACACACATACAGACACATAAGATAACATAGGTAAGCAGATAAATAAAAATATCACCTGCATAGACCATTTCCATTTCTGAACACAAAGTTGTTAGTCAAACGTATCCATCATATAACACACCTATAAGCTCTGCTTTGAAATTGGAGTTCACAAATTAATGTAATAAAATAAATCCATGACAATAGAAAAGATACAGAGGTGACGAAAAACACCTGAAAGTCATGATTAGCTACACAACACTCATGCAGATGGTATTTCACATCACCATACATACATGTATCATGGTGTACCGCTTAGTGGAGCTTAATTTCTGGTTAATTGAAGTCCATAGTTTTTTATTTTGAGAAAATATTTTAAAGATTTCATGGTGAGATTTTTTTATGCTTCCTTTACAGGCTTTCTCTCGCACTCAAAATACCTGCTCAGAAAAGCAGAAAAGCATTTAGATTTGCTTTTCTGCTGTTTAATAATGTATTTCTTAGGTTGGTTTGTTTCCACCTTTCCATACATATTTGGATACAGGTCCTGTATGCTAGCAGTATGGCTAACAAAGAAACTGTGAGATGTACAGCTATACTACAGTTTGGCTAATGACCTGCAGCTGGATAGCGACCTAACTGTGGAGCACTTCTACCTGTTGATGCTCTCACATCACCACAGAGGAGACTAGCTATAGAAAACTATCCACCAGTCTACCCGTTAAAAGCTATAATGCCCATGGTACGTCTATTAACTTGATGTGTCATGAACAGAAGCAATAATGTCATACAATTGTGTTACTAACTGCAACTCACAACAAGGAATAAGAAGCAAAAAGCATGGAATGTGGACTTTAAGTAACTACGCAGTGAAAGGTTCAGGTTCTACCTCTGCCAAAAGAATAACTTTAATGGTATCTCATTAATAATTATATAATTATTATCCATGTTTACCCCAAATGTTTTCCTTTGCAGCATAACAAAATGTCTCGCAAAGCATTTAAGACTTTAAAACAAAACAACCAACAACCTGAATTATATAATAATAACACGTAAAAAAAAATTCCTTCAACATTATTATTGGGTGATTCCAAATATCAAGAGCTTGATATGGGTCAAAAAGTTAAATAGAAAACGTGATTGGGAACTTGTAGTGTCGTAATCAAGTTACAAAACAAACTTTCTAGTAACTATCAAAACAAGCCAAAAGGGTCAGAGTCCAACTCTTTAACAGAGAAACTAAAATATTTTTTTTAACAGCAACATAAATTAACAGATAAGTGCAAGGGTGATAAGTAAGTAAGACCAGTCCATGGTGAGATCCAGAAAAACTGAGTTGGAGAAATATAGATTAGAATGTCACAGCCAGGACACGAGGTGAGGGAATAATATTCAGTTCTGAAATTAGTCGTAACTAATGTTGAGTACAAGTCACAAAAGCATGCTAATAGTTTCCTCAACTGTGTGTCTCTGTAAATATAAGTATATTAGGCATGAAAGCTACTTGCAAGAGTAGACACTGGCAGACAAGACCAGACAAGGAATCAGTTATACATATCAGTGCGATATACAGGAGCACTGAAGATCCTCATTATGTATCTCTGAGCTTTCCTGGTGGGACTAAGTGGTGTGTCCTACAGGTCAAAGAATCAACAATGGACACTCAGCCCATTGATAAAAAAAAAAATAAATTACAAAACATAAGTGTGGTTTATTCATCTTGCAAATTAAGCATTCTGTCAGCAATAACTGTCTTAACTTACGCTTCATGTAGGAGATGCATTCTGTACACACACATCTGTAGCAATTGGGATTTCTGTGGAATCTAATTCTAAAACACTGTTTTATGGAGAAAGTCTCTAAAGGTGCATTACAGCATGAACATCAGAAAGACTATGACAAGACACGAGTTGCTCAGTAACAAGCCAAACAAGTGAAAAAACAATGACCCAGCATAAATGTCCCCTTGTTATTGCACCATATTTATCATGCCAATAGTTGAACATAGAGGTTCCAATTTTGTAAGAAGTAAGAAGTTAGACCTAAACCTAACTCTGAAAATTAAATTTACACTTTCGTAGGTCGGCAATCTACTACATCTATGACACACAGTAAATGGTAAGCTGTAAGAATCTAGCAGGAGATTTCAGTTACTGAACTGGTCAAAGACACAAAGTGGACAAAACCCCTGGGAGGGGCAAAACCCAAACACGTAGCGTTGCCCTCCAGGAACTTTACATATACTGAAGTCGATTTTCACAAAAAATAGAAACTAAGACTTAAAGCCAGCCACTTAAAGCCAGTGAACCCCTGGTGGGCAATGCTACGTACCTGTAAGTTTTGCCCTCCATGGGGTTTTGTCCAAAATCAAAAATCTCCAGCAACACTGACAGAATATGTCAGAAATACAGCATAAAGTGTTAATTATTATGTATTTTGTTCTAAGCATAGAAATTCAGAACAAGTAGTAGTAGAAATGTGAAATCAGCAAAGTTCAGTTAATCATGACTCTACACAAAAGATTCAGGAGTTACTAGAATCATTCAAAAATATTAATACCATAACAAAGTACAGTTGATCCTGTCTGACAGCTCCCATCCTCTACACTCTGAGTTCCATGTGCTGCCTTCAGCTTTAGTCTGTTTTGTGTCAGTTTTACCTGTGTCAAGTGCTACTGTGCTGCTACAAAAATAATTGCCCCCCAGGGACAATAATGTTGTTATTGATTGATTAATTGATATTACATGGCATTTCTACCTTGCTTGTTTATTTAGAATAAGCTTAAAATCAAGATACAAACCTGTATCTTTCTGACCCAGTTCCATTTGGTACTGCAAAATGTGAGACCTGAACCTAACGCTGTTCAATAATTTTGCTTTACCTAATTAATGAATGACTTAGTAGTATAATTTGTCACACAACTTTGGGCATGGAGTGTCAAGTTACAACACACATTGATGCAGACAGCCTTTCGTGGATGAACAAATAGATAGTAAATGACATCAGTCCTACGACCAGTGACTTTTCACTTTTCCGTTGTTCTAATAAAATGTTGAATAATATTAAAGTTCCGCAGCTTGCTTTCAGTGGCTCAAGTGAACAGAACTTATCCATACCAATGCTACACATAAGAAGGCTGCCTTAACCCTAACAAACATCAGAGTGCTCTTTTCAAACATGCATTTCAAATGGCCATGCACTTTCCACATCAATGTCTTAAATCAGACATGCAAAGTGTGGACACTGTACTGTACCTCTAGTTGACACACAGTATGTTGCTGGATGTGACTAACTCCTGCAGGAGGAGACAGTGGGCGAGGATCGAGACATGGAGGCTCCGTGCTGGAGGTTTCAAGTACAGCAGATTTAGGGTCTGGGGTGAAATGAGAGGGAGCAGGGAGGGACAAAAATCCTGGGCAACTGAAGTGGTAGAGTGGGCCAGTGAACTCATCTTTCTCTGTAGGCAAAACCTTCCTGGCAACACAACGAACCACCTTTACTACTTTCTCAGGTGTCAGACTCTGGTCATCTGTAGTATCCATCTGGTTGGTGCTGGTGCTCAAGAGTTTGATATTTACTTCGGTTGTACCACTGACCGTGCTTTTATCAATCATGCCATTGTGTTCTCGCTCGCTGTTTACAATTGCCTCTGGGCTCAGAGGAGCTTGTGGTGATTCAGGACTCTTAATTTGGTCTGCTATCTTTAATGATAGCCCAGAGGTTTTGAAGCAATCAGGCACTTTAACAAATGTCCTGACTTTGGGTCGGGAGGGACTCGTGACACGGCCTGCTGACTCCATAAAGGAAACTGATGAAGGGAGGATCTTTTGCCCGGAATAACACCCTGCCAGGGTCTAGAGCTGGAACTGACTTGACCCGGTTGGGTAGCCCATCATCGTCTGACTACTCGCAGAGAAGAAAGAGGAGATATAAGGTAAATAGTAAATGAAAGTCCAAGGATCATGTTGTTTGGGAAGCAGAAAAGGTATATTTTTATAGCTTTTGGGCACATCCAAGCATTAAATGTCATAAGCATGGCCAATGGCATGATCCCAAAGGGATCATGCCATTGGAACTAATAAAATGACTACATCTACTTAGACTTTTGCTGCAGCTTGTTCTCTTCTTTGATCTAAATTAGTGGACATGAAAAATAACCTACACCAAATACTTCCCACTATGACACTGATGAAACACACACTATGCAAGCCTCGGAAGAAGTTTCTGACAGCAATTTTTGTTTAAAAATAATTTTTGTAGTCCAAAATTTGTTTCTTTAAATACAGTCTTCCCTAATATTTCAAGAACTCAACATTGACTAGTGTGCACTGGGTAAGTACTTGTAAGTCGCTTGTTAATCCACAAGGTAAAACACAGAAAAACTATGCAGTTTAACTTTACATAACACTAAAATGAGACTTCCCTTTGCTCCCAGAAGGTGAAGTGAGATGAGAATGCCATGCTGATCTGCTTTCATGGGCTGGGATGGATTTGATGACAGCAGAAGGAGGTAGAGAGAAACTGAGAGAGGTACAGTGGTGAGAATACAGATGCATGTACAGGAAATTAGAGCAGGAATACAGAAACGAAAACAACCCCACACTGAAAAAACATCAAACCTCTAAAAAAAAAAAAAAAAAAAAAAAAAAGGGAATCACAGATTATCCTACTGAAAGAGGAAATGTTGATAAGCACTCTTGTGAATAGAAAACTAAAACATACTAAGCTGAATAGGACCAACATTTTTAAAAAGCAAGATCAAATCTGATGCCACTAAATCTTTCACTTTTTACGCACTGTACCAATAAAAGAGCAATAATGACATCAATGCAAGCTTACATAGGACATATTTAATCATTTTTTTGATTGTCTGTTTGCACAGTATATTTTATTCTACTACTTACTGAACTTCTTTGTCACAAACATTTGCTATCCCCAGATTAAATTAAATCCAATACTAGATTGAATGCTTTATTCTTAAACTCTTTTGATGTCTTGCAGCATTTCTAAGAATCTTGTGCTGTTCATTTTTCTTTGATGTGAAAATGTTGCCACTTTATTGGTTCCTTACCAGTTAGCACCTTTGCTATAGATCAATTTAGCATAATATCGGCTAATACAACGATGACTGGTCAGCACATTATCCTTTTTTAATCTAACTATACTTTGCAGTATGATCAAGTAGTAACAGCAAATAGTAGTTGACCTTTCTTTTTGCCCACAAATAGAAAGATAGGGTCATGGGTTTTTGTAATATTCAACATTGGCCACATTTTATCTGATTTTGATGTCACTGTGGTGGAACAGACATAACTCTGCATTTGTGGAAGCTTAGATAACAACAAACATGGCTGACAGCGATGATGAAGGTAAAACCTCTGCTCCCTTTTCCTAACCTTTCTTCTCATTATCATTTGAACCAATCGAGGTGTACATAAATTGCATAAAAGCTAAAATATCCATCATTTGGTCTAATTAGCCCTGTCATTTTAATCAAAGTCATTTGATTTGTCATTCAAAGGAGAATTTATCACTTATCATTCTGGTATCTTTATTAATACATTATGGTAAACTTGTATCAGACTCAGCCATGTTGTATTGCTACTACCACACCACAGGTATAAGCTGATACCTCTCATCTGAATCTAAAAGCTGTTAACTTTGTATTACATGTTCAAAAGTTATCCTTTCTGTGCACAATTACTGTCAGCCTAGCCTTTAGCTAATTATTCTATTAAATGTTATAATAACCTTTATAATGAGTAAAAATGTTCATGAGTCATCTTATGCCTGATTTAATAACAAATAGTTCAACTTATATCTATGGTTGGAAGGTTATTGAATTCTTTTGTCAAAGTCGCCAACTTTTATTGACCATGATTGATTTGTAATGTCAATAAAAGAATGAATCATCCAAGGGATCAATACTTTTTATAGACACTATAACTATACAACTATATGTTGTAAACAAATATGAATTAGAACAACTAGTATATTTGAAGAAACCAGAAATATAAAGCTCCATCTAATCTGCTAATAACATGCCTTTAAAGTCCATTCGATCTTCAATACGTGGTTCAATACAACCTCCAGTACAAGCTCTGCTCCGTCATTCTGCTGTTCCTACCACAAGTTTCAGTAGATGTGCAGGCTATAACATTTGATAAGGAGAGATTTGATTGTGTTGTGACAGGTCCTCTTTTTCTGTGTGAGACAAGTTTTGAGCAGCAGCAAGAAAGAAGAGGAAGGCAGTGCAAAGAAAAGTAGAAGCCAAGTGTAACATGCTACCGGAAATACAATGCTGCCTTTAAGTGCTTGAAAGTGTGAAAACATTTATTTGCTAGTTTTTAAGTATAATCACAAATGTTGCATCATGAACGGATGATGCAACAAAAACAGAAAGTAAGTCCAGCCCTAGACTAAATGTAAACATGTATCCTGTTAAGGCAAAAGCAAAGTGCAAACTGATAAATCTAAAGGACTTTAAAATGTCAAAAATCTGTTGAAGACGACATCTTATAATTGCAGTTAATTTTTCAATATAGATCGAGTTTGTCCCCGTTTTGTTCTACTGCAGGTGCTTTATTTTTTGAGGTTTGTAAACACTATACATTATGTTTTAAGGGTCTGACTCAATAACTCAAATAAGAGTTGCACATGCATTCTAAATGCATGTTCATATTCTTTCCAGTTGCCAGTAGCTATTTCACATAATATAATGTAATTAGAAAGAGATGAATAACTCATTACTGGACCTGTACAACCTGCACCTGTTGTCTGTCTGACACTGTGGGGTTAGCTAGATGTGCTTTGTGTAGACTGTCAGCTTTAAACTAAAGCCTAGGTAAATATATATAGTATGAACTATGTAAGAGTAACATTACATGTTCTATATATAGACTACCACTTTGAGGGGCTCAAAAGTAATTCAGCAAACTAACCTCAAAAATCTTATTTTAGTTTTAACACTTCCTAGGATAATCTGTTACAGACAGTGACTGCTGAATATATTACATTGACAAGATGTTCAGTCAATTCAGGGAACAGTCGTCATTAATCAATAAATACCTGTAAATATTTGTTTTTTTCTCTAATGAGGCCTGTTGTTCTGCAGCATTGTTTATTGCATTTAGTACTTCAGATTATATCTAAAATTTGTCTGCACAGTGACACAGGAGTTGTAGAAGTAATTTAAAATGAAGTCACTTTGTTAGTAAGTTCTGAAACTGCTATTTAAATTACAAAAATTCTTTAAAATTGTGGCCAAAATGTCAAGTCAAACTGATTATGGATTGATAGATATAGATTGACTTTAGTACAGATGAAGAAAACAACTTTTCAGTTTACCTATCCTTCTAAAGAAGAAAAGCGATTTATATATTTGTGATATAGTGCTCAATAAATGAAGGTAGAGGAGAATCAGATTATTCATCTGCTGCATGTATATACAGCTTTACAGTACAGTCAGTCCCAGTCCTGTTTGTTATTGTCCAGTCCTGTTTGTTATTGTGTACTGCCCTCCTGTCCTGTACTCTAAGTTTTTAACTGAATTCTCAGACTTTCTATCTGATTTAGTTCTTAGTGCAGATAAAATCATTATAGTGGGTGACTTTAATATCCATGTAGATGTTGATGATAACTGCCTCAACACTGCATTTAATTCACTATTAGACTCCATTGGTTTTACCCAAAATGTAAAACCAACTCACTGTTTTAATCACACTCTTGATCTTGTTCTGACATACGGTGTGGACATTGATCATTTAATAGTTTTTCCCCAAATCCCTCTTTTATCTGACCATTTTTTAATTACATTTGAATTTGAAGTACTAAACTTTACTACACCTACGGCTAAGATTCACTACAGCAGATGTTTATGTGAAAATACTGTCAGCAAATTTAAGGAACTTATTCCATCTTTTAAGTACACTCGTACTTAGACTGCTTCCTCCCTGTAGATCATTCTGAATTCATTTCAGTAATTAATTCCTCTAAATCATCAACATGTGTCTTAGATCCTATCCCAACTAGACTCCTTGAAGATGTCTTACCTTTGATCAGCACATCCATACTAGATCAGATCAATCTATCTTTACAAATAGGCGACATACCACAGGCTTTTAAGGTTGCTGTAGTCAAGCCCCTACTCAAAAAGTCTACTCTGGACTCAGACCACCTGTGCAGCAATAACTTGTATGAAGATGCTCTTCCAGTCAGGATTTAGAGTACATCATAGTACAGAAACAGTACTGGTAAAGATCACTAATGATCATCTGTTAGCATCAGACAATGGACTACTCTCTATACTCGTCTTAAATCGTGATCTATAGATAACAACATTTTATTACACAGACTGGAACATGTCATTGGGATCAAAAGAACAGCAATAGAATGGTTTAAATCATATCTATCAGATAGATTCCAGTTTGTACATGTTAATGATGAGTCTTCCATACACAGCAAAGTTAATGGTAAATGGTACTTATATAGCGCTTTTCTACCTAGCTGGTACTCAAAGCGCTTTACACTGCGTCTCATTCACCCATTCACACCTGACTCACCGGGGGCAACAAGGGGTTCAGTATCTTGCCCAAGGACACAAAGTTAGCTATGGAGTTCCACAGAGATCTGTGCTTGGACCGATTCTTTTCACTATATATGTGTCCACCTTAGGCAATATTATTAGGAAACACTCTATAAATTTCCATTGTTATGCAGATGATACCCAGCTATACCCATCTATAAAACCAGAACTAATCAATTAGTCAAACTTCAAGGATGCTTAAAAGACAAAGGATGAAGGATGTCTCCTAAATCCAGACAAGACGAGAGGTTATTTTGTTTGGGCTTAAAAATCTCAGAGACACTATGTCTACTCACATTCTCACCCTTGATGACTTAGTATTGGCCTCAAGTAATACTGTAAGAAATCTCAGTGTTATCTTTGACAACAGGATATCTCCTTCACTTCATACATCAAAGAAATCTCTAGAACTGCCTTTTTTCACCTGAGAAATATTGCTAAAATTAGAAGCATCCTGTCCCAAAGTGACGCTGAAAAACTAGTCCATGCATTTGTTACTTCCAGACTATTGTAATTCATTATTAATAGGATGTCCCAATAACTCTTTTAAAAGCCTCCAGGTAATCCAAAATGCTGCAGCCAGAGTTCTGACTGGAATTAGCAAGAGAGATCATATTTCTCCTACGTTATCTCTCCATTGGCTCCCTGTAAAATCCAGAATTGAATTAAAAATTCTTCTCCTCACTTATAAATCGCTTAATAATTAGGCTCCATCTTATCTCAAACACCTCATAGTTCCATATTTTCTAAGCAGAACTCTCAGTTCTCAGACTGCAGGTCTACTTGTGGTTCCTAGAGTTTCCAAACGTAGAATGGGAGGCAGAGCCTTTAGCTATCAAGCCCCTCTCCTGTGGAACCAGCCCCCAGTTCAGGTTCGGAAGGCAGACACCCCCTCCACATTTAAGACTAGACTTAAAACTTTCCTTTTTTATAAAGCTTATAGTTAGAGATGGATCAGGTGACTCTGAACCATCTCTTAGTTATGCTGATATAGGTTAGTCTGCTGGGGGAACTCTATTGTTAAACTGAGCTCCTCTCCTCTCTCCTTTCTCCTATATCAATGCAAATGCCACCATTTCATGTCATTAACTTTGTGTCTTCTCTCTCCTGTAGTTGTGTTTCCTCCTCTCTGTCTCCCTCTCTCTGTACTTGTCTGCAGGTATCCTCAGCCTGGAGCTGTACATCTCCAGAATCCTGACCTGCCCAATGTTCTTGCTGCTTGTTGTTGTTTTTGTTGCCTGCCGTTCTTTTCCGTCTTCTCTTTCCACTCACCTCAACCGGTTGAGGCAGATGGCCGCCCATTATGAGCCTGGTTCTGCTGGAGGTTTTTTCCCCTCTAGAGGAAGTTTTTCCTCTCCACCATTTGAGCAAGCCTAAAGCTTGCTCAAATGGGATTGTTGGGTTTTCTGTATCATTTTTTGTATAATTATTCTCTGTAAGGTCTTAAACCTTGCAATGTAAACTGGCTTGAGAACGTCTGCTGTGATGTGGCTCAATAAGTTGAGCAGTTGAGGTCAGGTCAGCTGCATAGCAGCTCTACCATCGGTGTGTGTGTGTGCTTGTGCGTGTGAATGGGTCAATGAGACGCAGTGTAAAGCGCTATATAAGTGCAGACCATTTATCAGTAGCAACCAGCTTATGGCACCAGCGGCTGGGTCACACTACCAAGTTAAAAGAACTGAAAGATCTGGTGAATGGAGTGGACTTCTCCACAGAAACCGAGGTTTCTTTCTGTGAGGCATGTGTGGAAGGCAAACTGTCTAAACAGCTACACAAGTCGATTGGAGGGATTCGTTCCAAACACAGAACGCAGCTGATTCATAGTGATGTCTGTGGTCCCATGCAGACTGAATCTCTTGGTGGAGCAAAATATTTTGTGACTTTTATTGATGATTATTCCAGATGCTGCAAAGTGTACTTCCTGAAACACAAGAATGAGGTGTTAAATTCAAAGAACTTGAAAGAACATTCACAAATGGACAGTGTGGACAAGCTGTTAAAAGACTCAGAACAGACAATGGGGGCGAGTACACATCAAGAAAGTTTCAAGAATATTTGAAAGCTCAAGGCATCCAACATTAAGTGACTGTTCCTCACCACAGAAAAATGGTGTTGCAGAGAGAAAAAACAGGACATTAGTTGAAGCAGCTAGATGATGCTGTCAGAACAGGCTGCCTACATCGGTCCTAAAGCACCCTATGAGAGATGGTGTGGAAAGAAAACCTGACATGAGTCACATGAGGGTTTCGGATGCATTGCTTATGCATATATTCCAGATGAGAAGAGAAGCTTCGTTTTGTAGGCTATGCAAGCACTGCTAAGGGTTATCGCCTATAAGATGAAGAGAAAAGGAGGATTTTAATCCGTCAGGATGTCATTTTCAATGAATGGGATTTACCAAAAGATAGAAAAGCTGTAGGTTCAAGGTGGGTGTTCAAAGTCAAGCATCATAGTGATGGACAAGTGGAGAGATACAAGTGCAGACTTGTAGCCAAAGGCTACTCACAGCTGTATGGTGCCGACTATGATGAGACATTTTCACCAGTGTTGTGTTTCAGCTCTATTCGCGCACTACTATCTTTTGCAAATCAAAACAATCTACATGTAAATCCGATGGATGTTGTAACTGCATTTCTAAATGGACACCTGGAAGAAGAAATCTATATGGAGCAACCAGAAGGATACATCAAACCAGGACAGGAACACTATCATCGATCTGGACTGAAGCAATCTCCTCATTGCTGGAGCAAAGCCTTCACAGAGTTCATGATAGAACTTGGTTTTAAACAGAGCACATCAGATCCCTGTGCGTTTGTGAGATCAAGACAAGAGCTTGAGATCCTTGCAGTTTACGTCGATGATCTCATTCTTATAACAGAGTCGACTGAGAGAATGAACGAGCTGAAAGCAGCTCTCAAGAAGCGCTACAAGATGAAAGACATGGGTAAGCTGTCCTACATCCTGGGCATCCCTGTGGTCCAAGACAAACAGAAGAACTGTGTCTTTCTACATCAGAAGAACTATATTGAAGCCATGCTTAAGAAATACGGGATGGAAAATGCTAATCCTGTAGCAACTCCTGCTGAGACCAATGTGAAACTGAAAAAAATGATGGTGTTAGTAAACAAGTACACCAACAAAACTATCAGTCAATGGTGGGAAGTCTGCTGTATGCTTCAATAGCCACATGACCAGACATAGCTCAAGCTGTGAATGTTGTGTCAAAATTCAAAGCAGATCCCAATACTGGTCATCTGACTGCTGTGAAGAGGATATTTCGATACTTGAAAGGGACAGTGAATCTTGCCCTGAAATACGAGCGGTCAGACTCTGGATCTTTAATTGGATTTTCAGATGCGGACTGGGCTGGTGACCAAGATGACCGACGCTCAACAACAGGCAACATGTTTCAACTGAGTGGAGGAGCGGTGAGCTGACTCAGCAAGAAACAGGCAACAGTTGCACTCTCAACAGCAGAAGCTGAGTATGTTGCACTTAGTCAAGCTGCTCAAGAAGGAGTTTGGCTGAGACATTTACTATGTGATCTTGGAGTGGAGGAAACACTCACAATGATCCTGAAAGACAACCAAAGTGCCATTGCAATTGCAAAAAAATCCAGTGGATCACTCCAGGACTAAACACATAGATATTCGATATCACTACATCCATGAATGTGTGCAAAATGGACAAATAAAACTACAGTATTGTCCAAAGGATATGAAAGCAGATATTCTGACCAAGCCGTTGACCAAACAGGTTTGAAAATCTCAGAGGAGAGATTGGACTTTGTTTCATGTGAGAATAGTTGAATATCTTTGACAGGTGAATGCTGAATGCAACCTGATCATATAAAGATGTTTCCTTTGTTCAGTAAAATCAATATATAGATAAGAAAGGAAATAATTAACCCAAGGTTACTGAATACAAATAAGCGAGTTTAAAACACAGATATCTGAAATTTAAGTTGTTTTGTCTTTTAAAAGGAGAGTAGCCAACTTTTGAAAAAGAGAAGGGCTCTGTGGGTTTTGCTGCAAGTTTACATAGAAGCTGTAGTTATTGCTGGAAGTACCGCAGATTATTTATGATGACAGAAATATGTTAGGTAAAGAGCTACAACTTCTACTCTGTGTTCATCTCGTCTGTTGACATAGTTCTCATTCTATTTTGTGTCAGTAACGACAAAATCTGACAATGGGGATCACCTGGATGCAGTGAATGTGTCTCAAGTGATTGCAGTATAAAGACACTTGTGTCTGGAAAGTCCATTCACTGGTAAATCAGTGTTCCTGACTGCCGTTACACCATGAAGACAAAAGAACACTCCCAGCAACTCAGAGAACGTCTCCTGACTTATGCTTTTCAGTACCTGAAAAGCATAAGTCAGGAGACGGATACAAAAAAATCTTCAAGGCAGAACATCCCCTGGAGTTCAGTGAAATCCATCATCGAGAAATGGAAGGAATATAGCATATGTCTAAATCTGCCTAGAACAGGCAGTCCACACAAACGGAGTTATCGTACAAGAAGGAGACTGTAGAGAGACTGTACATACAACAACTGTTGCCCGGGTTCTTCACCAGTGAAAGCTTTATGAGAGAGTGGCAAGGAGAAAGCCACTGTTGAAGAAAACTCATGTTAAATCACAAGTTGAGTTCACCAATAGGCATGTGAAAGACTCCATGGTGAAGTGAAAGAGGGTTCTTTGATCTGATGAGACCAAAATGGTGACGCTATGTTTGGCGCACACCAAACACTGCACATCACCACAAACACACCATCCCCACTGGTGGTGGCAGCATCATGCTGTGGGGTTGCTTTTCAGCAGCCCTGGAAGGCTTGTTAAGGTAGAGGGTAAGATGAATGAGGCAAAATATAGGATAATACTGGAGGACAATCTTATTCAGTTGGGTTGGGTTAGGTCATGGCGTCCACAATATATCCTCCCCATTATTTGTCATATCATAATATCATAGATTTAGCTGCGCAATGACATGTTTCATACGTGCTATACCATCAGCATCTCACATGAACATACAAACAACAAATACTGAGGAAGGTCAAGCTTGCATGCAGGAGGAAGAGCTCATTCAGAGAGCTTCCTCTTTTCGTAAAATATTCAGCAACTAATCACATTTGGTGAATCAAACATTTGGGATTTGTAGGGTGTTAGAAACCCCAACCAACAAGTAGAAATGTGAATCAAATTTATTCTACCACCTTAAGCACAAACCACACACACTCTATTAACAGGAAAATATCGTGGCTGTCGGCTCTCCCACTAACTAGGAGGGAGCAGTTTACTGGTGGTTCTCTTAATTATAAAATAAGTAAAGTCTGAGCCAAAGACATAATGCCATTGTTGACAAAGACTTATAAAAGATGGATCCTAGAGACAACATGCTATGAATAATATTTCAAAAATAACTCATTCAGATTCTACTTTTAGGTACACGGGTCAGGGTTCTTATTTGAATTTGAATTTGCAGGAGTCTCAAGAATGTGGCCAAAAATAGTTTCATGCCATCATATTATGGCAGAAATATTGTAAAATGTTATTAAACAGTTTTAAGCCCATATTTCCTGAACCTAAGGTACATCTGTTTAAGTCAGTGTGGACTTAAACTAATTTTAGAAAACTCTTTACGAAACACAAGTACAGACATCAAGTATCTCCCTCGTCCAGCAGCCCTCTGCCTCAAAACCTAATTCCTCTTCCTTCATCAGAGAATCTCAGGGGAAAGGTCAGGAAGTGGCCTATTAGCTGCAAAGCAGATTCCTCAAATACCAGAGTGAGATGTAAAAGTAGAGGCCTATTTCCCATTGTTTTCTGTCAGCCTGTTTAGACAAGTGAAGATGGCTTCTTGCTTTTTTAACCACTGGTCTCCCTCACACTTCAGTCTCCATTCTGCTAAAACATTTGGAGGTTCTCATTAAGTACATAATAAAACACAATAATAACACAATGGGGATGGCTGTGGCTCAATAGGTAGAACAGTTGTCTGCCAATCACAGGATTGGTGGTTTGATTTCAAGCTGCCATGTCACATGCCAAAGTGTCCTTGGGCAAGATACTGAACCCCATACATAATACAAATGTCAACGAAAGCAGTTTAGGTGCTCTGTACAGGCAGTGTCTGTCCAAAGAATCTTTCAATTTGACTAGAGCCATTTTCACAGATGCACTCCGAACTATCTACAAAAGATCAGGTCCGGTTATTGCACAAACTTGTGCATTCACACATGCAGCACACAGCAGGAGAAAGTCCAAGGGATATACATAGTAAAGTAGGAAATAGTCCGTCTGTATAGTCAGTTTTCACCAGGTTTTCCTTTAATTACTGTATTTTCCGCACTATAAGGCGCACCTCAAAGTCTTAAATTTTCTCAAAAGCCGACAGTGCGCCTTATAATCTGGTGCGCCCTATATATGGATCAATATTGAGTCAGTCATGCAGTAGAACACGGGAATAGACGTTTATTAATGGTGCAGAAGTGGAGGCAGCAACAAGATGGCCAAGTAAAGAAGACTAAACAGAGTTTCAGAGGGAACAAAGCGAGATGGCTACAGTTGGAGGACAAACTCCTATCTTTTCTTTATGTAACTGAAAGAAACTAAAACAAATAATACACATCGTTACATGTTTGGTGTGTTACACTCGCACACGCTAGCTTGACTTGAATGAAGCTACTTACAATAACAGGCACACGTAATTTATCACATGTAACAGGTAACAACTAACAAACTTCTAATGACAATAAACATGTTAATACTTACAAAGACAAATGCTTTCCAAGGCACAAACGTATGAAGCACACTCAGCATATACATGAACCAGTTGGTTTTACTGTGCAAACTAGCTTAATTTACCGACGGAGAAAATACGTCAAAGCGATTGATTGTTCCCATTGTGCACCCGACAAACTCATGACAAACTAGTGTGGAGGACTTAAAGTACTCGATGGCTGAGGATTCTACTACACGGATTATTGCTTTGGAGTATGGACTGTGATACTTTTTCCCGGTTTGTGTTTTGTTGAATGCCGGTGTTTTTCGTTGGATTATTTTGGATTTCCTATTGGATTTGGATTATCTATGTTTCAAGGACTTTGATTTCACCAGGTATTAATATTGACTCCTTTTGTGTTTTTCTAAAGAAAAGACTGCTCAGCTGATGCTTGCGCTGTAGTTTTGTTTGTGTGCGGCAATAAACGCATTGAACTGAGTAGATTCCTTTGGCCTTATTATTGGTCCTACTAACTCCTGACACTCTGACTGTTTTGTTTACATTTCCTTTAGTGCAGCTCCATCTAATGTTGCATAACGTAACGCCAGCCTCTACTGTAGCGTCTATTCTATGCGCCTTATAATGCAGTGCGCCTTATATATGAAAAAAGTTTTAAAGTAGGCCATTCATTAAAGGTGCGCCTTATAATGCGGTGCGCCTTATAGTGCAGGAAAATACAGTAAGACAGTTTGCGCAGTAAAGACGCAAGAAGTGCTGACTGTGTGTCTCTCACAGTGCTGTAAATAATCTATTAATATGTAGCTGCTTAAATTGTTGTGGCCCGAACAAACCCCAATCCCCCCTCCACCTCCCCCCAAAAAAGGTAAGACTGGTCACTCAGAGAACCACATTTCTTCAGATTCCTTAAGTTTTGAAGCTCTAAACTCATAAAAGGTACAATTATACAGAGCAGAAAACATTAACTCTATTGGCATCAGCCAGAATCAGCTCTCATATCATGATCAGGAATTTATAGATGATATCTTAGAAACAACATAACTGACTGTTGACTGACTGACTGAATGACAGGCAGCCAAAATAGAGCACCACTGAACCCAGAGAACAGTGACTTTTCTATTTAGACATAGAAACTAAACAAGCTGCTTACATGTCTGGCCTCCCTGCGCAGGACCTCAGTGTTCCTCAGCCAGCAGCGGCTTAGCTCGCTCAACTCCAAGATTGCCTGCACCTTCAGCCTCACAGTGTCTCCAGACTGACGTATCATCTCCACTATCTCATCCCGGATCTTGTTCTCCACGTTTTGTCCATTTATTTCCACCAGTCTGTCACCTGGCACCAACCCTAGAGCCAGGTCCTTAGTGCCAGCACCCGGCTCAGCGAAGTGGACCACACGCCTGTACACTCCTCCATCAGGCTTGCGATCGAGCATAGTAGTGCGACGCAAAGAAAATCCAAAGTCCCCAGTGTTGCGCCGTTGGAGCTCCAACTCACGTGTTTCTGGTGCATTAGGTACAATCACAGCCGGCAACTGCAGATGTGCAGGGAAGGTCTTGTCTACCACTTCAGGGATGCAGACTTTTTTGGTGGCTAGTTCTCCAGGATAGTGCTTGAGGCTATGCTTGTGTAGCATGCTGAAAACTTTGCTCTCTATCTGAGGGGATGGGACAGCAGAGTTTTGGCCTGAGGGTGTGGAGCTTTCTGAAGGGCTTTCCTCTTTGCTCCTCTGGGAAAATGAGAAGCGTTTCATCATCTGACCCACCTGCGAAGAATTCTGCTTGGCAAGCGAACCAAAGTGAGCCACACGATCGCGTACTGAGCTACGATGTCCATCCTGTCCTCCTCCACCCTCACCTTTCAGGTCATCTATGGAGCTGGTCAAGCTAAGTTGGTCATCCAGAACCACACTGCTTCTGTTGCTCAAACCATCCGATTCAATGTCTGTGAGGGTGAGCTCATTGCTGCTGGCCACTTTGATGGGAATAGGGCTGGAAATCTCCAGTTTATTCTTCGACTCACGCTTAGCCTCCCTCTTCAGGTTGAAAAAACCACGCCGCATGCTCATCTCTTCCAGACTGCGCAGCTCTGCTGCAGACATCCTTTCCTTTTTATCCTTCTTTTCCTTCCTACTCCCTTCCCGCTCCTTATCCTTTTTCATCAGATTGAACATGTTGAAAAACAAACTTCTAAATTATTTTGTGCAATGTAGCTCTATTTTCCTCATCTGCTTCACAACTCAGGTGGTTTTGTTGTGAGCAACAGTAACAAATCCCCTGTAAAAAAAGACAAAGGCAAACTGTGTCAAAAACACATACTAAATAAAACAGACATATGACTTGATCATAACTATACCTTATTTAAAGAATCTGCAAGATTCTTTAAATAAATGAAACAACAACCACTAGTCTCAGAAGTATTTGAACTGTGACACAATAAGGTATGTACAGAGTAGGAATGACAATCATGTTTATTACTTTATTTATACATAGATGACTGCCATGGCTGCGTACAGATATAACTGTGCATTAAACAAATTAGAAAATGTAGAAAGAAAGAAATGTAAAATGCAGGTAACCTGTTCTGCTGCATAGAGGGTAAAAATTATAGTGTGTATGTGAAAAATAATTTAGGTAAATTGGTAATGGCCTGTAAGTTCAGATACTAAACTAAACTCGGAGTACAAAACATTCAGCTAAGAGCTTTCCTTTTAGCTAGTGCTAACTGCTGCATTTACGAGATTTTATGTTTGGTATTGTGTGTTTTCAATTATACTCATTTTAGTATTACCTTGACATTTACTGTGTTACATTTTTATGAGTCAACATAAAAATTACAGATATTCACGGTCTACACTATTCAATTGGTAAAATTAATATTTGCATTACTCGTATGTTACTTGTATTACTGGTTATAGCTTTGATGGATATCTCTCATGTTATCTTTCAGATTTTCATGGTGCATTTTGAAGGTGTGAAGCCCAGTAAGGCTAGCATTAACTTGAGAACTTAAGGAAGTTAATAGGGATATTAGGCCATACCAATGTATAGCCCAGACCATACAAATTGGCTGCTGAAAGAATTGTCAAAGGGTCACTGGGGGTCAGTTGGTAAGGCAGTCGCCGACAAATACCAGGATTGGTGGTTTGACTCCTGGTTTCCCCCCTTTCCCCCCGGTCGCTATGACGCCGCAAGTCTCAGCAGTTCTGTCCTTTTGTGTTTTTTTCTTTGCATTTTCTAATATTTTCTTCCACCCTATTTGTGTTTTTTGCTTTTTATATAAATCCATATGGAGTACTGCCACAAAGAGCACAAACTTCATTACTTTTGCACTTTATTATCTTCTTTCAACTTTTTGAGCCTGCCTCAGGGGACCCTTTGGGATGCAGTTCCATTGTTTACACTTGAGACCAGCTGTTAGCTCTTAGCCGAGCCGAGTTTCTCCATGCTGAAAAGCCAGAGATATGGAGAAAACGACGAGGCTGCAGAGCTGGAGTTACACGCCGGGAGAGAAGACGGAGGTACAAGCCATATGTACCATCCGTTATCATGGGAAACGTCCGCGCTCTCTCTAACAAGCTGGATGAGCTAACGACGCTTATGCGTCTGCAGCGCGTGTACCGGGAGAGCACCCTGCTGCGTTTCACCAAGATGTGGCTTAACCAAGACACACCAAACTCTGTGGTCTCTGTTAACGGATTCATGCTGCTGCAGGCAGACCAGAGCGTGGCGCAGAGCAGAAAGAAGAAAGGTGGCGACAGATAGTGTAACCCGAACAACATCACTGTTAAAGAACAACACTGTAGCAGGGACATTGAACTGGTGGCAGTCAGCGTTCGGCCGTACTACCTTCCACGGGAGTTCTCCCATTGAAACTGGTAGTCACCGTTTACATCCTTCCGTTGGTCGACGCCGCTGTTGCATGTGAGCGTGTGCACAGCACCATGTCTGAGCTGCACACACAACACCCACAGGCCCTGATTCTGATCTCTGGGGAATTTAACCATGCCTGCACCCCCCTCTCCGCCACCCTGTCCAACTTCACCGTATATAAACTGCCACACAGGGACAATAAAACTCTGGACCTTCTATATGCTAACGTCAAGAATGCATATACTTCTGCCCCCCTCCCCCCTTTAGGACCCTCTGTCCACAACCAGGTTCATCTCTCCCCTGCTTAAAGTACTCATTACACTTCAGTGGTGAAACAGCAGACACCACAGGTTAAGACGGTGAAGATCTGGACTGAGGAGGCAACAGAGCTAACTAAGGGACTGTTTTAACACCACAGACTGGGATGCTCTCTGCAGTCCACATGGGGAGGACATTGAAGATCTCACACACTGCATCACGGACTATATACATTTTTGTGTGGAAAACACTGTGCCAACAAAGACAGTGCGATGTTTCTCCAACAAAAAGCCCTGGGTCACTCCTGAGCTGAAGGCCCTACTAAATGAGAAGAATAGGGCCTTTCTCTCGGGGGACAAGGAGGAACTGCGCAGAGTACAGAGGGATTTAAAATACAAAATCAGAAGGTGCAAAGACAGCTACAGGAAGAAGCTGGAGCATCACCTGGAACAGAACAATGTCCGTGATGTGTGGAGAGGTCTAAAACACATCTCAGGCCTTGGTGAGGCTAGAAATGGTCGCCAGGTCACAGGTGACCAAGCTTGGGCAAATGAACTGAACCTGTTTTTTTAACAGATTTGATTCTGCCCAGCCCCCAGTCTCCACCCACATGGCCCCCTCTCCACACCTTTCTAGTCCAGGCATCTCCTCCCAGCTGCAGCTATTCACACCTCAGCACCAAGCAGTCCACTCTGCCCTTCCTCCACACGCAACAATGGGACTCCAGACCAGCCACCGCCCACCCCCCTCTGCCTCACTCTGAGCCAGGTTAGGAGGGAGTTAAGGAGGACAAAGGCCAGGAAGGCAACAGGCCCTGACAACATCAGCTCCAGGCTCCTCAGGGAGTGTGCAGACCAGTTCTGTGAGGTGGTCCTGTCCATATTTAACAAGAGCATCAGCATGGAGAAAGTACCAGTACTCTGGAGGACTTCCTGCCTGGTTCCAGTTCCAAAAGTACCTAGTCCTAAGGAGCCGAACCACTTCATACCCGTCGCCTTAACCTCCCACCTGATGAAGGCTATAGAGATGAACGTCCTCAGCCACCTCCGCACCCAGGTGAGCTCAGCACTGGACCCCCTGCAGTTTGCATATTGATCAGGCATCAGGGTGGATGATGCCATCATCTACTGCAGCATCAGGCCCTGTCTCACCTGGAGTCCACTGGGAGCACTGTGAGAGTCATGTTTTTTTATTTCTCCAGTGCTTTCAACACCATCCAGCCATCACTGCTGAGGAGGAAGCTGGAGGTGGCAAGCGTGGACCAACATCTGGCTGCTTGGACCATCAACTACCTCACAGACAGGCCAGTTTGTGAGGCTGCGTGACTGTGTGTCTGATGTGGTAGTCTGCAACACAGGGGCACCTCAAGGGACTGTGCTCTCCCCTTTTCTGTTTACACTCTCTCTGTTTACACATTGGACTTTAAATACAACTCCCACCACTGTCACCTAGAGAAGTTCTCAGATGACATTGTCATTGTTGGCTGTGTATACGGGGGAAGCAGGAGTACAGGGGGGTCATCTCTGACTTTGTGGGCTGGTGTGAAAATAACCACCTCATCCTAAACACCAGCAAGACAAAGGAGCTAGTTCTTGACTTCAGGAGGTCCCCTCCAACACACTCACCAGTGAACATCCAGGGCTCAGACATTGAGACTGTGGACACATTTACCTTGGTGTTCACATTAACAATAAACTAGACTGGTCTAGCAACACGGACGCTCTGTACAAGAAGGGCCATAGTCACCTTCACATGCTGAGGAGACTGAGGTCTTGTGGTTTGTGCAGACAGCTGCTAAGGACTTTTTATGACACTGTGGTGGCCTCAGTAGTCCTTTAAGGAGTTGTGTGCTGGGCAGGGGAAGTACAGGCAGAGACAGGAAGAGAATTAACAAACTGGTTAAGACTGGCTCTGTCCTGGGCTGCACACTGGAGTCCATTGAGGAGGTGGCAGACAGGAGGATGTTGGCTTAACTAACATCCATCATGGATAACCCCTCCCACCCCCTGCACCAAACTGTAGAGGCTCTGACCAGCTCCTTCAGCGCGAGACTGTTACACCCACAGTGCAAGAAGGAGCGCTACCGCAGGTCATTCCTCCCCACAGCCATCAGACTTTACAACACAGCACTACAGTAATAACACGATATGTACCTACACGGTGTATTTCATTCGTTGTTCCTGTTGTTGTTTCTGTCGTTTTGATCTTATACTGGTATCGTTGTTTGGTGTGAATTTTAATTTTAATTTAATTGTCGTGTAAGTTAAAGATGTTCTTCTATACTGCTGTCCTATTTAATGTCACATTGCTGCTGTAGACAAAGGAATTTCCCCATTGTGGGATAAATAAAGTATTATCTTAAAAGACACTGAACCCTAAATGCCTCAAATGCATCTGCCTATCCACAATTAGTATGTATTGAATGAAGTATGAATTATTATTATAGCAGTCTGCTCTCCAGTATGATCTGGCTCATCATATATTTCAAGTTTGTTTCTATGAATGACAATGGAACACCATAAAAAACTCATAACTTAAATTACAAAACAATAACATGCTTATTTCATTACACCTCTAAACACTGTCTCAAGTTGTTGCAACTGTACTGTCTGTGAATGGACTTACAACTCAAAATATGGACCAACTCCAATATTGTTATACTGCAGGGGACCACTGGAGGTGCTTGGCATGACAAAAATACATTCCTGGTTTTGAGAGTGAGACTGTCACTGCGTCAAACAGCCACAAACACATTGCTGGTTCTTATCTGGAATCCCAAACAAACAAAAAAAATGTCTCTTACTGCCTTAAGTAACAGTGGGTGCAGATTCTGTAGTGTCCAGTCTCAAATGTCAGTCAGCTGTTAAGAATGTTTAAATTAGCAATGTCAGAGCTGTCAGTTATGGTCGTAAAACAAGTTGGTGAAATCAAGTGTAATCGTTTAGAACTGCAATCAACAGATTAAATCGTGTAAGTCCAGTGATCTGGTAACTCTCTCGAAACAGCATGACTGTGACACTGAATCATTTGACACTATCTTGCGCAAAATCTAACGTTAAAATCAAGTTGGTTTGTAAATATTAACATATAAACAGTTTTCCAAAAATGTGTGTTCCAGTGATTAAATGTTACTTTTACCATTAAGCAGACTGTTTCAGCTTTAGTACACGAACTTAACGTTATGTTCTACCGTCATAACCAGGAATAGGGAACATTAAAATACATTAGGTAATGGAGAATATTAAAACGAAATGATCCATAACTGTTAAATCGCTCTTCCATTTCTGTTAAAGTGACGATGTTAACATCTGGCAGACTAACTAAGAAGGAGCAATCCAACTACTAATGGGGATAAGGGGGACAAAAAGCAAACCAAGACCAAGTTAGCTAAAATAACTACATTAGCTACATTAGCCAACTGAGCTACTGTTTGGTAGGCAGAGATAACGTTACCTTTAGCGTTGATAACTAATGTTTCTGTTTATTCCACGAAAGATGACGTTTCTGAAGACAAAACCCAGCAACAATTCATTGCGATTTTATTTAATTTTCAAATGAGCAATCCGCTACAGCTAACGTTAGCTAACTAGCCTAATTGGCTAAAGTCAGCCTTAGTTCTTTACCCTTATTTTTTGTGTAGTAAACAAACAAACTGGAAACCTCTGAAAACGGTTTTGTCAGCCCAACCGACTGCCTGCCTCAACTCTGCTGCCTGCTATTAAAATGCTTTGTCTAAGTAAACTATAACTATAGAACAAAAAAACTCACTGTTCTCCAGTACAGCAAAGGGTGCACCGCTGGTTCCTCCTTAATAATGGGTGCAGCTTGGCTCGTGTGGAACAGAAGCCGCAGACCACCTTAAAAGCTGGCTGCCCCTAGTGCACATCTGAAGCTTTACCATACACTACAAAGGTGCTAAACCAGCTACCCCTTCTGGACACATGCATAAGCTACAGCCTGGCTGCTGCACAATTAGGATAGTAGTCAAAACATTTTCATTGACCGCTGAATAGTACGTCGCCGCCATATTGGGCCGGTGTTATGCCGAGTTCTGCATGCCTGCCGAGATCACCAAGCGGGAGCGCGCACAGGTGAACGTAAACCCAGGAACAAATGATTTGTTAGACAAACAACGGTGTAAAATCAATTTGATCTATGTTGGAGATGTTAACGGATTATACGTCCATGCTAGTTTATAAATGTTGCTTCTGCGGCAGCTTTATTAGGCTAAACGTAATGATCAAGTATCGTAGTATTTCTATGTCGGGCTTCCCTCTAAAACGGTAGCTTTCATTGATTCATGTCTAAAAACATTGTTTGTGTGGGTAAAATCTTTGCCTTATTAAAAATGGTATAGCAGATTAGTAGTGTTGTGGTTAATGAAGGTTTTTATTGTGGTTCGTTGAATGTATGAATGTTATCAGTGTGTCATACTTTGTCAAGTCAAGCTCAATCTAATAAAATATCTGCTTATAATAACAGGATTTGCAAACTTCGGTATGATTTGAGCCACTCACACTTTTGTGAATTTTCACTGTCAGCTTAAAAGATGAACAAATGACAGCATTTGGTTATAACGTGTGTTACAGTTAAAAAGGGAGGGGGTGCAATATTTGGCAACTCTGAGTTGCCGAGATCTGAATCCCCCTCCCTGATTAGATTCAAAAGATTCAAAAAACTTTATTGATCCCAGAGGGAAATTGTTTTGCCTCATTACCACTGTTCTCAAAACAGACAGAAAGAAAAGGAACCACAACCAGGAAAGATCCAACATTAGAGTGGGGGATGCAGATTTCAGCAGGCATGAAAAGTCAAGTCTGCCCTATAAGCAAATACAAGCAAATAGGGAGTTGAGATTTTAATTCTATGACGATGAAAAAAAATTAAATACACATGAAGAAACTCTACACAACATTTCTACTACATTTCTACAACTCAGGTACGTTAACATGAGTAATATTCAGCTTGTTCAGTGTGTAGAGTGCAGGATGTTTAGACCGTCTTCCTCCGTCGTTAGCGATAATTTTACCTGTGACAGGTGTGTGTTAGTTAGCACTCTGACGGAGAAGATAACAGCGTTAGAGGAGCGCATCCAGACTTTAGAGAGAGTGAGAGAAGTGTTATGTCTGTAGCGGACAGTCTGGTTGCCGCAGGCGGAGAAAGCCAGTCCCCGACTCCGGCATTAGAGCCCTCACAGCGGGGCGAGTGGGTGACGACTCGGCGGCATACTCGCGCAGCCAAAGCTAAGTCTAAGGCAGGGGTGTTAAACTCAATTGCACAGGGGGCCAAAATCCAAAACATATTTTAGGTCGCGGGCCGAACAGGATAAACATTTATTGAGCACACTAAAACTTTTAAAACTTGACAAAAACTTATTTTGCTCTCTATAAAAACATATCCTGTCTAATTAAAAGTTAGAAATGAAGTAGGCCTAAACATTAAAAGAACAAACATTAAAAAAATGTCTTCAATCTTATGTCATTTTATATAACAAATAAACTTAAATTTTAAATATCCCAAAAGATTTTGCTCTCTATAAAAATATATCCTGTCAAAATTATACAAATTCAAAATGTGAAGATGCTGCATAACAAAACCTGGAAATATAAATAAAATTTGTGCTTTTCAGCAATAACAAATCAAATCATTCAGTCTTTGCTCTTAAGTCATTTTATCAGAGCTGCATCTGTTTTTGTCAACAACTTCGTTTATATTTGTTGTGAGGTTCTGTGTTGTGGAGATTCTCAGGATGGACTGTAGGTTCTCACCAGTGAGACGACTCCTGTGTGCTGTTTTGTTAGTCTTCATCACTAAGAAGAGCTTCTCACTAAGATTTGTGCTACCAAACATAAACAAGGTCCGAGCCTCATGTGGACGGAGCTGGGACATTTCTGCGGGAATGGAGTGAATAAACTGTGCGGCTCCTGCAGTGTCCTACTTTACCTTCCGTCATTACACTGCAGCTCAATCAGCTCCATCTGAATCTGCACAGGTGCAGTTTCCACATCGACGGTAAATGGGTTGCAAAGCAACTTAGAATTATTTTCTTGTTCGTCAAAGTCACCAAAGCTCCGTGAGAACTCAGTTTATCAGCAAAGTGCGTATTTCTGAACACCGTTGTAACGATATGGTTCAACATTACTTGGCATCGTGAGGACTAGCTTCATAATAACTTTCGGCATCATAAACTAGACTTGATTAACGCGGAATGTGTTCGGCAAGGCAGCTGAAGCGCTGCATTATGGGATCTGTAGTTTATTGTGTTACCAGCGCTTCATATCGCCGGGCCACTAATAACAATAATATAGAAATGATCTCGCGGGCCGGATATAATTACACGCCGGGCCGGATGTGGCCCGCGGGCCGTGAGTTTGACACATATGGTTTAGATGCTGTCTTCCCAACTCTCACTGATCACTCAGGTTTGTTGATGGTGAAGTGTTTGGTTGCTCTACATCCCAGGGAGCCCTCATGTCTGTGTTTCCTTCTGGCCCGCCCTTTTAGTTAGGCTGTCATAATTAGTCCTGCCGGAGTCCCTGCTGCACTATTCTAAATATACATTCACCTCAAACTTTATGTGACTGTGAACTAACTGCCACCTCTCTCTTTCTCTACCTCTCTATTTCCCTCTTCCTGTCTCTCTGTCGAGCTATGCATCTACCCTCTGCCCTCTGGACCTGTCTGACTCGTCCTGATGCTCAACTTCTGACTGGAGATCTGGTCGCCTGGATCCACCATTTGCCCTATGGGATGCGTTTGGAGACTGGAGTTGGTCACACACTACTATGAAGTCGGTCTTGGCCTCGGCGGACGTCGGAAGCTGTTTCTCGGAGGTCTCGACTCAACGCTCGATAGTCCAGGAATGGAACAAGTCTGCCTGCAATTAACTAACTGGACTCCACATTAACTTAAAGACATTAACTGTTATACTGGACTGCCTGCTGCCTACATAGCATGTAATCACCCATATGAGGATGGGTTCCCCGTTGAGTCTGGTTCCTCTCAAGGTTTCTTCCTGTTGCCTTCTCAGGGGGTTTTTCCTTGCCACCGTCGCCCTCGGCTTGCTCATCAGGGACAATCAGATTATTATGATTCATACACATTCACTGTTCATGTACTGTTCTTTGGTTGTGTAAAGCTGCTTTGTGACAATGTCAATTGTAAAAAGCGCTCTACAAATAAAATTGAATTGAATTGAATTGAATGGAGATTGAAGACGAAATGTTGAGAATGAATCAAACTCCGATCTTTTACGCAAAAGGTCGGCGAAACGCCTTGTGCAGATGAACTACTGACATTGTACTTCTGGTTTTAGTATCAAGGATATTATTTGTGTTTTAGCTCAAAACCACAGTGCGGTAATAAGAATTAGGACTTGACTTGATAGTGCCTATAGTTGCATTTGTTCAGAAGGAGAAACTATGCAAACTTGTAAGAGCTGGTTTCTGTAGAACACTAGCAGAACAAAAGGAAATAGCAGGTAATAGACCTCACCCTCCTGCAACACCCACATATGGACTTCCTCTTCCCCCATTCTCCACTCACTGCCGGACTAATTGCTCATTCATTTCACCTGTTCTTCCCTCCATTTTATAAGCACCCCTCAGTCCTCAGTTCAGGGCTGGTTTGTTGTCTTTCATGCATCATTCATGCTTGTGTCATTCATGCTCACACTACTCTGCACACTTCTCATGGATTCACAAATCATTCATGATTTGTCACTCAGCCCTTTTGGATCACTCTGGACTGCACTTCAGTTTGTTGGACATTGGTTTTGTGAGTTTACGTTTGTGAGTTTGTAAGTTGCCTGCCTTTTGCAGTGTATTTTAGTTGTTACTTTTTGTTTTGTATGTTCCCGTCCGTCCTGCCTTCTGCAGTGATTTTGGTTTGTTACTTTGTCCTTCTACTTTGTCTGTTTGTTTTGTCCACATTAGTACATAGTTTTCCGTGGTTACTTTGTATGTCAAGTTATGGTTTTGTTTGTATTTAGCCACCGTGTTTTTGGGTCTCTTTTATTTGATACTTTGTTAGATTGCGTTAGTTCCCTGTGTCCCCTGCCCTTTGATAATAAAACCTCATTTTGTTCTTACCTGTTTGGTCGCCGTCCGTCCTGTTTGTAACATGGACACTATAGCTTAAGAGGACTTTGTCCAAGAAATGGAGAATTTGGTTGAAAGAATGATGACAAGTCCTAAGGAAGACAATCACATCATATTAATGATGATGATGTGCAGCCAAGTCACAAAATCTCATAAGTAATTAGTTGCATGGCTAAAGCCAGAAAGACGAGCTTCGTGAATTCTCACAAGTGTCTAATACATAGTAATAAAAATTTCTGCTAGTTTGAGATTAGAAGCAAAGCATAAAGAACTATTAGCACATGATGCTTTTTAAAAGAAAAAATGAGAAAGAGGCCCGCTTAAAAACATGCAAAGAGCGAATCCTGAATTATCACACTCTCTCACTGGCATATTTACTCATCTGGCTCTCTTCTGTAGATCTCTGCTGCCAGACACAGTGTAAAAGCACTTTAAGTACTAGTAAGGTGGAAAAGCACTATATAAGTGCAGACCATTTATTATACCTTTTCTCATTTTCATTCTACGGTGTCTGGCAAGGTTTCTCAAATATGATCCATGATCCACAGATGCTACATAATCCACACATAATTATTTGTGAGTGACACACATAAATAATTGGTTGGTATTTATGTCTGCGGTGCACCCTTATGTTTTGTTTGCTACGCTAAATACTATGTAGAATGTAGTGTAGAATTTACATATTTTCTCAGACTGATAATAGTGCATGCTGTGTCACAAATTACAAGAGCTACAGAAAATACCACATGAAAATTACAAAGATGTTGATGAAACATATAGGAATATACACCTTACACAATTAAAGCTCATGTATCTTGGTTATCATTCTTCTTTCCTGGTCTTTGAAGAGAGGGTCTCCAGCTGATGATTTTGTTCAGTCAGTGGATATTGTCATTTAATACAGGGTGGACTGGGGAGTCTTCATGTACAGTAAACGTATGGTCCAATATGATATACTAAAAATTTGTTTTTCTAATGACAGTGTTTGTGCTAACTCTGGAAAACACCAATAATTAAATGAATAGCTGTAATTGTCATATACACTGCTGTTCTACTGCTGAGCTCCATTATTCAAAAAGGTGTCTCTATTAAGCCTGCCCTTAGTAAAATAAATGGAAGCAGATAGAATAACAAACATCTGTGAGCACACAGCAACACAATATAACAACAGCATAAGCTGAATCCTCTAAATTACACAACATAAGAAGCTTCATAGATGAAAGAAATATTGTAGAACTGTTGACTCAGAATTTTTCTTTTAGCTTTTAACTTGGAGAGAATTATTTAATGAGACACAACATATCGGTTGCCACAGCAGCTTATTCTGGATCTCCCTCCTCAAGGTCCAGGTTACATCTTGAAAGTGTCTTTATGGGTATCAATATCTTTTCAGAACACTGTTGCCTGGAGAGTTGTAACAAATATTCATATTTTATGAAATATGACAATTTACAGTAAAACTGTAAATATCTAGTCAAGGCTGCAACAGCTTATTATGGAAAACCTTATCTAAAATTGCTAAATCTAATCTAGTAATAGCATATTAGGCTACAGTGGCCTGTGCTCATGTGATGCAGGTAACAGGTTAATGTAATGTGCTGTCCTTTACAGAAAACTGTTGTTGATGATGCCAATGTCCAACAGCATTTTCTATTATTCATTTTCAGTAATAAAAAACAAAGCAAAACACAGAAATACATTTAGTAGAATATTTGACATTGAGCAGAGATGGAGAAGCTGCAGGATGACAATTCAATTCAATTCAATTCAATTCAATTCAATTTTATCTGTATAGCGCCAAATCACAGCTTCTGCTGGCACTTCTCAAGGCACTTTACTGTGTAAGGTTTAAGACTTTACAGAGTATATTTGTAAAACATTACATAGAAAACCAATAATCCCATTGGAGCAAGCTTTAGGCAACAGTGGAGAGAAAAAACTCCCTACAGAGAAGGAAACCTCTAGCAGAACCAGGCTCATGGTGGGCTGCCATCTGCCTCAACTGGTTAGAGTGAGTAGAAAGAGAAGAGAGAAAAGAACAGCAGGCAACAAAAAAACAGCAAGTAGCAAAAACATTGGGCAAATCAACTGGATTCTGGAGATATACTGCTCCAAGGCCAATGATACCTTCAGGAAAGTTTGTGGTTTTGCACACCAGGTCTTTCTTGTTGATTCCCCCACTCTTCCACCATATTCTCAAAAAATTCTCTTTTGTGAGCAAAGTGATTTTTCTGAAAACAACTGTTTCCAAGCAGTTTTATTCTGCCAGTCTGGGGTAGGTAATAGTCACTAGTCCAGAGAACAGTAGTAACAGCAAACAATGTGCCTTGAGCCAAACTTTTTCCAATATTAGCCTTAACCTGAAGAAGACTGTCCCTTATGGCACTTTGCAGTTAAGCACAGTAACCCTCAAAATCCTCAGAAATCCAGGCCTCTTAACAAATTAAAATGGCATATCTCCTGCAATGAAATATGAAATGGATTAGATATCATACATGACAAGGATTAAGGCTATTGATTTTTACGGGTTAGTAGCAAGACAAAACAAACAATTCATTTTTCTTTTATTGACAGGGTAGGCTATTAGCAAGTTAGACAGAGAAACCACAACACTTGTGGGTGGTGGTCACGAAGGTGACTCATAAAATTTGCAGCAATTTCATTTCTGCACGTTTTGCAGACAGGGTGACCATTGCCAATCAAGTTTCCCTCAGAACTAATAAAAAATATGACCAATGTCAAAATATGAACACACACTTTGTCACTGCCCTCCGCTATGTTTTTACAAAACAAACCCATGTTGTATGTATATGTATATCTATGCATAGGTGTCTGGCATACTCTTGCTAAGTCTAATGTATACTAAATAATAGTTAGTGGGCAATTTTTCACATTGCAGTAATTGACCTCAGTTTTAAAGTTGCCCATTTTCAGGTTTGAGCAACAGTCCCTCAACGTTTTTGTGCACGTCCCTGTATAAAAGACATTTTGCTGATGTTATACATAAAAACTGGTTGTTTGATTTATTCTCAACATCTCAACTTGGCTCCTAAAATTTTAATTTTAACTTTAATTTTAACTGTAATGATTGGACTGTTTTGTGGACTAGAATAAAATGCCAGACAAGGAGGTTAAAGGTAAAAGTGTCTATTCATACAACTGTATTAATAGTTTCTTATTTAAATAAGATTAAGACTATTAATACAGAGTTAATAGTGACAGTTGACGTGGGCTGGTGGCTCAAGACACATTGCCGCGCCGGATAAAGTGGCCAGTGGAGCTATGGATTCTGGATTCTGGAGTTGGAGTTCCTGATGGCAAGATGGCAGAAACCAGGCTCTGGGAACCATAGTCCATAGAACTATAGATTTTATATATATATATATACCTGTATATATATGGGGCAATGGGGCAGATGTATGATGGCATCATCCACTCCAAGTTGGGGTTGATAGGCAAACTAGAGGAGGTCAAATGAGAGTCTGACTTGTCTCGACTTGTCTCAAAAGCCTTCATAATATGTGAGGTCAGAGCCACTGGTTTGTAGTGAAGCCTGTTCAACTCTCTCCTCATGATCTGCTGAGATGGACATCATATGGGTGGTGGTTAAGTCGTGTGGGGGATGTGTTGAGGAGCCTATAGTGAAGCGTTCTGAGGCTCAGTCTGGAATCTACTGAAAAGATTATTAGATTTGTTGGCCTGGTCCACAGTCCCCTCAGTCACCTGGCTGCTGGACTTGTAGCCAGTGATGGGCCTCATGCCCCTCCACCTGAACCAATGGTGTGTAATGTGGGAGTGATCTGACTTTCCCAGAGGGGGGAGGGCAGTGGAGCTGTAGGCATAATAAATTAGTAAAATTAGTAAATTTAGGAAGTGTCTTGTGAGGGTGCCGTATAAAGTCTCCAGAGATCATATAGAAGGTCTCTGGGTGTCGGGTTTGCAGACTAAATCTGTATTCACAATATGATAACACGATTTGAGGATAAATTGCCTACTATCTTGGATAATTATCAGGTCATCTGTACAATACAAAATCTTAAATTAACAACATTTGGTTAACGAAATCGTCCCAACTGAGGGGGGCAGCAATACGCCATCACTGCGCACAGCCTGACTAACAAAAGAAGAAGAACCTCATCCTTATAATCCCCAGTTCTAAAATCAATCGTCCCGTTGCTCATTTGTGCCTCCTGTCTAAATTGTCACGACTGATGGTGATATTTGTTCAACTTGACTCTCTGTGATCCTACTGGTGAGTAACGCCACCATTGTTCCACGTTTTATTTGACAATACAGAGTTTTTAGAGTTGGTTCCAGCACTACGTTATTTGGGTTTACGGATAGCCACCGATTGTCTTTGTAAACACCAACACGACAAGGAGGTTGTTATTTTCACTGGCTTACGTTACATCTCCTGCTCTAAAAATCTGTGCATTTAGTAACATCTGTGTCTTGAATTCGACGACACAGTTAGACAGCATTTAATCGGATCAAACCGTTCACCGAGGCCCTGTTAGATGAGTCCTTGTTTGAAGGACCTAACGTTATTTGCCTGGTTGTGAATAGCGTAAGTTAACGGTAGCTGGAATAACTAGCGTAACATATCGCTGTTTACGTAAATCTATTTGCGTTCTTTGAGCCCCGTTTAGCTGACTTTTACGTGCACGACGCAGTTATTTTGAGACATGTTTTGTACTTTCGTCTTGTTAATGCATTCTCGTCATCAAAAATAAATAATAAAATAAACCACATTTTTTTTCAATTAAATATTGAAAAGTATATGTTAAAGATAATAGTTTTCTTCATCTAAAACATATGCCTAAGTTTACTTGATATTATGTTATAATGATGTAACATGTTATGATAGCATCCTTCATTCTGTCCTGATTCCAGTTGTCTCTCCCCTGCACACTGTCTCTTGATCTTTATGTCTGTTTTCTGGGGTTCTTTCTGTTCCTTATGGATCACAGATAAAACAAAGTGATCAAAAGTTGTGTATGTAGAAAATAATAATAATAAAAAAAACACTGTTACATCATACATGATTGTATATCAGTTATAGTTGCATCATATTTGTCTATATTTGTTTTTAAATTTTTACCCTTGTATTAAAATCAAGCTGGAGTGTATGTAATTTCTCATACCTCTTGCCTTTTGGAACCAACTTTCTGTTTTGTTCTGACCACACCCCCCTAGATGATGCTAGTAGTGCTAGGTAGTATGTTATGTGACTTTGAGTATATGCTTCCCCAGCAAGCTCTCACTATAAATTGTTTTGAACTATTCTTTTCATGGCAGATTTACAAGCCTGTTTTCTCATTCTGTCACAAATTACCTGTCTCCTAAATTATCAGAATTTAAAACAGTTGTATTTATAATTCTGTGAAAAATGTGACAAATGCATATTTGTCACTTCAGATCATCAAACTAATTTTAATAACACAGAGATAATCTGAGTAAATACAAGATGCAGCTTTTAAGTGATGATTTCATTTCTTAAGGGAAAGGCTGTCAGAACATACTTGCCTTGAAGCTGATTAAAAAAAAAACCAACATATCATGCAGCAATGTTAGTTAATTTGAGAAACTGAGTAATTTACTTTTAGCAGGCTGGAAAGGGTATCAAAGCCATGTCTAAGGCTTTCAGACCCTAGAGAATTATGGTCACAGCCATTATCCACATGGAGAAAAGTTTGAACAGTGGTAAACCTTCCAAGCAGTGGACAGCCTACTAAAATTATGATAAGAGCAAAACAACAACTCATCTAGGAGGTCGTAAAAGAACCCAGAATAACATGCAGTTGCACTTGCCTCAGGAACATCATGCAAGGAACATCATGCAAACAGTCAAACATGGTGGTAGTAGTGTGATAGTCTGGGGCTGCTTTGCAGCTTCAGGACCCGTACGACATGTCATAATTAATAAAACAAAGAATTCTGCACTCTTCCAGAAAATCCTGAAGCAGAATGTCCAGCGATTAAGTTGTGACCTCAAGCTCAAGTGCACTTGGGTTATGCAGCAGGACAATGATTTCAAGTTTCAAGTCCACCAAAAGCTTAAAACTAATTAAGGTTAGAGAGTGACCTAGTCAAAGTCCAGACTTAAAGCTCCCCTGTTATACAGAATGCAGTTATGGGAAATTTTGGTACATTTATATGATTCTAGGGTACATGTAGACACATACAGAGTATATTAGAAGGGCACTCTATATATAATGTGGAACAGATCAGCTGTTTTTGCTGTTACCACAGAATTTCCGTGATCCACACAGACACGGACAGGCCTGGATGTTACTCCTGGGATAGGAGTTTGTAAAGTAATGGTGAAGTTAGAATGATAAAAAAATAAATCACTTTTTAATTTAAGGTCTTGTAAAGGTCTATCAAAGGTGTGTCACCAACTCTTTTAGTCTCCAGGTCTTTACCGTTATCAGTTTAGTACATACTTGATTATACAAAAAAATGACTTCGAAAACCCAACAATCCCATTTGAGCAAACTTTAGGCAACAGTGGAGAGGAAAAACTCCCTTTATAGGAATAAACTTCCAGCAGAAGGCAGGCAATGATTTATGCACTGTCTATATTCAGGGTTTTCAAAGTCAGTCATCAAGGACCCTGTGCGCTGCTAGTTTTTCTAGCGAGGCAGTGTCCCTGCTACAAAACTAATATAGTTACTAATACAGTTTCACATTGTGTATCATTACTGTGGCAGCATAAAGGTGCTTGCTTGCTCTGTCAGAGGGCTCAAGTCGCATATTGTCTGACAGGCCAGTGGCAATCTACACAGTTTTTCTCATTCTTGGGACATCCGGGTCTGATATATATATATATATATATATATATATATATATATATATATATATATATATATATATATATATATATATATATATATATATATATATATATATATATATATATATATATATATATATATAAAATTTTGAGATGCTGTGGCAAGATATACAAGCTGGTCATGTGTGAAAAACCCTCCATTGTGGCTGAATTAAAACAGTTTTGCAAAGAAGAGTGAGTCAAAATTCCTTTATCACAAAGACTCATTGCCAGTTATAGCAAACACATGTTTGCAGTTTTTGTAGCCAATGGCTGCACAACAAGCTGTTAGGTTTTAGGTAGCAATTACTTTTTCACATGGGTTCATTCAGCTCCATACAGGTTTTTTCCCCTTAATAGATTAAATAGAAAACTGCATGTTGTATTTACTCTGGTTATATTATGTTAACATGAACGCTGACGAGGGGCCACTCATTGTTATTGAAACCTCTGTCATGGTCGATACCTAAACTCTTTTTTTTCTTTTTTCAAAAATTTCTTTACCCACATCTGCTGACACCATAGTTGACATAAACTAATTAAAAGACAGTCACAACACCACTGAGTGGCCCAAATTATAAAGCCCAAGCAGCCATTTCAGTACAATATATTTTTGATTAAGCAAGCGCAGCTTTTCAAACAATGTGTCATGTAAGGGGGTGTGGGAAAGGTAGGATATGATTTGCCATGGTGTTCCCATAAATATGGGTGTGGTTTGGTGTGGTTTGGTGCCGTCCTTTTGTCTAGATGAAAAGAAGGCTAAGTGTCTGGAGTATGAGGAAGAGGAGGAGGATGTTCCCCTGGTTCCCCTTCTCTTTGAAGCCTTTGATCTTTTTCATTCCACACCACACATGATTCATAATGTTATGCTCGAGCTGGTTCTCCAGCTTCCTCCTGGAGGCATCTTTACTCTCCCTCAGTCTCAATTTCAACTCCCTCTGAACCATCTTCACCTGGTCCTTGTTTAGGATTTCTTCTTACTGTTCTGCAGCTTCATCTGGTTGCAGTTAATCCAGGGCTTATTGTTGGAGAAGCACTTGACTGTCCTTATTGGGATATTATCCACACAAACGTTGTGGAGTCGATGTGGTCTCCATTCTGTTCACAGTGAACTTCACAGTCAGTGGCTTAAAAGCACCCCTGCCGAGTCTCAATAGCTGCCTAAGACCACATAGTCAGCACTCCAAGCTTGTCCATCTTATTTGCCAGGAACCTTAACTTTTCCTGCAATGACAGTAGGAAGAAAAGGTTTAAACCTTCTTCTCTGTGTTTTCTGTTTGAGTCCAGCCCTGCATCCCCAGCGTCTTCTTCTCAGCTCCACAGGGGTCTGGGGCCTCACTCCTCAACAACAGTGTAGGCCTGGTAAATAATGTGACTGCTTATGAACTCTCCGCTGCCATACCTGACTCCCTTGCCCTGGCGTGCTGGTAAAACAAAAGTAAAACAAAAAACAGAAAAAAACATACAAGTAATATATTGTAAACAACTTATTGTAATGTAAACAATACAAAAAAGAGTAGAAAGAACTACAAAAACAACAAAAACTATGAAGAAAGAAAATAGATCTAACCAGAGCTAGTGCAACAGGCTGCCACCCAAGGTGGCACCTACTCACTGAGATAAAGGTTTTTGTCCTTTCCTAGCTCAGTCTGAGAACTTTTCACAATCACTCTAGAAATCAGGCTAGAACTCCCAGGGACTTTTTTTTAAACCAAGTTAGCTCTCTGAGAGTTTTTGTAGCCTCTTGCCACTTAAACTTATGGGGTGGCTGTGGGTCAATAGGTAGAGCAGTTGACTGCCAATCACAGGATTGGTGGTTCGATTCCTGGCTACCACGTCACATGCCAAAGTGGGCAAGATACTGAAACCCAAGTTTGCCCCGTGAGTCAGGTCAGCCATGTGTGTGTGCTTGTGTGTGTGAATGGGTGAAGTGCAGTGTAAAGCGTTTTCAGTACCAGCTAGGTAGAAAAGTGCTACATAAGTGCAGACCGTTTACCATTTATATTTAAAGAAGTGAACTACAGAAACTGATCTCATAACCGAGTGTGAAAGTACGAAGTATGACTTGGTTTTATCCAGACATGGTGCTTGGCATTCAGGCCGAAGAGTTCAATCTTTGATTTATCAGACCCGAGAATCTCGTTTCTTGTAGAGTTCTTCAGGTGCAGGCAAACTTTTACTGAAGAGTGGTTTCCATCAGCGCACTTTACTATACATGGTGGAGTGGTGCAGAGATGGGTTTTCATCCACAAGGTTCTTCTCTCTCCACAGAGAAATGCTGGAGCTCTTTCAGAGTGACCATCAGGTTCTTGGTCAACTCCCTGACTAAGTCCCCTCTCTCTCAATTGCTTAGTTTGGCTGACCAACCCAGAAAATTTTCTGTACCCTTCCCCACGTCTGTGCCTCCATACAATTCTGTCTCGGCGGTCTACAGACAATTCCTTGGACTTCATGGCTTAGTTTGTGCTCTGACATGCACTGTTACTGGTGGAACCTTATATAAGCAGATGTATACGTTTCCAAATCATGTCCAATGAACTGTATTTCAAATCAAGTTGTCCAAACATCTCAAGGATGATTAGTGGAAACATAATGCACCAGAGCTCAATTTTGAATGTCATGGTAAAGACTGTGAATACTTATGTACTTATGTATTTATTTTTTTTTAATGAATTTGCAAACATTTCAAACAAACTTCTTTTACTTTAATATTTAGAGTATACATTATTTAGAGTTTAAAATATAGAGTTTTTTTGTAATATTGTGAGGAGAATAATAAATGTAATCATTTTTTAAATAAAGCTGTAACATAAAATGTAGAAATGGTTAAGCACAGTGCATACTTACTGGTTGCACTGTATGTATTTTTGACCTTGTGTTTATTTAAAAAAAAATCAAAATTTTGGCTAATTTCAAATCATGATTACATAGGTCTGAATTTGGGCACTATGACAAATGTGGTCGTGACCACAGTAACTATGGTCAGGGAAGCTAACAGTACATTTTTGGTAATAAGTTTATTTTAAACATTTATTAGTGATTACTTTCTTTAATCACCCTGCCAAATTAGGTAGCTTTCTACGTACCATCCATCAGTATGTCTGGGCTGTCTGTGTCTGTATGTCACACTGAACAAGATAAGGAGGTGTATTTTGTCTTATGTTGTCTATATTTGCAACCACATATCACCTATTAAGGTTAACTGTTAAAGAAATCAGATAGCCCCAAGTATATTGGAGATCAGATAAAGCTTTAAAAACACACCTACATGGTTGGAAAAAAATACATAAAGCCCCAGTCTATCACATTTTTACATAAAAATAATAAAATAATATCTTCCAAATATTTTTGCTGTTACACAGACTTAAGTAATAAGTCATAAGACAGCATGGCTTTGCATTGCCTTGCCACTGTCTGTCTGTTATTGCACTGTCAATTGTCAATGTCAATTTTAGAATCCTGTCCTCTCATGAAAGTAAGAGTAACACTGTAAGGCACCATGTCAAAACCTTGACACAGTTAACAGACTTCAACCCCAGACCAAAGAAAGCATGAATTTTGTCTCGCATAATGTAGATGCCAACTTCAAACAAAACTTGACTGTGTAATAACACTTTACACTCAAGTGTCCTTTGGACCATAGCTTGTTTTGGTTCCCATCTTGTGTGGCACTCTGCTTTGAGCTAGTGCTCAGGTAGCTTACGTTCCTTTTAGACCTCCAAAAGCTCCCTCTGCAATCTCCAACTGTGGATGAAGCATCCAACAGGCTTTTTGCATAGCATAATCTAGGGCCAGGTGATATTGCCTCAATATTCTATTACAATATTTCAAGGAAAATTTGTGATATTTGTGATAATCGTATGGTTTCTGAGTGATCAGTTAACCTAAGATGCATGCCTTTTGTCTGTACCACTCAACCATCTTTCAGTTATTTAGGTAAGTAAGAGTGTTCGATCACAGTGTTGGATCAGTGTCTGTAGTCCATGGGTCCACACTAGTTTTTCCCTTCTCCAAACTCATGCTGGCAAGGCCCTGCTTCATTCCCTGGGTGCACTCCTCTCCTGTTTAGTCCTTTAGGAAAAAGTGTGATCTGAAGGCAATGGCTTTCTATTTCTGCAAAATAAAGAATTCCTTGCACATCTGCCTGCCTGTGGTGCACTGAACATAGCAGGCAGCTCAACACTGGAAAATCAGCTGAAAGAGTTGAGTACTGCTTGTCTACACAGTTTTTCTCTTGAATATTTTGTTTTCCATTGTGTTGGTTAAAACCAGGTGAGATATGTGATTGCTTCTGTAACTTCCATGTGCCTTTTAGAATCAGTATAGTATATGATTTAATTTTTACATTAACAGTCTACTAAATTTTGGCACATCTTTTTTTCCAACAACTGCTTCCTTTACATACTTACATACAAACATTTCCCTTGATTTATTTGAGATGATATGAACATTTAGTACAGAGACACTCACTCATTTTTCAGGCGTTACAGAGGGAGACCTCTTACATTTCACAGACAATCTTTGGTTTCAAATAGCGGGGTTGTATTGACACACTGTTCTCTCTGATTGTTGAGATTCATTATAGAGTGATACCTCTTGTCTGCAATAGCCAATCTGTCTCTAAACAATTGGCAAAAAGCGCTCATACTGATAATAAAAAGTTTGTTCTGTCATCATGGAGACAGCTGACCTTATCTGCTGTTTTGACATTTTAATCAGCAAGCAACTAAACTACAGGTATGACAGAGTCCTGTAGTTAACTGATCATGGATGACACTGTTTCACTGACATTGAAAAAATAGTTGACCAGATATAATTGTGAGGCTATTGGTCACCTTGGTTTGATGCAGTTTGCCAGTGCAAACACAGCAGAACTGTCTTCATGTTAAAATTGCATAAGTAAATTGCATAGTTATGACTCAAGACCTAATATATCAATTAATCATGCAGCCCTAGCACTGAATTAACTACTTAACTACAGTTTTTAGAGAAAATCCCTAGGAGGTCTGGGAGCCATTAGTCTTTACAGTGTTTGTCTTACTAACTCATAGTAATGAACCTCCTATCTTCTCTCTCTGCAGGTGATGATTGTGATAGAGACAGGACATTTAACTTCCTAAGTGTTCCAGTCCTGGCACACTCTGTAATCAGCCATGCTGGATGCAAATAAATAGTGAGTAGCATTGGGCTGGAAAACACCTATTATAACTCACTTCCCAAGAGTGTCGTGTTTGTGTTAGAATGAGAAACTGAGTGAGGAAAAGTGAACAGCAAGTGAGACTGAACTCAGCCAGGTTCTTAGGATGACTAGCTTGTTCAGACGCAGCAGCAATGGAGGTTCCAGAAGCAGTGGAAGAAATGGTGGTGGAGGTGACAGTGGACAGGGACAGCTTAACAACAGCAGGCCTAACCAGCAGGTCAGACGCCTTGAGTTCAACCAAGCAATGGAGGACTTCAAAACTATGTTCCCATCATTGGACTATGAGGTGATTGAGTGTGTGCTGCGCTCCAACAGTGGAGCTGTGGATGCCACAATTGACCAACTGCTCCAGATGAGCATTGATGAACAAGCCTCAGATGACAGCTCAGACTCAGATGACAGCATCCCACCAGAGGTAAGAAGATCTA
The DNA here is from genome assembly GCF_900324465.2 of Anabas testudineus. Taxonomy (NCBI): domain Eukaryota; kingdom Metazoa; phylum Chordata; class Actinopteri; order Anabantiformes; family Anabantidae; genus Anabas; species Anabas testudineus. The sequence goes on along the minus strand of NC_046622.1, from coordinate 25,697,374 downwards.
AGGCAATTACAGTCTGTCAGTAATAAACAGATGCCTTCACTTTGATGTCAGTACTCATAAAAAGCTAGACAATGCAGTGAAAAGTCAATGGATGGGTTCAAACAAAAGGGGAGTGTATATATACCTCAAATAATTGACTATAATATGTGTTTTTATATGGACTGTGCCTCTTGCTTGTTTTATGTTCAACATCCACTTGCCTGTGGACTAAAGTTTAAAATTACCTTTTTGGACAAATCTGACACATTTGACACCTTAGGGTGGATATGAGGTAAGGTAATATTTAAGGAAAAAATTAACTTTTTTAATCCCAGAAGGACATTTTTAAATTTACACTGTTGATCCCTGAAGGGGCAATTGAGATAGTAGAGTAAAGATCAGAACAAATCTAGAGGATAGTACAAAAAAGACAAAATAGAGCAATATTAGAAAATATTGAAACATAATTAGGGAGAAGAGATGCATTCCAGATACACCCCTCTCCATGGGACAACAGTGACACAGAAAAAAATTAGTATGCAGTAATTGGAGTCACTTTTTAGGACACTAGAGATCGTAGTGTAATCACAGCAGAAACAAAGAACCTGCTGCAGCATTGCTCCAAACGTGGGTTAAGCAGCATTATCCTCACCTGCTGGAGGTTATACAGGTGAGGTGGGGCTGGGGTTACACAACCATGTCCCATTATGTTGCATGATTGGCCTTAATCATTCATCCACTTAATTAGGGCAAGATTATGTCAATTTCCCTCAGCACATTCCAGCTCTGCAACTCTGCCTTTCAGGTCTCGTAGTTGGATTTCAGGTCTCACTCCTGGAAATGGGCCTGTGTTTTGCAGAACTAATAGCTAGCTAATAACTAGCTGTTGCTGTGTAAATAATGTGTTTTCAATTGTAACTTGTACCTCCAGGCACAGTCACAACATGGAGTCATAATCACAAATGAATGTTTCAGAAACTATATGTTTCAGAAAGATCCCAGTAAGTCCACAACTTCTCTATTGTGTGTTGTCCCTGATAAACAAAAAAATGAAGTGAACTTTATTGTCTAAAGTAGAATTATCCAAAATTGCAAATGCGTGATAAGGCACGTTTAAAAAAAATAAAAATAAATTAAACAAAGCTTTTGTTGCACTGTCGATTCCATTATAGATTTTGGAGCGCACACTTGAACCTGACAGTTCAGATGAGGAACCACCTCCAGTCTACTCTCCGCCAAAATATGATATGCATATTTATGACAGGAAATACCCAGAAACCCCACCAACACCTCTACCAAAGTAAGAACAAGAAATATAAAAAATATTTTTTTCCAGTTTGAGTTTTATTCTACCAAATCCATGCAGCTCTGATTTTATTAAATGGATGAAGTGTTTGTAGCTTAAGGTGTAAGGTGATGCAGAGTTGCATCTGGTTTTAGGCCAGTATTTATGACATTGGTTGACTGATTTGGGTTTTTCAAAAGAAATGTAATTTTTCAAGTCAGGGGTGTCAAACTCAAATTTGCAGTGGGCCAAAATTTAAAAACTGGGACATAGTCATAAAAACTGGGACAAAGTAACAGGCCAAACTCAGTGAATATATTTTGAAAAATTAACTGCAAATGTGCATGTTTTCCCATCTCTCAAGATACAGTATGTAATGTTGAACCTTTTCATATGGAAACAAACTTTAGTTTTGCATAAACATTGAATGTGGAGCAAGCAAAGCTTATTATTATAAACAAAAGAAAAATTACATTTGAAATAAAACACACATCAGTGGTATTCATTTCTTATTTAAATCAGTAAATGGTATCGGTTGGTGGTCTTGACTGACATGCTAACGCACTAACAAAACATTGTGCGATTTGTAGTATTAGCGGTATGTGTGCTATATACTGGGGGGCCAGCTCTAATACACATTTGATATAATCTCGCGGGCCAAATATAATTACACCGGTGGCCAGATTGGGCCTGTGGGCCTGAGTTTGACACCTCTGTGTTAAGTGAATTAAAAAACATATCAATTTTTAAAATAAATCCACCTAGCAATTACAGTAAGGCCTGAAAGTTTTTGGAAAGTGACAAAATTTTATTATATTGCCTTTATATTCCACCACAATGACTTTGAAATAAAACAATTAATATACAGTATGACTGAAGTGTTTCACAAAAATATTGCATTTATATTAAGAAACTACAGCGATTTTAAGCAGAGTACCTTACATCATTTTTAATACTTTAATGAAAATCTATCTAATTTATCTATTTATCTAAATACAAAGCATGTGATGCTATAAATGTTTTCTACCATAGTATAATCTGGCTTTGTTAAAAATCCTCTGTATTTACACTCAGGAAGGTTCTTCTTGATAATAGATTTTGACAATGATATGCCTCTTCTCCACGGTATACTTGACTCCTGTTGATGTTGTAAAGAGATGCTTATTAACCAAGGAAGGGGTTCATCCACTTTAGTTGTCCTCTTTGGTCTTTATGGCCTATTTATTTTGTTGAGCTCACAAATGCTTTCTTTTTCCCAACTATTTATTCTAAGTCTAAAGTATTTTGCTATCTGTCTTATAGATCTGTTGTTTTTTTTAGCCTCCTTCACTTGCATTAAGATCTCCTTGGACTTGTAGCTCCAGTCACACACCTGCCAAATGCCAACTAAATACCTGATTTCGACTATAGACTTGTAGACCAACTATATGGGGGATGGAGTGCATCTGGTCAATTAATTTCTTGTCCAAATTCTATTGAGTCTCTAAAAAATTAGGTACTCTGTTTAAAATGCTCCTGTTTAAAAAATTCCATAGTGGTGAAAGCAGAAATCCTGCCTCAAGTGGAGGAATTAGTATCTTGGGGTGTTGTTTAAGAGGGAGGGAAAAATAGAGACTGAGACTGACAGACAGATGTGCAATGCAATGTGGTCGATGTACATGGTAAATGAATGGTAAATGCAATATTTTTGTAAAACCTAAATCTAACTCTAAGTCTACACTTATTGTATTGTAATGCTATTTCTAAACAGATTCTGCAGAAATTGTAAAATTGTTGCTGTTGTCCTGGTCTACAAAATATTATCTAGGTGTTAACCATATCAAAATGTTATTCAACTAAAGCTATTCAACAATTTTTTTTTTTCATTGGCAGCTCCAGGGCTCTAGGCTTTGGTAGGCTGGCAGATTTTATAGTGCTTTTCTAGACTAATTTCTATTCTATCACAAGATAACTACATATTGCAAAAATACATACAGCTTACAGCAGTATTTTGCTCCTTGAACCACTTCAAGAATAACACATGAGCTGCTGGAAAAAACAATGGACAGTTGGACAGGACACACAGGATTAATAAGCCCCGGAAATCTGGTTTCTCTCATACTCATACTGTCATGATTCAGTGAACAGTGAGTGTTCACAAAATTGCACTGTTTTGGCAGAGCACATTCTAAGTCAGAAACGGTAGCCTGTTGATCAATATAAACATAGTAGTGTAGTAGTGTTGCCTTCAGAAGCCACAGAGATAGATAGATAAAGGAGAAACTTTTCATAGAATATAAAGCTGTTATGGACAACAGATATCTCAGCTTATAGACCCCCAGCTCAGCTGCCATGTGTTGTAGTTTTCCCCGGTGGATGAGAGAGTTGTTTCCCTGCGCCTTCGGGTAGGGGATAGGTCTCTCACTGTTGTTTGTGCCTACGGGCCAAATAACAGTTTAGAGTACCCGGCTTTCATTGGGTCCCTGGAAGGGGTACTGGAAGGTGCTCCGCCTGGGGACTCTGTCGTCCTACTGGGGGATTTCAACGCCAAAGTGGGCAATGACGGTTATACCTGGAGGGGCGTGATTGGGAGTAACGGCCTCCCGGATCTGAACCCGAGGGGTGTTTTGTTATTGGACTTCTGTGCTAGTCACAGTTTGTAACGAACACCATGCTCAAGCATAAGAGTGTCCATCAGTGCACGTGGCACCAGGACACCCTAGGTTGGAGGTCTATGATCGACTTTGTGGTTGTCATCTGACCTCCGACCATATGTCTTATGACTCTCGGGTGAAGAGAGGGGCTGAGCTGTCAACTGATCACCACCTGGTGGTGAGTTGGATCCGGTGGCGGAGGAGGAAGCTGGATAGACTTGGCAGACCCAAACGTATTGTGAGGGTCTGTTGGGAACGTCTGGTGGAACCCTCTGTCAGAGAGGTCTTCAACTCCCACCTCCGGGAAGCTATAAGGTCCTGAGGGAGCCTGGAGACACTGAGTCCGAATGGACCATGTTTTCCACCTCCATTGTCAATGCGGCTGTTCGGAGCTGTGGCCATAGGGTCTCTGGTGCCTGTCGCGGCGGCAATCCCTGAACTCGGTGGTGGACACCGGAAGTAAGGGAAGCCGCCAAGCTGAAGAAGGAGTCTTATCAGGCCTAGTTGGCCTGTGGGACGCAGCTGATGGGTATCGGCAGGCCAAACGTGCCGCAGCCCGCGCGGTCTCAGAGGCAAAAACTCGGGCCTGGGAGAAGTTCGGCGAGGCCATGGAGGAGGACTATCGGTCTGCCTCACGGAAATTCTGGCAAACCGTCCGGCGCCTCAGAAGGGGAAAGCAGTTTCCTGCCAACACTGTTTACAGTGGAGGTGGGGAGTTGCTGACTTCGACTGGGGACATTGTAGGACTTTGAGGATCTCCTCAACCCCGTCGATACGCCTTCTGCTGAGGAAGCAGAGGCTGGGGACTCAGAGGCTGACTCGTCCATTTCCCTGGTTGAAGTCACTGAGGTAGTCAGTAAGCTCCTCAGTGGCAAGGACCAGGGGTGGATGAAATTCGCCGAGTACCTTAAGTCTCTGGATGTTGTAGGGCTGTCTTGGTTTACACGCCTTTGCAGCATCGCGTGGAAATTAGGGACAGTACCTCTGCACTGGTAGACTGGGTTGGTGGTTCCTCTTTTTAAAAAGGGGGACCGGAGGGTGTGTTCCAACTATAGGGGGAACACACTCCTCAGCCTCCCTGGGAAAGTCTATGCCAGAGTGCTGGAGAGGAGAATTAGGCCGCTAGTCAAACCTCGGATCCAGGAGGAACAATGCGGTTTTTGTCCTGGCTGTGGAACACTGGACCATATCATACTCTTGCCAGGGTGCTCGAGGGTTCATGGGAGTTCGCCCATCCAGTCTACATGTGTTTTGTGGACTTGGAGAAGGCGTTTGACCGTGTCCCTCGTGACATCCTGTGGGAGGTACTTCGGGAATACGGGATTCAGGGCCCTTTGTTAAAGGCCGTTTGGTCCTTGTATGACTGGAGTAGGAGCTTAGTTCGCATTACCGGCAGTAAGTCAGACTTCCCGGTGCACGTTGGACTCCGACAGGGCTGCCCTTTGTCACCGATCCTGTTTATTACTTTTATGGACAGGATTTCTAGGCGCAGCCAGGGGCCGGAGGGAATCCGGTTTGGGGACCACAGGATCTCATCTCTGCTTTTTGCAGATGATGATGTCCTGTTGGCCTCATCAGACCGGGACCTCCAGCAGGCACTGGGGCGGTTTGCAGCCGAGTGTGAAAGGGCTGGGATGAGAATCAGCACCTCCAAGTCCGAGGCCATGGTTCTCAACCGGAAAAAGGTGGCTTGTACCCTCTAGGTTGGGGGGGATACTCCCTCAAGTGGAGGAGTTTAAGTATCTTGGGGTCTTGTTCACGAGTGAGGGAAAAAGGGAGCGTGAGAATAACATACGGATTGGTGCATCTGCAGCAGTAATGCGGTCAGTGTACCGGTCCGTGGCCGTGGTGAAAAAGGAGCTGAGCCGAAAGGCAAAGCTCTCGATTTACCGGTCAGTCTATGTTCCTACCCTCACCTATGGCCATGAGCTTTGGGTCATGACCGAAAGGACAAGGTCGCAGATACAAGCGGCCGAAATGAGTTTCCTCCGCAGAGTGGCTGGGCACACCCTTAGTCATAGGGTGATGAGCTCAGTCACCTGGGAGGAGCTTGGAGTAGAGCCGCTGCTCCTCTGCATCGAGAGGGGCCAGTTGAGGTGGCTTGGGCATCTGTTTCGGATGCCCCCGGGACGCCTCACAGGGGAGGTTTTCTGGTCCTGTCCCACCGGGCGGAGGCCCCGGGGAAGACCCAGGACACGTTGGAGAGACTATGTCTCTCGGCTGGCCTGGGAACGCCTTGGTGTTCCCCCCGGAAGAGCTGGAGGAGGTGTCTAGGGTGAGGGAAGTCTGGGCATCTCTGCTTAAACTGCTCCCCCCGCGACCCGGCCCTGGATAAGTGGTGGAAAATGAATGAATGAAAGAATGAATGAATGAATGATATCTCAGTTATCAGTCATCATGCTTTATCTGTTTCCTGCTTTATCCACATGTTTATGTGACTTTAAAGGGGGATAAAGTATCTCTTAACATTTGAAACTGTTATAAATTGTTGTTTTATTGGATGGGTGTTTTGTAGGATGAAGGATGTACAGTGTACATTATTAACAGTAGTCTGAGATAGCATGGGGTTAGCTGGTAATTTACTTAAGTAGAATTACTTATGTGTCTTGTTACTCCATGGGGTCTACCAGATTTGACGCCCATCCACCTCCAGATCACCAGTATCTCAGAAGCTACCGAAACTGGAACCCTCCTTTGCTTGGAAATCTCCCGGATGATTTTCTGCGGATTTTGCCACAGCAGTTAAACAATACAAAGGTATAAATGTCAGCCTACAGGTTTTGCTTTTTGTTTCTTAGGTTTTCATAAAAAACCATCAGCTCTCTGTATACATCAGCTGTAGTGTGAAAGTGGTCATTTAAATCTAATGCTTTTTGATGCGTTGGCATCACACAACTACTGTATATGGCAACTTAAATCTGTAAGTCAGATATAAACCTGGTGTGTGCTCTATATGGATATATGGATATAGATAATTATCAATAACAACACTCCCCATCCAAAAAAAAAAAAAAAGTCACACGCACTTTCGTTGGACAGCCTTTACCTTTGATTACGGCATGCAGTCACTGTGGCATCATTTCAATAAGCTTCTGAAATGTCAATGACATTTATTCATGTCCAGAGGACATTTTTTGCCAAGATCTTGTTTTGATTATGGGAGTCAGACCGCTGCACAAAGTCTTCTCCAGCACATACCAAAAACTCTCAATGGGGTTAAGGGTGTGGTGGCCAATCCATCTGTCCCCACAGGTTTGTATGGTAGGCACTAGGTATGACACACATGACCTTCCTCTATTGCTCCAGAGTCCAATCTTTTTACTCCCTACTTCCGATTAGCTTCACTGACAAGTGCGTTTTCTAAGGCTACACAGCTGTTAAGTCCCAATCCCTTGAGTTCCCTTTGCATTTTGCATGTGTAAATGCTCTTACTTTCTATTAAATCCATTTAAGTAATTGCAGATCACAATCATTCAAGATTTTTTTCTAAGCACATTTCTTCCTCGAAGATGATGGTTCCATTATCCATCCAGTTTTTAATAATGAGGTGGACAGTGCTTAACCCAATTTTACTAGTTTCAGAAATCTCCTTAGATGTTTTCTTTGCTTTGATGCATGCATTTGACCCTTCTGAAACAAATTAACAATTTTTTCATGACCACAGATTGTGTCTTCTGACATGGTTGTTTAAGAAATGAGAAGCTACTCACTGCATCAGTAAGGGTTAAATAACTTGTTGCCAGCTGAAAAATAATCATCCATGCAGTAGTAATCCAAGGGGATGCGCTTACATATTTGCTTAGTAAAATCCAGATAGTGATTTTTATTTTGGATGGGCAGTGTATGATAACATTTTATCTTAAACATACATGGATTATCACAAATTCATAAATTATTATATTCATGAGTATTCTGTTAAATTCCAAGACTTCCTGTTTGTGTCTTCTAATAAAGTAGTGACGTGCTTTATGGACACATTTTTTTGTCACATTTTTAATAAAGTCAGACTACAGAGCATTAACATTAATACTGCTAATGAGGAAGAAATGATGCATACTACAGTGTGTCAAGGTAGGCTTCCACTGTGTGTTCCACAATAATATGTGAACTGGAAGTTGAGTCATGGCAACTGGACTTCCTTTTTCAGTCTTAGCCTTTTTCAGAGACTGAAAAGCTACTTGGATGAGTAGTGAAATGGTTTTGCCTAACAAGAAGTAAGTCCAGCTGCTAACAAGAAGGAAGTCCAGTTGCCATGACTCAACTTCCAGATAACTTCACCTGGACGACTGAGAATCTTAACTGGCATATTGCTGCACATTTTAGGGCAGAAACCTTTAAGTTGGTGTGGGTCAGCTAGAATAATATGTGAAAGATTTATCAGCATCTAGTGGTCAGATTGCAACATACAACCGTCTGAGCACCTCTCTCACCCCACACCCTTGTTCTCATGCACAAGAGAGCCTACAATGTCTGTGAGGTGTCATGCCATCTTCTATGACTTCATCAACTTTGACATTGCAGAAAAACTGTCAGAGGAAACCCAGCAAAACATCCCTAGTGGGGTAACCGGACCATTGAGAGTTCACAGAAAAGCTTACATTTTACTCTTCACATTAGCTGTAGAATGCTGCACTGTAGTGCCTGAGTGTGAAGGGTAGTAGTGCTGTAACACTCTTCTCTTGATGATAAATTTGACTGTCTTGTAAAGATGTCTTATTGCATAAGCTTTATATCTACCTAACAGTCCTACTTTGTGCCATGTTTCCAAATCAAAGTGCTAAACAAACAGCAATGTTTTTTCTCTTTAAAATTAGGTCAAAATAGCTTGTGTAATCAGTTAAGTATAAAAAAAAACTCTTAAATCAAATTAATTAGATGAATTGATGGTATAACTAATATCTCTTCTGTCTTTACCTTATCAGAGTTCTCACAGCAGTGTATTCCAGCCTTCTTCATCATCATCTGCTTCAGTCTCCTCAGTGAGTCAGTGGGCAGCCCACTCCAGTACTTGGTCTGGAACGGCACAAACCTGCAGAAGCTCTGGTGTGATAGCAGGGGCTGCAGAGCAAGACAAGAAACTGAAGCAGTATCTGGAAGATGAACGCATCGCCTTGTTCCTGCAGAATGAGGAGTTCATGAGAGAGCTACAGCGCAACCGAGAGTTCCTCGTTGCCTTAGAGAGAGGTATAGCTTTACTTAACTCATTATACAGGATATTATTTCCGCATATAACCGCATTTCTTATCTGTTTTTGGTGGAACAATGTTGTACACTTTGTATGTATTAGTGGAAATACCTCATAAAATACATTCACAGTGGGCATGTGAGATAACTTAGAGGGAGTATTGAGGGACTGTCCTTTTAGACGTCAATGTTACTGAAAGTTCCCTGTGGAGCTGATTTCAATTTAGTTTATTTATATAGTGCCAAATCACAACAAAAGTCATCTTAAGACACTTTACAGCAGAAGGTTTAAGACCTTACAAAATAAAACTGTATGTACTATAGAATTATAAAGAAAACCCAACAATCCTATTTGAGTAAGCACTAAGCGACAGCGGACACGAAAAAACTTTATTATTAAATAAACCCTTTAATGGTATAAACCTACAGCAGAACCAGACTCGGGGTGGGCAGCCATCTGCCTCAACCAGTTTGGGTGACTGGACTACCATCGGTATTTTTCAGACAGGCTGCTCCTCAATATCTATGGAACGATTGAGAGAGTTTCAGTGACAGCAGAGTCCCTCGGAGCCTGTGGCGGGGGATACAGATCATTATTCAAGATTCAAGATTAAAAAAACTTGATAAATCCCAGAGGGAAATTGTTTTGCCTCATTACCATTGTTCTCAACACAGACAGAAAGAAAAGGAACTACAACCAGGAAAGATCCAACACCAACATAAATACACATAACCAATAACATCAAAATAGAAAAACTCAATATATATATATATACAGAATATGTAAAATAGACAAATAAAATTGGGTCAATATATATACCCTATGTGGATTGACACATAGGGTATTCCCCAACCCCTTAAAGAGGGGGGAGGAATTGTACAGATTGATGGCCACAGGTAGAAAGGATCTCCTGTGGCGCTCTGTGGAGCATTTAATGTTAATAAGTCTTTGGCTGAATGTGCTCCTTTGTCCAGCCAACAAACTGTGCAGTGGGTGGGAGGGATTGTCAAATCAAGTCAAGTCAAGAAGCTTTATTGTCATTCCAACCACATATAGCTGAAGCAGTACATAGTGAAATGAGACAACGTTTCTCCAGAACCATGGTGCTACATAAGACGGTAACAAGACAGAACATTGGGCTGAGGACTGCTAAGTAGTCCTAGCCACATAAAGTGCATCCTGTGCAACCTAGTGCAAACAGTGCAAGAACACAAAGAAAAAGTGCAGACAGACATCTGAAGACAGTGCAAAAACAGAACACAAAACAGCAGCGACCAGTAAAACTATGGTGAAAATTATGTGCAAGAACACCAGAGTCAAATGATTTGTGCAAAGGATTGTCCAGGATTGAGAGGAGTTTGGACAGCATCCTCCTCTCAGCTACAACATGTAGAGGGTCCAGCTCCACCCCCAGAACAGAGCCAGCCCACCTGATCAGTTTGTATAATCTGTTAGTGTCTGCCACCTTCAGGTTGCGGCCCCAGCAGACCACAATTCAATTCAATTCAGTTTTATTTGTATAGCGCCAATTAACAACAGAAGTTATCTCAAGGCTTTTAGAGGAAGAAACCTCTAGCAGAACCAGGCTCATAGTGGGCGGCCATCTGCCTCGACCGATTGGGGAGAGTGGAAAGAGAAGAGAGAAAAGAACAGCAGGCAATAAAGACAACAACAGGCAGCAAGAACATTGGGCAGGTCAACTGGATTCTGGAGATGTACAGCTCCAGGCTGAGGATACCTGCAGAAAAGTACAGAGAGAGGGAGACAGAGAGGAGGAAACACAACTACAGGAGAGATAAGACACAAAGTTAATGATGTGCAATGGTGGCATTTGCATTGATATAGGAGAGAGGAGAGAGGAGAGGAGCTCAGTTTATCCAGAGAGTTTCCCCAGCACGCTAACCTATAGCAGCATAACAGCAGCGTCAATAAGAGATGGTTCAAAGTCACCTGATCCATCTCTAACTATAAGCTTTATAAAAAAGGAAAGTTTTAAGTCTAGTCTTAAATGTGGAGGGGGTGTCTGCCTCCCGAACCTGAACTGGGAGCTAGTTCCACAGGAGAGGGGCTTGATAGCTACAGGCTCTGCCTCCCATTCTAAATTTGGAAACTCTAGGAATCACAGGTAAACCTGCAGCCTGAGAACGTAGAGTTCTGCTTGGAAGATATGGAACTATGAGTTCTTTAAGATAAGATGGAGCCTGATTATTAAGGGATTTATGAGTGAGGAGAAGAATTTTAAATTCAATTCTGGATTTTACAGGGAGCCAATGGAGAGAAGCTAACGTAGGAGAAATATGATCTCTCTTGCTAATTCCAGTCAGAACTCTGGCTGCAGCATTTTGGATTCACTGGAGGCTTTTTAATGAGTTATTAGGGCATCCTATTAATAAGGAATTACAATAGTCCAGTCTGGAAGTAACAAATGCATGGACTAGTTTTTCAGCATCACTTTGGGACAGGATGCTCCTAATTTTAGCAATGTTTCTCAGGTAAAAAATACAGTTCTAGAGATTTCTTTGATGTATGAAGTGAAGGAGATATCCTGTTGTCAAACAGGATATCTCCTTCCGACTTCCCGAGATTTCTTAGAGTATTACTTGAGGCCAATACTAAGTCATCAATGGTGAGAATGTGATTAGACATAGTGTCTCTGAGATTTTTAGGTCCAAATAATCCAGGCCTTTATGTCTTTTAAGCATGCTTGAGGTTTGGCTAATTGATCAGTTTCTCCTGGTTTCCTAGATAGGTATAGTTGGGTATCATCTGCATAACAATGGAAGTTTATAGAGTGCTTCCTAATAATATTGCCTAAGCTGGACATATATAAAATGAAAAGAATCGGTCCAAGCACAGAACCCTGTGGAACTCCGTAGCTCACTTTGCTGTGCATGGAAGAATAATCATGTACATGTACAAACTGAAATCTATCTGATGGATACGATTCAAACCACGCTAGTGCTGTTCCTTTGGTCCCAATGACATGTTCCAGTCTGTGTAAAAAAAATGTTGTGATCTATAGTGTCTGTACTATCATGTACTCTAAATCCTGACTGGAAATTTTCATACAAGTTATTGCTGTGCAGGTGGTCATATAGCTGCTTAGAAACTACCTTTTCAAGAATTTTAGAGATAAAGGGCAGATTGGATATTGGTTTATTATTCACTAAAACCCCTTAGTCCAGTGTGGGCTTTTTGAGTAGGGGCTTGACTACAGCAACCTTAAAAGCCAGTGGTACGTAGCCTATTTGTAAAGATAGATTGATTGAAAGGTAAGACATCTTTGAGGAGTCTAGTCGGGATGGGGTCTAAGTGACATGTTGATGTTCTAGAGGAATTAATTCCTGAAATTAATTCAGAATGATCTACGGGGAGGAAGCAGTCTAAGTACGAGCGTGCTCTTGCAGATGAATCTAGAGTTGTTGTACAGTCTCTGCTGTATGCAGGGATGATCTGATAAATTTTTTCTCTAATAGTTATGATTTTATTTGTAAAGAAAATCAAAAATCATTGCTGCTGAGAGTTGATGGAATACTAGGCTCAACAGAGCTATGACTCTTTGTCAGCCTGGCTACAGTGCTGAAAAGAAACCTGGGGTTGTTCTTATTTGCCTCTATTAATGAGGAGTAATATGAGGTTCTAGCTTTACAGAGGGCTTTTTATGTTTAGGTCTGGGGTTGATTAACAAACTTGAGTGGAAGACTGCTGCTACTCCTTCACCCCGACCTGTGTTTCTAGGAACATGATAATTAATATGACTTGAGGGGGTCGACTCATTCAGAGAGACATATTCATCCTGCTGCAGCCAGATTTCAGTAAGACAGAATAAGTCTATTTGATGGTCAATTATCAAATCATTCACTAACAGGGATTTAGACGAGAGAGATCTGATATTTAAAAGTCCACATTTGATTGTTGTCTTGTTATTTTGTTCTGAGAGAGGAGTCATCTTTATTTTTATTAGGTTTTTATGAATAACTCCTCTTGTGTTTGTTTTAGATATAAATCATTTAGGTGCTCGGGGAGCAGACACTGTCTCTATAGGGTTATAGTAGTTTTGGGGGGGTGAAGGCTGTAAGGAAGCTGCAGAGAGGTGTGTAAGACTGCGTCTCTGCGTCCTGGGCTCCACTCTGACATGTCAGGGTTTAGGTCGTCTAATAAACTCTGCCATATTCCTAGAGAGTTGATGGGATGGATGCCGTCTCTTCTAATCAACCCAGGTTTTCTCCAAAAAGTTCTCCAATTGTCTATGTAGCCCACGTTGTTAGCGGGACACCACTTAGCCAGCGGTTAAATGACGTCATGCGGCTAAACATGTCGTCACTGGTCAGATTGGGAAGGGGTCCAGAGAAAACTACGGAGTCCGACATCGTTTTGGCAAAGTTACACCCCGATTCAATGTTAATTTTAGTGACTTCCGTTTGGCGTAATCGGGCGTCATTAACTCCTGTGTGAATTATTATCTTACTATATTTACGTTTATCCTTACACAGGAGATTTAAATAGGACTCGACGTGACTTGAACCTGGTCGTGGAGAACCTTGGGCAAGTGTCTAGGGATATGCTTCCTACGACCTGTCACCCAGCCGGTCTGACTTTCCGGCTGCTCGGGAACTGCCGGGGGACAGCTAACAGGAGCTATGCTAGCTGGCTCCACACTGGCTACTGGGACCTGACTAGCTGGCTTGTTTTCCACGGTGCGGAGCTGAGTCTCCAAATCACTCAGCCTCGCCTCCAATGCTGCAAATAAACTACATTTATTACAAATTCCCTTCTCACTAAAGGAGGCCGAGGAGAAACAAAACATATGGCACACCGAGCAAGAGAGAGCAGGAGGAGAAGCAGCCATGGCTAACAGAGTTTAGCTAGCAGACCTCACAACACAAGAAAACAAGAGTATTAAGTATTATGAATGGCCCTTAAGCAACGCAGGTGTATGTTACAACTCTTACGCCAGTAGTGCTTTTCACTAAAACTATGAATTTAGTTTAAGGTTGGTTAAAGTTAGCAAAACAATCAGAGCAACTGAATAGCAAGTCAGCGTCGACAACAGGAAGTGATACGATATGCCTACCGTAGGAGGAGCAGCAGGTGATCTGTCTCTGCCTAAAAGATGACACTGGCCACCACAGACTCATAAAACATCCGCAGCATGGTGCTGCAGACGTTGAAGGACCTGAGTTTACTCAGAAAGTACAGCCGGCTCTGAGCCTTTGTGTACAGTGCTGCTGAGTTCTTAGTCCAGTCCAGTTTTTTGTCCAGGTACATTCCCAGGTATTTGTACTTGGACACGACCTCCACCTCCTCCCCTGTATAGAGAGAGGGATGACAGGACTGCCAGATTTCTTCAAGTCCATCACCAGCTCCTTTGTTTTATTCATGTTGAGTTGCAGATGATTGAGTCCACACCAGTCAACAAAACTGTCCATCACACCATGGTACTCTGTGACATCTCCACCCTTAATACATCCTACAACTGCAGAGTCATCAGAGAACTTCTGAAGATGACAGGACTCTGAGTTGTACCTGAAGTCTGAGGTGTACAGGGTGAAGAGGAATGGAGACAGAACTGTCCCCTGTGGACAGACCACAGTGTCAGCCACACAGTTCTGAAGGCGGGCATACTGTGGGCGGTTAGTGAGGTAGTCCATGATCCAGGAAATCAGGGGAGTGTTGACCTGCATGTTTTTTAATTTCTCTCCCAGCAGTGCAGGTTGGATGGTGTTGAATACACTGAAGAAATCAAGCCCCCAGGCTTGTCCAGGTGGGTGTAGGTGCGATGGAGCAGATGTATGATGGCATCATCCACTCCAATATGGGATTGATAGGCAAACTAGAGAGGGGGTCAAGTGAGGGTATGACCAGAGGTCAGAGGGACTCCAGGATTAGCCTCTCGAAAGCCTTCATAATGTGTGACGTCAGAGCCACTGGTCTGAAGTCATTGAGGGCTCTGGGACGTGGCGTCTTATTCTGGGGAACCAGGGACGACTTTTTCCACCCAAGAGGAACACTCTCCAGTTGCAGGCTGAGGTTGAAGATAATAATAAGGAACACTTTATTGATCCCCTTGGGGAAATTGTGGGTGGACAGCTGCTAGACTACAGGGTTTCGGTGTCTTGTCCAAGGGTAGCTCAGCGAGTAGCTAGGAGGAGCCGGGAATTGAACCACTCACCCTGGGGTTTGTAGGCGACTGCTCTACCCCCTGAGCTACTGCCGCCCCTAAATGATGTGTTGGAGAACACCACTTAGTCAGGAGCACAGGCTTTCAGCACCCTTGGGCCGACTCCATCAGCAGCTCTCTTCTCACCTGCTCAGCTGAGATTGTTAGGGTGGTGGCTAAGTTGTGTGGGGAAGGGACTGAGGAGGGGATAGTGAACTGAAGTGGGCTCTGTGGCTCAGCCTGGAATCGATTGAAAAAAAATTATTCAATTCGTTGGCTCCGTCCACTGTCCCCACATTCTCCTGGCTGCTGGACTTGTAGCCAGTGATGGTTCTCATGCCCCTCCCTGGTGTTGTTATGTTGAAGACTCTGTTCCAGTTTTCTCTTGTAAGTCTCCTTCCCCTCCCTGATCTTGACAGACAGCAGTCTCTGGACCCTCCTCGTTGCTCCCTGTCTCCTGATCTGAATGCTTTCTTTTTGTCATTCAGGAAAACTCTCTGGGCAAATAATATGGACGAATTCCCACAGCCAAAAGTTCAATATCAGGGCTGCATACACGATTACGTTAATGAGAACAGCAAACCCCCCTCCTCTTCTCTTACCTCTCGCCTCCTGTCCCAGCCCACGGTGCTGAAACCGTCTGTATTAACACTGGAGTCAGGAATACCATCATGCAGCCATGTCTCTGTGAAACACATCAAACTACACTCTGCAAAGATTTTGTCCATCCTCACCAGAGCTGTCAGTTCGTCCATCTTAACACCTTCGCTTACTTTGAGGCACAAAACAGCACCACTGCACAGAAAACTCCACCTCCTCCTGATGACCAGGTGATTACACTGTCCCCAGACAAGGGGGGGGGGGCTTCGGAATGGTGGTAATCCTATTACGATTAGTCATTCTGTCTCCATTCTAAGACAATAGTTAGACTTTGTTTGTTCTAGGACATAACTTTATGCACTGAACTCACACAAATGTTTTTGTAATTCTTTTTTTTTTTTGCTGTGAAAAGGCTGACTTCTTAGCCAAGACATCTTATCTAAAACAATATTGGTGTTGAACGAGATGTGTTTTATTGGTTATTCTAGTATAACAATGCCTAGCTGTTGTTGTATACTGTTTACTGTTTACTTTTTTGTCCGGTAAAGGATTTCCGCTCCCATACCAGAGCATATCATCTTTAGGTTGCTCACATGCTTTTATAACATTTTCTCTTTCTTTTTAGATCGCTTGAAGTATGAATCAAAGTCAAATCATTCATCTAACATGGAGATTTCAACAGGTACACATGACTTATCAAGCTTCCTTTGCTCTGCCAAACTATTTGCTACTCTGTCTTTGCACATTGAATTGTACTTGATAGAGGATATGCATAGATATACAGTATATAAACCCATATGTATATACTGTATGTCTGTATGTATATGTTCATGAGAGGATATGACTTCATTGCAGTTACACTGAGTGACGATAGCTGTTTGAGTGACTTTGAAAACCATGACCCACAGAAACTGAAAAACACATGTAATTTGGGGGAGCATAAATATAGATTAAACAATAAATCTGAAATGTCTGGTCCAACTAAAACTGAAACCAACACAAGGTGCCCCATAGACATCAAGATTTTTTTAGTTAATTCAGTAGTTTGTGCTTTGTTAAGGAGTGTTTCACATTTCTGTCAGTCAAATGTGAAAGAGATTCTGTTTTACTCCTTGTTTTGTCATTTGCATTGATTAATGCAGCCAGATTGTTTTGCCATTTAGTCTGAGTGATGGAGGCATGGTCTGGTGGGAAAGTGAAATCATACCCTCTATACTGGTCTTTGTGGGTGTTTACACTGCTTGTGTTTTTTTTATTTTAATTTGTGCTGCTGACATCACAAATTGCTTGTATGAGCATATTAAAGTGTACAGTGAAATTGTTCTCTATGTGTGCAGCAGAACAGTTGTCTGCAGCTTCAGCGGAGGCCATCTCAGATGACGCCCTTTTCAGAGACAAACTCAAAGTCATGGGAAAATGTAAGTCTCCCTAGAGTGCTACTGGTGTTTTCTAAGAATGGCAATATTTTTGAGATAGGGAAATAACAGTATGTTAAATTCATCATTTGGTATATGTTTGTAGATTAAAGCTGATCAGAAGCAAGCTACAGTGGCAACAAAATAATCAACAATTAACAGTTCATTTGTAGTTCTTTATGGTGTTTTTTAATGACTTTTCATCTGTCCCAATGTTATTCCTCTCTCCTACACTGTCCAGTACAACTACATGCAAACAGCTATTGTGCAAATTAGGCAATGACTTAATTTGGCTTTTAGGACAACCAATAGCTACTTTCTTTACTAGTAGTAACACTGGTCTTGCCTCTTTATTGCAAAGTTGTAAATTTTGTAAGTTGAATCTATGAATCCATTTGCACTCAGCTTTACTACATTCTCTTTTCTTACTTGTAATGAGCTAAATTTGCTCCTTTGATCATTGTGAGCGTAAGACTTTTGTTAATATCACTATTGCAATTGAAAGAGTAAAACCAACCTTTGGCAAGCAGAAAGCATTGTGAAAAAATGCTATTTTCAGAAATTAAATTGAAAGAGTAAAACCAACCTTTGGCAAGCAGAAAGGATTGTGAAAAAATGCTTTTTTCACAATGCAAAAGTGTTAATAACAAAATAACACCCCTGAACAGAGTGTATATGCTAAGGATTTTTTAACAAAGTATTTGGTGACTGAACTGAGTGCACCTTTCTCTTTGTATTGCCTTTGTAAAAAATTGAAACTAAATTTGTAAAGTACAAAATTATAAAAACTGAACAATATCCATGAAGATGAATACAGCACATTCATAATTAACTTAAAAGCCAGTCAGGCCCCTGATTTTTTTTTGTTCTGACAAAGTCACTGGAGCCCTAAGACCTGCTGTACCGTCAACAGTCCGTGATGGTGATAGGTTTGCATGGAAGGAAGTGCTTATATGAGGATAGTCCTGAACCTTAGATTAAGCACAGTGAATGCAATGGACCAGTGCCTGTTTGTAGATTATTTATGACAAACATCCTTAATTTCTTTCTGTTTTTCTGTAAGACTGCTGCATGATTTGTTTCCATAAATTTATAGGTGATGGAGCAGATGTGGAATCAATACAGATACATATTTACCAATGTAACCTAGGGCTGCCAAATGGTGGATCTAAATTTCATAGGAGGATCCCTCTCTGGCTTATCATTCCAAAAGCAGGCACACTATTTGAACTTAGCCAGCCAAACCAGCAGGGCGTACACTTGGTTGTACTGAGGGCTAACCCTACTAGCATCATTAGTCTAACTTACTTTTATTACTGACAGTAATTGTTGGGGTGTTCTTTTAAGGTCCTTGTCTAAAGTAGGTAATGATGTTGGGTATTTTCTCACATTCAGCAACAAGAAAGAAGCTGTTTGAAATTGCCAGATCCTTCTCAGAAAGGACAAAGAGGAGAAAGTCGAAAAGGAGGATATTCCTGAAGCATCATTCATATCCTTTGTCTGGCCAATGTTCCTTATTAATGTAAGGTAGAACAGTAGCCAAATCTTACTTAATTACCACAACCGTATGACCATATGAAATCGCCTATGATTGTCTTATATCATGGTCAGTCTTAAATTAGGAATTTCAGATTCTGACTGTCAACTGACAAATTGTTTAAAAAATGTTATGTTCCTTCCTACTGTTTGTAAGCTTGATACAGATGTTGAAGTCTTTAATAACATGCATCTACAGCAGTGCTGATTGGAAACAAATTCCACTGACTGTTTCTAGTTTTGGCTATAGTTGTAAGCACATTTAAAAACTGGAAAGAAAGATCAAGAAATCATAAAACATTTAAAAAGTGAGAATGATTTTATTCAGCAAATACAAGCATTTCTTTTCATTAACATCATTGAAATTCTAAATTCTCTGCATAGGTCACTTATAACCATAATTCATCAATATGAGCACATATATCATCAGCCATAACTGAGTCCATTGGTTTTCTTAACTAAGCTCCTTTCCAGTTTTGGCATAGCCAACTCAACAGCCAATCTCCTTGATGATGTAGAGGGAAACATCTGTGGTAAGAAATGCACATCACCCACACAATTAATTTGAAATAATAAAGCCATGGTTTTGCATCAGGGTTTACTGTTTCCACATGGGGCAGCTTTCCACCCATCTGAGAGAGAATAAACTTTTGTCAAAAAGTGTTTGATGACTTTGATCTTTGACCTCAATGAGATCATCAGCAAATTTAAATGAAAAAAATAAAAAATGTTTTATTCCACAAGCTGCCTCCCTATAGAAGGAACTAATTCCCTAAGGTATAAGTGACATGGAGGTTAGGTTCTTAACATAGACGTAAATAGCGATTAATATGGTGTGTGAAAACACTCTGGGCAAATAATATGGACATCTATATTAACGCTGGAGTCTGGAATACCATCATGCAGCCATGTCTCTGTAAAACAAGAGACTGCACTCCGCAAAGATTTTGTTTATCCTCACCAGAGCTGTCAGTTCATCCATCTTATTGTCCAGTGATCTCACATTGCCCATAATCGAAGATGGGAGATGCGGCTTAAATCTACTCACCTTCTCTGCGCTTCGCTCTTCTCCGTTCTTTATTTCCTCCTTGCCATTTTTTGCCTCGTTGTCCACTTTCTAATCTCTTAGAAATGGACGTTTAAATTCCCGGACAAAGTTTGATCTTTTATGCCTGCTGTCCTCAGTACAATCAGCTGATCCTAAGTGAAAACAAAGGAGCTGGCTCCATGGTATTTGAGCAGCTGCTGCGTCTTTTGGATGAGTGAAAGTATGACTCCAAGGGTAAAAACTGAGATAAAAACTCTCCCGAACAACATGATCTGACAGGGTATAACTTAATTTCAAAACTAGTTCTAGTTCTGCAGTCCTCACTTAGAGTGCTTTTTTATCAACTGCCTTCCCTTTTATTCACCGCGGGAGTTTGCCTCGTTTGTTCTGGCCAGCGTTTACATTCCACCTCAGGCCTGTGTAACAAAAGCGTTACAGAACCTGGCTGACCACATAACAGACGTGGAAAGAAAACATCCAGACTCCCTGCTCATCATCATGGATGATTTTAACAGAGCGAGTCAGAGCCATGAACTTCCTAGATACAGGCAGCATGTGAAGTGTCCCACCAGGGATATGAACACACTCACACTCACTGTCTGCTTCACCTCATCCCAATTTACAGGCAGAAGTCTCAAACCGATAAACCTGTGGTCAGGATGGTGAAAAGGTGGACAGAGGAGTCAAAACTGGAGTTCAGGGCTGTTTTGATTGCACTGTCTGGGAGGTTTTTGAAGCTGTAGTGAGAGACACCCACAAGCTCACTGACATTGTGACATCTTACATCAGCTTTTGTGCGTCAGGATCAAAACTTTGCGCACATTCAATAACAACAAGCCATGGTTCACTCCGGACTTAAAGAAGCTGTGCTAGGCCAAGGAAGAAGCCTACAGAAGTGGTGACCGATCCCTGTACAGGCAGGCCAGAAACAGGCTGACAAAGGAAATCAAAGCAGCTAAAAGGAGCTATGGTGAGAAGCTGCAGAACAGCTTATCAATAAACGATCCTGCGTCAGTCTGGAGAGTCTGCGCTGACCAGCTGGCGCCGATCTTCACTCAGATCTTCAACCGTTCTCTGCAGCTATGTAAAGTGCCCAACTGCTTCAGACAGTCCACCATCACCAGCCTGAACGACTACAGACCTGTTGCCCTGACTTCTGTGGTCATGAAGTTGTTTGAGAGACTGCTGATGAACCACCTGAAGGACATCACAGACCTCCTGCTGGACCCCCTGCAGTTGGCCTACAGGAAAAACTGGTCGGCTGATGATGCAGTAAACCTTGGACTCCACTACATCCTGCAGCACCTGGATCTCCCTGGCACGAATGTCAGGATCCTGTTCATGGACTTCAGTTCAGCCTTCAACACGATCACCCCTGGAATACTCGACCATAAACTGACCCAGCTCACCGTACCTGCTCCCACGTGTCGGTGGATCAGGAGCTTCCTGACTGACAGGAGGCAGCAGTTGAGGCTGGGCAGCATCACATCTGGCATCCGCACCAGCACACCGCAGGGGTGTCCTTTCTCCACTGCTCTTCTCCCTGTACACTAATGACTGTACCTCAGGGAACCTGTCTGTGAAACTCATGAAGTATGCAGACGACATTATTGGACTGATGCGAGACGATGATGAGTCTCCATACAGGCAGGAAGTGGAGCAGCTAGTCCAGTGGTGTAGTCAGAACCAGCTGGAGCTCAACACGCTCAAGACTGTGGAGATGACGGTGGACTTTAGGAACAACCGCCTGCCTCCCCTCCCCCTCACCATTCACAATACCACAGTATCTACCATGGACTCATTCAGGTTCCTAGGATCCAAAATCTTTCAGGACATGATGTCGTCCTCCCACATAGAAACAGTCCACAAAAGCCTCACCAGAGGCTGTACTTCCAGAAACAGTTCAGGAAGTTCAGTCTGCCCCGGGAGCTGCTGACCATGTTCTAAACCGCCATCATTCAGTCTGTCCTCTGCACCTCCGTCATTGTGTGGTTTGATTTCAGCCACCAAGCAGGACAGGCACAGACTGCAGCGGTCAGCGGTGATCTGGTCAGCAGAGAAGATCATTAGGACTGAGCTTCCTTCCATTCAACACCTGTACCGGTCCAGACTCAGAAAACGGGCTGTCAGCATCACTGCTGAACCCACACACCCTGCTTCAAGCTCCTCCCCTCTGGCAGGCGCCACACAGCTATAGCCGCCAGAACCACCAGACACAGAGTGAGCTTCTTCCCCCAGGCTGTGTGTAAGCTGAACTCTCCAATCCCATAAAGCAAGGACTCCATGGGATATAGGGTGCTGTTTATTATGTATATAATTGCAATTAACTATGTAAATAATTAATGTTTCATGCAACCAGAGGGTGCAAAAGACGGAGTCAGACCACATCCAATTCCTTGCTTGTCCTGTGCAAACTTGGCCAATAAAGCTGATTCTGATTCTGGAAATCTGGGAGTCTCTTTATACAGGGGGAGGAGGTGGAGGTCGTGTCCGAGAACAAATACCTGGGAGTGTACTTGGACAACAAACTGGACTGCACTAAAAACTCATCAGCACTGTACAAATGGCTCAGAGCCGGATGTACTTTCTGAAGATACTCAGGTTCTTCACTGTCTGCAGCACCATGCTGCGGCTGTTCTATGAGTCTGTGGTGGCCAGTGTCATCTTTAATGCTCTGGTCTGCTGTGGCAGCAACATGAAGGTGGCTAAACAAACTGATCAGGCAGGCTGGCTCTGCTCTGGGGGTGGAGCTGGACCCTCTACATGTTGTAGCTGAGAGGAGGATGCTGTCCAAACTCCTCTCAATTCTGGACAATCCCTCCCACCCACTGCACAGTGTGTTGGCTGGACACAGGAGCACATTCAACCAAAAACTTATTAACATTAAATGCTCCACAGAGCGCCACAGGAAGTCCTTTCTACCTGTGGGCATCAATCTGTACAATTCCTCCCCCCTCTGTAAGGGGGGTGGGAAGTGATAGTTGTGTCGTATACTTGCTGTCATTCCACAATAGGCTATAAATATTGACCCAATTTCATTCTTCTATTTTACACATTTTACATATCCTGTATGTCTATTGAGTTTTTCAGTATTGATGTTATTGGTTATGTGTATTTATGTTGGTGTTGGTTGTGGTTCCCTTTCTTTCTGTCTGTGTTGAGAGCAACTGTAATGAGGCAAAACAATTTCCCTCTGGTATTAATAAAGTTTTTTGAATCTTGAATATCTTGCATTTTGACACAAGTAGTGACGTAAAGGCCAGCGCTGTGGAGCACTTTATCAGCTCTTTGCAAGACCTCATGTGGCATTATTTTACAACCAAGAATACAAGTGAATATGTATCCACGTAGTTCAATTTCATTTAGTGAAAAGCTATAACAATAGTTACCACAAGATCATTAAAGTAGGATTCGTATGAGTGACGAGTGATAACCTTATTCTATCCTATACCTATCCTTCAGGTATTTCAAAATACCTGAAGGATAGACTCTTCATCAGAGCAATTAAAAAAAATTTAAAAACAAACTTATAGATGAACCTAGCATCACATATTTGCACAGATTTTTTCTTTTGCACATAAGCTAGGTTTAGCCTGTCTTGATTCACTGTGCTTTTTTTATAACAAGACGTATGGCATGTTTAGTTCCAGTCATTACAGTACTGCTGATTTGGAGATTGTTGTCTACAGTTTGGATTGCTACAGACAGCACGAGAGCATCTTGTGCTCAGAGCATGAGAGCCTGTGCAACCACTTGTAACTGGTAAAACACAATTCACACAGATATAGGCATCCTAAAAACCCCTTTAAGATTTTTGATGCCGTAGTAATGATCATTGTGGAGTAAAATGAACACTGTTTTGCCACCTATTTTCCGACCGGTGGTAAATATTCTGAAATCACTATGCCCGTGTTGCCTGTAAAACGCTACAATATTGCAATTTGGAGCTCTTTCAAATTGACACATATCAGCCAATGTAACGTGCATAACATTGCCGTATTAAGTAAGACCCCTCACCATTTAAGGAGAATTCTATATGTCAAGTTGCTTATATAAAGTCATTTATATACAGGTTTTCCTTATCTGTATATTGCTGCTCTTAGAGGGGGTCTTTCTGCATGTGTAGTCAATCCCCCACCTCCGTGCACATTGGGCAATCCCCCTCATGGTGGTTATCACACTGTCTCTCTTTCTCTTTAAAAAAAAAACAAAGAGACGTTACCAAGGAATTTTTTATTATTTGGGGACTTATTTCGTTACAGAACACTATTTTCATATATTAAACTGTTGTTTTATAGTTGATTTAATAATTCTACACCTAAAGTCTTGTGAAAACTCAAACAAAAATCTCTCTGTTGTTTTAATACATTTATGTTGGAATGTTTTTCTATGCTCGACACCTAGGATTGCTTTGCAAATTATTATTATAATTATAAATTATTGTGCTAAATAAATATATATCAATCTCTCTCTCTCTCTCTCTCTCTCTCTCTCTATTTCTGCTGTTTTAAATAATTTATGTTAGAATGTTTTCATTGCATTGCATTACCTCTGATGCACCGATCTGACTATCAATCCCTCGCTCCATCCTTCCCTCACTTGTGAACAAGATGGTTAAATTCCTCCACTTGAGGCAAGATCTCTCCTCCAACCTGGAGAGGGCAGTCCACCTTTTTCCAGTTAAGAACCATAGCCTCAAACTTGGAGGTGCTGATTCTCATCCCAGCCGCTTCACACTCGACTGCAAACCACCCCAGTACACATTGAAGGTCCTGGCCTGATGAAGCCAATAGGACAACAATCAACTGCAAAAGGCAGGGCTGAAATCCTGTGATCCCCAAACCAAACTCCCTTCTGCCCCTGGCTGCGCCTAGAAATTCTGTCTATGAAAATAATAAACAGAACCGGTGACAAAGGGCAGCTCTGCCGGAGTCCAAAATGCACTGGGAACAAGTCTGACTTATTGCCGGTAATGCAAACCAAGCTCATACTGCATTGTACAGGGACCGCATTCAAGATTCAAAAAACTTTATTAATCCCATAGAACAGCCCCTAACAGAGGGCCCCACACTTTTTGAAGTACTGGTTGGGCAAACTCCCATGAACCCTAGAGCACCCTAGTGAGGGTATAGAGCTGGTCCAATGTTCCATGACCAAGGCGAAACTGCATTGTTCCTCCTGAATCTGAGGTTCAACTCTTGGCCTCTGTTGTTTTAATTAATTTATGTAAGAATGTTTTACTCTGATCTGCACTAGGGTAGCTTTGCAAACTTTAATTGCGCTATATAAATATATTTAATCGCTCTCTTTCACTGTCTCTGTTTAATTGCAAGGGGGTAAAATTAAGCATCTGCAGGGGGTGGTTGTGATGTGCCTAACTCACAATATTAGGCACATCACAATATCTAGGAAAGACAGATAACATGCATTGTTCCCATATGTTCTAGTATGTTCTAACATAAATTAAGTGGCGACAAATGAGGATAAGACTGTGGGATGTTCTCATCTTACGAGTACGAAAATTGTGTGTGATCTCTGAACTACCCTGAGCTTGTGCACTTGTGTAAGATGTGTAGATGTTATGCACAAATGAGAAGGAATCAAACATGTATGTATAAAGATTTATTTTATTAAAAGTACAAAGAAAGGTTGACTGTCCTGTATGTCTGCCCTGCTATGGACTGGCGATCTGTACCCCCCTCTCGTTCGATTATAATTGGGAAAGGCTCCAGCACTCCCGTGACCCACTCTTGACTGTGCCAGCAGACCTAGTACAGTTGTTTTGATGCATCCATGTCCTTGCAGATGACCTAAAAAAAATACTACTATTCAGCGATTGGCGCTGTAGAGATATCAAATTTGTTATCCTCTGGATGTCTCATGTAGAGGTTGACCAAATCTCAATAAATCTATTTGGGGTCAAATGTAAAAGTCATCAACCATTTATGGACAGAAGCCATCTCCTTATTATAATGCAGAGCTGAGCTTTAATTTTGTTGAATTTTAAGTAGTAAATTAAATTAAGTTATTAAGTGGAGAGCTGTACTGTACCAGAGACACTCAATTCGGAGAGTGCAGACAGGAGGATTTGGTGTTGTATAGTGTTTAAAGGTTGCGTACAGGTGGAATGGGATTAACACAGAGAACTGACCTGCAGCTTTTGCAGTTTGCAGGGACTCTACAACCATCAGGAGGGCCCTTTCTGTAGAATGACCACTCCTGCAGCGAGATTGACTAAAATTTGTTTTAAGACTGCTTGTTCAAGAATGTTTGTGAAAAATAGAAAAAGAGAGACAGGTCTAATATGTCTTTCCACAAGGGAGAGGCTGACGGTAGGCTTTTTAAACATTAAACTAATCCAGGTGTGTTTTAATGTGGTAGAGGGAAAGGTAGTAATAGTAGTTCTGGGAATACCTGGGTACAGTTGTTTGTAGAAGAGTCAAGAAGATAAGGATCAGAGGCAAGATAGTAGGATGGCAGTAGGAGGGGAGAGTGGAGAATGAGGAGAGAGATACACTGGTGCATGAAATAGTCAGATTAGTCTGCGGGAGAGAACTGGAAGCTCGTGACCGCCACCTTATTCCTGAAGAAGTTGTCTGTAGTTGGGGGATAGGAGTGGGGTATTGTGGTATGGAATAAAACTATATTTAACTATAAAATTATTTTAGTATTAACTAGAAATATCCATTGTTAGTAGCAAGCAATGGCCTGGTTATAGCTTTGGTTATTGTGCTATTACTTAATTGTAACATTTTTGTAATTGAAATATAAACTATTATTTTGTTTTTATGTAAGAGTTGTGTGGGCTTAGTGTGGCTTACTGTGTTGTAAAAGTCCGACCAGAAAACATACAGTAATAAGTAAGTAAAGTAAAGTAAAGTAATAAAGGCTCTGTCATTATCTCTCTAGGTTTTGGTTTGTTCTCTACCTCTTTTTAGAAACAATTTATTTCATTTATGTTTACTTTTATATCTTCAAGTAAACAGAATTAATTCATTAAAAATGCACATATAACTTTGTTAATACATTTTTCTGTCTGCCTCCAGAGGAAGAATCTAAAAGAGCAATCACTCAGGAAGAGAATGAACACAAAGTGCAACTATCATGGTAAGACACTCATTTCCAAAATGGGCCTCAAATAAGAGTAAAAAAGTTGATATTGTAATTAATAGCAAAAGAATCAATAGCATCTCTGCATTTGATGTGAAATATGATGCGAATCTGGAATCTGATGTGTTAAAGATACATATGCAGCACCTGGTGGTGCAATGAGATTCGATTCACCTCCCAATCATGATGCAATGCAATTCAACACAATCTGATTCAACATAGCACAATGCAGTGTGATACAATTTCATTAGAAGTTGCAAAAGAATGATGTTGTGCAATACAATGAGTCTGAATATCTACTTATCAAATAAAAATAAAACCTTTCACAAACTTCTAAGTTCTACCTATCTAAGTGTTTTCTATCTGTACACCTTTGATACACCTAACTCAGGAAATGAAGGGTGCTCAAAATCAACAAAAACATCTTTTAAAAAATTTAAATTAATTAATCTTAAATTCGGTATGTAAAACTATGTGTTTTTAAGCAACAATTATTGTTAAGCTAACTCAGTGAGCAGCAGAAAGAAATTCCACAAACATCCTTTACACTGTACCTGCTTACAAAATAAAAACATGTAAACTAGTGGCACTGTTAGCAAGTTAAAAACATTTTGCTGAGTACTGGGAGTAGCATTTGGAAATGAATCTGAAATTAAGGTGGGGGTGCTGGGGCACCGGCAGAGACCTCCACAGTCACACTGTGACTTCGGGTGAGTTACAAGGTTAGTTGTCCAACGTATGAAAAACTGATTGTTTCTCCTCTATAACCTGTAGTTTTGAAAAACATTTGATTTGTAGTTTGGGATATTGGGTTTGCCACATTTCTGAATAAAGGCATTAAACAATGCCATATACTTGATCTAAAAATCAAGTACATGGGATTTTATAAATACAGACATGTAATAACTGACTTCTTTCCAAAATCTATTCACAGCTACTCTACTGATGTAATCAGCCAATTACATTATGTTGATGTTTAACACACTTTTCAAACACAATGACCAACTCTCTGCTCATAAGTAAATGTCCGCATGCAATTATTCAGGCATACCAGGTCGTTATCAAGAATGTATAGCTTCGTGTAGTGATGTCTTGCAATCCCAGAATTCCTCAGTAAACTGAAAATGTCACCATGTTGCCAGGAATAATGACAGTTGACTCATCAACCTGTAATCAAAAATGTATTGCACTTGTGTGATAAGTGCAATTAAAGCAAGGGTAGGTGGTTATCATAAAGACATAATTTCATGAATGAGGATGTGCCTTTTAAAGTTAAAAGGCAAAGCTATGTTCAAAAAATCTTTTTATTGCTTTGTACAGCCAGGGCGTTTCCAGGTACAAATACCTGGGAGTTGGTGAAGATTCTCAGTCGTCCATGTGAAGTTATCTAGAAGTTGACTCATGGCAACTGGACTTCCTTTTGTTGGTTGAAACGTTGCTACTCATCCAAGTAGCTTCTTCAGTCTGAAGATAGTTGGTTAGAAACCACAAATTTATGCTCCAGGTTTGGTTTCACTCCAGCCCTTGGCCTAAATAGGCTCGTTAGGTGAAACAAAGGAGACTGTGAAGGATGTAATGGTCACACCTCTACCCAAACCCTCTTAACACCTAAAGTGGGTCGGTACCTGGGAGTGTACTTGGACAGCAAGCTGGACTGGACAAAAAACTCTTCAGCACTGTACAAAAAGGCTGAGAGCTTGATGTACTTTCTAAGGAGGCTCAGGTCCTTCAACGTCTGCAGCATCATGCTGTGGATGTTCTATGAGTCTGTGGTGGCCAGTGTCATCTTTTATGCTGTGGTCTGCTGGGGAGCAACATGAAGGTGGCTAAACAAACTGATCAGGCAGGCTGGCTCTGTTCTGGGGGTGGAGCTGGACCCTCTACATGTTGCAGCTGAGAGGAGGATACTATCTAAACTCCTCTCAATCCTGGGCAATCCCTCCCACCCACTACACAGTGTGCTGGCTGGACACAGGAGCATGTTCAGCCAGAGACTGATCAACATTAAGTGCTCCACAGAACGCCACAGTATATGCTTTCTACCTGTGGCCATCAATCTTTACAATTCCTCCCCCCTCTGTAAGGGGTGGGGGAAATTACAAATTCTTGTCATATATCTGTTGTCATTCCACCCTTGACTTTAATTATTGACCTATTTTTATTCATCTATTTTCATCCATCTTACATATTCTGTATATATACTGAGTTTTCTGTATTTGTATTTGAGTTGGTGTGGATCCTTTCTAGTTGTGGTTCTCTTTCTTTCTGTCTGAGTTGAGAGCAACTGTAACAAGGCAAAACAATTTCCCTCTGGGATAAATTAAGTTTTTTTAATTTTTAATCTTGAATTAAGTGTGCATGTCTCTACTCAGTGTGCATATCTGTACTTATGCAGAACTGTAGTCTATGCTTCACTGCATTTTCGGTTTACAGTGGCAAGAAAAACTCTAGGAATTTTATGGTGTTCTGCATTAATTGGTCATAAAATGTGCTCTGAACTTCATCTAAGTCACAACAATGGAAAAACACAGTCTGCTTAATATAATACTACACAAACATTATATGTTTTCATGTTTTTATTGAACATAACATGTAAACATTGATAGTGCAGGGTGGAAAAAGTATATGAACCCCTAGCCTAATGAATTCTCCAAGAGCTAGTTGGAGCCAGGAGTGAGCCAACCTTAAGTATAATCAGTGTGATGATATTGGATATGTTGCTGAAAGCTGTCCTACCTCTTTAAAAACACACACCAGTTTTAGGTTTACTGGTTTCAAGAAGCACTGCCTGAGTGAACCATACCTTGCAGAAAAGAGCTCCCAGAAGACCTACGATCAAGAATTGTTGACTTGCATGAAGCTGGAAAGGGTTACAAAAGCATCATGTTCACGTGTCCACGGTAAGACAGACTGTCTACAAATGGAGAAAGTTCAGCACTGTTGCTACACTCTCTGGTCGCGTGGTTGTCCTGTAAAGATGACTGCAAGAGCATAGCGCAGAATGCTGAATGAGGTAAAGAAGAATCCTAGAGTGTCAGATAAAGACTCAGAAATCTCTGGCACATCCTAACATTGTTGTTGACACATCTACAATAAGGAAAACATTAAACAAGAATGGAGTACATGGGAGGACACCACGGAGGAAGCCATTGCTGTCCCAAAAAAATATTGCAGCACGTTTGAAGTTTGCAAAAGAGCACCTGGATGTTCCACAGCACTACTGGCAAAATATTCTGTGGACAGATGAAACCAAAGTTGAGTTGTTTGGAAAAAACACACAACACTGTGTGGAGAAAAAGAAAAGGCACAGCACATCAAGATCAAAACCTCATCCCCACTGTAAAACATGGCAGAGGGAGCATCATGGTTTGGGGCTGCTTTGCTGCCTCAGGGCCTGGATGGATTGTTGTCATTGATGGAAAAAGGAATTCCAGAGTTTATCAAGACATTTTGCAGGAAAACATAAGACCATCTGTCCGCCAACTGAAGCTCCGCAGAGGATGGGTGATGCAACAGGATAATGACCCAAAGCATACAAGTAATTCAACAAAAGAATAGCTTCAGCGGAACAAAATATGCTTCTTCTGGAGTGGCCCAGTCAGAGTCCTGACCTCAACCCTGCTGTGGCATGACCTTAAGAGAGCCATTCATACCAGACAACCCAAGAAAATTACTACACTGAATCGTTGTGCAGGTCTGATCTGCAACTACAGGAAAGTTTGGTTGAGGTTATTGCTGCTGTAGGAGGGTCAACGAGTATACTTTTTCCACCCTGCACTGTGAATGTTTACATGTTATGTTCAATAAAAACATGAAAACATATAATGTTTGTGTAGTATTATTTTAAACAGACTGTGCTTTTCTATTGTTGTGACTTGGGTGAAGATCAGAGCACATTTTATGAGAAATTAATGCAGAAAACCATGAAATTCCAAAAGGTTCACAAAGTTTTTCTTGCCACTGTAAATCCCTCTCAACCACTAATGGGTCCAAGGGCATTGTAGCATTGCACATCTATGCCCAAAAATTGAGACTGACTGATTTCACCAGTGCCACTTCATTGGGGATTTCATCCCCCATAATGCCGTAGCCTGTAGTTCAGCCAAAAGATGATGGTATTTGTATATTTTCCTAATCGTTCCAAATATATTAAAACAACTTTATTTCTGTGTGGTGCTGGTACCACCAGACGACCTTCCCTGGTTGAGCGCAGTGGACGGGAGGGGATGTAGACCTGAACGATTGAATTGAGATAAGATGGAGCTGTGGAGTTAACCACTCTGTGGGCAAGAGACAGAGCTTTGAACTTGATCCTTGCAGCCACCGGAAGCCAGTGCAAAGATCTGAAGAGCGGTGTGACATGAGACCTTTTTGGTTGATTAAAAATGAAGCGTGCTGCCGCATTTTGGATCATCTGGAGGGGTTTGGTCGTGGATGCCGGTAAACCCATCAGTAGTGCATTGCAGTAATCCAGGCGAAATAAGATCAACGCCTGTACAATGAGTTGGCTTGTGTACTCCGTCAGATAGGGTCTGATCTTTCTGATATTGTGGAGGGCATATCTACACGACCTAGCGACTGTGGCGATGTGATCTGTGAAGGTCGGCTGACTTAGTAGGGACAATCACCGCAGATCCAATGTTAATGCTGATGTTGTGTTGAGTTGAAGGTCTGGCAGGGAATACTAGAAGTTCAGTTTTGGGTATGTTGAGTTGAAGGTATCTTTTTCTCATCCAGGCACAGATGTCAGAGAGACAGGCAGAGATGCGAGATGAGACAGTTGAGTCATCCGGCGGAAAAGACAGGAAGAGCTGAGTGTCATCTGCATAGCAGTGATAAGAAAAGCTATGAGAATGGATGATAGAGCCTAGAGAAGAAGTATAGATTGAAAAAAGAAGAGGACCAAGGACTGAGCCCTGCGGTACACCGGTGGTTATGAGAGTCAGAGACACGCCCCTGCCAGGATACCTTAAAGGTTCATTCGGACAAGTATGACCGAAGCCAGGCTAGAGCTGATCCAGAGATGCCCAGGTCTGAGAGTGCAGTCATGAGAATCTGATGGTTCACAGTGTCAAAGGCTGCAGATAGATCTAATAGAATAAGGACAGAAGATTTACCTGCAGCTTTTGCCACCCGTAGGGATTCCACAACAGTCAGAAGTGCGGTCCCTGTGGAGTGACCACTCTTGAAGCCAGACTGATTGACATCAAGGAGGTTGTTCCGGGAAAGAAATTCAGAGAGTTGATTGAAGGCTGCACGTTCCAGAGTCTTGGCCAGGAATGAAAGAAGAGAGACCGGTCTGTAGTTCTCCACAAGGGAGGGATCCAGAGAAGGCTTCTTCAACAATGGAGTAATCAGGGCCTGCTTGAATGAGGTGGGAAAGGTGCCTGTTGTGAGAGAGGCTTTGATGATCTGTGTAATGGCTGTTATTAGTGTTGGTGCGATAGCCTGAAGAAGAGTAGAGGGGATCGGATCCAGAGAGCAGGTGGTCGGGCGATTGGAGAGGAGGAGAGTGGATACATCGTCCTCTGACAGTGTTGAAAAAGTGAAGTGAGATGCATCGTCAGGTTTAGTAAGCAGAATGTCATTGTCCGGAGGAGAGAACTGGGAGCTGATGGCTGCCACCTTGTTGGTAAAAAAGGAGGCAAAGTCGTCAGCTGTGAGACAAGTGGTGGTGGAGGTGGGGGTGGATAGAGTAGAGATTTGAAAGTTGAGAACAGCTTTCTGGTGTCTGTGGTGTTGCTGAGGTTGTCCTGGTAGTATTCAGTCTTCACCCTGGTGACACTGTAAGAGAAAGATTGAAGCAAATCCTGATACTCAGTTAGAGCAGGTTGAGACTTGGATTGGCGCCACTTCCTCTCAGCACTCCTGAGCACCGTGCGTTGTTCACGGATCTGGTCAGTGAGCCACGAGTTGGAAGCTGAAGGACGAGCAGGTCTAGTAGATGTCGGGCACAGACTATCCAGGCAGAACGAAAGAGTATCACAGAGCCTGTCCGTGGCTGCATCGGTGTCGTAGGTGGATAAAACCTGCGATGAGGGCAGCGCTGCAGAAACCAGGGAAGAAAACTGCTCTGGGTTGAGAGATCTGAGGTTGCGGCGGAATGTTTCCAATGCAGTGGAAGAATGAGATGCATTGGAAGAATGAGATGTCATCTACAGTGCAATTTCGGATCAGAACGAGGTCCAGGTTGTTGCCAGCTTTGTGAGTTGGAGGAGTGGAGACTAGTCTAAGGTCAAACGTGTTCAGAAGAGCGAGCACGTCAGATGCCTGTGGTTTGTCAAAGTGGATGTTGAGATCACATAAGACGATGAGAGGAGTGCCATCTTCAGGGAATTGAGACAATAGCATATCCAGCTCGTCACAAAAGTCCCCCAGCTGGCCCGGCGGTCGGTAGATCACAATGATGTGGGCTGTGTTCGGTGCTGTAATCCTAACGGCATGATATTCTAAAGAAGACAGATTACTAAAGGGTGCCATAGTGAAGAACTTCCAGGTATCGGCTATTAAGAGACCAGTCCCCCGGCGTGATGGGCGAGGAGTGTGAGAAAAAGCAAAGCCGGTGGAGATTGCGGCTGGGGTGGCTGTGTTTTGCGGAGTAATCCAAGTCTCCGTAAGTGCAAGCAGCTGAACAGCTGAGGTTGTAGCAAAAGCTGGAATGAAGTTCGCCTTGTTCTCCGCCGACTGACAGTTCCACAGGGCAAGAGAAAAAGAGGCCGGCGGCGAGGTGTTCTGGATGAGGGGCCGCAGGTGGGAAATGCATCGTCCTCTCGGAGAACTCCATGTCCTGCGTCTGCCGAGGAGAACTGGAATCTGCTGAAAACACATTGGAAGAAAGGAGACAGAAAGGCTTTCCGAAGCGGAAAGGGTTAAAGTGAAGAGAAAGAGAAAAGTGCAAATAAAGTTGGAAACCTTGCGTCTTGCGGTGTCCTTGCTCGGTGGACTCGCACAGGTAGACTCGCAGGTCTTTACCCAAATCGGTCTTCACACAAAGAGGGCTGAACACAAGGGCTGACGCTCCAGCAAGACAGGTGCTGTAAATACGGTCGCAATGGGCTACGGCTGAAACCGCCCCCGGTAGAAACCAATCTAATTTGTGTGCCTTTGTTAGGTCAAAGGTGTGAATGCTCGGTGATTACACACATAGATCATGGAATGCTTGGAACTGTACAAGATCAACAGGACTCTAAGACCTTCATCCAGAACTCAATGGGAAAGTGTAAAACAACCCCAGAGGCCAACTTCAACCCCACTGCAGTTCTGCATATGCCTGAACCCCGTCAGCCAGATCATCACCAAGACTAGCTACGGATACCGACTACGAAATGCCACAACCATCAGCCACCTCCTCAACATGGATGACATCAAGCTGTATGCCAAGAGCGAATGAAACATCGACTCGCTGATACATACCACCAGGTTATACAGCCAAGACATCAGAATGTCATTCGGACTGGATAAGTGTGATCGGATGGTAGCAAGGAGAGGACAGGTAGTCAGAACTGAGGGGATAGAACTACCAGAAGGCAAGATAGCAGATGTTGAGGATAGCTACAAATACCTTGGAATCCCACAAGCAAATGGTAACCACGAAGAGGCCGCAAAGAAAACGACAACAACTACAAGTACCTTCAAAGGGTGAGACAAGTCCTGAGAAGTCAGCTGAATGGGAAGAATAAAGTCTGGGCAATCAACACCTACGCCCTCCCGGTCATCAGGTATCCCACAGGAATAATAAGCTGGCCAAAGGAGGAGTTGAAAGCCACTGACATCAAGACAATGCATGGAGGGATTCACCCCAAATCCAGCACCCTGAGACTGTATGCTAAGCGGAAGGAAGGAGGCAGAGGATTAGTGAGCGTCAAAGCCACTATTCAGGATGAAACAACTAAGCTCCATGAAAACATCAGGAAGATGGCCCTAATGGATGGCGTGCTTAGCAAATACCTCAGGCAGCAGGCTCCAGAGCAGCAAGGGAAGGAAGAGGAGGAACCCTCATGGAAGGACAAACCCTTGTACAGTATGGTCCACTGGCAGATAGAAGAAGTGGCTGATGTCGACAAATCCTACCAGTGGCTGGCAAAGTTGGACTGAAAGTACAAGATTGATAGAGGCTGGGATCTACTATACCAGGCAGGACCTCAGGTGCAGGCTGTGCAAAGATGCCCCTGAAACAATCCAGCACATAACAGCGGGATGCAAGATGCTGGCAGTCAAGGCATTTTTTTTTTTTTATTTAAGTATCAGCTAAAACTTGAAAGTGTATGAGTGAATAAATTCTTGCATTTTGCTAAATATTCAAGCGTGATGATTCATTGTAATTACTAAAAGCCATATGCTCAGCCTGTGGATATAATTATTGGTACTTTGTGTTAGTTTTATTTTCAGTCAGGCTTTAGGTAGACTTTAAAAATGAGGCATTGCTCCACAATTACTTCTTTCTCATGCACCCTCCTGTTATGCACATTTACTCTAAGAGAATAGTTTTTACTCATCTGTTGAAGTAACTACCTTTATAGGTACTAAATTAGGTGCTAATCATTATTGACGCACACTAGGTAGTGTAAATCCGTCATATGTCATTATGCCATAACATTGATATCGTGAAATTACACTTTTATTTTGAAGTCCTCACTGGAATTGCAGTACGTAAAACATTGAACAAGCAGGGTGTCTATGGCAAGACACTACGAAGGAAGCCGCTGCTTACTAAAAAGAACATTGCTGCACGCCTGAAGTTTGCCAAAGAGGACATGAACACTCCACAGCAGTATTGGCAAAATTGTTTGTGGACTGATAAAACTATATGAACTATTTGGAAAGAACACTAGAGCACTACATTTGGCGTAAAAAGAGCACAGCATATCATCATGACAACATCATCCGAACTGTATGGTGGAGGAAGCATCATGTCATGTGGGCCTGCTTTGATGCATCAGGGCCTAGCCAACTTGCAGTGTGATTGGGGGAAGATAATTTCCCAAGTGTATCAAAGAATTCTTCAGAATAAAGTCAGAACGTCTTTACGTCAGCTGAAACTCTGTAGGTTTGCAACAGACAATGACCCAAGACAAACGGGGTGGCTGTGGCTCAATAGGTAGAGCAGTTGCCTGCGAATCATAGGATCAGTGGTTTGATTCCTTGCTGCTGTGTAAATGGTCTGCACTTATATAGCGCTTTTCTACCTAGCTGGAACACTGCGTCTCATTCACCCATTCGCACACTCAAGCACACACACACTCCCACACCGATGGCAGAACTGCTATGCAGCTGCCCTGACTCACCAGGGGCAACTTGGGGTTCAGTATCTTGCCCAAGGACACTTTGGCATGTGACAACGCAGCCGGGAATCAAACCACCAATCCTATGATTGGCAGACAACTGTTCTATCTATTGAGCCACAGCCACCCCTAATTGAGCCCTAATTGTCACATGCAGCATGAAGTGCTTTGGGTTCTACCAGTTAGGTAGAAAAGCGCGATATATAAGTGCAGTCAATTTTATTTGTATAGCGCCAAATCACAACAGAGTCAGAGCTTTTAGTCAGAGCCCACACCTCAACTTAAAAGAGATGCTAGGGACTTAAACAGAGCCACACATAAGAGGTTTTTATGGTTGTTCTAAAGAAATACATGCAAGATCTGATTTTTTTGTTTGTGTTATTATTTTAGGCACGTTATATTTGTTAATGACTTACATGAAGATCAGGTCACATTTTATGACAAAGTACTGCAAGAATTCCAAAAGGTTCACACATTTTTCCTGCCACTGTATATGTGGTGTCCATACATTTGGTTGAGTTGGTAATGACAGAGCGTTGAGTTATTTAACTTCTTTAGGATACACAGTTCGAATGTATAAAATGTATAAATATACAGTTAGATTCAAAAGTACTTGGACAATGACAGAGTTTGTAAGATATTTGCCTGTAAATGCCATATCTTTGTGACACCTCTTAAAATAAAGTTGAAAGCCTACACTTTGATCACTTTTTGTTTGCTTTATTTTAAATCAATTGTGGTGGTGTATATAAAAAACAACTATGTCACTGTCGAAAGAGACATAATGTAAATGTCCCTTTCAGTGTATCAAACACTGTGTTCTGGAGTTCTGTCAGCCAGCTCTTTCAAAACCTTCTTAATAAGGCACAGATAATATTCTTATTTATTTTCTTGTTTTAGAATGAAAACCCCAGTTATCAAGGCTGTCCTCTGTATTTCAGATCATCCTGTGCTGCACCATATCAGGGTTACCATGAGAATACATAACCCATGGGTATTGGTCTTACAGCTCTTCCTGTTGCCCCCTGGGCCTACCCCACATCTTACCCTACCATGGAGAAGAGATGGACTATTCTCAGCACCGGGCTTATTGTCTGTTATTGCTTCATCTTGTATTATAACATTTTGTTATACTGTAAAAAAAGCTGTATTAGTACTCACTTGTATTTGTTAACTGCCTCCTTTTATTCACTGAGAGACACTAGCATATTAATTATCTTGCCATGGAACTTTATACTTTTTCAGTCCAATACAGTGGTAGTGTTTCTGACTGAGTTCCCTAACGCTGGGCATTTTACATCCAAAGTGTGCACATTTATAGACTATAGACCATACTTTTTTTACTATGTTTTTTAAATCAGATTGTAATATTTTTGTGGTTTTGACTGTCATGGTCTTACTGACATTCTTGTGTCAGAATACAATGTTATTTTGCCCAAATGTCAAGATGTTTGTTAAGTTTCTCAGTCAAAGGTCATAGTTATCCCAAAAATTGCTGTTCTGTGGCAACTGGACTTGCTTTACATTCTTGAAGATGTTTTACCTTTCATGTAGAAGGCTTCATCAGTTCTGACTGACTTACTGTTGAGTCATAGTGTTGTTAGCACTTAATGGTTGCCTAAACAACAACCTACAGGTGACCATCAAGTGTTAATGGCTTAGTAACTCCAAAGGGTTTATAAATCTGCTTTTCCAGCCTGTCAGTCACAACAGATGAAGTCTTCTGGGTATAGGAGAAATCTCCGAAAGTACAGTTGCCACTGAACAGAAATTGAAAGACCTTGCCAAGGCTATAATAACTAGTTTAAAGATTTGTGTTTCAGAAAATATGTGTATTTTTGAAGTTGTTTTTAGTTTTGTTTATTGGCTGAGTCAAAACTGTTTTATTCAGTCAATTGTAGCACCATTAACAACACAGTTGTAGGTAAAGGTTGTGTTAAGCTATGTTGTCAGAACATTAAACAAGTCACATGAAGGGTAAAGGAACTTGTTTAGTCTCCATTTTTTTAACAGTTTACTTTCACTCTAAGATAAACTAAAAAAGGATACTATCATAAACAGAGATAAGATGCAATTAATGTAAATTAATAATACATGCAGTGTACCCCTTTTTCGAGGGATTCAGTTTTATGTTTATCATATCATATGAAATATAATGTGGGAATGAATGAAAAGATGCTTTAAGAGAGATAGTAAAACACCTTGACACATCTGGCTATTTACTGTGTCAAGTGTAATTATAGCATTTTAAATTTAGACATCGTCAGATGTTGCCCATCCAGTGCTGTGATAACAATGGTGGGGTTGTTGTGAGTATTAATGTCAGCAAATGGTTGTCATACTAGCAGACAGTCTGCCAATCATAGGATCGGTGGTTCGATTCCTGGCTGCCATGTCACGTGCCAAAGTGTCCTTGGACAAGATACTGAACCCCACGTTGCCCCCGTGATTCAGGTCAGCTGCATCGGGATGTGTGTGTGTGAATGAGATGCAGTGTAAAGTGCTTTTTTTTTTTTTTTACCAGTTAGGTAGAAAAGCGCTATATAAGTGCAGACCATTTAGTTGCAGTGCTACAAAATAATATATCTTGCACCAAGCCTGATGCATAATATTCGCTTGTTGGAAAACCCCACCCATTTTTCCCCTATTGTGTATCACTGGCAGTAAAAACACATAGCTGGAGAATTCTATATTGTGAAAATATATAGTGATTTGGGTAGAACGTTTATCAGCCATCATTATCGTTAACAGTGGCAAGGTACATAGGGAGTTTATAATACATTGTGTGCACAATAATTAAGCAAGTGAGTATTTTGACCAAATAATTTAATGCATACTTTTCAACTCCAAGCTGTATAAACATGAATGCTTATTGGATTTTATCATATCACGTGATGTGTATTTGCGTAATGTGGTAGAGTATTGCCTTAGGAGGTAAACACATTATAAACATTTTTTTTCAATTGTAAAAAATATTTTAGAGGGATGCAGACCCCTTGAAATTGCTAAGGTATTGGGGTGTAATCACAAAACCATCAAGCGCTTTGTTGCAAATAGTCAACAGTGTTGAGAAAAGTGTGTTGAGAACTAAAGATGCAAATTAGGAACCCATTTCCCTCTAGTGCTGTCATATTCCAGAACTGCAACCTACGTGGAGTGGCCAGAAGTACAAGGTCCTTAGTGCTCAGAGACATGGTATAGAAGGCTGAAACCCAACCACTACTGAACTAGACACATAAGTTGAAATGTCAAGACTGGGCCAAGAAATATCTGAAGACAGATTTTTTTTTTTACAGATTTTATGAACTGATGACATGAGAGTGAATCTTGACAGACCAAATGGATAGGCCCATGGCTGGATCAGTAACAAGCACAGATTGAGTTTAAGGTAAAGATGAGCTATTTGACCTTTTGGGGTTGAAGATAGACACAAATCAACTCCCAAACCTACTGCCAGTTTTTAAAATAAATTTTCTTCAAGCAGTGGTACAAGAAAACATTTTAATCTTTAATGAAGACCATGATATTTATGCAGGACAATGCTCCATTGCATGCATTGAAGTACTCCACCGCATAGCTAGCCAGTAAAGGCATAAAGTTGAAACAATAACGATGTGACCCCCTTTCTTACCTAAGAAAGGTAAGAACCTTAACCTAAACACTATTGAGAACTTGTGGGAGGTTTACAGTGAAGGAAAACAGTTTACATCTCTGGTGGTTGCTGCTGCACAAAAAGTTGATCGTCAACAGATTAAGTAGCTGAAATACTCCATGAATGGAGTGATGATGGAAGACTTATGAATGGAAGACTTATGAAAAGAATGGTGCCTATATTGGCCACCGATTTTTTTTATGTCATGACTGTTGATTTATACATTTTAAATTGTTCATAATTCTCACATTAACAGATGAAAGTAAACTAGTTTACCAAACTAATGTTTTTTTTATTTAGTTTCCCAATAATTGTGCAAACATAGATGGTAAAATGGTCTACGCTTCTCTACCTAACTAGTACTGAAAGCGCTTTTACACTGTATCATTGTATTTTTGCTACAACGATGTCGGACTCCGTAGTTTTCTCTGGGCCCCTTCCCTATCTGACTTGTGACGGCATATTTAGCCGCATGTCGTCATTTAACCGCTGGCTGTCTAAGTAGTGTCCTGCAAACAATGTCGGCTACATAGACAACTGGAAAACTATTTGGAGAAAACCTGGGCTGATTAGAAGAGACAGCATCCATCCTACTTTAGACGGTGCGTCTCAACTCTCTAGAAATATGGCAGAGTTTATTAGATGACCTAAATCCTTACATCTCAGAGTGGAGCCCAGGATGCAGAGACGCAGTCTTACACACCACTCTGCAGCCTCCTCACAGCCATCAACCCCCAAAACTTCCATAACCCCATAGAGACAGTGTCTGCTCCCCGACTACCTAAATTATTTAAAAACCAACAGAAAAAGAGGAGTGATTCATAAGAACCTAATACGAATAAAGACGACTCCACTCTCAGAACAAAATAAAAAGAAAACAATTAAATGTGGACTGTTAAATATCAGATCTCTCTCGTCTAAATCCCTATTAGTGAATGATTTAATAATTGACCATCAAATAGACTTATTTTGTCTTACTGAAACCTGGCTGCAGCAGAATGAATTTGTCCGTTTGAATGAAACACGTATGCTGGAAAGGAGGTGGCGTTCCACCAATTTAGATGAATATTGCCTAGCCTGGAAAGATAGTTAAAAAAATATATTATATTAAAAAAAACCCTCTGTAAAGCTAGAACCTCATATTACTCTTCATTATTAGAGGCAAATAAGAACAACCCCCGGTTTCTTTTCGGGTATGTAGCCAGGCTATGTAGCCAGGAGATATCCTGTTTGACAACAGGATATCTCCTTCACTTCATACATCAAAGAAATCTCTAGAACTGTATTTTTTACCTGAGAAACATTGCTAAAATTAGGAGCATCCTGTCCCAAAAGGATGCTGAAAAACTAGTCCATGCATTTGTTACTTCCAGACTGGACTTTTGTAATTTATTATTAATAGGATGTCCCAGTAACTCCTTAAAAAGCCTCCAGTTAATCCAGATTTCTGCAGCCAGAGTTCTGAATGGATTCGGCAAGAGAGATCATATTTCTCAAACTCTCTCCATTGGCTCCCTGTAAAATCTAGAATTTAATTCTTCTCCTCACTTATAAATCACTTACTTCATGGTTCCATATTTTCCTTTCCCAGTTCAGGTTCGGGAGGCAGACACCCCCTCCACATTTAAGACTAGACTTAAAACTTTCCTTTTTTATAAAGCTTATAGTTAGAGATGGATCAGGTGACTGTGAACCATCTCTTATTGACGCTGCTGTTATGCTGCTATAGGTTAGTCTGCTGGGGGAACTCTACTGACAAATACTATAGCAATGTAAGTCCACCATTGCACATCATTAACTTTGTGTCTTCTCTCTCCTGTAGTTGTGTTTCCTCCTCTCTGTCTCCCTCTCTCTCTCTCTGTACTTTTATGCAGGTATCCTCGGCCTGGAGCTGTACATCTCCAGAATTCAGTTGACCTGCCGAATGTTTTTGCTGCTTGTTGTGGTCTTATTGCCTGCTGTTCTTTTCTCTCTTCTCTTTCCACTCACCCCAACCGGTCAA
The DNA here is from genome assembly GCF_900324465.2 of Anabas testudineus. Taxonomy (NCBI): domain Eukaryota; kingdom Metazoa; phylum Chordata; class Actinopteri; order Anabantiformes; family Anabantidae; genus Anabas; species Anabas testudineus. The sequence continues at coordinate 25,655,488 of NC_046622.1, read as the reverse complement.
GGCAGATGGCCGCCCACTATGAGCCTGGTTGTACTGGATGTTTCTTCCTCTAAAGGGAGTTTTTCCTCTCCACTGTTGCCTAAAGCTTGCTCAAATGGGATTGTTGGATTTTCTGTATATTTTTTTGTACTTTTATACTCTAAGGTCTTAAACCTTGCACTGTAAAGTGCCTTGAGATAACTTCTGTTGTGAATTGGCGCAAAAAACTGAATTGAATTGAATTTAATTCTTTCCCTTCCTGATCCTGACAGATAGCAGTCTCTGGACCCTTTTCGCTGGCTCGCTGTCACCTGACCTATATGTCCTATTTTTGTTATTCAGGATGGCTCTGATGTCCTTGGTGACCGAGGGCTTGTTGTTGGGAAAGCACAAATAGTTTTCATGGATATGTGGGAGAAATTCTTGTAATAAGTGATGCGGTCTGTCAGTCCATCAATGTCTACACAATGAGGCTCACATAGTGTGATGGCCGCACTTGCTGCCACACAAGTGAACTGTGGGTTTAGATTTACATACTTTAACCACCATCTTCAGTTTATACATTTAGAAAGATTAAGTTTATACACATAGAAGGTAAATAAAGACAACAGTCAAAGTTTATTTAATATGCTTTATTTAGTTTGTTTGCCAGTACATTAGTTTCTATTTGTAGCGCGCACAATTAGTTATCTTCTGTACTGTCATCCTAAGTTTAACAATTCTTGCATGTGTTAATTTATATTATTTTGAGTTACCAGTGCAGAGGTTGCTGAGGCTAGTTGCTGTTGCTGCTGCTGCTGGTCATCTTCTCAGGTCGAGGGAAAAGGATGCGGCCCTGAATACAGACCTGTTTTATACAGGAAGATGGCTCATTGGACTGTACCGTAGCCTCCCACCTGTAAGGGGGATTTAGGTTGGCATGTTGTATACTATGTTGGTCTATGTTGATATTAGTCCTTTGTTGAGGGAGTTGCTTTTGATTAATTGTTTAATTATTTACAACTGAAAATACTTACTGTTATGTTAGTGGATTTTGGGGTTTTGTTGGTACTAGTTGTTTGTAGTTACCACCTGTGTGTCAAATGGTCTGATCAGCCATTATATATGTTCCCTTGTGTGTTCCTTTAGGGAGGTCAGTCGATTAAGTTAAGTTTGTCTAGTCTTTAAGTGTGGTTTCTTTTTGTTGACCTCTTTTATGGGCCCTAAGAGTTCTTAAATATTTTGTGTAATTTTCCTTTCACCTTTTTGGGATAAATAAACCTTTTTTTGACAATCCACCTGTGTTTCCTCTTGCCTGGCTGCTTGGTCCCTTACACATAGAATCTTCCAGTCTGTAGCTTCAAAATAAGATTGTTTAAAACAAGCTGGGACAGAGGAAACAAAAGGCAGGGGGAAAAAAATAAACAGATAAAAATAATTGATACTAACAAGATAGAACTGGAAGAACATTTTGCAACTAATTAGGTTAATTAGCAAAAGGTAAGTAACATGATTGGGTATAGAAAGAGCATCTTGAAGAGTCTCTCAGAAGTAAAGATGGGCAGAGGTTCACCAATCTGTGATGAGCTGTGTCTACAAACTGTCACACGATTTCAGAGTAATGTTCACAACATAAAACTGCACACACTGCATATAACATAAAGTACAGTACATAATATAAACAAATAATTCAGAGAATGTGGTAAAATCTCTGCATAAGGTACAAGGCCAAAACACAATATTGGCAGTGCATTAAAAACAGGCATAATTATGTAATGGACATCACTGCATAGACAGGTAAATACTTTCTAAAAATCTGTCTGTGAAGTTCACCATGCCATCCAAAAATACAAGTTTAACTTGTATCACGCAAAGAAGAAGCCAAATATAAAAATGATCCATTAATTCAAATTTGGATTTTATATTTAAACAATGGTAATGCCTCAGGGCTAAAGAGGAGAGAGAACTTCAGGGTTGTTATTAGCCCTCAGTTCAATAGCCTGCTTCTATGGTGGTATGGGGGTGCATTAGTGCCCATGGAATGGACAGCTTGCATATCTGGAGAGGCACCATCAATGCTGAAAGATAGAAGAAGTAGAAGTAAACCTTTATTAGGCCCACAGTGGGGAAATTGCAATATTACAACAGCAGAGGTACAGTTTGAATATCAAAAAGGCCAATCTGACCAAGGAGCATTAAAGACTAAGCTGGCACAGTACAAGCTAGATAAGCTAAAATACAATGAGTGAATCTAAATAATAAAATAAAACACAATATATGTACGTACTGTATATGGTTGCAATGAGTGTATGTACAGTATTTGGATATTAATAAATAGTTTTGAAAAATTGTAAATAATGAACATTGTAAAATCCAGATGACAACTCAGGACAGAGCTGGACTTCCTGACTACCTTGTCCAGCTTCTTCCTCTCCAGAAAACCACATCATACAGGATGGCAGATGCCACACAGAGTCATAGAAGGTATTCAGGAGTGCCCCCTTCATTCCAAAACAACGTAGTCAGGAGGTAGAATATGTTAAGTGCGTCAGTGCACTACTCCTCTTTCCAGACTGGACTATTATTATATCAATAGCATGTCCAAATAACTCCTTAAAAAGCCTCCAGTTAATCCAAAATGCTGCAGCATTTTCTACAGTTTTGACTGGAATTAGCAAGAGAGATCATATTTCTCCTACATTAGCTTCTCTCCCTGTAAAATCCAAAATTGAGTTTAAAATTCCCAACATTCTTGCAGCTTGTTGTTGTTTTGGGTTTTCTATATAATTTTTTGTATACTAATACTCTGTAGGGTCTTAAACCTTACACTGTAAAGTGCCTTAAGATGACATCTGTTGTGAATTTGCACTATACAAATAAAAGTGAATTGATTTTAATTGAATTGAATTAAATTAGTAACATTAACATTAATTTGTAAAAATGTAGCACAAGTGATCGACAAGTCAGCGACCGCAACAGGAAGTGATGCAATACACCTACCATAGGAGGAGCTTGGAGAGAGGTTTCAATTTGTTCACATTAATGATGAGTCTTGAAGCGATGAACAGGCAAACAAGGCCCTGCTGCCATCTTACTTCTTTGTCTCCATCACTTCCAGCAAACCTAAGTAACCTGGATAAACTCAGACTAATCTGCTTAATTTCTCAATTTAAAGGCACATGTCAATTCAGTGCTGTTGTTGCTTCACACAAACTGTATCTGCTGTAGCTGAAACATTATTACATTATTATATTTTAGCATAGTCTAGATTAGGTTTGTTGTTTTTAACATTTAATATCGTTTTGACTGTTGCTGTGATGTGAATTTTCCCTGACTCACCGGGGGCAACTAGGGGTTCAGTATCTTGCCCAAGGACACTTTGGCATGTGACATGGCAGCCAGGAATTGAACCACCAATCCTATGATTGGCAGTCAACTGCTCTACCTATTGAGCCACAGCCACCCCTAACGTGTAACCACGTCTTGCCCAGTGACAACTGAAACTGGCTCCAGCAGCCCTGCAACCCTTAAGAGAACAAGTGATTAGAAAAATGGATAGATGGGTATATACCAAAACTTGTGGAGAGGTGCTGTTGAAGCCTTGGCCCTGACTCATTGAATGGCACTGGTGGATTTTTGAGTAATGTTTCTCCTATTTAACTACTCAAAGATTTTCATATATTTTTGCTTAATTAGTAGGTTGTGGAGCTTCTTATTTATCATAAGTTTATAATGATGACTACCCGAAGCACTGGGCTGAGTGTGGCAGAGCAGGGAGAGGGAGGGCTGTGTGGAGCAGAATAAGATTGATTTAGTCACATGTTAGCACTACCTTAAGTTGCATACTGCAGCTCATACAGCTGCAAGTCATTTTGTTTATGTTAAGAATATACACCATTATTTTGTCAAAACTCTTTATTTAAACTATGAACATGTACAAACACAATAAAATTATAAAAACATTGCAGAAACTGGATACATTCATATACATTTCATTTTTTTACCACTTCATACTGGATCTCACTGAGACAGAACCATGATTTTCCCAAACACAGTAGTTCCAGGTATAAATATATAATGTAATGCACACTCCTGTTAAGGTTCTCTATAACTAAGCCCATTTATAAGACACCCTCCATTTATCAGCAAAAAACAAAGAAAATTACTACACCCTTTAAATACACTGCATGAAAAGGAAACCTTTGGCATTAGTACTGACTGTCAGAACATCTTACCAATGATTGGCAGCTGCTAAATTGAATTGAATTGAACAAACTGAACATGACAATCATGGTTGTAAAAATGGTCTTGCTCAAGTTAGGAATTATAATATGATTTTATCAAGATTTCAGTGGTGGTGATGATGGCTGAGAATAGCAGCTCACTAGTTGGTTATTTTTTAATACTTTTCAGAGTTGTTGGAATTGCTAGTTGGAATTTATACATGGTGGCAGGGCAGGAGCACTCATAAAGACTAAATTTGACCCAAAACGTGACGTTTGACGCTGGGCTTTATTAGTAGGACAACATTTTGATGGGAATTTTCATATTTAAACAAGATTGACATTTATATTAAAAATAGATGTTGAACAGAACAACTGATGTTTATAGACATACAATTTTGTATATACATACATACATTCATTCATACATACAGTTGCAAGACAGTGTAATGGCACCTAATTGTCAAACACAATATTCATAAGCTGATAAAACTGTCATGATCTTTTATGTTATCTTATTTGAAACACCCATTAAATATATAGAGTAGTAGTAGTAATTGCATCTGTATAATAAATTGCTCCACCTTTGGCACCAATAACCTCAAGTAAGCACTTTCTGTAGTTTACCAGAGACTACCTTGACACTATGATGCGATCGGGACAAAAAAGCAGAAGTGGAACTACAAACATGAAAACATGATCCAATATTGAAGTATGGTGGATGGAACATCATGATTTTGAGCTCCTTTTTGTTTTTGTCAGTTTAGATATATTGTGTTGGTTGATATTCGTAACTTAGGTGAAGATTAGAGCACATTTTATGAAAAATTTATGCAGAAGACCTGGAAATTGCAAACAGTATATTATTTTTTATTCCACTACACCTATCATGGAACTATGAAAAGTTCAAAATCTAGTTAACTGCTTTATTTTAGAAGGAAATTAAAAAATATTGCCCTTGGCATGGCACACATGCACACCAAGAATCACATACATTCAAACATACTGTTATAATTTAGACTCAGTTGGCAGTTTATTGACACCTAGCTAAATCTAATAAATTCTGATAAAGCATTCCTTCAACAAACCTGCAAAACCTCATGAAGGTTAGAATTCCAACATGGTTTAGTTACTATAGTTTTAAAAGGCACCAATTCAATAAATAGCCAGCTGAGTGCATGTAACCAGTAAGACATTTTTGGGTGCACTATGGGTGGCTAAAACTGCACCAATTTAGGGTTCACTGATGACCGTTAGATACAGATAGATGGCATTTCCTGAATCTCTGATTTCAGCTACCAGTTCTGTAGAAAATAGCAGATTGTTTTTTAGCATTTATTTTGTCATTAGACCTAAACAAAATTCTACGGGGGACTGCATGAAGTTGCTGACGCCAGTGGAATGACATAATGACTATATCAGACGATTATAATAAGTTTCACTTACTGTTTTTTTAAACAAACTGAAAACAATAAATGTACTGACCAGGTCATTTTCACCCACTGAAATTGCCCAGTTTGGCATCTCTGTAGTAATTTCTTGTCATTCAGATTTAACATTTAGATTCAAGATTCATTAATTTACTACCTGATATATTAACTGATACTGACATAACAGCTTTTTTCTTTTCTTATTGAGCTGGTTAACTGGGACTAGCAATGGCTAATGAACTAACTAGTTAAATAGCTAGCTCCTGAATTTTCACTCTGCCTGTTTCTATTATGACCAAACAATAGAAATAAAGCAAACTAAGTTATATACTGTATCGTATCAATAGTTGCTGCATTTAAAAAACCCATACAAAAGTCTGGGCTTCAGTGACAAGTGCAATAGTAGTTAAAATATGAAACAGAAGATATGAGCAAACACTACTGCAACATCTCAAATTAAGTGCAACTGCCATTTCAAGTCAAAAGAAAAACTTAAGAGCTTACTGAACCTGATAGACAGTTGGAGCCACCTAGAAAATGATCTGAATACTTATTGATATCACACAAATATGGTGGAACATAAAGAACTTGACCTTACAGGCATGGATGGTGTGCTGACCCCAGCACACTCATTTATTAAATCACCTAAAAAAATAAATATGTACAAAATAACACAATAATCTGCCGTAAGTGGATGTGTTGGAGGTTTAAGACAAGGATGTGGCTTAAACCATTTTCTCCTTTGTTTGTTCAACAAAGTCCTCTGAAAAATTGTTGATTTTTCGGCATGTTGATGCTAAAGCATTTGCAGATAGATCTGCTACTGCTAGGGTAATGCAGGGAGATTAGATGACTTTGTATGTCAGGTAGTCACAAAGTGGAGTGGGTATGGCCAAGGCCTCTACCTGCTGGGTCGTCATCACTCGTCGGAGAGCCATCCTGCATAAGTGCTGCAGACTGGCAATGCTACGAGGACACTCCCAAAAGTGCACACTACCATCGCGAGTTCTAAAAAAAGAAATAAAAATGATAATGATAATGAAGGAAGTAGTATAGCTCTAAGCTGCATAAAATTGCACTAGTACGTTTTAAGCACACCATGAGTTAAGTGATTTTTTTTATCTTCTCAATGTAAAAACAGCTAAGAATGCATACACCCGCATAAGGCAACAGCAATCTAAGATAAAATATGAAACCTTTGGCTCCTGTTATAGGCTAGGAGTCACAAATATGAGAATAAAGCAAATGTAAAGTGATCTGTGTGTAGAGTGATGTGTCTGAACATGTGTCTTACCCAGCAGCAAGGACACTTCCTTCAGCAGAGAAAGCACAGCAGAGCCCATTAGAGAGGGTGGCAATGGCCTGAGGAGCCCTTTCCTCAATACTCCAGAAACGAAGCCATCTGAGAAGACACACATAACAGGGACAATACTATCAGAATCTAAACTACATGCAAGACACTAGACAAAATTTTTGTTTTTAGTGTTTACAGATTATATTAACTAAAACTGTCATGATTCCAGCCTCGTTGCTGTTTCCCCCTTGTAGTTTTATTTTGGCAACTTCCTGTTTCCTCTTCCCAGTCTGTTCACACACTCACCCAATTGACGACACCTGGTCTCCCCCACACTATAAATACCGGCCCGCTCACCGGTCTCCTCTGCCAGATAGTCTGTTCTGGACACTATCCAGCGTTTCTTGTGGACTGATTTGTTTGGATTTTTCGGACTCTGCCTGATCTGGACCCCGTCTCTTGCCTGACCCCCTGGTGCTGTGAGTTCTGTTCATTCCCTGTCATTTCCCCTGCTCACAGTATCAGTCCCGTACCTGTGCCTGCTTGATTCCCTTTCCCGGACCTGTACCCCTTCTACCCTGTCTACTCTGGATTCCCCCTTACTGGACCAGCCTGACCTGACTCTGCTTCCCGTCTTCCCCTTTGGTTCAGTGAGTGTTTTTCCATGTTCTGTTTTCTCCCTTGTTGTCCCCTTCCCTGCTCTGACTGTTTGGACCGCCTTTGTGTTTCGACCTGGATTGTCTTTCTGTTGTGGATTTTGCCTGCCGGACTTGCCTCTGAACTGCCCTAACTGTGTATTACCTGGATTACCCTTGACCTGAGTTTAGCCTTTTGATTTACTGTTTGGACTGCCTAGTTCTTCACCATAAACTGCTTACCCACACTGTGTGGACAGTTGGACATTGGTTTTCGTCACGTTCTGTTACTGTCATTGTACGCCTGTGATAATCTGTTTACACTCCTGGACACTCTCCACTGGTTGCCACCATTCACCACCTCCATTGCCCTCCATTTTGTTCCATGTGCTGTTTTTTTCGTCACTTCCGGTTTTCAACCCAGACCACCATACTCATCCTATGTCATCTCCCCCCATCTGGTAACTGCTGACTTCACTGATTTACTGTTGATCTGCCGTTGCAAATAAAGATTTACTACTCAGTTCTGTCCTTTGTATCTCTGGCCATGGAGCCCTTCATGCAGCTAGTGACAAATGTGTCATTATCAAACTAATGCCACCTCAGTGCTCTTGTCTACTTGTGCAGAAAGGTTTTCTTCACACATCTAATGAAAATCACTGATTCAACTTTAACTAATGTTAACTAGATGACAGTATGTATAATCCACAGGCCTGTGTTATAAACTTAGAATGTATGGTTGAACAACATGAATATTTATCAAGCTGAGAATAAAAAAATCCCTCTAGGATTTCCTGAGATGTCACATTCGCAACAAGAATATATTAATTTTTATTTATATTAATATTTAATTATCTGGATCATTTAAGTCTACCAATATGCAAAAAAAAATAGAAAATCAGGAAGGGGGCACATACTTTTTCAGAGCACTGTATATTAAGAATTGAACACTCAATTTAAATGTACACCATATGTTGCCAATCTTTACCTACTGTATACCATATTCTTAGAACTTGTCTACTAGTCCCCAACATATGCATGCTGCCACTGTGACAAGACTCAAGATAAAGGAAAGAAAAGTATTAGATGGGTGATATATGCTCTTGCTGATTTAGTAGCTGAACCAAGTAACACAAGCAAACACAGAACTAAAAAAGAGGGAGTCTTATTCTATGTCTTTACATTTAGGCATTTATCAGATGCCCTTATCCAAAGCGACTTACAAGTCGGTACAAGGGTAGGCAGGGTAAGCGTGAGGAGGTCTTGCCTGAGGTAGGCATGGTGGTGATGTTACCACTACACTAACCAATCTTACCTGTCATCTGTAAGGCTGGCAATGTGGCGGCCATCTGGGCAGAAGCTTACAGCACGAACCCAGCGGTCATTTGCCCCTCCAGCAAAAATAGGTGATGGAGGAGGGAAGAGATGGCTGAAAAAACACAATAGCAACAGTATTGGAGTTAGAGAGATCTATTTAACCCTAACCCCAGAGTTAATCATAAATATCTAAGAGGAGCTAGGCACCCATTAATTTGTGTTTGTTTCTCCCATCTCAGCTGCAAAAGCTTTTTACTCTTTTAGAGGCATCATGGGTGTCTTGATTGCCTCCCTCACCAGTCCACATCTTGCATATTGTTAAATATTTCATTCTGTGTACTATTCCTTACCCCAGTTCCAGCAAGACAGTGGCCTTGTGGTGGTCCCATACAATAACTCGAGTGTCATAAGAGGCAGTGGCCAACAGTGCCCCATCTGGTGAAAACTCACAAGACACCACATCATTGTGGTGTCCCTCCAGCTTCTGAATCAGTGTGTGCTCATCCATGTTCCACAGGAACACCTGCAATGTGACAAGAGAACTGTTATAGCCTATAGAATGATTTCTGATGTGCTATCTTATACTTATGCCTACTATATGCAAATAAATGAGAAAAACAAAACAAAACAGAAAAACAGAATTAAACCGTATAAGCGTATACTTATGTTATGCTCAGTGTCACTGTAAAGCTTTGTAATCTGAAACCACACCAAACAAACAAAAGAGCACATGCTATGCCAATATGCAACTCTTCACCTAAACTGACAAATAATTATATTAATAAAAACAGTTGAATATTTACATAATATTGTAATTAATTATATAATATTTAAATTCATGACATATTATACAGTATTAATTTTGAATTAACACTTTATCATTTTCACAAAAGCATCTATAGAAAAAAATAAATAAATAAAACAAGGAGTAACTTAAGGTAACATAATGTTACTCCACTGGTTTCTCCTTTCAGAGTTTTAGTTCACTGTGTTTACAATAGGCTCACAGCTCCAGCAGATGCCTACAAAGAGAGATAGATAATACAAGAAAAAAATAATATTTTATGCCCAAAGGCTTGATACCTCTGGCACAGTACACATTTGCATACACACACACACACACACACAAAAACACACACTCACACACATACAAACATACCCACATGTGGGCGGACACACAATCACATACACAGGTAGAAATGTGATTTCTGCTTTGTTTTTGTCATGTATGGTGATTTTCTGTTAATAAATAAATACACAGACATGGACAAAATTATTTGCGCCCTTCCCTTATAAAATAAAAATATAATAGTAATAATAACAAATAAAAATTTACTAAAATTTAACTTAGAAAATCAGACATTGCTTTAAGGTTGTGGTTGAAATAAAGTTAAAAAAAAAAACTAGCTTGGACAAAAATTATTGCACTCCTAGAAAAGATGATAAATAGACCATAGGGACTTGTTAACACTAAAGCGTGTCCTGTAATTAGCATCACAGGTGTCTTCACACTTGTAATCAGTATTGTCAGTATGCCTATTTAAAGGGTGAAAAGTGGTCACTGTGCGGTTTGGTGTCACAGTGTGTACCACACTCAACATGAACCACAGAAAGGTTTTCTCAGGAGATTAGAAAAAAAATGATAGACAAACATGTTAAAGGTAAAGGCTGTAAGACCATCTCCAAGCAGCTTGTTGTCGGGACTGTAGCCAACCTTCCTGACATGGCCCTAGGGGATAGTCGATGACAAATTGAAGATAATACAAATGGTAAGAGCCCAAAATAACTTTCAAAAAGATTAGAGGTGAAATCAGTGGTCAAGGTACATCAGTGTCAGATCACAACCAAAACACAGCTAAGATTACCCAAGAATGGCTAAGAACCAATCATTGGACTATTTTGAAGTGGTTCTATGAGTCCTGATCTATTCAACATATGTGGAGTGGGGAGAAGGCACCCTTCAAACCTCAGACAGCTGGTGCAGTTTACTCGTGAGGAGCGGGCCAAAATACCTGACAGTCTCATTGAGAGTTACAGAAATCGCTTGCTTGCAGAGATGCCTCAAAAGGTTGTGTAACAAAATATTAAGTCAAGGGTGCCATAATGTTTGTCCAGGCCAGATTCATTAGTTTGTTTTTTAAAAAACAGTTGAACCACAATTCTAAAGCAATATCTGATTTTCACAAGTTAATTTTTTGTAATTTGTTTTTTATTATTACTTTTGTCAGTTTCAAGGTATTTCGGTTGTGGGTTTTTCTTTCTTTAATGAAATGGTGCCAATAATTTTGTCCATAAATACATTTGGACTGAGGGAAATGGCTCATCAAAAAGCTATGCAATTACAGGCACTTCAAAACATATTCACACCACTTCAGTTTTTGCACATTTTAGTGTGTTGTATTTTATTTTACAGTATAAAATCTGTTTTGAGTTTATCAATATGGGTAATGTCTAGATCAGCCTATAGACAATTGCCCAGAAAGTGAATATATATTTTCAGAAATACATGCTTCAATCTCTGATTTATAGCTATACACATCATAGCTCATAATAATGAAGTAAAAACATATTTTATAAAATGCTTGCTTTAATTTCTAATTTACAAAAGTATTTACACCTTTCTTTGTAGAACCAGGTCTGGTAGCAATTCCAGCTTCAAGTCTTCTTACTATGTGTCTAAAAGTTTTTGCATTCTTGCTGACAGATTCTCTCGAATTTCATCACATTGGATGGGACATGTCTGGTTTAAGTCTTCCATCTTGCATCAAAAGATGTATGACTTTGACAGGACCACTCAAGGCTTGTCCCAAATGCATCCTTCACTCAGTTCTGACAGGAAAGATGAATGCAGCCAAACACATAGCTGTCCTTCAAGAAAATCTGCTCCAGAGTGCACGAGACACAAGCCTGGGGTGACATCTCACCTTTCTTTTTTTCAACGACGCAAACATAGACTAACACTCCCACCACAGGGATGGTATTAGCCTGATCATTCTGTTGAACTCACAGTACTGTTGTACTGAAAATCAGACATTGCTTTTGATACTCAGTGCAGATTGATGAGCAATTCCATTTCAAATAAACTAACAATTTTACTATATCTGGCTGCTCAATTATCAAAATCATAAGAACAATTATTTAAGTCAATATCCAGATTGTAATTATTTACACAATTGCTCACTGATTTTGGAAACAATGTTTTTATTTAACTTTTTTTTTTTTTACTTCTAAAAAGCATATTGCCTTGTATTTTAACCTACAATGAAAAACTAATTTAAATTTTCGCAAAAAATAGTTAAACTCCATTAAAGTGTTTTAAAGTGAAAATTGGTTAAGTACTATTTTGACAGCCACAGCATGGCATTGTTTGCAGAAATGTGTAGGTCCTTTGGTAAATGCATTTTATTCAGTAAAGCAGATAAAAGCAGTAGAGAAGACTACTACTATAAAATGCACAAAAACCGAAGAGGTGTGAATATTTTCTTAAGAAATTATATATTATTTGGGCATCTTGTCACTCTGTCAGTGCTCTGTAGAGAGGCAAATACTACTCATATGCAGGCTAATGGTTCAGCTCAGTTTGAGCAGGTTTCTCCCTCTTTGTGCTAGCTAGTTTTCTAGTTTCTTAATTTAATGTTGGGTTCTCCTAACTTGTATGTTTTCTTTAGCAAGTAACGCTAGTTTGTGAACTGTAACAGCTAGGAAATGCAGATGATCAGTTGAACAATTTAAAGATGAGGGGTGAGATGAGGAAGTGGGCTTGAAAAGAGGTGGGGGTTAAGAGAGGTTGGTATTTATCTGCCAGTTTGATGATAGTTTTTATCTGAAATTAATAAAATAAAATAAGGAACTGCAACAGTAGAGTTAGACAGACATGGAGCACCACCTACGTACAGATTGACCTTGCGGGTCAGGTGCCTGGCTGCCCCTGGCCAGGCCTTTGGGCTATGCGCACTGTGCATCCCCGGTTTACACCGGCTGCGCCAAATGTCAGCGTGGCGCTCCTTTCAAAACCAATCACACACTGAGCTCTGCCACCACCTGTGACAGGAAGAGCAAGACACACACTGTAGGGACACACAGCCTAACAAAGCTATGACCATGTCTACCATTACCACCATGTTAAAATGAATTTAGGACTGCAACAGCAGATAGGTTGAACTAATTGGGGCCAGTCTACATTACTTTTGTCTATGCAGAAACGTGTTTATTGTACTGTCTGCAGAAATATAGGAGGTGTATCTGACCTTCACTACCATGCCAGGTATGGCTCAGTATTTCTTTTTAAAGATTTCCCTGCAGTAATAACGTTAGGTTTTATTTCGGGTTTCCCCCACTTCAACATAGACACATTAGAGAGTTACAGAACGTGTGATTTTTTTTTATTTCATTTCAGCTAAATAGCAATGATGAAACAGTTGTCTGCTCTGCATGCAAATTTCAAAACATATATTTCTTATTCCATTACAAAAATCTAACAGAATCTAGATGTAGGTATATCGATTTATTATGACACTGAGGACAGTTTGTTCTAAGGTGGGAATTGAAAGAGAGAGATGGGGATTTTTTTTAATTTGTAGGCTGATAACTGAGCATAACTAGTCACAAACAACTGCAAAAAATTAGCTAGCAAACACATAAAACAAAGTGAAAAGGAACTCTGTACATACTGCTTTGCCAGCGCCAACTGAGCAGAGGATGGAAGAGTCAGGGGAGAAGGCACTGCAGTACACCCAGTTTTGATGCCCTCGCAAAACCTTCACCATGTTACCTATACAAGACGCAAACAATATTATTAATCACTACACCATTTTAATTTACTGAAAAGGTTATACTAATGTCACAAGCCATGATTATTATATTATTATTATTTTTAAAATGTTGCTACATAATAAGATAAAATAATTCTATTAATTCTTATACATCTAACGTGGTTGTTATAAAACAATTATATAAATAATTTGTAATTAATTTAAATAAATAAAATTGTGCTTTAAGTAGAGGCAAAAAAGTAGGGCATTGAAGCCATGATTAAAATTACACGACATCAGAAAGTAAACAGCAAGTTGCATTTTGGAATAGACTGGCTCCACTATGCCTCCATATACCGTACCTGTCCTTAGGTGTCTAATGAAAAGTATAAATACACTACACTTTACTTTAGACTTCTATCTGAATCTAAAGAAGACACAGATGTGAGATGTGTGTGAAACATTAGTCTAGTTTGTTTGCACCATTAAAAGTTACCCTGTTAGACATGTAGCACATGTCTGAAAGGGTGACATGTAGAGGCTGACATGTAGAGACCAAGATCCCAAGTCCTTCTTGCAGTAAGGTCACAGTGCTAACCACTACACCACCGTGTCGACCCTTGATTCAGATAATCAAACAAATTTTAATATTGAACCCACTGTTGTTTGAAGAACTTTTTAAACTCAGCCACAGCATCTCAATTGGTTTTAAGTCCGCACTTTGACTAGGCCATCCAAAACCTTTTTTTTCCTAGGAGCCATTCAGAGGTGAACTTGCTGTTGTGTTTTCACAGCACTGTATTTAGATGTAAAACACTCCCAGTGGAGGTTGCACATGTGTCTGCAGGCACTATTAATGTTAATGTAAGCATGTGTGCAGACATTCGCTGATGCCAAATAATAACATTAATAACCAGTTGGGGTGAGTGAAAAGTGGAGAGAGAAAGGAAGACCAGACCATCTATGAGATTCCAGAGGTTATGACAGTGTGAATTTCTGATGCCCATGCTACAAAGGGATTAATTAAAAGTTGCATATAGTGGCTTTAAGTGAAAAATAAGAGAAATATAGAAAGAAAAGCAAATTAAAGACAGTTGAAATAAAATAATATTCCTCCATCAAAGACAGATCATATATATATATATATATATATATATACCATCATCTTTGAGGTCCCACACACGGAGAGTTTTATCCCTGGATGCAGAGACCAGCATAAGGCTGCCATCAGGAGCAAAGGTCAAGTCACGCACTACATCCGTATGGTCCATCAGATTCAGCAACAGTTTTCCTGCAACAAGTAATCAAATCAAACAGCTGATTAAGGAAAAATTTGTCCCTAAGTGCAACTCCTCCACAGTCAAATTTATAAACTAGTGAGTAATACACTCATGCACAGCAATTCTCCAGCTTTACAGCATAAACAATTTTCAACACAGTTCTACAGTTAATCATTTAATAAGCTTTACCTATAAAATGAGTAATTCTCATTTTAACATCAAATTAAATACCACATGCTCTGGCTTAATTTGTCTGTGATCTGCTGTTTAGAAAAGTCCGGAGTCTGATAAATGGTAAATGGACAGCAATTATAAAGCACTTTTTACACTGCTTCTCATTTACCTATTCGCACACACTCTCACCCCCATGGGAGAGCTTCCATGCAGCTGACTTGACTCATCAAGGGCTACTTGAGCATCAGTATGTTACCCAAGGATACTTTGACATGTGACAGGAGGAGCAGGAATCAAACCATCGATCCAACAATTGCTTGATGACTGCACTACCTCATAGTCACAGCCACCCTTTTCCTTTCAGTATCACAAACTCTGTATTGTTTTTTTTTAGTTTAATTTTTCAGTTTAATAACGTTTCAAATTAATAAATTTAATTAATTTGAAATAAGTTAACATACTATTAATTTAATACAATTAATAAAAAAAAACAATGACAAAGTTAGAAATAATTACCTTTTATTGAATCAGTTTAAAACAAACTTCATTCGCTTTCAACCCTTTCTAACCTTTGTTCTCATTGCAGCAATTACAGCCTTACATGTTGAGGTATTCTGAGGAGAGTTTACCCTGTGATTCCTGAATCACCATCTGACTTCTCCTTGCCTAAAAAGTTCTTGGGTAGTCTGGAGTTATGCTTTGGGTCAATGTCCTCTTGTAGGAAATTGTCTCCAATCAAGGACAACCCACAGTGAATTACACTGCGTTGCAAAGTAGAGTGATAGCCTCTTTTTATAAAAAACTCCCACTTTTTCTCCCATCACAGTTTAATTTGATCTTAAACCTAAACCTAAATCTTCAGTGTGCAGAAATATTAATTGGGTGTGCTTTTCCAGTATGTTTGGGGGGCACTGTAGACTCCAGTAAACTTATAGACGCATCTAAAGATGTTTTTCCTTTGTCCTAGGCCAAATAAGGAAAGGAGGGTCAAGAGTTTAAACTAGTGGCATGTTTGGATGTGTTCTTACCAGTATAAACATCCCAGATCTTGATACGGCCATTGTTGAGACCTGTTGCCAGTAGGAGCTGGTCCTGGCCAAATTTGAAGCGGTGCCATTCAATGTTAACACAACGGCTCTGCTTCTCTGGCACAGAGGACCCAAAAGCCAAGCCCCAGACAATGTCACCACAGTCAATGGTATGTTCACAGGGCTCTCCAGCCATCAGCATTACCTGACCTTCACTGTTCTGATGGGACAAACGCCGGGGGCTTGAGGCATTAGTGCCCTCTCCATTATGGCCTACTGAACTACTGCAATGGAGAATGGAGAAGACAAAATATGGTCATCTAAAGACATCAGTTGTGTAAAAGACTATAAAGGGAGTATATAGGTGAATCCTATTTAATACTGTTTCTTTATTAACAAAGGACAGAGCAATGCCGTGAAAGCAATACTGGTGTGTTGACATGTTAACCAGGTTACTAAAAATAAACCAGGTTTCTCTAAAGTTTATATGCACTAAAGAAATCTGGTTACTGGAAATTCACATATTCATATAGCAGATTGAGTAATCGGATTTTTCCTCTCCTTAATATTTTGGAAGCATGGTTCGCAGTATACATATTTAGATACAAAAAAGACCAGAAGGCTTTACCAATTCTAAACTGATGAACCTTCACCTTCCATCCAGAAGGCTTAGACTGTGAAATATCTTCAAGAACATAATCTACTTGCCACTGAAGAGAAATCTTTGGGATAACCATGTCCTGGATGACTGAGAATCTTCACAGACAATAAGAATTCTAGGCTTTAAACACAGAAAAAACACAGCATGGTGTGTAATATTTTTAATCTATAATATACAATTCATTAGGTGAGAATTTTAAAGTATATGATATATTGTTATGCTAAAATTTTGTGCCTGCTGTTCTTTTCTCTCTTCTCTTTCCACTCACCCCAACCGATCGAGGCAGATGGCCGCCCACTATGAGCCTGGTTCTGCTGGAGGTTTCTTCCTCTAAAGGGAGTTTTTCCTCTCCAATGTTGCCTAAGCTTGCTCAAATGGGATTGTTGGGTTTTCTATATCATTTTTTGTATAATTATTCTCTGTAAGGTCTTAAACCTTGCACTCTAAAGTGCCTTGAGATAACTTCTGTTGTGAATTGGCGCTTTTTAAGACAATTAAGACAAATTGGCCTTACACTAGCTAAATATATATACCTAGTGTTAGGACAATTTGTCTTAGTTCAGAGATAAAGACTAATTGGCTTGACATTGGTATGAATTCTAAAAAACAAGTTGTACATTCTTAGGCATCATCACATTTCATTAAAATACATGGTTTATCTTGACTAAAATCTAAAAGAAACTGAGCCCAAGGAGTGGCTGGCCTACCAAACGTATTGCAAGAGTATGACGATGACTCTACCAGGAGGTCGTAAAATAACCTAAAGCAACATCTAAAGAACTGCAGGCCTCAGTTCAATTTAAGTGTTCATGATTTAACAAAGTAGAGAGACTGGGCAAATATACATCCATTGGAGAGTTCCAAAGTTAAAATCAGTGCTGAACAAAAAGAAAACTGAGTTATCTCACAAAAAACATCTGAACTAGATGACATTCCATAATTAATGAAACCATGAATTCTGTGCTCTAAATTCTGCAGGCCAAAATTCCGCCACAGCTATGTTAAAGACTCACTGTCACTTGTCGGTAAAGATTCTCAGTCGTCCAAGTGAAGTTATCTGGAAGTTGAGTCATGGCAACTGGACTTCCTTTAGTTAGAAGTCCAGTTGCCATGACTCAACTTCCAGATCACTGTCACTTGATTGCTACCACATTTGGCACAACCAGTTTTTGGGTTTGGGGGGCAATTACTCTCTCCACATAGTGCCAGGCAGGCTTGGACAACTTTCTTTTGTTGATAAATCATATCATCATTTAAAAATCATTTTGTATTTACTTTACTTTATATGCAAAAAAAAAAAAAAAAAAAAATTTGTAAAGCACAGACTATGAATAAATATAGACTGCTGGACTTCACACAGGTTGTACTGAAGCAGAACACATACACGTCATGTATAGTCTTCTTCTCTTTCGGCTTTTCCCATCAGGGGTCGCCACAGCGATCATCCTTTTCCACCTCACTCTATCGTGGGCATCTTCTACCCTCGCACCAGCCAACCTCCTGTCCTCTGTTATCACATCCATATATCTCCTCCTTGGTCTTCTTCTTGCCATCCTGCCTGGCAGCTCCATCTCCAACATCCTTCTACCAATATAGTCAATATCCCTCCTCTGCACATGACCAAATCATCTCAGTCTGGCTTCTCTGACTTTGTTGCTAACGCAGGCAACGGGAGCTGTCCCTGTGATGTGCTCGTTCTCTATTCTGTCCAACCTTGTCACTCCTAAGGAGAACCTCAACATCTTCATCTCTGCTACCTCCATCTCAGCCTCCTGTCTCTTTCTCACGGCTACCATCTCTAACACATAGAGCAGAGCTGGTCTCACCACTGTCTTGTAAACTTTTCCTTTGAGCCTTGCTGACACTCTTCTGTCACACAACACTCCTGACACGTTCCTCCACCCGCTCCAACCTGCCTGTACTTGCCTCTTCACTTCTTTTCCACTCTCCCCATCACACTGAACTGTTGACTCCAAGTACTTAAACTCCTGCACCTTCTTCACCTCAGCCCCCTGTAACCTCACGCTTCTACCTTGATTCCTCTCGTTTAGACACATGTATTCTGTCTTTGTACGACTGACGTTCATGCCTCTTCTTTTCAGAGCAAACCTCCACCTCTCCAGCTGTTCCTCCACCTGCTCTCTACTCTCAATGCAAATCACAATGTCATCTGCAAATATCATTGTCCAGGGAGGTTCCTGTCTGACCTCATCTGTCAGACTACGTAATGTATAGTATATGGCAAAAATATTTCAATCTTTAGGACCTTCTGGTCATTTTTGACAGTTTAACGTGCAATATATATATATATATATATATATATATTGCACGTATATGGTAACATAACATTTTCATTATTATTTTATAAACTCTGCCCACTAACTGACATGCAATAAATCATGTTTTGGCACCCTGCAGAGACAAAATGTCAGATACTTACAAGTTTTTCAGGCATTTTGTCCAAGGGATAAGCCTAACAATGCGATGTCCCTGAGACCAAGCGAAGTAGGAACCATTCGGTGCAAAAGCAACTGTCCAAGCCTCGTGCCCAGACTTCTGGTCAAAGGGAGCAACAGGTACCAAGAGCTCCCCAATGAACTTCGCCTTAGCTGAAAAAAAGCAACACAGTGACTTTAGTTACACTTATAAATTTCATTTATTAGTGTGTTACAATCTATCTGCTTATTCAAGCCAACCCACATGAATTACAATCATCCCAAAGTAACCTCTACAGCATATGTGTCAAACTCACGGCCCGCGGGCCACATCCGGCCCGGCGTGTAACTCTATCCGGCCCGCGATATTATTGTTATTAATGGCCCGGCGATATTGTAACACAATAAACTGCAGATCCCATAATGCAACGCTTCAGCTGCCTTCCCGAACACATTCCACGTTAATCAAGTCTAGTTTATGATGCTGAAAGTTATTGTGAAGGTAGCCCTCACGATGCTAAGTAATGTTGAACCATATCGGCACAACGGTGTTCGCAAATACGCACTTTGCTGATAAACTGAGTTCTCACTGCGCTTTGGTGACTTTGACGAACAAGAAAAGAATTTTGAGTTGCTTCGCAACCCATTTGCCGTCAATGTGGAAACTGCACCTGTGCAGATTCAGATGGAGCTGATTAAGCTTGAGTGTAATGAAACACTGAAGACAAAGTAGGACACTGCAGGACCTGCACAGTTTATTCACTCCATTCCCGCAGAAATGCCCGAGCTCCGTCTACATGCGGCTCGAACCTCACACCAAACATAAACAAACTTGTTGCCAAAAAAAGATGCCAGGCGTCCAGCTCTGATACAATGACTGAAGAGCAAAGACAACTGAATGATTTGATTTGTTAATGCTGAAAAGCACAAATTTTATTTATATTTCCAGGTTTTGTTATGAAGCATGATCATTTTTTGAATTTGTATAATTTTGACAGGATATATTTTTATGGAGAGCAAAATCTTTTGGGATATTTCAAATTTAAGTTTATTTTTTATATAAAATGACATAAGAGTAAAGAAATTTGAATGTTTGTTCTTTTAATGTTTACGTTATTTCTAACTTGTATAACTTAGACAGGATATATTTTTATAGAGAGCAAAATATTATAAGTTATTTAAGGTTTATGTTCAAAAAAGTTAAGTTTTAAAAGTTTTAGTGTGTTCAGTAAATGTTTATCCTGTTCGGCCCGCGACCCAAAGTGTGGTTTGGATTTTGCCCCCTGTGCAAATGAGTTTGACACCCCTGCTCTACAGTCACAATCAAGTAGGCTTGTCTCTGAAGAAGGCATTTGATTGGTTAGCTGTAATAACCAAACCATCTGTATAAAAGTCGGGGGTGGGGAACCTTACTAGATAGAGAAGTTAAATGTGCTATCTAACAATGATTTATAACAATTAAATACCAACTGAATTACAGGCGAGTTTAATGAAAAAACTGTAAATTAAACCTCTAGACAAAATAATCCAGAATCCATTCAGAATTATATACCATAAATAAATAAAGAAAAAACTTTTACACAGGGTAGTAGTGTGGCTTCAGCTCTTTTAAAGACCAAATGTAAACAGAGCTGCATTACCTGTCTGAGTACAGAGATAAATAGGTAAAGACTATATTATAAGTGTGTCATATGTATTAAATTTCAATTCTCTTATTGCCTAAAGAATTAATGCTAGACAAAGGCTGATGGTAAGACATCCCACAATCATATTTAGGGAAGTACAACTATGCCTTTAGATGTATTTAACTAGCTAGTAAACTAACATTTACTTACAGAAAGACATTATACACACACATGTTATATATATACGCACATATACATATATAGCCATATATTGCGTGTTGGTATGCACGTAGTCTAGTCTCGTGCCAACTATGAATTATTCACTGCTAGTGTGTGGGGGAGGGGAGGAAACGAGACGAGATTTGTATCAACAACCCAGCGGAAAAGAAATGGATCAGTTACGTATGAGAACGTATGATGAAACAAATAATTACAACCATAACCAAAATATAATATACTGACGTAATGTTATATGTTATTTGATACAGAGCTACACAGCCTATGAGAGGGTAAATACAATTTACTATGACACTTTTCTCAGACACCGAAAAGTGCTAGCTGGACTATTATGCTAGCTGTAAGGGCAAAATTCAGCTCAATGTACAAACAATCAAAATATATACAACAGCATCGGACAAAACGGCAACTCGATATAGTTTAGCTTATACCGATTTCAATAGCAGCTTCGCTGATAAAACATGGTTGGCCCGTTTACGCTAAATTAAACGAACAAATGTTAGGTTAGTGTAGCAATTTCAGCCGTTAGCATTACAGAATGTCAGAAGCCAATACTGTGCGAAAACTAAGGTTAGCGCTGTTACCTCGCCGCTCCCAGAACATGGTAATAAAATAAAGTAATAACGAAATATATATTAGCATATCGACTTACCTATATCATTTTCGTTAACAGAGTCTGGGAAGCTTGCCATTTAAATAAGGGCAAATACCGAAGAGAAAAGCCAATCACGAACTTTAGAGCGAAGCTAACGTTATATGAGGGAAAAACAGTTGGTGTGTATTTCCTTTTTCGAATTCAACTTTTTAAAGTCGAATAGAGTTCCCCGCTAAGCTAAAAAAGACATTGATAAACCGTAAATTTCTTTTTCTTCTATCTGTTAAAGTCTATGCTTATGCTGCTAGAGTCCCTCTTTGACTAAAACACTTGATTCTATAGCTTAAGTACGATCGGTGGTAACGCAATAGCTTTTTATTATATAACACTACATTACACCAAGCTATTTCCGTCTGAGGGCGGTTGAACATAAAACCCGGGGAGGGTTTTATTATACGTCAGCGCGGTTGCTATGGTAATACTATTAACACCTCCCCCTACTGCATTTTCTTTGCTTGCTGCAGGGCAACTAACGAAATATACACGTACCCAGATACCCTGAAACCCGCGTCTGTCCATTGGTCGCGATACGTCAACCTGGTTGCCATGTTGGATCAGGGAATCCGTGCCCCACGAGGCATTTATGGTTATGGAAGCAGAGGGTTATTCACATTTAGTTATCCATAATCATAACGCGCTAAATTTACTGCCGATTTTCGAGCTATTGGGTTTCTTAGAATGCCATAAATATATTTAAGAAACAGGAATGTTGTTAAGTTAAAAATACGAATTATTTATGAAAAACCACAACTCTTTGGTAGACTGACACTAATATGCTGTATTTCTAATAAAATATTTAACATGAACTTCCCCTATGTACTTAACTTAAACTCTCTCTGGCAGCACTGATCACTCTTTCCTGTCTTAGTTGTCTGTCTAGTCTTGTCAAATAACAGCTGCGTTAACTATTTACCTCAAAAAATCTTTCTTCAATACTACTCCTGTCCCCATCTTTTGATTTTATCTTTTGTCTAAGGTTGACACTCCCCTGATTTCATGGATCATAAACTACCTTACCAACCCCCCTAGTAGTGTTGTCCGCCTGCAGAATTGTGGGTGGAAGTCACAGGGACAGGGACAGTCACAGGGAGTCCCGTCATCCCTGTCTTTATACAGGGGGAGGAGGTGGAGGTCATATTCGAGTACAGATACCTGGGAGTGTACTTGGACAACAACATGGACTGGACAAATAACTCAGGAGCATTGTACTAAAAGGGTTAGAGTCTTATGTACTTTCTGAGGAGGCTCAGGTCCTTTAACACAGATCCAAAGAACATCTGCAGCATGGTGCTGCAGACGTTCTTTGGATCTGTGTTGGCCAGTGCGACCTTCTATCCTGTGGTCTGCTGGGGCGGCAACCTGAAGGTGGCACACACTCACAGGCTGAACAAACATCTGGAGGGATGGCTCTGTTCTGGGGGTGGAGCTACATGTTGCAGCTGAGAGGAGGACGCTGTCCAAACTCCTCTCAATCCTGGACAATCCATTGAACCCACTACACAGTGTGCTGGCTGGACAGAGGAGCATGTTCAGCCAGAGACTGATTAACATTAAGTGCTCCACAGAATACCACAGGAGATTCTTTCTACCTATGGCCATCAATCTTTGAAGAATTGTCAGTTGTCAATTTCTTCCCCTTACAGAGGGGGGAGAAATTGACAACAGACAGAGAGTAGTTAAACCAAAAATCCTAATCCTTTACCACTTAACTCAGTCATCTGCACATAAATAATCCCTGTTAGTTTTATCTGTATTGTTAAATACATAGCTAATCATTTCTGAAGTCATGCCATGCAAAGCATGTCATATTTATGTTATCATTCCGCTCTAGTCTATTATTATTGACCCATTTCATCCTTCTCAACACATTCTGTGTATATTTTAAGTTTTTGGATTGATGTTATTTTTTATTTGTTTTGGTGTAGGTCTTTTCTGGTTGCGGTTCTTTTTCTTTCTGTCTAGGCAGCTGCAAAAAAGCAAAACAATTTCTCTCTGCGATGACTAAAGTTTTTTGACTCTTGAAACTTGAAAATAATTTTGGGCTTATTCCCTTCTATTTTCTTCTGGATAATTCCCACTAATGCTAGTCCCTGTTCTTACTGAGATCTTCCTATTAGTTAAGGATTTTTTTGTTATCCATTTATAAAGTTTCTCTGTGATTTCTATGAGATGTTGGACACAAATCTCAGCCAATCAATGCTAATCTTGTGTCTTTATTGAGAACCATAAAACAAGACCAACACCATCACAGTCTAAGTAGAAAAAGTATCTGACACCTTAAATAATGACCTCAAAAAAAGCTAAGGTTGATGAGTTATGATGAGCAATGAGACGTTTTTACTGGGCTATCTTTATTATCTGGTCTGGTTTTGGTTTTGCTTAACCCACTGTCATTATAATCATCATAATCACTGAAAAACTGTAAACAAAGATCAACTTTATTGTGAGAAATATAGATATTGTGGCCAAGACATTTTCATTCAGAGATTGAATGCTACTTTGATGTGCCGCGTATTCAAACATCTTAAAATAAGTTAATGTCCACTAAAGTTGACTTTAGTATATTTGACTCTTCTTCTCTAGCAAGAGTGACTCTGTCATTTTGAGTTTAAATTACAGCTAAAAAATCCAACATACACAGCTTTCCTACAAACTCATCAGTCTACACTTCTTCTCCTGAGATAGGAACGTTATTCTTTTTCACATACAGGCAAAAATCAAACATTTCTGTAAAAAGTTGCATGCTGCAACTGGATCTAATCTGCACACCTCTATTCGTATTGGGAGAAGGCTGTCCATCGAGTGGTTGAGAGGATTCAGGATGGACCTGTATGCAAGATTCAGTTGGAAACTGGCAATAAATGGAACCTGTCACTACCTGTGGAAGACCTCCCTGTAAATTTAGAGAACCAGAAAAACAACAGCTGAACCTGTTGAGAAAGTTGGTCCTGAGGTTGAAAGCTCAGATGAGGAGTGGTATCATTCACACACTTTTACCCCTTCTGATAATCACAGCAGCCCAAAATCAGAGACATCTTGAAGGGAAGAGAGCACAAATCTCAGAGCAAGTGCAAGTGCAAGTGCTGCACTTGCACAAGAAGCCTCCACAATGTAGAGGAAGAGGATCAGCTTCTACCAGAGCTGACATTACCTAACCAACTGAAAAACATCAGCTGAGCAAGCAAAATGTATGGATAAATGTACAGGTTTTTTATGTTAAATATACCTTACAGATTTTTAGTAGATAGATTTTTCAGATCTCTAACTATATAGGTTTTATTGCTGGACAGTTCCAGAAAATAGGCCTAAATGGTATCCTGAACACTGCACACTCTTTAGTACTTTGAGACTACTGCCAAGACTGTTATCTGATTTAGAGTGATGAAAAATTTCCATTCCATTGAAAGCCACAACAGTTATACATTTTATCCCTATTTATTTTAAAGAATTTCAGTGAAATGGATTGTTGTTGTGGGACCCTTATAAAAGGTAATGCCTCTGATCTGAAATCTTCTGCAAAAATCACTGCACTTGCACCTCATGAAATGGAAACAGTTTTTCCTAGAGCACTTGACTTAAAGTTTTTCTCCTTGATTTAGATATTTTGCTTGCCTTGTACCTCTCTTGCCACTCACTAAGTCAAACTTTTTTCCACACTGCCTCTTCAAGGTGTAGCAACTTGAAACAACTTGCTCAAAATGGTGATGTAACTGGATGTACCTGTAATATTGTTTTTCAAGAGAAATATTTAGCTTTTAAAGTTTGGAAATCTTGTAATTTTTCCTTATGTTGTTATTCATTTGGATATCCAGTTTCTAAATCTATAGTCTTATGTCTTGCTAATTAGGTTTAAATTTATGATACACACAACATATAATTATTAGTTTTTCCCCTAATTTATAGTCTTTCTAGAGATTCTGCACATTATTTATGAATTACTGGAAGAGCCTGACACAGAAAATGCAGTCGTGGGAGAATATTTAGTTATTTATTAAAATGTATTTTAAAAGTTTCAACTCTTTTGACTCAAAAGGATTGGTATTCTGCCTTTGTATGTTAGTTTTTTGAGCTTCAGAGTTTGTCATAGAGGCGAACTTTTTGCCCACAGAATCATTAGTAATGCTTCAGATGGACCATAAATAAATGATTAAATAATATAATTTATTCTTTTAATTTCTTCATTTAAAGTTATTAGCCCCCACTTCAACCTCATTAGAAAAAGGATTCCTCGCGAATCTCAATTTAGCTTGCGTATATGTATGACAAGTACTGCTATTAGGACGCTGCAGAGGGCTTCAATGTATCGCGAGATTTGCGAGTCTGTTGGCCTGTGTTTTTTTTTTTGTTTTTTTTATTAAGTCTTCACAAGTCTGATGCTAGTCGGTCAACACGTGGGGAAGAGAGATTGCTTTTTTTACGGGGACACGTGCAGAAAACTCACAGTTCCACTACCGCTATAATTGTGGTGGGACTAAGGACCTTGTACATTGTAAGTATTCTAAAAACTCTTGAAAAGAGTGAGCGCACTTAATAATTTAAGGACAAGACCGTGTTAGCCATTAGCCACCATGTCGCATTCACACGCTTTGATTAAGTTCTAATTCATTCACAGGGTTGTGATGCTCGTACATTGTATACAACTAAATTCGCTGTTATTTCAATGCGTCTGTGCAAGGGATCTACAGTTTGTCTGTCACCTGTTAAGTGGAGAAAACCTTTGTCATTGAACAACTGCACATCAGCAAGTTAACAGTCAACACACTCCAGCTAGCCTCTGTCCTTGTCCTCTGTAGCTTAAGTTAACGTTACCTTAATTTTGTTTCTTATGCGGTCCATGTGCACCTACCAACAAGATCACATTGATACTACTGAGATGGCAACAACTGCTTATGAGCAGTTGTCAGCAGTAAGGGCTACAGTTGGGTGTCATTTTCGGCAGGCCGGCTAGCAAGCTAATGTGAAGGTCTAAGGCCCAGGACAGAATCACTCTCGTAAGTGGAATGCCTTATATTCTTCACTGGTATTTGATTGGATGTAAAGCAGTCTTGTGTAGTAACGAACGCGATGGTCAGTCTGTGAAATTAAACTGATGTCGACTCCCACACGAGGCTTTAATTATGTCATTTTAAGAATCCCTAGCAATGTTTTTTCCGAAAAAAAAAATAATACTGTGGCTAGAAGGAGCGATTTGTTGGCTTAAATACAGGTTTATGTACGCAGAGGTTTTAAATCGGAGCTAGTCTGTTAAATTGATATAGTGTATAATCTTTGTGACCTTTCAATCAGCCATGCTTTATTCCCAATGGTGTAAAGTTAGCGTTAGGTGTCATATTCACCACTGGTACCCGATTTCATTCCAGGCAACGCTATGACGTGTACTTGCAGGCAGACCATTGATTATTATTAATGAAGTTTGCTATTTTGAAACTACAAAATTTGTACCGAGTTCATTCATGTTGTATTTTTATAGAATAAACATTTTAAGTATGTTATGTGAATATTACACTTCGAGTTAATGGGTTTATATGTACCAGCATACATACATGCTTGACACGATGATCAGTAAAATAAAATATACTTGTTTTATATTGTGTGTGTGTGTGTGTGTGTGTGTGTGTGTGTGTGTGTGTGTGTGTGTGTGTATACACACCTTGAGTACCATTAGATATTGGGATAAAATGCATGGACCAAAAAAACAGGGTTTCAAATTTAGGCTGTAGCTAGAGACCGCCTGAGTTCTTCTCTTTGAATGACTAAGGTCAAAGTATGAGTTTTAACTGTAAGGTCAACATAAACACCAATGGAGAGGTCTAGGTTTGTTTTCTTATAACTACTGTAACCTTGACCAAGGTGAATGTAGTGTGGTTCACTATTTCTTAGGTACACATATACAGGCTTTTGAGTACTCTTTTGTTCTGGTTTAGGAGACCATTTGGAAAAATCTCTGTTGTAGATTTCATATTCAGTTGGATTGTACAGGGCTTTACACTTTTTTCCCCAGGAGCACGTGTGGTATAAACACCTCAATAATATGATTAGAATGCATTTAATTATTTTCTTGGACAGATTAAGTTTTAATCAAAACAAGTAATATCTAACATCTAGCATTTAATAGGAAATCAGTCACTCTAGGGGTTGTGAATATGGCAAAAATATCCTCCCAATTGTTTTTCAGGCAACATTAGGATTCACTATTTAATCAATTATTTTACATGTTGGTTTATAAAATCTTTTGGAAGTTACTGCACTTTACAATTGTACTGATTTCCCTGTCATAAAAAATGATAGCCTTTCAAGGTAACAAATGGTCAAGTTAGTTAATAAAATGAATGACAGAAACAGTTAAGTGTGGCCATAAATCAACCCATCAAAACTTATATACTGGTTTGCTTGTGTAAAGTTGCCTTGGGCAGGGTTTGGACTGAGGCTGAGCAGGGATTGAATATCTAAGACTTAACAGTTTGACATTTTGAGTGCAAATTTTGAATTGACCATTCAAGGACTGGTTCAACAAAAAAGAAAAAGTCCACATCTACTGTAACATACCTGTTGTGTGTCTACATGCACCACAGAGTCAAACAATACCCAACCTACACGTTTTCTGTTTTTGCTTATCAATTCTAGTTCTTATTGATTCCTAGTTTCAATTCCAAAATGAAAACCAAAACTAAAATGTCCAGATAACACAATTGGTGTATTATGTTTTTCTTTTAAGTTACTTGAACATTCATACCAGCAGTGTGGCAGCTAAAGCAGTACCAGTAATGGCTCGTGGTAGACAGGAAACATTAAAAAGGAAATATTTATACACGAGTATCCTACCATAATTATTATTTTTTTGTTTGTTTTGATCTTTTTGAGAGCTGTGAAAGGATGTAGCCCTCATACCACAAATGACCTTACTGCTCTGTGACAACTTTTCTGTCATTGCCACAGAGATTGGTGTGTCTCGACTGACTGTCCCTGGTTCTACTGTTGGCTGATGACCACTCTGGCTTGAAGACCGTAAGACTTCAAACACTATACAGACTTAAATGTTGATTCTGTGATGCTTTGAATGTTTGGTTAGATTTGATGTGCTACGAGGCTTTCAGCTAATTAGCTTGTTTTAACTGGATATGTTGTTTTTGCTACGGGTACCATTTTGAATTTGGCTTTAATTTGAAATTACAAATTAGTCTCCAACCCTGATGATGTGATTTTATTTTTCCTTTTCATGTAAACAAAAAATGTATATTATGCTGCTGATATTTATCTTTATTTTTTTTTACTCCTTGACATTTTTAAACACAGAAGTTTCCTAACATACCCAAGTTTTTGTTTCAGCACCTTGACACTTTAACACTCTAAAGAGTTTTACAGTTGTATATAGAATTTGTGTAACCACGACCACATTTGTATCAGTGAAACTGGTCTACAGAAATACTTTTTTGTGCATTTCAATAGCATCTTCCAATTCAGGGAACCCCCCAAAAATAGCAGTCACAAGACACCTAATATCTCCTGTGAAATAAATGTAAATGCTAAATGAAATATTTAATAGTCCCTTAGGCTTTCCTTCACTTGGTGAAGTTTAAAGTTCAATGAATATATAAATCAGT
Organism: Anabas testudineus; assembly: GCF_900324465.2. Taxonomy (NCBI): domain Eukaryota; kingdom Metazoa; phylum Chordata; class Actinopteri; order Anabantiformes; family Anabantidae; genus Anabas; species Anabas testudineus. Next base: position 25,626,184 of record NC_046622.1, on the reverse strand, counting down.
TGTCATTGATTTGCATGCATCTTCTCTCTCTACTGCTGAAATGATTTGTTGGTGGGCAAGTAGTATGTTGTTGGTTTTATGCCAGATGTAATGGGACATCTTTATTATCCACTTTATAAGACTTTTGGGCAAATCTTCAGACTGATGGGGGAAATAAAACAAACTATTTGGAAGCTGTGCACTTCATAAAAAGAACATCATACCAACAGTCTAATGTGGTGGTAGTGTGATGATCTGGGGCTGCCTTGCTCTGGACGACTTGCCATAATTGATGGTAGCGTGAATTCTGCAATCTAACAAGAAATCATCAAGGATAATACCCAGCCATCACTTTGTGACTTAAACTCTTAGTTCTTGGATTATTCAGCAGAGTAATGATCCAAAACACACCAGCATGTCCACCCATGAATCGCTAAAAAAAAACAAACAAAATTAAGGTTTTGGGGTAAACTACTGAATGTCCTGTTGAGATGCTGCGGCATGCAGGCCATTCATGCTCAAATCCTCCCAATGTGGCTGAAAAAAAAAAAACTAAAACAATTCTGCAAAGAAGAGTGGACCAAAATTCAAAAGACTAGTACACTAGTACAAACACTTAAGTGCATTTGTTGCTGCCAAGTTTGCGGGGGCAATTACTTTCTCACATATGGCCAGTCAGACAGAAAGCTTTTTTCCCTTAATAAATGTAATAATCATTTAAAAACAGCACTTGTTACCCAGGTTATTATTAATGATGATCATAATAATTTAAATGTGACAAATACGCAAAAATATAAAAATCAGCAAGCAACCACATATCCTTTTATAGATAGAAACTCCAGTAATTAACTATCAACTCAAAACCACGATAATTTTATTGTGTTTTAAAAAGTTCACTCCTTTTATCAAATTTTTGTCTATATTGAATGCTGGATAGTTCAACAAAGGACCTGTAGTTTGTCTTTTGTTATTAGTATGCACATGTAAATATAAAGTTTTACAGCTGTAAATTATGAGAAAGCAAAATCTAATTACATCACAAAAAGGCACCTGCAGCACACTGCAAAGTAGTGAGTTGTATGAGTCTGAGAAGTAAAAAGTCTCTTTTTCCCCACTTTATATCCAGCTCGTCTTAAACACTAAACTTAACCTGGACTCATACACCTGGTGAACATTCTGTATTACTCAGGCTTTTATTGTAAAGTGCTAGGGAAATGTATTGTGGTAAGTTATTCACACAGGTACACCACCACAGCAACACACAACAGTATTGTTTTAGCTACAAGTCACATCAGTTTACAGTCTTTAAAGGTGATCAAACAAATAAAAAATAAAACATTATGAAATATTAAGGAAATTGAGTAGTTAAGAATTGTAAGTGGGACATTTTTCTTTTTGGCTTTTATTCATCCTTGTCAACACTTTTGCATGGCATTGTCCTTTGGCTTGCCCTTTTATCATGCCCATTGTGTTTCTAGGCTCATGTTGCAAGCCCACATTCTGGTATGTATGGAAACACATCATCATGCAGCTATATTGTCATTATCGCATTCTGGCAAATTTCCTATGACAGAAAGTTATTTAAAGTCTATAATTTCAGTCGCATATTTGCGCAAAAAGTTGGCCTAATTAATTAGCTGGGTGACTGGTACCGGCAAAAAATCAATGCATTCTTTTCTTTTATCTCACAAACTCAATGAATGACTCCTTAGATCAGATTTTAACAAGAAGCATGACAACATTGCTTTAAAGTGCATTTGCAAGTAGTAAGCCGTTTCTCTATGCACATATTGACTTATAATACTAGCAAACATAGATTTTCATTAATTTTGTGGTGTTGGTGTAATTTTTACACACACTTCCCTCCAAAAATATAGCAACAGCGAGGCCAGTTCCTTTATTTTTGCTGTAGACAAAAAACATTTCGGTATGGCATCAAAAGATATAAGACAAAAGACGTGCATTTGGCCCTACATTTCTAGGTCTTTACTTCTGAATCTGATACACAACTGGGACCTTTTGTTTAAACTCACCAATTTTTCATGTGAGCAAAAGTATTGGAACATGTGCCTGACAGGTGTGTTTTGTGTGATTATTCAAACAATAAGTAGCACTGTATGTCTACTCTCAGTTTGGTTTTGGTTTTGTAGGTGGTGTAATAACAGATGTTAAACAGGTAAACAATAAAACTTGAATAGGTAATCAAGGTAAACAACAGCAGTTGATGACAGAAACATTTTGAGAGCTGTAAAGAAAGACCATCAAACAACTGTTTTGACATCAGCAACAACCTCCAGAGGCCAGGAGTGAAGGTATCACAGTCTACTGTTTGCAGAAGACGTTATGAACAAAGATACAGAGGCTGCACCAGAAAATGCAAACCAGTCATTGGTAAGAAGAATAGAAAGGCCAGGTTAGAGTTTACAAAATGGTACAGAAATGAGCCTAAAAATCTGGAACAGTTTAATGTACTGATGAGACAAAGATTAACAATTACCAAAGTGATGAAAAAGGTAAAGTTTAAAGAAACACAGGATCTGCTCATGATCCTACATACAAGCTCATTTGTGAAACACAGTGTAGGTAATGGGTTGGGCTGCATGTCTTCTTTTAGGATTTTTGTCTGCAAAAAGAAAGACCTCATTCACTCAAGACCAATTCCTCATTATGCAGCAAGATAATAACCCAAAACACACTGCCAAAATAACAAAGGAGTTAATCAGGGGCAATAACTTGAAGTTTTTAGACTGGCCAAGTCAATCTTCACAAATAAACCCTAAAGAGCATTGATTTCACCTGCTAAAGAGAAGACTTAAGGGAAAAACACCCCAAAACGAACAACAACTGAAATAGATGGCAGTGAAAGAGTGTGAGAGTGCAGGTCTGCTTGTGGTTCCTTGAATTTCCAAATGTAGAACTGGAGGCAGAGCTTTAAGCGATCTAGCTCTTTTTTTTCCTCCCCCACTGTCACCAAGCGCTTGCTCAAGTGGAATTGTTGTGTTTTATATATGTTAATAATTTCTTTTCTAACCTTACATTGTAAAGTGCCTTGAGATTACTTTTGTTGTGATTTGGTGCTATATAAATAAAATGGAAATGTTAATGTATTTTAATAATCTAATACTTTGGCCCACATGAAAATGGGTGGGTTTAAACAAAAGGTTTTATTTTCTAAGTTGTGTATCAGATCCAGATGTAAACATATGATGCAACATCTGACCTCCTCTGACCTTTAAGAAACTGATCAAAAAATAATAGATAAATTGATAATGCAGCCTTGTCTGTACCTGTCTGTACACCTCTTTGATTGTGTAGTAAGCTTTGTGAAAACTATTGGGTGCTGCACCAAGTCTCTATATGGTAAGGGAAATTGTAACATCTCTCCACATATTCATACTAGCCTAATATCATTAATCAGGCTTTTATTAAATCTTCATGGAAATGTACAGGCTGATCCTGGCCAGTTCAGATAAGCTATACATTGTATTCAACAAAAGGTGTTACGCACCTGCTATAATTGTAATTTAATTTTTTTGTTTGTGTTTGTAGATTTCAGTTGTAGCTGCTAGTGTCCCAGGAAAATGCCACTGAGGTTTCGCTCTGTTGTGCCCTACACCCTTCCTGGAGTACTCGCACTGATCGGCTGGTGGTGGTACATCACGCGAAAGAAAGAACGTCTGATCCGGCCAGATACCAAAGATGCGGGTCCAAAAACTGACGGCCTTAGATCATCTACAGCAGAGGGTCGACACTGTGTGGTTGAAAAGAACACAAATGATACAGAAATCCCTACTTGCACGCCTTTAAAGGTTACTAAACAGAGAACAGGAAATGAAAATATTTTCCACATTCACGTTCAGAACACTGAAGCAGCACCTTTACTGGAACAAAGTTCTGAAGAGGCTATGCTAGAGCTTGGCAAAATAAGAGAAGAGGGAGTTCATAAACCCTTAGTCCAGGCATCTGGCAAAGAAGACAGTCTACAGAAACTATTGACAGATCATAAAAGCCCAGAAAAATCTTTGCCATCTGTCATAGTTACAGAGTTGGAGAAACATCTAGCAAAAGATCAAGTATCTGCTGCAATAATGCTTGTGCCCTGCAAGTCTACCAAAGTCACCCAGTCATCCCCAACAGCAGTTGACCTAACCGATGCAAGGAGGCCTGAACCAGAGGGAGAAGTTGCAAAGCACCACAATAATGTTGGTACACAAGATGAGATGGTTGTTTCTGCAGTAACTCCAACTAAAATGCAGAGAGTTATCTTATCACAGGCAGACTATCTTGAGACACCCCCTTCAATGCAAGATTCCCACCAACACATTCTAACTAGTACACCTACTGCCCTGGCCCAGACCTCCACAGCCTTGAGCATAGTCAAAAACTCCATTACTACATCTGTGAACACAGAGGACATCCAGATAAGCAGTAGGAGTGGAGAAGAGCAGGATCTGGAACTTCTGGCAGCTGGACTCATAACTGAGGTCATCTCGGCAGCCACCCAAGAGGTCCTTGGTGTCAGCAGCTGCCAGATCACAGATGACAACCATCCCAGCTGCAATATCAGTACAGCACTGGCTGACGGCAGACTATGCTCCCATCAGGCGCCAATCACAGCAGTGCAGAGGCATCACAATTTACTTAAAAACTCCTCTGTGCTAAGCTATGAATCTAGAGAAGCAATAGAGAAAGATGGGCAACAAATGCATAATGGATGTTCCTCGGCTCTAGTATGGAAGCCTGCTGAAGTCAGTCGAAGGGTTCATCAGACAGACATTGTACAGAGAGGCCACTGGCCCGCACCATCACACCAAGCACCACAAAGTAGCCCTCTGCTGAACATGAAGCTAAAAGGAGACAATGTAGCTGTGCTGGTGGAGGACTCTGTTTGCAGCACTTGTCCTTCTGAGGATTGTATTAGTAGCGAGGACTTTGAAAGCAGCATGTTTGACAACCAAACAGATGTGATTCAGGTTACTGACTTGTCAGCAAGAGAATCCACACAACCTCAGTCACTGTTTAAAACCACCACAGAGGCAACGGTTTTGGCCGCAAGTGAGGAAAACTCAGTGGATTCTGTATGTGAGAAAAAGAGGCTTAATGGACTAGCCCTAAAGAATGGAGCTCATGGCATTTGTGAGGTGGAAACAGACCACTCTGGAGGTGAGACAAATAATTTTATTTCTGGGAATTTGTAAAATAAGAGTATATCCATATCTTGATATTTACTGATATATTAAATGGTCTGCACTTATATAGCGCTTTTCTACCCAGCTGGTACTCAAAGCGCTTTACACTGTGTCCATTCACCCATTCACACACCAATGGCAGAGCTGCTATGCAGCTGACCTGACTCACCGGGGGCAACTAGGGGTTCAGTATCTTGCCCAAGGACACTTTGGCATGGGACGTGGCAGCCGGGAATCGAACCACCAATCCTCTGATTGGCAGTGCGTAATTTCATGTGTCACACGAGTAAAATAAGAAAACATGAAAAATTAAAAACAGAATATAGAATTGAAATGAAAAACCCATCGACGGGAAAAACCCAGCTCTTCTTATTTATATTAATTGCCAAGTACAGTGTATCCAGAAAGTATTCAAGGTGCTTAACTTTTTCCACATTGTTATGTTACAGCCTTTTTCCAAACCGATTAAATTCAATGTTTCCTCCCATACAAAAATACCCACCAAAGTGAAAATCGTGTGCATAATTATTAGGCAGATTCTTCTCAGGAAAGAAAAATTCAACTGACTCTGAAAAGTCAAAAATTGTAAAAAGTCTTTCACTGTGATGCAGCACTATTGAAATATCTAAGATATTGGGGTGTGATCATAGAACCATCAAACGTTTTGTAGCAAGTCAATAGGGTCGCAAGAAACGGTTTGAAAAGAAAAGACGCAAAATTAACCGTCAAAGATTTGAAAAGGATCGAACATGAAGCTACCAGGTAAATGGTCTGCACTTATATAGCGCTTTTCTACCTAGCTGGAACACTGTGTGTCATTCACCCATTCGCACACTCAAGCGCACACACACACACACACTCCCACACCGATGGCAGAGCTGCTATGCAGCTGACCTGACTCACCGGGGGCAACTAGGGGTTCAGTATCTTGCCCAAGGACACTTTGGCATGGGACGTGGCAGCCGGGAATCGATCCTGTGATTGGCAGTCAACTGCTCTACCTATAGTGCTAGCATGATGGTATTGCTGTCACACACATTTTGCAATATGATTTATCCCCATCTTATCTGTGCTAAAAAAACACAAATTATTATTTCAGGCCTACATTACTATGCAAGTACATGTAGGAGATGCATTAGTAAAGGCTATCTTCCCAGATGCCCTTTGCATAATTTTTCAATTTGACAACATACTTTAAAGATTTAATGATTAGATTTTGTTATGCTTTCTTAAACTTTTCCCTTTCACTTAAAATGTCCCTACTCTTACTCAGATTTGCTCTACCCATGTTACAATTATATTTGTGCTTTCAGATTTACTTAGCTTAGACAAATTTCCTGTGCTCCTGCTGAAAGCATTTGCTCACACATGTAATGGAGGAGGGTCCGAACAAGTATGCTAAAGGAAAACTATGTACTTATGTAGCCTAACTGTAGCATTGTGATGTGCTCACTATGTTCAAATTGGTAATATGCTGGACCTTAGAGGGTGTGTATGTTGGGTACATGCTTCTAATGTTTTGTCTAAAACAACAGTCCTGTAATACACTTAATTTTCTTTGATGATGGTTATATTTAGTGTATGTTCAAGATGTACAAACAGGTGACTGTCTTTTAACTTACCAGCATAAATATAAAATGGAGTTGAACTTTAGAAACACAACACAATGCAACATCATCCTCACTCTTTCAAAATGACCCCACATGAAATATTATACATTTTAAATTAAAAAATGTGTCAATAGAATGCATTATTTACAAGCCCCGTCTGTATGAGGCAGTGTTGGAATCAACAGTATTCTATCCATTCTAGATATTTACATTTAGCTACATTCTTCCAAATATAGATTGTGTCCGATTGTATGTCATACATAAAATATGCCACGTTATCAGTGCACGATTGTTGTTTACTGTATGGTTTGAAGAAAACGGATGCCAATTAGGAGTGTTTCTTGTTTTACTGTAAAAGTTGCTGTGGTATTTGGTTGAAACAGCAAGTATTCTGCAGTCTGGTTGGAGGCAATGGAAGTTCCCTAGAACAGTCATTGCTCCCAGTCTGCTGTAGATGTCCTTCAAGTCCCACTGGCTACTTATTTACATATGTGAAATTGCACATTTAAAGTTGTAGTATTATTAACATTAGTACTACTATCATTTTGTATTACATTGTTTCTTCTAATACAGCAGTTCACTTGTATGAATGCCCTAAGCTAAAGTGTGCGTTTGTTAATGTATTAAGAAATGCACTTAAGAAATACAATTGCAGTACTTGGCGTGCACACCAAAGTGCAGCCTAAACAGCCTTACAATAAATTCTTGTTCAAAAGGTGATTATGTTCAGTATCTGTAATAAGTGCAAAGTTGAATCCTATTTAAAACTCCTAAGTAATAAATGCAAATAAGGACAACCCAAGGCTTCTTTTCAACCCTGTAGCCAGGCTGACAAAGAGTCATAGCTTTGTCGAGTATGCCCTTAACTCTCAGTAGTAATGACTCTATGAATTTCTATATTATTAAAACTATTAGAGGAAAAAAAAATAGCAGAAATGTATCAATTCCTCCCTGCAGCTGCATGGATGGTCTTGCATGTACAACAACTCTAGATTCATTTGTAAGACATCACTCAGTGCTTCTTCCCTGTAGATCATCAGAGTTAAAGATGTTATAACTTTGCTTAGCATATCCATATTAGATTAGATCCAACTATCTTTATTAACAGGCTACATACCACAAGTTTTTAAGGTTGCTGTAGTCAAACCTCTACTCAAAAAGCCTACTCTGGACTCTGTACTGGGGTTTTAGCCAATTATAGACCAATATCGAATCTGCCCTTACATGCCCCATCTCTAAAATCTCTCTAAAAGACAGAGGTTATGTAGTTTGGTGCTAAAAACCTCAGAGACAAGATATCTAATCTTATTCATACCCTAGATGATATAGCATTGGCCTTAAGTAATACTGTGAGGAATCTTAGTTATTTTTGGATAGGATATCTCCTTTACATCATACATAAAAGAAATCTTTAGATCTGCTTTGTTCCACATGTGGAATATTTCTCAAATTGGAAGCTTGCTGAAAAACAAGTCCATGCATTTGTTACTACCAGACTGGACTACTGCAGTTCACTATCAATAGGATGTCCCAGTAACTCCTTAAAAGGTTTCCAGTTAATCCAAAATGCTGCAGCCACAGTTCTGACTGGAAATGGCAAGAGAGACATCAGCTTCTCTCCATTGGCTTCCTGTAAAATCCAGAATAGATTTTAAAACACTTCTTCTCACATATAAAGCACCTAATAAATGAGCTCTATTGTATCTTAAAGACCTCATAGTTCCATATTTTCCAAGCAGAATACTTCTCAGAGTGCAGGTCTACTTGTGGTTCCTAGTGTTTCCAAATGTAAAATGGGAGGCAGAGCCTTTAGCTATCAAGCTTCTGTCCTGTGGATCCAGCTCCCAGTTCATGTTCGGGAAGCAGACACCCACTCTAAGTGACTTTAAGACTAGCTTTAAAATCCTTTTTTTTTATTTATAAAACTTATAATTTGGCATGGCTTAGGTGACTCTGGACTATCTTAGTTATGCTGCTATAGATTAGTCTCCTGGGAGACCTCTACTGATACACTGAGCTCCTCTCCTATCCTCTCGTCTTTTCATTCAAATGCTACCATTGCATATCATTAACTTTGTCTTCTCTCTCCCATAGTTGTGCTTCGTCCTCTCTGTCTCCTTCTCTCTGTAAATCTCCTGGCGGTATCCTTGGCCACAGAGCTTAATATCTCCAAAGCTAACCTGATATACTGACATGTAGATGATGATTTACATTTTTACTCCTTATTAGCAGATAGGAAAAGTCCAGGAACGTCAAAAGAGCAGCGTTGCTCTTCTCATCTATACCCACATATTGTTAAATCTTCAATATCTACAATGTGGATAAACAGCACAATTACTTTACAATTACACAATTACAGTACCAAGGAGGTGGAGGTGTGTCCCATTTTGACTTTGGCACAATAACAGTTGAGTCTGCCTATTAATTATGCACACGATTTTCACTTTGGTGGGTATTTTTGTATGGGAGGAAACATTGAATTTAATCGGTTTGGAAAAAGGCTGTAACATAACAATGTAGAAAAAGTTAAGCACCTTGAATACTTTCTGGATACACTGTACTTGGCAATTATTATAAATAAGAAGAGCTGGGTTTTTCCTGTTGATGGGTTTTTCACATGAAATTACGCAGCAATAGTTTTTCACACAGCTATACAATACACTAGGCATACTAATCCCTGACTAACATGAGAGAGAGAGGGGGGAGTATTTTAAAATGCTCCTGTTCGTTTAAAATTCCGGTATGTTCTATGTAAATGCCACTATTAATTGTAAAGTTGACTGCTTTAAATTTGTGTGTCCAGGCTCTGATGTGAATAGTATGGATTCAGTGGACAGTGGCTACAATTTGGGTGCTGGGGAAAACCAGAGCAGCCACGTTGCCTCTTCAAACTCTGCAATCATCATCTGGGAAATTGAGGTGCCAAAGGTAAGTCAGGACAAGACACAATAATTAAAAACCCCAGTCAGTGATATCAGCCCTATTTACACAGCACTCTGTGTGTCTAAGTGTCTTTAGGTTTGATTATTAATGTGAAGGTTGTTTATACACTATACCAAACCGGGGCTGCATGTGATTACTTTTTTTAGGATTAAGGCAATGATTTTGTTTTACTTTCCGTTTCCAAATTAAAGTTTAAATTTAAGGAAAAAAGGTAACAATTTCCAGAAGAAATCTTAAAATACATTAAATATGTCAAGGTTGTAGAACAACATGTACTACTTTCAAATGCTCCATACATGAAACTTTGCGTTCGGAGCTTGGGAGGTAGATTTTATGCCCCAGACCTTATGCCCCAACTTGTCATACAACATACTGTATGCTCTATGTATTATATGCAGGTGCATCCTTGCATCTGTCCATTACCAGCTATTTAAGTTTGTAAGACTGTAGCCACCTCATTAAGTTTGTGCACTTTCTCCTTCTGAACAGATGCAATTGTAGACATGATCACTCTGAAGTCCTAATTGTTAATACCACAGTGTGTCTGTGAGCTAAAAGATAATATATCCTGTTATTAAAACCAAATCAGTATGCCACTAGCTTTTCCACCTTGGTCCACTGGTACTCAAAGTGCTTATACACTGCGTGTCATTCACCCATTCTCGCACACACTTGCACACCGATGGCAGAGCTGCAGGTGGTCTGCTTTTTCAAGGATCCCAATCTACCAGAGGAAGGTCTGAGCCTAGTCTAAACCTGATCACTTCAACTTAATTGCTAGCAGGAAAATCTGTCAAAGTGCCTTTTTTCTCACAGCTTTAAACATCCACTGGGCTTGAAAGGGACAGAAGCTGCAAGCTGTTATATCAGTTTTAAAAAAAACATTTTAATCATTTTTATTTATTATTTTGTCTATTTGATATCTTATTGTCTCATTTTGCTCTCTTTCCTATACCAGCATCTTGTAGGGCGGTTAATCGGGAAGCAGGGAAGATATGTGAGTTTCCTGAAGCAGACCTCTGGTGCAAAGATTTACATCTCCACCTTGCCTTATACTCAGGAGTTCCAGATCTGTCATATAGAGGGTGGGTTAGGGGACCAGGTCCCCATAAAATTATATTTTTGAAGTGTTTGGGTGGGGTTAATTGAAAAGGAATACAAAGTCTTACAGGGTAAATCTTCAATATTTAAAATCTTTTTATAGATCCAAATGTCCATGGCCCTATGACTTTGACTTGATCTCTCTCCAGGTATACAGCAGCAAGTTGACAAAGCCTTGTCACTGGTTGGGAAGAAGTTTAAAGATCTGGACTTGACAAATGTATATGCACCTTCACCTCCCCCACTCACATTGCCATCACTTCCCATGACCTCCTGGGTAAGGATGCACTCTCTGGCAGCTTTGTGCTATTGTTTATCTCTGATTGTTTAAGTTGGTACAAATGTGTGGGACAGGTTTAATTATTTAGATTAACAGACAGTGGCTACATTTCTCAGAATGGGTTATGTTTTTACAATTTGGTGCTAGTAGGCATTTATCAAATATAGCTGTGTAGTGCATCCCTGTTGATCTTCAAGGCCCCCTTATGTCATTTTTCTTCTCAGCTTCTGCTTCCCAGTGGAGTGACAGTAGAAGTGATAGTGGTAAACATTGTGTCAGCTGGTCACATCTTTGTCCAGCAGCACACCCATCCTACCTACCATGCTCTGCGAAGCCTCGACCAGCAGATGTTCCTGTGCTACTCCCAGCCTGGCACCCCTGCCCTGCCCTCACCTGCTGAAGGTAATCTTAATCACAAAGTGCAGTTTTTGTTAAAATACACTGAGTGTTTGTGCTGTAGTTCAAGCAACATGTGCATATTTATAAAAAGAAACAACAATGAATTTCCTTTTGGATTAATGGACATATGAAACTTTACCTGTGGGAGGGGACTACAGATGGAACAGTAGTAAAATTTGATATGAGTATAACCACATACTGACTAAATTATCACAGTTATCAGTATTATCATGGTATTGTTAGGTGGGGCTGGTTGGTGTTGCATGCTGATAAATCCACAAATGGTCTATCATGATTTCCACTCCATTCCAGGTGCTTATAGATGAGTGTTGTTGTGGCATCCTGCACTTCCCTGTTGGTTCTGTGGGCACACTTCAAGAGGTCCAAAAGGACATTTGTATTGATTAATATGTGTTTTCTAATACATTTCTCAACTTATTTCATAACCCCTGAGGGTTAATGCTACATGCCTATAATTATTCTGCCTCTTGGGGTGGGAGAGCTTAGGAATTGCGATCTGTTAAATGTTTTCATTGTGTCAGCCCCCTCTGCTGGCTCATCTGTATCCATGTTGCTCAGTACTTTTTTTTTTCCCCAGAATTACCGTATTTTCATTGTCATTGAATGTTCTATTTTTGAACTTTTTTCACATATAAAGCGCACCAGACTAAAAGGCGCATTAAGCGAAACAAAACAGTCAGATAAGTCAGTCAAACTTTATTCAACGTTTTAAAAAAAAATTACAATCTGAGGCCGCTAAATCAAACGATGGCGTATTCACAATAACTCATAAGTGTTCAGTTAACATTATAACAAAATAGAACATGATACACTCACTTTTTCAGTTCATTCCTTGTCCATAAATCCCTCAAATTCTTCATCTTTCGCACCAAGTTAAAAAAGTTGGGCGATTACGGGATCCTTGTGTGCCCGGATCCCTCTCGTCATTATCCGAGTCAGTGTCGTTGCTGTGGTTTGGCAGTTCAGTGATGATTCCGGTCTTTGTGAAATCTTGGACCACAGTTGAGACTGATACCTTAGCCCGGGCATCCACGATCCATTGGGAGATGTCCATTGGCGCTGTCTCCCTGTCTTGGTGAATGTGTGTTCGCCTTCTGTCATGCACTGCTCCCATGCAGCTTGCACCTTGAACGACTTGTTGACACCAACATCTAGCGGCTAAAGTTCTTTAGTTAATCCACCCAGAATGATAGAAAGCACTGAATTAATTTGCTTCACTTGTTTTTTGAAAGCATCGGTGAGATGGGCATGCATGGGGTCGCAGATCAATGCGGACGGAGATTTGTGGGAAAAGCCATCCGGTCTCTTGATGTAAATTTCTCTCAGCCATTCGCTCATCTTTTCCTCGACCATCTGTTCAATAATCCACTGTTCAATTTTGTCCTCCAACTGCCATCTCGCTTTGTTCCCTCGGAAACTTTGAGTTGTCTTCTTCACTTGGCGCAGGTCATCTAATTGCTTCCTCCACTTCTGTACCATTGATTAATTAATGTTGAATTCTCTTGCAGCTGCTCTATTCCCATGTTTTACTGCTGATAGCCTTGAGTGTAAAGTCCACGTCATAAGCGTGCCTCATGACGGGTGGCATTTTGGGATAATATGGTGAAGCACAGTATGTAGTACAAGTGCAATGTTGCAAGTGCAAAGCGGCTTTGTAGTTTACTAAAGTCATATCAAGTTACTCGAATATATTAATTTATAAGGCGCTCTGCTGTTTAAGATTGAAGTAGTCCTAGTCTAAACTTTAGGCACTAAAATAAATATACTCATTCAACTCTATTAAACATTGTTTTTATGTTGAGAAAGAAAGCTACCACAGATCAATCCTGAATCATCTTTTTCCACCTAACTCTATCATGGGCATCTTCTACCCTCACACTGGCCAACCTCATGTCCTCTGTTAACACATCCATGTATCTCCTCTTTGGTCGTCCTCTTGCCCTCCTGCCTGGCAGCTCCATCTCCAACATCCTTCTACCAATATATTCACTATCCCTCATCTGTACATGTCCAAACCATCTCAGTCCGTCCCTCTGATGTGCTCGTTCCTTATTCTGTCTAACCTGGTCACTTTCCTTTGAGTCTTGCTGACACTCTTCTGTCAGACAACACTCCTGACACTTTCCTCCACCCGTTCCGACCTGACTGCACTCGCCTCTTCACCTCTTTTCCACACTCCCATCACACTGAACTGTTGACCCTAAGTACTTAAACTCCTGCACCTTCTTCACCTCAGCCCCCCTTTAACCTCACGCTTCCAACGTGATGCCTCTCGTTTGAACACATGTATTCTGTTTTACTACGACTGACTTTCATGTCTCTTCTTTCCAGAGCAAACCTCCACCTGCCTTAATGCCCTATTTTAGGTCACCTATGAGGTTTTGATAGTTTTGCGGGGTTGCCTGTCAAGTGACTGCATATCTGCATCCTGAGCTCCCGTCTTGAGTTGTCAGGATTGAGGTTTTCTAATAAGCTCAGACATATTTCTAGATAGTATAGATGGGCCGTCTAAAGTGGGATGGATGATGTCTTCTGTCAGCAATGGTTTTTCCCCCTAAAGTTTTCAAATAGCCCAAAATTGTTCGTGGTCACACGTGCTCATTGGAGCACCAATTAATGCAGAAAACCATGAAATCCCATAGGGTTCACATTCTTTTTCTTGCCACTGTATATCATCACTGGTTAGATTTGCAAGTTCAGAGACAACTACTGTCTGACATCATTATTGCAAAGCTACACACAGATTCAACATGATTTTTAGTGACTTCTGATTGTCATTATTGGGTGTCATTACACTTGTGTGGATTATAATCTTTCCATATTTGTTTGTCCTTACAAGGGAGTTTCAAATAGGATTCAACATCACCCACTCTGGCCCAAGGAATACACCTGACTGTACCCACAGAATTCACTAACTTCACGTTACTCATTATAGAGGTGCACATTACAAATTATAGTTTGTTTTTCAACTAGTGTTTTGCTAGATATGAAGGCGCCTGTGGAGAACCTTGAGCGAGTGTTTAGGATTAGGTTTACTGGAAAACGTCACCCAGCCAGACTGGTTTCCCGGCTACTTGGGAACTGCTGGCAGACAGCTAATGGGAGCTACTGGGGCCGAACTAGATGGTTTATTTTCCATAGTGCGAAGCAAATAACACGCATATATTACAAATACCATTATCGGTGAAGAAGGCCAAGGAAAAGCTAAACATAAGGCACACTGAATATGTAAGAGCAGGAGATACAGAGGGAGACTGGTAAGCTATGGCTCACAGATGAGCTAAATGCTAAGCTAAGAAAACAATATAATTGTAAAATTAGCAGGACATTTCAACAGGTGCTTGAGTTATACAAGCGTAAGGTATGACTTTTAAATCAGTTGCTGTCAAGTAAAATTGGGTATTCAAATCTGCTGGGAGAACATCAAATTGCAACTTAAGTTGGCTTCTGTAACAAGAAGTGACATAAAAGGCCTATTTTAGGAAGTCCATGCTGCCGTTTTTAATTGTTTTCTGTTTCTGTCTCTTGTGCAGTTGGTGTAATCTGTGCAGCTCCAGCAGTGGAAGGAGCCTGGTGGAGAGCTCAAGTCATCACCTTTTATAAAGAAACAAGTGAGGTTGAGATAAGATATGTGGATTATGGAGGCTATGACAGAGTGAAGATCGAGTCACTAAGGCAAATAAGGTGAATATCAAAAGGTGCCAGTATAGTAAAACTGTGTAATTGAAAAGGACAGTTTTTTTTTTTAATGTATGATGACTTCTAAACACTTGTAGTGTAAATAAGTTCTTCTTTGAATGTATTTTTCTACCAGCAACACTAACTTGTAAAACAACAGTGTGGAGGGAAATGAGATCTCATGAGCTGTTTGACATTTTACGCAGCAAACAAGTAACCTACAGGTAACTGCAGAGCATAGGTGAAAGTGTCATGTAGTTAATTGATCACAGATGGCACTATTCTCCCAGACATAAAAAACCATGTATTGTTTAATACATTTCATGTCATTTCACACACAAAAATGTGTACAGTGCTAAAGGTCAGAGACTGAAATATATTTTACCCTCATGATTTATAGTTGGATAAGATTGACTAAGGTATCTGGGTAAAATACCGAGTTGTTGAAAAAGCATCTAAGCTTTGATTGGGGAGAGCATTCACTGGTTGTTTTAAGTAGTGACAAGCAGGTAATTACTGAACCAGCGGAAGTCACAGCAGTAATTACTGTGCTGGTGGTTAAACAAAATACATAATTATCAGTATGTAAAACTATTTAAACTACATTGTATTAAAGTTATATTTTTTTTTTCCAGATCTGATTTTGTAACACTACCATTTCAAGGTGCTGAAGTATTGCTTGATAACATAGCCCCCATTCCAGGTACAACATTACTTGTGTTATAAACAAAATACAATGATTGTGGCTTTTTTTTTTTTTTTTTTTTAAATGAACCTTGTATTTCAAATGTCTTAACAGGGGAGGATAGTTTTTCAGCAGAGGCCACATCAGCCTTAGAGGAGATGACCCGAGGAGTGGCATTGCTTGCACAGGTAAGACCACTTTTGTCACTAAACCCACTCCAGTGTGTCAGATGTAATCTCTAATATTATTTTCTGTTTCCATAAAGGTGTCAAACTACGATAACAGCACAGGCCTCCCATTGGTTCATCTGTGGAACATGGTTGGAGATGAGGTACAGTATATGGATACACCTGGTTTTCCCACTTTTTTTCATGATATAGTTCTTTATACTGAATAGGAGACATTTCAGGATTATGTGTGCTGTGTACTTGTTAAGTAACTAGTAGTACAAGTCTCAGGCCGTCTACATTTTAAAATGTTTTCTACACAATAAATACATTTTGCTGCATTAATTGATCTTTCAATTCTGCCCTTGGAGTTGAAATTGGCCTACTATATAATTTGCCAACTATAGTCTTGGAACAGGACTGTTGTCATGACTTTTGTTGCCCCTTTTTTTTTTACCACTTAAGTCACGTGCAGACTGTCTTAGTTTATTGCAAGTTACACTATGTTACATGGTTCTAATAACCTTGGGTGGACCTATCATATGTCGAATGTACATTGACAATACCTGGTTTATTGAGGCATATAAACAAGTGTATATTTGTATTTCCCTGGTCTATTGAGGCATATACATGCTACTTTACCACCATCCAAACCACTACTGCCATAAATAGTTTTAAAACTTTCATACAGTGTCTCCAAGACATCCTGACAGACCTCCTTTCTCCTACTTTACGGTCTGAGAAAAGCTAATATTATCCACATTATCGGTGTAGCATTACTGTGTAGCTATTGTGTTTGCATTCAAGAAGTCAACCCAGTAAACAAAAAGCACAAAATATTCTGTGTTTGTAACAATTACAGTTTCAAACTGAGGCCAAAGTTTAGGTCACAGACAGTCCATCTTTTAGCTTGTGGCATGAAGCTCAAGTGAGTCCAGCAGCCACGAACTGGAAGTTTTCGGCCGAGGCTGTCTCGGGCAGTGTTTGGACCGATCCTGAGGAGGGATTGGGTCGATGAGATGGCAAGTTGTAATTTTTGGAACACTTAATGGACCATTTAAGGACTGGTGTCCATAAAACAAAAAAGACACTTGAGTGTAGAAAGCACCAATAAGTTATATACGTGTACAAAGCATGTTTGTCACTATCACGGTGCTACATTTAAGCAGTATTATATTGGAAACTTGAATGATAAATGATTAGAAGAAATCCACCATAACCCTAACCCCCTCTAAATGTGCTCCAATGGATAAAACCCCAAAAGATCTTACCTTTTTTACATGGGGTTTAGCTGCTCAGTGGCACGAAAGTGCTTAAATTATGCTTAGAAATGGTGCATAATGGAAAATGTTATTATTCTTTTCATTTTAACTCGTTTCCCTTAATCCTCAAACTTTCTTATATTGTAAAGTTTATTTACTCTAATTCTCGCCTAATTCTCTTTTTCTTCCAGGTTATCTCAGTGAACCGTACACTTGTAGAGAGGGGCCTGGGATCTTGGGTGGATGGATTTTGAACTCCTAAACCTGCTTTTACCTCTACACTTCCCATCCTGTCATTTTCTTGCAGTAAGCGGTCTGACAGCCAGGACATCATGTGTTCACAATCACACCTGGATCCAAGATTTTGTTTTTGTTTTTTGAGTTGTGATTTGGTTTTCTTTTTACCTGCCCGATTACATTTAAAAAGAAAGAAGAATTGTTTGCAGGCAATAGCTATGACAATACAGCACTGCCTCAAAATAAGACAAGAAAAGAACGGGGTCTTGATACTTTTTTTTTTTTTTTTTTTTTTTTTTTTTTTAAAGCAAAATTTGTATTGTGACTAAATAAATGTTGAATCAATACTCGCCCAACCCCCACCCCTTCATTCCACCTTATTTTTCATCTAGGCCTTTGCACTCTGAGGGTATCCACCCTCATGCTATATTGAAGGGCAGGTGGCTCCATTGGACTAACTAAACACAGCAGAGTTTCACTGACACTACGACTGTTGAGATATGTAGGTAAATGCTCATTTCAGAGTTGAGCAGATTCTTGAAAGTTAGTCTGATGGGTGATATTGTAAAATGCAAATGAGATTTGAAGTAGCTCCTGGCAAATCACTTACTACTCAGTTGGTCTGCTCATCCCTTTGCCCTCACGACATGGACTTGCCTGGGTTTTCCATCTAGAGATCGGGCTGCCTTCTGCTCTATTTTTCTCCACCAACTTGCAGTGAATCACAGAGGAGCAAAGAATTCCGACCAACAGACAAAATGCAATTTTCAAATTGTAAAATTGGAGAATTTTAGACATTTGTCTAAATTGATTGTTGTTGGACAAGACACCAAAACCCTGTGGTAGTGGCATCATCTACTGTCTGGCAGATGGACAAGGACACCTTGACATGTAGACAGGAGTAATCAGGTGTTAAACTAGTGACCCTGGGGCTAATAGATTACTGAATCCTGATATTACACTGTTTGGTACATAGGTTTTCATCAGTTATTGTTCTGTATATACCCATGATGGATTTGAAATGAACCACTATGTTCTGTTTAGTCTACTGTAATATAAGGGGTTGGATGGCCCAGCTGGCCCTTAAAGTCCAGCTCCATCCACCGTACCATTTTGCTTCAGAGATAGGGGTCCTACAGATCTCTCAGGTAAGCTAACAGTTAGCCGTTTTGCAAGCTTTAACTCTGCATTGCAACGGCAGTCTAAAAACCACATTTCACTAAACTGACATCAGTTCATGTAGTCACATTTGCAAGACTCAGGTCACAGAGACGATTGCTAAATAAAGCATTGTTCATACATGTTGTTTTATTGGACAGTTATCACTGCAGATCCAAACAGCTCTTGAAATTAATTATTTAATACCCTCCTTCCTTCTATTGGTGTGTCAGGTTATTACAGAAGTGTTGTTAAATTAGAACTGTCACGTACTGTAAATAAGTGCTTCCCAATTTTTAGGTTATTAAGCATAATTTTTTTTTATGAAAACCCTGTCTGCAACAGCCTAAACAAGACAGAGAGGAGAGCTGATTTCACACTGAAACATCTTCCCAAGTTCAGAAGGTGAACAAAAACACACCTGATGTTTTTGTCTTGATTAAAATGTTTGAGCTTTGCTGTACCTGTGTCATGGACGTCTTGAATTGCATACACTCAAATGAATAAAGTGAAAAGGGCCAGAGCTGCAGTGTATGCATTTCTTGCCGCTTTCACACAGATTAAAAAAAAAGAATTGTTTGTCAGAAAATCTGTTAACTTATAAGTAATGGCTTGTTGCATGAATGTAGATGGTTCTGGACCATCCAACTCCAGCTTACCGCAACCTGCCGCCAGTACTACTGGATAATTATAAGGCAGACCATGAAGCGCAGTAGGAATACGCATTGTGACAGTTCTCAAGCTTATGTGTAAACACGTTTCAAACTCAGTTGGGGTAAGTTAACTCACTAAATAAGCATGTGTTAATACATTGGAAGAAGTAACAGTTTAATAAATTAAGTATCACATATCCTTAATGGCCAAAGATACTCTTGTAGAATGACTAGTGACCAAAACTGATTAAGTTAAATTTAAAATTTGTTGTCCTAGCCCATTGTGTTGTGGGGCCGGAGTATATGGCTATGGCAAGTTAATGTTAAAATATATTTTAAGTATTAAATAATGTAAAAGTAAAAGGTGCTTTTCTGTATTTTATATTTGTATCTAAGGCTGGTCAGTACCATGTAGTTGCAGTAACAACTGCTCAGAAGGACAGGTACAGGAGCTGATTAGAGTTATGTTGAATCACCAAGGATGACTATTGAATGTCGGCTCACAACATGAAAGCAGTATGAATTTGGTAGATATGTAATTTACAAAATGCTTACTAATTTCCCTATTTTAAGTGGATAATCTGAAATATGTTCTGACTTCTGACTGACAATCAAGAGTTAAGTAGTGTACAGAAAGTAAAAACACCTGCTACAAGTTAAGAATTAAAAGAACTGAAGAAACTATGTACCCAGGAGTGCTTAGTATTTCTGTCCTTCCCTGAACATTTTGGGAATGCCATTGTATATATTTGGACTATTTGGGTAAATAATGAATAAATAAAGGACTAATTTATACTTAGAGCAGCTGATAAGCACATTGTTAAGTTGCTTTTAAGCCCCTAAAATTCAAGGGACTATGGTGAAAAAATGTAATTCCCACATTAATTAATATTTTTATCAAAGCTGACATTGTTTACTTAATGCACATTTTGCAAAGTTTCATTGCAAATCCATTGTGGTGGTTATGAGAGCCAAAATGATGAAAAGTGCGTGTCTGTCCAAATTTATATATATATATATATATATATATATATATATATATATATATATATATATATATATATATATATATATATATATGATCAAATAGACTATTCTACAGTCCTCTCTATTTTGCTGTTTATAGTAATCTGTGTTGAAAGTCTGTGTTCTGTGTTGAAATGCGTTGTGATGCAGTACAGAGCAGGACCTTTTCCTTTATATGCATAATGGGCTTTAAGACCTCAAACCTACAAAAATGTTATAGGAATTTGAGTTTAGGGATTGCAGCACAAAGCAAGTTTAGCTTAGTCTGGCTGTCTTTGAGATTTCTGGCTTCACTGAACCAGGACTAACCAGTGTCATACACCTGCTTATGAACTGCTGGTTAAATGTAGGTTTTTCTATTGAGCTACAAACACAATTTAATTTAAGTTCTTAATTTCAGATGTCACTGTGACTATGTAACATCAGATAACATCAGAAGGTTTATTGTAGCTGCAAAAACAAAAATTGTGTTTGGTAATGTATGAAATGTATGAAAATAAATACATAAATTGAATATCATGACAGTAGAAAATGGCATTCAAATATTAAAATGTACTATTTTAAGCAAAAGACAATGGCTGAGGTTAGAAATTAGTGTATTCAATTTATTAAAGTAGTTGAACTCAAATGTAAAGCAATTTTTTTCGCACTGTGAATTAAACACATGGGAAGAATACTGCAATATAGGAAAGATGAGCCTCCCAACATTTTAAACATATTAACATAACGTTATGTTTTAAATTACATTATATTATTTAGATTTATTATACACAGTGACACACAGTATATTTCAACTCTTTATTTTGTTAATTGTGATGATAATGACTTACAGCTAATGAAAATAAAATTACAATATTACTTAAGACCAATTTAAAAAAAAAGATTTTTAATACAGAAATATGCCTGAAAAGCATGCCCATGTACACTATATGCACTCAACACTTAGTTGGGGCTCCTTTTGCATGCATCTATGGGGTATGGCACTGCTGAGGTATTATGTAAGCCCAGGTTGCTGATCTGCATTCTTGAGTCTGATGTCTCATCTTCCTTATGACAATACCCAATACATTCTCTATGGGGTTTAGGTCAGGCAAGTTTGCAGAAGTGCTTTAGAATTTTGTGGTAGACGGCTGCACTGACAACAACTTTACAGTCTATAACACTGAACTTTTTTATAATATTTTAATTTTCTGAGGGTTTGGGTTTCATCAAAATTGAAAAGATATCATTTTCACATTTTGAATGGAATTGCTACAATAAATTAACATTTTGGGGATATTCTAATTTATTAAGATGCAGATTCAGTTTTTATAGTACCAAATCCATCACAAGGCACTTTACAGTATATGGTTTAAGAATCCTTACAGAATATAATTATATAAAGAGTTATGTAGAAAACCCAATGCTCTCACTTGAGTAGCAGTAAGCAGCAGCGGAGAGGAAGAAATCACTACAATGGAAGAAACCGTCAGCAGAACCAGGCTCAGGTTGGGTGGGTGGCCAGCTGCCTCAACTAGTTGGAGTGATTGAAAAGATAAGAGAGCGAAAACAGCATTTCATTGTTTCTTTTAAGTTGAATCTGAATGTCTAGTTACTGCATTAGATATGTAGTTTTATTACACTAGAAATCATGTTTATTCAGAATAATGAAATCTGACCTTTCCCATGTTTGCACTTATTGTATGGTAGAATCCCATAAAGGGGTTAAATGAAAAAGGGACTAATTTCCATGATAACTATAATTCTCAAAACAGTAAAACACGTGTTGTTTTTTCTTCCCGGTTCAGTTGAAATGTAATCATGATTTCTCTATTAGTATTGCAGTATTAGTTTGACAAATTTAGTTCTAATTCAAAGACAGAATAAAAGGTGTACTTTCAGATGTTATGTTCAACAAAAAAACAAAAAACTAAAAAATGTTAACCTGCCCAACTTCTCTCTAGTTTTTCAAAGCACTCAAATACATAACTTCAGTAATATCTCTCAGGAACGATTAACTTGGCAGTTGATCAGTGAATCACCATGCCTCTGGGCAGATGATAGAGGAAATGACATACACAATCACAGACAATACATATAATGACAATACAGTGTCGGAGGGGATATAGACATGTGGGAGCCGGATAGGAGCTGAAGCTGTATTGTTTGTGGTTTGCTTGTATGCATCTTTCCTGTATATTTGACATGATTGTGTCCCTGTTTGTGCTTTTACTGGTATATTTAACACATCTTCTGTAGTTTCTATGTATATAAAATACTGACTATACTTTTCTGTGACTCTAGAGAGAAAGATATAAAGGGAACATTATTGTTTTTGTTAAGTTTGCTCTGGTTCATCCTTTCGACAGATTTTTTGCAGTGTTTGCATGACTAGGCAGGTCATCATTTCATTATTTAAGTGTGTGTTAAATTATTTTGGGCACAAAAGCAAAAAACATGTACAGATAGGTTGTTAGGCTGATTTTAACTTTGAAGTACAGAGCTATTAGGGGAAACATATATATATATATATATATATATATATATATATATATATATATATTAAAAGGAACATATGCAAAGGATTATGTTGTTGGTCAATGAATGTCTGATAAGAACACCAACAGTGTACAGTGGAGATAAGTAGTTCAAAGTTCTCCTAGTGCTTATGTTATACCACTGTAAAGAATGAAATGGATATAATAATGGTTTGTTCCATTTTTGTATTTTGTTTTTACTTTACTGCCATGTACTGGAGTAAAGTTAAGATGATAAGATGTTCACAACTTTTGCCATGACACTGAAAAATGAGCTACTTCCTGTTTCCACTCGTGAAATTAAAATAATTTGAAATCACCAGGACACTTCTTGGAGCATGCCAGCCAGCCCAAATGAGTGATCAAGGGAGAAGGGCCTTAGTTAGGGAGGTGACCAAGAACCCAATGGCCAAGAGCTCCAGTATTTCTATGTCGAGAGAGAACATTCCAGGAGAACAACTATCTTTGCAGCACTTCATCAATCAGGCCTGTATGGTAGAATGACCAAACGGAAACCACTGCTCACTGTCTTTCAGCGGCAGGAACTGTGAGACTAGTCAGGATCGAGAAAAGATGTAATGCACAGAGACATCCTTGATAAAAACCTAGATCTTAGACTGGGGCATGGTTCATCTTTCAACAGAACAACAACCCTAAGCATACAGCCAAGATTACAAAGGAGTGGCTTAATACATACATACATACATACATACATACATACATACATACATACATAATGAATTTAATCAATTTTGCAATAAGGCTGTAACATTACAAAAAACGAAAACCATTAAATACTTTCTGGATGCTCTGTAGTGTCAGACAAAGGTGAAACCAATAAGACTGAGGGTCAAGAGCGTCAGTGTGAAGAGAATCTGATCTGACATCACACAACCCTACTGCAAAAGGGCCAAGAACTCTGTCTCACACTAACAAGCCTTAATCAATTTCCCTTGCTCATTATATAGTATTGCGCCCAGCAGGAGCAGGCCACAGATATGGCAATTGCTGGATCATCCTTCCAGAACAAGACTAAAGTGCCCAGAAACTGGATCTTCATAATACCAAAATCCTCCAGATAAGGGAAAACAAAATGATCTGAGAGGGAGAAGCACCCACCACAATAGAGCGATAAGCTTTCCTCTTTGTGCTGGCTAGGTCCATGTTGGCCAGATTGTACTATGAGGGAGAACAGTTTTTAAGGACCCATTTAAAATATCAGGCACAGGTAAAGTAAAAGTAATAGGAATTTATTGTCCAAAGGTGATGGTGAATGATACAGGGGACATGCAGGGAAGGTAGGGAACAAAAATACTAAAAACAAAAGGATAAAGATTAACAACTAAACAAAGGTAGGAGTGTGACAAGTTTCAAAAAAAGTTAAAACAATAAATCAGTTTGAGACTCTGGTGTATGACAAAGTGGATTAACCTGAAAGAAGTGAAAACAGATTTCCTTATATGTTAATTAATTTTTACAATGGGTGTGGTATTTTCCAGAAAATAGGGATGACTTTAGATTATATCTGCCATGACCAGGAGGCTAAAGCAACTGTAGAAATAAACCCAAGACTTGAAATAAGAGTTGTAATATGGGGTGAAATGAGATGTCATCCAGAATCAGAAGGAGCTGTAAGACAAGAACAAGACAAAAAGGGTAGACAAAGGTACATGGAAGCAATGACACGGAGGAAAAAACATAAGAAAGATACAGTGCTTATTAAAAAAGTATTCACCCCCTTGGATGTTTCATTCTTTTATTGACATTATAAATAAATCATTGTCAATACAAGTTAGACAAAAGAAAGTCAGAAAATACCTCAATATCAAACTAAAAACAGGTTTCTACAAATTAATGTCAATTAAATAAAAATATGTAAGGTGAAATCAGTGCTTGCATAAATATTCACCCCCTTCAGGTCAGTAATTAGTACCTTTGGCTACAATCACAGCATGGAATGTATGTGGATAGGTCTCAATTAGCCTTGCACATCTAGAACTTGGAATTTTATGCCATTTACAGTATCTTTGCAAAACTGCTCAAGCACTGTCAGGTTGCATAGGCTTGGATTTGAACATTCACCTTGTTTTTGTTAAAAATACATTTCTATGTAGCTTTCGCTGTATGTGCCGGAGTTGTCTTGCCGACTGAATAAAACTGTCCTTCAGGATTGTCCTATATTTTGCCGCATTCATCTTGCCCGCTACTTTAACAAGCCTTCCAGGGCTGGCTGCCAAGAAGCATCCCCACAGCATAATGCTGCCACCACCGTGTTTCAAAGTGGAGATGGTGTGTTTGTGGTGATGTGCAGTGTTTGGTGTGTGCCAAACATAGCATCATGTCTGATAGACAAAAAGCACCATTCAGGAGAGCCCTCTTCCACATGGACCTGCTCGTCCTTCAGCTTCCAACTCGTGGCTCACTGACCAGATCTGTGAACAACGCACGGTGCTCAGGAGTGCTGAGAGGAAGTGGCGCAAATCCAAGTCTCAACCTGCTCTAACTGATTATCAGGATTTGCTTCAATCTTTCTCTTACAGTGTCACCAGGGCGAAGACTGAATACTACCAGGACAACCTCAGCAACACCACAGACACCAGAAAGCTGTTCTCAACTTTCAAATCTCTACTCTATCCAACCCCACCTCCACCACCAACCTGTCTCACAGCTGACGACTTTGCCTCCTTTTTACCAACAAGGTGGCAGCCATCAGCTCCCAGTTCACTCCTCCTGACAATGACATTCTGCTTACTAAACCAGACGATGCATCTCGCTTCACTTTTTCAACACTGTCAGAGGACGATGTATCCACTCTCCTCCTCTCCAATCGCACGACCACCTGCTCTCTGGACCCAATCCCCTCTACTCTTCTTCAAGCTATCACACCAACACTAATACCAGCCATTACACAGATCATCAACACCTCTTTCACAACAGGCACCTTTCCCACCTCATTCAAGCAGGCCCAGATTACTCCACTGTTGAAGAATCCTTCTCTGAATCCCTCCCTTATGGAGAACTACAGACCGGTCTCTCTTCTTTCATTCCTGGCCAAGACTCTGAAACGTGCAGCCTTCAATCAACTCTCTGACTTTCTTTCCTGGAACAACCTCCTTGATGTCAATCAGTCTGGCTTCAAAAGTGGTCACTCCACAGAGACGGCACTTCTGACTGTTGTGGAATCCCTACGGGTGGCAAAAGCTGCAGGTAACTCTTCTGTCCTTATTCTATTAGATCTATCTGCAGCCTTTGACACTGTGAACCATCAGATTCTCATGGCTGCACTCTCAGACCTGGGCATCTCTGGATCAGCTCTAGTCTGGCTTCGGTCATACTTGTCCGAACAAACCTTTAAGGTATCCTGGCAGGGGTGTGTCTCTGACTCTCATAACCTCTCCACCGGTGTACCGCAGGGCTCAGTCCTTGGTCCTCTTCTTTTTTCAATCTATACTTCTTCTCTAGGCTCTATCATCCATTCTCATGGCTTTTCTTATCACTGCTATGCAGTTGACACACAGCTCTTCCTGTCTTTTCCGCCGGATGACTCAACTGTCTCATCTCGCATCTCTGCCTGTCTCTCTGACATCTGTGCCTGGATGAGAAAAAGACACCTTCAACTCAACATTCCCAAAAAAACTGAACTTCTAGTCTTCCCTGCCAGACCTTCAACTCAACACAACATCAGAATTAACATTGGATCTGCGGTGATTGTCCCTACTAAGTCAGCCAGAAACCTGGGGGTCATCATTGATGACCAGCTGACGTTCACGGAACACATTGCCACAGTCTCTAGGTTGTCTAGATATGCCCTCCACAATATCAGAAAGATCAGACCCTATCTGACGGAGTACACAACCCAACTCATTGCACAGGCGTTGATCTTATCTCGTCTTGACTACTGCAATGCACTACTGATGGGTTTACCAGCATCCACGAACAAACCCCTCCAGATGATCCAAAATGGCAGCACGACTCATTTTTAATCAACCAAAAAGGTCTCATGTCACACCGCTCTTCAGATCTTTGCACTGGCTTCCTGTGGCTGCAAGGATCAAGTTCAAAGCTCTGTCTCTTGCCTACAGAGTGGTCAACTCCACAGCTCCATCTTATCTCGATTCAATCATTCAGGTCTACATCACGTCCCGTCCACTGCGCTCAACCAGGGAACGTCGTCTGGTGGTACCAGCACCACACAGTCGACACCAAGGAAAACTATTCAGCTCAGTGATCCCACGATGGTGGAATGAGCTGCCTATCTCTGCACGCTCAGCCACCTCACTAGCAATCTTTAAAAAACTGCTAAAAAACAGAACTCTTCCGCATCTTCCTTTGCACTTTGCAAAAAAAAACAACCTTTTCTACCCTTTCATTTTCACATCTCTTGAAACAGAAACACTTTTTTGATAGAACTTTGCTTTGATGTTGTTTCTTCTTGACTTAGATTTTGTTTGCTTGCCTTGTTCCTCACTTGTAAGTCACTTTGGATAAAAGCGTCGGCTAAATGACTAAATGTAAATGTAAATGTAGGAGTCTTTCACATGCCTATTGGCGAACTCAATTTGAACCCAGGCAACAGCTGTATGTACAGTCTCTCCTTTCTCAGTTGCTGAAACTTGTAACTTCCTCCAATTAATCATCGGTGTGTTAGTGCCCTCTCACTAGTCCCCTTGCACGATCACTCAGTTTGTGTGCACGGCCTGTTCTTGGCAGATTTAGACGTGCCATATTCCTATAATTTCTTGGTGCCTTGGAGATTTTTTTGTATCCATTCCCTGACTTATGTTTTTGAATGACCTGTTCTATAAGTTGATGGGAGTGTCCTTTTGTCTTAATTGTGTAATGGTAGCCAGGAATACTGAAAAGCTATTAGCTAAGAGCTAAGCTAAAGCTAACACCACACCAGCTATCTTTGCCCAATATTTTCCTTGCTAATGTACGGCCACTAGCGAACAAAATGGATGAGCTTCGGCTCCACATCAACCACAGCAGGAGACTCTGGAACTGCAACGTCATAATCTTCACCAAAACTTGGCTAAACAGCGGTATACCAGACAATGCTATTACCCTAGCTGACCACCACACGTTCCGGGCAGACAGAACAGCAGATGACTCCGGTAAGACCAGAGGAAGAGGACTGTGCATTTATGTTAATAAAGCTTTTTGCATGAACTCTGTCAATTCAATTCAATTTAGTTTTATTTGTATAGTGTCAGACAGTGTGACAGAAGTTATCTCAAGACACTTTACAGTGCAAGGTACTTACAGAGTATAATTATACAAAAAATATATATATAGAAAACCCAACAATCCCATTTGAGCAAGCCTTAGGCAACAGTGAAGAGGAAAAATTCCCTTAGAGGAAGAAACCTCCAGCAGAACCAGGCTCATAATTGGCGGCCATGTGCCTCAACTGGTTGGGGTGAGTGTAAAGAGAAGAGAGAAGAGAACAGCAGGCAACAAAAACAACAACAATCACCAAGAACATTGGTCAGGTCAACTGGATTCTGGAGATGTACAGCTCAAGGCCGAGGATACCTTCAGAAAAGTACAGAGAGAGGAAGACAGAGAGGAGGAAACACAACTACAGGAGAGAGAAGACACAAAGAAGTTAATGACATGCAATGGTGGCATTTGCATTGATATAGGAGAAAGGAGAGGAGCTCAGTTTATCAATATAGTTCCCCTAGCAGACTAACCTATATCAGCATAACTAAGAGATGGATCAGAGTCACCTGATTCATGTCTAACTATAAGCTTAATAAAAAAGGAAAGTTTTAAGTCTAGTCTGAAATGTGGAGAGGGTGTCTGCCTCCCAAACCTGAACTGGGAGCTGGTTCCACAGGAGAGGGGCTTGATAGCTAAAGGCTATGCCTCCCATTCTACATTTGGAAACTCTAGGAACCACAAGTAAACCTGCAGTCTGAGAACCTAGAGTTCTGCTTGGAAGATATGGAACTATGAGTTCTTTGAGATAAGATGGAGCCTGATTATTAAGGGATTTATAAGATAGGAGATAAGATAAGATAAGCTTTATTGTCATTGCAACATCGTACAACGATGTAAAGGTGCCGACCAGTCTGTGCCATATATAAAAAGAAAAAAGAAATAAAAACAGAATAAATAAGCAGCTGTCTGATAAAATGTGTGTGTGTACATGTATTCTGTAGGAGCCACATGGTGATGGAGCAGCATGGTGATGTCATTGTGTACCTCCGTCCTTCACTCTGAGTTTTTAACTGAATTCTCAGACTTTATATCGGATTTAATTCTTAGGGCTGATAAAATCATTGTAGTGGGTGACTACTAATATCCATGTAGATGTTGATAATAACTGCCTCAACACTGCCTTAATTCACTATTAGACTCCATGGGTTTTACCCAAAATCTAAATAAACCCACTCATTATTTAAATCTCACCGTTGATCTTGTTCTGACATACAATGTTGAAATTTATCATTTAATAGTTTTCCCCAAAATCCTCCTTTATCTGACCATTTTTATTAACATTTGAATTTACAGTACTAAACATACTTCACCAAAAAATAAGATTTACTACTGTAGATGTTTATCTGTAAATGCTATTGACAGATTTAAGGAACTGATTCCATCTTTTAGTTCAGAGCCATGTATCAACACAAAGAATGGCAGTCATCCTAACTTTACACCAGCAGAAGCAATAGGCAACTATATTGTTAGTAACACTGCAGCCTCACTCCCTACATTTGACATGAATGGTCTCGTACGTACAATAGCTCTAGATTAATTTGTAAGACCACACTCGCTCATACTTAGAGCCCATCCTGACTAGACTGCTCAAAGATGAGCTGATGACTTACCTTGATCGGCATGTACATAATAGATCAGATTCATCTATCTTTGCAAACAGGCTACGTACCACAGGTTTTTAGGGTTCCTGTAGTCAAACCTCTACTCAAGGCTTGGGCAAGATCCTACTCTGGACTTAGGGGTTTTAATAAATTATGGACCAATATCAACTCTGCCTTTTATCTCTAAAATTCTTGAAATGGTAGTTTAGTAGTTTAGGTCAGACAATGAACTTCTGTTATTTTGTTAGATCTTAGTGCTGCATTCGACACTATACATTACAACAAAAACATTTTATTACACAGACTGGAACATGTCATTGGGGTTAAAGGAATAGCATTAGGCTGACTTAAATCATATCTATCAGATAGATTCGTAAATGGCGCCAAACTAAATTGTTAGTATTTCAGATAGCATGGAAGGAGAGCATCCTGAGCTATAAAAAAGCTCTTAGTGCAGCTAGATCAACATATCTCTCCACTCTTATAGAAAACAACAAAAATAGCCCTAGATTTTTATAGTAAACAGTTGCCAAATTAACTAGAAAGTAGACCACTGCAGATATCTCCACAACAACGTTGTGCAGGAGTGAGGACTTCATGAACTTTTTCAATAACAAATTTTAAATATAAGGCATACAATTCAGGCTTTAAAACCAGACAATTTAGTTGACGCAAATGATAAGCTAACCACAGCAGATCAGTACCTAGAATACTTTACTCCCCTTGAAGAGAATGAACTAATTTCACTCATCTCTTCTACAAAATCATCAACTTGTACATTAGACCCTATACCGACACACTGTTTAAAACAGATAGTGCCAGAAATAATAAAACCCCTGCTGAAAATAATCAGTTCTTCACTCATCAGAGGGTATGTCTTTCAAATTAGCAGTTATTAAATCGCTAATTAAGAAACCTGATCTTGACCCCTGGAAGCTGTCTAATTATAGGCCGATATCAAACTTCCCCTTTATCTCCAAGATTCTTGAAAAGATAGTAGCAGGGCAGCTATGCTCATATCTACATAGAAATAACATACACAAACTCTATCAGTCAGGATTTAGGCCTCATCACAGTAGAGACAGCACTTGTTAAAGTAGTAAATTACCTCCTATTGGCCTCTGATCAGGATAGTGTCACGATGCTTGTGCTACTCGACCTCAGTGCAGATTTTGACACCATTGACCATGGATCCTATTTGACTGATCGTTATCAGTGTGTAGATCTAAATGGCTGTTAAAGTAAAAATTATTTACTCAGTGATAATTATCTAATTCTCTTATTACATTTTTGTTTGATTATTGTTTCTTACTTCTTGTCATTATGAAGGATACATGTTTTTGATATTTAATCCTGTCAGCAACAGGAACATG
This sequence comes from Anabas testudineus, assembly GCF_900324465.2. NCBI lineage: Eukaryota > Metazoa > Chordata > Actinopteri > Anabantiformes > Anabantidae > Anabas > Anabas testudineus. Next base: position 25,595,080 of record NC_046622.1, on the reverse strand, counting down.
TTATACTCTGCTGATGCTGCACTCTGCACACAGACATAAAACAGGACAGGTCAGAAAAAGGTCAGCATTCTCAGAGTTGAACAGTTCTTGTTGCTATACACCTATGAGCAGTGTTTTGTCCTTATATGGAGTTCTTTTTCATTGTAAAATGATCATCCTTTAACCATACCAGCCCCCATCTGTGACTTTAGGGTGTGTCTCATTTGTAATAAAAAGCTTGCACAAAGGGGGAACGGACGGAGTTGGAGATAGGAAATCCTGGGTGAAGCATTTATGATGCTAAGACCTCAGGCCGGCTCCCCTTGCAAGTAAAAAGGCCGAGTGTCCTTGTTGTGCTTTATTGTCTCCATCTCTTAGTGTATGAATGGTGTTGTGTTAATTTTGGACCCAACAATGGCGATTACTCCACATGCTCTCCAGTGGAGCTTGGTGTTCCACAGGGTTCAGTTTTAGGCCCACTGCCTTTTTCCCTCTACATGCTTCCTCTGGGCAACATAATCTGTAAGTATGGTATTAACTGTCATTGTTATGCTGACGACACACAGTTATATGTTTCATCAAAACCAGATGAGATCAAACTGCTTAATAAAGTTGAGCAATGTGTAAAGGATATACGAGACTGGATACTAATTAACTTCCTTCTGCTTAATCATGATAAGACAGAAGTACTAGTCATAGGATGCAGCTAGAAGCAAGATTTTAGATCTCACCGTAACTCTAGATGGCCTTGGAAATCTTGTTGATGAGGACACAGAATTGTTCACACCTTGTGTGTGTGAATGGGGAAGTGCTTTGAGTACCATTAAGGTAGAAAAAAACATTTGCCATTGTGAGTTCTACCAATATTTTAGAAAACAGAAATAACACCCTGTTGCTAGTTATGACTTCTAATTGTCTTCTTGCCACATAGCAAAATTGGTATGGCCCACTTCTGGCCCACACAATTTACTTACAATTGGCCTATATACCACAAAGAATGAAAGCATTTTAGTGGCCCAGATCTGGTTTGCCAGAGGTCGGTAATACGAAACCAGCTCCAGACACACTGCACAAAGCATTTTTAGCACTGTCACCAGATGTCAGCCTAATGCCTCAACAACAGTTTTTTAAATATTGAAAGTGAGGTGGCTGAGCGTGCAGAGTTTGGCAGCTCATTCCACCATCGTGGGATCACTGAGCTAAAGATTTTTCCTTTGTGTCTACTAAGTGGTGCTGGTGCCACGAGACGTCGTGATGTAAACTTGAATGATTGAGTCGAGATAAGTTGGAGCTGTAGATTTGACCACTCTGTAGGCAAGAGACAGAGCTTTGAACTTAATCCTTGCAGCCACAGGAAACCAATGCAAATATTTGAAGAGCAGTGCGACATGAGACCTTTTTGGTTGATTAAAAATGAGTCGTGCTGCTGCATTTTGTATCATCTGTAGGGGTTTGGTCGTGGATGCCGGTAACCCCATCAGCAGTAGGCAAGACGAGATATGATCAACGCCTGTACAATGAGTTGAATCATGTACTGCGTCAGGTAGAGTCTGATGTTTCTTATGTTGTGGAGGGGCATATCTATATACAGATCCAATGTTGATGTGTTGAAGGTCTGGCAGGGAAAACTAGAACTTTAGTTTCATAAAGAACATAAAGATTGGACTCAATGGAAGGTGATGTGGTCTGATAGGTGGAGATTTACCCTGTTCCAGAGTGATGGGTGCATCAGACTAAGAGAGGCAAGTGAAATGATGCACCCATCATGCTTAGTGCCTACTGTACAAGCCCGTGGTGGCAGTGCTCGTTAAAAGTTGTTGATGAACGGTGGTGCCGTGGATGGCTGCCTTATTCGGTGTGGTCTACTATGTCTCTTTTTGTGTTTTAATTCGGTTTTCTGCCACAGCTCTTGTAGCTCCTACTCCAGGGAAGAGCTCATGAACATCAGAGCTACTACCTCTGTGGACTTTTTTCCAACTCCGCAGTAGAGGTAAACGCTCAGGTGTGCTTGTGTTTTCCTCTGTAACCTGTACTCACTTTGCAACAAAATGGACGTATTAACAGTGCTGCTGAATGAAAACAGAGACGTTTCTATGTCCTGTGTTTTGTGCTTACTGGAAACATGGTTTTATGATCTTATCTTTTATGACACCCTCGCCAAGACAGCTCACAAACCTTTACCCAGTTTGTGAGCTGTCCCACTAGGGGGCAGAGGACCTATTGTATGCTAATGTTAAAGATGCCTACAGCTCCACTGCCCTCCCCCCTCTAGGAAAGTCAGATCACAACCTCGTACATCTCCTCCCACAATACACACCTTTGGTTCAGAGGCAGCCTGCCACCATTAAAACCATAAAGAGGTGGACAGAGGGGGCACACTTGTAGGGTTGCTTTGAAGAGGCAGATTGAAAAACTCTCTGGGATCCTCACAGTGATGACATTGATGGACTGACAGACTGCATCACACAAAAACCATTTGCTGCTTTTCCAAACAACAAGCCCTGGGTCACTCAAGACATCCAAGCCATTATGAATGACAAAAAGAATGCATTCAGGTCAGAAGACAGAGAGGCAGCAAAGAGGGTCCAGAGACTGCTGAGGGGAAGGAGGCTAACCCTAACCCAGGAAATCCTGTTCCTGTTCCAGGAAACTGAAACAAAGTCTTCAGCATAACAACACAATTTGTAAATGGGTGGGAAGGAGGAGGAACAGTACAACTCTTCCTAAATGTAATTAAATGATGTACAGAGAAAGGGAGTTTCAGGATAAATGTGCATTAATCACTTTCATGTAAATGAAGGGCAGGGTTGGGTGGGCTGAGCTGAGCACTGTGCATGTAATGAATTGACCAAGCAAAATGCCACTAATACTACACCTCCAGCTCATTTTCATGCAGTAAACAAACATCTATTTACAACAAACAAACAAACAAACATCTTTGAGCACTTGCAAAACGTGCATCACCTACACTCTGTACTGCTCCCAAAAAGGTGCTGCTGCTCTGCTGACATGCTGTGATGCCACACATTCTATGTATTGAAAGGCTTAATTGCGTGTGTGTGTGCTCTGAATTACTGAAGGAAGCGATGAGGTTCAGCAAAATTAGTCTTTTCAGAAAGATTGCTTTGCTCCTCTACAGTAACTGGCACCATGAAGGCCACTATTCAAAACTCCCATGCAGCAAATAACAGGCTAGCACATTCTTGCCTGTGAGTGTTGCAAATTACATGCTGTATGCGCAGAAGGAAGAAGGACAAACATGGAAGCACTAAATGGCTATAAACAAGACAAATTTTTAAAAATGTGTATGGATACCACTGTTGCTTCACACCTAGAAGAACCTGGGTTCAAATCCAATGGACAACCAGGTACCTTTCTGTTTGGAGTTTGCATGTTCTCCCTGCAAAGACATGCAGTTAGAATTAGGAAAGGTTATTTTGTGACTCTAAAGGTGTGAGTGTTTGTCTGTCTCTATATCTTAGCCCTGTGATAGACTGATGACCTATTTAGGGTGCACCCTGCCTCTCACCCAATGACACCAGCGCCTGCAACGTTTAGGTTATGTATATCAGAATCAGAATCAGCTTTATTGGCCAAGTCTGCACAAGACAAGCAAGGAATTAGATGTGATCTGACTCCGTCTTTTGTGCCCTCTGGTTGCATGAAACATTAATCATTTACATACTTAGTTGCAATTATTTACAGAATATACAGCACACTATGTCACATGGGGTTATTCCACTGAGTCCTTGCTTTATGGGATTGGACAGTTCAGCTCAGACATGGCTTGGGGGAAGAAGCTGACTCTGTGTCTGGTGGTTCTGGTGGCTATAGCCCTGTGGCACCTGCCAGAGGGGAGGAGCTTGAACAGTTTGTGTGCAGGGTGTGTGGGTTCAGCAGTGATACTGACAGCCCGTTTTCTGAGTCTGGACTGGTACAGGTGTTGGATGGGAGGAAGCTCAGTCCCAATGATCTTCTCTACTGACCGGATCACCCGCTGCAGTCTGTGCCTGTCCTGCTTGGTGGCTGAACCAAACCACACAGTGATGGAGATGCAGAGAACAGACTGAATGATGGCGGTTTAGAACATGGTCAGCAGCTCCTGGGCCAGATTGCCCAGGAACTTCCAGAGCTGTCTCAGGAAGTACAGCCTCTGGTGAGACTTTTTGTGGACTGTCTATGTGGGAGGACCACATCATGTCCTGGAAAATTGTGGATCCTAGGAACCTGAATGAGTTCACAGTAGATACTGTGGTATTATGAATGGTGAGGGGGAGGGGAGCCAGGCAGTTCTTCCTTAAGTCCACTGTCAATTCCACAGTCTTGAGCATGTTGAGCTTCAGCTGTTGAGCTTCAGCTGGTTCTGACTACACTACTTCAAAAGCAGTCTCTTCAACGACTTCATGACCACAGAAGTCAGGGCTGGTGATGGTGGACTGTCTGAAGCAGTTGGGCATGGTACACAGCTGCAGAGTGAAGATCAGCGCCAGCCGGTCAGCGCAGACTCTCCAGACTGACGCAGGATCGTTTATTGATAAGCTGTTCTGCATCTTCTCACCATAGCTCCTTTTAGCTGCTTTGATCTCCTTTGTCAGCCTGTTTCTGGCCTGCCTGTACAGGGACCGGTCACCACTTCTGTAGGTTTCTCCCTTGGCCTGGCACAGCTTCTTTAAGTCCGGAGTGAACCATGACTTGTTGTTATTGAAGGTGCGCACAGTTCTTGCTTGTCGTTGTCTTTATTGCCTGCTGTTCTTTTCTGTCTTCTCTTTCCACTCACCCCGACCAGTCGAGGCAGATGGCCGCCCACTATGAGCCTGGCTCTGCTGGAGGTTTCTTCCTCTAAAGGGAGTTTTTCCTCTCCACTGTTACCTAAAGCTTGCTCAAATGGGATTGTTGGTTTTCTCTATTATTTTTTTTGTATAAATATTCTCTGTAAGGTCTTAAACCTTGCACTGAGTGCCTTGAGATAACTTCTGTTGTGAATTGGCGCTATACAAATAAAACTGAATTGAATTGAATTGAATCTGTGGAAAGAACTAAAACATGCAGTCTGGAGAAGGCATCCTTCAAACGTTGTCTCTGACAGCGGCCCCTTAATTCACCACCAGGTTCTGGTCCGAGTTCTGCTGCCTCATGGGAGTCACTGTTAGCCACTCATCTGGCTTCCAAGTTCAATTGCAAGACTGAGAGGCTGAACCACAAGCTAAAGGTCAGCCTTCACCTTCTTTGCAGGCAGGGCCCATCCACTTGGTCGGAGAATGTGGTCTGGGTAGAATATGTCCACAGCTCATTACCATCCACCGCCACAGGTATGTCTTCTTACAAGGTAGTTTATGGCTCCCTCCCTCCTTTGTCTCCTAATCTAGATTCCTCTGCTTTTGAAGTATTCAATTCAATTCAATTCAATTTTATTTGTAGAGCACTTTTTACAATTGACATTGTCACAAAGCAGCTTTACACAACCAAAGAACAGTACATGAACAGTGTATGTGTATGAGTCATAATAATGTGATTGTCCCTGATGAGCAAGCCGAGGGCGACAGTGGCAAGGAAAAACTCCCTGAGAAGGCAACAGGAAGAAACCTTGAGAGGAACCAGACTCAACAGGGAACCCATCCTCATATGGGTGATTACATGCTGTGTAGGCAGCAGGCAGTCCAGTATAACAGTTAATGTCTTTAAGTTAATGTGGAGTCCAGTTAGTTATTGCAGGCAGACTTGTTCCATTCCTGGACTATCGAGCGTTGAGTCGAGACCTCCAAGAAACAGCTTCCGACGTCCGCCGAGGCCGGGACCGACATCATAGTAGCTTGTGACCAATCCAGTCTCCAAACGCATCCCATCTTTCTAAAATACCACCTGTGCTTCTGTTGTACTTTGAGATGCAATGATTAATGACTTTCTCTGGTTTCTGATCTATCAACATAAATAATTACTCTTGTTCATTTAGCACAACAGGTGAATTCACAAGAAATTAATATTCATTGTGAAAAATATTTATAAAATACTGTACAATGGTCTAAAAGCTTGTTACTATCGAACCACAATCAGTGGTTAAAGAGAACATGTGTTGTCACCCTGCCACTTTTTTTGAAAATGTTTTACCTCATATATTTTTAACTCAAAGCTCAAACATACTTACTCACAGTAAGCTGTATGCACATGAGCTTTATCCTTCTTTAGGAAAGGAGGGGTTTAAAAATGTATAAGCACCCCTGAATACTATATTGAGGTGCTTACCTTAGACCTGTAAACTAGTCTAAAACAGACAAAATACTGTAAATCTGGATACATGTTCTGTAAAATTTTTAGTTTTGAATGTAAAACTATTTTGCATCTTTGTAAAAAAAAAAAAAACAGAGGTTTAAATTTTTTCTACAATTTGTATATTCAATTCAATTCAATTCAATTCAATTTAGTTTTATTTGTAGAGCACTTTTTACAAATGACATTGTCACAAAGCAGCTTTACACAACCAAAGAACAGTACATGAACAGTGAATGTGTATGTATCATAATAATCTGTGGGAAGGTGGGGATCTGATCTGACAATCTGATTATTATGATTGTCCCTGATGAGCAAGCCAAGGGCGACAGTGGCAAAGAAAAACTCCCTAAGAAGGCTACAGGAAGAAACCTTGAGAGGAACCAGACTCAACAGGGAACCCATCCTCATATGGGTGATAACATGCTGTGTAGGCAGCAGGCAGTCCAGTATAACAGTTAATGTCTTTAAGTTAATGTGTTAGTTAGTTAATTGCAGGCAGACTTGTTCCATTCCTGGACTATCAAGCATTGAGTCAAGACCTCCTAGAAACGGCTTCCGACGTCTGACAAGGCCAGGACCGACTTCATAGTAGCGTGTGACCAACTCCCGTCTCCACACATTGGGCAAACGGTGGATCCAGGCGACGAGATCTCCAGCCAGAAGTTGGGCATCAGGATGAGTCAGACAGGTCCAGAGGGCAAAGGGTGGAACGTCGTGTAGCTCGACAGAGAGAGAGGAAGAGGGAAAAGAGAGAGAAGAGGAGAGATGGCAGTTAGTTGTATTCAAAGTCAGATAAAGTTTGATGTGAATGTATATTTAGAATAGTGCAGCAGGGACTCCGGCAGAACTAACTATGACAGCCTAACTAAAAGGGTGAGCCAGAAGAAAACACAGACATGAGGGCTCACTGGGATGTAGAGCAACCGATCACTTCACCATCACAAACCTGAGTGATCAGTGAGAGTGGGGAAGACAGCATCTAAACATACCAGTTCACCATAATGCTCTAGGTCCATGAGTCCTTCCCAAATCTATTTACACAAATGCTTGACTAAATAAATAGGTTTTCAGCCTAGACTTAAATACTGAGACTGTGGAAGTTGGGTGGCTATTCCATAGCTTTGGGGCTTTGTAAGAAAAAGCTCTGCCCCCAGCTGTGGTTTTTATGATACGGGGTGCTGACAGGCAGCCAGCATCCTTTGATCGAAGTAGGCGCGGTGGATCATAAGACACTAGCAGTTCATTTAGAAACTGCGGCGCAAGAACATTTAATGCTTTAAATGTCAAAAGTAGTATTTTAAAATCGATGCGAAATTTCACGGGGAGCCAATGAAGTCTAGATAAAATAGGGGTGATGTGCTCATATCTTCTGGTTCTAGTGAGGACTGCTTAGTTCAGAACGCTGCTGCATTCTGAACTAACTGAAGCTTGTTTATGCACCTGGTTGAACAGCCAGACAGTAAGGCAATTACAGTAGTCCAACCTAGAGGTGATGGATAGACTAATTTTTCTGCATCATTTAGTGACAAAATATTCCTTATCTTAGCAATATTTCTGAGGTGAAAGAAAGCTGTCCTGGTGATATTATCTACATGAGCTTCAAATGAAAGACTGGAATCTGAAAACACCAAGGTCTTTTACTGTTGCACTAGATGTAACAGAAAGGCCATCTAGAGTTACGGCGTGATCTAAAATCTTGCTTCTAGCTGCAGATGATCCTATAACTAGTACTTCTGTCTTATCATGATTAAGCAGAAGGAAGTTAATTAGCATCCAGTCTCGTATATCCTTTACACATTTCTCAACTTTATTAAGCTGTTTGATCTCATCTGGTTTTGATGAAACATATAACTGTGTGTCGTCAGCATAACAATGAAAGTTAATACCATGCTTACGGATAATGTTGCCCAGAGGAAGCATGTAGAGGGAAAAAGCAGTGGGCCTAAAACTGAACCCTGTGGAACACCAAACTCCACTGGAGAGCATGTGGAGTAATCGCCATTTAGATGTACATACTGATAACGATCAGTCAAATAGGACCGAAGCCAAGAGAGGGCCATTCCCTTAATTCCAATAACATTTTCTAGTCTGTGAAGGAGAATACTATGGTCAATGGTGTCAAAAGCTGCACTGAGGTTGAGTAGCACAAGCATAGTGACGCTACCCTGATCAGAGGCCAATAGGAGGTCATTTACTACTTTACCGAGTGCCGTCTCTGTGCTGTGATGAGTCCTAAATCCTGACTGATAGAGTTCAGGTATGTTATTTCTATGAAGATACGAGGATTGCTGCCCAGCTACTATCTTTTCGAGAATCTTTGAGATAAAGGGGAGGTTTGATATTAGCCTGTAATTGGACAGCTGACAGGGGTCGAGATCAGGTTTCTTGATTAGCGGTTTAATAACTGGTAATTTAAAACACTTTGGGACATACCCACAGCTGAGTGAGGAGTTTATGATTGTCAGCAGGGGTTCTATTATTTCTGGCACTATCTGTTTTGAAAGTGTGTCGTATAGGGTCTAATGTACAGGTTGAACATTTTGCAGAAGAGATGAGTGAAATTAGTTAAATTCAATTAAAATCAATTCAGTTTTATTTGTATAGCGCCAATTTACAACAGAAGTTATCTCAAGGCACTTTACAGTGTAAGGTTTAAGACCTTACAGAAAATATTTATACAAAAAATTATAGAGAAAACCCAACAATCCCATTTGAGCAAGCTTTGGGCAACAGTGGAGAGAAAAACTCCCTTTAGGGGAAGAAACCTCCAGCAGAACCAGGCTCATAGTGGGCGGCCATCTGCCTCGACCGGTTGGGGTGAGTGTAAAGAGAAGAGAGAAAAGAACATCAGGCAATAAGACAACAACAAGCAGCAAGAACATGGGGCAGGTGAACTGGATTCTGGAGATGTACAGCTCCAGGCTGAGGATACCTGCAGAAAAGTACAGACAGAGGGAGACAGAGAGGAGGAAACACAACTACAGGAGAGAGAAGACACAAAGTTAATGACATGCAATGGTGGCCTTTGCACTGATACAGGAGAAAGGAGAGAGGAGAGGAGCTCAGTTTATCAGTAGAGGTCCCCCAGCAGACTAAACTATATCAGCATAACTAAGAGATGGTTCAGAGTGACGTGATCCATCCTGTTTGACTAATTGATTAGTTTCTCCTGGTTTCATAGATAAGTATAGCTGGGTATCATCTGCATAACAATGGAAATTTATAGAGTGTTTCCTAATAATATTGCCTAAAGGGGACATATATAAAGTGAAAAGAATCGATCCAAGCACAGATCCCTGTGGAACTCCATAGCTGACTTTGCTGTGCATGGAAGACTCATCAATAACGTGTACAAACTGAAATCTATCTGATATATACGATTTAAACCACTCTAGTGCTGTTCCTTTGATTCCAATGACATGTTCCAGTCTGTGTAATAAAATGTTTTGATCTATAGTGTCGAATGCAGCACTAAGATCTAACAAGACGAGTATAGAGAGAAGACCATGTCTGATGCTAATAGAAGATCATTAGTTACCTTTACCAGTGCTGTTTCTGTACTATGTACTCCTGACTGAAAATCTTCATACAAGTTATTACTGCGCAGGTGGTCATATAATTGCTTAGAAACTATCTTTTCAAGGATTTTTGAGATAAAGGGCAGATTGGATATTGGTCTATAATTAGCTGAGTCCAGAGTAGGTTTTTTGAGCAAGGGCTTGACTACAGCAACCTTAAAAGCCTGTGGTACGTAGTCTATTTGTAAAGATAGATTGATCTGATCTAATATGGGCGTGCTGATCAAAGGTAAGACATCCTTGAGGAGTCTAGTCGGGATGGGATCTGAGAGACATGTTGATGGTTTAGAGGAATTAATTACTGAAATTAATTCAGAATGATCTACGGGGAGGAAGCAGTCTAAGTACGAGTATGGTCTTGCAGATGAATCTAGAGTTGTTGTACAGTCCATATGCAGGGAGGATCTGATCAATTTTTTCTATAATAGTTATGATTTTATTTGCAAAGAAATTCATAAAATCATTGCTGCTGAGAGAAATACTAGGCTCAACCGAGCTATGACACTTTGTCAGCCTAGCTACAGTGCTGAAAAGAAATCTGGGGTTGTTCTGATATGCCTCTATTAATGAGGAGTAATATGAAGTTCTAGCTTTATGGAGGGCTTTTTTTATATATTATTAAACTATCTTTCCAGGCAAGGCAATATTCATCTAAATTAGTGGAACGCCACCTCCTTTCCAGCTTACTTGATTTCTGCTTTGAGCTACGGATTTGTGAATTGTACCATGGAGCTAACTTCCTCTGACTCACTAGCTTCTTTTTCAGAGGAGCAACAGTATCAAGTATTGTTCCAAGTGAAGCACCAGTACTATTAACAAGATAGTCCACTTGTGCTGGAGTAGCGTTGAAATAACTGCCTTCCTCTGTGTTGGTACATGGCTCTGAAATAAAAGATGGAATCAGTTACTTAAATTTGTCAACAACATTTTCACATAAACATCTACTGTCGTGAATCTTATCAGTAGGTTTACTAAAGTTTGGTAGTGTAAATTCAAATGTAATTAAGAAATGGTCAGATAAAAGAGGGTTTTGGGGGAAAAACTATTAACTGATCAACTTCCACACCGTATGTCAGAATAAGATCAAGGGTGTGGTTAAAACAGTGAGTGGGCTTATTTACATTTTGGGTAAAACCAATGGAGTCTAATAGTGAATTAAATGCAGTGTTGAGGCAGTTATCATCAACATCTACATGGATATTAAAGTCACCCACTATAATGACTTTATCTGCACTAAGAACTAAGTCAGATAGAAAGTCTGAGATTTCAGTTAAAAACTCAGAGTAAGGGACAGGAGGACGGTACACAATAACAAACAGGACTGGTTTTTGATTTTTCCAGTTAGGATCAGAGAGGCTAAGAGTGAGGCTCTCAAATGAATTGAAACTATGTTTAGGTCTGGGGTTGATCAACAAACTTGAATGGAAGATTGCTGCTACTCCTCCACCCCGACCTGTGCTTCTAGGAACATGATAATTAACATGACTTGAGGGGGTCGACTCATTCAGAGAGACATATTCATCCTGCTGCAGCCAGGTTTCAGTAAGACAGAATTAGTCTATTTGATGGTCAATTATCAAATCATTTACTAACAGGGATTTAGACAAGAGAGATCTGATATTTAAAAGTCCACATTTGATTGTTGTCTTGTTATTTTGTTCTGAGAGAGGAGTCGTCTTTATTTTTATTAGGTTTTTATGAATAACTCCTCTTGTGTTAGCTTTAGATATAAATAATTTAGGTACTCGGGGAGCAGACACTGTCTCTATGGGGTTATAGTAGTTTTGGGGGGGTGACGGCTGTAAGGAAGCTGCAGAGTGGTGTGTAAGACTGCGTCTCTGCGTCCTGGGCTCCACTCTGACATGTCAGGGTTTAGGTCGTCTAATAAACTCTCCCATATTCCTAGAGAGTTGAGACGCACCATCTAAAGTGGGATGGATGCCGTCTCTTCTAATCAGCCCAGGTTTCTCCAAAAAGTTTTCCAATTGTCTATGTAGCCCACGGTTTTAAAGCTTGAATTTTATGCCTTATATTTACAATTTTGTTAGTGAAAAAGTTCATGAAGTCCTCACTACTGCACAACGTTGTTGTGGAGATATCTGCAGTGGTCTTCTTTCTAGTTAATTTGGCTACTGGCTACTAAATAAAAATCTAGGGTTATTTTTGTTGTTTTTTGTAAGAGTGGAGAGATACGTTGATCTAGCTGCACTAAGAGCATTTTTATAGTTCAGGATGCTCTCCTTCCATGCTATCTGAAATACTAACAATTTAGTTTGGTGCCATTTACGTTCTAACTTTCGAGCAGTCTGTTTTAAGGCGTGCGTGTCAGGGAGTGAGTTTCTTATCTCTAATGACTTTTCTTTTAACTGGAGCTACATTATCTAAGGTATAACGGAATGACGACTCTAGATATTCAGTCGCCTGGTCTAGTTCTGTAAGGTCAGACGGTGATCCAATCAAAGTTGATAACTCTGGGAGATTACTAATAAAGCTCTGCGCGGTAGTTGATGTAATTGTACGTTTAATGTGATAGCGCGGCGCTGAGTATACATTATTAATATGACACACTGTAGTTGAAACAAGATAGTGGTCTGAGATAACTTCAGACAGTGGGAGCGTAAGTAAATTTCTTATACTTAAACCGAAGGATATTATTAAATCTAGTGTGGCCCGCTTTATGAGTGGGTACAACTACACACTGATCTACTCCTAGCGAGTCCAGTATGGACATATATGCTGTTCTCAGAGGGTCTTCTGGATTCTCAAAGTGAATATTAAAATCTCCAGCAATTAACGCTTTGTCTACAGAAACAACTAGGTTAGAGAGGAAATCTGCAAATTCCCAAAGAAATTCAGAGTAGGGCCCTGGGGGTCTGTAAATGATAATTAGCGGGATCGGCCGAGCAGACTTTATATTTGTATCTATACTTGTTATATTACTATAAAGACATTCAAAAGCTTTAAATTTGTGTACATGTTTTTGTATGATAGTCAGATTATCATTGTAAATAACTGTGACACCTCCTCCTCTACCAGTCAGACGAGGCTGGTGAATGTAGCTGAATCCAGGAGGAGTTGCTTCATTTAAAGCTACATACTCATCCTGTTTAATCCAGGTTTCTGTTAAACAGAGTATATCAAACTCATGATCTGTGATAGCTTCATTAACAGTATGAGCTTTAGATACAAGAGATCTAATATTTAACAGCCCTAACTTCAGATCAGAGGTGCTGGCTGCACAAACAGTGTGCTCTGAACAGCCCTAACAGGCCAGGTTTGCCCTCAAAGGTACTCCAATTATCTATGAAGCCCACGTTGTTTTCGGAGCACCACCTGGACATCCAGCGGTTCAGCGACCATAACCTGCTGTAGGTTATGTCACCTTGTCTCATTGGGCGGCGGCCAGAGCAGATTAACACTTCGGACATCGCCTTCGCTAATTTAAACACCTCTCTAAAGTTATTTTTTGTAACCTCAGACTGACGAAGGCGTATATCGTTATGCCTGTTAAGAACACCATGGTTTTAGCAAGAAATGCCCAATGTATTAAATGGGATGATTCCCTACCAGAACGGCTTAGGCAGAAATATTGGAAAAATACACAAGCAATTACTTGCTGTAATGTCCCTGTCAACTTTGGAAAAGTTGTGAAAAGAGAATTGCATCATTTCTCAGGTGCTAGCACAACTAGATATGGACATTTTGTTCTTACCTGAGACTGAAGAAGGATTTTGGAGATTTTCTGTCATGCACTTCTTGTCCCTGGCTTTTAGTTTGACAGTCCCTTCCAGTCCTGGTCCTTTTTTCCACTCACTCCAGCTTCACTTAATCATCTCTTATGGATTACATCTATTCTCCCCCTGCACAAATCACCTGATGTGTTTCACCATGTTTCCCCTGCTCCTTTTTAAACTCCCCTCAGATGTCATTGCTTTGCCAGATTGTCAGTTTTAATACTGCTTTCTAGCCAGCTATTGTCCTTTGCCTTGTTCTAGTCCAGTGTTTTTTGACCATGTTGCAAGCTAGACCTTGCCCCTGCATCAATTTTTTTTCAGTATTGCTCTTTGCTTTGGATTCTTGTTTTGTCTCCCAGCTCTCCCATCTGAACGCCTTTGACATACCTGTTTACCTGGCTCATTGACATTGGACTTAGATGCATACAGATTTTGGATTGTGGACCTTGAATACCTCAGTTGTGAGTTTGAGAGTTTTTGACTGCCTCTTTGGTAGTGATTTCTCATTTCCCCTTTTTGTTCTTGTTTATTGACTTAATAGTTTTTGTTGATACACTGTCCAATAAAAAAGTCACCACCTGGATTTAACAAGCAAGCAAGCAAACCTCCATTTAGATAATAACTGCATGGATGAATATTATTCAGCTGGCAACAAGTTATTTAACTCTAATGCAGCGAGTAGCCTCACAAACACACATCCTGTGGTTGGAAAAGATGTTAATCTCTTTCAGAAGGGTCAAATTATTGGCCTGCATTAAGCAAAGAATACATCTTAGGAGATTGCTGAAACGACTCATGTACTACTAAGTGAAAAACTGCCCAGTGCATGAAGGTCATGTTGTCTGATGAGTCCAGATTTGCACTGTTCCATAGTGATCAGGGTAATAAGAGAGGTATGTGAAGTGATGCACCCATCATTCCAAGTGCTTATCTTACAAACCTGTGGGGCAGTGCTATGATCTGTGGTTGCTGTCACAGACCTAGGATCCGACTCCATAGCCAGGGAACACACAACACACGAATGTAAGTCAAATGACGGTTTATTGACAAAAATGATGTGCAATGGATGGGTCACAGTAGTCAGCAACTGGACGGGGCTGTCGCCAGGGGAGTATGGTAGTCTAGGAGAGGAGACAGGGGCAAGTCAAATCTGTGGCTGGATCTTAAATAGTGTTAATGGGGGTTACTCACTGGAGTCTTGATGAGTGATGGTCGAGGGGCATGGAGGTCACTCACAACTTCAGGCTTCAACCGGGAAACATGAAAGGTCGGGTGGATGCGAAGGGAGCTGGGGAGGTACAGACGGACTGCCACAGGGTTGACCACCTTGGTGTTGGGAAAAGGACAGACGAACCTAAGAGCCAGCTTCCGGTTCTCCACCCGTAACGGGACATCCGAGGAGGAGAGCCACACCCGCTGGCTGGGTCTGTAGGCCAGAGCCGGCCTACGCTGCCGATTAGCTTGAGTCTCATAGGAAGTACTGGTCTGAACGAGGGTGGCACGGGCTCTCCTCCAGGCCAAGTGGCAAAGGCGTACTGAGGTCCGTGCAGATGGAACTGATGAGCCCTTCTCATGAACATCGAATAGCAGAGGCTGGTACCCATACACCACCTGGAATGGAGTCGACCCAGTGGCTGAAGACGGTAGGGAGTTGTGCGCGTATTCAATTTAGAACACCTTTGCGACCAAGATGTACAGAAGATGAAGGCCGGTCTCCAGCTCCTGGTTGAGCCTCACTGTCTGGGCATTGGACTGAGGTTGGAATCCAGACGACAGGCTGACGGAGATCCCCAATAAACAACAGAACTCAGTCCAGAAACGGGCGGTGAATTGGGGTCCTCTGTCTAACACAATGTCCCTGAAAAGACCACGGAGACGGAAGACATGTTGCACCAATAGGTCTGCTGTCTCCTTAGTCGATGGAAGTCGGGCTAGGGGAATGAAATGAACCATCTTAGAGCACCTATTCACCACAGTCAGGATGGTGTTGAGGCCCTTTGACACCGGGAGCCCAGTGACAAAGTCCAATGAGATGTGGGGCCCACCTGTCGACTGTTGAGATGGAGCAGTGGTAAACTTTCCTTTGAGGAGCTCGGAAGCTCTTTGTGCCTCAGGAGTCCAGGTAAAACAGGTTTTAGTGGATGTGAGAGCATGAATTGGACTGGACCTTCTATAGAAGTTAGGAAAACCCAGGAACCTTTGCAGAGCCTTCCTGGGCTCTGGAGGGGGCCAGTCCCACGTTGCACAACCCGTCGCACATGTTCGGTTTCAAACTTGGAGAAGATAAGGATGTCATCAAGATAAACAAAGACAGACTTATGCCTCTACTTGGTCTGATACCTGGGGTGTGGAAGCACGTTGCGGAGCAGCCCGGGCCCCATCCGAGCACTCTGCCGGAGGACCAATCGATGTGGGGATTATGGCGTCTAAGGCAAGAGGAGCCTAGAACCAAGGGCAGACCGGGGGAATGAATAATGTGAAACTGCAGAACTTCACGGTGATTGTCAACAGAAAGGTGAACAGAATCTGTGATAGCAGAACAGGGATGAATGACATGCCGTCAAGTGCTTTTACCTGCATAGGTTGCAGAAGAGGATGGAGTTAATCTGGAGTAAACCCAGATTAGCTGCCAGTTGTTGGTCCATGAACTCAGAATCCGCCCCAGAGTCAATGAAGGCCGGAATGGTGATTACCTGATCCTTAAACCGCAAATGAATGTCCATGAGGGGACGAGCCTCAGAAGAATGTTTCAGGGTGCGGCTCAGCGGACGGCCCCAAGCTGCTGCTGAGCCCTGGCTTTTAGTGGACATGAGGCTACCCGATGTGACAAACCTCCGCAATATAGACAGATTGTTCTTAAGATGTCTCTGCCTCTCCTCTGTACTGAGCCGGGTCCGTCCAATCTGCATAGGTTCCAAAGCATGGGCCGCTGCTGGAGGAACCTGGAGGGAGAGAGGGCTGTGAGGAAAAGACCCACCAGGCAGCATGTGAGGATGTGCTTTAATGTGTTCTCTGGTTCGTTCTTTTAGCCTCCGATCAATGTGAATAGAAATGTCGATCAACCCATCTAGTCTCTCTAGGAAATCACAGGCTGCCAGCTTGTCCTTTACCCTCTCGCTCAGTCCCTTATAAAACATGGTATAGAATGCAGAGTCATTCCAGTCACAGCGCAGCAAGAGTCTTTAGCTACTGACCTGGCACCCTGTTTGATATCTGCCAACTTGATAGTTGTGTCCTTGTCTGGTTTGGTAGGGTCAAATATCTTGATAAGTTAATCTGAAAAGGCTTTGGAGGAACCGGCGGCTGCGGCGCAGCTTCACTCCGCTGTTGCCCAGGCTCTCGCAGGTCCAGTGAGCCTCTGCTGTAGTTTCCCAGTCATCTGGGAACTCATCCTGACCACCGAGAGCCTGTCTCAACTTCTGCCTGATTTCTTCGCAAGTTTCTTTATTCTTTAGCTTCCACCACTTGGTCTTCTTTTCTGTCTTCCCTCTCTTCTTCTTCCTGACCTGGTCTGGTTACACTCTCTCCTACCACCACTTTGCAGTCACTAACCTCTCTCAAATGACCTCGTCTACATAGGATGTAGCCCACCAGCATACTCCTACCTCCACTTCTGTATGTCACTCTGTGTTCCTCTCTCTTATGGAAGTAAGTGTTGACTACAGCCATTTTCATCCTCTTAGCGAAGTCCACCACCATCTGTCCTTCCAGATTCCTCTCCTTTACACCAAACCTGCCCATCACCTCTGTTGCCCTCACCAACATGCCCATTGAAGTCTGCTCCAACAACTAGTCTCTCTCCTCTGGGCATACTCTCTATGACCTCATCAAACTCACTCCAAAATCTCTCCTTCTCTTCTAACTCACAGCCAACTTGTGACGCATACCCACTGACTACATTCACCATGACCCCTTCAATTTCTAGCTTTAGGCTCATCGCCCTGTCCGAGACTCTTTTCACCTCTAGAACATTGTTCACAAACTCCCCCTCCAGGATCACTCCTACCCCGTTTCTCTTCCAATCCACACCATGGTAGAACAGTTTGTATCCTCCTCCAGTACTATGTGCTTTGCTGCCCTTCCACCTTGTCTCCTGCACACACAGTACATCTACCTTCCTTCTCTCCATCATGTCTGGCAACTTCACACTGACAGGGAAAGGCCTCTGCCTTTCTGTCATTGTGCCAACATTTAGAGTCCCTGTTCCTGCCTTTCCCCTTCTCTCTCTGACCACGAACCCTTCTGCCTACCCTCTTTCTTCGACCAACAGTAGTCCAATTTCCATCGGCCTCAACCGGTATGAAAGTCTTATGGACGATTCGCATAGTTGTTATTGGCAATTTTTACGCTGGATGCCCTTCCTGACGCAACCCTCTCTATTTATACGGGCTTGGGAACAGCACAGAAGTCAACAGATTGCAACCCCTGTGGCCAGATTGGTGTTCACATGTTGACATGTTGCTGACAAATGCACGTTGACCTAAAATTCATTGACTGGTTGACTTTTATTGTTTTAACTCTAGTGAACAACTTTTAACCGTACTAAACAACTAAACACAGAAGACCCAACATAG
This sequence comes from Anabas testudineus, assembly GCF_900324465.2. Lineage (NCBI taxonomy): Eukaryota > Metazoa > Chordata > Actinopteri > Anabantiformes > Anabantidae > Anabas > Anabas testudineus. Next base: position 25,576,948 of record NC_046622.1, on the reverse strand, counting down.
GACACCGCCTCACATATGGAAGGATTATTTTTGGGAGTTAGCTAACGAACTGCAGCTAACTCCAAGTATAAGTGCAAAGTTTTTATTACAGTGCTCGCATGTGGAACACTTTCAGTGCGAAGTTACATTTCAGATAGCAGGAGGAGTCAATGTGATGTTTGTGCCATTAAATACATATAAACACAAATTTTATGTTGTGTTATTAACATTATACACATATGCTTATGGATTCAAACAACGTCTGCTTAGAGTAAAATGTTACTATTAAACCTCACAGAAAAACAACAGCTTATGCTTCATTCAAAGGCTGACCAAATACTTAAATAGCGTTAAATGACATTTGATTTCATTCTCATTGAGATATTGAAAGGCAACTACACCAATTTTCAGCTTGCTTTTAATGGTTCTAGTTTCTGGAGGACACATCCAAGATGTAAGATATATTTATTAAACTTATCAATTTTGTCAACATTTTAAAATGCTGCTCTGCTTAAAACTAAAAGACTCCATAGGATGATGTGATCTATAGTTAGATATCATCCGGTTAGACATTCTACATATGTAATTCTGCTTCTCAGATCTTCAGACATAATCTGAAATGAAAAACACCATATCAGCTGGAGTTTTTCAGTTAGTAGCAGAAGGATTTTGAAAATGGGGAAGTCATAGAGAAGTTAATTGTACATAAAGCACTGCTACTTCACAAACATCTTCAATAAAAATATTGTTCAGTAAAAAACAATACAATAATCATGTTGAGTGAATATTTTGTGTCCATTTGATCATGTAAACTGTTCTGCAGAATATCTGAGTTGCTCATATAAAGCTAATAACTTTGAAGTGATCTGATGAATAGATAAATTTAATAAAAACACAAGTCACATTTAATGACCTGACACTAAATATGACTGGAGTTGAGTTAATGTGTCAAATTTAAATCAGTCTACTTTTAGTTTTATGAATTGCCTTATTTGATTCTTGACAAAGTTTGAAAAGATTCTGTGCACCTTCTCAAGTCACAATAATCAAACCTTTCCGGTTTACGTGTGTTGACAGAACAAATAGCTGTGAAATGTCCTGAAAGCGTCCCTCTCACATGAATGGTTATGGCGGCAAACTGATTTGGTTAGCCAACCATAATGAGTTAGTGCATTGTCACTATCATGTTGGTAAAACATCTGTACTAATAAAAAATCAATACTTGTGGCATAATAGTAGCTTGCTCTATAATTTTCCTCTTTCTTTAATTTTAAAATCTAGGGATTTTGCTCTTGGCATGTTTAGCCAAGTTTGTACAAGTACAAGTCAAAAAGAAAAAACATAATGTGACATTAATTGCAGTAATCTATCATGTTTACATTTTTTGTTGTTCTTCTACAACACTGCAATTGCATGGTGAAAGTAATTTTATTTTACTAAAATTAAATATGAATGTGATCTCTGGTCCATTGTAGTATGCACCTCCAGAAAAGAAATCAGTAACGTATTGTGTGTGCGTAATGAACAAATGAAAACAGTCCCCTTACATGTAATAATTATCTGTGCAATAAAACTGTAATGCATCTAGTGTTCAACCTGATGTACTGCATACAAGGCACCGCCAAGGCAGCAGTATAACTCTGAGGCAGCTTCAATAGATTGGCAAAAACAGCAGAAGAGCAACAATAAGCTCTGCATACTTGCAGATAAACCTTTGTGTCACACTGGGAGCACTGAATGAGGACATTTCTTTACCAGTTCAATGTGGCTCCACACATCTGAATCAAGCCCCATTCAGATTTTTTTTCTGCATTTTTTTCTTGCTGGTTGATGGATCTTTTCCCCAGTCTGAAAACAACACAACCAACCTGACCTTTGTAGGCAAGACTAATAATGCACGTCTTCCATCAGTGCTGGCAGCACAAAAATGGCAACAAGCATGGATGAGGTCAAGATAGCTGCGGTAATAGTCCACTTAGAAGCTCATACACATCATAACCATGTTAGGTAAATATGCCTACACCCTGAGGATGTGTTCTTTTATCTTACTTAACATCTTAACATCACAAGGTTATGGCCACAACATTGATTTTTCAGCTGAAGATATAAAGTAGACAGCTTTATAAAACATGTCCTGTTGTTTTCTCTCAGTTATATGATTAGTTGATGTCATTTGCTTGAGCATTTCAAATGCTTATTAAGACTAAGTCAGTATTCCTATATAAATTCAAATTCACTGCCAGTGAAAACTACATGTACCTCACAAATTTAGACTGGTACATTTACATAATTATTAAGAACATCATGTTCAATAGAGATGTATAAATATTTAGGTATGTTTCAGAACATGTACTTAGTATTTCAACTTGATTAAGGAAATTGAAGTGGCACTTCCTCTTATCATAGACAATCTGTTTTAGGCAAGTTCTTTTATTTCTACTGGAGTATTAATGTTTGTACTTCTGCCATTCCTGTCAATAACACTGGAAATGACAGTGTCTGCATCCGCAAAACCTCAAGTCTCAGTGGTAAATTGTTTAAGAAAACACAACACAGAATTTAGGAGTGCTGGATACCACACTTTTAAATTTAACAAACTGAAATTTGTGACCCAGGTTTATATAGTACATTTTCCATTTCCACTGAGATGATCCTATTCAGGTGGTAGTAGAAGTACAAAAACGCAACACTTAATTATAGTGCTCTGGATTGCAATGGAGTAAAATTAATATATAATGAAAATACTTTATTAACGTACAAGTAAGTACTTCATTCCTATTTTTGCTGTAGAATTCTTGCTGAGAAGCCATTTGGATAACTTATTGTTAGAGCACTGGCTCCATCTACTGACAAGTGCTGCAAATTCCTCATCCATTTTAACTATTATCTTTAGTGTCATCATTACAGTTTTCCACTGTGCCTGGCCTCCCTTGTGTAACATACTGACATGGTTGTGAGATAATAAGATATGGTCCTTTATCCTTTTAGTGACCACTTTGGGCCTTTGCCAAAAGACAGGACATCATTGTGCAGCTTTGGTTACAGGATTTAGACAGACTCACTTTCCTTAGCAGGAACAGAAAGACTAATCAGCAGCAGCAACGTTACCTCTTCTTTTAAAAACTATGCAAATTAGCATCGATGGACGGTGCTACTGGCTGCAGCCACAACAGGAGGGGAGGCCAACACAAGTAAACAAGTTACACAAGTGCCAGGACAATGCTACTCATTTTAGGACCAGTAACACTGTGATGGTAAACGTGTGAGAAGTAGGCACCAGTGGTAATAGCTCCACAGTAGTAGTAGCAGTAGTAGCTTGCAGTACTCTGTATAACTGGTGCATTAATAACAACTGCAGTGGACTTGGATAGTTGGGCTATAGTTCATAACCAATACAAAGCAATTAATATTAGCAGAGTAAAGACTGTGACAGCAATAGCTATATCTATCTGAGTAATTCTGTAGTTAGATACAATGTACCCCATAAAACGATAAAGATATCTGCTCCACGTTACAATGTACGTTTACTAGCAAGCTATATGCCTTCCAATACGCATGCGCCGCCGGCTGTTCGCGGTTGCGCCAACTTGTAGAGGATGTTGCTAGCCAATGTAGATGCACAGCCTTTTCACAACAATAACATCAACCAAATTCGTATCTCTATATAACTGATTTGAGGATTTTACTATCTGAGCGCTATCGGAAATCTTACATCGGACTGCGCTACGCCGACTTTCCATCTGTATTTCGGGGCTACATATTCTGTTGACAATGGGAGCGGAGGGGTTTGGAAATTTACAAAGCTCCTTTTTGGAGGAGCAGAGACAGAAATCATGGCTGGCTAGCTAGGCCGCAGATGGATTTGTAGTTGGCAGCAGCAATATACTGATATTAAATATTCGATGTCGGATTGGCACTAGTACCTAAAAGAAGCCCGCGTTTTAATTCCACGATTGCCGTTGTTTTTTGTCTGGTTTTGGATCAACAATATAAGCTAGTGAACCGACTAGCTTCACAACCTTGACTGGTTGACGTAGTTAGCTTCTGCAGACAGCTATCGATAGTTAGCATCGCTTGACCAGCTGCTGGTCAAAAGAATTTGGAATAATACGTTTATTGCGGGGTTTACTTGCATTGTTGCAAGTCTAGTATATAGTTGTACTGCTATTTCTATTCGTAGCGTCTACTTCTGGATGAATGTGGGACAAAATGGAGACCCCAACGATTGTGTACGATTTGGATACCTCTGGGGGCTTAATGGAGGTGAGGTTGCTATATGGAGGCTATAATTAGGTTTAATGTTTTCTTATTTCTAAAGCATTAATGTATATACCAACATGATGACTGCAGACGTAAACAGACATCAATAGCTTGCTGTCGAAAAATTCCTCGGCTAACTTAGCTAAGTCAATAGTTCGGGTTTCTAACGGAGGCCACAAGTGAACATTACCGCTCTGCCAAGACCTTAGCATGAAATGGCATAGAAGGCACGAGCCTATACATTTATATTCCTATTCTCTAGACAAATAAAAAGATGGGTCAACCGTGATCTCACACTGAACAGCTTAACAACTTTTACAGAAAATCCAAACACTGTTGGCTCCTCCGAAGTCCGATGAGATCGAGAAACGGAGTCGGAAGTTGGTCAGAGACGTCCGGCGGAGCGGCAGGGCCACCAACCATGACACCTGCGATAGTTGCCGGGAGGGGGGGGACCTCCTGTGCTGCGACCACTGTCCTGCAGCTTTCCACCTCCAATGCTGGTAAGTTAGTTATTTGAACAAAAAGACAGAGTGCACAGGGACACACTGTAAACACATAAATGCATGCTAAGTGTAAAACTGAGTATGCTAACTGGATGTAGCATACTCCGTGAGTGAGGATTGTTTCCTTCAATTATGACGTTTTGTTGTTATTGGTGCTGCGTAATTGAGCGTGTGGCATATCACCAGAGGTATGTGAATTAAATTCTGTACTCGGGTGCGCTGACTTTTACTAGTCGTTGATCAGCACACATCCGCTACACAACTGTTCCTTTTTTAAATTCAAATTCAGCCATTGGTGGTTTACCTAATTTCACACTGTATTCCCCGTACGGAGCAACCAAGAAGGGCAGTCGTGAGCCCTGTGTAGTGCTTTGTAAAGTTGAATTCAGTTTCACATTGTTGCTTGGGGAATTCACATAAACTGTTCACCCACACATCACATTACAAATTAAATTATCTATCTGGTTTACTTAGAAGCTAAAAACAAAAGTGTACGTTTAATGGATAGTTTACGGTAATTTTTGGCGTCGAGAAACCTAAAGTAGCTAATCGTTATATTACTCCGCTCTACGCGCGGGTGTCTCGTATATTATATATGTCTCCTGGTTAATTGGACAGCTAATGTAGCGATTTTTCATTCGTTATTGTCAATGGAAAAATCCTGTCACTGTGTGGCCTAAGAGAAAAGCGCTGGTAGCGTTTTCCGTTAAAGCGGCTGTAGAACCAACTTGCAGTCGGTCCTCCCCTCCTGTTGTGGCTGCAGCCAGTGGAGCAGCTGCTGCTAAAAATGGAGTCGAAGCTGCCTCTGTTTACAATATGGCGACCTCCCTGCTCTTTTTTCTATTCCACCGCCATCTTACAAACCGAGTTCTAAATGAAGGGCTTTATAAAGAACACTGGTGTAAAATTTAGTTATTTTTTGATATGTAATAGCCGCACGGCAGTTTTTGTTATGGAGCTGCCGTCCCATTGTAGCAGGTGTCCGGGGCCGCTTCGCACTGCTCCGCTAAACATCTGCTTCCATGACTATTTTAACTTTGGTATTTGGAAGAATGGACTGCACGCTGCAGGTTGGTAACCAGACGGAGTTTCCTTATAAGGTCAGGGTGTGAACGGTGAACATCTGTATGGCTTGCAGTTATTTCATATGGCTGCACATTGCAAAGAAGCTTGACGCACAAAGGTGTGTTATCTTAAAGATAACAATATGTAACTTGTGATAATCTTTGATAGTAAATGGGTCAGAATACTGCAGATTTAAACCCCTTATAATGGGTCTTTTATATATCATTACATTGGCATTATTACCTTCCTCAATACACAATCCATATAGTTGTGTATATTGTGTTGTGTATTTTGTAAGATTACAGTTCTCTATAGTTGCAAAACAAACGCAGAGAAATGGGAAATTGTGATTTCTTAATACACCATCTCTTTAGTGTAATGTAATTGTAAATCCACAAGATGGAGGTAGACCAGTGCAGAGAGATTTAATTTACATTATAAAAACAATAAGAAAACGGAGTTAATCCCCTGTAACTATCTATCAAATCCGATTTTATTTTATCCAAATAATCCAGTATCACTAAAATAATAAAATTATTTTGCCTCAGTGTGCAACAAACTTTTTATGTCCATTTATGTCCTTAGTCCATAAATGGATATTGAATATTTTCCAAGACCAAGTATTGCTTGCAAGAGCAATTAGAAAACTGGGGACCTATATGCCAATACATAAAGAATCACTTGTAAAATGAGACACCATAATTTTGAAGAATTATGTCATAAGTGCACAATAATGTTTATAAATATATCTGCAATAATTATCAACATGATAATGTAGTAATGTATAGTAATAATGTGTGTTTTATCCTCCCTCTAAAGCAACCCACCTCTTAGTGAAGAAATGCTTCCACCAGGAGAATGGATGTGTCACCGCTGCAATGTTCGAAAAAAGGTATTGGGCATGTCTCCTCTCTTAGACCCACAGTCTTCCACCAGAGTTACTCCCATGCCACTTTTGAAAAGTAAAGTTTTTTTGTTTATGAAATGGACTTAACAGTCTATGTTTTGTTTTGGTTGTTTTTTTCTTTGTTTCTCTGATCAGAAACGTGAGCAGAAATCAGAACAGACAAATGGTCTACCTGAGAGGTCTTCAGCCAAGCGCTCTTCATCCCCAGCTGTGGAGCTGGAGCTCAGTGCTGGCCCTCTGCGGCTTGATGGCTTGCCTCCGGGAGCTGGAGCAGCAGGACCCGGTCTAAGGGTGGCCCAAGTACGTCTCTTGGATCGCAGGACCAGCAGTAGGCCTAGTAGTCGGCCTGGGACACCTACTTCCAACACTTCATCCACTCCAACCCCCTCAGAGGAACAGAATGACGGGGAAGAAGAGGCAGCAGAACCAGAGGATGAAGAGCAGGGTGCAGAACTGGAAGGTGCTGCACTATCTCCTTCAACACCTCGCCTCCTCAAGAGACCATTTCAGCTGCTAATAGCAGCTGCTATGGAGAGAAACCCCACACAATTCCAGCTGCCCAGCGAGCTCACCTGTACAACTACACTGCCAGGTCAGTCATGACCACCTACCTAACTATGACACAGTCTATGCTACTTTTTGGTTCATTCAAATATAGGTTAGGGTTAACTTGAGCAATAACAAGTTCAGATGTGCCATTCCATCAATGTAAGCTATACAGCCAAAAGTTGTTTTCTGAAACTTGTATGGCCTCCAACCGTTTGTAAGCTAGTTCTTCTGTGAATCTGAGTTTTGCATAGAATGAATATTACTTTCAAATAGGTTTTATAGATATCAATTGTGACCTGTTGTTGGATCCTGTGGCAAAGGTTGAATAACTACTAAAACAGACATTCCACAAACCATACTACAAGTAGATTAGGCAGGTTAGAGAAAGCAGATAATAAAAACAAAGTACTGCATGCTGGGTACAAAATGGGTCCTGGAATGTATTAAGCAATACAGATTTCAGTCTGTTACAGCAGAAGGATTTCTGTGTAGGACTGTTAGAAAAATGTTTCTGTCTTGTTTGAAATTGTAGGCAGCAGCAAACGTAGGAGGAAAGAGGAACTGCTAGGGAAGCCATTCAGGAGGCCTCAGCATGAACTGGATCCCAATGGTCTGGTCCCTCTACCAGTAAAAGTCTGCTTTTCTTGCAACAGGTTAGCATTACCTGATTACTGCATATACACAGATGAACACACAGGCATCTAATGTTTTCATATGCTCTTCTGTTTCTTTTTATTCCCCTTTACAGAAGTTGCAGGTTGGCTCCATTGATCCAGTGTGATTATTGTCCTCTCCTGTTCCACATGGACTGTCTGGACCCTCCACTCACAGCTTTACCTGCTGGAAAATGGATGTGTCCAAATCATGTTGAGCACTTAGTGGTAAGAAGTATGCTCTTGGCTTGGAAATAAACTTTTGTTTCTTAAATATTATTTTTACTTTTGGCACAAGACACAAGACAAGACAGCACAACATAATAATTAGATTTCCATGTCAAATGTTTGTCTGATGTCTAGCTGAATCAGAAGAGTCTGAGGTTGTCCAGCCGCTGTCAGCTCTTCGACCAGTTCCAGGACAGGATGTCACAGCATGCTGTCAAGTTGGACTTCCTGCGTAGGGTTCATCGTAAGAATGCACCTAATCGGCGTACCTCTCTCCTGCACAACAAGAAGACCATCAAGGTAGGCTGGCTGCCTCACTGTGGCAATGTAGACAGTGTAATGGTAGAGTTCTGATGCCAGTATTTCTCCAGGGGTGAAATACATTTTTTAATGGTCAGGCCTGAATTTCTGAAATAGTCCTGTGGTAAACAGATATAGGCTAAAAAGTCACTGCATGCATCTTATCTCTTACTGTGCACTGACTCACAAACTTATACAAACCATGTTATGCATTGAAAATGTTTGGGTTTCTGTTGTTAAATAAAAATAAATGCTGATGGAACAGACTAACAGACAGTTTTATGTTCAGCTACTTTGAATATGACAGTTGTCGTGTTTATTCAAATAAGTTAGAATATGTTAAGAAAATGGAAGTTAAAGCAATGCACTTTGATTCACTCTTGGACTCAGGTGCCAGATGCCATCAAGTCCCAGTACCAGAATCCTCCCCCCATCCTGCTTCCTGCAGGACTGCGCCAATTGGAGCTGGTTTGTAGAGGTGTTCCCGACCATCAGCCCTCAAAGCACCTCACCACAGAGGCGGAGCAGGAGGAGGTGGGCAAAAGAAAAAAGAATTTACTTTAGGAGAAACTAGACACAATATCTTTTTATGCTGTAGACCTAGTTACTAACAAAAGATAAGTTGCATCTATCTACCTGACTGTACAGCAGTAGCCATGAGTCAAGTCTCTCAAATATGGTGGTAGATGGCTTTATATTAAAAAACAATACAAAACATAATGTGCATCAGCTCCATGAGTTCCACTAGTTTAAAGTTCATTTCAAATATTGGAATAGAATGAAATCATGATATAACTTGCTTGTCTTTATTACTTCATTAGACAGAGAATGTTTCTAGAAAAAATAGATTGATGCATCTCACTTAAAAAAAATGGTTCTATGTTGAACAGTGGCTTCAGGATGTTATCGCCCTCCAGTGCAGCATCATGCGACACCTGTCTACCAAGCAGAAGGCTTCATCCACAGTGCTGTCCACAGAGTGGGCGTCTGAACAGAAAGCAATTACTAAATCATGTGAGACATTAGAGGATAAAAAAATTCAGGCCTCTTTAGAAAGGACTTTCTCTGACCCCTGCTCTAAATCCTGGACTATATCTGATGACCTACAAGGGACCTCTCTTTCAAAAGACCACCCAGGTGAGCTGGGTGTTTATAAATGCAGCATGACTCCATGTCAGAACTGTAGGAAATCTAGTGAACCTCTATCAGAGCAGTGTCAGCCTCCTAAAGCTAATGGACCTGTAGTCTGTAACAGTGCCTCAGACTGCTGCAGGCAGGCAGAGCTCCAGCACAGATTGAAGCCCAGTACAACTTCCCAAGACTTAGCTCCTGTCTCTAGTCTGGTGAACCATATAGGCACAGAAATGGTTAAAAAGGAGCCTGAAAACACTACAGGGGCCTGCACTCAGAAAAACTGCCCTGCACTGACGATATGGCCCCACGTCAGCAAGCAGAACCACAAGGATCCGATGGAACTCCAAAAGAAGTGTATGAGCAGTGATGAACCCCCCCTCTACTCAATCACTAGCAGTTCCCACTCAGACACACCACCACCGAAAGGCAGCCAGGAGCTCGACTCAACCAAGCTGGGACTCTCACCACCACCTACTCGAGGTACATGTTCAAAATGTAGTAAAGTTCTCACCATTAATAAGTCTCCCAGGTTCACTTGAGCTTCTCTTGGGATTTTATTAGTAAACATTTACATCGTAGCACTCTGTGTTCACCAACAATAGCCAATGATTACTTGATTGATGATTATTTTTAGTACATGTATTGTTTGTTTTTTTTTTTTTTCATAGAAAAAAATATAAATCCACACAGACTATATATCTGAATGCACCTCTTGATTAATTACATAATGACACTGCAATTCTATGGGAAAGGACCATCAAATCATGACCAATTAGACTAATAAATGAATCAGCACATTAATCAGTAATAAAAATAATAAGTGCTTGGAGACCTAATCCAATATAAGTGGGAGGTCTCAGAAAGGTGTAAAATGAAAGTCAGGCTTAGGTTTTAAAAAAGTGTTCATAGTTGTAAAAATAGCTGTTAAATTCTGTTAAATACAGTCAGTGGTCATTTTTTGCAGCTTGTAGTTCTTGACACATTTTCACTGTGCAACACTCACTCACTGAAATACCAAGCTATCCACTGCAGTCCATTAGCTCCCTCTTGTGGTCATTGGCAACAATTTCCCAGCTGTTTGAAGTTGAAAAGAAAGATTTATTAAGTAATTAAAACATTGAACACCATTTAACATTTTTAAAAAGATACTGTTGAACATAAAATAAATATTTCTAATTTGGTCGCATGTTGGTGAGCAATCTTTCAAATTAATGTTAGTGGGTTAACTTGTATGTTTCTCCTCTACAGAGATAAAGTGTGGACCTGAACTGATGGAGTCACTGCTGCCCAGTACCTTCTCCTCTATTGCTTCCCTGTCCAGCTGCATGACAGATGGAAAGGATGATCATGGAGGTTAGGGTGGTGATAGTTTGTAGCACAGAAATGTCATGTCTGTGCTGAAGCAATAAATAATAATGTGTGTTTATGTGCGTGTGTAGGGATTGAGCTGGACAAACTGGATGCGGACATGATAAAGCTCTTGGCCTGGCAGAGGATTCAGCAGCTCTTCCCCCCAAAAGCCCCTAGCTCTCTGGCTTCACCAGCCACCAGTGCCATTTCGAAAACCCTATCCCCCCACCCTGAGAGTAAGACACTCACTCGCAAGGATGAACAAAGTTTTCTGAAAGTATTTCCATAGTTTAAAATGTGGATCTGTTCCTACAGGTCAGAAGAAGGTGCAGGCCCGAGCTGTCTTCTACCCTCTGACAGGCAAAGGAGGAGCTGTCAGCATGTGCTATAGGACATTATACATAGGATCTGGTAAGAAATGCTGACTATAGTGCTGTACTGTAGACTGTGTTGTCTTTACCGCTTTAATAATGTTTTATGTAGGCAAAGTTCTTGTAGATCTGCTTTTGTTTAGAACACAGGTTTGTGTACTTTTATTTAAGTAATACTGTACTCTGGACACCTTGAATAATTTGTGCCTTTGATCAGTCTGAGAGTGGTGTGTAAAGTGGCTGGAAACAGTATATGAACCCTTTGGAATGTTCTGGTTTTAAATGGTCAAAAATGTGACCTGAATGCTGCCAACAAACCAAAAATTATACACTTTAAATTATTGGACTGACTACAGCTTGAAGCTGGCTTGGTGTTATGGCTATTTTACTTCCATTTCCCAATCTCACCTAAATAGTGTTGCCTTTCTTTTAGCACAGATTTCACTTTTTATTAAGTACAGTGTCTTTTTGATTTGAATTCCCTTCTGAATTTCTGTTCTCATGGGATTAACAGGATTTGCAGTATTATCTATTGCCAGAACTTGCAGTTTTTATGACCACTCGTTAAGTGTGGTGCCCACTTGACTCAGTCGTCAGGTGTTCCAGACTGTCAAAGATGGCAAATCTCTGATCTCTGGTGGAAACTCTGGTCTTCGGGTGTGACCCATCAGTGTTTGAATGTCTTAGTCTTCAGATATGTCGTATTGGACACAGGAAGTTACTATAGATCAGAGGTGCAAAGTAATGTTGGTAGAACTTTGGTACAGTTTTGAGGTACTTAAGCATTTTTATTTCAAGTTACTTTACTCCATTACATTTAGTAGGAAATATTATACTCTTACTTCACTACATGTATTTTATAGTTTAGTTACCATTTCCTTTGTAGATGCAGGTATTTAAAACAAGATATAAGTATTTATCTTGGTGCAAAGATATGTTGATTTATTCACAGGACTATGAACCTTGAGGTAAGCATAAGAATAAAAAAAAAATGTTGTGTACCACCAGCATGTAGACCTGATGCCCGTCATTTGTTCTCAGCCCTATCAAAATTTAATTATGCACATTTAACCTTTATGTTAAGTACATAATAATAATAAAAACAGTAATATCATTACTGTTTTCTAGATATATTAAAATGAATTCTGATTGTACTGAGTTGTCAATTCAGTTAGGTGTTGTTGATGTCATTAGCCTGGAAGTTCACACACTTTTAATAGGTGGTGACAGTTATAACCCGTTGATCTGAAATTTGATCATTTTTAATTTCTCTGTGGAACCTTTTTTTTTTCTTTCAAATTGAACTTTGTGTATTAATGCATAAAAGTATCTAACAGGCATTAAGTTTTGCCTTAATATTACAGTCATTACCCTTCTAATGTTTTTGTAAAGGTGCTGACATGGATGTGTGCCTAACCAAATATGGTCATTGCAACTACATATCGGGGAAACATGCCTGTATTTTTTATGATGAGGTATGTGTTTTTTGGTTTATTGATGACATATTGAAGTGTGGAATTTTACTATGCCATAGTTCTACTCTTTTTTTAAAGCATGAAAGTACAGTTGTTGTTGAACATTATGTAAATTATTTCCCTGTGTCCTTTTTAGAATACCAAACATTATGAGCTGCTCAACTACAGTGAGCATGGCACCACCGTTGACAACGTGCTCTACTCATGTGACTTCTCTGAAAAGGCCTTGCCATGTCCACCAAGTGGCTTGGTGGCCAAAGTCCAAGGTGTCATTCGTGAGTACATTGTAGTTGTACACTCTTCATAGTGTGTGCAGTTTAGAGACTCAACAGTGAGTTGAGTCTCAGCTGTGTTAGGGAGGAGTGTCTCTGATGGGCACCACTGTTTCAAAGACTCGATGATGCTGGTGTAGACATGCCAGCAGAGTGAACTAACTTCTCTCCTGGCATCCACAACAGAACATCTCTGCACAAGCTGTCGTTTCATCATTCGGTCCACTCTAACAAAACAACTCCCTTTTTAAAAGGCAAAATTAATTAAATAGTATCAAAATGAAATATAGTTGAACCAGTTGACCTGTTGCATTCAAGGGAATCTGATGACTTACTGGCATTGTAGTTGTACTACCAGTTGATTCCACCAGCTCTGAGATTCTACTTCTGTGTTTCATCCTTTGTTGCTAACTTGCAGTGATAACATGTCAAAGCATTTTGTGCCTGTCTTCATATTTATGTGTTCTCTGTGCAGGTCACAGTAATAAGCATGAGGAGGACGAGGGTCCCAGCTCTGTGGTTGGTCTGTTGCCAACTGGTGGAGTGATGAGCAGCCAGCCTCAGGACAGTTTGGAGCTATTGTGCAGCTGTAAGGCGAGCAGCTCCAGCCTGATCGGAGGCAGCGGGGCAGGATGGGAGGGCACAGCTCTGCTCCACCATGGCAGCTACATCAAATTGGGCTGTCTTCAGTTTGTCTTCAGCATCACTGAGTTTGCCAGTAAGCAGCCCAAAGAGGAGCAGACTGCTGCTCCTGCCACCAGTTGCATGAGCACCTGCAGCAGCTACAGTGCAGCCAGCACTAATACCAGCACCACCCCTATCTACACACCACCACCACCCAACACTGCCACAGTGAGCAGTCCCTCCAGCCAGGATGAGACTGACACTGAGACTGTCCCTCCCCACCAAGTGCCCGTACTGCGCTCCAACTCTGTTCCATGACCCACACCGAAACTCCCACCCTCCCTCTTTTTCTTTTGAAACCTTCCAAGTCACAATGAAGGGAAAGCTGCATAGCTGGTTGGTTAACAGGGAAAAGTTATTTTTTTCATTTTTAATGGTTTATATCTTTGCATGAACTTGAAGTATTATTGACAATCTCTTGTTTTTGAACGACTGACAGTAACCTTATGTTTACTTCAGAGTTTTAGCAACATTATTTACCTTTGCTCTGTTTTTCCTTTGTCAGTATATTAGTTATGTATGGTGTAACATTACTTTGTCAGTCAGCCCATTTAGCACAATTTTTTTATTTTGTAGTATTGGATTCCATATATTCAAAGTTCTTTTGCTGCTTTTGCACCACAGGTAGCTATATATGTATGAAAACATACATGCGTATACACTATAATATGTATATATAATGTAAAAATATATAATTCAGTGCCTCTCAATTTGAGAAACATTGGATTTCATGTAGATTTACCATTATTTGGTTTTTATCTGTACAGTTCATGGAATTTGTGATACTGTGTAGAATACCAGAAGTTTTGTGGTAAAACTTGTTCTTAGTCAGTACTTTCCGCTGTAGTCCATCTGTAAATACCATAATGTTTTAGCACTCATTTTAACATCATGTGCTGCTCTGTATATAAGCACTCTTTGTTGTATCTGCTTGTCTGTTCAAACATGTAAATACAGAAAGATTTTCTAAGAACAAACTCAGTTGATATGTCCTGTTTTTTTCTGCCTTGTTGCTTTCTGACATTCATTTAATCTACCAACAAATTAAGAAATCACACTGAATTATAATTGTTTGGTTCAAAACCTAGTAGTAGAGGCCAAGACATTTCTTTACCTCACGTGCAGCTGTGATGGGAAATTAATAATTAGCTCTCATCTGTTAAAACTGATTCACCCTTGTTACACTAAATAGCCACTCTAAAGCTGCTCAGCATTTTTCACTAAAAGAACAAGGTTTTGTCACCTAGAGGCTCAGCACCCTTAAGTTAGTCCTAGTTAGATACATACAACAGCATTATTATAACCATGGTTTTAATTTGAAGTATGTTGCTAATTGAAAAAAACAATTATTTGGAGTAACGGCACCAAATAAAATCCAAGCTACACGATTTAACATGAAGATGGCTGCACTGAGCTATTACACTAATATTATGCCAGATTTCGAGGAATTGTAACGTATTTCTATTTTCTGCTAGTGCATGATCAACTACATATTGTACTTTTACTCCACCATGTGTTGTGACTTTCCTGAACCTGATTTATAAAACCAAGTAGGCCCTACTTGTTTTGGAGCCATGGGTTTATCGCGACACCTGCTGTTTTGTTAACGTAAACAGGGAAACCTACCGGAAGATATCGTGCTTTGCCTTTTAGAACAAATTTTAGCTTGTTATAGAAATCACATTTTACTTCTAAATAATTTGAGCTTTTCCACTTTAAGATATGCGTCGTATCATGATATATATTTTTACAGGACTTTCGAGACTTCCGTGTTTAACTAATATTATAAAACATGTTTGAGTCATCCACAAAGACTTAATTTTGAAGTGGATACCGGAACAAGATCGATGCACGGAAATTATGTGCATGGTGGTATCAGTCTGGAGCAGCGATGTCTGTGTTGCTTTGCTTCGCAGCGGCGTTGGTTTTCCTTTATGTGATACTGTACTATGTTGTGTTCAGAGGAACGGGATTCTCAAATTCAGTGAGGCTGGATGGGAAGACGGCCATTGTCACAGGTAGTAGGCATTATAAACAAGTTCTCACTGTTTTCTATAACACTCACCTAACCCTCTGATGCGCCTTACTCGAACGTTTGCGTTTCACATGCATACAAAGTAACATCTTCCTTAATATGAACATGTTTCCTGAGCTTTTGTTCATTCCAGATCTCTTGATATGATCTCAGTGATATTACAGCCTACTGCTACTGAATCCCTTAACTGCTTTCAAGGAACCAATTTAGCTGGATGAAAAAAAAAGATGATAAAGGGAATTTTCCTATTTTCTTATCTTACTCTGACTAAACCTTTTCTTGTATATCAGTAGTTTTTAATTCATTAGTTTAAGAAGAAACAAAGATTACAAACAGAAACAAATATAATATGGCATAAGTCAAAACCTTGTAGTTCTGTTCAGAACCACTTTGAACTGGTCTCTACTGTAATAACCCAATAAATGACAGGATTTTAATGAAAGTGTGTGACAGTGCCTTTTCCAGTTTGAGGCATGTGAACTGCTTTTCTGCACAGGAAGCAACACTGGCACTGGCAAGGCCACCGCTTTGGATCTGGCAAAGAGAGGAGCCAGGGTGATCCTGGCTTGTCATAACAGGGAGAAATCTGAGGCTGCTGCTTTTGACATCCGTAGAGTAAGTACCAACCACGCCAATTAAAAAAGAATGTCACTTCCTACCTATGTATCGGCTAGTGGCCACTGGTGTGTAATTATTTATTTGTAAAGTTTGTAGACTGTCTGACCTTTTCACATTCTATAGCAACTCCTCACTGAGATACAGCGGCATCAGAAAATATTCATCCCCCCTATTGCACACTTTACTGGATTATCGTAACTTTTTAATTTTTTTGTTTCCCTATCAATCTACACACATAGTCCATAATGACGAAGTGAAAACATGCTTTTATCACATTCTTCCTGGCTATCTTTCAAGCACAGTTAGATTGGATGCAAAGCATTTGTGAACTTCTTCAGGTGTCTGTGGCTGGGTTTTGGCTGGGCCCTTCAAAGACAATAATGAAGCCTTTCAAGTGTTGTCTTGATTGTTTGCTTCAGGTTATTGTGGTGCTGAAAGGTGAACTGTCACCACACCAATACTCTGGAACAGGTTTTCTTTAGACACTTATGCATTCAGCTAAAAAAATATTTCCCTCAACTTTTACCAGTCTCCCTGTCCCTGCCACTAAGATGCACACCCATAGCATGATGCTGCAAACACCATGCTTTTCCATACAGTTAGCATTGACCAGGTTATGAGCAATGTTCACCATTCACAGTGCTTGGTGTGCTGCACAAGATTTCATTGTGTTTCTCATCAGACCAAATCATATTTTCCTTACACTTTGAATCCTTTAAATACGGTGCCTATAAAAGTATTCATTTATCACTGGATGTTTTCACTTGTTATATTTTTACAATATTGAATTATATGGTCAGTCTATTCAATTATTTATTTATGACACTGGTCAAGAAAAATCCTTTTTTTTATTTTAAAGTGGAACAGGTCTCTAAATAAATAGCCAATTGAAAATAGACACACATACACACAAAAACCCAAATTAAATCGGCCATAATTCAGTGTTGTGGTTGCTGTGGTAGTCAGACTGTAATTGAGATTTTGGCAGGACATTTACACTGTACGTACAGTATACACTCCTGTGAGGGACCAAGCAGGCAGGCAAGAGGAAACACGTCGATTGTCACCAAATTACACAACATATGTAAGAACTGTTAGGGCCCATAAAAGAGGTCAAAAAAAAAAAAAAAAAAAAACTCAACAAAGTAGACTAGACAAACAGAACTTCAACTGAATAAACCGTCTAATAAAACCAACTGACCTACCAAAAGGAACACACAGGGGAACATATATAATGGCTGATCAGACCATTTAACACAGAGGGGGTTACTACACACACATACTACCAACAAAACTTCAAAACAGTACAACATCACGGTCAATCATTTCAGTTGTAAATAATTGATTAATTAATCAAAAATAACTCCCTCCACAAAGGACTAATATTGATATAGTACATACATAGTCCACAATATGCCAACCTAAATTCCCCCTCACAGATAGTAGACTATGGTACAGTCCAATGAGCCTCTTCCTGTGTAAAACAGGAAACAATCCTTTGCCCCGGCCTGAGAAGACGGGTTTCAGCACTGGTAACTCAAAGCAATATATATACCAGTGCAACCTCAGCACTGGTAAGAAGATAACTAAATGTGCACGCTACAAATAGAAACTAATGTACTGGGAAACAAACGAAATAAAGTATATTAAATGAACTTTGACTGCTTTCTTTCTTTAACTTCCAAATGTATAAACTTAATCTTTCTAAAGGTATAAACCAATACCTGAGGATTACCCACAGGCCATCACAACTCCCCTCTAAAAGTATTGGAACAGTGAGGCCAAATCCTCTATTTCTGCTTTAAGCTGAAAACATTCGGGTTTGAAAAAGATGAATATGAGACAAAAGATCAACATTCCACCTTTTATTTCCAGGTGTTTATGTTTGGATCTGATACACAAGTTAGAAGATAACACCTTTTGTTTGCACTCACCCATTTTTCATGTGAGCAAAAATATTAGAAAATGTGTGTTTTGTTGCCCCGGTGTGTCCTATTACATTGATTACTCAAACAATTAATAGCACTGAATGTCTACGTTCAGTTTCAGATTTGAGATCAGGCTACATTTTAGTTAAGAGCATAACATAAAAAACAGAGAACTATGGGTGAAAAACAATTGCAAAGCTGAAAAGATGGAAAATCAATCAGAGCCATTGCACAAATGTTAACCATAGCCAGTATAATCATTTGGAATGTCCTGAAGAAGAAAGAACTGGTGTACTGAGTAACAGATATGAAACGGGTAGACTAAGGAAGACAACAGTAGTTGACGACCAAAGACAAATGTTAGTGACATCAGCTACAATGTCCAAAGAGCAGTAGTGAAGGTATCACAATCTACTGCTGGCAGAAGACTTTATGAACAAAAGTACAGACGACACCAGAAGATGCAAATCACTCGTTAGCAAGAAGAATAGGAAGGCCAGGTTGGAAAGTTTTATGGACTGATTATGAAACTTTGCCAAAGTAATCAAAATGCTAAAGCAAAACACACTGTTAAAAAACAAAGGAGCTAATCAGGAATCAAGAAGTGGAAGGTTTTTGACTGGACAGTCTCCCAACTTAGACTTATAGAGCATGCATTTTACCTACTGAAGGGAGTTACCCCCAGAACAAACAACAACTGAAAGAAGCTGCAATGCAGTCAGTGGGTCACAGATATTGATGCAGTTATTGCAAGGAAAGGATTTACAGCTGAATATAAAGTCTTATTCACTGTTCTGTTCTCTGTTCCACTACCTTTGCTCACATGAAAATGGGTGGGTTTAAACAAAAGGTGCTATCTTCTAATTTGTGTATCGCATCCAGACTAGATTTGTGTTTTACAACCAGGCATAACCATCGGTACTGTTTTCTAGGAGAGTGGGAACAATCAGGTGGTTTTCATGCAGTTGAATCTGGCAAGTCTGAAGTCTGTGAGCAACTTTGCAGAAACCTTCATGAACACTGAACCTAGATTGGACATTCTTATCAACAATGCAGGTGAAGATGTGGAAATATGATCTTATACAGATTTTTAGCCCTTATACCATTCAAGTACAGTAAGTGATTGAAGCCATAATACAGTATGTACTCTGTTTAAGGTGTGTTGGGCCCAGGACATACTGAGGATGGCTTCGGCTTGGCATTTGGGGTGAACCACCTGGGCCACTTCCTGCTAACCAATCTTCTTCTGGAGCGAATGCAGCAGAGCGGTCCCAGCCGTGTGGTCACCGTGGCTGCACGACTTCATTGCATTGGAAACATTGACTTCCCTCATCTGGCATCAAAAAAAGATTTGGTGTCGGGTCAGTCTGTGTGGCACAACCTTCAAGCCTACTGCAACAGCAAGCTTTGTAATGTGCTCTTCACCAGGCAGCTGGCCAACAGGCTGGATGGCACCAGTGTGACTTGCTACAGTCTGCACCCAGGTCAGTGTCTGCTGCACATGTAGGAATTTTCGGTGATGAAACATATCGGTGTCTGAGTGTGTGTGAATGGGTGAATGAGATGCAGTGTAAAGTGCTTTGCGTACCAGCTAGGTAGAAAAGCGCTATATAAGTGCAGACTGTTTACCATTACCTAATGGAGATCCAATTTTAAGAGTTTTGTTAATATTGAGGAAGTTAGACTGAATTGTATGATGCTTTTGGAGGATATAGTTTTGTTACATACTTCACACTGAGTTACTTTCAAATATTTTGTCAAAACTAAATTTATACAGTTCTAATTTTTTGACTGATGAAACACATCATAGGCAATACAGACCTGGAAATGTGGTACTTCTGAGCATTAATTTAGCATCTACTGTGGGTGACATCCAAATGGGTTGTATAAGTGTTCTTGTAGATGCTGTGTTTGCTGCTTCAGTGTGACTGTGGCTTCAGCTAAATCTAATGCATGCTTTGATTATCTCTATCCTTCCCAGGAGTTGTCTACACAAAAATTGGTCGCAGTACGAGCTGGTGGCTACAGCTTCTCTTTACACTCTTTGCCAAGCTCTTCTTTATAGACCCTGAGAGGGGGTCCCATACCATCCTGTATTGCAGCCTGCAGGAGGGCATTGAACCACTCAGCGGACGCTACTTCTCTGACTGTGCCCTTCAAGAAGTAGGGGCCAAGGCACGAGATGATGCCCTGGCAAAGAAGCTGTGGGAGGTGAGTGAGAGGTTAACTAGTTTATCATTGCAGACTGAATCCTAATACACAGCTGGCTAACTGTATGAACTCTCAGTCCCTTATAGACCTCAGTAGGTCTTACTGCTCTGTTTCTTTGAGGGCTGCTTTCTGTTTGCTGTTGTAGATTTTTTGAATAATGAATAATAATTGAATATTATTTTTTTACACAGGGCAGTGATATTGAGGGAGGGGCCTGTGACATAGGGTTTATTATACACTGTATTAAAAGTTTAGTGAAAACAATGTATGACTGTATATGTGTGCTTTATTTGTCTTTTCCCTTTTCTTTTCTCTTATTTAAAAAAAATAAAAAATTCTATTTCTCAATACACTGACATCTTCTAATAATCAGATCAGGACAAAGTTGAGAAAAACTCAACTCTTTGTGAATATCTTACAACTTCTACAACGTTATTTACCATGTACAATTTAGATACAGGGCACGCTGGCACAACATAGTTTACAGACGTGGAAAAATGTTGGTACCCCTCTGTTAAAGAAAGGTCACTGAAAGAACTTGAAACTGACAAAAGTAAAAATAAATAAAAAGAATTACCAAAAATTAACTAATGAAAATCAGAAATTGCTTTTGAGTTGTGATTCAACAGAAGTGTTTTAAAAAACAAACTAATGAAACTGGCCTGGACAAAAATGAAGGCACCTCTAAAAGATGTTAAATAATTTTATTTTTTATTTTACCACAGGGACATGTTAAACTAAAGTGTGTCCTGTAATTAGCTTCACAGGTGTCTTCAAATTTGTAATCAGTCAGTCTGCCTATTTAGAGGGAGAAAAGTGGTCACTGTGGAAGTGGAAAATTGATGACAAATTGAAGAGACAGAAAATATAAATGGTAACTAAAGAACCCAGAATAACTTCCTTAGAGATTAGAGGTGAAATCCAAGGTCAAGGTGCACCGGAATAGGATAACACAATCAGTCACTGTTTAAGCCATTATTAAGTGTACTTAATAGAAGACGACCGAGGAGGACTCCACTGATGAAAGCAAATTGTAAAAAGAAAAATTTAAAATGCATACTGACACCTGAAGCTTCTGGGAGTGCTTTGACAGATGAGACAAAAAGAAAAGTACACTGTACCTACTGTGCAACATGGAGGAGGCTTGGTTATGTTCTGGGGCTGCTTTTTAAGGCATTCTGGAGCAAAACAAACAACAAATCACTGGACTATTCTGAAGTGGCCTTCCATGTGTCCTGGTCTAAATCACATTGAACATCTGTGGAAGGAACTGACACATGCCATCTGGAGAAGGTACCCTTTAAACCTGAGACAAAATAAAACAGTGACATGGACATACGTTACAAAGACACAGCAGCAGGAGTTACAGGTACAGCCTTTAATGTGTGCAACAAGATGCTGCAGATCTTCTACCAGTCTGTTGTAGCCAGTGCAATATTCTTTGCTGTCGTCTGCTGGGGCAGCAGCATCAGAGCCAGCAACACTAAGAAACTGAATATGTATATGTATATATGTATATGTATATGTATATGCTGATCAGGAAAGCTGGCTCTGTGCTGGGGGCTTCTCTGGAACCTTTAGAGCAGGTGGTGGAGAGGAGGATGCTGCACAAACTGCTGAGCATCATGGAGAACAGCTCACATCCTCTCCACAACCTGCTTATCAAACAGCGGAGCAGTTTTAGTCAGAGACTTCTCCAGCTCCGCTGTGACAAGGAAAGTTTCAGGAAGTCATTTGTGCCAACAGCCATCAGCCTGTACAATGACTCCCTGACAGAGAGTCAGTGTCCACGCTGATGGTTTAACAATGTGTAACTTAGCCACTTTACATTCAAGTCCTACTGTGTGTTTTGTTGGTTTTACTGTCTATACTCTGTGTTGTACTGTGTCTTGTGTAGTGTAGTGTTGTGTAGATCATGTTACTCAATGTTCAAATTTTTTTTTTGTGTAATGGCTGCTGCAAAACCAAAATTTCCCCTTGGGGATTAATAAAGTATCTATCTGTCTATCTATCTATCTATCTATCTATCTATCTATCTATCTATCTATCCATCTATCTATCTATCTATCTAGTCATCTTTGCAGAGATGTGTGGGTCATTAGGGTTGTGGTCTCTTATCTAATTGGTTGACAACAGACAAAGTGAGGATGGATTAGATGTTAGAGCCCTAGTTTCGCCAGTTGAATTCAGATTAAGGCAATGGGAAATGCATATCTATAGAAAATCTGATTTCACTTGCACCAGAATCCTCTAGTGATCATGGGGGTCTAACAACATATCTTAACAGACAGAGCAGCATATTAGCGAAAGACAGTAGTAGTGTCTGTGTGAACATTCATGTTAAATACAAACACGCAGCAAATGAGAGAGTGATTGTTCAATATTAGTGATATTATATAAAGATGAATGTTGAAAAACGTGTAGACACACATTTATTAATCCTCCCACAAACACCGTAAGGCCATTAAACCTGTTCTGCTGTGGTTGCTGCAAAAAGATAAATTGGGACTGAGTCACTGGGACTCAAAAATTTGTAATTTCAGGCACAAATTTTGAATGGAACATTCAAGGTTTGTTTTTCATAAAACTGTAAATTTTATATTAAAAAAAAAAAAGAAAGTGCCCTTCTAACATACTTACCAAGTGGTAGTGGCTGGTTAGTGTCGTGGTGAGAGACTGGGAGACTGGGGTTCAAATCCCAGCTGTGGCCTACCTCCAGTAGGGGTCCTTAGGCAAGACCTCCTCACGCTGCCCTGCCTACCATTGTAACTTGTACTGACTTGTAAGTTGCTTTGGATAAATGTAAATGTGTGTCTACATGTACTAGAAAGCCATATGTGTGCAAAAATGCTGCTTAATGGACTTTTACAGTCAATTACCTGACAAGCTGAAATGTCACTCTGGTGTCCATGAAGAAGAAACCTGCTCTGAGTAAATGCCTTGTCAGACGTGAAAGTAGCTGGATGGTTTGACATGGCTAATACCAAAAGCTGATCACTGATCACTGTTCCCTCAACGGTCCAGCCCCCTTAGAAAGTTTGGTCAAAGGTGCAAAATTATGTCAATATTCAATTAAATTAATCAAAATTAGACAGATTTACCAGATTTTTTCATAAATCCTAACTTTTAAAACATAGTAATATCTAGAAAACAAACAGGAATAATGAACAGATTTTTTTTTTATTTTAGTAGCAATTAAAAAGAGGAAACTCAATTATTATGTCTTAAATTAAATCATTGTATTGCAGTTTTTCTTAAGTTTATAATGCAGTATATTTTTACGAATAGTCCAAGTAAACAATAAGACTCGTCTTTAACTGACTTATACAGCAATGTGTTGCCACAAGTAATGGGGATTATGCTCATTACACCTTAAACTTGCACATGTGGAAATCATTTTAGCAAGGACTTAGTAAATACATAACTATATGTGGAGGCAGCAAAGTGAAGGAGTAGTTAGCACAGTGGCCTCATAACGTTTAACCTGCTGTCTGAATGGGTTCTTCCTGTATGGAGTTTGCAATGCATGGCTTTCGTCAGGTCCTCCACAGCTCACACAGGGTAATATCTTGTTACATTTAAGTCATGTAATTTACATGAAATGGAATGGCAAGTCAATTCAGTAATGTTTGCTGTGTACCCGAACCATTTAGGCTTTAGATCCAAATATACAAATGTTAAAAAATAGATATTTAAATTGTTTTTTCCTGGTATTCACTTCTAGATATATTAAACAAAATGAAACATAACACTTTCGTATTAGATAATCCAAATTTTTAGTTGGCAAAAGCACTGGATCATTTGACTGACAGGTGTTTTTGATATTAAAGATGCCAGGATGAAAATGTATTTCATACCAAACAGAATAAATAAAATGGAAAATACACAATCCAGTAAATGAATGCCTCCTTAATCAATTTATGAATAAACTTTCAAGACATTAATGCTGAGAATATAAAAAGGAGAGAAACAAAGAAGAATCAAAAATGAAACTTATTGTTGTCATTTAAATTTGATACTTCATACAAGGTACATGCAGAGGACATTAACCTTGGCCTGAGAACTTAGTTCATGTACACCACCCTTCTGTAAAATTAATTAATTTAAATTTTTGGCCCTTTTGACATAGTCCAGTTTGTCCAGAGGGTGGCAGTAGTGTAACACAACCCTTACAGCAAAAACTGTAGCAGTTCTTTATACAAACTGTATAAATGAATGGTTGTTGCTTGGAGCAAGGTTGTTGAAGACTTTCACCAAGTAGACCTATGGATTCTCTTCATTATGAGCTGATTATAACTGATTATTAACAAGGATAGGCATAACAGCCAGGTCAGTTGTGTGTGTGTGTGTGTGTGTGTGTGTGTGTGTGTGTGTGTGTGTGTGTGTGTGTGTGTGTGTGTGTGTGTGTGTTAAGAGAAGTGCTCTTGTAATTACTCAGTAGGACATTCTTCAGCACAAGCTTCTCCTTTAACCTCAGTGTTAGTAGGGAGGAACACACCCCCACAATCGATTCCTATCACCTCCTGCCTTCAACTGTCCCTTTCCTTCACACCCCCTCTCTGTGTTGCATGCTGAAAGGATCTGTGGTAAACTTAAGTCATCCCTCATTTGCTGTTTTAATGACAATCTTTTCTATACTCATTTACAGCTCAGTGCTGCAACTCACTTATTCCGAGCAAACAGTAAGCATGAGGTCATCAACTTCAATATCGATCCAAGAGAAAGTGAAAAGCTTAACACACACACACACACACACACACACACACACACACACACACACACACATCTGTGGATTACACTCAAAACATGACTGTAGACAGAGTATGTTGTTTCTGGAAATACTGTAGATGTTGCCATTCATTTTGTATTATCCTTGTCAATGTCATTAGTACCATAAACAGAATCCTATTCGCCTAACTACATTGGGATCAAAGTCACACTTCTGATTGAAACCTTACCACAGTGTGACAAATAAAAACTTCCTGCATAGCCAGATACTACTAAAACTAAAACTGTGTGCACCAACCCTTCACTGGTATTGTCTTTTTAAACTTACAGTATTTGAACATTGTATGATGGGGCATGATGGTTGTTTGATCCATAGTTAAAGTTCAGGAGAAGTAAAAAAAGAAGGGAAAAAACTGAGATGTTAAACTAAATAGAAAATACTAACAATAGACAAATATAATGGATTTGTCACACACACACCTGCACCTCATTAATGTCTCCTCCTCTTCTTCTTCTTTCGGCTTTTCCCATCAGGGGTCGCCACAGCGAATCATCCTTTTCCACCTCACTCTATCATGAACATCTTCTACCCTAACACTAGCCAACCTCATGTCCTCTGTTATAACATCCATATATCTCCTCCTTGGTCGTCCTCTTGTCCTCCTGCCTGGCAGCTCCATCTCCAACATCCTTCTACCAATATACTCACTATCCCTCCTCTGAACATGTCCGAACCATCTCAGTCTGGCCTCTCTGACTTTGTCGCTAACACAGGAAACGTGAGCTGTCCCTCTGATGTACTCGTTCCTTATTCTTAAGGAGAACCTCAACATCTTCATCTCTGCTACCTTCATCTCAGCCTCTTGTCTCTTTCTCACTGCTACCGTCTCTAACCCATGGAGCAGAGCTGGTCTCACCACTGTCTTGTAGACCTTTCCTTTGAGTCTTGCTGACACTCTTTTGTCACACAACACTCCTGACACTTTCCTCCACCCGCTCCAACCTGCCTGCACTCTCCTCTTCACTTCTTTTCCACACTCTCCATCACACTGAACTGTTGACCCCAAGTACTTAAACTCCTGCACCTTCTTCACCTCAGCCCCCTGTAACCTAACATTTCTACCTTGATCCCTCTCGTTCAGACACATGTATTCTGTCTTACTACGACTGACCTTCATGCCTCTTCTTTCCAGAGCAAACCTCCACCTTTCCAGCTGTTCCTCCACCTGCTCTCTACTCTCACTGCAAATCACAATGTCATCCGCAAACATCATTGTCCAGGGAGATTCCTGTCTCACCTCATCTGTCAGCCTGTCCATCAACATAGCAAACAAGAAGGGACTCAAAGCTGATCCTTGGTGTAGTCCCACCTCCACCTTGAACTCCTCTGTCTGACCTACAGCACATCTCACCACCGTCATACTTCTCTCATACATGTCCTGAACTAGTCTGACGTACTTCTCTGCCACTCCAGACGACCTCATACAGTACCACAGCTCCTCCCTCGGCACCCTGTCATACGCCTTCTCTAAATCCACAAAGACACAATGCAGCTCCTTCTGACCATCTCTGTACTTTTCCATCAACATTCTCAAAGCAAAAATGGCGTCAGTGGTGCTCTTATGGGGCATGAAACCATACTGCTGCTCACAAATCTCCACCTTCTTCCTAAGCCTGGCTTCCACTACTCTTTCCCACAGCTTCATTGTGTGGCACATCAACTTTATTCCTCTGTAGTTGCTGCAGTTCTGCGTGTCACCCTTGTTCTTAAAGATCGGAACCAGAACGCTTCTCCTCCATTCCTCAGGCATCTTCACACTCTCTAGAATCCTATTGAACAAACTGGTTAAAAAACTCCACTGCTGTCTCTCCTAAGCACTTCCACACCTCCACAGGTACGTCATCAGGACCAACAGCCTTTCCACTCTTCATCCTTTTCAGAGCCTTCCTAACCTCATCCTTTCCAATCTCTGCTATTTCCTGCTCCACAACATCCACATCTTCCTCCCTTCTTTCCCTGTCATTTTCCTCATTCATCAGCTCCTCAAAATACTTCTTCCATCTTTTCTGCACACTCTCCTGGGTTGTTAGCACCTTTCCATCTCTGTCCTTAATCACCCTTACCTGTTGCACATCCTTCCCATCTCTATCTCTCTGTCTGGCTAGCCTGTACAAGTTTACATTACTGTCTCCTCATACAGGCAAATTCCAGGGAAAACCTGCTCCACAAAGCCCTCGACTACACAAAATCTAATGGTCATATTGGAAGAATTCCAAGACTATGACTATTCTAGACTAATTTAAAGTTTGAATGACGTTTCTATGATGTAGTATAACAATACAGGAAGCTGACAAAAAGAGAAAAGTTTATAGACAGCCAATAAAAAAAAAAGTTGATAACGTGAAAAATAATAGCAAACAGTGGGCTTTCTATGACAAGGCATTGAGAACTAGTTAATGAATAATAATGAGTAAAGATAACAACATAACCAAGATACAAGCTCCCACTAATTAGAGCTGTTGCACAGCTCTACCACTGATAAAGACCAAAGATAACATTAGTCTGAGAGCTGTTAGATAGCTCTCCCACTAGTTAAGAGCTACAATTTAACATTTGTTGAGCTTCATCTCCTGAAGGCTCATTAGATTAGAAAGCACTGTTGTTTCAGGTCAGAGGTATGTCGCTCAGGAGTCCACATTTCTCTTCCTCGATCTATACTTCATAGATATCCTGTCAGTCCTGTTTCACTCTTGTTTGTGAAGCAACTCATTGATGACTTGTGTCTTGTGTTTGCTTTGGGTCAACTTCACAGCAGAGCAGTACTTAGTGACTGGATTAGTGCATCAATTAGGCAGCTCTTGGCTCTTGATTTAGATGCTAAAGGAGCTATGTGAAGGCTACTTAATATACATTAGTATTGTTTGATGCTTACTGGGTCTGTGTTGATATGCATCATGTCTAGGATGTCTTAGGCTCAAACTCCAAACTCAAAAACTCTTGCATTTAGATGTCTAAGATGCTTTTATATAGTTTATATAGTAAAGCAAAAATAATTAAGTGAACTATATTCAGTTTCCTTGTTTTCTGCATAAATTGGTCATGAAATGTGATCTGATCTTCACCAGTGTTGCAATTCTATAAACACATTCAAAATAGTTTACTTACTTTTACTTGCAACTGTATGTTACCAAAGTAAACAACTTAACAGCTATATAGTCAATGGAAGCATTACAACTGCAAACAAAAAAACTCACAAGTAAAGTTTGGCAAAGTTTACCTTTAAGCAGTTGTATGTGTAGCCCAGTGTAAAACTTAATTTATAGATGTGAATAAATAAGTAGTTAATGTGAGTAATCTTTAAAAAGAAATGTATTTAGTTCATAGTAACAGTCAAAAGGTTAAAAATGTATCTGATATGCATATGATGATATGTATGCTCATCAGAGGACAGGACCATGAGACACTCCTTGGAAACTCCTTGAGTTTCCTCTGACCAGTGATCTTGGCTGCTCCTTCTATGGTAGGCGTATTGAATCACTTCCTGTTACCAATGCTGACTTGTTCTTGCATTGAGTGCTCAAATGAATTAACTGTAGCCCTTTAACTCATTTTAAAGATAATACTTTAAACAGCAACTTAAAAGTTGTAACTGTAACTGTTACTCAAGCACATGTTCATAATATTGTTAAACTCAAAATAATATTGTTCCCTGCTAGCTTATCGTTTAACTAGCTCATCAGATAGCCATGGCTTCTCCTCTGACCTGCTCTGTGTCTCTTATGTTTAGCTTCTCCTCGGCCTCTTTTAGTGATAAGGGGATCTGTATCAAGTGTAAGATATTTGCAGCATTGTAGGTAAGGCTGACCTATTTGGAAACTCTGCTCTGCAACATGGAAAACAAGCCAGCTAGTCCCAGACACTTACCCAAAGTTTACCATCACCAGGTTCACGTTTCCAACAGATTTTCCCCGCTCAGCGACACACCCGCTGAGAAACCTACTCTGATAATTAGCATAGTCAAGTGTTTTTCCAGAACCAGAGCGGGCAACATCGATATCGCATATCAGAGCTCTCTCGTCTAAATATCTGTTAATACATGATTTGACAAGTGACCATCATCAATAGATTTATTTTGTCTAACTGAAACCTGGCTGCAGCATGAAGAATATGTCAGTCTGAATGAGTCAACCCCCCAAGTCATATTAATTATCATGTTCCTAGAATCACTTGCTGGAGGAGTAGCAGCAGTCTTACTTATTAGTTTATTAATCATCCCCAGACCTAAACATAGTTTTAATTAATTTGATAGCCTCACTCTTAGCCTCTCTTCCCCAAACTTGAAAAGTCAAAAACCAGTCCTGTTTGTTATTGTGTACACTCCTTCAGCCCCTTATATTGAGTTTTTTACTTAATTGATTAATAATCTGATTTAGTTCAGATAAAGTCATTATAGTGGGTGTACTTTTGAAACATTTCACTACAGTAGATGTTTATCTGAAAATGCTGTTGACAAATTTAAAGAACTGATTTCAGCCATGTACACACACAGAGGGCAGTCATCTAAACTTTACTCCAGTAGTCAACTCTCTCATTGATAATACTGCAGCCTCACTCCAAACAATACTCAATATTCTTGCCCTTCTGAAAAAGAAGGTAGTGAATCAGAGGAAGCTAGCTCACATACAAAGCACTTAATGATCAAGCTCCATAATATCCCAATAACCTCATAGTTCCATATTTTCCAGGCGGAACACTTCATTCTCAGAGTGCAGGTCTACTTGTGGTTCCTAGAGTTTCCAAATGTAGAATGGGAGGCAGAGCCTTTAGCTATCAAGCTTTTCTCCTGTGGAACCAGCCCCTAGTTCAGGTTTGGGAGGCAGACACCCTCCCTACATGTAATACTAGGCTTAAAACATTCCTTTTTTTATAAAGCTTACAGTTAGAAATGGCTCAGGTGACTCTGGTTCTCTCGTCTATCCATTGCATCTCATTAACTTTGTCATTTCTCTCTTCCGTAGTTGTGCTTCCTCATCTCTGTCTCCTTCTCTTTGTTCTCCTCTGCAGGTATCCTCTGCCTTGGAGCTGTATATCTCCAGAGTGCAGTTACTGGCCCTACCTACCTGCCCAGTGCTTTTGCTGCTTGTTGTTTTTTTGTTGTCTGCTGTTCTTTTCTCTCTTCTCTTTCCACTCACCCCAACTTGATGAGGCAGATGGCCACTCACTCCCAGCCTGGTTCTGCTGGAGGTTTCTTCCTCTAAAGGAAATTTTTCCTCTTTACTGTCGCCTAGAGCTTGCTCAAGTGGGGTTGTTGGGTTTTCTATATAATTTTGTATACAGTTATATTTTCTAAGGTCTTAAACCTTACAGTGTAAAGTGCCTTGAGATTACTTCTGTTGTTATTTGGCACTATACAAATAAAATTTAATTGAATTAAATTGAACTGAATTGGATTTTTTTTTCTAGATGAGAGAGCAGACTTGACTTGACAGGCAGACTTGAGACCCACTCATCAGATCAGTGCTAGTGGTTTATCTCATTGTTTCTTCATCTTTCATTGCCAAGTATCATCTTCCTTCATCATTCTTTATCCAGTTTCATCATCTCATAGTTATGTACCAGTGGCTGCTCAAGGAGTTTGTGAGTACTGACAAACCCATGCACACGCTTTTTGTTTTGTTTCTTGAAGTGGCCACCAACTTTTAGGCCACCCCGCTCACGAGCATCATCACAGGCCTGCACTGTTTTATTATTTCGTTTAAATTCTGTTTTAAGGTTTTTTTTTTTTTTTTTTTTTAGTGCAGAGTGAATTTGTGAGTGAGTGTGGGTCCTACCAAAGGTTGAAATGGAGTAGAAAATTAAGAAGTGTAAGTTTGAAGGGATATCATTAAGATTGACATCAGATTATTATTGACATCTTGGAAAAAAGGTGTATATTCACAAACAACAACAACAAAAATTTTATAAAATACACACATTTACTGTGTGTTTGAAAAATTGCATTTTTTTTAACTATCACATCATTTATCATCAGAAATTATCCAGAATTTATAAATGTATGTATGTTTTACATATATGCTGTAGCTTTGCAAGTTAGTTGTATGTAGATGGGCATTACAAAATTCACAGTGATGTGTCTGGTAAACATTTAAACAAAGCACACTATTGGTAAGCTCATATTTAGCATCGCCTCCTTCCTCCAGAAACTCCTCACTTTTCTTTGTGAACACATAAACGCCACCCGTCCAGCCATTATCAGTAACAGTAGGGGTGTTGATAAATAGAAACATCCTCAGAGTCTTGTTATTTCCCCTCTCATAATTAACGTTTCCATCTGCTAACCTGTGACTAAGGGTGTTTACTGATATGCTGTGGCTTGTTTGGCTGCTTCAGTCATAGTACACTCCTTCCTCCCAGTGTCTTTCCCTTAACTGTGAGTAGTGAATACAACTAAACTGTTGTCCTTGAAATCTCTGTTGCTTTGACCTCAATTGTGGATATCTGCACTACAGATATGTTATATCAGCCTGAACATCCTTGAATACATGTATAATATAAATGTATAATTTTCAAATTCATGGTATTACGTTGCTTTAACAACTTCTCAAGTTAAGGCCAGATACCCTGAGGATTTTCTGCCTGCCTTGACTATCCCTGTCTGTGATTTCATCCATGGTTTAAGGACTTAGATTTAAGTTTAGTGTGAGATTGACTGATTGGTGCATTGGTAGCTGCAATGCAGTCACTGTACAGGTCTGTAGTGGTGTAGGAGGAGCTAAGCCGAAAGGCAAAGATCTTGATTTATCAGACAGTCTATGTCCAAACTCTTACCTATGGTCATGAGATCTGGATCATGACCGAAAGGATGAGTTCCTGGATACAAGTGGCCAAAATGAGTTTCCTTTGCAAGGATGGCTGGGTGCACCCTTAGAGATGATGAGGAGTTTAGTCACCCAGAAGGAGCTCAGAGTAGAGTCGCTCGCTGCTCTTCCACATCGACTGGAGCCAGGTGAGGTTGGTCCCTAGGGTAGGCGTTCTGGACACATCCCACTGGTAGGAGGCCTTGGGGATGACTTAGAACACGGCGAAGGGACTATGGGTATATCCCAATTCCCTTATTTGATCCTTTTTCAGTCCTCGCTCGCCACAGAGGATTTCCTGCTCTTCCATATTGAAGGCCGTCCCAAAGCCTCTTATTTCATTCTGAGGAGAGAGGATCAAGGAGCAATAAGCGAGCATACACCAGACCATCCTTCGCGAAAGTCTTTAACCAGTCCGTTGCAGCCCTTTTTTGGAAACCTGTTGGTGATTGGCTGCAGCTGATCGTACTGATCTGAAATCGCATCACAACACCAGCACAGTTTATTCTGAAATACAGTTATAACTGTATAATAGAACCAGTGTAAGACACCCAAATTTTTATTTTTCAGATCGATCATAGCATCATAGATCTTTAGTTCTCTGTGACAGAGCCACTTTCTTGATACACTAGAAATAAACTGTTTTTCTTCAGCATCTGTTAATTATTATTATAAAGAACATTGTCATTGACAGGAGACTGCGAATATGCGTATAAATACAGCCTACAATATTTTTATGGTATTTAAATATATTTGTATAATTTAGTTGATCTAATAATGCATTTATACAAATTAATATAATTATAATTGGGGTTAATGAGTCATGAATTAAAAAAAAAAACAGAAAACCAATAATGTCATGCAAATAATAACTAAGTGGTTCATCATGATCTGACGACATGTTTAAACATTAGAGTCTAAATTAATGGCAGAAAAAAATACAGCTGATCCACTGTTATTAGAAACAGATTTTGTGGCAGATGACTGTTCAGAGAAAAGGACGTTTCATGTCTTCAAAAATCTTTTCTGAAAATACTTTTTCGTTTTTTGAAAAAGAATGATTGTAATAGGTTTTGATGGATATTTCACCACAGACCACATTCCCTTAAGCACTCATATTTATGTTAGTAAAAAAATTGGTTAGATGGTTTTAGATGTATGTGTGATAGTGTGAAATAAATTTAAACAAAAATTATAACAAATTTAGTCATGTTTGCAGCTTGTTGGATTTTAAAGAGCTTAGATGTGATGCTGACACCAACAAAGACTCCTCAAGGCTGCTGGTTTTCACTGCTTTTCATTGAGAATTGATTAAGAAATTCCACAAAAGCACCACTATTGATTAGATGCTGATTGTTGTAGGTGGTAAAAGCCAACTTCTGGAGCTCACTGTCACAGTCTAAGTCAGCTATCTGTGCAATTAACAGCACACTTGATATACAATAGCCAAAATTGAAACATATCCTTTTGTAGGTGTTGTGCTATGACCCTGAATGCAGTGCAGGAATCTGGTTCACACTGTGAGGTGAGCCATTTCTAATGAGGACATAGAGTTACCTTGAAAGACCACTTTGAATTGTAAGAAGTTGCTGTTTTGAGTTGGTTGAGAACAGTTGAGAAAACTCAGCATAGACAGACACACATAGGCCTTAACTGAACTTGGTTTGTGATCGTTAAACTAACACACTTGCCATTGTGACTTCACCTCTCCATCTAGTGCAGCACAACTAGCATAAGAAGTTATAATATGATTGGTGCTTTTGAGGGTTTGTAACTGGTTTGTAGTTTATTTGAATGTACATATTTTTTGTATGCTTTGCAATGACCCGTTCTCCGAGTTGCTGGGAGTGTTCTTTTGTTTTCATAGTGTAATGGCAGCCAGGAATACTGACTAACCAGTGACTGGACATTCCAGACACAAGCTTTTTTTATACTGCAACCACTTGAGATGCATTCAATGCACTCAGGTGATCCCCATTTAACTAATTGTGGGACTATTAGCACCAAATATCTGGACCTCTGTTGGATTAGGTCAGTCATTTTAAAAGGGGGTGAATATTAATACAAACAACGATTTCACCTTATATATTTTCATTTTATTGACATTACTTTGTTTTCACTATTTCTTTTGTCAGTCGCTAACTTTTATTCACCATGATTTGATGTCAAAAAAAGGATAAAACATCCAAGGGGGTGAATACTTTTTATAGGCACTGCAACTTTGTACTGTGTTACCAACACCATCAGAGTCATTGTGTTAAAGAATGGCACTGTGACAGAAGGTGTGGGTAGCCGCAAATTTGGGTAACCACAAAGCACTTGTTCTGATAAAGACACAGTAATGCAGGGAGATGAGGTCCGGGTAAATGTATGAATTGTATTTCAGTTCATTTGAGTGCATTGCTTCAGCTTTGCATTGGCCTCCTGGCACATGGCCTCTTTTACTTGTGAAAGATTCATGGCAAAGAACAGGAAGCTGTAGCCGTACTCCCTCTTGAAGGCTCAAATATTGTTACACTTCCTCCCTCTGCCCCTGTCTGTTGGGTTGGTTTTGTTTTGTTCTTGGTCTCACCCTCCTGCCACACCCACATATGGACTTCCTCTTCCCCCACTCTCCACACATTGGACTGATTACAGATTCATTTCACCTGTTACTCCCTCCTGTTTTATAAGCACCCCTCAGTTCATTGCTGGTTTGTCGTGTCTTTGATGTCATTCATACTCTCACGCTCATGTCTTGTTTGCGCTGTTTCTGGTCAGTTCGTGTGTTTGTCCGTCAGGAACCTCTGGTTTTGGTTCGTATGTTTGAATTGTTTTGTCTGCATTTAAGCAGCTTTTTGAGTTGATACTTTGTCCTGTTAGCTTTGTATGTTTGTTCCCGTGTGCCTGCCTTCCGCAGTGATTTTGGTTTGTCACTTTGTACTTTTAGTTTGTCTGTTAGTTTCATGTCCACCTTAGTGCGTGGGTTTTTGTTGTTACTTTGTATGTTGTCACTGGAGTTTTAGTTTGAGTTTTTGCCTGTGTTACCACAGTGTTTTATGTTGATACTTTGTTCATGTTTGTTAGTTCCCTGTGTCCCCTGACCTTTTCGTTAATAAATACCTGTTGTTTGTACTCGTTCCCCCTCGTCAGTTTTGTTAGTTTGTAACAAATATGAGATGATGTATGCACACAAAATGGCAGCTTAAAGTTGGTTGCTAAAGCCAACAAAAATTCAACTACAAAAAAGATGCAAATCAGATATGTTGAGTTTGCCAGAGAACAGACAATTTTTGATAAAAGAAGCTGAGGTCAAATTTCATTCAAGCAACTCAAATGTTACTCGGTCTATTTGCCGCCCACGTGCTATTATACATGCCTGATAATGTCAGGGCATGCTCCTAATGAGAAGACGGATGATGCCCGGGTTTATCTCCTCCCAGATCTGGATCAGCACATCACTGAGCTCCAAAACAGTCTGAGGTGCAACCTGGCGGCATTGGATGGACCAAAACACAATGTCCTAGAGGTGTTCTATTAGATTTAGGTCAGACATGCATGTAGGTTAATGCAGTTAATGATAAAAATTCCCCTATCCTCCAGGAACTGCCTGCATACTCTCACTACATGAGGTTTGGCATTAGCGTGCAAAGGAGGAACCCAGGACCCACTGCACCAGTGTAGGGTCTATCAATGGGTTCAAAGATTTCTTCCCGACACCTATTGGTATTCAGGGTGCTGTTGTCTACCCTGTAGAGGCCTATGCGTCCCTCAGTGGATATGCCTCCCCAGACCATCACTGACCCACCACCAAACCGGTCATGCTGAACAATGTTACAGGCAGCATAATGTTATGCATGGCTTCTCCAGGCCTGTTCACATGTGTCTCATGCTCAGTGTAACCCTGTTCTCCTCAGCACAGGGGTAGACCAGTGGTGGACCTGCCAATTCTTGTGTTCTATGGCAAATGCCAGTCAAGCTCCATGGTGCCAGGCAGTAAGAACAGGGCACACTAGAGGACGTCAGGCCCCCAGGCCATGAAATCTGTTTCTGATGGTTTGTTTAGAGACATTCACACTGGTGGCCTGCTGGAATCCTTTTGTAGGGCTCTGGCAGTGCTCATAATGTTCCTCCTTGCATAAAGGAGCAAATACCAGTCCTGCTGATGGGTTAAGGACCTTCTACGGCACAGCTCTCCTAATGTAACTGTCTCGTGGAACCTCCTCCATGATCTTGGAGACACAGCAAACCTTGCAATGGCATGTATTGATGTGCCATCCTGGAGGACTTGGGCTGCCTGTTTAAACTCTGAAGTGAAATGCACAACTTTGTGAAACAACTATCAGAAAAGATGAGGAGGGAAACATGTCAGTGGCCTCCATCTGTAAAACCATTCCTGTTTTGGGGGTTGTCTCGTTGCTGCCCCTCTAGTTCATGTTGTTAATTTCATTAACACCAAAGCAGCTAAATCTGATTAACAATCCCTCTGCTACTTAACTGAACAGATCAATATCCTAGAACTTCACTGACTTGATGCTTTACTCTGATTAAAAAGTGTTCCTTTAATTTTTTTGAGCAGTGTATAATTGCCATTGCAGTTTAGTTGCAAAGGAACATCATTTTTAGGAGACATACTTGCTATGTTGACATGATGTCACACCATGAACTGAGAATATCACTAAGACAAACCACACCAGCATTGCATTGAAAGCTTGTATGCTAGGTACAGTCTATAACAGGGATATGCAAAAACAGTACAAGTCACAGCGTTCCAGTTGCTAAATGAGAAGTAGAACAATAGTTCCAGGCTGCTGTTAGATTGCTTGTATTTATTATTTATTCTATCAATCTATTACCAATTTCAATCTGCTGTGGTGGGACAGAACATGTATCAATCCAACAAGGAGAAGCTGATGTCTGGATGTACAGTATGTGGTACCAACACATCGCTAGTGATTTGAAAATGTAGTATACTGTCTAAGCCTTTGCTGCTTTTTGACAGTTTCCACAGAAAAGGAAAGTATTTACTAGCTTCATGCTTTGGACGTGTAAAGCCCAGTGAAAACATGTTGAGACCAAGAGATTGAGAGCTTTTGATTTTGTTAATCTAGTATATTTATTAAGACAAGGGGTTTTATTTATATATATACATATATATTTACACACATAACAATGTAACAAATACACCTGTCCTGCTCTGTTCGTCAGTGACCTTGCTTCTTTAAATCCTTCAACTGTCCCATTTGAGCAGGCTTGTCAAAAGGGTTTCTAGGTCATGCCCAGAATCAGTTTTTAATTTAGCATGTAATTTATTTATAAAGGGTGTAGATATTGGAATTAACAGGTTTACTGTTTATAATAAATATATTATGATTTGTACCAAACTACAACTGCAAATGTTTTTGTAGAGAATGTAATCAGTGGATGGGATTATGTTTTGATGCAATATTATTTGATAACCACAGCTATGGTTGAGTTTGTAGTTCACAAACTGACCTTGGTCAAGATACAACAATTTCAATCAATAAAATATTTTTTAAAAAGAATAAAGGTGCCACAACACTCTGTACAAGGGCCTTTAGGTGCAAAACACAGCAAAAAAAAAAGAACACACAATAACATTTGACATAACACAACTAAAGAGGAAATGTAACAATGACGAGAAAGAAAACCCAGAAGAGAGGTATGTACTAGTACTACTTTGGTCCAATCAGAAACAAGAAATGGCTCTACCTTGTCCTATTCTGTAATGGTCAAATGTTGTAGTGTTTTTTACAAATGTTGTTTTGTTTTTCTCTTTCGTTGTTGTGTTTTGTGCAATGGCATTGCATTTTTATGGTGTTGTTTCATTTAGTCTTTTGTTCTTTTGTTCTTGTGCAATGGTATGTTTTCTCTTATGTCACATTCTATTCTGTTGTTGCATTTTACTCTTTTGTTGTTGTTTTCTATTTTGTTGTTTTTTGTGTTTGCACCTATGAGTGTAAAATAATTTTAGATTGATAAATAATTTGATAATCAAATTAGTGTTAAGTTACTTTAGTCAGTCCATTCAGGGATTTGCTATGATGCAATCACAACACTGA
Source organism: Anabas testudineus (assembly GCF_900324465.2). NCBI lineage: Eukaryota > Metazoa > Chordata > Actinopteri > Anabantiformes > Anabantidae > Anabas > Anabas testudineus. The sequence continues at coordinate 25,538,775 of NC_046622.1, read as the reverse complement.
CTCAGCAGAACTGCTAATGATGCTTGCTAATGCTACACAGTACTACTTTCTTAAAGTAAAACATCCACATAAAGGCAAATGATAGGTCCACAAAACCGTGTGGTCGTAACATTAGTGTAGTATAAATCAAGCCTGTTTCAAATGATGGCTTACCTGTTTGAATGACAAACTGTGTACGTCCATGTGTGTTAATTCTCAATTATACGAGAAAATTTTAATATTTTTGCAATATTCACTTGCTCAACTATCTGCCATTATTTCCAAATTATAAACCCTTCATAAATTCTACATAATTTAAAAATAAGAGATAGTGACTAGAATTAACCCATTGTGTCTTGACATCTGTCCTGTTTGCTTTGTGATGTGTAATTAGGAAAGACAGAATGCCCTGGGATCAGCATGGACAAATTCATGTCATTTGTTCACAGATGTGTGTTGTCTTTATTTAATAAAGGGACGCAATGATCATATTATCTAAGACACACACACACACACACATTGTAAATTTCAGTCACTCTGCAGCTGTGGAGGCCGTTCTGCCTCCCTGTGCCAATAGCGAGTGTCACAGAATGATGTAGTTTTTGAATTAAAACTATGGCTCGGGGCACTTGTTAACTTATTATGGATAAGGGCCCTTACAGATGCCCTCTCTTTCTCTCTCTCTCACAAACACACACAAACCAACACACGCTATGCTGTATTTCGATGACGCTTGTACCCTTGTCAACAAGCACACATTTTAATTGGTGTTGATTGTTGTTGGCATATTCAGTAGTTATCAGAGAAGGGAGAACCTCAGTCTTGTTTGCACACCTAAAGCTGCGAAACTCATTGTGCTGTTTCACACTCTAGAATAACAGAGATGCTGTGAAAAATCAAGGTGGGGCAGTTATGGGTTATAATCCTTTTTTTGCCAGAGAAGTACAATACTTTAAATATAAATTACTTTTGTAATTGTCCTGGTGTACTTGTGTTGCAGTACTTGAAGAACATTGCTGTATTAAGTATTAATTTTACAAGAAAGGGATGGCACCAAGTGAAAAAACAACTTGAATCTCAGAATTCAGACGTGGATCAGAATCTAGAGGTTTTAAGATAATCGCTAATAATGTTAAACAGAATTATATGACCATGTCTAGAGGAAAGTTACATACTGTGTTGACCTTAAACCAAAACAGTAAATCAACTCAACTTGATCAACTCATGCTGTTGTAGCTAAGGTAGGAAATGATTCTGCTTTAAGGTTATATTATTTTAGACACTTACTCTACACACTATATGTGCAGTGATGGTGCAAAAAATAACTTAAAACCAGTATCCAGTTCCCACTGAACAGTAGTTTGTTTTAAATCTGATTTAAAAGAAAATACCCCCCACATCTGAGGGTTATTAAATATGACATGCAGGTGAACCTATCTGGCAACATTTGGCTGCTCATTTTGCCATACATAATTTCCATATCTTGTTAGTCTCTCTAAACCCTCAAATGATCAAGTTCCAGTTACATTTAGAAAAAGGAAAAACACACATAACACACATGATTGCCAACCAGTCAGCTTTTCACAAACGACACCAAAAGACTTAATAAGCTAATAACAGTTCACATTGGACAGCAAGTGTAAAACCTAAACAGTCATTAAAATATGGTTAAAGGCTCCATGAGGCTGAAGAGAACCACAGATTGTGTGAGACTGTGAGAAAAACCTTTATAATAAAATGTAACCATGACCCATAGTTCATGAATATTGGTTACTACAGTTTTAAAATTGACTTTTTGTTGTTTTATTTTACTTTCAGCTTAATTCATTGTGTCACTGTTAGTGTTATATGCCTTAAAATCAATAATAAAACATTAAAAAAAACAACATGAAACAATTAAGAAATGCTAAAGCAGAAAACATGTGGACATAGCGTCTGTGCATTAAGTCTTTCTGATAATCTGGGGCTGAATCCCTTTCTGTAGTCCTTAGAGGTCTTCTGGAGCTGCACTTCTATTGACCTCCCTCCTCATGCTCTGGGGATGACACTTCATCAAGAGGCCTTGTGACAGAGCAGCAGAGACGAGGACTATCCTCTGCCCTCCGCCTCTTCCTCTCTGTCCTGCTCTTGATGTGCCTTTTGTTTGGTACCTAATGACAGCTGTGATGGAACCGCTATGCTCTGTGATCACACCGGGCCCTTGTCAGGCCTTTTTTTTGCTGCTGCCTCCACAGCTCCGCTCATATTCTGTCTCTCTCTCCTCTCCCTATACTAGGGAAACCTCTGGTTCAACAGCCTCACAGTCTCTCCTAAGCCCTGATCTAAGGTGGCACCATATCCCAATGTAATTTCTTAGATGTGCTTTGTTTTGTACAAAGCACATATACATGTGTGTATATACATACATGTTAATAGAAATGTTGCAATACAGGGAGGCCCACTAACCAACAATATAATTTTCCATGGCCCAGAAATTGTCTGGAGGGTTCATTGGAAACTTGTGCGTTTCTTGCTGGTTGCCTGAACACATACCCTCATTCAGAGACGGTGAGCAGCTCTGCCTATTAAAATGTAAATTCTGTCTCGGTGCAGCAGCAGTAGCAGAAGCAGTTACGATGGCAGACGAGCCCAGACTGGGATGCAGCGGGGAAGGAAGGGGAGACTGGTGGGGGTGAGAGGTGTGCACAATATAAGCTAGATCTGTTTTTCACCATGCAGTGGCTCCCAGATAGGAAGCATGTGGCTAAATAATCTGGTCTACTGGTTGGGCCCTCCAGCGTATTTCAAAGCTCAGGCTGGAACCAAAAGGTGATTGGGTCATTCCTCTGTTTTAATAAAAATTTTATATTTTAAACATTTATTTTTAGGATTCAAGATTTAGCTTTTTGTGTATTAAGTATACATCTTACAATTTCTTCAAATATGTTTTACAGTATATGTCTTACAGTAGACCATCTCATTTAGAAGTATTGTACGCAGCCGGTTTATAACTGAACATTGTGGTGTTCAAATGAGTTTTATTTATCATATGCGCTAACATTAGTCTACCTGTCAGTCAAATGTAATGTAATAGGAGGTTCTATATCTAGTTTATATTTAGATTTTGTACTTCCCATATTACTTTTATTTTAAAAAACTTAATTTACAGTAAATACAACCTATATGTAAAGCAGGTCATAAAAAGTTACACTATATAATAGAATATAGAATAAAATAGTGAATGAGTGGGGGGAATTACACAATGACAGGATCACTTTTACATTGTAAATACCAGGAAACACTGTTTACATCTCCTGTAACTGCTTTTTAGTTGAATTTAAAAGCCTTCTACTGCTTAATGTCTAGCAACCGTTATTAATGGCTATGATGGCAACATAATTTTATCATAATTTTTGTTATCATATACAGAGTTCCTTCGGCATAGCTCTGAATTTTTGTTGAATTTATTTTTTTTGTAATATAAGGGGTTTAAATTTTTTGTCTTTTATGTACCGTAGACTCACTATACACACTAATTGTAATAAATTGTATGGTTTACATACATTAATATATAGCTGACAAAAAATATAATTGCTCAAGAAGACAAACAAAATTACACAAATATGTCATTTCTATATTTAATCCTTCGCTGGATTACAGCCCTGAGCTTAATGCATTAATCTAACAAAAAACAAATTGAAAAAGAAATTATATGAATTATAGAAATTAATGGTATAACTATAAGATTGTAACTATAAGCTACCTACAGGCTGAAACACCTTCACATTGTCACACATACTCGCATACTCTGGAAGTGAAATGTCCTGGCATCATGGCTGAGTTCTGTGTTTGAACACTAGATGGGGCTGTGATCCTATTGCAGATGGATCACATTGACAAGGTGCAGTGGCCAGTTTCACAAGCTCCATCTCCATGTCCCCTGCACGTTGAACACATGAAATACAGCTGGCTGCTCCTACTGTCTGCTTTAGTGCACAGTGACGTTTCTGCTTATTTGACTTTTTCTGGTGCAGTGTGTCATTGATGAGCAAACAGTTGGACAAAACAAAGAACAGGACTGAAAGAACACAAAATTAATTTTTAACATGCATGCTTGCAAACTTTCTCTAAAGTCAGTTGCAGATATAATGTTGCAAGTTAAAATTTACATCACATCATTTGCCTGTTTATTTGATTATATGCGTAGACTGGTCAAATGTAATATAATCACAGACAATAATTTTCTCCATTGAGTAAAGTTTGTTAGAAATTACAGTGATTTGGTGTTTTATAAAATTATTTTGATTAAACTATATATGCTTTCCTACAAATGCCAAATATAATTACATACACTTTATTGCCAAAAGTATTCGCTCACCCATCCAAATAATCGGAATCAGGTGTTTTAATAACTTACGTGGCCTCAGGTGTATAAAATGAAGCACCTAGGCATGCAGACTGTTTTTACAATCATTTGTGAAAGAATGGGCCGCTCTCAGGAGCTCAGTGAATTCCAGCGTGGAACTGTGATGGGATGCTACCTGTGCAACAACAAATGTCCTCGCTACTAAATATTACACAGTCAACTGTCAGCTGTATTATAAATACGTGGAAGCATTTGGGAAACAGCAACTCAGCCAAGAGGTGGTAGGCCATGTAAACTGACGGAGCAAGGTCAGCGGGTGCTGAGGCGCTTAGTATAAAGAGGTAGCCAACTTTCTGCAGAGTCAATCGCTACAGACCTCCAAACTTCATGTGGCCTTCAGATTAGCTCAAGAACAGTGTGCAGAGAGCTTCATTGAATGGGTTTCCGTGACCGAGCAGCTGCATCCAAGCCATACATCAAGTGCAATGCAAACAGGATGCAGCGGACTGGGATGCAGTGGTGTAAAGCACACCGCCACTGGACTCTATTGGAGACACGTTCTCTGGAGTGACAAATTGCGCTTCTCTATCTGGTTATCTGATGGACGAGTCTGGGCTTGGCATTTGCCAGGAGAACAGTACTTGTCTCATTGCATTGTGCCATTATCATTGTGGGATAATGGTATGGGGTTGCTTTTGAGGAGCTGGGCTTGGCCCCCTTAGTTCCCGTGAAAGGAATGCTTCAGCACACCAAGACATTTTGGACAATTCCATGCTCCCAACTTTGTGGAAACATTTTGGAGCTGACCCCTTCCTCTTCCAACATGACAAAAAGCAAGGTCCATAAAGACATGGATGACAGAGTCAGGTATAGATGAACTTGACTGGCCTGCACTGGCCTGGAGTCCTGAACTCAACCCAATAGAACACGTTTGAGATGAATTAGAGCAGAGACTAAGAGCCAGGCCTTCTCGTCCAGTGTGTGACCTCACAGTCGCTTCTGGAAGAATGAAAAAAAAATAAAAAATTCCCATAAGCACACTAGTGAACCTTATGGACAGCCTTCCCAGAAGAGTTGTTATAGCTGCAAAGGGTGGACCTACGTCATATTGAACCCTATGGATTAGGAATGGGATGTCATTTAACTTCATATGCGAGTCAGGGCAGGTGAGCGAATACTTTTGGCAATATAGTGTATAATGGAGATTCCTAAGTCACAAAAATACATTCTAGAGTGTATGAGTTAGTGTCAAATTCAAGTCATACAGTATTTCTCTTTTTGAATTTCTGTATATTCAGTGCTTTAACTAATCAGGGTTTATGCACTGCCACCACTTTTGCTTTTTTGGATTCCGTAAACCTACAGATAAATATGTAAAGTTAAAACACCGATATATATTCTTCCAGGGAAAACAGGCAGCAGGAAGTGAAAACCTTTTAGATGCATCTCTTATCTTTTTGCAACTTGCTGATATGGCTGTAAACAGTACTATTATCAAGACTGCATCATTTGACAACTATCATGCATGTTAAAAGGTATTCGGTTTAGCAAATTACAATGTGCCATGAGTAGAATGACTGCACTGCTAGAAATTGACAGAGTGCAATATGTACTGTATGTTACAAAGAGAAGTCATTATCAACTAACTTGACACACCTACTCTTAATGACTTTAGACCTTTAGCACTAACATCACATGCCATGATGACATTTGTGAGACTGGCTCTGCACTACCCTAGGTACCAGGTACCAGGCTTTCAGTTTGCAATTCAAGGGCACATTGGGCTAGCGCATGCCATTTTTCCTAATGCACAGAACATACTCCTACCTGGCGAGTTAAGATGGCACTGTTAGAGTCATGTTCTTTGACTTCTTAAGTGCCTTCAACACAATCCAGCCTGCCAATCCTGCTTGCTGCAAAACTGGAGGAGATCTTGGTTTACATGAACACTATGGGCTTTGTTGAGTGGTGCAACAATAACCGCTCAACATCAACAAAACCAATGAACTGGTGGTTGACTTCAGGAAGAGCAGAGAGATCACTCTCCCAGTCACAATACAAATACAGTCCACATCAACAATAAAGTGAATGTGTGCAACAAGCTACTCGAGATCTATCAGTCAATAATAGCAAGTGCTCTGTACTTTGCAGTTGTGTACTGGGGAGGTGGCATCAAGGTTGGTGAGTGGAACAGACTGAACAAACTGATCAAAAAGTCTGGAGTCTGTCTGAAGGCTGTGGCAGAAAGGATTAATTTCACCTGCTTCATGATGAATTGTGGCAGATGCGATGCTGATTTAGCCACAGACTGATTCCACCAAAAAGCTGAATGTAACACTTCAGACAAACATATGTATGTAAATTCATGCCAGCCCTGTACTGTATTTTATTATTATTTATGCAAAAATGTTCTTTAATCTCTTAATTTACCTTAGCATTACTTTTAAAACTAAAGACTGTAAGACTCTCTGTGAGCCTAATGGTGAGGTCCTTGATGGACTGAATTTCTGTGTGGACACCCACACATTGAAATGTTTTGCTGCTTTCCAAGCCCTGGGTCAAAAAGGGGCTAGAGATTGCTGTCTGTCAGGATCATTCAGGGAAAGGAGGAAAAACTAAAACAAATCCTTCAGCAAAACAGCACCAGGGGGGCTGTGGACCAGGCCAATGAATTTAATAAATGGAGCATCAGAGACCCTTGCACTACAGGGTCCTCATTCCCTCCCCCACACGACTCAGCCACCCCCATGTAATGTCCATTTCAGTGGATCAAGTAAGGAGTGAGCTGAACAGGCTTCACCCCACAAAGGCTGCACTGCCAGATGGAGAATAATAGTAATGTCTGTCTTATACATTCTTACCTTGGTTCTCTATCGTTCAAGACTACTGCGTCCAAAGCGTTACATATTGCAGAAACTGATAACCCCAGGTCATGCTTGAAACGACCCAAGGGTCTGCCCCCAGAGTGTCCTCTGGCAGCCAGGGGTGGGGATGCATCAGGAAGGAGGAGGGGCTCTGGAAGAAGCCAGGGCCTTCCTGCCTTGCTGCCAATTGTTAAGTCACCACAGACCATCCAGCTGGGGAGGAACAATCTGAACTGCAGATGCCATCCAAGGGGCAGCAGACTGCAGCAGTCTCAGGGAATCTGGGCCAAACATTTACATTTGACATTTTTAGTCATTTAGCAGACGCTTTTATCCAAAGCGACTTACAAGTAGGGTACAAGGGTAGGCAGGGTAAGCGTGAGGAGGTCTTGCCTAAGGACCCCTACTGGTTGTAGGCCACAGCTGGGATTTGAACCCCAGTCTCCCACATGGAAGGAGGTGATGTTACCACTACACTAACCAGCCGCTGAAGGAGCCTCAGGCAGCTTTAGCAGGCAGTCCCATAGAAAACACAGAAGCTTCTCTTCTTCCTTCATTCTCTCAGGTATGAACAAACTCATTCACGTTTTTGACAGAGCATTCCGGTATGTGTACTTGTATGTAAAGTTCCAACTGTGACTGCTGGGAACACTTCAAGACTGAAGCTAAGAGATGGACTCATTCTGGCTATTACCTTACCCCTTACTCATTCAAACCTCTGCAGTAATGTTTACTACTGACTAGTCTCCTACACAGAGGGCAGTGATCTTACCACTACGTTATCCAGCAGGTTCCGCTCAATCACTGTCTCACTTTTGTTTTTGGTAAGACTCTTAAGATGTTAGAATGATTGTTCTGATCAGATAATATCAGCTTTACTGTAGTCCTGCTACTACTGAGAAAATACTACAGTACTGTAATTACTGAAAGAATACTGCATTACTGTTACTGCTGACAGAATACTGCAGTACTGTTACTGCTAACAGAATACTGCAATAAAATGGTTAATGGTCAGCAATTATATAGTGCTTTTCTACCTTACTGGTACTGAAAGCTAATTTACATTGCTTCTCATTCACTCATTTGCACACACACACACACACACCTGACTCACCGGGGGCATTGGGGTTCAGTATTTTGACAAAATACTACAGTGCTATTATTATTAGAGAATACTGCAAGTGTTTCTTTCCAAACAGCACTAACTTCTGTTAATTAGTGGGTGACTTTAATATCCATGTAGATGTTGATGATAACTGCCTCAAAACTGCATTTAATTCACTATTAGACTCCATTGGTTTTACCCAAAATGTAAATAAGCCCACTCACTGTTTTAACCACACCCTTGATCTTATTCTGACTATTAACTAAAGTTGATCAGTTAATAGTTTTTCCCAAAAATCCTCTTTTATCTGACCATTTCTTAATAACATTTGAATTTACACTACCACACTTTAGTAAACCTACTGATAAGATTCACTACAGTAGATGTTTATGTGAAAATGTTGTTGACAAATTTAAGGAACTGATTCCATCTTTTATTTCAGAGCCATGTACCAACACAGTGGAAGGCAGTTATTTTAACGTTACTCCAGCACAAGTGGACTATCTTGTTAATAGTACTGGTGCTTCACTTAGACCAATACTTAATACTGTTGCTCCTCTGAAAAAGAAGCTAGTGAGTCAGAGGAAGTTAGCTCCACGGTACAATTCACAAATCCGTAGCTTAAAGCAGAAATCACGTAAGCTGGAAAGGAGGTGGCTGTAGAAGAAATTTAATTTTGTGACTGTTTAATGTTTTGTGCTGACTCAGCTGAACTCAGACAAGACAGAGGTTATACTGTTCGGGCCTAAAAATCTAAGGGACACTATGTCTAATCACGTTCTCACCCTTGATGACTTAGTACTGGCCTCAAGTAATACTGTAAGAAATCTCGTAGTTATCTTTGATCAGGATATCTCCTTCAGTTCATACATCAAAGATATCTCCAAAACTGCCTTTTTTCACCTGAGAAACATTGCTAAAATTAGGAGCATCCTGTCCCAAAGTGATGCTGAAAAACTAGTCCATGCATTTGTTACTTCCAGACTGGACTATTGTAATTCCTTATTAATAGGATGCCCTAATAACTCATTAAATCCAACCAAACCAGTTAATCCAAATCGTGCAGCCAGACTTCTGACTGGAATTAGAAAGAGATCATATTTCTCCTACGTTAGCTTCTCTCCATTGGCTCCCTGTAAAATCCAGAATTGAATTTAAAATTCTTCTCCTCACTTATAAATCCCTTAATAATCAGGCTCCATCTTATCTCAAAAAACTCATAGTTCCATATCTTCCAAGCAGAACTCTACGTTCTCAGACTGCAGGTTTACTTCTGGTTCCTAGAGTTTCCAAAAGTAGAATAGGAGGCAGAGCCTTTAGCTATCAAGCCCCTCTCCTGTGGAACCAGCTCCCAGTTCAGGTTCAGGAGGCAGACACCCCCTCCACATTTAGATAGATAGATAGATAGATAGATACTTTATTGATCCCCAAGGGGAAATTTTGGTGTTGCAGCAGCCATTACACGCAAAAATATTTGAACACTGAGTAACATAGTCTACACAACAATACACAAGACACAGTACAAGAATAACACACAGAATAGACAGTAATAAAAACTGAACACACTGTAGGACTTGAATGTACGCTGATTAAACCATCAGCGTGGACACTGACTCTCTGTCAAGGAGTCATTGTACAGGCTGATGGCTGTTGGCACAAATGACTTCCTGAACCTTTCCTTGTCACAGCGGAGCTGGAGAAGTCTCTGACTAAAACTGCTCCGCTGTTTGACAAGTGTGCTGTGGAGAGGATGTGAGCTGTTCTCCAGCAGTTTGTGCAGCATCTGTCACCGTTTCGGCCTGGCATCAGGCCAAGCTGAGGATTTCCCTCACCTCTCCACCTCACTCTCCCTCTGGACTCCGCCCACCAGCCCATTCTCTCCCTCTGCTCACAGCAATCAGCTGAACATTGGACTCACCTGTGCCCACTTTCCCCTACAAAGCTCTCCTCAGCCCTTTGCCCTCTGTCAGTTCGTCGTCGCTCCCAACCTGTTTCCAGCCTGTGTTCCATGCCTGTTCCTGCCCGTCCTCCTCGCCCTCCTCGCCCTCCTCAGCCCTGTCTGCTTCCCCCTCTGGATTCCCTGGACTTCGTTTCCCCCTCTGAATTCTGGACATTATTACCTGTGTTTCCCGTGAGTGTTTTCCTGCCTTTGAGCAGTGGTTTTGCTTTGTACTTTGAGATCCTGATTTGCTACTTTGTTTTCAGCCATTTTGGTAGTTTTAAGTTGTTACTTTGTCCTCGTGTTTCTTCCTGGTTTTGTAGTGTCAGTTGACACCCCCCTTAGTTTGTCTGTTTTTGTAGTTTTGCTAATAAACTCCTGTTTCAGTTCAGACCTGCCTCGTCCCCCTCCTTATACTGTGACAGCATCCTCCTCTCCACCACCAGCTCTAAACGTTCCAGAGAAGCCCCCAGCAAAGAGCCAGCTTTCCTGATCAGCTTATTCAGTTTCTTAGTGTCGCTGGCTCTGATGCTGCTGCCACAGCAGATGACAGCAAAGAATATTGCACTGGGTACAACAGACTGGTAAAGGATCTGCAGCATCTTGTTGCACACATTAAAGGACCTGAGCTTCCCCAGGAAGTAGAGTCTACTCTGTCCCTTCCTGTATACAGCCTCTGTGTTGAACTTCCAGTCCAGTCTGTTGTCCAGGTGAACTCCCAGGTATTTGTACCTCTCCACCACCTCCACCTTCTCACCCAGAATGGACACAGTGTCAAAGCTGGTTTTCTTCCTCCTGAAGTCCACAACCATCTCCTTGGTCTTGCTTACATTCAAGGTCAGATGGTTGTTCCCACACCACTTCACAAAGCTGTCCACCAGACCTCTGTACTCGGTCTCCTCCCCACCGCTGATACACCCAACCACTGCAGAGTCATCTGAGAACTTCTGCAGATGGCAGGACTCAGTGTTGTACTGAAAGTCTGAGGTGTACAGGGTGAAGAGGAACGGTGAGAGGACAGTCCCCTGAGGTGCTCCTGTGCTACTGACCACCCGCTCAGACTCACATCCCTGCAGTCGTACAAACTGTGGTCTGTCTGTCAGGTAGTCAGTGATCCAGGAGGTTATGGAGGAGTCTACCTGCATCTTCAGGAGCTTCTCTCTCAGCAGGACAGGCTGGATGGTGTGAAAGGCACTGGAGAAATCAAAGAATGTGATCCTCACAGTGCTGTTTGCCTTGTCCAGGTGTGAGAGAGCTCGCTGGAGCAGGTAGACAATAGCATCATCTACTCCAACCCGGGGACGATAGGCAAACTGCAGTGGGTCTAGTGATGTCTCGACCGGAGGTCTCAAATGAGTCGGAACCAGTCTCTCCAGGACCTTCATGATGTGTGAGGTGAAGGCGATTGGTCTGTAATCATTTAGAGCAGAAGGAGATGATGTTTTTGGAACTGGCGTCAGACATGATGTCTTCCAGACCCTTGGCACCTGCTCCATTCGCAGGCTCAGGTTAAAGAGGTGCTGTAGAATCCCAGAGAGCAGGCTTTCAGGCTGACACCATCAGGTCCTGCTGCCTTATTCTGGTTCAGCTTCTCCAGCTGCCTCTTCACCTGGCTGCTGGTCACTGACAGATGGGTAGGGGAGGTGGGTATGGTAGAGGAAGGGGAGCGGGGTGACGGGGATAATTTTGTCCTTAAGAGTTCCAGTGATGGGTGTGGTTTTATGACCGTCTCTGATGTTCCTTGTAGGATGGGTGTGGGGGGGCAGCAGTGGAGACGCTGTTCTGTCTGTGAGTCTGGCAGAGGAGAGGATGGAGGAGGAGGATGCAGCAGAGTTTCTGGAGGTGGAGGAGGGGGAGAGGGAGGGCGGTAGTGCTGTAAACCTATTGAAAAAATGGTTCAGCTTGTTGGCCTTGTCCAGGTTCCCTTCCACCTACCTTTACACCTCCCCTTCTCCTTGAAGCCAGTGATCTTCTTCATTCCAGACCACACATGCTTCATGTTGTTCTGCTGGAGTTGGTTCTCCAGCTTCCTTCTGTAAGCGTCCTTACTCTGCCTCAGACTCACCCTCAGCTCTCTGCACAGACTTCACCTTTTCCTTGTCTCCCTCCAAAAAGGCCTTCTTGTTCCTGTTCAGCAGCTCCTTTAAGTTGCTGGTGATCCAGGGCTTGTTGTTAGAGAAGCACCTCACTGTCTTGGTTGGGATGATGTTGTTCACACAGAAGTTAATGTACTTTGTGACGCTGTCTGTCATGGAATTGATGTCGTCTCCATGTTGGTCACAGAAAACATTCCAGTCTGTGACTTCAAAGCACCCCTGCAGAGTCTCAATAGCTTCCTGAGACCACTTCCTTACAGTTCTCGTGGTCACTGTCTGCTTTTGAACAATAGGAGTGTAGACGGGGGTGGGGAGCACCAGGCTGTGGCCGGAATTGCCCAAGGGAGGGAGAGCAGTGGAGGTGTATGCATCCTTCACGTTTGCATACAGTAAATCTAAGGTCTTATTGTCTCTGGTGGAGCAGTTGACAAACTGGGAAAAAGTGGGAAGAGTTGTCCAGAGACGTGTGGTTGAAGTCTCCTGTTATTATTGTGAAGGCGTTTGGATGCTGGTTCTGTAAGTTAGCGGTGACTGAGTTAATGACGTCACACGCTACTTCAGGAGCGGCTGACGGGGGAATGCAAGTCGTAATGACAATAACACAGCTAAATTCCCTCGGTAGATAATATGGATGCAGACTTACAGCTAACAGTTCAATGTCCGGGCTACAGAGACGTTCCTTTACAGTAACATGTCCGGGGTTACACCACCTGTTACTCACAAGCACTGCAATCCCCCCTCCTCTCCTCTTACCGCTACTCCTACAGTCTCTGTCCGCCCGCACAGTCCTGAAGCCGCTGATGGTGCAGTTGGAGTCCCGAATATGTTCCTGCAGCCAGGTCTCAGTAAAAGCCAGGTAAGTCTGGAGGTAAGACTATTTAACACTAGCACTACGACAGACAGGTCAAATGACAATATACCTAGGAGCCCAGCAAGGTGGTCAAATGACAACCTGGCCCCCTGTGGACAGCTGCTTTTATTATGTTAAGATGGTCATAACCGGCACACGTCGGGGTGGGGGCAGATTGGGGTAGAGGGGGGTTGTCGCTGACTTACCAAAAGAGGAAGGGTGGCCGGCTGAAGCTCTGCCTCACAAAGACATCTTACACATCTTCTTCTTCCTTCTCCAAAGCGGGATGACAAGCGTCTTTGGTGCTTTATCCGTTGGTCACGTAACAAATACATAGAACTAACGAACACATCCACACAGTGTGACACGGAGCGGGGCCGGACACCGGAACACGACGTCGAAGCAGTTCTCCAAAGAGGGACGACAAGTTGTCTTTGTCTCTAAACTGGGTGCAGTTCTCCAGAACAGTGTTATGATGCCAATGTTACAGTGAGGACATTCTTTCATGGAGAACTGTTGCACATTTCCCACTTCTGAATGGTGACTGGCCTGATTTGGGCCATCAGGTGGGCCATTCAACCCATGGGTCAGTGGCCCACATGATTTCTATGTCTGTAGATGTGAGAACCAAAAGACCCATAGAAACAGACCAACGAATAAAGAACCCAGTTTAGAGACAAAGACAACTTGTCGTCCCGCTTTGGAGAACTGCTTCAACGGCGTGTTACAGTGTCCGGCCCCGCTCCGTGTCTCACTGTTATTATTATTGTTATTACTGTTATTATTCAGAAACATGTATGTGTTATGTGACCAACAAATAAAGCACCCGGTTTCCGTGTCACACTCTTTTTATAAAAACCTACACCCCCTCCGTCACATTGTAAATGTGTCACAACGTATTTGTCTCAGTGACACATGCATTTGTTTCGTCCCGTTATTCCAAGTAAGCAGCTGTCAGACATACAACTGAATGACTCTGGGTCCTGTCCTGGCTCTGGAGTCCTGACTTCCGTGCCCTGCGCCACCACAGGTCTGCAGCTAGAAGCAAGATTTTAGATCACGCCGTAACTCTAGATGGCCTTTCTGTTACATCTAGTGCAACAGTAAAAGACCTTGGTGTTTCTAGATTCCAGTCTTTCATTTGAAGCTCATGTAGATAATATCACCAGGACAGCTTTCTTTCACCTCAGAAATATTGCTAAGAAATATTTTGTCACTAACTGATGCAGAAAAATTAGTCCATGTTTTCATCACCTCTAGGTTGGACTACTGTAATGCCTTACTGTCTGGCTGTTCAACCAGGTGCATAAACAAGCTTCAGTTAGTTCAGAATGCAGCAGCGAGAGTCCTAGTCCCTACATTCACCTCAAACTGTATCGGACTGTGAATACAACTAACTGCCATCTCTCCTCTTCTCTTTCTCTCCCTCTCTCTTTTCCCTCTACCTGTCTCTCTGTCGAGCTACACGTCATTCCACCCTCTGCCCTCTGGACCTGTCTGACTCGTCCTGATGCCCAACGTTTGGCTGGACATCTCGTCTCCTGGATCCACCGTTTGCCCAATGGGATGCGTGTGTAGCTGGAGTGGATCACACGCTACTATGAAGTCGGTCTTGGCCTCGGCAGACGTCCGAAGCCGCTTCTAGGAGGTCTTGACTCAATGCTTGATAGTTCAGGAATGGAACAAGTCTGCCTGCAATTGACTAACTGGACTCCACATTAACTTGACATTAACTGTTATACTGGACTGCTTGCTGCCTACACAGCATGTAATCACCCATATGAGGATGGGTTAGGTGGGTTACTTAGGTCTAAGTTGGTTACATATAACCAACTTACACCTAAGGTAAAGCTACATTCTACTACTTTGTTACTATTGTGTTGTCCACCAAAATAGCTAATCATGTTCACGCTAGCCACATGCTACGCTAAACACAGTTACAAAATTTGTTTACTGACCTTTCAGAACATTGTAATGGAAAGGTTTGTACATCTGCATGAAGCTCTGCTTAAAGCTCTCTCCAGCTCTCGCTTTCCATGAAACCAGTGAGCTTTT
Source organism: Anabas testudineus (assembly GCF_900324465.2). NCBI lineage: Eukaryota > Metazoa > Chordata > Actinopteri > Anabantiformes > Anabantidae > Anabas > Anabas testudineus. The sequence goes on along the minus strand of NC_046622.1, from coordinate 25,523,542 downwards.
AGGTCTGATTTCAGCCGAATCAGCCAGTCTTGTTGCTTAGTTATACTGGATCCAATATTTTTCAGCTACTTCCATGTTACAAGGGCGACAAGAAGGATGCAGTAACCCGAACTCTGCTACATCATATGCACTTCTGTGAAGAGGCGTGGGGATCACATCTAATTTGCATATTAAGTGACAGCCCCCGAAAACTGTTCATCCAAAAACAAATTCACACACTTTATTTATTACACTAATATTTCATTGGACCACCTTTAGCTTTGATTACTGCACATAACCCAGTGGCATTAGTTCGATAAACTTCTGCACTGTAACAACATTTATTCCAATTCAAAAGATCTTGTATTGATAATGGGAGAGTCGGACCGCTGTGCAAAGTCTTCTCCAGCACATCCCAAAGATTCTCAATGGGGTTAAGCTTTGGATTCTGTGGTGGCCATTCTATGTGTGAAAACAATGTGTCATGCTTTATTCCTACAAGCTTGGGTCCTCTACCAGACGTCTGGGAGCTTGAGGGTCCTGCGCAGTATCTTAGCTGATCATAGGACTGCACTCTTCTGGACAGAGATCTCAGATGTTGTTCCTAGGATCTGCTGGAGCCACTCTCCCAGTTTGGGAGTTACAGCCCCAAGTGTTCCTATCATCACGGGAACCACTTGTGCCTTCACCTTCCACATCTTTTCTGTCTCTTCTTTCAGCCCTGGGTACTTCTCGTTCTTCTTGTGCTCCTTCTTCCTGATGTTGCTATCACTTGGGATTGCTACATCTATCACTACAGCCCTGTTCTTGTTTGTCCACCACTATAATGTCGGGTTTATTGGTCATTACCAGTTTGTCAGTCTGTATCTGGAAGTCCTACAGGAGCTTAGCTCTCTGATTCTCAACCACCTTTGGGTGTGTGTTACATCTTGACTTTGGGACTTCCAGCCTGTACTCGGCACAGATGTTCTTGTACACTATGCCGGCCACTTGGTAATGGCGTTCCATGTATGCCCTGCCTGCTAGCATCTTCCATTCTGCTGTTATGTGCTGGATTATTTCAGGGGCATCTTTGCACAGCCTACACCTGGTATGGTATATCCTGGCCTCTATTGATCTTGAGGAATTAGTCCCTCTGTGCTGTCTTTCAGTCCAGCTTTGTCCAGCCACTGTTAGGATTTGTCGACATCAGTCACTTCTCCTACCTGCCGGTGGTACATACCGTGCAGGGGTTTGTCCTTCCATGAGGGTTCCTCCGCTTCCTTCCCTTGCTCCTCTGGATCCTGCTGCCTGAGGTATTCACTAAGCACGTCATCAGTTGGGGCCATTTTCCTGATGTATTCATGGAGCTTAGTTGTTTCATCCTGACTCACTAATCCTCTGCCTCCTTCCTTTCCCTTAGCGGACAGTCTGAGGGTGCTGGATTTGGGGTGAACCCCTCCGTGCATTGTAAGCTTTCTTGTCTTGATGTCAGTGGCTTCCATCTCTTCTTTTGGCCAGCTTATTATGCTAGCATGGTACCTCATGAACGGGAGGGTATAGGTGTTGATTGCCCGGTCTTCCTTCTTCCCATTCAGCTGACTTCTCAGGACTTGCCTTATCCTTTGGAGGTACTTATTGGTTGCCGCTTTCCTTGTGGAATTCCAAGGTATTTGTAGCTATCCTCAACATCTGCTATCTTGCTTGACTACCTTTCCTCTCCTTGCTGCCATCCGACCACATTTATCCAGTCCGAATGACATTCTGATGTCTTGGCTGTATATCCTGGTGATATGTGTCAGCAAGTCGATGTCTCGTTCGCTCTTGGCATACAGCTTGATGTCATCCATGTAGAGCGAGGTGACTGATGGTTGTGGCATTCTGTAGTCGGTATCCATAACCAGTCTTGTTGATGATCTGTCAGAGGGGGTTCAGGCTTATGCAGAACAGCAGCGGGGACAGAGCATCTCCTTGGTATATGCCGCACTTGATGTTGACTTGGGCAATTAGCTTGAAGTTCTTAAAGACTATATGGTTGTTTTCCACTTTCCCATTGAGTTCTGGATGAAGGTTCTTACAGTCCTGTTGATCTTGTATAGTTTCAAGCATTCCATGATCCATGTGTGACGCACTGAGTCATAGGCTTTCTTGTAGTCAATCCAGGCAGTGCACTGGTTGGTACAGTGAGGGAAAAAATTATTTGAACCCCAGCTGATTTTGTAAGTTTGCCTTCTAACAAAGAAATGATCAGTCTATAATTTCAATGGTAGGTGTATTTGAACAGTGAGACACAACAATGACAAAAAAAAATCCAGAAAAATGCGTTTCAAAAAGAGTTATAAATTAATTTGCATTTCCACGAAGGAAAGAAGTATTTGATCCCTTCGAAAAACGTGCTTTAGTACTTGGTGGCAAAACCTTTGTTGGCAATCACAGAGGTCAGCCGTTTCTTGTAGTTGGCCACAAGGTTTGCACACATCTCAGGGGGGATTTTGGCCCACTCCTCTTTGCAGATCCTCTCCAATGTTTGGCAACTCGAACCTTCAACTCCCTCCACAGATTTTCTATGGGATTAAGGTCTGGAGACTGACTAGGCCACTCCATGACCTTAATATGCTTCTTCTTGAGCCAGTGATTTGTTGCCTTAGCCGTGTGTTTTGGATCATTGTCATGCTGGAGTACCCAACCACGACCCTTTTCAATGCCCTGACTGAGGGAAGGAGGTTCTCACCCAACATTTGACGGTACATGGCCCCATCCATCCTCCCTTTGATGCGGTGCAATTGTCCTGTCCCCTTGGCAGAAAAACACTCCCAAAGCATAATGTTTCCACCTCCATATTTGACAGTGGGGATGGTGTTTTTGGAGTCATAGGCAGCCTTCCTCCTCCTCCAAACACAGCGAGTTGAGTTGATGCCAAAGAGCTCGATTTTGGTCTTATCTGACCACAACACTTTCACCCAGTCTTCCTCTGAATCAGTCAGATGTTCAGTGGCAAACTTCAAACGGGCCTGTAGATGGGCTTTCTTGAGCAGGGGGACCTTGCGGGCACAGCAGGATTTCAGTCCTTCACGGCGTAGTGTGTTACCAACTGTTTTTTTGGTGACTATGGTCCCAGCTGCCTTGAGATCATTGACAAGTTCCTCCCGAGTGGTTCTTGGCTGATTCCTCACCGTTCTCATTATCATTGAAACTCCACGAGGTGAGATCTTGCATGGAGCTCCAGACCAAGGGAGATTGGCAGTTAATTTATGTTTCTTCCATTTGCGAATAATTGCACCAACTGTTGTCACCTTCTCACCCAGCTGCTTGGCGATGGTCTTGTGGCCCATTCCAGCCTTGTGTAGGTCCACAATCTTGTCCCTGACATCCTTGGAAAGCTCTTTGGTCTTGGCCATGGTGAAGAGTTTGGAATCTGGATTGATTGATTGCTTCTGTGGACAGGTCTCTTTTATACAGGTAACGAGCTGAGAGGGCTGCCAATGTCAGCTCGTTACCTGTATAAGATCCACCTGGGAGCTAGAGATCTTGCTGACGGATAGGGGATCAAATACTTATTTCCTTCATGGAAATGCAAATTAATTTATAACTCTTTTTGAAACGCATTTTTCTGGATTTTTTTTTGTCATTGTTGTGTCTCACTGTTCAAATAAACCTACCATTGAAATTATAGACTGATCATTTCTTTGTTAGTGGGCAAACTTACAAAATCAGCTGGGGTTCAAATAATTTTTTCCCTCACTGTATGTCTGGTGTTACAGTCTAGGGTGACTACTTTGTCTACTGGTGCTTTGCTCCCCTGTTGTTACTACCCATTCCTTTCTGGGCACTGCTCATGTATTGATCCATGGGCCTGCTCATCTTAGCTGCTATGATGCCTGACAGGAGCTTCCATGTTGTGCAGAGGCTGGCTATTGGGTGGTAGTTGGATGGGACTGCTCCTGCTTCAATAGCAGTATTAGTGAAACAAACTATGCTGTGCAGTGACTGAATTTCTTTTTCAAAACAAAAAATAAGAGAAATTAAATACAAATAATTTTTTTGTGAATTCATGTGTGCTGAATTCAGACCAGAAAACTGATAGCAAATAAGATGATGAATTGGGTATATTATTCTCCGGAAAACTGCTGTTTCTTTACAAAAAAATACAGGTTTGTAAGTGTCACACCACAGACACATACATTATGGCTTAAATGTTTTGGGATTACTTGGATATTTTTTTGTTTTCCAAGAAAACACACATGGAATTAGTCTGAAAAGGAAATACTTTATATCAAAGGAACAGGACATGCTGACACTGTCAGAGTTAGAAATAATGATTTTAATGAAAATGATGACTGTTAATTTCGATGGCTTTCCTTCTCCTTTCTCAAGGTCCCTTCCACTCTGTACAAATCTCTTATTTTACCACCTCCAAAGCACACCCAGACTATCATGCTGCCTCCACCATGTTTGACTTCTTCTTCTCTTTCGGCTTTTCCCATCAGGGGTCGCCACAGCGAATCATCCTTCTCCACCTAAATCTATCATGAACATCTTCTACCCTAACACTAGCCAACCTCATGTCCTCTGTTAAGACATCCATATATCTCCTCTTTGGTCGTCCTCTTGCCCTCCTGCCTGGCAGCTCCATCTCCAACATCCTTCTACCAATATATTCACTATCCCTCCTCTGCACATGTCCGAACCATCTCAGTCTGGCCTCTCTGACTTTGTCGCTAACACAGGCAACGTGAGCCGTCCCTCTGATGTACTCGTTCCTTATTCTGTCTAACCTGGTCACTCCTAAGGAGAACCTCAACATCTTCATCTCTGCTACCTCCATCTCAGCCTCTTGTCTCTTTCTCACTGCTACCGTCTCTAACCCATAGAGCAGAGCTGGTCTCACCACTGTCTTGTACACCTTTCCTTTGAGTCTTGCTGACACTCTTCTGTCACACAACACTCCTGACACTTTCCTCCACCCGCTCCAACCTGCCTGCACTCGCCTCTTCACCTCTTTTCCACACTCTCCATCACACTGAACTGTTGACCCCAAGTACTTAAACTCCTGCACCTTCTTCACCTCAGCCCCCTGTAACCTAACGCTTCTACCCTGATCCCTCTCGTTCAGACACATGTATTCTGTCTTACTACGACTGACCTTCATGCCTCTTCTTTCCAGAGCAAACCTCCACCTCTCCAGCTGTTCCTCTACCTGCTCTCTACTCTCACTGCAAATTACAATGTCATCCGCAAACATCATTGTCCAGGGAGATTCCTGTCTGACCTCATCTGTCAGCCTGTCCATCAGCATAGCAAACAAGAAGGGACTCAAAGCTGATCCTTGGTGTAGTCCCACCTCCACCTTGAACTCCTCTGTCTGACCTACAGCACATCTCACCACCGTCATACTTCTCTCATACATGTCCTGAACTACTCTGACGTACTTCTCTGCCACTCCCGACGACCTCATACAGTACCACAGCTCCTCCCTCGGCACCCTGTCATACGCCTTCTCTAAATCTACAAAGACACAATGCAGCTCCTTCTGACCATCTCTGTACTTTTCCATCAACATTCTCAAAGCAAAAATGGCATCAGTGGTGCTCTTACGGGGCATGAAACCATACTGCTGCTCACAAATCTCCACCTTCTTCCTAAGCCTGGCTTCCACTACTCTTTCCCACAGCTTCATTGTGTGGCTCATCAACTTTATTCCTCTATAGTTGCTGCAGTTCTGCGTGTCACCCTTGTTCTTAAAGATCGGAACCAGAACACTTCTCCTCCATTCCTCAGGCATCTTCTCACTCTCTAGAATCCTATTGAACAAACTCGTTAGAAACTCCACTGCTGTCTCTCCTAAGCACTTCCACACCTCCACAGGTACGTCATCAGGACCAACAGCCTTTCCACTCTTCATCCTTTTCAGAGCCTTCCTAACCTCATCCTTTCCAATCTCTGATATTTCCTGCTCCACAACATCCACATCTTCCTCTCTTCTTTCCCTGTCATTTTCCTCATTCATCAGATCCTCAAAATACTCCCATCTTTTCTGCACACTCTCCTGGGTTGTTAGCACCTTTCCATCTCTGTCCTTAATCACCCTTACCTGTTGCACATCCTTCCCATCTCTATCTCTCTGTCTGGCTAGCCTGTACAAGTCCTTCTCTCCTTCCTTTGTGTCTAACCTGTCATACAGCTCATTGTAAGCTTTCTGTTTGGCCTTTGCCACCTCCCTCTTCACTCTACGCTGCGCTTCCTTGTACTCCTGTCTACTTTCCTGAGTCCTTTCTACATCCCACTTCCTTCTAGCTAACCTCTTCCTCTGGACGCATTCCTGTACTTCCTCATTCCACCACCAAGTGTCTTTACCTTCTTTCCTCTTTCCAGATGACACACCTAGCACCTTCCTACCCGTTTCCCTGATAACTTCTGCTGTGGTTTCCCAGTCATCTGGAAGTTCATCCTGACCACCCAGAACCTGTCTCAACTTCTGCCTGAATTCCTCACAAGTTTCTTCATTCTTTAGCTTCCACCACTTGGTCTTCTTCTCTGACTTCCCTCTTTTCTTCTTCCTGACCTCCAGAGTCATCTTGCACACCACCATACGGTGCTGTCTGGCTACACTCTCTCCTACCACTACTTTGCAGTCACTAACCTCTCTCAAATGACCTCGTCTACATAGGATGTAGTCCACCTGCGTACTCCTACCTCCACTTCTGTATGTCACTCTATGTTCCTCTCGCTTCTGGAAGTAAGTGTTGACTACAGCCATTTCCATCCTCTTAGCAAAGTCCACCACCATCTGTCCTTCCAGATTCCTTTCCTTCACACCAAACCTGCCCACCTCCTCATCACCTCTGTTGCCCTCACCAACATGCCCATTGAAGTCTGCTCCAACAACAACTCTCTCTCCTCTGGGGATACTCTCTATGACCTCATCAAACTCACTCCAGAATCTCTCCTTCTCTTCTAACTCACAGCCAACCTGTGGCGCATACCCACTGACTACATTCATCATCACCCCTTCAATTTCTAGCTTTAGGCTCATCACTCTGTCTGAGACTCTTTTCACCTCTAGAACATTGTTCACAAACTCCCCCTTCAGGCTCACTCCTACCCTGTTTCTCTTCCTGTCCACACCATGGTAGAACAGTTTGTATCCTCCTCCGATACTACGTGCCTTGCTGCCCTTCCACCTTGTCTCCTGCACACATAGAACATCTACCTTTTTTCTCTCCATCATGTCTGCCAGCTCTCTGCCTTTCCCTGTCATCGTACCAACGTTAAGAGTCCCTATTCTCAAATCTATGTTCCTGCCTTTTCCCTTCTCTCTCTGACCACGAACTCTTCTGCCTCCCCTCTTTCTTCGACCAACAGTAGTCAAATTTCCACCGGCACCCTGTAGGTTAACAGCATCGGTGGCGGTCGTTGTTAACCCGGGCCTCGACCGATCCGGTATTTTGAAAGTCTTGTGAATGATTCGCATGGTTATTTTGGCAATTTTTACGCCGGATGCCCTTCCTGACGCAACCCTCTCTATTTATCCGGGCTTGGGACCGGCACAGAAGTCACTGGCTTGCAACCCCTATGGCTAGATTAAAAGCTTGCGCCGCCCGGGAATCGAACCCAGGTCGCAAGAATGGGAATCTTGCATGATACCACTACACCAGCGGCGCCTCCACCATGTTTGACTAAAGGTATTAAATTAAAAAAGGAAATTTGCTAGTGAGCAAACTTTTAAGCAAAAATGTCATACTTGCCTCCAAACATAGACAATGATCCAACACACACTCCACACCCTCAGGAATCAGTGGTTGAGAAGAGAAGAAAGATGCTGAGGGATGGAGGGGAGGAAGAGGGTGGGAGAGTGTGATTTTACATTATGTGCAAAAGCTGACCTTCAGTGCACACACGCTTTGCTGAGTAACAACGATGAAATCAAATTCTGGCTGTTTTAAAGGACTACATGAAAATCGGCCATGTGCTTTAAAGTTGTTAAATTAGATGATCCTTTACATTTTTGCTCTTGTGCAATCAAGAGGCATATAGAAAGACATGGCAACATGCGAACATCACAGGCAACTATTGTTGTGAACGCACGGCGTCCAAGAGGAGGGGACAGGAAGATATGGACAGAAGGACAGAGTCTGACAGAGAGAGAAAATTGCTTCTCCATCCTAGTTGTCAGAAAATCTCAAAATAATGTGACTGATCACAAATGCATCAATAAGTCAAAATTAGACCTCAGTTCTAAACAATTAAAAGAACTGTAGTATTGTGCCTGTTTAGTTTTGTAAAGATGTGGTACTGGACTAACTTTTCCAATACTTTTGAAGGGGAGTATACATGTATCTGCCCACATACATATTGAGGAGAGAAATGTGTGTGTATGTGTGTGTCCATGTGTCTGTGTGTTAGATGGTGGGTGTAGTGGGGCTACTTTCAGGGGATTTGCTGTAATTACATGACAAAATGCTGGTGAGTCTCCCTGGGTGCTGAGCAGAGGCTCGTGGGTCAGGGGACTGAACACTCAGGGCCGGGTAATTTGTAAATGTCATTCAGGTGGGTTCCTCTATCAGCTAACGGGGGGGTTTGAGTGGAGAGCAGAGGAAAGACATGAGAGGAGAGGGTGCTGCAGCTGTTCTTTCTTATGTAGACTATTCTACAACAGATATTGAGTCCCTCCTCTGCTTTTGTCTGCAGTGACAGCTTTAGATTTCCTGAGGTGTGTTATAATTGTTTGACATAGTGCATATTCAGTGATGTAGTTATTAGCAAACATGAACTCCTGCATCTCGCCCACAGTGGAGGGGCCACAAGTGACGTGAGAGGAAGCAGAAGAGGGTTAAGTGTGGAGGTATCCAGATTCGGCTAACCTACAAAAGCCGGCTATCCCCTACATCGTATTGGCCAATGTATGCTCTTTGGATAATAAACTACATATACTACTACCTTCAACTTAGAAGACTGTGAGAGATTGCTGTATGTACTCTACATGTGGTAAAACTGACAATCAAGTAGACTTTGACTTTGACTATGACTAAATAAGAAGGAATATTTTCCTGATCTTGTTGTCCAGTGGGTTTTGTTGTTGTTGTTTTTAGAGTTTACAGTCCTCATTACAGTACATTACAGGAGATTTTAATAGGCAGGTTTGGTCTTCAGGACAGGAATGCAGAAGGACAGGTGGTGGTAGACTTTTCAAAAAGGATAGTTGGGACAACAGTAGCTCAGGGGTGCTAGAGCAGTCGCCTACGAACCCCAGAGTGAGTGGCTTGATTCCTGGTTACTCCTGGCTACTTGCTGAGGTGTCCTTGGACAAGACACCGAAACCCTGTAGTGTAGTGCTGACATACCGTCTAGCAGCTGTCCACCCACAATTTCCCTAAAGGAATCAATAAAGTATTTATTATTATTATAAAAATGGTTGCAGTGAATACTTTCTTCGACTGCAAAGTATTGGTAAAGGTGAGTGTAGCCAGACAACACAAGATGGTGGTGTGTAAAATGACTATGGTGGCGTGAAAGAGTGTTGAAGACGACTAAGGCAGAGCTGAGGAAAAAGTGGTGGAAGTTGAAAAAGGAACAATAGTGTGTAGTTTTCTCTTTGAGTTCAAGTGCATCCATATATGCATATAACTCAGGTAGTTGAATAACATTTTTGACTTTTATTGTGTGGTTAACTACAAACAGCTTTGGGCAATAACAGGAAAGGAATTATTTTTATTGTTTTTTATTTTATTATTGCTTTTTTTTTAAAAACTATTTTTACTTTTACTATTTTAGGGTGGGTTTAGGTGGCTGGATTCGGTAAGCTGGATTGTCAGCTCACCTGTCAAGAAATATTTAGCTATCATATTTAGCTATCATCTCCAATCTCTGAGCTCAGTAACTCTTACATTTGCATTCTCACATGTAGCTAATCCTGGTAAAAAGTCTAGAAAAGTTTACAGTGCATGTGCGAAAGCCGTTTAAGGAGCATTTAGGCTTTAGTTTGGACCTGGTAAGCTCAATACAGATGTTAAGATGACTGGTGAGAGATTTTAGACATTTAGGTAGTTCAACCAGTCATTAAAAAAAAAACAAACATTTGAACAGCCATTCACATATGTACATTTTCCAGGATCATTTTGGATGTTTAATGAGCGTATTCAATAGAGACTTGAAAGGCCATGTTTCTGTAAGAGACTTTGTGGATTAAAAAGCCAGTCACCATTATGAAAAGGTAAGTAAGTTTATTGTAACAAGTCAATTGAATAATGAGGTAGATCTGGATCAGCATAGGTGAGTCAGGATCTGGAGAATCAGGTGAGTTGAGGAAACTGTACGAATGAAATAAGTAAGCGAAACAGGCTTACCGCGTTGAGGGGTTGCAGGAAAGTGAAGTATTCTGGGAAATGCTGTATTGAGAGGCAGGCAGATACCAGGTGGGTTCTGGAGTTCTACTGTAGGTGACAAGAAGGCTTAGACCGGTCTGCGTTCTCCACACAGCAGTGACTGTGGCAGTAACTCAGCTGGCAGGAGAAGATATGGGCTCAGCATGGAGCACAAAGTAGCAGTAAGAACCAACAACAAGCTTAAAAAAGACAAGTGAGAACAAAAAGTTCAGTTTCAAGTTAAGATATTTTACTTACAGTTTGTACTACCCCTATGCATATTTTACATAAAGTTATATAGTTTAATGTAAATTCCTAGCTAAATAATTAGCAAATTTAAAAATCATCAGTCCCTGATAGATGCATAGAGATGTTTAGATTTACCTAATACTGTAGTTAGGATTCTTCTTTTCCTTTTGGCTTTTCAGGGGTCGCCACAGCAAATCATTTTCCTCCATTTAACCCTATCTTTTGCATCCTCTCTTCATGTCCTCTTTCACTACATCAATAAATGTCTTCTTTGGTCTCCCTTTAGAACTCCTGCCTGGCAGTTCCAACTTTGGCATCCGTTTACCAATATGGTCACAATCTCATCTCTGAACATGCCCAAACCATCTCAATCTGGCCTCTCTGACTTTATCTCTAAAACATAACACATATTAATGTTACTTTTACTGTATGTTTTCTGACAGCGGTCAGTGTTTATAAGTAATTTAGCAGCTAGATCTGCCAGGATTGAGGTAAATTCAACAGGATAATGTAGACGTGAATTCACATGATATTCTGTGTATTTCTTTTTGGTTGCTACTGTAAAAAAGAATAATGAGAGTCACTGCACATTTTGTGTATAAGGAACAGAATTTGAAGAACTAAGACAACCATGTTCTAAACTGGAATGTAATGTCAATAGACACATATTGTGGAAAATGCTTGCTTCTATGTTCGTTATGTTTTGTGAATTGATTCTGCATAAAGACGCCATAGAGTGAAGCCTGTGTGCGTCATCTTTCTTGATTTTCTTCCTTTTCAGGATGTAACACAACCTACTGCAAAATGTTTAAAAACGTGGTACACTACATGTAGCAGGTATTTAGAGCAGTTAAAGTTCCAATGCCTCAGTTTTATGAGCAGTTAAATAGTGTGTCCAAAAAGCCAAGGGGTAACACTGCAGGTACTTGTGATGGTAGAGGGTAAAATTAATATATAGGTATATCCTTGAAGAAAACCTGATGCAGTCTGCAAGCGACATGGGAGAACATGTGCTTTCTGACAAAGCTACACACATGGTTTCAAAACAATTATCCCCATGTAACCTGACAGAGCTTGGGCATTTTCACAAATAAGAATGGGGAAAATGACATTGAATGAGATCAATGTATGCAGTGTTAATAGAGGGTGAACATCATGCTGTGGCCTGATCTAATTCAGGTATCACCAGTGATACTGATACAGAAGTTTAGAGCATCCCTAGGGTTATACTGTACTTACTTAGGCCAGCTTCTTTCATTATTAACAACTTATAAATGAGGTAGAGCATTGAGAAGTCGATATATTGTAACAATGTTATCATAAAAGAGGGTGCTCCATCCAGTTTTAAACCAATTTTTCTGTTACTCATATTTGAAACTAATCATGTATATGTAAATTTATTAACATTTAAAGAGCATATTTTGTGTCAAAGGAAAGATACTCCTTTAAGTTCTGTGAAGTAGGGGAGCTAGATGATATGCCTGTTGAGCCCATTTACATCGCTACTTAAATTATCATTTTTATCAGGAAAGCAATACCAGTAACATTGTTAATCTCTTTTAGCCTTTCTACAATAGATATTCAGTCCAATGTGCACAAACACTAATAATTAAGTAGTTTTTTAAGAAAATCTGCTTCTGTCTGGACTCACACAACATTATAAGCGAAGCAATTTTTTACCAAATGTGTGGAAGGACAAACAGCATGACATAAATTTCCTGCAGCAGTTGCGGCATTCAGTGGAGACTTTTATAGCTTGAAAGTGAGAGGAGAGGTGCTATCAGACTATTGGGCTTTATTACAGTGGATATAATAGGGCTGGCTGGAGAGTTTTATATGTTTCTGTCTCGCTGAGCACCATCACATCTATCCATTCTCCTCCAGTGTGATTGTTGCAGCAGCAGGTTGTCTGTGATAGGCTATTGTGCCCACTCTCCAAAAACCCTTCACCTCAGCTGCAATGCCGCCTCTTCTCTCTTCTCCAGCCTGTGTTGATTTTCAGCAGAGCCCCTTACCCTCACAAATGCCTCACCCACAATCTAACCCTTTCTCCCTGTCTGAATAAAGAGCTCTATCTATCAAAGCCAGCTCAAGACTCAATCCCTCGCTGGCTCTCAGGCATTTGATCAACTATCTGTGAAAACAGTAGCTTATAGAACTGAGGCATATGCGAGGTCTGCTATGATTACATTTTAGATCTACCAAAGGAAACGTCAAGCCCTGAGTCGCCACCATATACAGACACACACACACAAAAAACCTTAACCCCAGACCTTAACCCTGATAGTCCAAATCCTACCTCTGACTAAATCAAACAAATGCATTCATTTCATTGTGTGGAAATATTCTTCTGCACCATTTTAAACACAAAACATTGACATATTCATGGCTTGAGGTTCTTAAAAGCAAAGTTCTCATTTCACAGGCTTCTTCAGAAGTGAAATGTCTGATTTCGTTGTACACCACAGTGTTACAACACACAAAATCATGCCAATAACAAATCAGGGTCTGGCCGTTGGGATCCACATCAGCATTACAGCACAGTTTCAAGAATACCTGTGAGTCATGATCAAGGAAGCAACTTACTTGAAAGGAATCATAGATGTTTCAGGATTCTACAATCACTGTGATTAGCTATGTATATAGGCAAGTATCTGGTGAATGTAGGAGAACGTCAATATAATTGTTCTGACCATGACAGTACAGTATATCCCCACCAAATATCCTGTCACACAGTAGAGGTATGTGCACTTTTCAAAGCCTAGGACAGTACCTGTAAAGTGAGCAATTAAGTTAAACTTCAAAGCACCAGAGCCATCTGTCCAAAGTTCTGTGAAACTCTAGTTTACTCCTAGGAAAGAAATTTGCAAATGCAATTATGTTTTTAAAGCAAACAAAATGGGTATCATGTGAAACTGCAGACCTTTTCTCAACTTCTGAGTCCAATGTGTGTGGATGGTTTTAGGCAAGAAGAGTTACAGTTTCTAGATAGATAGATTTTGGTGTTGCAGCCATTATGTACACACACATACATACACACGCTGAGGTAATGGGAATATACAGGAAAAAATACACATCTAACAGAACAAAACAGTGGAGATGTGAACTGCCCTCCAAGATGTTTAGCAGTTTGCTCAGCATCCTCCTCTCCACAACCTGCTCCAAGGGTTCCAGTGAAGTCACCATCACAGAACAAGCCTTCCAGATCAGTTTGTTTATTTTATTGGTGTCCCTAGTTTTGATGCCCCAGCAGACAGCAGTAGAGTCTGCGCCCTTCCTGTAAACAGCCTCTGTGTCGCATTTCCAGTCCAGTCTGTTATCAAGATGAACTCCCAGGTATTTGTGCACCCTCCACTTCCTACTTCCTCTCGCAAAATTGAGCGCGGTAGGAGAACTGTAGTGGGTCTAAAGATGTTTCAACCTGAGGCCTAAAATTGGTATTGACCAATTCTCAAGGTCTTTCATAATGTGTGAGGTTAAGGCAACTGGTCTGTCATCATTTAGAGCAGCTGGAGATGAACATTTTGGCACTGGCGTGAGATACGTCTTCCAAAGCCTCGTCACACACTCCTGTGTCAGGCTGAGTCTGAGGTTGAAGAGGTGCTGTAGGATCCCAGAGAGCTGATCGGCACAGGGATTCAGAAATTGGGGGCTGACTCCATCATGTCCTGCAGTGTTATTTTGGTTCAGCCTCTTTAGCTGCTGACAGCGAGTTGTATGCAGTGATATCAATAACACATGTAAACTCCCTCGGCAGATAATATGCCAGTTACAGTTAACAGTTAGATTTCCACACTACAGAGAGGTTCTTTCAGAATAACGTGTCCAGGATTACACTGCCTATTGGACATTGGACCTGTTGTATGCTAATGTTAAAGATGCCTACAGCTCCACTGCCCTCCCCCCTCTGGGAAAGTCAGATCACAACCTGGTACATCTCCTCCCGCAATACACACCTTTGGTTCAGAGGCAGCCTCCCACCATTAAGACAGTAAAGAGGTGGTCAGAGGGGGCACATCTTGCCCTGCAGGGATGCTTTGAAGAGACAGACTGGAAGACTCTCTGTGAACCTCACGGTGAGGACATTGATGGACTGACAGACTGCATCTCTGACTACATCAATTTCTGTTTGGGCACCCAGGTACCCACAAAAACCATTCGCTGCTTGGTCACTCAGGACATCAAAGCCATCCTGAATGACAAAAAGAAGGCATTTAGATCAGGAGACAGGGAGGCAGCAAGGAGAGTGCAGAGACTGCTGTCTGTCAAGATCAGGGAGGGGAAGGAGGCTTACAGGAGAAAACTGGAACATAGCCATCAACAGAACAACACCAGGGAGGTTTGGAGGGGCATGAGGACCATCACTGGCAGCAGCCAGGAGAATGTGGGGACTGTGTCCCTCCCCCACACGACTCAGCCACCACCCTAACAATCTCAGCTGAGCAGGTGAGAAGAGAACTGCACAGGCTTCACCCCACAAAAGCGGCGGGTCCTGATGGAGTCAGCCCAAGGGTGCTGAAAGCCTGTGCTCCTCAGCTATGTGTTGTTCTCCAACACATCTTCAACCTCAGCCTGCAACTGGAGAGAGTTCCTCTTGGGTGGAAAAAGTTGTGCCTGGTTCCAGTGAATAAGACGCCATGTCCCAGAGTCCTCAGTGACTTCAGACCAGTGGCTCTGACCTCATATATTATGAAGGCTTTTGAGAGGCTAATCCTGGAGGCCCTCCGACCTCTGGTCAAACTCTCACTTGATCCCCTCCAGTTTGCCTATCAACCTCAACTTGGAGTGGATGATGCCATCATTCATCTGCTCCATCGCACCTACACCCATCTGCAAGCCTGGGGGCTTAGTGAGGGATCAAGTTTTTTTATTTCTCCAGTGCATTCAATACCATCCGGCCTGCACTGCTGGGAGAGAAATTAAAAAACATGCAGGTCAACACTCCCCTGATTTCTTGGATAATGGACTACCTCACCAACCTGCAGAACTGTATGTCTGACACTGTGGTCTGTAGCACAGGTGCGCCACAGGGGACAGTTCTTTCTCCATTCCTCTTCACCCTGTACATCTCAGACATCAGGTACAACTCAGAGTCCTGTCATCTTCAGCAGTTCACTGATGACTCTGCAGTTGTAGGATGTATTAAGGGTGGAGATGTCACAGTACTGTGTGGGTGGTGGACAGTTTTGTTGACTGGTGTGGACTCAATCATCTGCAACTCAACATCAATAAAACAAAGGAGCTGATGATGGACTTCAGGAAATCTGGGAGTCCTGTCATCCCTCTCTCTATACAGGGGGAGGAGGTGGAGGTTGTGTTCGAGTACAAATAATTGGAAGTGTACTTGGATAACAAACTGGACTGGACCAAAAACTCATCAGCATTGTACAGAAAGGCTCAGAGACGGATGTACTTCCTGAGGAGACTCAGGTCCTTCAACGTCTGCAGCACCATGCTGCGGATGTTTTATGAGTCTGTGGTGGCCAGTGTCATCTTTTATGCTGTGGTCTGCTGGGGCAGCAACATGAAGGTGGCAGATACTAACAGACTAGACAAACTAGGAGGGCTGGCTCTGTTCTGGGGGTGGAGCTGGACCCTCTACATGTTGTAGCTGAGAGGAGGATGCTGTCCAAACTCCTCTCAATCCTGGACAATCCCTCCCACCCACTGCACAGTGTGTTGGTTGGACAGAGGAGCACATTCAGCCAAACGCTTATTAAAATTAAATGCTCCACAGAGCGCCACAGGAGATCATTTCTACCTGTGGTAATCAATCTGTACAATTGGAAGTGAAAGTGTCATATACTTGCTGTGAATCTATATATTTTGACCCAATTTCATTTATCTATTTTACATATTCTGTATTTATATCGGGTTTTTTGTATTGATGTTATTGTATGATTGTGTCAGCACACACCCAGACAATGTACACGTATGACTGTGTCAGCACACACCCAGACAATGTCGTCATTAAGTTTGCCGATGACACAACTGTGGTGGGGCTTATCTCTGGCGGTGATGAGACGGCATACAGGGATGAGATCCAGAGGCTGATGGGGTGGTGTGAAGACAACAACTTGGTCCCAAACACCTCAAAAACAAAAGAAGTGATCGTGGACTTCAGGAGGAAGAAGTCAGATCTGCAGTTCATTGTCATTAATGGGGAGTGTGTGAAGAGGGTGCCAAGCTTCAAGTACCTTGGTGTGTACATAGATGAAGACCTCCAATGGAGCTCCAACGCCGCAGAGGTAATGAAAAAGGCCTAACAGCGTCTTCACTTCCTGAGGATCCTCAGGAGGGTCAACCTGAAGAGAGAGCTGCTGGTTGCCTTCTACCGTTACTCCATTGAGAGTGTGCTAACATACTGCATCTCCGTGTGGTTTTCAAGCTGCACCATGGCACACAAAAAGGTTCTACAAAGGGTCATAAACACTGCCCAAAAGATCATTGGCTACCCTCTTCCCTCACTGAAGGACCTCTACAGGACCCGATGTCTTAGGAGGGCACGCAACATCCTGAAAGACTGCACACACCCAGGACACTGGGTGTTTAAATGGTCGACCTCTGGAAAAAGACTGCTGAAGGATGCTGAGGTCACGGACCAACAGACTCAGAGACAGTTTCTACAATAGAGCAATAGCCCTCATGAACACACACACACACATCTGGTTTAGTTTTTCTAGAAGAATGTAGAATGTATATTCTGTATATACAGCTGGTGTGCATGTGTATATTTGTATATGTAATTGTGCATATATATATGTATATATTTATATATGTATATATATTTAAATACTTTTTGTATGAAAGGTAATTTTAAGCTGTTTTATTATTATTGTGTTGTTTTCTACTCTCTCCTTGCACCAATGTGGGACAGTTCGCAATTTCGTTGTACTGTTGTACCAAGTGTGACTGTACAATGACAATAAAGCTTTATCTTATCTTATCTTATCTTATCTTATCTTATCTTATCTTATCTTATCTTATCTTATCTTATCTTATCTTATTGTGTATTTATGTTGGTGTTGGATCTTTCCTGGTTGTGGTTCCTTTCCTTTCTGTCTGTTTTGAGAACAATGGTAATGAGGCAAAATAATTTCCCTCAGGGATTAATAAAGTTTTTTGAATCTTGAATCTTGAACCTTAAAATTTATTACTCACAAGCACAGCAATCCCCCCTTCTCTCTTCTGTCTTCAGTCAGCTGGTACCATGTGCAAGCCACTGATGGTATAGTTGGAGTCCAGGATGTGCTCATTCAACCATGTCTCAGTAAAGCACATAATTTGGGGCCTCACTCCTAACAGTGTAGGCCTGGTAAATAATGCGACAGCTCCTGGACACTGTTGCAATGGTGAATGTAATTCAATTTTATTGACACTGTCTCTTCATCATTAGTGTTTTTAAGACTTTACTTTAATTGTCAACATACCCTCATTATTCGAAGAGAAACATAATGCTCACTTACCCTACAAAAATGTATTTGTGATTGCCACTGTGTTGTATAGACATGTAATTTAGGAGACTGTGTTGGTAAGACAGGTCACACATAGTGTATGAAGCCTTCTCCATCGCTATTCACAAACAAACCCTGCAGGCCAATAGGAACAAGCTCAATAATTTTAAGCTTTAAGGATCTCAACAGCTGATTCCTTATATTTATTAATTTTTATTATGTATTTATTGATTAAGCAATTTATGTATTTATTTATTTGCTGGCTTTCAAATGTTCATATAAAATACAATCATTTAGAAATCCGTAATCCTTGATCATATGAAATAATATATATATATATATATATATATATATTATAGTGATGCCCAATGTATATATATACATATATATACATTGGGAAATATAGTGTGTGTATATATATATATATATATATATATATATATATATATATATATATATATATATACACACACACACACACTATATTGCCCAATGTATTCGCTCACCTGCCCTGACTCACATATGAACTTAAGTGACATCCCATTCTCAATCCATAGGGTTCAATATGACGTCAGTCCACCCTTTACAGCTACGTTTAGATAGATAGATAGATAGATATATAGATAGAGTTTGTGGGTATTCTACAAAATCCTGAAGTACAAGTATGTGAGCCTAGCCAATGTTTGGCATATCAGCATTAGTTTGTAAAGATGGACCCAGTCAGTGGGTCAGTAGATTTGTGAAGAAGAGTTAAATGCAATAGGTAGCTTCAAATTGGTGAGGCAAGCTGTGAAATTGAAAAAGGGCAACTAAGTTACAAAAAGCCTCAAAAGGCCTCAGAAGATTATGACCACTTGAATTAACTTGCTTTTAATTAGTTGCAGATATGACTGTAAATGCATGTGAACTACAAAGTAAACAAGCAAAACGTATACTGGTATAGACTGCAAAAGAGGAAACAATTTCCCTGCTCATTTGCTGGGTTTGTTTTCTTATCTATGAGATAGGAAGATTGGTAAGAAAAGGGACTGAGTGAGAGGGAGGCAGAGATATAGTGGTACAGAGTTTTAAGCCTTGCAAGGCTCAGTGGTTTGTCCCAGTCCCCTCTTTACACTGCAGGCCTGGCTGCAGCCCAATATAGTAAGAACTTAATGCCACCAGGGACCGAGCCCATTTGAATGCTCAGGCTTCTTTATCACAGGCACAAGTGGTGCAGAAAAATTGCTCAGGATTAATTCTGGAGGCCTTGCAAATACACACAGCTAGGGTCACTGCTTACAGCTTACTCTTTAAAATGTGAGTTTTTTTTGTATGCTTTTGTAAGTGGTGGGATGGGACGTTCCTTAGAAGCTTTGCCTTTTGTGGAGGGGGTGCCTGAGTTGTTAATGCAACTTAAAATGGTGTTATAAAATATAACAGCATACATGTACAAAAAAGCTTTTTCAGCACTTCCCAAAAACCTGTGTTTTCACTAAGGTTTCTACAGGGTAAAAAGTGTTATCGCCTTGCTGGCTATGAACTGTGCTATGCTAGTATATATCATTCCTAAATACAGTCCATGGTAGGTTTTGGGTGAGTAAGTAGCTACAGGCATGTCTGTGCTTGTCTTTGATGCAGGAAAATTTTGGCTACAGCAGTTAGACCAGGGTTTTACTGACAGTCAAAGCTTTATGTTTATGCTGTAAAAGACATCTCTCACATAGGGTTTTCTCTCTCACATTATGCAGAAACAGAAAACATAATTGGGTTGCAATTACACTCCCCAAAAAAAACATATTGTGATTGCAGTTTAATTGAATAGAAACATGTTTTATGAAAAAGGGTTGGTCATAAAGAGGAGCTCTTGCAATTTAAGGTCTATCTTTTCAAACATGGCCTCCCACCCTGAGCCTGGTTCTACTGGAGGCTTCTTATGTTAAAGGGAGTTTTCTTCCTCTACTGTCACCTAGCGCTGCTAAAGAGGGATTTGCTAGGCTTTCTCTAAGGTCTTGTCCTTACTATGTAAAGTACCCATCTTCCATACATTTCTCTTTATGTATATATTTGAAGTTAAATGTGTCCATGTTTTCCCCTTCACAAAATATATTATAGATGTTCAATCTGTTGTGCTCACTGTTATCAATGATATAATTGTTGTGAGCAAAATGTTGTAATATATGGTATTGTGAGATTACTACTTACAGTTAATGTGAAAAATCATTTTGGGACATGAGGCACTGAGGTAGGCATCAGTACTACACACTGATCAGTGGTGGTGGGTTTAATGTTGTGGTGGACAGTGGGCAACATTGGTGTATATACAGCACATTTTGTGTTAATTTACTTACATTTACTACAACTATTATAGTGTCTACATGGGCTTGATGGACTTTTATTCAGCCTGGTTGGTAAAAATTCATTTTTTGTCTTTCTCTGTGCCTGACCCTCTAGGCATACTCTGTAAAATCAGCCTAAAGGTGAAATGCTAGCACCCCGCATTGTCGCCTATCTAGTGTAGTGCACTTTGAGCACCATTCCACATCACACAGCCAAGCTATCATGGGACTAGTCAGCATGAATGAACACATACATTCAGACAAACACAATTCAATAGACATACAATTATTTCCTTCCCCATCACTTTTCCTTACACACAGTAACACACACAATCACACCCAAACAGACCGAGAGATCAGCATGGGCATTCTCGTTCACTTAATGCTGATGTTACTGTTTCCATTTCTTTGGAGACAGTATAGCTGTGTAGCTGTGGCGATATGAACTCTTATGGCCGACACACTTCATCGGGCAGCAGCTTGCGTCCAGCTTTGTTTATTTGGAAAACTATATCAAAGTGAATTACTATTGAGAGGTAACTATATCAAATATATGGTGTGAAGAGACAAAAAATTAAGTTTTCACAACAAAATTATTTACTCTTAAATCTTATTCTAAAAAGAAGAAAAAAAAAAAGGTGGCTTGCACCCTCCAGGTTGGGGGGGAGATCCTCCCTCAAGTGGAGGAGTTTAAGTATCTTGGGGTCTTGTTCACGAGTGAGGGAAATAGGGAGCGTGAGATTGACAGACGGATTGGTGCATCGGCAGCAGTAATGCGGTCGGTGTACCGGTCCGTCGTGGTGAAAAAGGAGCTGAGCCGAAAGGCAAAGCTCTCGATTTACCGGTCAGTCTACGTTCCTACCCTCACCTATGGTCATGAGCTTTGGGTCATGACCGAAAGGACAAGGTCGCGGATACAAGCGGCCGAAATGAGTTTCCTCCGCAGAGTGGCTGGGCGCACCCTTAGAGATAGGGTGAGGAGCTCAGTCACCCGGGAGGAGCTCGGAGTAGAGCCGCTGCTCCTCTGCATCGAGAGGGGCCAGTTGAGGTGGCTTGGGCATCTGTTTCGGATGCCCCCGGGACGCCTTGTAGGGGAGGTTTTCCGGTCCTGTCCCACCGGGAGGAGGCCCCGGGGAAGACCCAGGACACGTTGGAGGGACTATGTCTCTCGGCTGGCCTGGGAACGCCTCGGTGTCCCCCCGGAAGAGCTGGAGGAGGTGTCTAGGGAGAGGGAAGTCTGGGCATCTCTGCTTAAGCTGCTCCCCCCGCGACCCGGCCCCGGATAAGCGGAAGAAAATGGATGGATGGATGGATCTTATTCTAAAACTCTTAATATTGAGTGTTTTTTAGGAACAGACACCACAATAGGAATAGAGACACCACAAATATTCAGTGCTTGGCTTCCCTGAGAATATGGAAGTGGACAGAGTCACAGATTTCACAATCATATAGTTGATACGAAATTTCTATTAAAAGTGCAATTGTCAGTGTGAAAGGTTTGCTAATCTAAATAGAATTTTGGATTTATTGTCTGACCTCTACTAATAAACTGAGCTCCTCTCCTCTCTCCTTTCTCCTGTATCAATGCAAATGCCACCATTGCATGTCATTAACTTTGTGTCTTCTCTCTCCTGTAGTTGTGTTTCCTCCTCTCTGTCTCCCTCTCTCTGTACTTTTCTGCAGGTATCCTCGGCCTGGAGCTGTACATCTCCAGAATCCAGTTCATCTGCCCAATGTTTTTGATGCTTGTTGTTGTCTTTATTGCCTGCTGTTCTTTTCTCTCTTCTCTTTCCACTCACCCCAACCGGTCGAGGCAGATGGCCGCCCACTATGAGCCTGGTTCTGCTGGAGGTTTCTTCCTCTAAAGGGAGTTTTTCCTCTCCACTGTTGCCTAAAGCTTGCTCAAATGGGATTGTTGGGTTTTCTCTAAAAACTTTTTGTATAAATATTTTCTGTAAGGTCTTAAACCTTACACTGTAAAGTGCCTTGAGATAACTTCTGTTGTAAATTGGCGCTATACAAATAAAATTGAATTGAAATTGAATTGAATTGAACATAATCACTGTGTTTTTCAATATATTTCAGTAAAGGTAAAAAAAGATACCTCTGAGGACACAGACCAGATATAGAACTTTATCACGATTAATGTCCTGTACCAATAAGCAATGCTTTTTTTTTTTTTTTTTTATAAAAAAGTAGTGAGTCTTATTTTGTTTTCTTTTCAATTTATAGTTGAATAATTATAATTTAGCTGTCTTAGACCTTACATTGTAATGTTCCTTGAGATGACTTTTTTGTGATTTGGTGCTATATAAATAAACTGAATTAAATTGAATTGCACTTAACAATATCAAAGAAATTATACAAAGCAAGAAAATGTTGCTATTCAAATCATTACCAGTATCTTATCTGATCAAATGCCCACTCCTGTCAGGATGAGAGGTCACTGTGGGGTAAAGAAGGAAGGAAGATCTGAGGAAAAGGAGAAGGGCTCAGACACAGTAGCTCACTAATCAGCCCATAGACTACAATAATTACCTGCTACTATCTATTCTTTAACTGCCAGCCCTGGCCCTCTTCCAGCTGCAGACATCCCAGTTTATTTTATTACACACAATGCTGTCAAGTACAATTGGCAGAGTAAATAGAAACTACAGTTTGTTTCCTACTCCTCCACTATCTTCTTACTTAATTTTAAACACAAGCTTTCTTTTTCAACCCCTCACACGCTGACACACGTCTTCCTCCTCTAAAGAAGGGGGCAAAGTGGAAGCCGTTAGCTCATGATACACAGTCCTCCACAACTGGTGGGAAATTACTGTCAGCGGGGCAGCTTGCAACACCGCAAGCTGCATAACAATAGGTGGCTCTCAACTGAATTAAAGCTCTATAAATCACAAAGTGTTTAACAACTCCACACATGGTGGCATGTCTCGTTTCATCTTTCTTTATTAATGACGTTTATATAAATGCATCAACTGCAAGGAAGGAGTATATGAGGGCTTATCCCTGTTTCCTAATGGAAGCCAGAATTATTTAGCATCGCCACATAACTCACCATACGTACAACTCTGAAGGTAAATAGGCAATAGGCAAATGAGGTGCCTATTGCAGTGTCTACATACAGTGGCAGGAAAAACTTTGTGAACCTTTTGGAATTTCATGGTTTTCTGCATTACTGTCTGTCATCAAATGTGCTCTGTTCTTCACAAACATTATATGTTTTCATGTTTTTATTGAACATAACATGTAAACATTCACAGTGCAGGGTGGAAAAAGTATGTGAACACCTAGCATAAGGACTTCTCCAAGAGCTAATTGGAGCCAGGAGTGAGCCAACCTTGAGTCCAATCAGTGTGATGAAATTTGATGTGTTGCTGAAAGCTGTCCTATCCTTTAAAACACACACCAGTTTTGGGTTTACTGGTTTCAAGAAGCACTGCCTGATGTGAACCATGCCTCGCAGAAAAGAGCTCTCAGAAGACCTACGATCAAGAATTGTTAAGTTGCATTAAGCTGGAAAGGGTTACAAAAGTATCTCCAAAAGCCTTGATGTTCATGTGTCCACCGTAAGACAGACTGTCTACAAATGGAGAAAGTTCAGCACTGTTGCCACTCTCCCTAGGGGTGATCGTCCTGTTAAGATGACTGCAAGAACACAGCGCAGAATGCTGAATGAGGTAAAGAAGAATCCTAGAGTGTCAGCTAAAGACTTACAGAAATCTCTGGCACATGCTAACATTTTTGTTGACACATCTACAATAAGGAAAACATCAAACAAGAATGGAGTTCATGGGAGGACACCACGGAGGAAGCCATTGCTGTCCCAAAAAACATATTGCAGCATGTTTGAAGTTTGCAAAAGAGCACCTAGATGTTCCACAGCACTACTGGCAAAATATTCTGTGGACAGATGAAACCAAAATTGAGTTGCTTGGAAAAAACACACAACACCATGTGTGGAGAAAAAAAGGCACAGCACACCAACATCAAAACCTCATCCCCAATGTAAAACATGGCGGAGGGAGCATCATGGTTGGGGGTTGCTTTGCTGCCTTCAGACCTGGACGGATTGTTGTCATTGATGAAAAAATGAATTCCAGAGTTTATCAAGATATTTTACAGGAAAACGTAATGGGTTGATGGGTGATGCAACAGGACAATAACCCAAAGCATACAAGTAATTCAACAAAAGAATAGCTTCAACAGAACAAAATACACCTTCTGGAGTGGCCCAGTCAGAGTCCTGACCTCAACCCGATTGAAATGCTGTGGCATGACTATCACACATGAGCTTAAGAGAGCCGTTCACACCAGACATCCCAAGAATATTGCTACACGGAAACAGTTTTGTGAAGAGGATTGGTCCAAAATTACTCCAGATCGTTGTGTAGGTCTGATCTGCAACTACAGAAAACGTTTGGTTGAGGTTATTGCTGCCAAAGGGTCAACCAGTTATTAAGCACATTGCAGGGTGGAAAAAGCATGTGACTTTTTCCACCCTGCACTATGAATGTTTACATGTTATGTTCAATAAAAACATGAAAACATATAATGGTTGTGTTCTATTATTTTAAGCAGACTGTGTTTTTCTATTGTTGTGACTTAGATGGAGATCAGAGCACATTTTATGACCAATGAATGCAGAAAACCATGAAATTCCGAAAGGTTCACAAAGTTTTTCTTGCCACTGTATGTCAGAAGAATAGAACTGATTCACATCCATGTACAGCCCAAATTTGCAAACATACTGCTGCACAAATATTGTACAAATGTTGGGTCTAATGTGAGTACATGATACACTGATCATGCTCCCTATGTGAAACCTATAGTCACTTATATCATATGTGTCATGTTTTAATGCTATTTTAAAAGTTTAAATGGTTGTTGTTAAAGGATAAGTACACAAAGGCTACAAAAAGCAGTGCCATTATTGTGACTACAAAGCAGGTTGCTTCAGACCTTGCTTGTGGTGTCTGTTCAAACTAAAGCAGGACAGATTATGATAAGACATTGACAAATCACTGGACAAGGGAGAGCTGCAATTTGCTGTCAATTGAAAGCCATCATAATAGCTCACAACACCCCACCAGTCTGACAGGGGAATGTTTAGATAAGCTCAACTGCATATGAATATGTTGTGACAGAATTCAGCAGCATTCAGGCAAGAGCCAGTTGGGATGGTCTTGATTCCAGTAGAAACCAAAGCAGATATTCCATGTTCTCTCTGTAATTAATCAATTACAAACAAATCAAAGCTGTTCACAATCTCGGAATCCTGGTTATTTAGTATGTTAAACAAGTTATATAACGTCAAGACAAAAGACATAAGAATGATTTGTGGAAACAAACTGCAGGCATTGTTGGTATGTCTGGCCATGGCAGTCATAGCACAGTAAGTAAATAAACACTCTCAATGCAATATTACCCAGAACTACAGCTTTGTTTGGCTAATTGATTTCAATGGAGAGGTCTTTTTTACCAGTGGAAATGAATTCCATGTCTGCATGTCATTTGGCACAGTTCTTTCCAGTACTTTAAAAATAACTGAAGGTTAGACATTGGTCAGTAGTTATACTGAGACCCTGAATCCTGGATGTAGAGGTTATGGAAAGTTTTTTGAAAGGACAAGTTTCAAAGCCAGTGGAGACAGACTAGCATCTTTTCATTTGTTCTACGTCTCACAAATATTCCTCTGCCTGATCCGAAGACCTCAAACTTGGACTGATCTTTAAACAACATCTTATTTTAGTCTTCCAGTGTCCAATGTCTGTGGTCTTTTGCCCATCTCAGTCTTATGTTTAGATTGGCCAGAATGAGATATAGCTTTTTCTTGGCAATTCTGCCATGAAGTCCAGTATCCTGAAGTCTCCTCTTTACTGTTGATGTTTACACTACTGTTTGAAGTGTTGTCATGATTCCAGCCTCGTTGCTGCCCTTATTTACCCCATGCTCTTATTTTGGCAACTTCCTGTTTCCTCTTCCCAGTCTGTTGACATGCAGTCACCTAATTGACTGCACCTGGTTTCCCCCACAGTATAAATACCGGCCTGCTCACCTGTTTCCCTTGCCAGATAGTCTGTTCTCTATACCCGGACAATGTCCAGCGTTTCTTGTGGACTAACTTTTTGGATTTTTTGGACTCTGCCTGCCCTGGACCCCGTCTCTTGCCTGACCCCCTGGTGCTGTGAGTTCTGTTTATTCCCTGTCATTCCCCCTGCTCACGGTACCAGACCTGTAGGTAAGATTTGCAAGTGATGTGTGAAACTTTAGTTAACATACATACAATTAACTACTTCATGTTTATAATATACTATTTCAGTCAGTCACAGTCCAGAAAATGAACTAGATTATCTTATTTAAAAATTTAAGCAATGAATATAAACTATCAGTAGAACCTCCTCCTACACAACTGTCCCAAACCCACAATCATTGCTACTTTCCATTGCTTGTTGTATAATGAGTATACAATACTGATATAAGCTTGTGAAAATAGGTGATGTTCCAGAATTAACAAAGCTTTTGTTACATGTCTACATGTTAATAGAACTCAAATTCACATTCTTTAGTTGTAAGGGATGCATTCACATACACGGTTCACCAAAACAAACAAAAACAACAAAGTGATATGCACAACACTGTTTTCTTCAGGTAAAACGTTTGAGCAAGGAGTCTAGGTTCTGCAGTCCTTAGACACAACGTTTTGATGGGAAATACAGAGACATTTTTTGTATCAGCTTTAAAGGGCACTTTGTTGCTTTCATGAAGGTCCTCATGGATTTTCAATCAGCAGTAACTGCAGTATTTGGTGACAACCACTCAGGAGAGACGCTCACACAATGATATTTGACTTGGGGTTCAAAGGGCTGTAGAGTCATTCAGACTTTGGCTTTCTCTTTTTTATTTTCTTCATTGTGGCTGAATGTACCATTATAGACAGAATGGAAGCCTTTTTGCAATGTGCTACACACAGGCACAAAATGACTTCTCATTACTTAAAAGATATTTGGAGCAGTCTCTTAAATTACACAAGACTTGACAATTGGTTAGACTTGGAATTCTTTTTCACTGAAAAGGACAGACAATTTTCAACACTTAAATCTCTCTGGGAGAGACTAAGACGTTTTGCTGTAGAGAGGAAGAGGAGCATTTTGTGAACTGAATCATGGGGCAGTTTTGTACAGGTGAGGAGTTGTTCAAGGTCCAATTACAAAAAATGTTGTGTGTGTGAGGTTGGGTGGTGATGACCACTGGAATTTAATTCAAGGTAACAAAATACAATGCAGGTTCAGTGCTGTCTCCTCTGCGCTACCCTCTTCAGCTAAATGAAAATAAGTGTGTACACACAATTCATGGATTGTTTTGATGTTAAGTTGTGTACAGGGTGAAGGAAATTTTCCCTTCACAAGAGAATTTAACAACTCACAATTTGCAATCACACTGGATAGGTGAAAAGCCAGTTAAGGATTAAGCTCTGACTTTCTGGTTGAAGTATTACATCTATTTTGGATGAAGAGGTCTAAAGTTATTCTGACAACACAACATTTGAAAAGTTACAATACGCTAGGCAATATACTAGACTACTTGAGTAACAGACATAAGGATTAAAATGTTTAATCCCTCATTCTAGTACAAACCAGTGCCTGTGCAATCTCACATTTTGACATCCAGTAGCATGTAGCACTGTAAATTATTTTGTCTTTTAATAAATATTTTGTATTTCATGCCAGCAACACATTTGGAGGAAGAAGCTGGGGTTCCTTTCCTCTTTAGCCAAGATGATGTAGTCAATTTCCAAACAAAAATTTATATTTTCATTCATCAGACCACAGGGCAGTTTTCAACTGATGAGATGATTTTACTGCAGTGTGGTCATGTGAATGTGATCCAGAAGATTACGGCCATTCAGAATGGCCTATATAGTTTTCTCTCTCTGAATATCATCTGGTCTTCTTCTTCTCTTTCGGCTTTTCCCATCAGGGGTCGCCACAGCGAATCATCCTTCTCCACCTAACTCTATCATGGGCATCTTCTACCCTAACACTAGCCAACCTCATGTCCTCTGTTAAGACATCCATATATCTCCTCCTTGGTCGTCCTCTTGCCCTCCTGCCTGGCAGCTCCATCTCCAACATCCTTCTACCAATATACTCACTATCCCTCCTCTGAACATGTCCGAACCATCTCAGTCTGGCCTCTCTGACTTTGTCGCTAACACAGACAACGTGAGCCGTCCCTCTAATGTACTCGTTCCTTATTCTGTCTAACCTGGTCACTCCTAAAGAGAACCTCAACATCTTCATCTCTGCTACCTCCATCTCAGCCTCTTGTCTCTTTCTCACTGCTACCGTCTCTAACCCATAGAGCAGAGCTGGTCTCACCACTGTCTTGTACACCTTTCCTTTGAGTCTTGCTGACACTCTTCTGTCACACAACACTCCTGACACTTTCCTCCACCCGCTCCAACCTGCCTGCACTCGCCTCTTCACCTCTTTTCCACACTCTCCATCACACTGAACTGTTGACCCCAAGTACTTAAACTCCTGTACCTTCTTCACCTCAGCCCCCTGTAACCTAACGCTTCTACCTGGATCCCTCTCGTTCAGACACATGTATTCTGTCTTACTACGGCTGACCTTCATGCCTCTTCTTTCCAGAGCAAACCTCCACCTCTCCAGCTGTTCCTCTACCTGCTCTCTACTCTCACTGCAAATTACAATGTCATCCGCAAACATCATTGTCCAAGGAGATTCCTGTCTGACCTCATCTGTCAGCCTGTCCATCAGCATAGCAAACAAGAAGGGACTCAAAGCTGATCCTTGGTGTAGTCCCACCTCCACCTTGAACTCCTCTGTCTGACCTACAGCACATCTCACCACCGTCATACTTCTCTCATACATGTCCTGAACTACTCTGACGTACTTCTCTGCCACTCCCGACGACATCATACAGTACCACAGCTCCTCCCTCGGCACCCTGTCATACGCCTTCTCTAAATCTACAAAGACACAATGCAGCTCCTTCTGACCATCTCTGTACTTTTCCATTAACATCCTCAAAGCAAAAATGGCATCAGTGGTGCTCTTACGGGGCATGAAACCATACTGCTGCTCACAAATCTCCACCTTCTTCCTAAGCCTGGCTTCCACTACTCTTTCCCACAGCTTCATTGTGTGGCTCATCAACTTTATTCCTCTGTAGTTGCTGCAGTTCTGCGTGTCACCCTTGTTCTTAAAGATCGGAACCAGAACACTTCTCCTCCATTCCTCAGGCATCTTCTCACTCTCTAGAATCCTATTGAACAAACTGGTTAAAAACTCCACTGCTGTCTCTCCTAAGCACTTCCACACCTCCACAGGTACGTCATCAGGACCAACAGCCTTTCCACTCTTCATCCTTTTCAGAGCCTTCCTAACCTCATCCTTTCCAATCTCTAATATTTCCTGCTCCACAACATCAACATCTTCCTCTCTTCTTTCCCTGTCATTTTCCTCATTCATCAGATCCTCAAAATACTCCTTCCGTCTTTTCTGCACACTCTCCTGGGTTGTTAGCACCTTTCCATCTCTGTCCTTAATCACCCTTACCTGTTGCACATCCTTCCCATCTCTATCTCTCTGTCGAGCTAGCCTGTACAAGTCCTTCTCTCCTTCCTTTGTGTCTAACCTGTCATACAGCTCATCGTAAGCTTTCTGTTTGGCCTTTGCCACCTCCCTCTTCACTCTACGCTGCGCTTCCTTGTACTCCTGTCTACTTTCTTGAGTCCTTTCTACATCCCACTTCCTTCTAGCTAACTTCTTCCTCTGGACGCATTCCTGTACTTCCTCATTCCACCACCAAGTGTCTTTACCTTCTTTCCTCTTTCCAGATGACACACCTAGCACCTTCCTACCTGTTTCCCTGATAACTTCTGCTGTGGTTTCCCAGTCATCTGGAAGCTCATCCTGACCACCCAGAACCTGTCTCAACTTCTGCCTGAATTCCTCACAAGTTTCTTCATTCTTTAGCTTCCACCACTTGGTCTTCTTCTCTAACTTCCCTCTTTTCTTCTTCCTGACCTCCAGAGTCATCTTGCACACCACCATGCGGTGCTGTCTGGCTACACTCTCTCCTACCACCACTTTGCAGTCACTAACCTCTCTCAAATGACCTCGTCTACATAGGATGTAGTCCACCTGCGTACTCCTACCTCCACTTCTGTTTCACTCTATGTTCCTCTCACTTCTGGAAGTAAGTGTTGACTACAGCCATTTCCATCCTCTTAGCAAAGTCCACCACCATCTGTCCTTCCAGATTCCTTTCCTTCACACCAAACCTGCCCATCACCTCCTCATCACCTCTGTTGCCCTCACCAACATGCCCATTGAAGTCTGCTCCAACAACAACTCTCTCTCCTCTGGGGATACTCTCTATGACCTCATCAAACTCACTCCAGAATCTCTCCTTCTCTTCTAACTCACAGCCAACCTGTGGCGCATACCCACTGACTACATTCATCATCACCCCTTCAATTTCTAGCTTTAGCCTCATCACCCTGTCTGACACTCTTTTCACCTCTAGAACATTGTTCACAAACTCCCCCTTCAAGATCACTCCTACCCCGTTTCTCTTCCTATCCACACCATGGTAGAACAGTTTGTATCCTCCTCCGATACTACGTGCCTTGCTGCCCTTCCACTTTGTCTCCTGCACACACAGAACATCTACCTTTCTTCTCTCCATCATGTCTGCCAGCTCTCTGCCTTTCCCTGTCATCGTACCAACGTTAAGAGTCCCTATTCTTAAACCTATGCTCCTGCCTTTTCCCTTCTCTCTCTGACCACGAACTCTTCTGCCTCCCCTCTTTCTTCGACCAACAGTAGTCAAATTTCCACCGGCACCCTGTAGGTTAATAGCATCGGTGGCGGTCGTTGTTAACCCGGGCCTCGACCGATCCGGTATGAAAGTCTTGTGAATGATTCGCATGGTTATTTTGGCAATTTTTACGCCGGATGCCCTTCCTGACGCAACCCTCTCTATTTATTCGGGCTTGGGACCGGCACAGAAGTCACTGGCTTGCAACCCCTATGGCTAGATTCTCTGAATATCATCTGGTAATGATATTATTAACTGCAGATAATTAAAATCCTAATTTCTTTGCAATTTTATGTTGTCTGTTACATTGCACCATACTCTACCAGAATTTCATGCATTCATTATACTGAAATGACATGACAATGTACATGAGAATGCTCTAAAACAGATGTTCTCAATCATGATTTTCAAGGACTCCTTATGTGCTTATTGCCTACTTGTCTTACAGTTTCTGAATGCCTGAACCTGACCAAGTACCTTGAAACCTGAGTTTTTAGAGTTCCGTTTCTTTTGTTTGTTTGTTTCAGTACTGGTGATCACTGCTTTTTGTTATTCTTACCTTAAGACCTTGTTACTATTTAACTTTTTGTTTGCTACTTTGTTCTCTTTGTCTCATGCTTGTTGTAATGTCATCTGCAACTGGCATACTTCCTTGACCACATGGTGAACCCTGACTAGGTGCCCATCATCTTGGTCCTTTGAACTCCTAGAATCCTCCACGCCTCAAGATGCCCTCTCCAGAGCAGACCAGGTACCTCCAGCACACACTCACTGCATAAGTGACCGAGTCATGAACTATCTCTTGACATATTTACTCACTCTGCTCTCTTCTATAGATCACTGCTGCCAGTCTGCTAACCTGATGTCTCCCAATCAAATCAAATTCATACTACTGTGCATTAATAAACCTTTTCTCATTTTACATTTAGTCATTTCGCATTTTAATTCTGTAGCATGTGGCAATTTAATTGGGCCCTAATCTCCACCGATTGCTACACTGGACGTCTTTATAAATAAAATTTAATTAAAACCAAATGTCTATTCATTGCAGGTAACCATGTTCATTGAGTCTGGGTCACAGCAGGCTTTAGCAACACCTCATCACATTAAATTTGGAGAATATTATGGTAAAAAAGGTTACATACTGTGTCTTTCACAAATTCAATTTGCACAAGATATCTTTTTATGATGGTAATTTACTTTTACTTACATTTTATTTATATAGTGTAGTAGTAATGGTTTTATGACTATACAAACCTTTAGCAGTCATACAAGATACAGAGCAGAATGATCAAAAAGCCAAAGATAAGCTTCCAAAGACAGAGACATACACTTCATCAGACAGGAACAGAGGCTGGAAAACTATAGCAGGAACAACATGATAGACAAGAGACATGGGATGAGTAAGTGGAAGAATAAAAATATTAAGGGAATGGTGATGGGTTGGCTGAGGTTACTGCAGCGAAGGTGGGAGCAGCACAGTCCTAAATTAGTTAGTGATCAGAGAAAACAGGCTGCTGTGATGAAATTAATAATGAAAGAGTAGAAGTGTGACTAAAAAGAACTTTTAATAGCAAGGAGTACATAGTTCTTCTTTAGCATGAGAAACCAATTCACATGTTAGCTGGTTCTTGCAGGTTCAGGCAACGGTTTTATAAAACACAGTGTGAGCTAATCAGAAATGAGAAAGTAACTGCCTCCACAGATCTATCATTACAGAGACTTGTGATTCAATACATGTTCAGATACTTAGGGCACTGTGATTGCATCTCGCAGTGGCTCTGGTGAACTGCACCAGAGCCACTGCGAGATGCAATCACAGTGTCATACTAATCGTTGTTTATCTATTCAGTTCTTTCTAGTTATTGGGTAACTGCATGGAATAAACTCAAGTGTACTTGTGAAGTCCACAGGTGAATTCTGTATACTGGCACATTATTCATGAAGATTTCACATCTATAGACTAAAATGTCAAATACAGCTAGCCTGAGGCATGAACTAATTAAATATGCAACCAACACAAGGAAACACTTTATGCTATATATGTCATGTTATATGCTATATACATACACTGCTTGACCAAAAAAAGCCCCCACCTGAAATTAACTAAGCAAATAGGCAAGATTACCAATGGGAGGCCGATAATTACTGCATGGAGGATTATTTTTCAGCTGCAAACAAGTTATTTAACCATAACTGATGTAGTGAGTGGCTTCTCCTTTTTAGGACAACTATGTCAGAAGACACATCCCGTGGTCGTGAAAAAGATGTTCATCTGTCAAATTATGTTTGCATCAAATTGCTAATTAGGTTAAGAACTGTCCAATAGAAGAAGGTCATGTGATCTGAGAGTGATGGGTGCATCAGGGTAAGAAGAGAGGCTGGTGAAGTTATGCACCCATCATGCCTTGTGTCTACCGTACAAGCCTGTAGGGGCTGTGCTGTGGCGTTGCTGCGGTTAGTCAGATCTAGGTTCAGCAATGTTGTGTGCCCAAAGAATGAGGTCAGCTGACTACCTGAATATAATGAATGACTAGGTTATTTCATCAATTGATTTTTTCGTCCCTGATGGCACAGGCTAAAGGTGGCCCAACAAAATATTAGAGTGTGTGACTTTTTTTTGGACAGGCAGTATTTGCTGGGGCTTCTGTCATGTTTAAAGCTGCTTGATTAAGTATGTTTTTCAATGCAATTTTGTCTGAATATGACAGACATGCTAGCTTAGTGCAACGCCTTTGCTGAACCTGTGTAGTGCTGCAGTAGTTTACATTATAAATGGTAAATTGTAAAAGGTGTTTTCTTTTCATTTGTACTGTATGCAGAAGATTATACCCAGAGGTCAGCGTTTGGTAAGAAACATGTGAAGGGGAAGCACACACAAGAGTTCTAACATTCCTGTCACAACAAATCACTATAGACTAAATAATACGGGAATGAGAAACGCCAAATATATTACAGCTGAGATGGACCAGAAGAAGTGGAATTTAAAGTGACTGAAAAATAAAATGTGGCAAAAATACAAATATACAACGTCCACCTGGAGGTGGGGTGCTCCACTGGCACCCTTACTACCACTGAGTGCTAACACTGGCTGTTTCAATTATTTACATGGTGACTTTAATTCCCTACAGAGTGTTGAGCCACAGTAGATGATTTCATTGTCTTCCTTTTGTCAGGGTCTACCGGATGATATCACAAACCCTCATGTCTTCTGATCTCACCATCTGTGTCAACTTGTTATTCAGAATAAAAGTGTGAGGGGGTTGGCAGGTGAACCAGGTGCATTTGCAATGCATCTTCATCCAACTCTTTCTCACATTCTGTTTCCCCCTCAGCTACCCCTGACTGTCCCAGCACGTGTCTCTGTGCCATACAAAACCCTCCGTCTGGCATTTAAGTCTATTCACCATTTCTGTGAATGAGATCTCCCAGCAGAGAGAGTAAACAATTTCTTGCAGAGAAACAGAGAGGCATACAGAATGAAGGATTTACTCACCTCTATTAGCATCTTGTCTGTCTCAGATGGGACCAGAGAGTGCCAGTGGTGGATGCTGGGATTGACTGCCTCAGTTGACAACCTCCTCTCTGAAGGGTTCAAGGACCCAAAGTCTGTCTTTTTTTTTTTGCATTACTTGTTATTGTCTACAGGAACACGCCTCTCTGAGTCAAGTCTTAAGAAAAGTTGCCAGTTTTCATGTGTCTTTCAATCTATTTCTCTTCCTCTAAAGAGTAAAAAAACTTCAGATCATACGTTTACAACAGCCTGGACTCACTCTTCAGTTCACAGAAATAGTTCTCTGACTCTCGTGAGCATGTGTGAACTTGTGAGCTGTTATCTGGAGCTCATTTAATTTCACAATACTTTTTGAATGTGTTTTCTTTCTTTTTTTAATGCTTAGATTTGAGTAAGTCTTTAATCTATTTATGTTCTAACTCAAACACTTTCCTCACTCCTCAAGATGAAATACTTGAAAGCAGTGCAGCCAGCTAACTCCATTATTTGTTTTACATCAAAAGTTTCATTAATTATTCCATTAGCAGAAAGGCAGGGGCTGCTGGGAGAATGAGACAGATCCTAGGGAGTGGGAGAGAGGATTTTGAAGGGGAGTATGAGCTAAATGCCTTCCCTGCTCACCCTATTTTTATTTCTGAAGGAGGGACGAAGGTGAGCTGGAGGGGGATACATTTTTATTACATCACTCATGTTTTTATTTCCAGAAATAAGGTAACTTTTTACAGTATGGGAGAGGTACTTTGTCACTGGATGTCTACAGGTGATCATATAAACACAGTCCATATCTATGAAAATAAAAGGAAGACAGAAGGGAAGAACACTGCTGTAAAAAGACAGATTTGCTTGTTTTCATAGCATTGAAATCAGTTGACCCTAATATATATGTGAAATCAAAATGCACCATTAGAGTTAGTTCAGGTTCAGGTGAGGGACAAACAGTGTAGTACAGATAAAAGAAGTTCATGACATCCATATGTCATGTTTGCTTTATTTTAATAAGGTATCCATCAACAGCTTCCACTATGAACTTGTTTGAAGAAGGTACTGGTTGTTTTTTAGGGGAAGTTGTACAAAAGAGAAACAGTGCTGGTGACTGGTGAGGTCGAGCAGAGGAGAAAAATCTAATATGAAAATGAAAATGTAAATGTGTGGAGGGAGGGGGTGCTAAGAAGGAGGGGGGAGTAGTGGTTAGCAGTTTTTCAAGCCGGCCTTAATCTTCCCTCTGCGGGATCCAGATAGTGATCGCTAACAGGAGGCTGACGCTGGGGCTCCTTTGAAATGCAGAGCGGGTCTGAGTGTAAATTGGAGACACCCCAGCGCTGCCAGCAGATGACATGTTGCACTCACGACCCTCTGCGCCCATCCAGGGACCACAACACCACAAAGGTAAATCTTGCACATCAGACAATTTCATTTTCAGCACAGAGGGTATGAGTCGGGCTATATCTGAATCCTTGCAGATGATAATGTCCCCCTTAGAGGCAGATCATCATTTATTTTTTCTTGCTCTGTCCCTCTCTGTGCTGACATCTAAAGTCAGCTCTGACGGATGCAATAAGTAAATGTGTATTTTTTTGCCAATATGTTCTTTGAGGTGCAGTTGCAGTAATTAGCACATAAGGAACATAAGTGATTATGCGAAATAAAGAAGGTATAGATATTCCTTATTCATATGAAATACTCTAATCTAATGGCCTGTTAGATTGTACCATTACCAAAACAACATACTAACTATAAAATATAGATCAATTCTTGTCCTGTAATTTTATACTGTTCATACTACTGAATGCAATTTTTTTGACAGTGTTCAAGATCCAACTTTTCCCCTAATCCAACATTTGGCAATGCACATGTATCTTGGATGTGATGCAGAAAAAGAAAGCTGCTGCATGTTTGCATTTCAGCTAAAGCAGAAGTCTTCACTGGATAATGAGTTCAGTATTACTACACACACACAAATCCTAGGGATTCTAACTTTGAAGAGCAACAAACACCAGAAAATGCTTCGAAAGAAGTAACAGTAATAGAGTCTTGTGGCTTTTTTGTTCTCTAAACTTTTTGTTGAATCAAATTCAAACTTTTTTCCCTGCTCTTTGACAAAATGCTCTGAAAAGAGCAAATGGAGAGCCAGTAGCACTTCTCTCACATATTTCCTTGCTACTGACTATACTATAATTGTCAGGCATCTCCACCATGTCTTCTCCCCAGCATGCTTTGTTCCTTCAGGTTTATGGCCTTGGAATCACATGCTGCTCTGCTCAATCCCCTCCTGTGTCTGCTTAATACATGGAAATAAATATGTTCCTGGGCTTTCTGTGCCTCTTTATTTCACACTGGCTTACATCAGCCCAGTCACTTAATACTGACGGTCATGAAGCTAGCTCATGAACATAATACCTTGTAATTTGTCTGTCTTGGTTGACCCACTATGTGAAAACTATGGATTCCATTTAGCATCACAACAATGCTGCCAGAATTTAAAAGCTGGTGATGGTGTAATAAAAAAAAGAATGCTTAAATATTACAATTAGCTTATTACCATGACAAACAGAACCATGAAACCAGATATGCTAGCAGCATTCTAACTTGGACCTAAGTACTCTCCCCCCACACCTCCACCATCCCAAGCTCCAGCACTACCATTTGCCCATTGCCCCCACATATAGATGGAAAGTGACACTGTGATTGTCTATGGGGTTTGGCCATGCTTAGATGAGGGTGTCAGTTCTCCCTAGCCTGATTGCCACATTCAGCGGTCACGATGGTGAGGAGTTAAATTGAGGGAGAAAAGGTCAGGAGCCAGTGGTCATCTGATCTCCCTCTCTCTCCTCCAAATTACTTGTCCTCCAGGAGGGGAATGAAAACAGACAGGTCCCGGCCCAGGCAACTGGAGCCTGGGAGATGATCTGTGGGGCTGGCAATCCCCCAGGAGAGGAATGTGAACAATGAATGGGGGTGAAAAATAACGGTGGGGTGTGTGTGTGTGTGTGTGTGTGTGTGTGTGTGTGTGTGTGTGTGCGTGTGTAGGGGGGCTCAGACTCAGATGAGTGCACAAAGCAGGCGATTCTGCTGTATGAAAAGGACAGAGGGTCAAGGAAAGCGTGGTGTCCCAAAGATAGCAGTGGAGCATCTGCTCCGCACAGCTTTCATTTCAGCTGTGTGTGTGTGTGTGTGTGTGTGTGGATTTAGAATCTGGACTACAAATCACATTTTAGGATATGTAAATTCATCAGTGTTTGAGGAGCATATACATACATATACTATATGTGGGTTCAAGAAAAGAGACATTTAAGTTTGGCCTTGTCATCTTTGACTGAATTAAACTCAAAGAGAGAATACAGTACTTCTTAAGGCTAACAAAATAGTGACTACTTTTGATACTGTGTGTATCAAAACTGATGAATCTGCCACTCTGTGGTAGAAGTCTCCTTCTATCCACAACTTTTACTTTTACTTTTTTACTATTTTTACTATTTTATTTTTGTCTAAAATAAATGATAAAAAATGACTTTACATTTAACTTTCCAGGAGTTGTTCTGTGCTGAGGCCATGATCTATCTAACTATCCTGCAGTGTAGATACTGCTCACTACACTTCCTAGATGACTTGCTGTCCCTCTCAGTTCCCATTAGGTGGCGCTGTGTGCCAGCTTCTTTCTCTCTCTGACACCATCTTCTGATGATGTGCCTCAAATCATTTACAGTATGACATAGCTGCCAGCCTCTGGTGGCATGTCCATGGACACCCATAGAGGCAATGATGCAGATCCTGTGGGTGACAGTACAGGGTGGCTAAAAATTAAACTAAAAGGGCATCCTCTTGCTGTCCAGCTACTGCTTTGCACCAGGGTAATTAACCTGCTAATAATACAATGAGCATAATTCCCTATTTTCATCTAACACACATAGACAGCCTCCTTCCCTGAGCACATAGCTCCTCAGGCTATAAGAGAGCCATTGGATTAGAGGATGCTAACAGATAGTTTAATGTAATGAACAATCAAGATGACAGCTATTAAAGATGATTTGCAGTGTTCCAGTGTAGAGGGGTGATAGCAAGAGTGACCTGAGTTTGGATGAGTGATACTGTTATGTCTTTATCCTCTCATTGTTAGCTAGAGAAGCCCTGTTTCTTCTCAGACAGGAGTGAAATGCTGAACATTTTAAAATAATAATGAATACTTTATTGTATTTATTATATGATCTAGTTTCACAGAATGAAGGAATAAATGTATGTATTTACTATGGGGCAACACAAACATGGATGTTAACGCCAGGCAAAGCTCTCACCACCATCTACAGCCCTCACTCAATCTCCTAATATTTCTGCAAGCGGAGGACTGGAGTCTACCGGGATGACAGTAGACATCACTTGATGATACTTCTCTTCTACACCTCCTGCTGAGGAGATATTTTTCCTCAGATGGGAATGAAGGCATCAGCTGTAC
Source organism: Anabas testudineus (assembly GCF_900324465.2). NCBI lineage: Eukaryota > Metazoa > Chordata > Actinopteri > Anabantiformes > Anabantidae > Anabas > Anabas testudineus. The sequence continues at coordinate 25,484,390 of NC_046622.1, read as the reverse complement.
TGCAGGAATGCTCCGGATTTGCTTAAGATTTTACACCCGCCAACATTGGGAATTTGCTGATAAACAAAAGAAAGTCCATCTGGCATGAAACACAGCATCGTCAGAGAGCAGAAGCGTGTTTTTAGATTGAAGTTCTTATAGTTGATCCCCAATACAGAGATAGTCACACAAAAGGAACAAAGCACTCTGTGTTTGCCTCTACATTCTTTGATCATTTCAGAGCTAATTTTCCCCATTGTCATCTAGCTACTACTGTGGCCTATCTGTTTCTGTGTGCATTTGTGTTTGCATGTATGTGTGTTCTGTAAGCAGGATAGTAGAATAAATATTTACCATCTGTGTTTTTCCTCCCCTCTCTCTCTGGCATAGAAGATTCCAGCACTTTTTTTTATCAGTGTTGGAGTTCAGCCATGGGCCTTTTTAATTTTCTGCTTTTGTGTTTTTAGCAGAGATTGACAGGCTGCTCTCTCCCTGGAGCATTGTTCTATTAATCTGTTTAATATGCTACAGAAACATTTGAGTGCTGAAACAGGCAGCCGGGGTAATGGAATCGCAGCAGGTAAAGGCGGGCTTGCATATCTGACGACTGGCAAGGGGGCAAGAGAGGCACAATTGTCGTGTGAACAGTGTGTGAAACCTCCCCTACCACCACAGCTGACCTTGTATGGACAGACAGGCAGATGGACTGTGTCTAACCCACCTTTTTCATCCAACCGTGCATCTTCATAAGCAAGCCTTGATCACTTCTAGTGTGTTATCTATGCCATGGTTTAAGAGTGAGGCATGTGCATTGAGGAGTGACTGCAAACTAAGAGCTATACATTGAAAATGGTAGGTAAATGCCAATATATAATTGTACACCCCCCTTTCCCCTTTCGCCCCTTTCCCTCCTTCTACCCCCTCCTGCTGAGGCAATGACTTGTGGTTTAATTAACTCTGCCTTAATGGGTGCACAGCAAGATGGAGGTGGGATGGAGGGCGTTAGAGGTTGCAGGTTTGCAGCATGTGGCGATCTGTAACTTCACTATCCTCGAGAGATAAGTCAGAAATTGTTCACTTTCTTCTGACAAAAAGCTTTTCTCCAGACATCCTGCCTAGGCTAAAGACAGTGGACACTGTGCAGAGACGATGACAGTCCAACTTGTAAGCTGAAGACTGAATAGGCTGACCAGAGAGCTAGTGGTATAAGAGCGAGATAAGTATGCACAGGAATTCATCCTCAAAGTCTTTACATTCTCAAAGACAAGGTCTAACCTCATTTTATCCATCACATAACATGGAGAGTATAATGTGCTGATACTCTGACTTCCGTTAAGCTTTTGATCAGGCTGTTACCCCAGACTGGCCTGGAAATGAAAAACAAAGGCGTCAACTCTGGATTTTCAGAGAGTGCTGACACTAAGAGCAAAGATATTCCACAAGAAGGATTTGTCACTTTTTCTTTTGCCTGAACTGACAGAGAAGACCAAAAAAATTAAACATACAAAAATTTAAGTATTCATACTGCCACCATCTCCCATCATGTCCAACAAAATAATGCTTTCATTACTTATTTGGTACATGAGTGTTGAGTCATATGATTGATTTTGAAAACAGAGGAGTAATTAAGATGATTCATTTAGTAACAACAGAGGGCCTTAGTTCCAACTTTTAATGAGGTAAAGCTCTAATCCACACCCTCGACTCTGCTTACTTTACTTCTGACATTATTGTCACGACACTGTGTCCAATTTTGAGAGGCTCGGAAAATGGCACTACTTGATATGTCCCCACTTATGTTCAGTGCTGTGAACACCACCCCTTTGCCTTTATCTCAGCTATGTAACTGAACCTGTATATCCACCACAAAAAAAGCTACTGTGCCAAAAAGAAATTAGACAGCTTGATGAAAAGCGACTGGAAACTGCAGAGGGGCCTCAGATGAAAGCGAACCCCTGGTAATTAGAATACATATTGTAAAAAACCAGACGTCAGCAGAAATCTGGATTTTTGCTAGAAAATTACCTGTTGAGCTGTTCAAATAATAAATGAGAGCCACATTTGGTGAAGTGGAGAGACTAAGATGCGGAACTCTGCAAAGTCAGGTTCACCGGTCGCCTTGCTTTCCTAGCGTGACAGACATCTGGAAGCAATAATCTTATTTTCAGTTTCCTTTCTATATTTTGGCCTGCATCTGTGGAGCCTTTCCTTTATGCCTTCTCCTTTCTCCAAGGACAATTTTCTTTTATGACTTAACTCGCATTTTGAGCATCCTTTGTTACCATCTGCTTTTCTGGTTTTTGAGTTTCTGCTGCATACAGTCACAGTTCTTTCTGATATTATCTGTCATGGATCACTTTTGATAATCAGTTTAATGTCAGAAAAGGAGCAACATAGGTCACTTATATCTATCAGTGCATCATTTGCAAGTAACTGTGATCTCCTGAGCCACTTGGGAGATAATATCTACTTTGCCAGTGGCAGTGGCTGTTTCTCAAAATCAGGACTGCACTTTTAAATCCCTTAAAGAAATTGACAGTTGTCAATAAATGTTTCCTTTACGATTTGCTCAATTCTCATCTGTACCTTCATTGTGCTTAAAACATTCCCCTTTAAGATATACAGTAAAATTAATTTGTGTCCAAGCAAATAGCTACAAATGTATTGATACTACAGAAACCAGGAAGTACAGCACTGCAGTAGTGATTGATCTATGAGATACCCATGACCTAGATGTAAATGTTGTCAACTTCTATGTTTGTCTAAGTCTATGTGCAGTTAGTTTACTATACTATTTATAATTATATTATCACATATACTATATTTATTTTTTCTGCACATAAAGGTTTCAGTGCAAACTATGATGTGCACTACTAACACCACTATTCTAGAATTATCACACAATAGAAATAACATCCTTTAAACCAGTTAACATTTTGTTTCTGTTGCTCACTGAATGTCAAAACACACTGAGACATACTGAGACTCAGAGATACTCACCAAATTCACACATTTCATGGTAAGGGGAAAACAGACACCAGCAAGGCTGTTACTTAATGACTTGTATTTGCCTTTTGGTGATGTTGTGGGTACCTGTGTGTGTTTATTTGGTTGATATGTTTGCAGTGGCAGCCCAAGACCTGGCATGCTGTAAATGTCAGCCGTCATCATCAGGCATTTGTGCAGCCAGTGCCCTTGTAGGAAGGGAAAAGTGCCGATGCTGCAGATCCGAGGCTTTGATTTAGACATGAAAGGCAGACTGGTAGCAAACCCACTGAGGCATGAAGGTAAATTCCCATAATTCACAGCTGAAAGGTTAGCCAGTGGTGCACTTTGCTCCTCCCTCATGTTAGCCACTAACAAATGTCACCGGATTGAAATAAGCACAGTTATACATTTTATGTGTTATGACAGTGTGTATTTGATACTGTTCCTCTAAAACTGATATAATGTTTTTGTCAGTGGATCTCACTCAGACTAAATCTGCAGTGTTGGTCTGCATTAGTACAGCTTCAAACAATTGCATGTGTTTTTAGATTGAACATTACAAGGACAGCATCTCCACTAATGTGTGTTCTCCATAGATATGACATGGGTGAACTACTTGCATTGAACAACCTTCTCTACTATAGACCAATAAGGCCAATACCATTACCTTTAAAGCAGTTTGTTTGTTTGTTGTTTGTTACTTGGTATTTTTAATATGGACAGTCTCTCCAAATTAGTCCACAATTTACTGGGAAAATAGCTGAATACGTTGTTACAGATCATTATTCAGGGTAGGTACAATATGTTCTTTATATTAAACAATAATGGCCATAACTGCTAGAGCTTAATTCCACTTCAGATGATGTTTTTAAAGGAGATTCCAAGTTTATTACTACTTGTAGTTTGGTAAGATAAACCTTACCTGTTTTCTATGATCTCTGATGGTCTCTATGTAGTTTACTGGAGTCAGTCTCGTTGCTTCCTCCCTGTGTCTCTCAAGCTTCACTAATATTTCTCTATTTATTTTGTGTAAAGGTCAAGGTTAGGCTTATGGTTAATAAACTGAAGCTTCAAAATCTCCCCTAGGAAACGTATGACAGTCCAACTTGTAGGCAACAGAGACAACACAAAAATGCTTCAGCTTATGTTTCTGAGAACAACAATACTAACTTCCTATAAGAATACTAGTGAGGAAAGCACAACATACCTCTATTTATAAGAACATGTCACTGTAATGTGTGGAATTCTCAAACAGGAATGTGCACTCAGGGAAGAGCACTTTTCCAGTTCTGCTCCTTTTATTTCTACACCTCGCCTCCTCCCTTTCTCTCCTGAAGTTAAATGAATATCCCCCCCACACCATTGAAAATACGGCATAAATTTTACATGACAGCTCCCTGGTTCATTATGGCCAATGAGTTATTAACTAATTTGCAGCCGTGAAATTTCTAACCACTATGAGTGAACTGAGGTGTCAAGAGTAGGCTAAATGTGGTGTGTGGAATTTGATGTTTGATGGGCACCTTCTGGAAAGTGCAATGTGTGTGTGTGTGTGTGTGCGTGCGTGTGTGTGTGTGTGTGTGTGTGTGTGTGTGTGTGCTAAAACACTAAAACACGAATTTAGTAAAGAATGGATTAGATTTTGATCTTCTTGGGACATGCGGCTGGTTAGTGTAGTGGTAACATCCCTGCCTCCTGTGTGGGAGACTGGGGTTCAAATCCCAGCTCTGGCCTACCTCCAGGGGTCCTTAGGCAAGACCTCCTCACGCTGCCCTGCCTACCCTTGTACTGACTTCTAAGTTGCTTTGGATAAAAGCGTCTGCTAAATAATGTGAATCTTTAATGTTAGGGTTTAAGCTAGCACATTTTGTTGCTTGAGGGTCCTGTCCTCTAAGCTGTTTTTAGGACTGCCCTCTTCTGGACAGGAATCTCAGTTGTCAATCTTGGAGTCTGCTGGAGCCACTCTCCTAGTTGGCCCAGCCCTTGGTATTTCTCGAGCTTCTCAAGTTCCTTCTACCTGTTGTTGCCATCACTTTGGATTGGTACACCTATCACTACAGCCTTCTTCCTGTATTTATTAACCACTGCTATGTCTGCCCACCCTGAGCCTGGTTCTGCTGGAGGTTTCTTCCTCTAAAGGGAATTTTTCCTCTCCACTGTGCTTGCTCAAATGGGATTGTTGGGTTTTCTATATAACTCTGTACACAGTTATGTTTTGTAAGGTCTTACTGTAAAGTGCCTTTTTGCTTGGTTAGGCAATACCAGTTTGTCAGTCGATATCTGTAAATCTCTCAAAACCATAGCCCAGCCCATACCCAGCACAGATGTTCCGCTACACTATGCCAGCTGGTTGGTTGTGGCGTTCCATGTATATCCTGTATGCTAGCATCTTAGACCCTGCTGTTATGTGCTAGATGTACCTAGGGTGCCTGGTGTGGTACGCTCTAGCCTCTATTGATCTTGTACTTAGAGCTTGTTCCTGTGCTGCCATGATTAGTGCCTCTGTGCAGTACAGCTTGGTCCAGCCACTGGTAGGATTTTTTGATATCATCCAATTCCTCTATATAATGGTGGTACATGCCATGCAATGGTTTGTCCTTCCATGATGAACAAAACCCTGCATGGCAAATCCTCTTTGCTTGGTGTACATTGCACAGTCTCATTCTTATACCAGGCGAGGTCTAAGCCGCCCTGACTCTTTTTGTACATATTGTTTGCTCTCATGTCTGTGGTAGGTGGATTCAAGAATATATTGATGTGTAAATATATGTACAATGCTTATAAAAAGTATTCACCCTCTTGGATGTTTCATCCAAAACATTATAAACCAATCATGGTCAATAAAAGTTGATAACTTTGACAGAAAAAAATTCAGAAAAATACCTCATTAATGTCAAAATGAAAACAGGTATGTAAGGTAAAATTAGTGTTTACATTAATATTCACCCCCTTCAGGTCAGTATTTAGTAGATGCACCTTTTGGCTGCAATCACAGCATGGAGTCTGTGTGGATAGGTCTCAATTAGGCTTGCACAGCTGGACACTAGAATTTTATGCTATTCTTCTTTGCAAATCCGCTCAAGCTCTGTCAGGTTGCCTGGGGTTCGGGTGTGAACAGCTCTTTTCAAGTCCATCCCCAAATTCTTCACTCTGTATACCATTTCTGTGTAGCTTGCTCTGTTTCGGGTCATTGACTTGCTGGAAAACAAATCTTCTCCCAAGCCATAGTTGTGACTGAATAGGATTGTCCTCCAGGATTGTCCTATATTTTGCCGCATTCATCTTACCCTCTACTTTAACAAGACTTCCAGGGCTGACTGCTGAGAAGCATCCCCACAGCATGATGCTGCCACCATCGTGTTTCACAGTGAGGATGGTTAATTGACTTTGTAAAAACCTGTTTTCACTTTGACATTTTTTTGTTAAAGTCAACTTTTATTAACCATGATTGATTTATAATGTCAATAACAGGATGTAACATCCAAGGGGTTGAATACTTTTTAAAGACACTGCATATTTACGATGTATGTGTGTGTGTTTGTATACACACAAAGTACAGTATATGTTATCATCACAGACATGCAGTTATTTACAGCTACAGCTGCTACACTGCACACTTATTACAATTCTCTTCTGTGTGTTTCAAAAAGATAGGTAAAAGATAGGTAGCTAACCACAATATAGTGGTCATGACAACATATCTAAGGAATGACAAAGATGACCACACAAGTACAAACCTGACAAGTATTTGTCAGGGTATAACCTAATTACCTTTGAATGTACAGTAGATGGGACATGCAGACCTTTCAAAAGTTCTAGACCAGCATCTTGGGACACCCTCTCCATCCCTTTGTTTCTACATCTGAAAAACTTACCTTTGGCAAGTCACACTCTCTTTTCTTTGCCGCACAATCCCATTTCTTATCTATGTCTCCCATGCTCAAGAGGACCCTGGCAGCTTAGCTCAGTCCTTTGAAAACAATTATATAAAAAGAGAGATTCTAAAACTAAGGACAGTGACACAGCCTACATCTGCCCCTCCCCATTTACCCTGTTTTAACCTTCTGTCCTAGGTGCGTATCTGTGCAAGTGTGTGCACCATTTCATGTCCACATACATACTGTTCTAAAAATACTATTACATTTATTGCTATTGTTGTTCTGTCACACATACATACACACAATGAGGGAACATTAATACAATCTACATAGGCACTGGACGCCTCAGGGCGGGGGGTGGTGGGGGCTCTCCAGCATGTTGTGTGATCTCACATTGTTTTGTGAAAATTGAAGCCTCTGATGATGGGAATTTCATTTTGCTACTGCGCAAAGTACAAGCAAGGTAGGGGAGAAAGATTTTTAAAAAAATTAAAATTAAGGATGGGGAAAGAGGAAAGGCGAATGAAAGAGAGAGACCAAAGGTTGGAGGTCTGAAAGAAAGTAAGAGCAAAAGGAGGAGAGTGGGAAAAGGCAATATACTATAGTGAGCAAAACTGCAGTACCTTTTATGGTTCATATGCAGAATCTTTTCTGCAGTTTTGGTGAAGGGATAAAAGAAAGGGAAACCAAGTAGGTAAGGAAAAAGGTATAGGGAGGTAGAGGAAATAGGTCAAAATGTAGGTATGGAGTTAATGAAGAATAGGAAGGATGAAAAAGGTGGAGGAGAAAGGAAGAGGGCAGGTAAGGTAGAAAGATGTCCTATCTTTTGCTTGCTTCATCCAACAACCACTCCCCATTTTTTTGTCTTCTTTCTCTCCAGATCTAATTTCTATAACTTTTCCTGAACCTCACTAAGCCTTCTTTTGCTGTCATCTGCAAGTCACAAATGCTTTAGAGTTCTGTTCCATTTGGAAACATTTTCAGCTAAACTGTATGATATAATGTGATAAACATTAGTGAGATTAGAAGAGCATAATAGAGAATATAGTAATATACGCAACAATGAAATAATTTTACCTATGAGAACATTCTCATTGGTACAATTCTCATAATTCTCAAATGTTCTCATAGGTTTTCATAACCATTTAATAATTAATTTATTTAACGCCAAATGTAAAAAAAAAAAAGGAATTGGCTAATTAAATAAATATTCTTCTCTAATCACTTCACATTGCACACAATACACTGCATGTAATGTGAAATGTTGCGTAAATATAAACCATTAAATTAAAACTAATCATCAAATTACTTGTATGAAGTGCAACTTCTAATTTTTAGCACAAAGGTGTCATCCACCTATCACTAGCCACTTCCTCATACCTCCTTCCTTTTCTCCATTTCTCTCCATCTATTATGTTTTCCCATCCTCCAGCATTGTCTTCGTTTACTTCCTTTCTTCCAGCCATACTTTCTTCACTTCTTTCCTAAACCTGTCTGTATTCTAATATGGAAGGTAAAGGAATGGAAGTAACGGTATCCTCCACGTGGCTACCATGCTGATATGCCTTATCTTCATGCCATGCCTGTGGAGGAAGGGGTATGCAATGTTGTTGATCCACATGCAAGCAAATATTATGTTAAAGTGATTGGTTCTCATCAGGCTCTAACCCTGCAATGATGCTGGAAGATAGCAGAAGAGGAAGAGTGAGACTCATCCTTGTCCTGCCCCACCTAATTTGCATTGCATGCTCAAATGCATGAACCAGGCCTATTAACTGAGGGGCCATGCTGTGTTTTGGTTGTAAGCTAGGGGAGGGGGGCTGTCATATCTTTTGATTTGCTTGATATGAAAACAGTGGTGGTTTGCAATCAATTGAACCTGTGGTTTATTTGGGGTGAAATGAGATTTTTTATTGGGATGTTTGCATCTCGATGCAATTTTCTAGTTTTATTGTGGCCGACCCAGGAGCATCCTTGCTTGATTTTACAGTAAATTTATCATGGGGCCAATACAAGAGTAGAAAGTGAATATGGTTATTTATTTACATGCATTCAAACAGGCACACACGCTTCTGATGATTGTCTGAATGGAGATCCCAGCTGGCTATATGTGTTGGAGCCTGGTATGAAGGCAGGCTATCAGACTGATTCAGCAGAGGGAGGGGAGGCCTACCAACTGCTCTACATGTCACTGCAATGGAAAATATACCAAAGGTTTTTCTTCATCTTTGTGAGCTAATGTGTTTGTGTTTAAGTAGAGCTGGGCAGGTAAATGTGGTTTTGATTGGGACAAGAGGTGAGGACAAATAAAAAATGGTGTTTTGATTATAACAGGTTTCTACAGCTGAGAGTTTATAAATACTAAAGCCTACTGGATAAAAGAACATATCATTGTCCAAAACAGATTTATACATTGTGATGTGCAGTAATGCCATCAGTGCTTGTGGCTTGACCTACTTTGTAGTCACTAGGACTGTGCATTGGCAAGAATCTGACTGAACGATACACATGATACAGGGGATATCACTCAATATATTGAGAATAATATTACAATATTGTAAGCAAGGCTTTATTTTGGGACCTGTTGTCTATTTTTTGTAAACTGTCATAATATGAAGAATTCATAACTCAAATGTGTGAAAAAGTTTGCTTTTATATGCTGAACATCAAATAATTAAAATATAACATTCAAGATGTATGAATTTCATTCACGAAACCTCAGAATAAGTGCAAAATGGTCTCTATTTTAAACATTTTCATCTGATCCCCTCCTCAGCTGCAATTACCATTGTTTGTATTTTACATCAACTTACAGACATGCTGGTGGCTCACCGGTCGAGGCAGATGGCCGCCCACTATGAGCCTCCTCTAAAGGGAGTTTTTCCTCTCCACTGTTGCCTAAAGCTTGCTCAAATGGAATTGTTGGGTTTTCTCTATAATTTTTTGTATAAATATTTTCTGTAAGGTCTTAAACCTTACACTGTAAAGTGCCTTGAGATAACTTCTGTTGTAAATTGGCGCTATACAAAAAATAAGAAAAAAAAAAAAAGTAACTCACATAAGCAGTGCTTTGATCTAAAATGCTTGTTACATGTTGTGATGTGATGAAAAACTTGACCTGTTTGTTGCATATTTTGATATTGATATGTGTTACTAAATATTATACTAATATACTACTATACTACTAAATAAATACTAAAGTGATATGTATGCATCTACAGTACTGTGAGAAATCCTGTCCTGTTATTGTACTTCTATACAGAACAGTGATCCCAAGCATAAGGGTAAGTCTAGCTCTAAATGGCTCATAAGGGATCAAAGTTTTAGAGTGGCCTAGTCAAAGGCCTGAACTATTACATTCTTTTTCATATGTTGATTTAAGGCACTAAGGTTTAAGACCTTACAGAGTATAATTATATAAAAAATGATGTACTGTACTGTATTACAACTGTACTAGAATGTACTCTTAATTCTAAATTCTGACTGGAAATCTTCATATACAGTGAGGGAAAAAATTATTTGAACCCCAGCTGATTTTGTAAGTTTGCCCACTAACAAAGAAATGATCAGGCTATAATTTCAATGGTAGGTTTATTTGAACAGTGAGACACAACAATGACAAAAAAAATCCAGAAAAATGCGTTTCAAAAAGAGTTATAAATTAATTTGCATTTCCACGAAGGAAAGAAGTATTTGATCCCCTATCCGTCAGCAAGATCTCTAGCTCCCAGGTGGATCTTATACAGGTAACGAGCTGACATTGGCAGCCCTCTCAGCTCGTTACCTGTATAAAAGAGACCTGTCCACAGAAGCAATCAATCAATCCAGATTCCAAACTCTTCACCATGGCCAAGACCAAAGAGCTTTCCAAGGATGTCAGGGACAAGATTGTGGACCTACACAAGGCTGGAATGGGCCACAAGACCATCGCCAAGCAGCTGGGTGAGAAGGTGACAACAGTTGGTGCAATTATTCGCAAATGGAAGAAACATAAATTAACTGCCAATCTCCCTTGGTCTGGAGCTCCATGCAAGATCTCACCTCGTGGAGTTTCAATGATAATGAGAACGGTGAGGAATCAGCCAAGAACCACTCGGGAGGAACTTGTCAATGATCTCAAGGCAGCTGGGACCATAGTCACCAAAAAAACAGTTGGTAACACACTACGCCGTGAAGGACTGAAATCCTGCTGTGCCCGCAAGGTCCCCCTGCTCAAGAAAGCCCATCTACAGGCCCGTTTGAAGTTTGCCACTGAACATCTGACTGATTCAGAGGAAGACTGGGTGAAAGTGTTGTGGTCAGATAAGACCAAAATCGAGCTCTTTGGCATCAACTCAACTCGCTGTGTTTGGAGGAGGAGGAAGGCTGCCTATGACTCCAAAAACACCATCCCCACTGTCAAATATGGAGGTGGAAACATTATGCTTTGGGGGTGTTTTTCTGCCAAGGGGACAGGACAATTGCACCGCATCAAAGGGAGGATGGATGGGGCCATGTACCGTCAAATGTTGGGTGAGAACCTCCTTCCCTCAGTCAGGGCATTGAAAAGGGTCGTGGTTGGGTACTCCAGCATGACAATGATCCAAAACACACGGCTAAGGCAACAAATCACTGGCTCAAGAAGAAGCATATTAAGGTCATGGAGTGGCCTAGTCAGTCTCCAGACCTTAATCCCATAGAAAATCTGTGGAGGGAGCTGAAGGTTCGAGTTGCCAAACATTGGAGAGGATCTGCAAAGAGGAGTGGGCCAAAATCCCCCCTGAGATGTGTGCAAACCTTGTGGCCAACTACAAGAAACGGCTGACCTCTGTGATTGCCAACAAAGGTTTTGCCACCAAGTACTAAAGCACGTTTTTCGAAGGGATCAAATACTTCTTTCCTTCGTGGAAATGCAAATTAATTTATAACTCTTTTTGAAACGCATTTTTCTGGATTTTTTTTGTCATTGTTGTGTCTCACTGTTCAAATACACCTACCATTGAAATTATAGACTGATCATTTCTTTGTTAGTGGGCAAACTTACAAAATCAGCTGGGGTTCAAATAATTTTTTCCCTCACTGTAAGTTATTGCTGCGCAGGTGGTCACATAATGGCTTAGAAACTACCTTTTCAAGAATTTAAGAGATAAAGGGACGATTGGATATTGGTCTATAATTTACTAAAAACCCTGAGTCCAGAGTAGGCTTTTTGAGTAGGGGTCTGACCACAGCAACCTTAAAAGTGGTATGTAGCCTGTTTATAAGGATAGATTGATCTGATCTAATATGGACATGCTGATCAAAGATAAGACATATTATATATTAAAGCAGTCTAGTTGAAATGGGGACCTGTCGATGGTTTGGATCAGTGGTCCTCAACCTTTTATGCGCCACGGTATGGTTTAATGTCAGACAATATTTTTACAGAGTGGCCTTTAGGGTGTGGTCGATAAATAACACAAATACAACAAAAATAAAATGATACGAGCGGCATAAAACTGGTATTTTCTAAATATATAAGGGTTTTCGATCAAAATGAGATTTTTGTGAAGTGAAAATGATGTGATGAAGCAGTCTTCATTGTCTCATTAGAGAGCCGGTTGCCGATCGCTGCATATTAGGCAGAGCGGGCTTGGTGAGTGGGAACAACCTGTCCCAGTAAATCCATATTTCAAGTAGGACTCCTGGGACTGTCTGCTACATGCAGCTTTCTTTTTCTTTGAAGTCGTAGGCTCTTCTTCTGTCTCCTCACTGGCTCTTTTACCCGGCGCAAAGAAACTTGCCAAAGACATTTGTTTTTTGTTCATTTTGCTAGCTTGCAGGTTTCAATTTAGCGGTAATGTATTATGTGTTACCAGCCGGAGAAGCCCCTTTAAGAAGGTAGCGAATGTAGGTAAGACAAGTGACCGAGATAAGCATCTTGACATGCATCAAGAGTGAGTCATAGATAAATGTGGAGGAGAGAATACGGTAATTTTCCAAAACAAAAAATATTTTTCAGAATCAGATAAGAAATAAAACAGAAATAATTTAAGTTATGTATTCTTTATGTGAGGCCTGGTATCAATTGACCCATGAACCGGTGCCGGTCTGCGGCCCGGGATTTGGGGACCACTGGTTTAGATTAATTAAGTAATAAAATTAATTTAGAATGATCTATGGGGAGGAAGCAGTCTAAGTACGAGTGTGGTCTTACAAATGTATCTAGAGCTGTTGTACATACGAGACCATCAATGCCGTATGCGGGGAGGATCTGGTCAATTTTTTCTCTAATAGTTATGATTTTATTTGTAAAGAAATTAATGAAATCATTGCTGCTAGGAGTTGAGGGGATACTAGGCTTGATAGAACTATGACCCTTTGTCAGCCTGGCTAAAGTGCTGAAAAGAAACCAGGGGTTGTTCTTATTTACCTCTATTAATGAGGAAAATGTGGTTCTAGCTTTACGGAGGGCTTTTTTATATATATAAACTAGCTTTCCAGGCTAGGCAATATTAATCTAAATTGGTCGAACACCACCTCCTTTCCAGCTTACGTGATCTCTGCTTTAAGATATTTGTAATTATTATGATTATTATTATTATTAAATTGTACCATGGAGCTAGCTTCCTCTGATTCACTAGCTTCCTTTTCAGAGGAGCAACAGTATCAAGTATTGTTCCGAGTGAGGCTGCAGTATTATCAACAAGATTAAGTAATGTTAGAATGACTGCCTTGTGTTGGTACATGGCTCTGAAATAATAGATGGAATCAGTTCCTTAAATTTAACAGAATTTTCATTTAAACATCCACTGCAGTGAATCTTAATCTTAGGTGAAGTAAAGTTTAGTACCGTAAATTCAAATGTTATTAAAATGCACAAATAAAAGTGGGTTTTGGGGAAAAACTATTAAATGATCAATTTCAACAACATATATCAAAACAAGATCAAGGGTGTGATTAAAACAGAGAGTGGGTTTATTTACATTTTGTGTAAAACCAATGGCATTTAATAGTGAATTAAATGCAGTGTTGAGGCAGTTATCATCAACATCTACATGGATATTAAGTCACCGACTATAACGACTTTATCTGCACTAAGAACTAAATCAGATAGTAGGGACAATAGAGAGACAGTAGACTAAGGGACAGGAGGACGGTGCACAATAACAAACAGGACAGGTTTTTGACTTTTCCAGTTAGGATCAGCAAGGCTGTAAGGAAGCTGCAGAGAGTTGTGTAAGACTGCGTCTTTGCGTCCTGGGCTCCACTCTGAGATGTCAGGGCTTAGGTTGTCTAATAAACTCTGCCATATTTCTGGATAGTGACGCAGTAGGGGTCCTTAGGCAACACCTCATTGTATTTACCTTGCCTACCACTGTCTCACTTGTAAGTCACTTTATATGAAAAACTGTAACCGTTGAAATCAGATTTTTTATTCAAATTGTTATGTAACTGGGACACAGACATGGCCATGTATAGTAAAGTGTGTTTTCTGGTTGTATTACTTTTTAAAGCTACAAACGGCCCACTATTAGTTGTTTCCAAAACCAAACAATCACACTTGAGCAAGGACTAAGTGACAGTGAAGAGGAAAAACTCCCTATAACGGAAGAAACTCCCAGCGGAACCAGGCTCAGGGTGGGTGGCCATCTGCCTCGACCGGTTGGGGTGAGTGGAAAAAGGAGAGAGAACAGATCACCAAGCAACAACATTGGCTTTTCTTACCATTTGTACTAGCACAAGTTTGTGGTTTTACTGTTTACTCAATTGTCAATAAAATGCAATACAATGTTAACGGTATGTGAGTGTAAGTCTTGTAAGTCGTTATTTATTGTTTTTATTGAGTGGCGCCGTGTAGGGAAGCGGACATCTGTTGGAATTGCACCCCTTTTGGCACCTTGTACAAAATTGTGGCTGGCTTAACACTGATTTTGTCATGGTTCAACCACCGGACCAGCTGGGGCATTGTCCCCGAAACGTGGATTGTTTTTTTCCTTTCTTTATCTTTTCACTTTCGGGGGAGGTGTGTTTAATTGTAATTATGTTCATGTGTATTTATACCTTGTGTCTTCCTATGTTCTTTACTAGTGTGTCTTCTTGGTTTGCTCCCTTTCATCCTTTCTCCTGTTCTCCCGCAGCTCAACTTCTTTTTTCATTTTCCTTGTAAGCCACTAAGGAATAATAAAATAAGAAACTGGCTGACAGCTACACAGCCTCCCAATATCACTGGAAGGTATTTTTCTTCCAAAATTTTAGTTAGTTCACATTCCTCTTGTTTGTAGTAATTTGCTAGATTCTGCAATTTGCAGCATTTTCTGTTCTTAGTCTTTTTCCAAATTATTAGAGTTTTGCTTTTTGATGTTACATTTTCTTCTCCAGCTCTGCTGTGATTCTGTTTTCTCTTTTGGTTTATTTGATTGTTTTTCTTTCTGACTTTGGTCTGTGATTATCTTTTGTTTATTTAGATAATGAGTGCAGTGATCTTTTGTTTCCTGTGTTTAGTTTACCCATCATCCAACCCAACCTCTTCCTGACAAATGTTTGAGGGTCTAAATCCTAGATGCTTGTGTAATGTTCACCTCAGCCGCTAGATGTCACCAAGCAGTAATACTGTTGGCAGGGGTATTTGTATATTTTATTGGTCATTTCTGGCTATATGTACACCAACCTACATAGTTGTATTTTACATGAGGGCAGTCTAACTGTTCCATTGAACACTTAATACCCAGTAGAGACATCTGTCAAACTGTTGACAGGACTACTTATTCTTCAGCATTGATTAATGAATCCACAACATAGCACAACTACTGTATTTTAAGCTTGTTTGTGTGATTATAACTATTTTATTGTGATAAAAAATCATTACTATATCATGCACATTAGACACTATACATGTCCAATCCATCTTTTGGCTAATCATTATCCATTTCTGTTGTCGATGCCAGTGACTTGTTTCCAGTTACAAGAGGTATATATCACACATGCAGTCTTCACTGGTTACCTGCAGAGAAAAGAAAGGAGCATAGAAGCAAATAGGTGAAGGTACAGTAGGGAGTGAAACAGACAGAAATAGAGACAGGGAGGTGAAGTAGGAAAGGCAGTGTAGAAAGCTAGTTATTTTTCACTGGGGTCTGTAGTGAAGTTGTCTGGCGGGACTGTATGTGCAGCCGTCAGATATTAATGTGGCATGACACTTCTGAAATGAGAGCCTGGTTGCCATGGCGAAAACGGGGATGTGGGGGGTTTGGTGGTGGTGGTGGTGGTGGGGTGTTAATCTCTCCAGGGACCCTAAATAAAACAAGCTGTAAATGATGTTTGATTAGGATTTAGATCATGGATCTGTTGGGCCTGGGATGACCCTTTTGTTGGCTGCTCACTCAGGCCTTAGAGGCTTTTTGTTATGTTTGTCTGAGCACATGAGCACCATGTGAATATACTGTATTGTGTATATGTGTGTGTGTGCTGCTTCAAATTACACTGACATATCTGAGTTTGGTGAGAAGACCAGTGCAGTACTGGACCAACTACATTTGTCTAGTTAAACAGTGTGTTGATATAGGCACATGTTTCGATATTGATCACACCTTTGGAGGTTTATTATTTAATTATTAGCCACTAAGGAATAATAAAATAAGAAACTGGCTGACAGCTACACAGCCTCCCAATATCACTGGAAGGTATTTTCTTCCAAAAGCTTTCTTCATTTGTGTGGGTTGCCTTTCAACTTATTAATTATAAATTAAGAACATAACTTTAATGTACTTATAACTTTTACATAATATAACTTTTTCCACATTCAGTCTTGTTCCGAAATGGTTAAAATTCATTATTTTATGCAAAATTCTACAAACAATCCCCTATAATGTCAAAATGAAAGATTGTGCATGAGTATTCACGAGTCTTTTCTTAAAACTTTTTTGAAGCACCTTTAGCACCAATTACAATCTTTCTGAGTATTATTTAAGCTTGGCACACCTATTTTTGGGCAGTTTCTCCTATTGTTCTTTGCAGGACTTTTGAAACTCTATCAAGTCGGATGTGGAACAAAGTTGCACAGCCATTTTCAGATATCTCCAGAGATGTTTAGTGGGGTTCAAGTTTGGGCTCTGGCTGGGCAATTCAAGGACATTCACAGAGATGTCCCATAGCCACTCCTTTGTAATCTTGGGTGTGGTTAGGGTCATTGTCCTGTTGAAGGAGAGTGCTCTGGAACAGATTTTCATCAAGGATGTCTCTGTACATTGCTGCATTCATCTTTCTCTCAATCCTAGCTAGTCTCCCAATTCCTGCTACTGAAAAAGGTTCCCACAGTATGATGCTGCCACCACCATGCTTTACAAAAGAGGTGGCACTGGCCAGGTAGTGAGTGGTGCCTGGTTTTCTTCGCACATGATGCAATCACACTTGAGCAAGCAACTTGAGCAAGTGACAGTGAAGAGGAATAACTCCCTTTAACGGAAGAAACCCTCAGCTGAACCAGGCTCAGGGTTCAGCCATCTGTCTTGATCCGTTGGGGTGAGCGGAAAGAGGCGAGAGGTAATGTAATGCATATGATCCCCTCTCTCCTCTTCAGCCACACATCCTGTTCAATAGCCCATAATAGGATAGAGGTGTTGACGTCAGCAACCACTGAGAGAACATTATGATGTTTCTCCATTTGTACAATCTCGTCATTGCCTTGCCTACTATACACAAAGTGAGGTAAAATGTATTCTCTCTTCTACTGATTTTTAGTACCTTATATTCATGGCAGCTAGACTCCTCCAGTTTTCCATTTTGTTTCCCACCTTTGCCTATTGAAGAGATCTCATATCAGATTATGAGATTAAGTTTTTGAGATTCACTCACTCACTGGAAACACATATGTGTTACAAACATATACCTATAGCCATCGGCTTATCATTGCAATCTACAATCAATTTCAAGGGTAAGCAAGTTTTTTATAATTTCTCTCATCAGGATTTTTTTGGTAAGGATAAAGTAAGTTCAGTGATGCCCTGCATCCCATTGAGATTTCTAACATTCCTTAACAATAACAGTTAAACCTTGGAACAAGCTTTCTCAATAAATATGGCATGTTTTTCAAAAATGATTTTGTTCTTAAAAGGTTTGTAGCGACTTTTAAAGAACACCATTGCACTAGGTTGCACATTATGGTTTCAGAAAAGAGGAGAGCCCATGTATGAGGGTGTCTAAGCTCACTAAGGTGAAATATAAATTGCATGGAAAATTTGGAAAAAAAAGTGACTTAAGAGTGAGGCACAAAGCAAGCAAAATATCTAAGCCAAGGAGAAGAACAATAAAGGGCTGCTTCAGTTACTTGGGGTATGGGTCAAAAACAAATGGTGAACTGCACTCTTTTTCTAATGCTAATGCAATTCAGGGTTGTATGGATGCTATGCAACTTTTCCAAATGTAATTTTATATACAAATAAATTTTTCTAATGATTGCGTCTCCAGCACCACCACACCGGGGCCCCTCAGGGTTGTGTGCTCAGGCCACTGCTGTTCACTCTGCTGACTCACGACTGTGTAGCGATGCACAGCTCGAATCAGATCATAAAGTTCGCCAATGACACAACTGTGGTGGGTCTCATCAGCAAGAACGACGAGTCAGCTTACAGAGAAGAGGTACATCAGCTCTCAGCCTGGTGCAAGGCCAACAACCTGTCGCTGAACGTTGGGAAAACTAAAGAGATGGTTGTTGACTTTAGAAGAGCACAGAGTGGCCACTCTCCACTGATCATCGATGGAGTGTCAGTGGAGATCGTCAAGAGCACCAAATTTCTTGGTGTTCATCTGGAGGAGAACCTCACCTGGTCACGCAACACCCGCTCCATCAGCAAAAAGGCCCAGCAGCGTCTCTACTTCCTGAGGAAACTGAGGAAAGCCCATCTGCTGCCCCCCATCCTAACTACATTTTACAGGGGGACCATTGAGAGCATCCTGAGCGGCTGCATCACTGCCTGGTTCGGGAACTGCACCGTTTCAGATTGCAAGGCCCTACAGCGGATAGTGAGGACAGCTGAGAAGATCATTGGAGTCACTGCCACAGTAAGTGTGAATGTGGGACTGGCAACCTGTCAAGGTTGTACCCCTCGCCCTATGACAGGTGGGATAGGGGACAAGCAGTTAAGAAAATGCATGGATTGATGGTTTACAGGGTTATAGAATATGTGACATAACAGCATTTGCACTATAATGCATGAAACGCTACTTTTCCATTTCATGAGGCACAGCACATATGAGGTGCTGTACTTCGTGATCAACTGACCGCTTGACATTACCATTCATAGAGTTGTGCTAGTGTTCCCCAGAGTGGGACTATACTAAAAAAAAAGGTCATCCCACTTTAGTATAAAATCTTTGAACAGGGAGAGGCTTTAAGAGACACGGCTGCTGATCACAAACTGTAACGATTTGACAGACGGGACAAACGCGTGAGTACAAAAGGGTATCATTTATTAACAAAAGGCAAGAGACACAGGGAACTAACAAAGTACCAACGTAAGAGACATGAAAACACAGTGGATACAAAAGTATAAACAAAACCATAAACCTGACATACAAAGTACCAACCATAAATGCTGCAGTAACGCAGGCAAGAAATACAAACCAAAAGAATAAAACATACAAAGTACCAACAAAATCAAAGCTCTAACGCTGACAAAAACACGACCAAATATACAAAACAAAACAAAGTGACAACAAAAATGCACTGCACTGACGCAGGTAAAAAACAACCAAACATACAAAGTAACAACAAAAGACAATGCAAGAGCAGGGAAAAAGAAATGCCAACTTACAAACAGGGAAAGAGAGTCCAACAAACAACAAACAATGGAAGAGTCCAGGGGGATCCATCAAACAAACCAGAAAATACTTGACTGACTAATCAACAGATGAACAGACAAACCAGAGTCATGGAGGTGTAGAGTGTAACAAACAACAAACAAAAGACTGAGGGGAGCTTATAAAGGGAACAGGAAACACAGGTGAAGTGAATCAGTCATTATAAGTCTGGTGAGTGAAGGAAGAGGAAGCGAGAACAGGTAAACACCAGGGGGAGACAAAAAACCCCCAACAGAGTGGGAATGAGGCAGGAACCATGACACAAACAGGTCATGTGTTTGTTGTCCTTTTCTTTGGTTGAAAATGTTGTTCATTTGTTGAAAACATAAAATGCTCAGTTGCTTTAATGAAATTCCAATTTATTAAGAAGATTTTTAGACATTCATAAAAAACTTTTACAAAACTGAAGTCACAAAGGTATGACTTATGCAGCTTTAATTATCAATCGAGTCTCAAAAACAGTGTCTTCCTCTGTGATTCCCCTTCAACCCAGACTGCTAATGAATTGCTTACCAAAGCTGAACTAATCAAGGCTAACTGCTCTGTCCGTGTCAATTATACAGCTCACCCTCCCATCCCATCTTCCTCTTATTTCAGCTCTTCATCTTCGTGTAGAAAGGGTTGCTTCAGACTTTGCTTCCCTGCTATAAATGAAAAAGTACCAAATAACAATTAATGAGGTAATGTCAGTCTACCAGGAGTGGTGGTAGTGTGGCATGTGAATGGAGTGCTTGTACCTATGGTTTTAATTCACTAACTCAAACAAAGCTAAAGCTTGTCACCATTGGACAAACTTTTAGATTAATTACTCAACAGATTAGAATAGTTAATAAAACTGTCAAGATTAATACACTTTTTTTGAATTTTGCAAAATGTATTCATTGAAATGATCAAATTTCAGTTGCCAATGATTGTTCTTGCCCTTGACAAGTAAAATCTAAATTATTTGCTATGAGGCCATTAAGGTTGATGTCTATTAGACAACAAGAAGGAAGTCCAGTTGGCATGACTCAACTTCCAGATATTAGAAATAGAAATTCATTATATGTACGTGTGGTTCTTGGATATTGCATATAACTTGCAGTGTCTGGGAGCTGTGCTAAAAATGTAGAAAACATCAGAAACTTCTGTGATTGGTAGGGTGTCTGTATATCTACTAATTAACAGTTACTTCATCAGTCCTGCAGCGTTGGGGTTTAACAAAACCTCAGAAAGAACAGGGGACTGGATTTAGAGACGATTGCTCTACTAACTGAGTGATGCGCCGCTGCTTCTTCTTTCTGTATTTGTTAAGGCATTTCAGAGATTTGTTGACACCAAAAAATTATTCCTAATTCTGTGTAGTGACCCACTTCCTCACGCCAAACTTATAAGTGGTCAGTGGTTTGATTCCTGGTTCCTGCTGGCTACATGCCCTTGAACAAGATGCCAAAAACCCATAGTAGCACTGACATGTACTGTCTTACAGCTGTCCTACAGCAATTTCCTCATGCAGATCAATCAGACAAATGCTGTTATTATTATGATAAGTCCATCATGTGATTAATGACAGAATTCCATTTATATAACATGTTCATGCTTCCATGGACAAAAACCTTTTTGTTTTGAATCATTCCTTAATGATCTATATGTAGTCATATGGCAGACACTTTTATTTAAAGTTACTTCGGTATGTAGACAGATGAGCCAGGAATCAGATCGCCAATGCTGCAATTATAGAACGGAAAAAAAATACATTTTTGGTCCTAGTAAAGGTCTGATCTTTGGATTAATCTCGTTAAAAGCTGAAGCACTGTAGCTAAAGTCAATTTAGGAAAGCTTACGTCCAAATTAGAATAAAAGGATTACAGTTATGTAAATATAGTTTAAAGTTTACAAAGACCACATATACAGAAGTGAGGAAAAATATGAGTGGCCCATAGACATGCAAGCATGGCATATATATATCCTGCCAGAAGGCCTACCCACAACTCAACTCAAATGCTGTGTCGCTTGGGCATCTCTGGATCATCATGGGTTCCAGCACTTGACGTGGATGTGTCCTGCCCAGTACAATGCAGCTCTTGTGAAATATTTTCCTAATGGCATAGAGTGGGCTCCAATTTTGTGTTCAGCAATTCCTATGACCTCCTTTACAATCCTGTGGTGCTGGCCATTAACCATAGAACTGCTGATGAGCACAGTTGGGGGGATGTCCCAGGTTTGACCTTGAAAGTCAAGACATGCTGTGCCAGTAGTTCCATTACAGGTCATTATGTGGATACATTGCAACTCATAAAGTCCCATCACAGATTATGTCATTGTTGTTAAAATTGATTATTGAGTCCAAGCTCTGTCAGACACAGCAGTTGTGAGTCATCAGACTCCAAAGATATTTCTACCACGTTAACCCAAGCCTAATAATAGTGCTACTAGTGGTGTTTTGTGGGACAAACTGATGTTCAAGAGGGTCTGATGATCATAAGTGGAACTGTAGTAAGCTCTTGTTCTACTCTATATGAATTGTTCACAATGTTTACATCTTCAATATTAATCACTATTATTCCACTCAGAGGGACTTTTGTAATCACTCTTGTTTTTGTTATTCATTATTACCATAATTATTTAAGGAATGACCACAATCCACAGAAAGTCTTTGTAAATATGGTAAAAAACGTGAATGTGTGTGTGCCCATTCACCCTGTCCTGACAACATCCTCCAGCAGAAAGCCAGATCCACCTTCTCCACCTGCCCTCCAAATGTCCAGGGAATTAAAGTACATCTCTCCCTCTTAGCTCCCAGCCATGCTATTTAAAGCAATTAACCTTAATTTGCCCAAAAAGAGACAAATCTGTATTAGACCACTGCTGCTAACGTGAAGGCCTAGTCACCAATTGCAGTCCATCTCCCTTTGCTCTTAATGGGGTCTCTGCTTAATCAAAATTCAGCCATCAGATCTTGATATTGAATCATCTTTTAATTGGGAGCTACATTCTGGTTAATAGTTTTATAATTCACAGGCTCTAATAGTGTCAC
Source organism: Anabas testudineus (assembly GCF_900324465.2). Classification (NCBI taxonomy): domain Eukaryota; kingdom Metazoa; phylum Chordata; class Actinopteri; order Anabantiformes; family Anabantidae; genus Anabas; species Anabas testudineus. The sequence goes on along the minus strand of NC_046622.1, from coordinate 25,461,716 downwards.
CACTGGGATCCGCTCCAGTTTTTTTTTACTCACACATTTGCATGCACACACATGCACACGCACGTACATGTACATATACAAACACACATGTACATATACATTCATCTATTCCCCTATGCTGTGACTTTGCTTTTAATCATAATTCTACCAAGGGTGGTTTATAAAAGATTCATAAAATGAGGTCAAATTATCAAATAAGACTTGTCCAAAGCCCCCGAGAGTCCAACTCTAATGTTCATCTCTATATTTAGCTATGAGTTTATTCTAGTGATGTGTGAAGAAAGGGCATACTGCAACAACATTATTGGGAAAGCTCTCCAGCTGTGATGTGTCTCAGCTCCTCAGCAATAAACTTTGCATTCCCATCCATCCATTATGTGCAGATTGCACACACAATGAATTGCACATAGCTAATTTTGATAATATTAAATGAAATTATTAATTTCATATGATCAGATTTCAGGGAAAACACAGTCTAACAGCAAAATCACTAAATGTACTGAATTGACCAACGGTGCAATTTAATGCCTATTGACTACATTTTCCATTTGTATAGAGAAAATGTTTTATTTCTTTTCTAAAACCTTGCTTTAAAAACCTTTATGTATGCTCCCTGGAATTGAATTTGCAACCAATGTTGTACAGTTACAATAAAAATGCAAAGTTCATCGCTCAACATTTTATTTGTGTTAAAAATAAACAGCATATTCTGAGAATAATGTCAGAATATTAAAATTAAATTATGAGAATATTTGTTAATTCGATTCAATCTTGTTTGTATAGCGCTAAAAGTAATCTCAAGGCACTTTACAGTGTAAGGTCTAAGACCTTACAAAATATAACTGTATTCTAAATTATATAGAAACTCAACAACCCCACTTGAGCAAGCACTCCGCAACAGTGGAAAAGAAAAACTCCCTTTAGAGGAAAAAACCTTCAGTAGAACCAGGCTCAGGGTGGGCGGCCATGTGCCTGGGGTGAGTGGAAACAGGAGAGAGAAAGGAACTGCAGGTAACAAAAAACAACAACAATCAGCAAAAACACTGGGCAGGTAACAGCAGTCTGAAGATATGTAGGTTCGGGGCCAAGGATACCGATACAGAGAGAGGTAGACAGAGAGGAGGAAGCACAGCTCTGATATTCATTGTAGGATGGGTGTGGGGGGCAGCAGTGGAGACTTTTTTCTGTCTGTGAGTCTGGCAGAGGAGGAGGAGGAGGAGGAGGAGGGTGCAGCAGAGTGTCTGGAGGTGGAGGAGGGGGAGAGGGAGGGTGGTAGTGCTGTAAACCTGTTGAAAAAAGGGTTCAACCTGTTGGCTTTGACCAGGTTCCCTTCCACCTGGTTCCCCTTCTTCTTGAAGCCAGTGATCTTCTTCATTCCAGACCACACATGCTTCATGTTGTTCTGCTGGAGTTGGTTCTCCAGCTTCCTTCTGTAAGCGTCCTTACTCTGCCTCAGACTCACCCTCAGCTCTCTCTGCACAGACTTCACCTGGTCCTTGTCTCCCTCCAAAAAGGCCTTCTTGTTCCTGTTCAGCAGCTCCTTTAAGTTGCTGGTGATCCAGAGCTTATTGTTCGAGAAGCACCTCACTGTCCTGGTTGGGATGATGTTGTCCACACAGAAGTTAATGTACTCTGTGATGCTGTCTGTCATGGAATTGATGTCGTCTCCATGTTGGTCACAGAAAACATTCCAGTCTGTGGCTTCAAGCACCCCTGCAGAGTCTCAATAGCTTCCTGAGACCACTTCCTTACAGTTGTCGTGGTCACTGTCTGCTTCTGAACAATAGGAGTGTAGACGGGGGTGGGGAGCACCAGGTTGTGTTCAGATCTGCCTAAGGGAGGGAGAGCAGTGGAGGTGTATGCATCCTTCACGTTTGCATACAGTAAATCTTACGTCTTATTGTCTCTGGTGGAGCAGTTGTGTCCAGAGACGTGTGGTTGAAGTCTCCTGTTATTATTATGAAAGAGTTTGGATGCTGGTTCTGTAGGTTAGCGGTGACTAAGTTAACACTAGAACTACGACAGACAGGTCAAATGACAATATACCTAGGAGCCCGGCAAGGTGGTCAAATGACAACCTGGCCACCTGTGGACAGCTGCTTTTATTATGTAAAGACGGTCGTTACCGGCACACGTCGGGGTGGGGGCAGATGGGGGGAGGGTTGTCGCTGACTCACCACAAGAGGAACGGAGGCCGGCTGAAGCTCTTCCTCACCAAGACATCTTACACATCTTCTTCTTCCTTCTCCAAAGCGGGATGACAAGTCGTCTTTGGTGCTTTATCTTTTGGTCACGTAACATATACATAGAACTAACGAACACATCCACACAGTGAGACACGGAGCGGGACCGGTGTTATGCCGAGTTTTGCATGCCTGCCGAGATCGGCATCCCCCACTCTAATCAGGGAGGAAGATGCAGATCTCGGCAACTCCGAGTTGCCAAATATTGCACCCCCTTCCCTAGTATCAGCAGAAGTATCTGGTTTACTTAATACATAAAATATATCTCCTGACTGCCTTTTTCCACCTGAAACAAATTGGACCTTATCTCTAAAACTCTTGAAAAGGCAGTTTCTAAGCCATTATGTGACCACCTGCACAGCATAACTTATATGAAGATTAAACTTAAGATTTCCAGTCAGAATTAAGAGTACATTGTAGTACAGTACAGTACAGAAACTGAGCACTGATAAAGGTCACTTTATGGACAATGGACTACGCTCTATACTAGATCTTAGTGCTGCATTCAACACTATAGATCACATCATTTCACATCATCAGATCACAGCATTTTATTGCACAGAGTGGAACATGTTATTGGGATTCAAGGAACAGCACTAGGGTGGTTTGAATTGTATCTATCAGATAGATTCCAGTTTATACATGTTAATGATGAGTCTTCCATGCAAAGCAAAGTTAGCCACGGAGTTTCACAGGGTTCTGTGCTGGGACCGATTATTTTTCCTTTATATTCCTCCAAGTTCCTTCTCCTAAATTCAGACAAGACAGAGGTTATTTTGTTTGGTCCTAAAAATCTCAGAGACACTATGTCTAAGCACATTCTTACCGTAGATGACTTAGTATTGGCCTCAAGTAATACTGTGAGAAATCTCGGAGTTATCTTTGACCAGGAACAGGTTCCTTTACTTCATACATAAAAGAAATCTCTAGAACTACCTTTTTCCACCTGAGAAACATTGTTAAAATTAGGAGCATCCTGTCCCAAAGTGATGCTGAAAAACGAGTCCCTGTATTTGTTACTTCCAGACTGGACTATTGTAATTTCCTACTGAAAGGGTATCACAGTAACTGCTTAAAAAGCCTCCAGTTAATCCAAAATGCTGCAGCCAGAGTTCTGGCTGGAATTACTCTCCTCTTTCCACTCACCCCAACCAGTCGAGGCAGATGGCCGCCCACTAGGCTGGTTTTGCTGGAGGTTTCTTCCTCTAAAGGGAGTTTTTCCTCTCCACTGTTTCCTAAAGCTTGATCAAATGGGATTGTTGGGTTTTCTATATAATTTTTTGTATAATGGTATTCTGTAAGGTCTTAAACCTGCACTGTAAAGTGCCTTGAGATAACTTCTGTTGTGAATTGGCACTATACAAATAAAACTGAATTGAATCGAATTGAATTAGCAAGAGAGATCATATTTCTCCTATGTTAGCTGCTCTCCATTGGCTCCCTGTAAAAGGCAGAATTGAATTTAAAATTCTTCTCCTCACATATAAAACACTTAATAATCAAGCTCCATCTTGTCTTAAAGACCTCATAGTTCCATATTTTCCCAGCAGAATGCTTGATTCTCAGAGTGCAGGTTTACTTGTGGTTCCTAGAATTCCCAAATGTAGAATGCTGACAGTTAGAATTGACCTCTAACTGTAAGCTTTATAAAATATACTGAGCCCCTCTCCTCTCCTCTATCCATTCAAATTGCATGTTATTAACTTTCTCTCCTGTAGTTATGCTTCCTCCTCTCGTTCTCCCGCTCTCTCTGTACTTTTCTGCAGGTATCCTTGGCCTTGGTGCTGTTTATCTCCAGAATCCAGCTGACCTGCCCAATGTTTTTGCTGCTTGTTGTTGTTTTTTGTTGCCTGCTGTTCTTTCCTCTCTTCCGTTTCCACGCACCCCAACCGGTCAAAGCAAATGGCTTCCCACCATGAGCCTGGTTCTGCTGGAGGTTTCTTCGTTTAAAGGGAGTTTTCCGTGTCCACTGTTGCCTAAAGCTTGCTCAAATGGGATTGTTGGGTTTTCTATGTAATTTTCTATACAATTATACTTAATTATATAAACCTTACACTGTAAAGTGCTTTAAGATGACTGATTTGATTTGGCACTATACAAATAATTAAATTGAATTGAAACTGAAAAACTGTAATTAACATCACAGGTGTCTTCAACCTTGTAATCAGTCAGTCTGCCTATTTGAAGGGTGAAAAGTAATCACTGTGAATTTTTGTATATTGGTGTGTATCTCCAACGAGCTTGATGTTAAGTCTGTTCTAAGTATCGATGTACATGCATCTCCTGGTTTTTCTGGGTATATACAGCACACACGTTTCTATTCATACTACAGATGGGGTTTAAAAGAGGAGGACTCCATTTTTGAAAACAAATCATTAAAATGCAAGTAAATACATATTGACAAGCCACAAAGCTAGATAAGACCAAACTGGAACCTTTTGGCAAGTCACATCAGCTCTATTTTCACAGATGCAAAAATTAAACATACTGTGACGAGCCTCAGAGTGAACAACTCTTTTTATTTTTATAAATCAGAACAGAGTGACAACAGGTCTCAGTGCAGTCTTTAGTCACCCCCGGAAACACTAAATCTCCCGCCTGTTTCTCCCGGGTTCCGTCTTCCCCACCCCCGGAAGCACACCTGACATCACACAACTATATACACTACAAAATAAAAGAACCAATTAGAAGAACCACATAACACGTAACAGGAACTGGAACAGTCAAACACCAACAGAACAATATGCCCAACCTCTGGGTCGCTACACAGCCCCCCGCTAAGAGGTTTAAGTGTCCCCACTAACCTCAGTCCATGCAACAAAGTCCCTTAAATGATCAGGCTCTCTCTCTCTCCTGATCCCCACCCCCAGTGTCTGAAAATGTCCCAAGTCCTGAAGTGCCTCTGTCACTGTCACCAGGGATGACAGGTGGAGGGTCGTCCTCACCCTCGTCATCATCCCCAGTCGGGGCAAGCGGGTGGTAGGGTGCCAGCCGGTCCCGGTGCAGCACCACCCTCCGCCGCCGACCAGGCATCTGAACCCGAAAGACCACCTCCGACAGTCGTTCCAACACCTCCCCCGGCCCTTGCCAGTGGCTGCAGAGCTTTGGTGAGATCCCTCTCTTTCTCACCGGGCAGTACACCCACACTTTGTCCCCAGGTGCAAATGTGCGCCCCTGGCAGCGAGCGTCATACGCTCTTTTCTGTTTGACCCCAGCGTCCTTCTGTGCGTGTCGGGTCAAATCATGCACCAGTCTGAGTCTCTCTCTAAGGCGCCTGTAGTAGTCCATCTCCGGGCCGCCAGCGATCTCCGGTTCTGGCGGCGATCCAAAGACCAAGTCGACTGGGGTGCGGAGCTCTCTGCCAAACATCAGTGCAGTAGGTGTGCACTGGCTGGACTCCTGTACAGCAGTCCGGTATGACCAGAGGACCAGAGGCAGGTGCTGATCCCAATCTCGCTGGTGATGGCTGGTCAGGATGGCAAGCTGCGTGGCCAGGGTGCGGTTGAAACGCTCCACCAGCCCGTCACTCTGTGGGTGAAGTGGAGTGGTCCGTGTTTTCCTCACTCCCATCCTCTGGCACACCTCACTAAACAGCCGGCTCTCGAAGTTACGCCCCTGGTCACTATGGAGCTCTGCAGGAACCCCAAATCTGGTGAACATCTCGTCCACCAGTTTCTGCGCTGATGTGATGGCACTCTGGTCCGGCACCGCATACGCCTCTGGCCACTTAGTGAAATAATCCATTGCAACGAGGACGTAGCGGTTACCGGACTCTGTGAGGGGAAACGGCCCTAGAATGTCCACCCTGACCCTCTCCATCGGGGCTCCCACCAGGTACTGCTGCAGCGGACCCCTGGAGCGCTGACAGGGTCCTTTCTGGGCGGTGCAGGTGTCACAGCATTGGACGTGGAGCTCCACATCCTGACGACAGCCAGGCCAGTAGAACCTCTGCCTCAGACGGCGAATCGTTTTGGTGTTGCTGTAGTGACCAGCCCCTGCCGTTCCATGGACCAGTTGGAGGACCTCGGGCCGCAGGGCACGAGGAACCAGAAGCTGCAGCCTGTCCGACCCCTGGTCTGGCGCTCGCCACCGTCGGTACCGCACGCCGTGGTGAAGCTCCAAGTTGCTCCACTGGGAATGGAGGACCTTCACCTCAGGCTCCTCTGCAGACACTGCTGGCCAGTCTGGACGCTGCTGAGCTTCCAGCCAGCCTCTCACCATTAATAGCACAGGATCTGCCCCCTGGTGATGGCGTAACTGTTCCCCAGTGAACAGCTGCTCTGCCTCTGCGCTGTCGACTCCTAGGCGGGCGGTGGCTGCCTCGGGTCCCCACTCCCTCTCCTCCTGACGCTGACAGTGACGACACTCCTCTGCAGCGCACGGTCGCCTGGAGAGGGCATCGGCGTTGCTGTGCTGTCGCCCCGGCCGATGTTGGATCTCTGTTGTCGGGATGCTGGCTGATAGAGGTGACGGCTTGAGTGCGTTGGCCTCAGCGCGCCGACGAGCCCGGCGTCCCCGTCGTTTGATGCTCCCTCTCCGGCCCGACTGAAGTGGCACGGTCTCCGTGCCGAAGCATAGGGCGAGCCCCGACACGTCAACACGCACACCCCAGCGGGTTAGCAGGTCCAGGCCGATGATGCAGTCGTCGCGGATGTCAGCAAGCCAAAACTCATGGCTCACCTCTTGCTCCCCCACAGCGACATGCAGCGCCCGTTTCCCTGGCATCACAGTCTTTTCCCCAGTGACAGTCATTAATTCTGTTGCAGTGGGGGTCCACCCCTCCGGGAGTGGACCGGTTGTCCCCGGGAGAAACCCCCGTCGCAGCAAGCAGATGGTGGACCCCGTATCCACCAGGGCCCGACATTGCTGGTTCTCTATAACACAGTCCACATATAGTCCTTTAATAAATCCACAGCGACCCACTGTGTGAATGTTCCCGGAGAGGGGTGTGTCTGATTGGAGTGAGTATCCCCTCACTCCGCTGCCGTTTCCCTGCGGTGACCCGGCCTTAGCTTTCGGCGAGGGGGCGGGGCAATCACGGGCAAAATGTCCCAGTTCACCACAGCGGAAACAGCCCCTGTCTTCCCGGCGAGGCCGACGCACTGGAACGGCAGCCGGTTGAGCTCGGCTGACGTTCTCCTCTGACGTCTCCGTCTCACCGCTGCACTCGGCTGCCCGCGCCAGCGATGGCTGGTCCGGGAGCCTCCGCTGTGATGGTCTCGGGCTCAGTACCTCCTCGGCCTGCTCTGCTTCACGGAGCGCCTCTTCCAGAGAGCCAGTCCTGGCGAGGCGGATGTGTTGGCGGAGCCGCTCCGGCGTGAGCCCCCGCAGGAAGGCGTCTAAACTCAGCTCCTCCCGGGCGGCGGCAGGAAATGAGGGGTAGCCGTGCCGCGAGTAGAGTTGCAGATTGGCTGCGAACGTCCCCAGACTCTCCCCCTCATTGCGCCGACGACTGGCTAGCTGCTCGCGAGCCTGCTCTGTCGAGGTCCGCTGTCCGAAGCGTCTCTCCAGCGCCGCGGTGATCACCTGTAGCTCCTGCCGTTGCTCCGGTGCGACATCAATTAGCACCTGCAGAGCGGGACCCTCCAGAGCCAGGGCCAGCTGTGTCGCCGTGTCTTTGCCGCTCCACCCACCGTGCAGCGCGGCGAGCTGGACTTGAGCGAGGTAGGGCTCCAGGGGAGTCAGCCCGTTGAACCTCGGGAGTTTGACCGGTGTTTTGGGTGTCTGACTCGGTGCAGCGCTGTCAGGGACTGTCTCTGTTTGTGATGGTTGTTCACCACTGCGTGCTTTGCTCGTTTTATGTAGATGAAGCCTGGGGACGCTGGAGCCGTCGGGTTGGTCTGGATCGCGGCAGCCCCGCGTTGGTCTCGCCCGCATCAGTCTATCCAGAAGCAGGCTGCTTTCCAGCACAGCTCGCTCCAGCTCCCGCAGTTCTTCTTCCATGGCTCGCTCTTTCCCGGTCTAACAAGACAGGTTAAATATCCCACTTCTGACACCAATGTGACGAGCCTCAGAGTGAACAACTCTTTTTATTTTTATAAATCAGAACAGAGTGACAACAGGTCTCAGTGCAGTCTTTAGTCACCCCCGGAAACACTAAATCTCCCGCCTGTTTCTCCCGGGTTCCGTCTTCCCCACCCCCGGAAGCACACCTGACATCACACAACTATATACACTACAAAATAAAAGAACCAATTAGAAGAACCACATAACACGTAACAGGAACTGGAACAGTCAAACACCAACAGAACAATATGCCCAACCTCTGGGTCGCTACAATACAAAGAATAAAACACTGTACCTACTGTAAAACATGGAGGATCCTCGGTTATGTTCTGGGGCTGCTTTGCTGCATCTGGCACAGGGTGTCTTGAATTTGTGCAGACTACAATGAAATCTGAAGACTTTCAAGGCATTCTGGAGCAAAACATGCTACCCAGTGTCAGAATTCATAGGTCATGGGTTCTTCTACAGAGTAATAACCCAAAACACAAAGCTAGAAACACAAGTAGAAAGCAGTTTGCTCACAAGGAGTGTGCCAAAATAGCTGCAGACAGGTGCAGAAGTCCTATTGAGAGTAACACAATTTGCTTCATTGCAGGGATTGCCTCAAAGGGCAACAAAAAATAAGTTGAGTGTACTATACTTGTCCAGGCCAGTGTCATTAGTTTGTTTTTTAAAAAATGTTGTTGAACCACAGCTCAAAAACAATGTCTGATTTTTCATGAGATAATTCTAAGTAGTATTCTAAGTTAATTCTAGTAATTTTTGTCAGTTTCAAGTTATTTCAGTGATTTTGTGGTTTTTTTGTTTCTTTAATGGAAGGGTACAACAAATATTTTCACATCTGAAAATGTTTTGTTAGATCAACAGACAACAAACAAACTAACCCAAAGAAAAGCAAAGTCACAGAAAGGACACCCTTTGATCAAGTATACTCAAAAAACCATCTGTGTGTTTATGACCCTGAAGAATGTAAGGGATGATCAGTGACCTGGGTCACCAGGTCTTCAGGACATTTGAGAAGACATTTGGTATCTGTATTTGTGTGGGAGTTTTTCCTCTGTGCATATAAAAGTGGAACTGTACAAGACAAAGTCAGAGAACACTGGCGATGTCTACTCTCCATGCAGCATGTAACAAACCTGAGATGAATCTTCGCACTGTTGTTTAGTTTTGATTCTTGTAAGAAATTACCACAACAGTAAACATTTTACTCATATATTGCTAACATTTGAGAATATGTAACACAGCAGAAAGAGCAGATTCCTGTCTTGTATGATCTAAAAACCAGAATGTGACATGAGCTTGTAGTGAAATTTTAATAAGAATACCAGACCTGCAGTGCTGAAAATGATTGGCTGAAGGGCAATCAGTTGCAAACGATCTTGCACAATCAAAGTAGCTTTGTGTTTACACAGGGGCATTCAGAGAGTTTCTTCAGTCTGCATGGGGGATAGGGGTCGATAGAGCAAGGTGAGAGGAGAAAGATGCAGCTGGGTGAAATGAAGAGAGCAGGGCTTGTCTTTGTTGTTCTTTTCCATTCTCTTTCTGTCTTCTCCCCAGTGGGCTGATTTGCTATTGATTGGCAGCCTGGACTCCAGCTATAGAGCTCCATCACCAAGGCTAGTGTGTGTAGTGAGTGTTTTAGCCTTTGAGTATGTTTATTGTGGTAAACATGTACATGTAAATAAGAGTTGTTTAAGTTTAATGGATCCTAAAATGCAACACGAGCTTCTCTCTGCTAGAAGATATATTCAGAAAGGTGCATGAGGGGAAGGTGGAGAGGTTGAAAAAAAAAAAACATGGGAGAGAGAAGACACAAAGTTAATGACATGCAGTAGTGGCATTTGGATGGATGGAGAAAAAGTGAGGAGAGTGGAGGTCCCCCAGCAGACCAACCTATAAAAATATTTAAAAAGAGAGGTTTTAAGCCTAAAATGTAGAGAGGATGTCTGCCTCCCAAACTGGGAGCTGATTTCACAGGAGATGATCTTGATAGTGAAAGGCTCTGTCTCCCATTCTACATTTTCAAACTCTAAGACCCACAAGTAGGTGTTGATAGAGGTCACAAAGAATCTTCTCTTAGTGTCAGCCAGTAGACTTCTCTCTTTACTTGTCTTTACTTGAGTTCCACAATGTTCTGTGCTTGGACCAACTCTTTTCACTCTATATATGACCCCGTTTGGCAATATTACTAGGAAACACTATACATTTATATTGCTATGCAGATGACAACCAACTATGTATATCTATGTAGAAATAAATCAATCAGTCAAGCTTCAAGCATGGTTAAAAGACATGAAAGCCTGGATGTCCTCTAATTTTCTATGCCTAAATTCAGACAGAGGTTATTTTGTTTGGTTCTAAAAATCTCAGAGATATGATGTCTAATAATATTGTTACCCTAGATGGCATTACATTGTGCCTCAAGTACTACTGTTAGGAATGTTGGATTTATCTTTGACCAGGATATCTCCTTTACATCACATATAAAATAAATATCTAGAACTGCCTTCCTCCACCAAAATAATGAGTGTCCTGTCTCAAAGTGATGCTGAAAAACTAGTCCATGCATTTGTTACTTCTAGATTGGACTATTGTAATTAATTACTAATAGAGTTTCACAATAACTCCTCAAAAAGGCTCCAGTTAATCCAAAAATGCTGTAGCTGGAATAAGAGAGATCATGTATCTCCTAAATTAGCTTCTTTCCATTGGCTCCTATTTAGAATAGAATTTAAAATACTTCTGGTGGGAAGGTCATAGGTTATGATAGAAATGATCTAATGCATGTCCATTGAGGTAAATGAGCTGGCTACTACCCTCTTGTTATTCTCCTCCCACTACCCTGAACATTTTGAAGACTTGACTTGACTAAAGGAAAAACTATGGTGGCAAAGATTGTGATCTGCTTTGAAGAGATTATACTAATATTACTGACATCTGCCATAGAGCTATTATTACACATTGTCTTGTTATTATATGAGATTATGTGATTGCACAGGGAGGGGAGAGACAGCAGGGATAGTCTTCCAAGTCGAAGACTGTAAAATTATTTTCCTTTTAAATAATCTTTCTATTATAAATAAAGGCCTTGAGTTCAGTCATTCTGACTTTTTAGGGACATAAATAAGCATTGCACCTCACCCAGCCTCTAACTCTCTTTTGTTTTGGTCTTCTCTTTACTATGTCTACTACCACCTTGCTTTAAACCCACACTCATACGAACCATACAAACTGTAGGTCAGTGTGCTATGGAGTAATATGTTACACAACCTGAGGCAGGATGAGGCAGTGGAGGGTGGAAATGAGTTTTTCAGCCCTTCTCCATCTTCAGCCCTTGTCCACAGTGCTCCCTTGATCATTCAGTCTTACCTGTAAAATTTAAACCTGCATCCACAAAATAAATTAGGCATTTAGCAAACTCCTCTATCTGTGAAATTCATTTTATAGACATGTACATTTAGGATTATACTTGTAATCTAAATCTTGTAATCCTATACATTTATGTGTCTGCTGTAGAAGAAATTTTATATTATTTTAATGTTATGTGATGACTCAGCTAAGCTAAGTGAAGATGTGTTTCTTTTATCTATGAAACTGGGTGTGCAGAAAATTCATGAAGCTATGTGTACAAAGATATGTGTTTGCAGTTTGTCAGTTATTACTTAAGAACAACACCCCATTCTCTGGTTGATACTTAGGTTTGCAGGTTTCAAGCTTACAGTGTTACATTCACCACTTCAACTTCAATGTTGTTGCTGATTCATGACCTTAATCCCACCTTTATCTACAGGCTTTTTTCTGTGAATCTGAAAGTAAGGTGTGTGTTGTCCTGATGAAAGATGAACCATCTGAGGTCCAGAGCTTTTTGCAACAGGTTATCATCAAGGATGTTCCCTTGATCCTGACTAATCCCCCAGTTCCTGCCACTGAAAAACACCCCTATCTACCTACCCTTAACTATATAATTGTTTATATAATTATACTCCTTACAGAGTATAATTATAAAATGGAGTATGGAGGACTTAGACCTCACACTGAAAAGTGCCTTAAGATGAGTTCTGTTGTCAATTGGTGCTATACAAATAAAATTGAATTGAATTTAAAAAATTGAATCCCCACAAGAGAATGCTGTCACCACCATGCTTCACTGTACTGTAAGGAGGGTATTGGCCAGGTGGTGAGCAGTGCCTGGTTTACTTCCTGATGCTTTAGCATTCAGGCTAAAGAGTTAAATCTATGTTCATCAGAACAGAGAATTTTGAATTTTCTAGTCTTTCAAGTGCCTTTTGGCAAACTCCAAGTGTGCTGTCATGTGCCTTTTACTGAGGATTGGTTTTCATCTGGCAACTCTAACATACAGGCTTGATTGGTTGAGTGCTGCAGAGATGGTTTTTCTTCTGGAGCCTTCTCCTCTCTCCACAGAGAAATGCTGGAGCTCTTACAGAGTGACCAAAGGGTTCTTTGTCACCTTCCTGACGAAGGCTCTTCTCTCTCAATCGTTAAGTTTAGCCAGGTGCCCCTGGTGGTTCCAAACTTCTTCCATTTACAGATAATGGAGGCCACTGTGCTCATTGGGACCTTCAATGAATTCTATACCCTTCCCCACATCTGCGCCTTGATACAAACCTATCTCGAAGGTCTACATACAATTACTTGGACTTTGTGGCTTGGTTTGTGCTCTGACATGCACTGCTAACTGTGGGACTTTATATAGACAGGTGTATGCCTTTCCAAATCATGTCCAATCAACTGAACTTCCCACAGCTCGACTCCAATCAAGCTGTCTGCAACAGGATGCAACAGGAAAATACTTATGTGCATAGGTTTTGTTTTTCGTTTTTAAGTTTTTTATACATTTTAAATAGATTTCAAACAAACTTCTTTTATATTGTCGGTGAAGATTCTCAGTCGTCCAGGTGAAGTTATCTGGAAGTTGAGTCATGGCAACTGGACTTCCTTTAGTTAGTTGAAACGTTTCGCTACTCATCCAAGTAGCTTCTTCAGTCTGAAGATAGTTGGTTAGAGGCCGCAAATTTATGCTCCAAGGCTGGTTTCACTCCACCCCTTGCCCTGAATAGGCTCGTTAGGTGAAACAAAGGATGGGAGGGGTGTAATGATCACACCTCTGCCCACCCCCTCGTAACACCTAAATGGGTCGTTAAGTGTGTCCAACCTGGTGCAGGTGTGAACTGGTTCTGGCCTTTTGGGGGATAGATGAAAGGGCAGCATGATAAATAGAAGACAGGTTGTGTCTAAGTCCTCCACCTCTGTTGAGAGAGGGAGTGTTGATTTGCACATGCAGGGCTTCCCTCACCCCTCTCTCAAACCACTTGTCCTCTTTGTCCAATATTTTAACGTCACAGTCCTTAAATGAGTGTCCTTTATCCTTAAGATGAAGGTACACAGCTGATTCAGGACCTGAGGTGTTACTCCTCCTGTGCTGTGCCATCCTCCTGTGTAGCGGCTGTTTGGTTTCGACTGAGAATCTTCACCGACATATTACTGCACACTTTGGGGCAGAAACCCTCAAGTTGGTGCGGGAATATGAAAGGACAGCCAGAAAAGTAGCAGACTACAGGAACCATCTTCGCTTCAACCTCAGATGCAGACAGCAGAACATCTTGCCGGTCAGCCTACGGCTGCATTCTACAGTAAGAAGCCATAGAGCATCCAAGATCCTTCAGATAGCACAGAAACATCTGCTTGATGAACGAATAAGACTGACACACTACACCAAGGACACTTTAGAACACAGATCCAACAACCTCCACGACAAATTATGTGATGCTCTTCCTAAACCAGCAATGGAGGCAGTTGTGGAGTTTGTCCAGAAAGCGCAGATGAGGAGGAGAGGCAAACAAAGAAGTTTGACATTCTTCTGACCAAAAAGCAAACCGCTGAGGAGCGTACATGGAGAAATAAGAATGACGAGACCACAACAGAGGACACCAAGGAGAAATGGGTTAAGAATCTCTCAGACAGAGAACTAACCCCTCCAGAGAGGGAGGTCTTATCCAAAGGCCTAAACTATGCAGTCACCCCAAAACAAGTTCCTGTTGTGGATTTCATTACAGTGACTGAAACCGCCATCCGAAACAACAACCTACCACTGGCAGAAGCAGAAGAACTTCGACTCAAAGTCTCTGCAGCTCTCTCCAGTGCACAACCACCAGATGCCAACCTCACCAAGGATGAGAGAATTGCGCTGACATCACTCAGCAGGGATGAGACTATTACCATCCTTCCTGCGGACAAAGGAAGATGCACGGTCATTCTGAACACTGCAGACTATCATGCCAAGGTGATTTCGCTTCTGGAGGATAAGCACACATACGAAAAACTGAAAAGGGACCCCACCAGCAATTACAAGAAGAAGGTAATAGACTGCCTGAAACATCTGGAACTGGAAAATGCCATTGATAGGGCAACCTATTACAGGTTGTATCCTGGGGAAGCCACTCCTTGCCTCTATGGCCTTCCCAAGATACACAAGGAAGGAGCCCCCCTCAGACCTATAGTCAGCAGTATTAACTCAGTAACATACAACCTTGCCAAATTCCTGGCCACAGTATTGCCCCCACTAGTTGGACACACGGATCCACAACTCAGAGGACTTTACGGCAAAGGTCAGGGACCTGGAACTGGATACGGATGAAACCATGGTATCCTTTGACGTTACGTCTCTCTTCACCAGCATCCCCACTACGGACGCATTGACATCTGTGAAGAGAAGACTGGAAGAAGACAGCTCCCTCAGCACCAGAACCAACCTCGGCCCCGACCAGATCTGTTTGCTCCTGGACCTGTGTCTCAACACCACGTACTTCACGTACAGAGGGGACTTCTACAAACAGAGACACGGCTGTGCCATGGGTTCCCCAGTGTCACCCATTGTAGCAAACCTATACATGGAAGAGGTGGAGAAGAAAGCTCTCAACTCCTTCCCAGGGACGACACCGACCCACTGGTTCAGATATGTGGATGACACCTGGGTGAAGATCAAGACCCAGGAGTTACAGTCTTTCACAGACCACATAAACTCAGTAGACACCAACATCAGTTTCACTAGAGAGGACACCAAAGATAACCGTTTGGCCTTCCTGGACTGTGCGGTCATCACAGTGGCAGGCAGAAGACTGGAAATAGAGGTTTACAGAAAACCCACCCACACGGACCAGTACCTGTTGTTCGACTCACATCATCCACTACAACACAAAATAGGAGTCATCAGGACTTTGAACCACAGACAGTCTGAGTCCCAGGTCCTACGCAAAACCTGGTCATACCTTACATGGCTGGGGTTTCAGAGAAGCTGAAGAGGATTTTCAGAAAACACAACATCCCTGTCTATTTCAAACCCACTAACACACTTAGACAGAAACTTGTACATCCCAAAGATCGGACTCCAAAACACAAGACGAGCAATATAGTGTATGCGGTCCAATGCAGTGAGGAATGCCCTGAACTGTACATTGGAGAAACCAAACAGCCGCTACACAGGAGGATGGCACAGCACAGGAGGAGTAACACCTCAGGTCCTGAATCAGCTGTGTACCTTCATCTTAAGGATAAAGGACACTCATTTAAGGACTGTGACGTTAAAATATTGGACAAAGAGGACAAGTGGTTTGAGAGAGGGGTGAGGGAAGCCCTGCATGTGCAAATCAACACTCCCTCTCTCAACAGAGGTGGAGGACTTAGACACAACCTGTCTTCTATTTATCATGCTGCCCTTTCATCTATCCCCCAAAAGGCCAGAACCAGTTCACACCTGCACCAGGTTGGACACACTTAACGACCCATTTAGGTGTTACGAGGGGGTGGGCAGAGGTGTGATCATTACATCCTTCACACCCCCCCATCCTTTGTTTCACCTAACGAGCCTATTCAGGGCAAGGGGTGGAGTGAAACCAGCCTTGGAGCATAAATTTGCGGCCTCTAACCAACTATCTTCAGACTGAAGAAGCTACTTGGATGAGTAGCGAAACGTTTCAACTAACTAAAGGAAGTCCAGTTGCCATGACTCAACTTCCAGATTCTTTTATATTGTAAGTATGTGGTACTGTTATCATTTTTTTAGAAAAATAATGAATTTAATCGATTTTTGAATACGTCTCTAACATAACAAAATGTGGAAAAAAATGTAGCGCTGTGAATACTTACTAGTGCCACTTTGATGCCCAGATGAAAGCCATGGGTCTTAGTCCTCTTTAGTTCTTAGATATCATCTTGGTGTGCTTTTAAACACCACCAAACATCTACCAAAATTACCCACCGGGGAACCGTAACCTATATTGACAAAGTACCATAGCAGGTAGAGTAGATGATGCTATTGTCTACCTGCTCCAGCGAGCTCTCTCACACCTGGACAAGGCTAACAGCACTGAGGATCACATTCTTTGATTTCTCCAGTGCCTTTAACACCATACAGCCTGTCCTGCTTAGAGAGAAGCTCCTGAAGATGCAGGTAGACTCCTCCATAACCTCCAGGATCACTGACTACCTGACAGACAGACCACAGTTTGTACGACTGCAGGGATGTGAGTCTGAGCGGGTGGTCAGTAGCACAGGAGCACCTCAGGGGACTGTCCTCTCACCGTTCCTCTTCACCCTGTACACCTCAGACTTTCAGTACAACACTGAGTCCTGCCATCTGCAGAAGTTCTCAGATGACTCTGCAGTGGTTGGGTGTATCAGCGGTGGGGAGGATACAGAGTATAAAAGGTCTGGTGGACAGCTTTGTGAAGTGGTGTGGGAACAACCATCTGACCTTGAATGTAAGCAAGACCAAGGAGATGGTTGTGGACTTCAGGAGGAAGAAAACTGGCTTTGACACTGTGTCCATTCGGGGTAAGAAGATGGAGGTGGTGGAGGAGTTCACCTGGACAACAGTTCAGACTGGACTGGAAGTTCAACACAGAGGCTGTATACAGAAAGGGACAGAGTAGACTCCACTTCTTGAGGAAGCTCAGGTCCTTTAATGTGTGCAACAAGATGCTGCAGATCTTTTACCAGTCTGTTGTAGCCAGTGTGATATTCTTTGCTGTCATCTGCTGGGGCAGCAGCATCAGAGCCAGCTACACTAAGAGACTGAATAAGCTGAGAAAAAGAAAGCGGGCTCTTTGCTGGGGGCTTCTCTGGAACCTTCAGAGCAGGTGGGGGAGAGGAGGATGCTGCACAAACTGCTGAGCATCATGGAGAACAGCTCACATCCTTTCCACAACCCACTAGTCAAACAGCGGAGCAGTTTTAGTCAGAGACTTCTCCAGCTCCGCTGTGACAAGGAACAGTTCAGGAAGTCATTTGTGCCAACAGCCATCAGCCTGTACAATGACTCCCTGACAGAGAGTCAGTGTCCACGCTGATGGTTTTGTGTGTAATGGCTGCTGCAACACCCAATTTCCCCTTGGGGATCACTAAAGTATCTATCCATCTACCTATCTATCTATCAAGTTGTCATACTTGGCACTTGTGTTATCATTTGCGTTTGGGTATGTTTCCTTTTTTTGTACTGTGATGGTATACTTAGTTCAAGATTACCAGTGGTTCTAGGTGACTTGAGAATTATGTCAGGTCTTTGTGCAGTTGACACTTAGATGCATATGAGCTGACAGATTAACGATAACACGAAAACATCTTGGCGTGATGTCAGCACATGTTCTAAAGTGCCTCTGTTTCTACAAAGTCAGCTGCAGTAAGTCTCTGCTGCTGTGAAAAGATCTCAGGAGAAATGTAAGCTTGAATGGCAAGTAATTCCAGATTTCTGCCAAGGTCACTGTGTGGCTCTTTGCCATGTTGTCCAGGCACCCTGGTAGCCCATTTCTACAGCCTTGCACGGGTTCCTTTTTTTTTCTGCCTCCCTCTGTAACATCTTTCTCCTTTGTGCAGGACTAGCTTACAAAATTGTTGTGTTTCAACATGTCACTACATCTGCCACTGCTAAAAGCAAAAAAGCAGTAAGGCCAGATTTGCACAGATTAGAGAACTCAGAATTATAGCAAACCTGTGTCTTGTCCGACACTGACCTTTGAGAAAGGACCGCTCCTACGCCAGAACTTGAGGCATCCACCTCAACCACAAACTGCCTCTTTAGGTCAGGGATGGTGAGGACAGGAGCCGATGTGAAGCGGTGTTTGAGGTCCCGGAAGGCTTGGTCAGCCTCAGCGGTCCAGAAGAACGGGGACTGGTTGGAGGTCAGTTGGTGGAGGGGTGAGGCAACTGAGCTATAATTACGAATGAATCGTCTGTAGAAATTTGCAAACCCCAGAAAGCGTTGCAGCTGTTTCTGGGAGGTGGGAGTAGGCCAGATACTCAGGGATATAATTTTCCATAGCCAGCCGCTGGTGCACATACCTCGGGGTCACCGGAAAACCGTTCGGGCGGAGGAAGATGTGGCTCCCGGGCGGCAGCCGCCACTGGCGAGGTATCCGATATTTGCTGGAGTGTAAGGTGCTGGAGCTGCAGAGTAAGGTCCTCCAGCTGTTGCTCATGACACCTAATTGCTTTCGCTTGTGCCTCCAACTCACCAGCCACATTGCCCAGGTTTGTTGGGTCCATGTTTGTCAGTTCGTTCTGTCACAAGTAGGTGCGTGGACCCAAAAGCACAAGCTGGGGCAGGCTGGAGAGCATGTGTCTTTTATTCAGCAGATGGTAGATATATAAACAAAGAGATGAACGGAGTAAACTAAGGATGCTGCACTAACCGACAGGAGTGTAAGAAAACAAAAATACAATAACTGAATAACTGCACTGGCAGGTGAAAAAGTCCAAAAACAGGATAATAACTAAAATCGGCTGCTCGAGCGGGCAGGTAGACAGACATACATACAGTCCAGAGTTAAGGGTTCAGAGAATCTTTTTAGTTGAGCTGGTTTCAGGCAGACAGGTGTGGTCTTTCCAGAGAAGGTGACAAACTGACAGGGGAGCAGAGTTGTGGAGTGGGTTATATAGCAATTGGGCAGAGACAATGACACAGGTGAACCAGATGAGTGTTAACAAGGTGCCTGGAGGTTGAGGAGCGGAAACATGCAGGGTATCTGAAATGAGAAAGGGACCATAAATGAGTACAGACAGGAATGGCAGAGAACAGAATATGCAGAAACGGTGACAGCTAACTGCGTGTGTGTTACCATTTTATGCGAACTAAATTAAAACTAATAAAGGGAATTTAGCCTTTGCATCTCCTAATGGACCAAATGATAAGGATAAGCACTTAGGCAGTACTAGGTAGAATGGTTGATAACTCATGTAGTTTATAACTAAATGTAAACTTCTTTAAAGTGTAACCAGTGATCATGCTGGTAAGGTGAAGCTTTGAATTTTCTCAATAATCCTAACTTTTCAGTGCTCCTCCTTGTGCTCTACCCTGTTGTTTTGTTGTTGTTGTTTTGAGAGATGTCCAAATATTCGCTGATGCATTTGATTGGACAGACAACTATTGAAGCTATTGCCTGCTGTTCTTTTCTCTCAGTAGGCTAATGCCCTACCCTGGCTCAGAATCTACACTGCTGGACCTGGCTGAGTATCTAAGATATCTGCTCTGTGTTTTCTACTGAATCTTAGCTCCAGTGTAATGCAGATCTGGTCAGTTACTCAGATTCAAGATTCTCTGTGTTCATTAATCACTAGGTTCGGTAAGGAGACTGGACCTCTATCCCATTAAGAATCCACACATACACACTTATAAAAATGGCAAAAGGAATATATTTATAAAATGTAACATAAATAACAAAGGTGACAAAACGAACTAAAACTTCCTTTAGATCACTAACTAAAAATCAGATGTCCAAACAAAATGATAAAAAATCACAAACACAACATAAACAAATAAAATAGTTGTCAAGTCAACCCAAATACTCAGTTGTCAGTTCTTATTGTTCTTTTCTTATGTTCCTTAATCCTTGTCGAATGATTCCTTTAACGGTCTCAGTGAGTTGCATTTGTTTCAGTATTCAGCCAAAATTATATCCGAGATATCAAATGAAAAAAATTAATGAAAGGGTGAATTTCCTTCGAAGTGAGTCTCCTTTAATTTGAGTCCTACCACCACCTTGGAGTGATGACCTTGGAGTCCTGATGAGAAGACTGCAGCTCCACGACAGCTGAAGAATTGTCCCTCAAAATAAAAACCAGCCAGGATAATCCACTTAATTGAGAGGAACGCCTGTCTGGGTTTTTTGCTTTCGTCTCTTCCAAATCAGTTACATTCAGTAACTCTTCAGTAACTGGCAGAGCCAGCTCTATTAGTGCAGCAAATGTCCAGTCAAGAATGTCATACTTGACTTTTATAACTTTCAACTATGTTTTTTCTGCTCACACACCTGTCTGAGCTGCGTGGTCTGCTAGAGTCATGGGTGGGAGTGTAGAAACTTCCATGTGCGCAGTAGAGAGCATCTTGCTCTAACCCAGTGCTTCTCAATTATTTTCTGTTGCGCCGCCCCGCAGGACGGAGTAAACATTCGCGCCCCCCACCAAAGGAAGAAGTACACATTCTCTCTCCACCCAAACCCCCCCAACCAAGACACACACACACATACAGAGCGAACCTACCGGTCTTTCCTTGTCTCTCCTCGCGCTACATAACCATCATCATATTTCCTCGTCTTATTTTTCGGGTGACTTTTGTTTCTCTCATTACCTCTCTCTCTTTCTTTTCATCTCTGTTAAATATTTTTTCATGGTGTCTCTTGAGGGTTTGTTCACTACACTTCATACCTCCCACACTCTGTGCAGTATGTGCGCAGACTGACCAGTGCAATAACACCATAGAGCTAATACGCTCTGCACTGGGGTCAGCCCCCACTAGCCCCCCTCCAACTGGTAAGTTGTAGCTGTAGCCTTGACCACTCTGTAGGCAAGAGACAGAGCTTTGAACTTAATCCTTGCAGCCACAGGAAGCCAATGTAAAGATCTGAAGAGCGGTGTGACATGAGACCTTTTTGGTTGATTGAAAATGAGGCGTGCTGCTGCATTTTGGATAATCTGCATGAGTTTGGTCGTGGATGCCGGTAACCCCATCAGCAGTGCATTGCAGTAGTCAACACGAGATATGATCAACGCCTGTACAATGAGTTGGGTCGTGTACTGATTTTTCTGATGTTGTAGAGGGCATATGTACATTCAATTCAATTCAATTCTGTTTTATTTGTATAGCACAAATTCGCAACAGAAGTTATCTCAAGGCACTTTACAGTGTAAGGTTTAAGACCTTACAGAAAATATTTATACAAAAAGTTTTTAGAGAAAACCCAACAATCCCATTTGAGCAAGCTTTGGCAACAGTGGAGAGGAAAATCTCCCTTTACAGGAAGAAACCTCCAGCAGAACCAGGCTCATAGTGGGCGGCCATTTGCCTCGACCGGTTGGGGTGAGTGGAGAGCGAGGAGAGAAAAGAACAGCAGGCAATAAGACAACAACAAGCAGTAAGAACATTGGGCAGGTTCAACTGGATTCTGGAGTTGTACAGCTCCAGGCCGAGGATACCTGCAGAAAAGTACAGGGAGAGGGAGACAGAGAGGAGGAAACAAAACTACAGGAGAGAGAAGACCGGAGTTAATGACATGCAATGGTGGCATTTGCATTGATACAGGAGAAAGGAGAGAGGAGAGGAGCTCAGTGTATCAGTAGAGGTTCCCCAGCAGACTAAGATATATCAGCATAACTAAGAGATGGTTCAGAGTCACCTGATCCATCTCTAACTATAATCTTTATAAAAAAGGAAGGTTTTAAGTCTTAAATGTAGAGAGGATGTCTGCCTCCCGAACCTGAACTGGGAGCTGGTTCCACAGGAGAGGGGCTTGATAGCTAAAGGCTCTGCCTCCCATTCTACATTTGGAAACCTGCAGTCTGAGAACGTAGAGTTCTGCTTGGAAGATATGGAACTATGAGGTCTTTGAGATAAGATGGAGCCCGATTATTAAGGGATTTATAAGTGAGGAGAAGAATTTTAAATTCAATTCTGGATTTTACAGGGAGCCAATGGAGGGAAGCTAACGTAGGAGAAACATGATCTTTCTTGCTAATTCCAGTCAGAATTTTGGATTAACTGAAGGCTTTTTAATGAGTTATTGGGACAAACTATTAATAAGGAATTTCAATAGTCCAATCTGTAAGTAACAAATGCATGGACTAGTTTTTCAGCACCACTTTTGGACAGGGTGCTCCTAATTTTAGCAATGTTTCTCAGGTGAAAAAAGGCCGTTCTAGAGATATCTTTGATGTATGAAGAGATGTCTTTGATGAATGAAGAGATATCTTTGATGTATGAAGAGATATCTTTGATGTATGACCTAGAGACTGTGGCGATGTGTTCCATGAAGGTCAGTTTGTCATCATTGATGACCCCCAGATTTCTGGCCATCTTAGTGGGGACAATCACAGCAGATCCAATGTTGATGCTAATGTTGTGTTGTGTCGAAGGTCTGGCAGGGAAGACTAGAACTTCAGTCTTGGAAATGTTGAGTTCAAGATGTCTTTCTCTCATCCAAGCAGAGATGTCAGAGAGAAAGGCAGTCTCAGAAGGTTCCACAACGGTCAGAAGTGCCCACTCTTGAAGCCAAACTGATTGACATCGAGGAGTTTGTTCCAGGAAAGAAAGTCAGAGAGTTGATTGAAGACTGCATGTTACAGGGTCTTGGCCAGAAATGGAAGAAGAAAGGCCGCTCTGTAGTTCTCCACAAGGGAGAGATCAGATCTTCTTTAACAGATGAGTAATCTGGGGGTGGATACATCGTCCTCTGACAGTGTTGAACACATGAAGTGAGATGCATGGCTGGGTTTAGTTAGCAGAATGTCATCATCAGGAGGAGAGAACTGGGAGCTGATGGCTGCCACCTTGTTGGTGAAAAATGAGACAGGTAAGTTGCGGAGGTGAGGATGGATAGAGCAGAGACATGGAGAAGTGGAGAACAGCTTTCTGGTGTCGGTGGTGTTGCTGAGCTTGTCCTGGTAGTATTCAGTCTTCGCCCTAATGACACTGTGAGAGAAAGATGCAAGCAAATCCTGATAATCAGCAAGAGCAGGTTGAGACTTGGATTTGGGCCACTTCCTCTCAGCACTCTTGAGCATGGTGCGTTGTTCACAGATCTGGTCAGTGACCCACGAGTTGGAAGCTAAAGAACGAGCAGGTCTAGAAGATATTGGGCAGAGACTATCCAGGCAGAATGAAAGCGTGTTGCAGAGCCTGTTCGTGGCTGCATCTGTTTCAGGGGTGGAGAGATCCTGTGGCCTGTGTTGCCTGTGGTTTGTCCAGGTGGATGTTGAGGTCTCCTAAGATGATAAGAGGAGTGCCATCTTCAGGGAATTGGGACAACAGCATATCCAGCTTGTCGCAGAAGTCCCCCAGCTGGCCCTGCGGTCGGTAGATCACAATGATGTGGGCTGTGATAGGTGCTGTAATCCTAATGGCAAGATATTCCAACGAAGATAGATTGCTGAATGGTGCCATTATGAAAAACTGCCGCCTACAAGGACACCAGTCCCACCCCGACGTAATGGGCAAGGAGTGTGGGAAAAGGCAAAGCCGGTGGAGAGCGCAGCTGGGGTGACTGTGTTTTGGGGTGTAATCCAAGTAAGTGCAAGCAGCTGAATGGCTGAGTGTGTAGAAGAAGCTTAAATGAAGTCAACCTTGTTCACCTCCAACTGGTAGTTCCACAACGCAAGAGAAAAAGAGGCTGGCGGCGAAGTGTTCTGGGTGAGGGCCCGCAGGCGGGAAATGCATCGTCCTCTCGGAGAACTCCATGTCCTGCGTCTGCGGAGGAGAACTGGAATCTGCTGAAAACACATTGGAAAAAAAAAAAAAAAATCAGTCGACACAATACAGAAGGAGCCACAACTGTATGGTGTACTGAATGATTCTACATCACAAAGACACTGGGTCTACAGACTGTCATCACTTTGGAGGAAAACCCTCACACTTTCACCTGTGTGGATATTTGATATAAACACACCCACATGTTGATATCTGCAGGGCCTTTCTCGGCTGTAGTATGACAGTAGAGACAAGCACTTTGTCTCCACTCCTTCATCTCTCTTTCCATCTCCTGTCTTCTCCATCTCCTGCATCTATTCATTTCCTTCATCAGCTGGCCCTTTCTCACTCTGTCCATCTCACCCTAAGCCCACTTTGTCACTCCCACCCTCCCTACTCTCTTTCTCTCTCTCTTCTTTCTCTTTGTACCGAATGGTGAGCATTGACAGCTCTGGCAGAGACAAAGTGCTGATGCTGATGGGCTTAAAAGTGACCGCCCCTGTCCTGCAGCCACGCAGCTGGGGAGCCAGAGATCCATCACCCCGTGGCACACTTAGAGCAGCATGTTGAGAGAGAGGAGGATGGATGAAAGGTGGATGAGGTTGGAGTGGGGTGGGGGTGAAAGCAAGAGGGCAGATGGAAGGAGAGTAATTGGAAGACTAACAACAATAGATTTCGTAAATAAGGGATCACTTCACAACTTTTATTCTGTGAACAGAATTTAGAAGATTACATGCAAACAAGTTTGGGTCCTATTAATTAGGACAATCTGAATCAATTTGAAATATTAAAGTATATAATCTAGTATGTAATAATTAAATAATAAAATATTGTCTTTCTCATTTTATACACTTTTACTTTATTTGGTATAGTTTGCACTGTATGGAGCCAATCATAACACTATTTAGACTGATGTGTGACAGTGACATTCCTGAGGCAGTTTCTTGACATGATGTACAAAGTATGTTAGCACTATCAACCACCAATTGCACAAGCACATTTCAGTGAGTGGCTAAAATAAATTAAAGTTTGAAAGTAATCAGAAATACATCAAATTGATAACATAAAATGCACAATACCATAACAATGTCAAAACAATGGAGTAAGTTTTTGTTTCTATATAAGACTTTTTATGTGGCAAGAAGTCAGTGTTTTTTTTTTTTTTGTTTGTTTGTTTTTTAGGAGGGTGGTGGGTGTATGGGGAGGGGGGTGTTCAAAAGTATTGGTGTGATTTTGAGATCTGATAGAATAAAGAAAACTACAGCTAGCCCTGTATTAATACATGAAGATAGTTGTAGGTGAACAAAGGTGTGAGGTGATGCTGTATGAAATATGATCAGGACCAATAACCACAACTTCAGTCTCACCAGTGTTGAAAGAGCATAAAGCTGGAGGCCTATAAAGACACTTGATGTTAAATTAATAACATATATTAATTTTGTTTTAAATAAATAAATAAACAGGCTTCTCCTTACTTGAACTTAGTGTGGATGTAAGACTACACAGACAGCATTCGTAACTATATAGCAAGAAGTGCAAGTGAACAACAAACCATGTAACTGACCTCAATGGAGATATAGCAATGATGCACCCAGAAGCTAGGGTTTTCATGAATGTCACTGATCATCAGCACAAAGCAAAACCTTGATTTTGATGAAAAATAAATAAACAACAACAGCAACACTGAAACTATTGTTTCAGGATTAACAACTGAACAATTAAACAACTGAAATATAACTGTGCTGGTAGATGTTTCACGGCTGATATATTTATCTCTCCCATAATAAAGAGATCACAGTGGTGCTGCAATGAAACCTCACTGTCAAGAGAAAATTGGTGGGGCATCAAGATGGGTGTAATTCACCAAGATCTGTTTCAGGTTTGAGTTGCATTTACAAGTGCTGTACCAGACCTCTCATTTGTCTCCTGCACTACAAAGAAGGGTTGTAGTCTTGCAAAAATACCAATCTGTATGTATGTTTGCTTCTAACAAATGCTACCTTTAATACCAAGACATTAACAACTGTATAGTGGAATCAGTAAGCATAGGTTTGAGATTTTAGGTTTAACAGGACACTCAGTCCATTAGTTGTTGAGAAAAGTACAGTGGAGCACATAGATAATTCTGTATGGCTCGACATCTAGTATTGCTAAACTCTCAAATGGAAATATCATTGATATTAAGTCTTCTTACAGTATAGTGGTATATTGGATGACCTTGCAGTGAAGAAGACACAATTCAAATATCCTCATTTAATTTAAATTAAAATCTTCTACCAACAGGTATGATGTTTTTCACTTTTTATTCCCATGGTTCAGACCATTATTTCAACAAAAACCAAAGAGTTTGCAATCAGTTCATAAAAATGAAGTGACAATAATCCAGTCAACTAAACTCACAGTGGCACAGCATGCCACATGCTTTCAGCTGTAGTTTGCAATCTATACATGTATGTTTATGGCAAACATATGGTTGGTACTGCAGAAGTGAAAACAGGAGATGGTGTGTGGGGGTAAACTGAAAGAGTGTTGGCTGGGTTGTCTCCAGGATGGAGGGCGGGCATTAATCATTATTGGCGCACACCTTCGTCCCCGACGCACTCTGACGGCCCTTCCACCCCTGACATAAATCATCATTCCCCAACAATAGATCCCCTTTCTTTGCCATTCAGGGGAAAACGTGTGCTAGCTGTATTGATTTTTCCTTTTTCTCCCTTTGCCTTCCCTATCTCCTCTCCACCTGCCACTAGCACCCTACACTTTCTCTCTCCACCAGTCGTCCGCATTGCTGTGTTATTATGAAACATAACTGATCTGAAATTCATAGAATACTAAATAAAGTTTACATGGGTACTCCACTGTATGCCTCTCCCACCGCTGTCCTCCCTCTCTCTTGACGAATGAGACGTAAGCATGGTGTGTGTGTGTGTGTGTGTGTGTGTGTGGGGGGGGGGGGGGGGGGGGGGGGGGGCAGAAAAAGCTAATGATATAAAAATTACAAAGCGTGCACAGTGCTATTATACTAGTATTGATTTGTTTTTGAAGCACACCTAGGCTTAGAAGAGTCACTTGAAAAGATTAGAAATGGCCCACAAAAGAAAGAGGAAAGAGAGATGCGGTAGGGGGGTGGAAGATGGGTGTTCAAGGGAGAAAAATAATGTGAGAATTTTGGGGATTAGAGGGAGGAGAGGAAGCAGATAATGCCGTTCAAAAGTTCTGAGGTAAAAAAATTGTATGAGTAGAATAGGAGAGACATAATGCCTCCTTTTTGCAGAGGATGTATGCAAACTACGATTTGATTGTTAGAGTATCTGAGATATGAGTTATATTTATATATTTTTTTAAAAACATGGACATAAGTTTATATAGGTTTTAAAAACATAAAACCTGCACAGTGTGGACTGATGAAAAAATATCTGGGTCTCACCTAATAAATAAATTGATGAACTAATAGAAAGATTCATCCTGTAACACCATAAGAAATGAACAGTGATTAATTTAAGTCATTTTATTTCAAGTCTGACACACAAATCATGCAATTTAGATTTAGTTTTGTTATATCAATCAAGGTAATAATAATATGTACAATATATGTATGTTCAGAAAAATAACTCTTCTTTTGTTCCATTATGTGACCGGCATCGGTCACCACAGTCAGTTGAGCTGTGGTGACCCTACTTGTGAAGTGCTTCTTAGAACTACTTCTAGCTCTGCAACTGCCATTGGCTACTTGACCCTACTATATGGAGCCAACATTTGGCTGGTAATTACACATGCACTAACGTGTTTTTGCATAGTAATACCATGTGAAAGTGGGGCTTTTGTGTTCCCTATAGCCAGTGTTAATGGGTTTCGCACACTTCTAAACTGCAGTTGTTGATATAGATATGGACACACCCCATGCACATTGCAAAACATGATGGCAACTCTGTGTAACAGAAACAGTGAGTGTTAGTTTGTTTAGTTTAATATTTAGGTTTAGTTTAGTAATAAAATGGCTTCAGTCAATAGACACTGTGGTGCTGGTAATCTGTTTATTTTAGAGAAAGAAAAAGAAAAGAACTAATCTCAGTTCAAAACCTATGTTTCTGCTTGTGCACACTGATAGGCCCAAACCTCACTTGGCACACACACACACACGCATACACACACACACACACACACACACACACACACACACAGACAGAGAGAGAGACCACAAGACCACCCATCCTTATTCCATTTTGCCCACTTCAATCTCAGCTAACCATTCACTTCATCTGGGCCCTAGATTAGCCCAGCATGGCGATAGAGGAGCTTTGACAGGTAGGAGTGGAAGACCAGGAAAGGGAGACTGAGTGGATATTGGTGGCAGAAGTGGGATTCTCAACCTGGCTGGGATTAGAGTCTGGCGTTGAAGGGATATTAATGTAAAATGGAGAGGACAAGTGTGCTCCTGTCCAATTATGCTGCACCCTGTCACTGCCAACCAGGGTGCAAACAACAGGAGGAAAGGATTAATTGCCTTGGACTCTGCCCCCACTACAGGCCCAATTATGGCAACATATTGGCTCTCAGTGCTGGTGCAACCACTGCTGTGCACAGAGATTGTGTGAAATTTTCAACATGGTCTTTGTAGGTTAGAATGAGGGGAGACGGCTGGGATAAAGAGCTGGATCATGAGTAGAAAGAGTTTGGGGAGAAGGGGATGGAGCTCTGTGAACTCTTGACTTGGTACCAAAATTAATCCATAAAATCAACATATTGTTGACATAAACAAAAAAAAAAATACTGTCTATATTGTGTTTAATGTTTGTGCCTACATAAGGACAAAGATTGTCTGGTCTATTTAAAAAAAAAAAAAATGTAGGTTTCCCTCCAAGAACTGCAGTGTATTTGGGGAACACTAAGAACTGCTACTAATACCATCTCTATGATGAAGCATAGTGGTGTCAGAATCATCCTGTGGGGTAGGGACAGCAGCAGGGACAGGCAGACTGATTAGAATTAAAGAAGTTCTTCAAGAATACCAGCTCCAAAGTGCATGAAACCATTTGTATGTTTACTCCTCTGGGGTGTCTTTAGGACAAGTCCATGACTGTCCTTGAGTGGTCCAGACAAAGGCCAGACATAAACCCCAAAGAACATCTGTGGAGAGACCTGAAGATGGCAGTTCACAAACATTTTCTATCCAATATTAAGCTTGAGATGGTTAGTTTAGTTATTTTGGCAGAAAACAAATATGTCAATTAACAATACAGCCTCATTACATTATTACAAAATGTAATTCACTCTTCATTTTTTAAAAAGATATGTTTTCAGCCTGTCTGTGAAAAAATCACTTTGTACTTGTACACACACATTAAAGACACATATGCAGCAACTTCCAGTGTGACACTGTCATGTCCACACACTCCAATCATGATTCTGAACAGTGCATTCAAAACAAAACAATGTCACTAGATGATGCAAAAAAATTATTTTATGCAAGTTAGTTTTAATATTATTCAAATATAAATAAAAAATTTCAAATACTGGCCTTTTTTCATATTTCAAGTTATGTACAGGTAAAAACATGTAAACTAGTGGAGACAGCATTAGCCAGCAGCACATATTAAAAATGTTGGGGATAGAATCCAAACTCAAGGCAATCTAGCAGTTGGAGATAAATCCAAACTCAAGGCAAAAAAACATATCAGTTGTTTAGTATACATCTACAACAATATGTGACATTTCTAAATAATAATAATGTATACTTTATTGATCCCCTTGGGGGGCCAGACTGTGTTGGCGCTACTACGGGGTTTCGGTGTCTTGTCCAAGGACGCCTCAGCAAGTAGCCAGGAGGAACCAGGAATCAAACCCCTCACCCTGGGGTTCGTAGGTGACTGCTCTACCACCTGAGCTACTGCCACCCCTAAATGCATTCAACATCTAATAATCAAATATATACAAATGGATCATTACTGATGAATCTCTATTTCTTTACAAAATTGCATCTATTCACACTCTGCTCTACCGATGTACTTGCATCCCCCACGTTTATGTTTTAGTATGAAATAGTAAATCTATTTATCCATTCCTATTAGATACAGTACTTGAGTAACTAATTATGTTCCAACACTCACTGAGTAGTTTTATTTTGGTTAAGGTAAGAGATTTTTGGTTTGTTTGTTGTAAAGGTTAATAAACGTGTGAATTTAAATCTTTCTATATTAAACCAAATCACAATCTTTCTCTAGCTTTTAATTTAGTGCAGTTGTATTTGCCATGTCAAGATATTATTATGCTGAGAGTTTGTAGTTTCAGTTTTGCAGCTTTGAAAATATATCAATAACCAAATTAGGGTGTAACAGTTTTCATTAAATAAATCATAATAAAGATATCATAATCATAATCATGTTGCAAATTTGACTTCAATGCCCAGGACACACACGCACACCTCCAGCACCTCTTAATGAATATGAAAATTCTAAATATTGTCTTTCCTCAAATTTTACAAGTCACCCATCAGTGGTTCATAAATTGCTCAAACAAACTCCTATCCTATCGTGAAGGCAGGCAATTTTTGATGGCAGTCTGGGGCTACAGAAAAAGGTTTCAGTAGGGAAATTGAGAGCTGTACCTTAAAATCTTGGCAGGTCATTAACAGAATAATGGATCATAGATCGTGTGTGCGTGGAATCAGAGAGTGTCATTCAGTATATTAGATATTCACATACATTAGAATCTGCAAAAAACAGCACTTTGTTAAGAGTAAGTAAAACTGGATGATTTTCTAATGGTTATAATGTGATGGCCTCAGGTCACTCAACTGGTGACTGACATCATTAGATAGACTACTGTTAATATAATAATATGTCTTGGCCAACAGTAGTTTTTGTTAAGATCCAATATTGAGACACAAAAAGACACCCAGTATTTTCTAATCACAGAGGACAATAGAACTAGAGTTACTGATGGTGTGCTGTGCATACAGAAGGCACCCTGAGAACACACAAAGCACACTGGAGTCGGCACCTTGACGGATGTCCACTTCATGAATTTTGAATTAAATTGGCCCTTGATGAATTTGGAATGTGGTACGTCTGTTCCAAAGCAATAGGAATCCAATAAAATATTGGTGACATACAAATAAAGCCATACATTCCCCTGGACCTAGAAATGAGCCTCGGGTGGTAAAAAATGACTGCAGCACCAGAAAGCAGCAGCAGAGAGGGATGAGAGAGAGAGAGGCGAGAAGAGAGGAAGATGGAAAAAGAGATGGTGATATGACCAAGGCTGAGAGAGGTGGTAACAGATAGAGAGGCTCTGATATGAAGAAGGAGAAGCAATGGGAGAGCAGGAGAGTCAGGCAAGATAGAGAGAATCTTAAATGAAGGTGGAATGGGGACTTGCTGAGGGGTGTCGAAGGGGCGTAGGGGCCTCGGTTCTAGCACATTAGCCCTGTCCTTTTGAGTGGAAGGGAACATATTGGTTGGAGCCAATCCCCACATGGGGCCTAGGCTGCCTGGAGCTCATCAGCAAGACATGCCAGGGCCTGGAGTAAATCAGAAGCCCCACTCCTAAGGCCCAATTTCCCCAGAGTAGGCCAGCTACAGCCACTCAAATCAGTCGTGTGCCAAAGAGCTGTCTGTAATCGTCTCCCACCTCTTCATCAGTCTCAACATTCCAAAAAGAGCAATACTATTCCAAATATCCTAAACACAGCATTTAATAACATCTTGTATTTTGCATAAATTTCAATGTGACTTTTAAGTTTACATGGAAAGTCAGGGCACAGTAGAGGAATAGAAAAATTACAGACCTCATAACTGAGAAATCTTCAGTGCCATATAAAAACTAATGAGACAACAGAAAAGATTGGTTCGTTCTAGAGTAAGAATTGTGCTTGGCAAATCAATGTAATGGTTTGAGGAATGCTACTGTCTGCTTTTACCTGATTGTAAGATTGGCAGTAGTATGTGCAGTGTGTCATAAGGACTTGGTTTGTACCAAGTCCTCATGGAGGCTTTATCATGTTTTTAGTCACTACTAATGTCACTACTTACTACTTTAGTCACTAGTTTGAACCCAGTACTCTATAATGCTGTAGCTTTACATGAAATGGAGATGCTCACGCTGTTTCATGAATTATATTATATTATTCAGCACTTTTCCTTAAATAGTCTTTCATGTTGATATTTTTAAAATCTTGACACCATCTGTTAAGCATAGTGGAGGCAATGTGATTGTCTAGGGCTGCTTTGGCAAAGTGGGAGATTGAAGATGGATGGGTGTGACTCCCATTTTGCAACATCATGCTATGCAATCCCCTGTAAACAGCATTTGACTGGAGACAAATTTGCTCATTAACAGGACATTGATGCAAGGTGCAGCTCCAACCTGTGAAAAAAATAGTTAGAGAAGAAGTTCTATTCATAATGGATTGGGCAGGCCACAATCGTATAATATATGTTTTAATTAAACAAAATTTTGAATATTGTGGCGTGGAGTTGCGTTTATTGTTGACTAAGTTAGGCAGTGGGTTATTATTCAAAATTTTACTACAAGTACATAGTGAGACATTTCTTATTTCCGAGTCAAGTCCTGCTTAAGTCCTGCACTGCAGTGACTAAGCAGCTCCCTCCACGAATACTCCCTCTACCTCTCCCAACAGCGTGTGTATACTCTAATATGAATAATGTTTCTCCTCTAAGTCTCCACTGTAATAAATGGAGTGCCATTTTGCACAATGGCAAAGTCAGGCCTGTATTGATTAACTCTCATCATTGACTCACAATGCCTGCTTCCTTGATTTATGATTGTCTGTTATTTTTACATTAGCTGTCAAATTCATCTTGTCTCTTCATGGCTGGGGTCAGTTTCAGCAAACAGTAAACGCTCAGCACCCTGCCTGCTATCCCCCATGGGACTGGGCTATGTTTTCAGTTAAGTACAGTTTCATGCATCACATAGAAATGCATTAAGGCTGGTTTCACAGGAGGTTCAGGAAGGAGAGCCCTGGTGTGGAGTTATCAGAGGGTTGTAGCAACAAACAAGGCAAGTACAGAATAGACTTAACATGTCTCAGTGCTAAACTAGATTTAGTGTCATAATCACATTATTTGCTGTAGACTAAACTTGGAGTGAGTCACTGTTGTTGCTGCCTGCAAGATGCAGAGTCAGTGCTTTTTGTATAATACTTAATACAATAGGTTGATAATGAACAGGTCTTTTTTTTGTTTTAAATATTTGTTACAGTTTTATCATCCACTCATCCAGCCATTAGTCACTTATTCCTCTTATTCCTGAAAGTTTTAAGGGTGTGGGGATGTGGGCAATCAATTTCATTTACTCAAACTGCAAAGTTTAGAATCTTCACTTAATCTAACTGCATGCATCTAAACTGTAGGGGAAACCAGTGGTGAGGGTACCGTGCAGTGCTCTAGATGTGATGTACATGCTTAATATCCCAGAAGTGTTCTGTTGGATTTAGTTTAGGCAAGTATGGGGGTCTGTCAATAGTTCAGCACAGAGCCAATAGCGGACTTGCCAGGTTTTTGAGTTCTATGACAAAGGCCAATCAAGCTCCATGGTGCCAGGCAGTGAGCACAGGGTCTTCTAGAGGATGTTGGACCTTCAGGCCTCCCTCATGAAGTCTGTTCCTGACAAGCAGTGGTCTGCTGGAGGTCATTTTCTACAGCTCTGGTAGTGTTCCTCCTGTTCCTCTTTGCATAAATGAGCATGCTCTTTAGATTTTGCTGGAAGACACAGCAAACATTTTGGCAATTAAAGACAAATATGTTTATGACTTTAAGATAAGGGCACAAACCTTCAATCACAGCTCTGCAATTTGGCCTGAAATGGGCAGAACATTAAAATAATTTGGAAATAATTGGTACATTTTTTCATCTTTCTTTAAATTGACCAGTCAGAGCCAGAGAAACACTCATCATGTGCAATATCCATGCTTTGCTTTTCTATTTGGAATCAAAATTGGGCATCGGGGCCAACCTGGTGATCAGTTTAAACGCTATGTCCAGCTCCATCAATTTTGAGAGCTGCTATTTTGAAGCCTCCCTCAACTGAACTGGATCTAGTTAATGTCAAGGTACACAGGTCTAAGTTGGTGTAACCTCCCCATTTTTCTGAGGCTTTTCTCTCTTCTTTCAGCCTGGTGCCGATCACCCTGGGAGAGTGAAGTGATAATAACAGATTGGCCAATGCAAGGGGTGTTTGGGCATTGCAGGTCCTTAGCTCTAATGGCGGGGGCCGTCTGCTCTCTGGGACCTGCTGGCCTGGGGGTTCATTGAGATTCCATTAGAGGCTGCAGGGAGCAGTTTCATTGCAGCCTTCATTTCGTTTGCCTGACACTCGCACACGGCTCACTGTTAATTGGCTCTGTCATAGCAGACAATTTTTGAGATGTGAAGTAAATTAAACATGTAATCACACTGTAAGTGCTGCTGCACACTTGACTTTCTTTGCAAGCATCTAGAGGTGTCTCACTAGCTCGTTTTCATTCCTTCTTACTTTCCTTCTTTACCTCCTCATAATTAAATTGCACTGTACTATTTGCTTTCCTGCCACCTGAAAAAAGGTGATGTTCTGACCTTTAATAATGTCAGGCATTAGCTGCAGATCCAAATTCATGTGATGCAACAAAACAGAGTGTGTTAAATGTGGTTATGTAAAAATCAGCTATGATGTATAGTTAAGTTTAAAGCAACCACAAGGGGACACAATCCAGTGTCATCTTGTGCCAGTCCCAAGTCTCGATAAATGCAGAGGGTTTTGTCAGGAGGGGCATCTGACATAAAACATTTGCCAAACCGAACATGCAAATCATTAGCACAACTTTCATACCAGACCACAACGTCCGCCACCAGTGCTGTTGACCTACAGGGTGCCGGTGGAAACTGAGCTACTGTTGGTCAAAGAAGGAGCGGAAAAAAGCATGTTGTAGACAGAGAGAGAATAGGAAAGGCAAGAGTGTTATTAAACAATTCATTCCACATTTCTTTTGTTATATTTCATTTTCTTGTTTTCCCTCTTTAAGAGCTGCAAAACACAAGTCAAATTCACGTCCGTTCAGCGCAACAACAAAATCTTGTGATTTTGGGGGTGGCTGTGGCTCAATAGGTAGAGCAGTTGACTGCCAATCACAGGATTGGTGGTTCGGTTCCCTGCTGCCACGTCACAAGTGCCCTTGGGAAAGATACTGAACCCCTAGTTGCCCCCGGTGAGTCAGGTCAGCTGCATAGCAGCTCTGCCACCGTTGTGTGCTTGTGCGTGTGAATGGGTGAATGAGACGCAGTGTAAAGCGCTTTGAGTACCATCTAGGTAGAAAAGCACTATATAAGTGCAGACCATTTAGCATTAGTGTAGAACTGACGGTAGGGACTTGAATGTTGGGACTATGACAGGGAAGGCTAGACAGTTGGTTGACATGATGCAGAAAAAGACATACAGTGTTTCCAGTAGATCAGGTGAAAAGGTAGCAAGGCTAGAAGCTTTAGATCAGGGTTCAAGTTGTTTTACCAAGGTGTGAATGGGAAGAGAAATGTAATAGTTATTCTGAAATAGGAGTTTTTTAGGAATATTCTGGTGTGAACAAGTATCAGATAGGGTGATGACTCTAAAGCTGGAAATTGAAGGTTGTTCAATATTGTTAGGGATTAGGATGGGCGTGAGAAGAAAAGGAGAAATTCTGATAAAGGGAATAGAGGTGATGAGATTGTGATGGGCATGTTTGGTCGTCATGACAGGAACGCAGAAGACAGATGATGAGAATGGAAATGGCTGCAGTAAATACTTTCTTCTAGAGGAGGCAGGAACATATAAGAACATATAAGGTAGATGCACTCAGGTGGACTATAGTTCGTGCTGACATTGTAATCTGAAAGAGATCAGCTACTGCAAAATATTAGTAGGGGACGGTGAAGCCAGCAACACAGGATGTGGGTGTGTAAAATGACTGAGGAAGATGAATAGGAAAGCAAAGCAGTGGACGACCTGGTGGAAGTTAAAAAAGGAAGAATGGTGTGTAGTTTTCTGGTGACAGATGAGGTTAGACAGGAATCTCCATGGACTATGATGTTCCCAGATGACATTATGATCTGTGGCAGGAGCAGGGAGCAGCTGGAGGAAAATCTAGAGAGGTGGAGGTGTGCTCTGGAAAGCAGAGGAATGAAGGTTAGCCACAGCAAAACCAACTACATGTGCGTAAATGAGAGGGTAAGTTAGTTTACAGGGAGCAGAAGGTAGAGAAGGTGCTGGACTTTAAGTAGTTAGTGTCAATGGTTCAGAGCAACCAAGAGTTTGGAAAAGAGGTGAAGAGGCGTGTGCAAGCAGGATAAAATGGGTGAAGAAAAGTGTCAGACGTGTTGTGTGATAAAAGCAAGAATATATCAGCAAGAAGGAAAGAAAAGGTGTTTAAGACATTGGTGAGACCAGTGAGGTTGTACAGCTTGGAGACAATGGCACTGAAGAAATGACAGGAGGCAGAACTGGAGGTAACAGAACTTGAGATGTTGACGTTCTTCTTGGGAGTAATGAGGATGGCTAGGGTCAGAAATGAGTACATCAGCGGAACAGCCCAAGTCAGAGAGGCCAGATTGAGGTGGTTGGATGAAGAGGACAGGATTAAATAAAGGCAAATGAATTGCAGTGGAGACCCCTGAAAGGGAACAGCCAAAATGAAGAAATGTTTGATTTTAAAAATGTTAGAGAAAACTGTAGGTTGATATTAGGCATCTGATTAAATAAGAGAAGGGGCTAAAAGAGAAAATGTTAAACAAAAATGGGGAAATGTACTGTGGCTCATTATACCTGCATCTACTGTCAAACTTCTGTTTTTTGCACAGAAAAAACTGCAGTCATGTCACAACCTGGAACATCACATGACTCCTCTTTTCCACACTCCCTGCTTCAGCATTGCCTATTTCTACTTTTTGATTAAACCTTTGTATATTGTCTCTTCCCATTTTTATGTTGCAGCTGAAGGCCCAGTGTAGTGCTTTTGGCAGTACACCGGCTGCCAGCACTTGAGTAGAGGAAACAGCAACAATAGAGTAGCATAGGCTAAAAAAATTAGGTCCCTGCCTTGTAATTCAGCATTGAGAGCTGATAGCATCAGGCTGCAGTCGGCTATCAGGCAGGTATTACCACCCACCGACTGTAATCGCTAATGAAGCTACTATTGAGTTTATAATGCGCTAAATGATGCAGACTCCCACTCCAGATAAACATGTCCCAAATAAACGATTTGGGTGGTAATTGCACTCTGCCAGTGGCCTGTTAATAGAGTCGTGGCTCTGATGAAAGGGTTAACTTTTTTTCTGAAGCATCCTCTCACTGGCTCATTGCACTCTCATTTCTACAGAGATCTCAGCATTCCCTTGGTTATCAGTGTACTTAGAAAGAAAACCTAATTAGACAAAAATGCCTTTTTTCTCAATCCTTAATTAGGTCCTTAACATAATTAGCAGGTGATGTTAATAACCCTCTTTTAAAACCTATTAAAAGGCTGTTAGGGAGCAAGTGGTGGAGAGGAGTTGGCCTGTGGGCAGTCAGGCAATCCCTCTGAGGTCTTCAGCAAGCATGGTTCATCAGGACTGGAGAGCCACTGCATTAAGACTTTGGCCTCAGTGGAGGCCCTGCTAATACAGAGTACTGTATCATTTCAGCCATTTAGTGATATTACAACACACACATTTACAAGCACCAGCTTGGACTGAACCGGGTTGCCTGCATTTTTAGGTCAACATCATGTCATGTAACAGGTTTGTCTGTTTGTATTACAAATCAGCTTAAGTACCCTTACAATGCAAAAACTCTTGAAAAAAGAGAAACAATTCTGGTTCAGTTGGTCTACATTGATCATTTTTCCAGTTTTATCTATAGCAAGTGGGGTATTAATCAGTGCTTGGTTACAAGGAACAGGAGACAGAGAAACTGAGGCAACTGCCCACTATCTGCTCTGCACCAAACAGCAGCCTGTGAAAGTCAGAGACCAGCTGATGAGCAGAGGAGAATTAAACTCAAGGTGCATTTAAAAACACAGGTGAATGACAACTTTGCTCTGTTTGTGTGTATACTGTTCCCTATTGTGACTTTTAATTTAATTATATGTCAGAGTTGTGTTTACAGCTTGATGCCCTGGTGTGTCCAAAACTCAACTTAATACAAGTTTAGAAATTCAGATAATGGTGTTGGAGGTTTTACCCCTTTTACTTGCTTATTGTCTTAAAAATCTGTTAGCAGACTTTTTAAACTTGAAGAATGAGTATTGATTTTGTTTCATTCATGTTATGTGGAATTGCAGCGTTGTGGTTTCACATTGGTCTACGTTAAAACTGCATTTATTAATTATAAAATTATGTGACACAAATGGAAATCCAGACCTGTTTACTGTGATAGACTGCATTATCGAATCAAATTATTATTGTGTTTAATCTAAATAATAATTTATACTATATACTATTAATTTAAAGTATAGTCATTCAGTGTATTGTACTTGAATAACTTTTGTCATGAAAGTGTTGCCTTGAAAAAGGGATCAGGAAGTCAATGGCAACTAAAGGCTAAATCTACTGTATTGTACCTTAAGCTACAGTATCTATAGCAGCTAAAAGTGAACTGCAATGGTATGCCATGGTAGTGCTGAAAGTTTGGTTTTGTAAGACTTTGTTAGCTTTTTCGGTCTATAGTATAGTGTTATAGTTTTTTTAATGTTCAAAACACTTAATTGTAGTAATTTTCAAGACCAATTAAACTCAAAACTGCATATGTAATGTATACATCTAATGAATATGCCACTGTTAGCTCTAAAACATCAAAATATACATTACTATGCAAAAGTTTACTTTGTTCTTTTATGAGCGATTACCAGTATTAATTTCTTTCATTTTTTTTTATTTTACATTAGAAACAAAAAAAGTGGTTTCTAGGGTTTTGCCTTTCCAGAAAAAAACATTTCTGGTCAAGCTTCTTTAGGCTGTGGAAGGATCAACTTGGCATTCACATGAAGCTGCGAGATGCTGAACCAGGTCCATGCTGGACTTTTGATCTCTCAAAAAAGAAACTCTGGGAAACTTCTCATCTCATCTTCCATTTCTGTTTTTGTCCTTGATCTTTCTAGATTCCTCTACAGAGGTTACACTTATGATTTGTCACTTTAGCCAACATAATCTTAAAACAAACATGTTTATTCTGATTTGTGTTTTTTATCACCGTGAACATATTTCCTAAATACACTAGCTGTATTCTAATCAATCAATGACTACAATATAAATAGGTATATAGTTATAATTGCACTGCCAAACCAAAGAAAATGTAATGGTGCCTTGAAACAGCTGCCTAACCTGATATACTCTGTATGTGTCCAAGGATGACATTATTTACAGGACAGAAGGATTTGCACTGTGTGTGTATACAGGCGAGCATCAAAACCACCAGGGGGCATTGTGTATTCAATATTTCACCTACAAATTACCATAGACACAAAACAGGGTGCATTGTCACTAACTGGCCTCCAGTGAAATATTGTTGACAGGGCTCAGGGAAGTGCTGCAGGTTCCAGTGAACAGTCTGTGCACTCTACTGAGGAGGAGGAAGATGAGGAAGAGGCTGCCGCCGACCAGAAGAGCCCAGTCCTTGTCTTTAATTAAGTATCTGAAACATCAATTTAAATGTAAATATCGGCGGTGCAGCACCACTCATGCGTAAATTAGAGGGTTGGCCCAGGAACATTTCTCTCTCTCACCGAAGTCCCTCGCTCACTTATGCTGACATCTGTTCACAGCTGCTCAGGCTGTCCCCCATGCATGTGTTTGCAAACACACACACACACACACACACACACACACACACACACACACACACACACACACACACACACACACACACACACACACACATGCCCACAAACACACACACACACACACACAATCATGTTCATAATTTCAGGCACACTGTTACAGTTGAAACCTTACATTGCGGTTTATTTTCTTTTTTTTTATTGATTTATCATACAGATTGGCATCATCATCATCTTGTGTTAATCACACTATTCAAAGTCCAGTCTTACATCTGCAGTGGTGTTGGATATATATATATATATATATATATATATATATATATATATATGTATATATATATGTATATATATAAATACAAGCGTGTTATGTACATTAAGCAGAATGCACATTGTTATTTTTTCGTTTCCGTCCCTTCCTATAATTATTACTATTATTATTATTACACTGTTCTATTGCATTTTGTGTAAATAATTCTCTGTTAACATTTTAGCCATAACAACTGTTGGTAAACTGAAAACAGACATAGAACCTTGTGAATATAAACACATTAAAACATCAGTGACATTTAGCTGCAAAGCAACTTACAGTATTCTTCTCTTTATTAGAAAGAAGTATATAAAAAATGTTACATTTTCCAATGAAACATAAATGTTTTCTCTAGATCTTAGGAACTTTATTCAAGGTCCACTTACTAACTTTTTCTAGCACATTTAAACCACATTATAAGGTCTTCATCAGCAATATTACAATCCTCAAAAAAACTGGACCAAACTAGATGTTAACCCCAGACTATCCCACACACACAAACACACACACGCGTAGCAAAGTGTATGTATAAAAGCGATAGAATTAAATTTTTGGTATTATTATTTTGGCTCAGATGTGTATATTCTGTGTGTGTGTGTCTGTGCATTGTTTAATTTCTCTGCTGGCCCATCAGGACACAGCTCATAAAAAAAGAGTGTCCTCTGTCAGAAGAAAGGAGGGAGGGATGATTTAATGGCGGGGCCTAGTTGATCTCTTCGTACTCCAACAATTGCCTCCTATCTTGTTGCTCTCTATAAAGGGGTGAGAGGAGCCCACTTCTCAATGGTCACCAATGAAGATGTTGTTCTGTGATGTTGTGTCTATGTTCACGTGTCCTATGTCTGCCTTTTGTGCATTCTCCCTCAATCTAGATCATGACATTAAAGGATGACACCCTGTTGTAATGCCTCAGGAAACTCTGCTCAGTCTGCATCATGCTGATGGGTTGTTAACCGCAGTTAAAGGAATTAGGATTGACATGTTCGCTCTGCAGAACAATGTAAGTTTTAAGTAGTATCATCTCTATTCCGTATGGCTCTACATGTATAAGAATGTACTAATCGCTTAGAAAGCACTAATCTGAAGTGAGAGATTTCAACAGGTTGGCACATTTCCCCAGGATTTTTCTTTGTTAAAGCTGTTAAAACCTGACCTTCAGAGTGTGACTCAATGTTGAATTAGTGAATGTATTCTGCCACTAATACTGCTATTCAGAACTGATTGTTCTTTCTGAAACAATAGGGAGCAATGACCCAGAAGACGTTCACATTCTGAGGTATTAAAACATTTGTATTGTTGTTGGACACCTGTGATCCCAGGTCTGTGACACTGCTGTAACTGATTCCCTAAAGTGATTCTCTGTACTGCATTAAGAAAGAGTTGTCTTATGTGAAATTAACAAAAACATCATGACAGTACTAATGATAAATGGTTGTTTGGACATCTGCAGTTATTGACAGCACTACTGTGGGGTTTCACTGTCTTATCCAAGGACACCTCAACATATAGCCAGGAGGAACCAGGAATCAAACCAGTAACTCTGTGGTTTATAGATGACTGCTCTACCAACTGAGCGAACTGCCAGCCCATAAATACTATTATTTTATATTATACTTGAGGACAGTCTACCTGGTGTTTGAAAGTACCCTTCTTCTTTCCACACCCTGCAGTATATCTTGTCTCATCATTGCCACCTTTAGATCAGTGGAATAGTGTGACACCATTGGAAGGACTAAACATCACTTTCATGTTAAGCTTTTGTCTTAGTCTAAAGATTTTTTTACAACTGACATTGGAAACTGATGATGTCTCGACTACGAGAGACCTACAGTAACTACAGCTTTACCTGAAGTTAGCTTCACTTTACAAAGTTATTTTACCTCCAATGTAGGCTCTATAGTGCACGTTGTCTGCACCTTTAAGTTGAGGATCTCACCTGAAACCTTTGTTCATCGTTATGATTTGTCCTTTACAGGGTAAGTTACTGTTTGTGAAAAGAACAAGCTGCTGAACACGGCAGAATGGTTATCTGTGTTCATGTGTGAGACAAAACCTCACAAGAATTTCTGCTCTTGCTGGATTTGTAGGTTTGTCGACCTTCAGACCTTCCACTCATTACCGACCATTTATTCAGTGTGTCGCCCACACTCTACTCAGTGATCTGTGCAGCCCCCAAACTGTCAAAAACTAAAAATCTGCAACAACTGATGGTAACTGTCCTGTCTTCGGAAGTCTTAGCTAGTCTTCAGGTGTGTCCCCAGCTTGACCTCCTCTGAGCATTAGTTAAATGTACTGACACCACCACTGTAACCAGAATGTTTCAGAACTCACAGTTCAAATGCAGCACCCCCCAAGTCACAGCTATGAGCACCACTTCCAGTCAGTGAAATTTGTGGCATGAAACCAACAAATTGGTAAGCCTATCCCAGTGCTGTTGCCCACTGGCAGCCATCGGCAGCTGTAGCTTGTGCTTTGGAGGACCACCCTTGCCATGTTGAGTAATTCCCCTGTCATCGTTCCATACACCCACAGCTCAGTGCTGGCTGGCACGGCTCCCTGTGCCTATTCTTAGTCAACAGGATTAAGCTTGCTTAGTGTGAGCTCTCTGGAATCACCTATACTCCATATTGTAAACTTACAATGCTGGCGCGCCAGTTTGGCTTCAACAGCCTGTTTTTTTCTCCCCTCCTCTTCCTCTTTGATTTGGGACCATACAAATGTAGCTCCTTCAATGAGAGAGAGAGAGAGAATTGAGAGGTGGCAGAGGCCAAACGTATCCAGGCCGAAATAGAAGACCTGAGTTGATTTCCTATGCTATTGAGAATATGAGATTAATCTGAATAGACATAAATTGGTTGGTTGTGTTGTCAGAGTTTTACTGATGTTTCACAGCAAGACTGGAAAGGCTTAATAAAACACCCAGTCAAACCAGGAAGCCTCTAAAACTAAATCAAACTAGTAACAATGAGAAGTGGTGTCACTAGATATTCTCAGTAGCAACAAAATTCGCTTTAAATGGTTTTGTTTGATTGCATAAATGTCACACTGCTCTATTAAATTGCCTCAGTGTGTATGATGCAAAAAGCTTAAAAACAAGCATACTTTGTAAGAATTATGTGTATATGACTACATGTATGACTTTTGACCACTTTTTCTAAACCACCCTGTGAACTGTATGAGAGAATGTGGGTTTCAGTGTATAAAGAGGACACTTGACTGAGCTACCCGTCTTTGTGGATAGAAAGAAATAACGCACATGATTTGTGCCAGTTACTGTTCATTTGAATACCTTTAGGGCTACAGTATGTAGCCCAACATGTTTAAATAACAAAGCAGTACTTGAGTCTTAGCATGACCCCCCCTGTCATCCCATCCCTCAGTGAATCTTGGGAAAGTGCTACTGGCTCAGTATTTTGGTATAAAACTGTACCTTTATGCCATTTCTGTCACATTATAAAATGCTAGTGGTACAGAATGTAATTTGGTAGAATTGGGGCATTTGCCCCAGAAGATTAATGTGGTTTTTTCCAGGATCTCTGTGTCTTTCTTCAGGCTTGTATTTCATCAGAAATTAAATGCCTTTCTACCCCCCGCAGCCTTTTGACAAGAGTTATATTTAATAGGACGGTTATCAAGGTTTAGATCTTAAGGTATATTTCTTGGTAAGGATTAGGCACACAGACGTAAGTACGTTTGTGGGCGTGCACTATATGGAATTCACGCAGACATTCTGTTACATCAACATGGTCACACATATTTGCTTTCTTTAGATAAAAACAACGTAGTAAAATAAGTCAGTGTAAAATAGTCACCATAATAACACACAATTAAACACATTATCTTACAAGTCTTATTTTTTCTAGATATGCAAGGGTGCAGTTAATTATTACTTTAACAGTCAGATAAAATGCATATTTTCATAAACGTGGGAGCACATTTCATTCCAGGAAATGTGCATACATAGTGGTTATATGACATGTGGGTGACTGTGTCTGTCAATTCTCAATAAGAGTGTGCAAATATGTGCTCTGTGCACAAGCATACTGTGTGTGTTTGTACTCCAAGTCAGCAAACACATGCTCCGATATTTGTCTCTGTGCATGTGCACCTTCTGCTCTGTGCGTGTACAGTTTCTGTGTGTTTGTTCATGCGTCTGTTGTAGGATAATAGTCATCGCACAGTCTCAAGTTAATTTCCCATGTAAATAGCACACCGCTGTTTGATCACACCAAAACCAGACTTCTGTCTTCATACATAATGAACTCAAAGGTTTTACAAATCAAATGCAATATTTTTTTTTATTGCAGACAAAGACAAATTCACCCAATTTCCATCAAATTTGAAAACACAAGGCATGTTGAAGATAGAGAGCGAATTTAATGTGCAATCACTGTGCCATCTGTGGTTTTGCAAAAATACATTTCACCCTAATGTTTTATTAAGCATTTTTAGGCTGTCCATTTAAGGCAAGTTTACTATTAAGGCTAGTTTTAAAAGTCCCAAAAGTTGCACT
The DNA here is from genome assembly GCF_900324465.2 of Anabas testudineus. Taxonomy (NCBI): domain Eukaryota; kingdom Metazoa; phylum Chordata; class Actinopteri; order Anabantiformes; family Anabantidae; genus Anabas; species Anabas testudineus. The sequence goes on along the minus strand of NC_046622.1, from coordinate 25,417,115 downwards.
TCATGCTGCTAAAAACAATAAAGTGTGTTTAGGGTGGCTTAGTGTAAAGAAGGAGCAACCTTCTCACCAATAAAGTTGGGTTTCTATATAAAATGGCTACTATAGCCAGCTATCAGCCAACTGCTGAAGACACTTTTAGTTTTTAGTTGTTTCATCCAATATTTAAATAATTTTATCATAACAGCAATGAGTTATGATGAGTGGGTTGTCCATTATTTACAGGATTGGAAGTTTCCCCAGGCTTCCCCAGTCGATAAGTGACCATGGACAACACACTTAAACCTAAATTCTTGGGGCAATCATCATGAACTTACAAATGAGTCTATAAAGAGGTTTCCTGTTTAGGTTTTTAGATCCAAACACATACCATAAGCACATAGGTGACATATATAGAGTACTTCTGCACTATTCCAATGGTTCCAATGATGCAGGGAAGAAAAAGCCTGCTGTGCAATAGAGTACACTTACGTCACCAGAAGATGCTACGGTGCTAACTAATAGCTACAGCAAGGCAGTTTTTTAAAATATTTTTTGTAGAGATATGCTGTCCTAACTTGGTCAGGCGCTGCTGAAACCTCCTATTGCACACACTGACAGAACAGTCTGGCATTGGTGCAGAGATATACATTTTTTATTTTTTTTTGAGAGAGGCTTACCCTTCTAACCAATCACAGAATTTCTGTCATTTCTGGCATTTTTTTTTCTTAGGTTTTGGAGCATTTATAACGTCTATCTGAAGCAGTAGGATGAGCATAGTGGAGTGTCACACAGTGTAGAAGAGCAGGAAGAGGGAAGATTGGGTGGAGAAAACTGGACTGTCATTCTACTGCACTGAAAATATAATACAAATTAATAAACAAAGTAATTAAATGTACATTGTAATGTACATTAACAGTGACAATGACTGTAGATTGTCTGAAGGCACAAGGGCAATATGTCTGAAAACTGTGCTGTTAAAATTTTAAATGTAAGTTTTTAGTGTTTTTATTACAAACAAAGAAAAGTCCACCAATGTACAGGGGTGGGGGTATTTAAATATCATTTCATTTCAATATCATTAAATATCATCATCATATCATATCACAGCATCTGATCTAAGCTTTTAATGAGCGCAAACACAGTGACAGGGCTGACCAGTGTGTCAGCTTCATGTTAAGTGCATAAAGCCAAAGGTGGAATTTGAAGACCCTCAGTCTCACTCTGTCACACCACTGCTCACAGTGCTGCTGACCCCTGCACGTCCTTCACACGGGGCCAGGAGCACTTCCATAATTGCGGCGGCAGAGGCTGCTTAAAACCGCCACATCATAAAAAAGCTGCGGTGAGCTCCAGTGAATTATGAGGAAATATGGCCCTCCTTTACAGCGGGGGCCGTGAATGAAGCCATAAAATTATGAGCAGTTTTTATGATGGCCCATTGAAGTAGGATGCTTGTATATTGATGGTTCACAGGCTGTATCCCTCTTCCCCCATGCGGTGGAAGAACTGACAAAGGGGCCCCTGTGTAACTATTTTTCATGCATTTAATATATTAATTATCCGGTAAATGTTCCCCAGGCAGTGCTTGGGATAGCAGAGAATGACAGCTTTTCGATGAAGCTCCCGGGTTGGCCTATCAGGCCGCAGTGTATTACGTGGGAAAGGTCATTGTGGGGTTAATGTAACTTTTTATTTGCTGATTTTTCATCTGCGTGGAGGGTGGTGAGTAAGGGCATAGTTATTTTAAAGAAAAAAAAGAAGTGAAAGAGCACGACAGAGAGAGATGGGCAGGGACAGTGGCAGAGAGGTGGTGTGTGTTGTAAGCTTAGAAGATAACACCGGGGTTTTGTTATTGTGTTTGGGTTTAGACCTTTTTTTCTCTCCCCCCTCAACAAACACAAACAGACTATCTTTTGGCTCTACTGCTAGGGTCTACTGGTAGGTGCAGTAAAATGGCATTAGTTGTGTGTAACTCACTTATTGTCTGCAATCATCATATCCCACCTCCAAATCCCATCCCTAATCAATTCTTGATCAATTTCATGCCAGGGAAAGAAATCATTTCTCCACAATGGATACCATATTCAGTTTGATCATTTGTGATCTTCCAGTAGTAATTAAACTGCTGGGTGGAATACCAGAAAAATTACCTTGCTGCTGCTGCTTGCTGCCACTGCTTTATGCCAACTATTTCTTTCCTCTACAAACTTTGATTATGATGCTGGCAGTATCTTTTTCAAACATGGTCACGAGAAAGCGGAAAAAAAGAAGGAAAAAAATGGCTTTTTAATCACCATATGCACCCTTAGTAATTCAGGTGTTCTGAAGTGCTGTCAAGAAAGAATTAAGTGGAGAGTCGGCTGAAGTGATCAATTGTGTGCAGTCCCAAGGTGGGGCTCCCATTTGCTGGCACATTCCTCCAGCTGATTGAGTTAATTAGGCTGCCCCCACATCCTGCTGATTGGATGTAAACATTAATATACCAGAAAATGACTCCGTCGATGTTTACTGCAATGTTCTGAGCCATGCTAAATTGATCGGCTATTGAGAAAAAAAAGCTGAGCGTTAGAGGCTGCTGTGATTTGATCCCACTTTGAGATTGTGAAGGGGTTCGATTGCAAACATGCCTCTGTTCGCCCACCTCTCTTTTCCTCATCTCTTTCCAAAAACTGCTTGTCAGTTACTTGGCATATTCAAATATGCTTGATTTGATTTGTTAGACCCATTCTAGAATTAATCACATTTTCTTCCAAGTTCACTTTTGTCGGTAAACTTCCAAGCAACTTGTTCTTCTTGTGCTTCTCCTCCTTGGATGAACCCCACACTTTTCCACCCAGCCCTTGTGAATTCTCCTCGCCTCTTAAAGATGAAAAGCTGTGGCGGTGAAATACAGAGCGAGGATGGCAGCATGCTCTGAGTCTTTTATAAATCAGAGTGCGGTGTGAAGCCCCAGCTCGATATCTCATCATAGGTGTAGTAGTGTTCAGAAAGTGGCCAGAGCAATGAGCCAAGGCTCAACTATCTATTTGGAGATGTACGTGCTTTGTGCAAGTGTGTATGGGGTTTCTATTGACCAGTGAATGCACCATTGTACACTGATTTATGAATATGTGCTTTAATGAGTCCTGCATGCATCTACAGTTTAGAGAGAAAACATGGGTTATTTGGTAGAGAGGCTGAAATGGATGCAGCTTAAAGCAAAACCTACAGATGTCTGTGTGTACAAAATTCATACAGTGTACTGTCAGAACTTAGAAAAAAACTAAAACGTTTTGTATAATGAAGGTAACATGCGGTTTGAGCCAGGGCCTTATGGCTATTCTGAATCATCCTATGTTCAAAACTTAAGTCTGTGACTACATGTGTAACATATAATGTATATAATGTATATGTCTGTTATATAGAAAATAAATGTATGCAGATATATACAATTAGCCTGTGGAAGTTGATTTTAGGAACAGTCATTTTATGTACTATTATATTTTCAATGAAATACAAATTATGTAATCAATTTAAAATTTTATGAAACTTAATAATAGTAGTTTGTAATAAACCAGAATGATCCCTTGTTTTGGTCAAACTAAATCCAAGCTCTAAAGAACAGAGGTTGTCCCACCTGAATGTTGCTATGGTCAGACGCACTACAGAGGACCCCCTATCTCTCTGCCTCACCCATCCCATAATCATCTCTGCCCCCCCCCCCCCTCCTGCAGTGCATCAAGCCCCATTAACCCCCTGCCTGCCTCTCTGCAGGGTTACTGTGTACTCAACACACTGGTGTTAGAGTAAAGGATGTGCTTGCTCCTCCAGATGAGCTTTGCACAGTTTAATAGAGGTCTTAAATGGGTCCACATTAATATAGTGAGGCTGCTAAGAAGAGGCCATGACTTACACCTCCCACCCTACACCCTGTCTCCCCCATTTTTTTGTCTTTATTTCTTTTTTTCTGAGACAAGTCATTTGGCAGTGTGGTGACATGTCTGTCCTCTCTCTAGTGGTACTGTGTAAACTTTAACCCTGGCTCTGGGTTATAACCTCTTCCTCTCATCTTTGTGTGTTATCAGCAGTGGTGAAACAGCAACAGTAAGGTGCTGACTTGTGCTGCCTTGCTGATGATCTCTCTCTAGTTGAGCCTTGACTTTGACACTTGCTAAATTGTTAAGGAAAGAGCTTGCTGAGGAATCTTTCTTTGGTTTATCTACAACAGTCTAAAGCCTTGATTTTGAGTTAACAAGTTATGCATGTATATAGCCATTCCTGGTGAGTCTGTGCCTCGCATATATAATGCATTGTATAGACAGTACCCTCAAACAGCCTACTGTACCCTGGTAGCACTTCAGTCCAAAGCAAATTGTAGTGGAATTTGCTCAGATATTTGTATTTACCAGATGATGAGTCCTTTTCAGGGGTGGCTGTGGCTTAATAGGTAGAGCAGTTGTCTGTCAATCATAGGATTGGTGGTTTGATTCCTGGCTGCCATGTCACATGCCAAAGTGTCTTTGGGCAAGATACTGAACCCCAAGTTGCCCCTTGTCAGGTCAACTACATAGCATGTGCTTGTGTGTGCGAATTGGTGAATGAGATGCAGTGTAAATCGCTTTGAGTACCAGTTAGGTATAAATTTGTTATATAAGTGCAGACCATTTACCATTTCATTGCTAATAAAATCTCAAAAAAGTTGGCTTCCATAGGATACTTCAGGCACATTCATGCCCACCAGAAGAAGAGTTTTTCCTTAAAACTAACCACAGTAGAAACTTTACATTTTTTTTGCTCCACTGCTGATAATGCTGCCATTCTCTACATTAATTAGATTTAGATTTAGTCATTTGGCAGACACTTACAAAGCAACTTACAAGTTACAAGGGCAAGGCAGGGAATCCTTGCCTAAGGAACCCTACTGGATTTGAACCCTAGTGTCTCACTTGGAGGACAGTAATGTTGTTATTATTATTATTGTTATTTACTACTAATTTAATTATTATCTCTCAGCCTGCCATAAAATACTTTAGGCACTTTCATGCCCACAAGAAGAAGAGTTTTCCCATAGAACTAACTGCAGAACAAACTGTAAATAATAAATACTGTTATTTATTTGTTGTACTACAAATTGAATTATTCTTCTATAATGAGATCAAAACAACAACAAAGAAAGTAAAGCATAGATGCTGTGCATATACAGGGTAGCTTGATGATTTCACAATGTAGTGATGCCCAGTAAATGTCCTCATGGATTTGTCTGATAAATCACATTTTGTTTTAGGCCACCTTCTTCCACTATTCCATGGTCCAGTTCTGATGATCACATGCTTATTGTAGGTGCTTTTAGAGGTGAATAGGGATCAGCATGGGATTATGTATTTTCACACTTTGCCAGAAACTCTATAATAAACCATAAAATAGCTTCCTAATTAACTAGCTGTATTTGTAAAGACATTTTTGGTCTCTAGGTTTCGGCCCACCATCTTCAGCATTTTATCTAGCCCAAAATAAAGTTTTATAAGGAAAACTGAGCTTTAAAGAATGTCACTGACCATCCATATGGTGGCAGAAGTGTGGCATTGCACTTTTGAAAGCAGCTTGTTCTGTGGCAAAGCCATAACTTTTGTGGTCTGCTCACTAAGCGCAAAGTCAAACTAGTACCATTCTTCACTGGTTTTCTTGTTTGTACTCCACGCATTCCCAGCAGTAATTGCAGAAACACTCACATCATGTTTGTTTTTGCACAAAAGCATACATACACCAGTTTTTAGACTTTAACCTAATAAGTTGACATTGTCAATACTAAAATGTCGTTCAGCTGCATCGTTCATCACTTGCATGTCTGACTGAACTGATTTCCTCCAATTTTTATTAATCCAGCTGTCTACACAGCTAGTGTGTTAGTTTAATTCCCATTGAACGTGTGTAACCGTGGCCCAGAGCATACGTTTTTTCTTGTGTTTAATGTGTGTAACACAGTAATTGCGTATTAGGCTATAAGCACCTCCAGAAGGCAGGTGAACTTCACTCTGTAGTGTTCCTGAATGCATTCCGCGTAGATAGACCTGGTGCTGCTGCTACTATTCTACTGTACTGCTTGAACTACGCTGTCTGTAACATAGCAAGGTTATTAACTTTGGCTTGGAAATTTTATCTCAGTTGGGGCTTGTGTTGTACAGTGTCCTTTAAAATGTTACTTGATTTGCATAATACAGCTTATACTTACTTATCAAGTTACAAGCCGAAAGCAGCAGCACAATAAGGGAAGTCCAAAAACATGGGAACCATCAGTTACTATCTTCCATCCCATATTATACCACTGTGCAAGGCTCTCCTTTTGTGTTGTGTTGCTACATTAGGGGTCTTTAGTTTTCAGTAGTGGTGCTTTTTTGACTTGCATTTGTAGTTTTGTTTTTAATCAATTTAGTACCTTTTACTTCTTCACACACGGCTCAATTTTCTCTTCAAGCCAATTCTTATTTTACTTTTCCAATTCCTTCATAATTCTGACCTGTCACCCTATTGTCATCCATGCCAATCGCCTTTAGTCCCCACCTCCCACTCTATCCTGTTTGTTCTCTATCTAGATTCCTCATAGCTATACCAGCCCCCCACCCCCGCTTTCCCTACCTCCAGCACCCAGTCCCCCTCCTCCCTCTACCCCCCTTCCCCTGTTTCCCTTCCTGCACAGCCGTCACTCTGAATTATTTTCAATGAGCTCCTTTATAGCAGGCGCCAGATCTCAGCTCCAACTCATCACTGAGCACAGGGCTGGGGGGACACGCTCTGCATTTCGATCAGCTCTGAGCCTCCACTTTGCTATTAACCCCTTTCACATTAAACCCCACCACTACCATCACCACCACCCTCCTCTTCATCACACCCCCTTTCTACACCTCAACTCACTCTATTTCTCTACCCATGTTTATGCCCTCACCTCTCTACCTCCATCTCTCAACCTGATTTTTCTTTTTACTTGAAATTTTCTGAAAAGTCTTTCTTTTCAGTGGCTGAACCAGCCACACACTCTACAAAGTCCTGTCTTTGAATTTAGTGACTTTGGCTGCGTGATTTTGTTTAAATGAATGAATGAATAAATGAATGGTTTATTGTCATTTAACATGAATACAACAAAATTTGATGTGCCACATCTGACTGATGAAAACATAAAACACATGAAAAATAAAAACACATAAAAACATAAATACATATAACATAAACATAAATATCCAATCTGACGACTACAATCACCACCACCACACAACCATATAAGCAATAAATAATTCATGATTTAAATATATTAAATTGATACTGAGTATAAAACATATTTATATTTGCACAATTAATGCATATCGTTTTAAATTTAATTAGCAGCATTCACAGTTCAGATGACCCATCGCTAGAAGTTGTTTTTAAGTCTGTTAGTCCTGCTTTTCAGGTTCCTATATCTCCTCCCAGAGGGCAGGAGGGTAAACAGTTCATGTCCAGGGTGCACATTGTCATTAAGGGTGGTGTTGGCCTTTTGAATGGATAGAGGAGAGGGGAGAGGAGAGGAGCTCAGTGTACCAATAGAAATCCCCTAGCAGACTAACCTATAGCAGCATAACTAAGAGATGGCTGAGAGTCACATGAGCCATCTCTAACTTTAAGCTTTATGAAAAAAGTAAGTTTTAAGTCTAGTCTTAAATGTAGAGAGGGTGTCTGCCTCCTAAACCAGAACTGGGAGCAGGTTCCACAGGAGAGGAGCTTAATAGTATATATATCTATCTATATATACAAGTTCCTCACTTGTAGGTCGCTTTGGATAAAAGTGTCTGCTAAATGACTAACTGTAATAGCTAAAGGCTCTGCCTCCCATTCTACATTTGGAAACTCTAGGAACCACAAGTAATCCTGCACTCTGAGAACAGAGAGTTCTCAGAATATGGAACTATGAGTTCTTTAAGATAAAATGGAGCTTGATTATTAAGTGCTTTATATGGGAGGAAAAGGATTTTACAGGGAGTCAATGAACTGGAGGCGATAGGGACAGCCTATCTGTAGTGAATTACAATAGTCCAGTCTGGAAGTCACAAATGCATGGACTAGTTTTTTTAGCATCACTTTGGGAATTTTAGCAATTTTCCTCAGGTGGAAAAAGGCAGTTCTAGATATAACAATGTCCAGTTGAGCCCATGTTTGAGTACTTCAGATAATAGGAGGTAGAAATCACAGTGAGCAAGTGGGTGTTTCCTTTCAATCAATCTGCTCAACACAATATCAGAAAGCAAAAGAAATATGCTTCCTGGTGTTGCACTATGTTTGTCTTGTTCCGGAAAGCAAGGTTATATACATAATGTATTTTTTATAATCATGCTGCTTTGATCCACTCTAAACAAAACATTTTGATTTCTGCAATGTATTTCCTACAAACCCTACCCAGAATCTACATTTTGAGTTTATATGTGAAAAGTTGCTTTAGAAACACTGAAGTGACATTTATCAGCTATCTAGCAGCCATTTCAGCAGGCTTTTTATCTTTTTATTACAGAATACATTGGCAGATCTTTCATGTATTTATTGAGAACAAGCATAAAAATATCATAGTGCTAGTGGAAAAAGTATGTGAACCCTTGGAATTACATAATATGCCCCGGCAGTAATAACCTCATTCAGGCTCCTCCTATGGCTGTGGATCAGATCTGCACATTGTTCAGGAGAAATTTAGGCATGCAATCATTGCAAGCTGGCAAGCCCTGATGTATCAAAGCAGGCCCAAATCATGATGTTTCCGTCACCCTACTTTACAGTGTGTTCAGATGTTTCATGATGATATGCTGTGCCCTTTACACACCAAATGTAGTGCTGTGTGTTCTTTCCAATTAGTTCAATCTATTTTAATCAGTCCACAAGACATTTTGTCAGTACTGCTGTGGAGTGTCCATGTGTTCTTTGGCAAACGTAAGGCACCCAGCAATGTTCTTTTTAGTAAGCGGCAGCTTCCTTCGTCGTGTCTTGCCATAGACACCCTGCTTGGTCAATGTTTTACATAATGTAGACACATGAACACAGATGTTAGCCAGTTCCAATGATGTTGAAAAGAGCATTTTCTAACCACAGTCGAACACAAATTTGACAGTGCAGTGTTAAATATTTTGAGGTGGCACACCAGAGCAAAAAGTTAGCAGTTAGCTATTCTGAGTTCACTCATCTGTGCAAATCTTAACCTACTGCTTTTTTTTCTAAACCTTGAAGTCCTTGTGTCTGAGAATAATTTGATACTATTTCCATAACTGCAACATCCAAACGACACATTATTTCTATCCTGATCCCACCTCCCTGTTCAATTTCGCCACTCAGTCTGCCTGCTGTGGGAGAAACCTGTCCTAGCACATCCTTCTGGCAAAGCAGTAAACACTTCCTTGCTTCCTGCTTGATGATGTTCTACAGAGCTGCAGATACATAGCACTCACTCCCTAGACTCTGTCGGAAATATGATTGAAGGACATTTTTACATTTTGTGGAGGAAATGGAAAAGGTAGCTTGATTTGGCATGTGTTGAACATCAAAATGAGAATGCCGCTTCCGTAGGGCTTGGGCAAAAGGAATTCCACTGAGAACACCTGCTTCCTAACCAATCTCTGACAGAACCAGTGTTAATCGCTCTGTCTGTCATTCTGGCATTCAAAGCTAGATTAAACGGTGGTCTAAAAGCAAAGTCAGGAAGACGTCTAAAAAGACTCCCCCTTCTCACTTTGGTTTACAGCTTGGAGGCATGTGCCAACCACAAGGCATATCTATTATCGTGGAAATTTATTTTCAAGACTTGTCGATTAATGAATAGCAGCAATGACCCACTGACTATGCTGCTTAACTTTTTGCACATTTTATGTAGTAGCCTATAGGAATGTAGGAGATATCTTTCAAGCACCCAGCCACCATTGTTAAGAAAAATGTCTGTCGCCTGAAGGAATGATTTGTCACTTACAGAGAGTTCAGGTTTGGTGGCTGTCACTCTCTTTTCAAGTTGGAAAGGCCTGTTTGTTTGAAGATCACTTGACTGTGCTGAATCAATTAGGTCATCCATGGCTAATCCAGGAAGAGTGTAAGGAATTGATTTGCCAATTCAGCCAAGTAATGGTTTTGACAGTGGCATTGTTTATCCTATATATGCTGAGCCTAGATGTGCTGAGTATGATATAACTCTCTGTTAGAACAGAACCAGAGATATGAAAACAGAAAGGGAGAACAGTGTGCACACATAGTAAGCAAGGGTGTTTATCTGTCTCAAATTGTGAGTTTTAGACTATTCAAACAAAACTGATAAAATAAATGGTCTGCACTTATATAGTGCTTTTCTACCTAGCTGGTACTCAAAGTGATTTACACTGCATCTCATTCACCCATTCACACACCGAGGGCAGAGTCAGGCAGCTGACCTGACTCACCGGGGGCGACTTGGGGTTTAGTATCTTACCCAAGGACACTTTGGCATGTGACATGACAGCTGGGAAATCGAACCACCAATCCTATGATTGGGCCACCCCACCTGGAAGCAGGAAAATGGCCCTTGAGGATCACCACAGCATCCTGCCCTAGAAGACAGAATTACATAATAATCAGCAAAAAAACAGTGCTCATTCAGTCGGAGACAAAAAAGCAATGACAATAGAAAACAATATTATTGCAGTAGCTTTGCACTATAAGTGGAAAACTTTTCGCCTGGCTCCAGGTTTGCTTCCACTAGTGCTTCTACACCAGGCCTATCTGCACAGCCCTGCTTTCCCCACAGACTTACTTTATATTGTGGTGACATTACAAAGATAAACAATACTTTTCAGTGGAAAAGGTTTTACAGATATAAAATGTAAAATCTATTTAAAAATTTTACATTTTACAGACATCTTGTTTGTCATTATAGAAAAAAAATGTTTTTTTTGCCTGCAGGGAAATTTTTTCAGTACTGTGACTGGCCATTGGAACAAATTGGCTGAAGGGTTGAGAGGCAGCACCATGTTCAGCTATGTTTTAGATCCCTAATTGATACCTTAGTTACAGTTGATAGAAAGTTCAAATTCTGCAGTGGGACCAAATTACATATGGTGAACTTGGAAGCGCAAAATATTAAACAGGGCAGCTAGGAGAATGTTAGCAAACTAGCTGTAGTTTAGTAGAATAAGAAACTACAGCATATACAGCAGTAGCTGGTAGCATACTGGTGTAATGTGTGTTTTACTCATTTAATTTACGTTAGCAGGACAGAAAAAAAAGTAAAAATAAATTACAGAGCAGAGCATGCAAATAACATGTACAGGACAATATACATATGTACTTAATGCCACGAAGGCTGTAAAGCACTGCCAGTTGTCTTTGGTCTCAGGTCTTTGATCATCTGAGTCATTTCAGACTCAAACTCACTGTATGTTTCCTAGAGACAGAAAGCTTAGGAAAAAGTTACACTTCATCACTCTTAATCTTTGAGAAATCACACTTTTCATGCAGTTACTGAAATTGTTACTGTATTGTTTGCGGATTCTCATTATCTCTCTGTAACATTTTAAAGCTCAGTATTTTTTTTTTATGTACTTAAAAAAATATTACAAAGAGACATATCAAATATTAATACTTAGAATTTGATTTATTTTTCTTTGATGCTGGCATCAAATCTCACAGCTCATTGGCAACAGGTCCAAATTATGATTGGGTATAAAAAGAGCATCGAAGGTGGATTTCAAGAAGGAGGAGTGCAGTCAGTTCAACAAGTTAAGATGAACATTTCTCAAAATAATACTGATGGCATGAACCTCAGTTCCTCAGACAGCAGTTCTGTAGAGGAAACCACAACATGGACTCAGGAACACCTCAGAAGACTATTATCAGTGAATATATTACAATGTCAGTTGACAACTACGCAGAGAAAAAACATGTGAAAACACAACTGCCACAACTTCTTTATCATCTTTTTCATCAACAGCCTTACTTATTTCAGCAATGCAAAACCAAGTCACATTCTATATATTCTACAATGGCATGACATTAAAAGACATGCTAAACTGACTCATATGCACTCTAGACCTGCCACCTACTGAAACTTAATCATATGACAAGGTCAGACCCCAACTCTTTTCCATAATAACAGTGCAGGTGGTTACACAGCTGTGCTATAAGCACATGTCAAAGTAGGATAATATGATGACTGAGGAGAAATCACCTGATGCGCTCTAAGGCAAGTTTTGTTATAAATAGCTTTCAGAAAAAGGTTTGGATGAAAACAAAGTTGTGTGTGCACAGTGCTGTGATGAGTTGTCCTTCCACTGAAGCTCAACAAGTTTGAAGCTAATGTGTGTTGTTAATAGTGATTAATCACAGCCTGTGACTGTAATAAGTGTGATTAAATGTTTTAGTTGATTGATAGCACTAGTTCCTATTCATCTTATGAGGTGAATCAAATCAATATGGTGTAATGCAACATTTTAACGTGAGACTACAGCTAGTTTTGTCTTTTGACTTCATTCCTCAAAGGAAAAAGCTGAACCTCCACTTTTAAAACATACATACTGTGATATAATTTTAATCACTTTACCTAAAAATATCTGAAGCAGTTATTACAAACCTTCTCCTCTAGTTTTTTACTATAAACATATTTTTCATTAAAACAAATATTAAAATCACCAGTCTTATCAATTAATGTCTCCATTCCATGGTAAACAGTAGCTTCTCATCATACCTTTCTCCAAATTGTAACTTGCTTTTCTGTTTCTCTTTGTTATGGCAGCCTGATCACTGCTGAGCACCGCTCACCTCAGCTCCACTCCACATGGAGGACCATCAATTCACTCGCAGATGACTGTAATTGTTGCAGTGTTGCTGTGCAGATAGATACACCAGACCAGTCAATGAGAACAACCTCCGATGGAGGACTCTGGCCATTAGCACGCCTAAAATTGATTTCTGTCAGTGAGCACTCTGTAATTATGCTGCACCTTGTCCTGCATCATATTTTGATTGGGAATGAATGCAGCTTTGCTGTCCCTTATAACTTGTCAAAGACAGAGACCTGTGGAAATCTGTTGTAGAGTATCAATGCTGGCACAGATTAAGACTCATTTTGAAGTACTGGTATTAACTAAAACAAATTCTCAGCTCTAAAATAAGGTTTCTTGGATTAGAACAGATATAGCTATTATTTTATTATGCCATATACATATGCATCAAGAAAGTATTCACAATTTTTCCACATTTCATAATGCTACAGCCTTATTCTAAAATTGAGTGAACTCAACTTCTCAACTCATTTTCTCAAAATTCTTTACACTATACCCCTTGATGACAACATGAAAGAAATTTGTTTAAAATCTTCGGAAATGTAATAAAAAAAAAAAATGAAGAGTGATTCCAGACATGACATGGTATTGGCATTAAGGCCAGAGAATTTTGTTTCTCATGGTCTGAGGGTCCTTTTGGCAAACTCCAGGCAAACTGTTATGTGCCTTTTACTAAGGAGTGGTTTCCATCTGGCCACTCTGCCATACAGGCTGGTGCAGTGCTGCAGAGATGATTGCTCTTTTGGAAGGTTCTCCTCTCTCCACAGTTGTGCTTTGACATGCCCTGTTAACTGTGGGACTTTTTATAGACAGGTGTGCACTTTCCAAATCATGTTCAATCAACTAAACTTCGACAGTTGTAGTTGTAGAAACATCTCAAAGATTATCAATAGAAACAGGATGCACCAGAGCTGAATTTTTTGTATCATGGCAAAGACTGTAAATATTTATGTACATGTGATTTTTTAAATTTCTTATATTTTTGCATAAATATTATAAACTGTTTTTTTATTTAAAAATTTCACATTGTCATTATGGGGTACTGTTTGTAGAATTGTGAGGAAAATAATTTCATGTTTTCATGTTGGAATAAGTAACATATAAATGTAACATAACAAAATATGGAAAAAGTTATGGATGCACTGTATATGAACATTTACTTAAGCTAAATAAGTATTGGATGAGACAGACAGTTCAGCATGGGTAGATTGCAAAATTTTAAAACTCTTGTATCAGATAAGGAACATACAGGATATGAAAATGCAAGCGGTACATCTATACAGTTTGATTTACAATCTCTGTATCATGAGCAGCAGGTTATGAGCAGCTGAAGAAGTTCATGTTAGCCACACTACAAACAGATACACAAATTACAAAACTAAATACTTAGAATGGAAAATGTGAAGAAAGTATAAAAATAATAGCACAATAAGTAATTCACATAAATATAATAGTCTGATATCACCTAGAGAGATCAATATGTAACTGAGAGTATATAAAATAACACATTTTATGTATGTGATGTTATATCTGTTTGTGCCTCTATTAAAACATTCACACTTAGTGACAACACAATGATTTGGTTTTTTGTGTATATGGGGGCAAGTATAAAAGCGCACTGTTCATCTAAGGTGAGGATAGCTACAATTTCATCAGTGAAAAAAAATGCACCAGTGCAGCCAAAATACACTTCAAAATTACAACCGTACAATGGAGGAAATTGTAGTTTAGACAAAAGCAAGAGAAAAGTGAGCATTTTGTCAATAAAGGGAGTGGTAATTACAGTAGAAAGAGGCATTAATCGTATCTAATCCTCCATCCCTAACCAACTGCCCTACTCTTCCCTCTATCACACACACAGTCATGTTTTTCTGTTCTTGTGAGGACACACTCACAAGAGATATAGTGCACTTTTTATACCCCTCCTCTAACCTTAAGTATTGCAACTAAATGCCTCATCCCTACTCTTGCCCTAAAAAAGCTCAAAAAGCTCTTTGACACATTGAGGACCAGCCATAATGTGCTCACAGTGATAGTACTGAAATGAAATTTGTCAGCACAATGTAATAAAGACATCTATGCACATGCATGCATGCAGACACACACACACACACACACACACACACACACACACACACACACACACACACACACACACACACACACACACACAAACACAAAGCTTCTCCCCCTGTAATAACAGTTTACTGAGCAACATTGTACAGCCACATAATAGCCATGTTATAATTTGCTCTAACAACTCTAATTATGCCTTTTATTGATTCGGGCACACATTTTAATAGGTGCAGCCACACCTCTTGTATTAACAGCCATTGAAAGGTTTCAATGGTGAACATTTGAAGCTTCTCCTCCTGTTCATCCCACATGGATGTGTCCCTGACAGTGTAATTCGTCACTTTAATTCTGAAGCCACTGTAAACATTGCACAACAACAGTCATTTTAGCACTCAGAGACCTTGTTTCCAACCCCCCCAACTCCCTCTCTACCAGGAAGAGACAGGGAGAGAGGCAACAACAAAAGGTGAAAAAAAAAGCTAGTTTATTGTTAACTGCACCCAAGTGGGTCAATCTCAGTGTTTTTCAGTAACAGCTAACCTCATTTTCCAATTGTAATGCTGGATTTAGAGTTGAGGTCACAGAAGAAGAGCAGTTTTCCACATATATCTCTGGTTGCTGTACAATTAGTCCTTTTACTACTTTCCCCTCTGTAGCATACCTCCCACTTTATTAGGTACAGTTGTACAATCTAAGCCAATCAATAGAGCACCTCTGTCACAAATTCCACCGCCTTCCTCTTTTACAAGGGCATAATTTTTTTCAGTTTTCAAGTTTAAATGTGACAATTTCACTATATATTTATTATTGAGTCATAGTTGGTGGTGGAGTCGTACTGGAGAGCATTTGATTAAGAGGTGGGTGTAAGGTGTTGGCCATCATATTTACATAAATGAAAATGTTCATTTGAATAAATGAATGAAACACTCAAGATTTCAGGGATTTTAACTGAGACATTATGGGCCAGGCCATACCTGACAACCAGCAACCAGCTGCAGCTCAGCAATAACCAGCTAAGCTGCAGCGATGGAGCTTCTACCTCCATGTCCGAAAACACTGTGTTTAGAAACATCTATAATGACCACAGATGAAATTGTGCATAATCCCAAGGGTCAGCCTGTGCAGCTGGTGTTTCAACATGAACTAACTCAAAAACTGTGAAATTATTTGAGAAATGCTGTGTTGAGGAGTGCTTATTGCTGTTGTTGTTCCTTTTTGCCGCTGTTGTTTTCTCTATCCTCATTCCACTCATCCCAACTGGTTAAGGCACATGGCCGCCCATCCTGAGCCTGGTTCTGCTGAAGGTTTCTTCCTCTAAAGGTAGTTTTTTGCTCTCCACTGTTGCCTAGTGCTTGCTCAAGTGGGGTTGTTGGATTTTCTATATAATTCTGTATACAGTAATATTTTGTAAGGTCTTAAACCTCACAATGTAAAGTGCCTTCGGATTACTTTTGTTGTGATTTAGCTCTATACAAATAAAACTAAATTGAATTGAATTTGGCAAGCTATTCTAACAGTGCTTTTATAAATCGCTAAATGTGTGTCAGGCTTTGTAGATTTTTTATTTAAGGGTTTGCAATTTGCAATTTTGTAATCAGAGCAGATATTGTTAAACTGTCTGCTTATTTATACTGGTGCTTGGTGTGGCTTAACAGATGGCACCTCAGTAGTCTTTAATTTGTCATGTAGTCTGTACATTAGGTGGCCCATTGACTGTGTGATATACATTATTGCTTGTTGCATTCACTGGAAAACAATTAACTGATCTCCTGACAGTAAGTGTAAGTACTGACGGTACGTAATTAGTCTACATGTATTTATACTCTTTACAGTGTGTATTTCATGTAAGCTAATAATAATATTTCACTGTGTGTTGTGTTTTCTTTCTAAGCTCCCCTCTGTTCACTGCTGGTTTGTTGGATTTCTTTGGACTGGACTTCACCACGCTATTGTTTGTCAATTGGATTACTCTGAACTAGACTGGAATACTCTCCTCCACACTTAGTTTGTTCGTTTGTACATCAGTTGGATTCCTTTGCACTGGATTGCACTTCTCAACACCATGGACCTACCTTTACCTTCATTTATTGGACTTTGTTTTCCCCTATTGTGAGTTGGTTGCCTGCCTTTGCAGAGATTTTTGTTTGTTACTTTGTATTCCTTGTTAGTGTGTTAGTTAATTTTTTTTCTCCACATTAGTGTTTAGATTTTTGTTGTCACTTTGTATTGTTGATTTGTAAGTTAGTTCATACTTTTTGTTGGCATTAAAGCTTTGTTTTTTGTTGGTACTTTGTATGTCAAGTTAGCAAGTTAAATTTGCTCCTCACTGTGTTTCTGGTCTCTTTTAGTTGTCACTGTTCCCCTCTCTAGTTTTGTTTGTAGTTTGTTTGTTTCCTCGTCTTTTTGGTTCCCAGAGTCCCCTGTTTTTTGGACAGAGTGGAAATAAATCCTTTTTGTTTGTATTTTTTTCACATATATCATCTTTTAAAGTATGCAAGTAGGTGAACCTCAAAGCTTCAGTTCTTTGAAAGGGACTTTTCTTTCTCTCTCACCAGCTAACTTCTCCTCAGTTTTTAAACCTTTTCCTTTTCTCAATGTGCCTTTTGCCCTTCAGCCTTACATTTATTTAGAGCTCTTGTTCTCACTCTGCTAACCCTTTAAAACTTTGCCCATCACAAGCACCTCTCTCCCATCTCTGTCATAAACCAATTTTTTTTACAGTAGGAAAAATGAAGAATGAGCACAGATAAAGCACAGGTCACCTTCAAATACTTGCCATGGTTATGGTAAATTCACCGTCAGAGGAAGTGTTTCATTAGGATTTTGTAACAACTAAGTCTCGTCAAACCATTGCATAAAAGCTCTAATACAGCCCATCGATGTCTTCTCAAGGGCTGGACATAAAATTAAAGTGCTGGATGGGAAGTGTAAATTGGATCCATTTTGAGGACTACAGATATACCTTGGCCCTTGGTAATGTGCAAATTTTTACTTTTGGCTATGGCTGCAACAATGCCAATTTGACCTTAACACAGTGACCTGAAATCATCTAGGTTCTGAAAGAAAATTCTTGCTTATTACAACTTGGAAAACAATTCCAAATCAATGCCTACTGATTTTCCATCTTCATCTCACAGCTGTTAATGGATTTGTTGCATTATTTGTCTTCTAGTGAAATTTGGTGCTATATAAATAAACTCAATTGAACAAAACTGAATTGCAAGCATTGATTAGCACTTTAACTGTGTGTGACATGAATCTAACACTTGATAAACTTATTATAATTATATAATATAACTTATTTTAATGTTGTGATGATTATAAGCCAGTGTAGAATTAAATTCCCAGTACTGTGTTTAAAATTTTAGCCCAATTTTCTGTTAACCAGTCACAGTTTGGCAAATGGCTGCCATTTCTTGACTTTTTACACTGCTGCCTTTGTTTTCCTTAGTCATGGAGCCGTGAGATTGTTTTAGAAGTGCCGAGGTGTTGTTCTTCCCTTCTCTCCCACTGGGTGGGAGCTTACCCAATAAATGCCAGCCATCCCAGGTGTGAAGTGTGGCTTTGGCTTGTTGTGTTGGCTAGCTAAAAGCCTGCTGTGTGTGTGTGTGCTTACTGACGTGCATGTGTATTTGTTTTCAGTGCCAGTGTTCCTTTACAACTTGGTATTGTTTTCGTTGTGTACAGAGAAGTGTTGGAGGTCAGAGAGGCCAAATGAACAAAGTAAGAAAAGGGGGAAGACAGTAAGCAATACTGGTGAGCTTTTGTTTGATAAGCTCACAGTTAACCTTTTAAAAATATGCCACATGCATATATGCCACTAGCATTTATTGTATGTTGCCAAAAGATGAGTAAAAGGTCACACTAATGTCGAATTTACAAGCCCAAGGCTAAAAATGAATGATTCCCAATATAAAGTACTTTGGTACTTGAACACACACGATGCCTGCATGCACGCATGCACACAGGCAGGGAAGGGAGCCCCTGTTTAATTTTCAACCTCCCTGTGAAGTTTACAAAGGGTTCCAGGACTGATCACACGCAGGTATCATCACCAGCATGATCAGTAGCAGCAGTAGCAGGTTGTCCAGCACATGCCTACTAATCACATTCCACTGACACCCAAAGACATGACCCTGGAATTAAAGATGATAGACTACTAGACAGCAGGGTAAGAGGCACCAAGGTAAGACAATTTTCAGATGATGGGAGAACCGCGTGAGAAAAAGAAAGAAGCGAAGTAAAGATAGAAAACAGAATAGATGATGTAACCAGTCGTTGTTTGGGGAGTGTTGGCAGCTAGTCTAGAAGAATGTTTTTGTTCAACTGACAGACGTATTCTGTATTATATACCGTAACTTAAGACAATTGGGTAAAAAATACAATTGTAAAAGTAAAATGGTATATATCCTACAAATATATAACAGCGACAAATTTAAAGAAAAGGCTGAATAAATGAATAGAGAAATAGATGCACTGCACAGGTACAGTCAAGCAATTAACACAGTGAGGACAGGGAATATCAGGGTAATTATGAGAACATAAATACATACTGATGCTTTTGCATTACATTTTAATGATATTCATGTTCATATTTTAAAATATGTATATTAATTATAGACAAAGAAGATATTGCTGGGTGCATTGCTGATGTGCACCCGCTGTTTTGTCTGCATACGGGACACAGTGTTTAGCAGTCTGCAGCACCATTCCAGACCATTCTGTGCTGTGTTAAGATGCAGAATGCAGTGTTCCCAATGCAGTGTCCCAATAACTCATTAAAAAGCCTCCAGCTAATCCAAAACGCTGCAGCCAGAGTTCTGACTGGAATTAGCAAGGGAGATCATATTTCTCCTAAGTTAGCTTCTCTCCATTGGTTCCCTGTAAAATCCAGAATTGAATTTAAAATTCTTCTCCTCACTTATAAATCCCTTAATAATCAGGCTCCATCTTATCTTAAATACCTCATAGTTCCATATCTTCCAAGCAGAACTCTACGTTCTCAGACTGCAGGTTTACTTGTGGTTCCTAGAGTTTCCAGATGTAGAATGGGAGGCAGAGCCTTTAGCTAACAAGCCTCTTTCCTGTGGAACCAGCTCCCAGTTCAGGTTCGGGAGGCAGACACCCTCTCTACATTTAAGACTAGACTTAAAACTTTCCTTTTTTATAAAGCTTATAGTTAGAGATGGATCAGGTGACTCTGAACCGTCTCTTAGTTATGCTGATATAGCTTAGTCTGCTGGGGGAACTCTACTGACAAACTGAGCTCCTCTCCTCTATCCTTTCTCCTATATCAATGCAAATGGCACCATTGCATGTCATTAACTTTGTGTCTTCTCTCTCCTGTAGTTGTGCTTCCTCCTCTCTGTCTCCCTCTCTCTCTTTTCTGCAGGTATCCTCAGCCTGGAGCTGTACATCTCCAGAATCCAGTTGACCTCCCCTATGTTCTTGCTGCTTGTTGTTTTCTTATTGCCTGCTGTTCTTTTCTCTCTTCTCTTTCCACTCACCCCAACCGGTCGAGGCAGATGGCCGAATTGAATTGAATTGAATATACACAAAATGCAGTATCAAATGGGGTTTATACAGTGTATCCAGCAGGTATTTACATCACCTAACTTATTTTAAAATGAATTCAGTTCATTATTTCTTCAAAATTCTTCAAACAATACCCCATGAAACAATGTGAAAGATGTTTGTTTGATATATTTGCTTATTTATTTAAAAAAATAAAAAAATTAAATGTACATAAGTGCTCACAGCCTTTGCCATGACACTCAAAATTAATCTCTGGTGCATACTGTGTATCACCCTTGAGATTGTCTTTAGGTTTCTACAACTTGAGTTGGAGTCCACCTGTGGGAAATTTTGTTGTTTGGACATGATTTGGAAAGGCATACACATGTCTACATAAGGTCCCACAGTTGACAGTGCATGTCAGAGTACAAACCAAGTCACAAAGTCCAAGGAATTGTCTGTAGACCTCCAAGACACGCAGACCTGGATGAGGGGCACAGAAAGATTTCTGCAGCATTGAAGGTCCCAATGAGTACCGTGGCCTCCATTATCCGTAAAAGGAAGAAGTTTGAAATCACCAGGACTCTTCCTAGAGAGGGCTGCCTGGCCAAACTGAGCAATTGAGAAAGAAGGGCGTTTGTCGTTCCAGAAGAACAACCACCTCTGCAGCACTGCATCAATCAGGCCTGTATGGTAGAGTGGCCAGACGGAACCTTTTGCTCAGTAAAAGTTTGCTAAAATGCACCAGAAGGACTCTCAGACCACGAGAAACTGAGGAAGTAAAAGATTCTCTGGTCTGGTGAAACAAAGATTCAACTCTTTGGCCTGAATGCTAAGCGTCATGTCTTGGGGGAAATCAGGCATCGCTCACCACCTGGCCAATACCAATAGTGAACCATACAGTGGAGGAGGCATCATGGTGTAGGGATGTTTTTCAGTGGCAGAAACTGGGAGACTAGTCAAGATGAAGGCAGCAATTTACAGAGACATCCCTGGTGAAAAAGTGTTCCAGAGCGCTATGGACTAAAGACTGGGGCGACAGCTTATCCTTCACCAGGACAATGACCCTAAGCACACACCCAAGCCAAAGGAGTGTCTACAGGACAATTCTGTAAATGTCCTTGAATCAGATTGAACATATCCGCAACACGCTGTGCAACAACGTTCCGCATCCAACCTGATGGAGCATGAGAGGTACATAAAAAGAAGATTAGGGAAACTGCCCAAACTTGGGTGTGCCAAGCTTGTAGCATCATACTCAAAAAGACTTGTGGCTGTAATTTTTGTGCTAAAGGCGCTTAGTATTTAGAAAAGGCTGTAAATACTTACAGTGAGGGAAAAAATTATTTGAACCCCAGCTGATTTTGTAAGTTTGCCCACTAACAAAGAAATGATCAGTCTATAATTTCAATGGTAGGTTTATTTGAACGGTGAGAGACAACAATGACAAAAAAAAATCCAGAAAAATTAGTTTCAAAAAGAGTTATAAATTAATTTGCATTTCCATAAAGGAAATAAGTATTTGATTCCCTATCCGTCAGCTAGCTCCCAGGTGGATCTTATACAGGTAACAAGCTGACATTGGCAGCCCTCTCAGCTCGTTACCTGTATAAAAGAGACCTGTCCACAGAAGCAATCAATCAATCCAGATTCCAAACTCTTCACCATGGCCAAGACCAAAGAGCTTTCCAAGGATGTCAGGGAAAAGATTGTGGACCTACACAAGGCTGGAATGGCCTACAAGATCATCGCCAAGCAGCTGGGTGAGAAGGTGACAACAGTTATTATTATTATTCGCAAATGGAAGAAACATAAATTAACTGCCAATCTCCCTCGGTCTGGAGCTCCATGCAAGATCTCACCTCGTGGAGTTTCAATGATAATGAGAACGGTGAGGAATCAGCCCAGAACTACTTGGGAGGAACTTGTCAATGATCTCAAGGCAGCTGGGACCATAGTCACCAAAAAAACAGTTGGTAACACACTACGCCGTGAAGGACTGAAATCCTACTGTGCCCGCAAGGTCCCCCTGCTCAAGAAAGCCCATCTACAGGCCCGTTTGAAGTTTGCCACTGAACATCTGACTGATTCAGAGGAAGACTGGGTGAAAGTGTTGTGGTCAGATGAGACCAAAATCGAGCTCTTTGGCATCAACTCAACTCGCCGTGTTTGGAGGAGGAGGAATGCTGCCTATGACTCCAAAAACACCGTCCCCACCGTCAAATATGGAGGTGGAGACATTATGCTTTGGGGGTGTTTTTCTGCCAAGGGGACAGGACAATTGCACCGCATCAAAGGGAGGATGGATGGGGCCATGTACCGTCAAATGTTGGGTGAGAACCTCCTTCCCTCAGTCAGGGCATTGAAAATGGGTTGTGGTTGGGTATTCCAGCATGACAATGATCCAAAACACACGGCCAAGGCAACAAATGACTGGCTCAAGAGAAGCATATTAAGGTCATGGAGTGGCCTAGTCAGTCTCCAGACCTTACCCCCTTAGAAAATCTGTGGAGGGAGCTGAAGGTTCGAGTTGCCAAACATCAGCCACGAAACATTAATGACTTGGAGAGGATCTGCAAAGAGGAGAGGCCAAAGTCCCCCCTGACATGTGTGCAAACCTTGTGGCCACCTACAAGAAACGGCTGACCTCTGTGATTGCCAACAAAGTTTTTGCCACCAAGTACTAAAGCACGTTTTTCAAAGGGATCAAATACTAATTAATTTATAACTCTTTTTGAAACGAATTTTTCTGGATTTTTTTTGTCATTGTTGTCTCTCACTGTTCAAATAAACCTACCATTGAAATTATAGACTGGTCATTTCTTTGTTAGTGGGCAAACTTACAAAATCAGCTGGGGTTCAAATAATTTTTTCCCTCACTGTATGTATTCAAACAAACTTCTTTCATGTTGTAATTTAGGGGTGTTGTTTGTAAAATTTTTAGGAAAATAATAAACTTTAATCCATTTTAGAATAAGGCTGTAACATGACAAAATGTGGAAAAAGTTAAGTGCTGTGAATACTTTCTGGATGTACTTTCAATGCTATCTGGCAAGATTAAGCTAAGTGGTAATAAACATCAAATGACAAGGAAGAAGACTAATCATGGCTTCTTTGAACTACCAGTAGTGAAGCAGTTAAATTTATGATGGCAGTAGTGTTATTCAATTGTCAAATTACAACAAAAGTCAATCCAAGGCACATACACAGTGCAAGGTTTAGGGCCTTACAGAACAAAATTATAAATATAATTATGTAAAATAAACAAACAAACAAAACAAACAAACAAAAAAAACAACAATCACAGTTGAGCAACCACTAGGCAAGAGTGGAGAGGAGAAATTCCCTTTAATGGAAGAAACCTCCGTCATGACTAAACTGGTTTAGGATGGGTGGCTATCTGCTCAACTGGTTGCAGTGAGTGGAAATAGGAGAGAGAAAAAAATGTCAGAGAACAGAAGAACAACAAACAGCAAAAACACTGGGAAGGTTTGCTAGGGCACCAAATGCACCCTGGAAACATACAGTGGTGTGAAAAAGAGTTTGCCACCTTAGTGATTTCTTATTTTTTTGCATGTTTGTCGCACTTTAATGTGTCTGATCATCAAACAAACACATCATTCAGTTTTTAAGTGAAGGTTTTAAGGGAAAAAATAAATCAAAAACTACATTGCCCTGTGTGAAAAAGTGTTTGCCCCCCTGTTAAAATATAACTTAACTCTGGTTCATCACACCTGAGCTCAATTTCTCTAGCTGCACCCAGGCGTGATTGCTGCCATACCTGTTTGCAATCAAGAAATCACTTTAATAGGACCTGTCTGACAAAGTGACGTAGACCAAAAGATCCTTAAAAGCTGGACATCATGCCGAGATCCAAAGACATTTAAAAACAAATGAGAAAGAGAATAATTAAGATTTATCAGTTTTGAAAAGGTTATTAAGTCATTTCTAAAGCTTTGGGAAAGCAGTGAACCACAGTGAGCCATTATCTGCAAATGGCAAAAACATGGAACAGTGGAGAACCTTCCCAGGAGTGGCCAGCCGACCAAAATTACCCCAAGAGCGCAGCGACAACTCATCCAAGAGGTCACAAAAGACCCCACAACAACATCCAAAGAACTGCAGGCCTCACTTGCCTCCATTAAGGTGAGTGTTCATGACTCCACCATAAGATAGAGACTGGGCAAAAATGGTTTGCATGGCAGAGTTCCAAGATGAAAACCACTTCTGAGCAAAAAGAGCATAAAGGCTCGTCTCAGTTTTGCCAGAAAACATCTTGATGATCCTCAAGACTTTTGGGACAATTCTCTGTGGACTGACGAGACAAAAGTTGACACAAACTTTTTGAAATGTGTGTGTCCCATTATGTGTGGTGTAAAAGCAACACCGGATTTCAGAAAAAGAACATCATACCAATAGTAAAATATGGTGGTGGTAGTGTGATGGTCTGGGGCTGTTTTGCTGCTTCAGGACCTGGAAGACTTGCTGTGATAAATGGAACCATGTATTCTGCTGTGTACCAAAATATCCTGAAGGAGAATGTCCGAATCCAATTGAGATGCTGTGGCGAGGCGGTTCATGCTCGAAAACACTCCAATCTGGCTGAATAACAACAATTCTGCAAAGACGAGTGGGTCAAACTTTCTCCACAGCGCTGTATCAGACTCATTGCAAGTTACTGAAAACGCTTGATTGCAGTTGTTGCTGGTAAGGGTGGCCCAACCAGTTATTAGGTTTAGGGGGCAAGCACTTTTCCACACAGGGCAATTTACTTTTTGATTTATTTTTACCCTTAATAATAAAAACCTTAATTTAAAAACTGCATGATGTGTTTACTTGTGTTATCTTTGACTAATAATTCAATTCGTTTGATGATCAGAAACATTAAAGTGTGACAAACATGCAAAAAAATAAAAAAAATCAGTAAGGGGTCAAACTCTTTTTCACACCACTGTATAGGTTCAAGTCTTAGAATACCTGCAGAAAAGTACAGAGAGAGGGAGAGGAAACACAACTAAGGGAGAAAGAAAACACAAAGGTAATGACATGCAGTGATCAGTGGAAGTCCCCCAGCAGATAACTAACCATAACCCAACTATAAACTTTATCAAAAAGGAAGTTTTAAGCCTAGTCTTTAACGTAGAGAGGGTGTCTACCTCCCAAACCTGAACTGCGTGCCTTGAAGTTTAACACTGATTGGGTAGCAATAGGCAGTTGTAAAATTTATTTGTAAAAGGTAAAAGTTTTTTTTTTTTTTTTTTTTTACTTTTTTAGACGATTTATCTGATTGCTGATTAAATTGTTACAGATAAATTAGGGACCTGTTTTCTGTGTTTTGGTATAATTTTTAAAGCCATTGTTTGCATATTGTTCTTTTATGTTGGGGGAGCCAACTTTTTCTTGCCAGTCTATATATAGCTAGTGGGCTGGCACATAGGTGCCCTTGCTGCATGACATGATGGGGCAAAAAATAATGACAATATATAATGTTATTTCCCATTACACACCTTTCAAATTGACTTTTATTCACCATCTCTGTTCTCCCCTCCTTTCTCTCTCTCTCCATCTCAACAATTTTAAAACATTTTCACCCCAGACCATCCATCTAACACATCTTTTACTCATCTCATCTGTGACCCTTTTTCTTAAATTGTGCTGTCATCAGTGTTTGAGCTCGATTACTTGGTGTGTGTGTGTGTGTGTGTGTCTGTCTTTATTTTCTTTGTGTGGACAAATTGTGTTGAAATTTTACTGTTGTGCATCTTGATCTTGTAAGGACATTTTAACTGGTACTCACATGTTTTATTTGGGGTTGGGTGTCCTCACAAGTATAGTGAAACATGACTGTGTACATGTGTGTGTTTGGTGTACTAGGCTCGTGAGGGCAGTAGTTATGAGGTCATAATGGGTGACAATGATGGCATGTGCTTAACCTCAGTTCCTTAGGTTGGTTAGAAAAAGGAATAGTTCTTCAAGCTATTGTAACAAATGTTTAGTTAAAGGCAAGGCTTACTGTAACATGAACTTGATTATCCTGGATTTCTGTGACTTTTTTTTTTTTTTTTTGCTTTGATGTGAGAAGCTAGGTCACCAACTGAATTTGTCTGTGAGTTGCTAGGCATTTACTATGTTCACAACCTGTTCAGAATCTGTTACTTAGTGAAGAAGCAAGCTGACAGCTGAACACAGTAATTTGGAGGTGTTTTTTTTCAAAGGGGACCAGATTTGAGAAAATTCCTCAGAGCTGACTGTGCCTCCTGACTTACTTCTGAATAACAAAGTCACAAACAAACAGTTTTATAACAACTATATTTTCAATAAATAACAATTAATAGTATTTTGTTTTAGTATTTGTTTTAGCAGTTCAATAGTGAGATAACACAAATACCATAAAATCTGTTCCATAACATCTGTACTCTATTTTTAGATATTAACAATTAGTTGAAAATAAGTCTTTGTATACAGTTATAACAATGCATCAGATGTTTAACTATTATTAGTGATTTCTTTCACAAATTCAATTTTATGAATTTTAGACAGCCATAAAACAGCTAACATATTACACTAGAGAGGACTGATATTGACATCTGCAGATCTGTTTGAGAAAAACGCTGAGATCAAAGGTCCTTAGAAACATAGTCTGAAAGAAACTGCAACTGATCCACTACTTAACTTGAATGTAAGTAGTGAAATGTAGAATAAAGGAAGATCATAACATGATAACAACAACATAATATACCACTTGCTTCCAAAAAGAAAAGCAGAGCAGCTGGTTCAAATTGTCCATGAATTGTAGGGTCAGTGGTTTGATTCCTGGTCACACGTCAAACTGACAAGCCTTAAACCTCAAGCCCTTGGCACCTTAAAAAGAGCTGCCTGTCCACAAGAATTTCTCAATGGGGATTAAATAAAAGATATAAAAAGCCTTAACATCAACAGAAAATGCTCATCCAAGCATCAGTTGTGTTCATCATATAGTCTTTAATTAATTTAATTGGTGGCATTAATGCAAACACAGAGAAACATTTTGTTAATGTTAATGTTAATGTAGTATCTGAAGAAACAGTGGATTTATTTTTGACAGAGCAGTTCTTACTGCTGAAAATGTGTACATTGTAAATGTAAACTCATTATTAAGTGAAGTAAAGAGAATTAAAAAATACCAATCAGTTATTTGTGTTCCTCATATTAAAGAGGGTATGTGAACTATGAAGCATCTGTGTCTCATATTACAGAGGGTATGTGGACTATGAAGCATCTGTGGATAATGGTTCATCTTTAAGAAAGTTTTTGTGGACCTGTCACCAGAGGACCTATGGGCATGGCAGGACCAACCAGGCAAACAGGAGCTTCAGCACCAACTCATAAAGCTTCTATAAGCCAGAGTTCTACAACTAACTATTAAAACACCAGACTTAGGAAGTTTATTATCTGTTGTTGTTTTCATGTTTATATTTTTCTGAAAGTTTAGCCATAGCAACTGGACTTCCTTCTTGTTAGGTTTAAATGTTTACCACTTCAGTGTAGCTTCATTGTCCCTGTTTAGACAATCAGACAGAGACAGTAGATTACATCACATTTTCATATCAAAAGTAGTCTAAAAATAGCTACAGAAAGCAAACATATTCCACATAACATTTCATTTATTGTGTTATGCTACATTAGCCAAATTACTATGTAGTAGTTTGAACTGAATTGCTTCAGTTAAACATAAGAATAACAATCGGACATTGCTGACTGACAGTCTACCTCCATTGTCATTCATAAATAGTTAGGACAATAACATTTTTACAAACCAGTAAGATACGTCTTTCTTCACTTCGAACAGGCTCTTCTCCACGATCAAATTTGTATGGTTGCACTCCTGTTGAAGAATCCCCAGTCACAGTCCTGATTCTACAATTGGATTCTCAGTCTTCACACAAGACTTCCTGGGGACCAGCAATACCGAAGGAAAACTAGATAGGATGTTCACATATGTCACAGATGCTTATGCAAAGGGGTATGGGGCCCTGATGCTCATTTTTATTTAAAACTACAAATACCATTACAGGTCATTCTAGATATTTGTCATTTATACCTACTTTTATTGCATATATCTGACTTTTTTTTACGGGATTTTTATTTCTTCTGGAAAATGATGAAACACATTTAAATTGGCCTCAGCTCTCCTCAATGTGTCAAATAGTGGTTTAATATATGCACTTAAATTGTTTATTTTCATTTATATCCAAATTCAACACATATTTATTAATCGGGATATACTGGTAGAAAATCTATCCAACTTACAAATTGTGTATCCTGGTTACAGGCTTTGTCACTCCAGCTGTACCCTAGCCTAGAAGGGTATGAGTACTGTACTTTTGAATATAGTAAATTTTTGTACTTTTTTTGTCTGTACCTTTAAAAAAAAAAACTTTTCTGCACTTCTCGAAAAGATAGTAGCTGGGCAGCTATCCTCGTATCTTCATAGAAATAACATACACAAACTCTATCAGTCAGGATTTAGGCCTCATCACAGCACAGAGACAGGCACTTGTTAAAGTAGTAAATTACCTCCTCTGATCAGGATAGCGTCACTATGCTTGTGCTACTCGACCTCAGTGCAGCTTTTGACACCATTGGCCATAGTATTCTCCTTCACAGACTAGAAAATGTTGTTGGAATTAAGGGAACGGCCCTCTCCTGGCTTAGGTCCTATTTGACTGATCGTTATCAGTAGGTAGATCTGAATGGCGATTACTCCACATGCTTTCCAGTGGAGTTTGGTGTTCCACAGGGTTTAGTTTTAGGCCCACTGCTTTTTTTCCCTCGTATCATAAAAACTTCAGCTGGGGGCAGAGCCTTTTCTTACAAAGCCCCAAAGTTATGGAATAGCCTTCCAAATAGCGTTCGGGACTCAGACACAGTCTCAGTGTTTAAGTCTAGGCTGAAAACCTATTTATTT
Source organism: Anabas testudineus (assembly GCF_900324465.2). Taxonomy (NCBI): domain Eukaryota; kingdom Metazoa; phylum Chordata; class Actinopteri; order Anabantiformes; family Anabantidae; genus Anabas; species Anabas testudineus. The sequence goes on along the minus strand of NC_046622.1, from coordinate 25,387,814 downwards.
AGTCAAGCATTTTGTAAATAGATTTGGGAAGGACTCATGGACGTAGAGCATTATGGTGAACTGGTATGTTTAGATGCTGTCTTCCCAACTCTCACTGATCACTCAGGTTTGTTGATGGTGAAGTGTTCGGTTGCTCTACATCCCAGGGAGCCCTCATGTCTGTGTTTCCTTCTGGCCCACCCTGAATACAACTAACTGCCATCTCTCTCTTTCACCTCTCTATTTCCCTCTTCTTGTCTCTCTGTTGAGCTACACGTCATTCCACCCTCTGCCCTCTGGACCTGTCTGACTCGTCCTGATGCCCAACTTCTGGGTGGAGATCTCGTCGCTCGGATCCATTGTCTGCCCTATGGGATGCATTTGGAGACCGGAGTTGGTCACACACTACTATGAAGTCGGTCTTGGCCTCGGCGGACGTCGGACGCTGTTTCACGGAGGTCTTGACTCAACGCTCGATAGTCCAGGAATGAAACAAGTCTGCCTGCAATTAACTAACTGGACTCCACATTAACTTAAAGACGTTCACTGTTATACTGGACTGCCTGCTGCCTACATAGCATGTAATCACCCATATGAGGATGGGTTCCCTGTTGAGTCTGGTTCCTCTCAAGGTTTCTTCCTGTTGCCTTCTCAGGGAGTTTTTCCTTGCCACCGTCGCCCTCGGCTTGCTCATCAGGGACAATCAGATTTCATGATTCATATACATTCACTGTTCATGTACTGTTCTTTGGTTGTGTAAAGCTGCTTTGTGACAATGTCAATTGTAAAAAGCGCTCTACAAATAAAATTGAATTGAATTGAATTGAATTGAATAGTGGCAGTTACCTTTATGTTCAGGTACAAAAATGTGTCCATTGGAAAGATACAGCGGATGCCAGGCGGAAACGGTGACAACACCATGGGTACCTAATGAGGCACAACTGGAGCGATGCCATTTTGTACTTTTAACTTTACTTACCAAATTTTTGAAGACCTAACAATCAATTTACATCTTTTAATATAAATAATTTTATATAACAATAAGTTTACATGTAAATCAATGCCCAGTCCATTTCAATTACCATTTTGTTCTGCACATGAAAAAAAAGCAGTACTTAACATAACATTGGGCAGAAGTATGTCTAAATATCTATCCACTACTCAGTGAGTATGACAAAATTCAATTTCATATAGTGTCACGCATAAAGTTGAATAGAAACTACACTTACACAAAGCAAATTGATAACTCATGCAGGTGATTCACAGGTCATACTAAAAGTCTAACTTGCTAGATTAACTTCACCAAGGTAAATGTCCTTCAAGTGCACTTTGGACATTGGTGCAGCTGATGCATGATGATCTAGCACAGAAGATTTACTATTTGGAAAACAGTTACTGTAGAAGCTTTTCTATCTCGTCCTCAACACTGACAATGCACCTTGTCAACGTGTTTTTTCAGATATGGCAGGTATACAATGCTGAATGCAAAATACATACCGAATGATGTTATGAATGCTTCGTCCAGGCCTGTGCACTGGCACACACTCCGTCTAATTTCACCACAGTGAAAGTCAGTCTTCCAGTGATGCCATTTTCCAGTTGTTGTCCCTTATACGGTAGAATGGCTGTAGAAGGTTCCCCCAACATAAAAGAACAATATGCAAAAAGATATTAAAACTTGGAGCCAATCATCAAACTGGTTAAGTATTTAACATTTTATTGGAAACAAATCAGATAAGTCTATGTTGCATTAGAGGCTTATATTTACTAGCATTTGCTAGTCTTGCAGTAGGTGTATGAGGGTAGGATTCTTCATGTATTTTCAGTACATTTCCATTATGTAAAACTGTGCATATCATATCATGCATATCGTTTTTGAATCCAAACAATCTTTTGTTGTTCATGTATTCATGTGATGTCTACCAGATAGTACTCCCTCACCCATAATAATAAAGTACTCAATCTTTTCTCTGAAGAGGGATGGCAAGAGGATTAGGGTTTTGGGGTAGGGTTAGCCCACCACTAACACTGATTCCTGCACCCACCGCTAACATAGATTCCTCCAATACAGAAAAATGCCCTAAATTCATATAGAGAGTATGCCCATGACATTACTATGATTAAATTGCCACTGAGTGGCAAAAGCTGTTTAAATAGCAGCAATGACTTTGAAAACTGTGGCCTGTGGAAACTTCAAAACACATCTAACAACAAATGGATTAAACAGTGTTTTTAGAGTGGTGAAATCTAAAGACAGATTCTTTGCTTTGTGCTTTCCTGGCGCCCAAATCAGGTACATTGCAGGATACCCAATTTTATGTGACATGTCAGTCAGTGCGTTTATCTGCACTCATTTTAAAATAAAGTCCATTCAAATTCCAAATAAAGCCGAAACCAACACAAAAAACCCAGCAGACAGCAGACATATAAATAAGTCATTTTTGAACATGTAATTCTTTAACTCAGACAGCATTGTGCCTTTCTGCATGTGTCTCTCACAGCTCTGTTAGTCACCTGTGAAATAGACATTTTCACAATTTCCCCTACTCAACGCAGCCAGGTTGCTGCTTGTTTTGCTACTTAGTCTAGATGGGGGGTGGGGTCTGGTGGGAAAGTAACATATGTGCATACCCTCTATAGCAAAACTAAAAAAAAGCACTTCGTGATATAAATGGTCTGCACATATATAGCGCTTTGCTACATACAGTGGCAAGAAAAACTTTGTGAACTTTTTGGAATTTCATGGTTTTCTGCATTAATTGGTCATAAAATGCTCTGATCTTTATCTAAGTCTCCACAATAGAAAAACACAGTATGCTTAAAATAATAGTACACAAACATTATATGTTTTCATGTTTTTATTGAACATAACATGTAAACATTTACAGTGCAGGGTAGACTTAATAACTGGTTGACCCTTCTTTGTCAGCAATAACCTCAACCAAACGTTTCCTGTAGTTGCAGATCAGACCTGCACAATGATCTGGAGTAATTTTGGATCACTCCTCTTCACAAAACTGTTTCAGTGTAGCAATATTCTTGGGATGTCTGGTGTGAATGGCTCTCTTAAGGTCATGCCACAGCATTTAAATTGGGTTGAGGTCAAGACTCTGACTGGGCCACTCCAGAAGGTGTATTTTGTTCTGTTGAAGCTATTCTTTTGTTGAATTACATGTATGAATTACATGTCATTGTCCTGTTGCATCACCCATCCTCTGTGGAGCTTCAGTTGGTGGACAGATGGTCTTACTTTTTCCTGCAAAATGTCTTGATAAACTCTGGAATTCACTTTTCCATCAATGACAACAATCTGTCCAGGCCCTGAGGCAGCCCCAAACCATGATGCTTCCTCTGTCATGTTTTACAGTGGGGATGAAGTTTTGTTGTTGATCTGCTGTGCCTTTTCTTTTTTTCTTCACACATAGTGTTGTGTGTTTTTTCCAAACAACTCAAATTTGGTTTCATCTGCCCACCGAATATTTTGCTAGTAGTGCTGTGGAACATCTAGGTGCTCTTTTGCAAACTTCAAACGTGCTGCAATTTTTTTTTGGGACAGCAATGGCTTCCTCCGTGGTGTCCTCCCATGTACTCCATTCTTGTTTGATGTTTTCCTTATTGTAGATGTGTCAACAAAAATGTTAGCATGTGCCAGAGATTTCTGTAAGTCTTTAGCTGACACGCTGGGATTCTTCTCTACCTCATTCAGCATTCTGCGCTGTGCTCTTGCAGTCATCTTTACAGGACGACCATGCTTAGGGAGAGTAGCAACAGTGCTGAACTTTCTCCATTTGAAGACAGTCTGTCTTACTGTGGACATATGAACATCAGTGCTTTTGGAGATACTTTTGTAACCCTTTCCAGCTTCATGCAAGTGAACAATTCTTGATCGTAGGTCTTCTGAGAGCTCTGCGAGGCATGGTTCACATCAGGCAGTGCTTCTTGAAACCAGTAAACCCAAAACTTGTGTGTATTTTTAAAGGGCAGGACAGCTTTCAGCAACACATCCAATATCATCACACTGATTGGACTCAAGGTTGGCTCACTCCTGGCTCCAACTGGCTCTTGGAGAAGTCATTGGGCTAGGGCTTCACATACTTTTTCCACACTGCACTGTGAATGTTTACATGTTATGTTCAATAAAAACATGAAAACATATCATGTTTGTGTACTATTATATTAAGCAGACTGTTTTTTTCTATTATTGTGACTTAAATAACAATCAGAGCACATTTTATGACAAATTAATGCAGAAAACCATGCAATTCCAAAAGGTTCACAAAGTCGCTTTACACTGCATTTCATTCACCTATTCACACACACACACTCACAGACTGATGGCACTGTCTTGCCCAAGGACACTTGGCTGCCGCCGGGAATTGAACTACCAATCCTATGATTGGCAGACAACTGCTCTACTTATTGAGCCACACCCTGTGTATGTGACGTGTATGTTGAAATGTTAAAATATCAACATTAGTCAGGTGAGAGGGGACAGTAGTGCTTGATTTGTTCATTTGCTTTTTTTAAAACAAAGAATTTATGTTTTTGGGCTGTCTAACCATCTAAGGAACACCTTAAGGCAATTTATTTCAAATTTGGCACATATGTCTCATTGGAATGAAGGATGAGCTGACTAGGTTCCCTAGCTCATGTCCCTCCCACCTATTCATCCCACGTTTCTGACATGTTATGACATTTTCAATTTAATCAGATTTGACACAATTATCCACCTGGACTCAAACTTTAGCTGGATATATTGTGGTGGTCATAACCACCTGCAACCTGAAGACTGCACCATTCTTATCTATGTGATATAATAGGCATGAAGAAATTTCCTAAAATTTGGCATAAATGCCCAGTTGGACCTTTGGGACTTAAAGTCAAACCTTCTGTCATATTCCTGTGCTTTTGAGATCAGGAAGAAATGTCTTGACATGTGGCATAAACATCTACTTGTACACATTGATGAACTGATTATATTTTGTCCTCAAAAAATAAAGGTCAAGGCCACAGTGACTTTAAGTATACTTATTACTGGAAACGTGAGGGAATTTCTTAAAAACTGTCACAAGGATATACAATTTTGTAACCACATATTTTAGAAGTGCATGTACAGAGTTACATTACATCTGGCACAAATAGTCATTTGGACTCTTGCATGAACTAATTTGAATAAAAGCCTAGTGGACTAGGCCTACTTGCTGAGTAGTGCAGCTATATTTTACAAAATGTTCAATGTCTAATACATTGTATTCTTTTTGAGTCTGTTTTTTTAAACTGGGTATTGTTAGTTAGTTTAAAGGCGTGGGATTTTTCATCTTTTTAGAAGAAAAACCCAGTAAAAACATTATATTCTATACCATACAGTGTCTTTCAATGTATAGAGTTAATCTGAATGTATATTATGCATTAATACTTTCTCACATTGTTTTATTTCCATTAATGTACAATATTTATTTATAGTTCCTAAACAGATATTTTTTCCATATCCTATGTTGTCCTATGTGTCTCAATCAGATCTAAAATGACACGCTAGTGATGATAAGTGGGGGCTTGAAGTGAAGTTATAAGTATTTCTTTTCATTGCAAACCCTCCTTCTCCCCCATCACTTTCCTCCTTTTAAATCGGTCACCCACTACATGTCTGGACAGCAGGGGGCTGGAATCAAATTCTCTTTGCTTCCCCGTCTCTGACCTGAATCTCACTGGGACCCAGAGAAACAGCTAAGATACAGAGAGAGAGACAGAATTGAGGAAGAAGGGATTTACAGAATTGAGTGGAGGAGAGAGGGAGGGAAAGCTAAAAGGGAGGAATGAGGTGAGACAGAAAAAGGGGAAGGTTAGTTTAGTTTTAGATTCACTTTAAAAGTGTGTACATGTGTATAGTGGGGGTGGTAATCCATGAGGAAGAATTTGCAAAATAGATTTTTTAAATTATCATCTTGGTTAATGGGACAATGCAGACCTACTGATGCAGTGCCATTTTAACCACCTGCTTACAAAACCACCTGGCTAATTACCCAAGAGGTTGCAATGTAGATGTACAATTCAACCTTTTTGTTTATAGATACATCTAAATGTAAAAGAAAATAACGATTAGGCACATTGATTAGATGATGAATTGCAGGCAACATGTGCTTACTGGGGGTGGCTGTGGCTCAATAGGTAGAGCAGTTGATTGCCAATCATAGGATTGGTGGTTTGATTCCCAGCTGCCACGTCACATGCCAAAGTGTCCTTGGGCAAGACACTGAACCCCTAGTTGCCCCCGGTGAGTCAGGTCAGCTGCATAGCAGCTCTGCCATCGGTCTGTGAATGTGTGTGCTTGTGCGTGTGAATGGGTGAATGAGATGCAGTGTAAAGCGCTTTGAGTACCAGCTAGGTAGAAAAGCGCTATATAAGTGTGGACCATTTACCATTTACTGAAATTAGTATATCTCTAGCAGGGGTATCAAACTCAAATTCACATTAAAATGTGGGATGAAGTTTCTCAATTTTTATTGAAAAAATAACTGCAATTGTGCATGTTTTCCCATCTCTCAAGATATGTAATGTTGAACCCTTTCATTAAGAAATTCAGAAATTAAATTTGAAATAAAACACACATCAGTGGTATTTTTTTCGTATTTAAATAAATAAAATAAATTGTTATGTCTCTATCTGTAGTCTTTAAAGTTCCTTTTTAATGAAAATCTTTTTTCGCAGGCCAACAACAAAACAACAACAACAACAAAAAAAAAAAAAAAAAAAAAAAAATATATATATATATATATATATATATATATATATAGAATTTTTCTTTATTTTCAACTTTTCAACTATTTACAGTCCATGCCTTGGAGTAGAAAAAGTGCATAAAGACAGCATTCATTCAAGCTCAGTTTGCTATACTCTGATTTATTTTGATGCACATTGGTACAAGCCAGTCAGTACCAGTGCTGAAACAAGCCTTGTCTTCAAGTTCTTATAGCTCTGATCACATTGCTGGGGAGCAAGCATTCATATCAACTCAATGCAGTTATTTGAAATGGTCTGCACTTATATAGCACATACTAAATGATATAAAATGATAACCTTTGGTTTTTAGATGATTGCATCTTTTCATGAAACTGGCTTTCTAGTTTCTTGACATAGTCTTGCTGGAAAAATTTGCACCGGGATTTGGTTTGGAATTTGACAATGATTTTAGTCCCTACAGATCAAAGGCTCATTATCATTTTTTGAATGGATGTGATCATAATCACATGTAGCTAAAAACCCTACATTGTCAAGTGATGCTTGACATGCCTACATACAGTAGTGCCTAGAGATGATATACTGTACCACCGACTCACGTGGTTTCCTGTCAGGTTCATTCATTCATCTATTTAGTCATTCATCCTTCCATCCATTAGTATGCTGATTTATTCATCCATCCATCCATTGCTCTTTTACATTCATCTATCAATTAATTACATCCATTTCCTCTGCTCTCAATATATGATCAGTCTTATTAGTAACATGTTATATTAGTTTTGACTACCACTCTCACTACTGTAGTATTCCATCAAAAGATTTCAACTTTTACTTAATTTGTTCAGACTACCTCTAATGGCATTGATGAGGGGATCTTTAAATTAACGTAGATGTATATTTTATGCATTTGTGAGCATTATTTACATACAGTATGCACAATAAAATTTCAATTTCACATAAATTAGGATTCAAATTCATTACCACAAAATATATTTTCCTGCAGGATATCTGTATATTTAAGATGAATGCTTTATTTTAGCTCCTTTTGCTTCTGCTCACCCTCTCTTTCCACCTTTCTGTATCTCTGTCTTTGTCCTATTCAGTCCTCTGGTCCCCACCCTTAGTGTCAGTTCATATGGTTCATGGTGTCATATCTTGTCCAGTCAAGTCCCTAATTTATCTCCTTATATATATATATGTGTGACTGCAGCTAGCTTTTTTGAGGTCATTATTCCAAGAGTTGACATATTTTTTCCACAAGCGCTATGAGGTTTTTATGGCTGCTCTCAATAAAGACATAAATTATCAGAATTTCTTTGTATTATTTACTTAGATGAAGATCAGATGTTTTATGACAAATTGATGCAGAAAATCACGACATTCCAAAAGGTTCACATTCTTTTTTATGGCACTGTATATATGTGTATATATATATATAGATACACACATATGCTTGTGTGTGTGAACGGGTGAATGAGATGCAGTGTAAACCGTGAGTACCAGTTAGGTAGAAAAGCACTTTATAAGTGCAGACCATTTACCATTTACATATATATAAAAACATATATACAGTGGCAGTCTCACTAATGTTTGTGAATAAGAAAAAGGAAAATAAAGTATATTTCGTCCTCTGGAAATAGAAAAATTCCCCATTTTAAGATTGACTGTACACCAACTGGCTCTAATTGGTTGTACAGAGTAATTAGAGTAGCTGTAGATTAAAACCATTTATAAGAATACAAGTTTGCTTTGAACACGCTGTTAACCTAACTTTTACTGTGAATGTGGATTCAGAGAAAATATAATGAGTAAATGCAATTAAATGTTGCTTTTAGTTGTATTTAGTTGCTTATCTAGCTAGTCACCTTACTGTTAATTGAATACTGTACTGGTAGACCAGTGGTTACAGTGCATCACACATAACTGCAGCATTCTTAAATCCTGCTGGGGACCTTTGCTGCATGTGTACACTTGCTCTGTCTTTGAAATTGTAAGAATCATGGTCTCCCATGATACTTGTCTACCTCTTCAAACTACCTAGTATGTCATACTCTGAATCACAATAAAGCTGCCCTAGGGAGAAATTCAATTAGTTAACTAAAATTACTTGTAAGAAATGGTTCAAAATTGGTTTGCATAATGAATAGAATAATGGTAAATGTTCTGCACTCTGCACTTTTCCATTTAAAGTGTTTTGCAATGAATCCATCCATACAGACACACACATACTCAAACACAGATGGCACATCTGCCATGCAGCTGACCTGTCCCAATACGGGCAACTTGGGGTTCAGTGTCCTATACCTGCCTTCCACAAACTGGAGTCCAGGTGGGGGTGATGGAACAAAAAGGATTATTCAGAAAGCCAGATAATATGTAAAACTGTATTTAATTTCTTTCAATATAGGTAATAAATAGCAATAGGTAAGACAACCCTAATATATTCAGTCCAGCAATTCTGTCTGAATTATGTATATGAATAATCTGGCCACTACAAAACTTATTTGGGCACTTTCATATTCTGACCGTTGATGAGGTAACATATAAAGGCAGAAGATGTTTGGTGTGTTTCTAGAAGTGGTATACTGACTGGACACAAATCAGAGTAAAGGGCAGCGCAAAAATAAATTGGTTGAATATTAGTCGACATCAGCCAACAGTTACTCTTGAATTTGAAATAGTGTACATGAATAATTCAATTCAATTCAATTCAATTTTATTTGTAGAGCGCTTTTTACAATTGACATTGTCACAAAGCAGCTTTACACAACCAAAGAACAGTACATGAACAGTGTATGTGTATGAGTCATAATAATGTCATTGTCCCTGATGAGCAAGCCGAGGGCGACAGTGGCAAGGAAAAACTCCCTGAGAAGGCAACAGGAAGAAACCTTGAGAGGAACCAGACTCAACAGGGAACCCATCCTCATATGGGTGATTACATGCTGTGTAGGCAGCAGTCCAGTATAACAGTTAAAGTCTTTTAAGTTAATATGGAGTCCAGTTAGTTATTGCAGGCAGACTTGTTCCATTCCTTGACTATCGAGCGTTGAGTCGAGACCTCCAAGAAACAGCTTCCGACGTCCGCCGAGGCCGGGACCGACATCATAGTAGCTTGTGACCAATCCAGTCTCCAAACGCATCCCAAAGGGCAAACGGTGGATCCAGGCGACGAGATCTCCAGCCAGAAGTTGGGCATCAGGACGAGTCAGACAGGTCCAGAGGGCAAAGGGTGGAATGACGTGTAGCTCGACAGAGAGACAGGAAGAGGGAAAAGAGAGAGGGAGAGGGAAAGAGAGAGAAGAGGAGAGATTGCAGTTAGTTGTATTCACAGTCAGATAAAGTTTGAGGTGAATGTATATTTAGTGTAGTGCAGCAGGGACTCCGGCAGGACTAATTATGACAGCCTAACTAAAAGGGTGGGTTCAGAAGAAAACACAGACATGAGGGCGCACTGGGATGTAGAGCAACCAAACACTTCACCATCAACAAACCCGAGTGATCAGTGAGAGTTGGGAAGACAGCATCTAAACATACCAGTTCACCATAATGCTCTACGTCCATGAGTCCTTCCCAGATCTATTTACTCAAATGCTTGACTAAATAGGTAGGTTTTCAGCCTAGACTTAAACACTGAGACTGTGTCTGAGTCCCGAACGCTATTTGGAAGGCTATTCCATAACTTTGGGGCTTTGTAAGAAAAAGCTCTGCCCCCAGCTGTAGTTTTTAGGATACGAGGTACTGACAGGCAGCCAGCATCCTTTGAGCGAAGTAGGCGTGGTGGATCATAAGACACTAGCAGTTCACTTAGATAATGCGGCGCAAGACCATTTAATTTTAACTTTAAATGTCAAAAGTAGTATTTTAAAATCAATGCGAAATTTCACGGGGAGCCAATGAAGTGTAGATAAGATAGGCGAGATGTGATCGTATCTTCTGGTTCGAGTGAGGACTCTCGCTGCTGCATTCTGAACTAACTGAAGCTTGTTTATGCACCTGGTTGAACAGCCAGACAGTAAGGCATTACAGTAGTCCAACCTAGAGGTGATGAAAGCATGGACTAATTTTTCTGCATCATTTAGTGACAAAATATTCCTTATCTTGGCAATATTTCTGAGGTGAAAGAAAGCTGTCCTGGTGACATTATCTACATGAGCTTCAAATGAAAGACTGGAATCTAGAATCACACCAAGGTCTTTGACTGTTGCACTAGATGTAACGGAAAGGCCATCTAGAGTTACGGTGTGGTCTAACATCTTGCTTCTAGCTGCAGATGATCCTATAACTAGTACTTCTGTCTTATCAGGATTTAGCAGAAGGAAGTTAATTAGCATCCAGTCTCGTATATCCTTTACACATTGCTCAACTTTATTAAGCAGTTTGATCTCATCTGGTTTTGATGAAACATATAACTGTGTGTCGTCAGCATAACAATGAAAGTTAATACCATGTTTACGGATAATGTTGCCCAGAGGAAGCATGTAGAATAATCTTACCTTTGATTAGAATTTAACATCTGTACCATGTTATTTGGTATAAAGCAAATAGCTATAAACAAGTTTATACAAAGATAGCAAGGTATTCCTTTTGTTTTAGTGTAAGTTTATAACTTAATAAAGTATCAATCCTGAGTTACAGCCTTAAGCCCCTATCAAGAATTTCTATCAGATAGACACAAATTATTATAAAACTATGGCAGAATAACAGTATATTTGACAGCTGACTGTAAGCCATACAGCTGTAGTAAACTAATAGTTTACCATGAATAAAGACAATACACTCTTAGAGTGTTAGAAAACATGATGTTGCCACTGAAGCACTGCACATATGAAGGATGGTTTAAAGGTAATACAACAAGAGACCACTGTATACTGTAGCATGATTCCCTTGACCAGATGTGTGTGTGTGTGTGTGTGTGTGTGTGACAGGCTATGAATTTTATTACAGCTCCAAAATAGACTCTGTCCCCAAAGCCCAAGCCTCTACACATCTTCAATTTCAAAACGGTGAAAAGAGGTGGGGGGTGAAAAAATGGGCCCAAAAGAACGGCAGCAAGAGTAGGAAAATGAAAGCGAGCTGATTTAATCTTCAAGCACCTTACAAGCGTTTGCGTCAGGTTTCTTGTTTAAAAGGAGAGGTCAGTGAGAGGATGTGGAGGAAAAGAAAGAGAGAAAAGTGTGGCCAGCGAGGGGAGGGGGGGCAATGTTCATGACTCCTCCTTGTTTTTCCCCTTCTCCATCTCACACATTCATTCCTTCTTCTCTCTTCTCCAAACTATAGTGAAAAGATTAAATTGTTTACGAGTGCGAAGCGCGGCTAGCTCGAGCGGATGAGCCAGGAGCGACAGAGATAGACATTCTAATTTGCAGCTGTACTTAGTGCCCGGGTCCCTGTGTGCAACCACTAATTCTTTTATCTGGCTGCGACACTCTAAGCTTCAGCCACATTCAAAAAAGAATAGTATAAGTATATATATATATATGTGTGTGTGTGTGTGTGTGTGTGCGCACATATATATAAATGTACTGTAGAGAGAAAGGGAGAGCAATATCTCAAAAAGGGAGGGATTGAGTAGGGAAGAGAAAAAGAAAGACATGTACATTGTACATGTAAAAAAATAATCTATATTTGAATACTTGATCTAATTTTTTCCCTCCCCATTTCCCCCGTTCTCATCTTACGCCAACCTCACAAAAAAGGGCCAACTTAGCGCTGTCTTAACCCTTTATTTTAAGTAGAAAGACATTGCCTGCATTTATGTCCATGCTAGGCTTGTAGGGATTGGGAGGGTGTATGAGTGTGTGTCTGTGTGTGTACGTGTGCGTGGCTATGTGCAAGTTATGTGTCTGTGAAGGCTATGTGTTACTATGTGCTATGACTGGATATCTTGAGAGAGATGCATGTACTATAGGACATATGCATGTGTATTTGTCTGTGTGCTTGTGAGTGTGTGTCTGCAAGCAAGTAAGGTGGGGGATATAGCATGGAGAAGAATTACTGTTATCTCCCAGGCAGAAGAGGGAAGAGGTGGAAGATAAGAAACTGCTGCAGCTGACAGAGAGACAGACAGAGAGAGTGAGGTGTATGAGTAGTCATGTTTTAATGGGGACCGCAGTTGTAAATTTGCAGGATATTCAGAGCAAGCTAGCCCTGCTTGTGTGACTGCATCCATCTCTTTTTCTTTTTTTTAACCAAAGGTCTGGTCTCCTGATAGTGGCATTGTGCAAGGCACACTTTATAGAAAGCTCATCACTGCTGGTTGCCTATTGGGGCGTTATCGGACCAAGTAAGGTAACGGCACGCTTATAGACTGCACCCAGATAATGGGGGCCAGAAGAAAAGAGATAAAGGGGAGGGGGGGGCTCGTCTCATTAACAGCTATCTGCTGCTCTGCAGACACTGGGCTGTATTGAGTGGTTCCTATGCCGGGCATTAATTAAAATGCACCCAGAGAGAAACTGGAGGGTGTGGAGGTAGAGAGAATGAGGAAGAGCAGCAGTGTTGTAAATGACAGTAGAGCAGAAGGGTGGAGCTTATTGGGAGGGGGCACTGTTGGAGTCGGCTATCCTCTCAGTCTAACTGAGCTCTGCCTAAAGATAAGATGAGGCAAATGACGTGGGTATAACAAGCAAATTAACCCGCTAAGAGAATAACAGTGTAATGTCTGATGGTGGAAACATATATAGAAATTTCATATATTGCAATACAAAAACATCAAACAACTTGGAAGCCTATTAGTCACACGGTGTCTTTAAATACATTCAAGTAACTGGTTACTGGAAATTCGAGTATACATGCAACAAAATAGTCTGAATTCTCCCCTGCCCTAGAAGCTTGGTTCACAGATTTTAATTGTATAGAAACAGAAAACTGCACAACGTTCTCCAGTGATCAAATCTGCGCACAACTTGCACATCTCAAACAAGCCCAAAGACACACCTAGATTAACCCACTTCTGTCCATTGGTGAATGATGCGTCAACTAAGCCACCGTGTTGGATCAGAGAATCCTCATCTCTTACTGCATGTATGTGTGTGGAAGCAGTGATTTATCCCATAATTAAAAACTTCAATTAGAAACTCCATAATCTGATTTCTTAGCAGTTGGGTTTGTTACAAATGCCAGGAATAAATTTATGATACAGGATACCTGGTTAAATTTAAAATGTGGGTCAAACCACTTTCTTTTAAAGAACTTCCCATACGTTGATAATTTTAATATTTAAATTATTTTGTTCTTATTTCATTGATCTCTACCTACTTTAAACATATTGTCTGTCCAGTCCTATCCAAATCTGTAGCAGCAAAGGCTACAAAAACCCAGTCATGGTATGTCATGTTAGTGTCATAAAACAGTTGAAGAAACACAAAGTAATAGAGGGGGTCCATACTAACTTTATTTGACACTACAAACCATAGTGACATTGGTGATGGATACATCTCAATTTCAACATATTAGAGGCTGTGTTGTTATAAAACAAAACTATGAATGTGTTTTCTTCACCTCATACTCAGCTCAACTTTTTTTCATTGTCCCTTAAGATTAGCTTGAGGGAATGATTACTTATTTTGATATTATATATCAAATTCAACATGTTCGTAATAGTAAAATATTTTAAGGTTACTTCTCACCTGTGAAATAATATTCCTTATTGCTTGGTTTTGCCATTTCTTTTATCACAGCACCCAAAAGCAATACAAAAGTATGTTTTTCTAATTGTCGAGTACTGAACCAACATGGCAAGGCTACAGATGCATTTCAGAAGCCCCAGTGTGGCATCTAGATGTTTATATCTATAGGACAAGATACACAAAGGTGAGAATTATGACTAGAAGTATTCTACATTACATTACAGTCATTTAGCAGACGCTTTTATCCAAAGCGACTTACAAGTCATTACAAGTTACAAGGGTAGGCAGGGCAGCGTGAGGAGGTCTTGCCTAAGGACCCCTACTGGAGGTAGCCATAGCTGGGATTTGAACCCCAGTCTCCCACATGGGAGGCAGTGATGTTACCACTACACTAACCAGCCGCCAAGACCAAAAAAAGGTCTACTTTAGTGGTAAGGACTAAATGACTGGCTTTGCAAATGCACTGAAAAAAGAAGTGCACACCTGTTGTCATAAATGTTTCTGTAGTTCTGTCATGGAATATAACAGCTGACAGGATGTGCAAACTCAACCAATGTTTACAATGAAAAATCTGAAAAGTTTACAATTAAACTTGAACAGCACTAGGCAACAATAGTTGTCAAACCCAGTTTTCAGTGCCCCCTGCCCTGCTTGTTTTCCAGCTACCCTGCCCTACCCATTACTGACTACCTGGGGCAGGTGTTTTCTGTGCTGAAAACACATAAACTCTCAAAATACCTATGGTTTGTGTAGTTTAAGTTTGCTCAAACTGTTTCATTTAGTGCTAGTTGCATTTTCACCTTACCTAGGAGAATGGTTAACCTACATCTACATTAAGTTAACTACTGTAACATTAACGCTGAGAGAAACTGTGGCACTGAACCTACGTTAGCAGAGGTAATAACATTTAAGAAGTGTAGACACAGCAGAGTTCCTTTGGTAGATAAACCAGCACTATGTATTGTTCAAAATCGCAATGATGACACCAAGTTAAAACCTAAAAAGCGCAGAAGCCTCCTCACACAACTAATGTTAGCATAGAACTAAGGTTTTAGTGCTGTTTAGTGTTCACTAAATCAGTAATTCCTCGCGCTAAAAGCTAGTTCCTTCATATGACAATAAACATTCTCCAGTTGTTACAGTTGTGATTTTGCTTGTCATAATAGCCTTGTGATTGCAAACAACTTATTATCTCTGCCTTTTCCCCCTGCTGATCAACTAGATCAGTTGTGTTCAACTGATCAGAGGGCTCTAAGTGGATAGTTGGAAAGCAGACATGGCTGTAGACATGTATGATGTAGGTCAGGGGTGTCAAACTCAATTGCACAGGGGGCCAAAATCCAAAACACACTTTAGGTCGCGGGCCGAACAGGATAAACATTTATTGAACACACTGAAACTTTTAAAACTTATATAACTTATAACTTTATAACTATTTTGCTCTCTATAAAAATATATCCTGTCTAAATTATACAAATTCAAAATATGAACATGCTGCATAACAAAACCTGGAAATATAAATAAAATTTGTGCTTTTCAGCGTTAACAAATCAAATCATTCAGTCTTTGCTCTTATGTCATTTTATCAGAGCTGCATCTGTTTTTGTCAACAAGTTCTTTTATATATCTGTTGTGAGGTTCTGTGTTGTGGAGATTCTCAGGATGGACTGTAGGTTCTCACCCGTGAGACGACTCCTGTGTGCTGTTTTGTTAGTCTTCTTTACTGAGAACAGCTTCTCACTAAGATTTGTGCTACTAAATATAAACAAGGTTCGAGCCGCATGTGGACGGAGCTGGGACATTTCTGCAGGAATGGAGTGAATAAACTGTGCGGGTCCTGCAGTGTCCTACTTTACCTTCAGTCATTACACTGCAGCTCAATCAGCTCCATCTGAATCTGCACAGGTGCAGTTTCCAAATCGACGGCAAAATGATTTTCTTGTTCGTCAAAGTCACCAAAGCTCCGTGAGAACTCAGTTTATCAGCAAAGTGCGTATTTGGGAACACCGTTGTGCCGATATGGTTCAAAATTACTTGGCATCGTGAGGACTAACTTCATAATAACCTGCAGCATCGTAAACTAGACTTGATTAACGTGGAATGTGTTCGGCAAGGCAGCTGAAGCGCTGCATTATGGGATCTGTAGTTTATTGTGTTACCAGCGCTTCATATTGCCGGGCCATTAATAACAATAATATAGAAATGATCTCGCCAGATGTGGCCCGCGGGCCTTGACTTTGACATATGGGATGTAGGTAATCATAGAAAGCAGAGCTTTAAAAGGTTGAATCAAAACCTCTAATTCTTACAATTAGTTTGCTATCTGACAGTGTTTGTGTTGATTTTATTAAAAAATTGGTTTAAAAATAAATAAATAAATAAATAAAAGTACACTGATAATAAGCTGTTTTATAAATCAAATTGTGTCTCCTTCACCAAGAATGGTAGACTCAAACTGCAACCAAAACTAATCTCAACACTTTAGACTACATTCTTTGACTTTTTTAAATTCATCTTTCTTTTACACCTTGGGGAAATCAAACATATACTATGCTGACAGTAAATTACTTCAACATATAGATACATATATTCTTCCTTTCTGCAGATGACTGTATACAATAGGCCTTTTAAAGGTGCCTCTGAATATATATATATATATATATTAACAAGGAGCTTCATGGAACAAAGACCAGTGAGCCCCCATTACAAACACACTGACCATCATATTGGGGTCATGGTGAAAAGGAGGGAGGCGCAGTCAGCCTTGAAAGGAACTACAAACAAAACAGAACAAAAAATACTCTCGTCCCTCATTTGCATGGTACAATTGGCTCTCAGCAGCAGTGTGTTGTGGCCAGAGTGTAGCATTACGGGGGGCACAAGTTACTAGGGGGAAGGTTAATACAGACAATAAGGGAAGCAGATAATGGGAATTGGGCTTCTGTTTTTCAAACCTCTTATCATTCTGGCATGAGAAATCAGACCCCTGCTTTGAATAAATAGGTGGGGGGTATTTAATGCTGCTGTCATGTCACTACATGGCTGTGGTTTGTTCTGTGACATTTCCACAGATTGGGAAGTAGGATGAGGAGGTAGTGGGTAATGGATGTTGATTTGCTTGTCTTGACAAACACCACTGTCCTGCCTCATCCCCTGTGTTCAGAAATGTGTGTCCATAGCAGTTCTGTTTTTTCATATATTTTTTATCTATGATTTCTTCATTTTATAGAAGAATCCTCATTTTACCTTAAAAGTACGGAAGTTACTAAATGCAGAGCAACAAAACAATGATGTGCTTGTAAATATTCAATTCAATTCAATTCAATTCAATTTTATTTGTATAGCGCCAATTTACAACAGAAGTTATCTCAAGGCACTTTACACTGTAAGGTTTAAGACCTTACAGAAAATATTTATACAAAAAATTATAGAGAAAACCCAACAATCCCATTTGAGCAAGCTTTAGGCAACAGTGGAGAGGAAAAACTCCCTTTAGAGGAAGAAACCTCCAGCAGAACCAGGCTCATAGTGGGCGGCCATCTGCCTCGACCGGTTGGGGTGAGTGGAAAGAGAAGAGAGAAAAGAACAGCAGGCAATAAAGACAACAACAAGCATCAAGAACATTGGGCAGATGAACTGGATTCTGGAGATGTACAGCTCCAGGCCGAGGATACCAGCAGAAAAGTACAGAGAGAGGGAGACAGAGAGGAGGAAACACAACTAAAGAGAGAGAAGAAACAAAGTTAATGACATGCAATGGTGGCATTTGCATTGATACAGGAGAAAGGAGAGAGGAGAGGAGCTTCAGTTTATCAGTAGAGGTCCCCCAGCAGACTAAACTATATCAGCATAACTAAGAGATAGTTCAGAGTCACCTGATCCATCTCTAACTATAAGCTTTATAAAAAGGGAAAGTTTTAAGTCTAGTCTTAAATGTAGAGAGGATGTCTGCCTCCCGAACCTGAACTGGGAGCTGGTTCCAAAGGAGAGGAGCTTGATAGCTAAAGCCTCTGCCTCCCATTCTACATCTGGTAACTCTAGGAACCACAAGAAAACCTGCAGCCTGAGAACGTAGAGTTCTGCTTGGAAGATATAGAACTATGAGGTCTTTAAGATAAGATGGAGCCTGATTATTAAGGGATTTATAAGTGAGGAGAAGAATTTTAAATTCAATTCTGGATTTAACAGGGAGCCAGTGGAGAGAAGCTAACGTTAGGAGAAATATGATCTCTCTTGCTAATTCCAGTCAGAACTCTGGCTGCAGCATTTTGGATTAACTGGAGGCTCTTTAATGAGTTATTGGGACATCCCATTAATAAGGAATTACAATAGTCCAGTCTGGAAGTAACAAATGCATGGACTCAGCATTTCTTTCAGCATCACTTTGGGACAGGATGCTCCTAATTTTAATAATGTTTCTTATGTGAAAAAAGGCAGTTCTTTCTTTGATGTATGAAGTGAAGGAGATATCCTGATCAAAGATAACTCCGAGATTTCTTACAGTATTACTTGAGGCCAGAACTAAGTCATCAATGGTGAGAATGTGATTAGACATAGTTTCTCTGATATTTTTAGGCCCAAACAGTATAATCTCTGTCTTGTCTGGATTTAGGAGAAAGAAATTGGAGGTCATCCAGGTCTTTATGTCTTTTAAGCATTCTTGAAGTTTGACTAATTGATTAGTTTCTCCTGGTTTCATAGGTAAATATAGCTGGATATCATCTGCATAACAATGGAAATTTATAGAGTGTTTCCTAATAATATTGCCTAAAGGGGACATATATAAAGTGAAAAGAATCGGTCCAAGCACAGATCCCTGTGGAACTCCATAGCTGACTTTGCTGTGCATGGAAGACTCGTCATTAACATGTACAAACTGAAATCTATCCGATAGATACGATTTAAACCACTGTGTAATAAAATGTTGTGATCTATAGTGTTGAATGCAGCACTAAGATCTAACATGACGAGTATAGAGAGTAGTCCATTGTCTGATGCCAATAGAAGATCATTAGTAACCTTTACCAGTGCTGTTTCTGTACTATGATGTACTCTAAATCCTGACTGGAAATATTCATACAAGTTATTGCTACGCAGGTGGTCATACAATTGCTTAGAAACTATCTTAAAGAGATAAAGGGCAGATTGGATATTGGCCTATAATTCGCTAAGACCCCTGAGTCCAGAGTAGGCTATTTGAGCAGGGGCTTGACTACAGCAACCTTAAAAGCCTGTGGTACGTAGCCTATTTGTAAAGATAGATTGATCTGATCTAATATGGACGTGCTGATCAAAGGTAAGACATCCTTGAGGAGTCTAGTCGGGATGGGATCTAAGAGACATGTTGATGGTTTAGAGGAATTAATTACTGATATTAATTCAGAATGATCTACGGGGAGGAAGCAGTCTAAGTACGAGCGTGGATCTAGAGTTATTGTACAATCCATGCTATATGCAGGGAGGATCTGATAAATGTTTTCTCTAATAGTTATGATTTTATTTGTAAAGAAATTCATGAAGTCATTGCTGCTAAGATTTGAGGGAATACTAGGCTCAACAGAGCTATGACTCTTTGTCAACCTGGCTACAGTGCTGTAAAGAAATCTGGGGTTGTTCTTATTTGCCTCTATTAATGAGGAGTAATATGAAGTTCTAGCTTTACACAGGGCTTTTTTATATATTATTAAACTATCTTTCCAGGCTAGGCAATATTCATCTAAATTGGTGGAACGCTACCTCCTTTCCAACTTACGTGATTTCTGCTTTAAGCTACGGATTTGTGAATTGTACCATGGAACTAACTTTCTCTGACTCACTAGCTTCTTTTTTAGAGGAGCAACAGTATCAAGTATTGTTCCGAGTGAAGCAGCATGACTATTAACAAGATAGTCCACTTGTGCTGGAGTAACATTGAAATAACTGCCTTCCTCTGTGTTGGTACATCGCTCTGAAATAAAAGATGGAATCAGTTCCTTAAATTTGTCAACAGCATTTTCACATAAACATCTACTGTAGTGAATCTTATCTGTAGGTTTAGTAAAGTTTGGTACTGTAAATTCAAATGTAATTAACAAATGGTCAGATAAAAGAGGGTTTTGGGGGAAAAACTATTAACTGATCAACTTCCACACCGTATGTCAGAATAAGATCAAGGGTGTGATTAAAACAGTGAGTGGGTTTATTTACATTTTGGGTAAAACCAATGGAGTCTAATAATGAATTAAATGCAGTGTTGAGGCAGTTATCATCAACATCTACATGGATATTGAAGTCACCCACTATAATGACTTTATCTGCACTAAGAACTAAATCAGATAGAAACTCTGAGAATTCAGTTAAAAACTCAGAGTAAGGGACAGGAGGACTATACACAATAACAAACAGGACTGTTTTTTGATTTTTCCAGTTAGGATCAGAGAGGCTAAGAGTGAGGCTCTCGAATGAATTAAAACTATGTTTAGGTCTGGGGTTGATTAACAAACTTGAGTGGAAGATTGCTGCTACTCCTCCACCTCGACCTGCGCTTCTAGGAACATGATAATTAACATGACTTGAGGGGGTTGACTCATTCAGAGAGACATATTCATCCTGCTGCAGCCAGGTTTCAGTAAGACAGAATAAGTCTATTTGATGGTCAATTATCAAATCATTTACTAACAGGGATTTAGACGAGAGAGATCTGATATTTAAAAGTCCACATTTGATTGTTGTCTTGTTATTTTGTTCTAAGAGAGGAGTCGTCTTTATTTTTATTAGGTTTTTATGAATAACTCCTCTTGTGTTAGTTTTAGATATAAATAATTTAGGTACTCGGGGAGCAGACACTATCTCTATGGGGTTATGGTAGTTTTGGGGGGTGACGGCTGTAAGGAAGCTGCAGAGAGGTGTGTAAGACTGCGTCTCTGCGTCCTGGGCTCCACTCTGACATGTCAGGGTTTAGGTCGTCTAATAAACTCTGCCATATTCCTAGAGAGTTGAGACGCACCATCTAAAGTGGGATGGATGCCGTCTCTTCTAATCAGCCCAGGTTATCTCCAAAAAGTTCTCCAATTGTCTATGTAGCCCACGTTGTTAGCGGGACACCACTTAGACAGCCAGCGGTTGAATTACATCATGCAGCTAAACATGTCGTCACTGGTCAGATTGGGAAGGGGCCCAGAGAAAACTACGGAGTCCGACATCGTTTTGGCAAAGTTACACACCGATTCAATGTTAATTTTAACGTTGACTCCTGTGTGAATTATTATCTTACTATATTTACGTTTAACCTTACACAGGAGTTTTAAATAGGACTCGACGTCGCCCGCTCTGGCCCCAGGAATACAGTTGACTATGGCCGCTGGAGTCTCTAACTTCACGTTTCTCACTACAGAGCTGCCAATGACCAGAGTGGGTTTCTCAGTGGGTGTGTTGCTGAGTGGGGAAAACCGGTTAGAAACGGGAACCTGGTTGTGGTGAACCTTGGGCGAGTGTCTAGGGTTATGCTTCCTACGAACTGTCACCCCGCCGGCCTGACTTCCCGGCTGCTCGGGAACTGCCGGGGGACAGCTAGCAGGGACTATGCTAGCTGGCTCCACACCGGCTACCGGGACCTGGCTAGCTGGTTTATTTTCCAAGGTGCGGAGGCGAGGCTGAGTGATTTGGAGACTCGGCTCCGCACCGTGGAAAATAAATGCTGCAAATAAACTACATTTATTACAAATCCCCTTCTCACTAAAGGAGGCAGAGGAAAAACTAAACATGTGACACACTGAGCAAGAGAGAGCAGGAGGAGAAGAGGGAGAAGCAGCCATGGCTAACAGAGTTTAGCTAGCAGACCTCACAACACAAGAAAACAAGAGTATTAATTATTATGAATGGTCTTTAAGCAACACAGGTGTATGTTACAACTCTTACGCCAGTAGTGCTTTTCACTAACACTATGAATTTAGCTTAAAGTTTGTTAAATTTAGCGAAACAAACAGAGCAACTGAATAGCAAGTCAGCGTCGACAACAGGAAGAGATACAAATTCTTTATAATTCTTTATACAATTATACTTTGTAAGGTCTTAAACCTTACAATGTAAAGTGCCTTGAAATGACTTATGTTGTGATTGGCACTATATAAATAAAACTGAATGAACATTTGCCCATGACACACACATATTGTCCTGTAAAATGAGGGTAAGTATGGTGGTATAAAATTAAAACATAAAAACCATGCAAAAATTAGAAACATATTTTAATAAACCATAATTAAATAAATAAAACATGATTAGGTTTTGCTACCCAATTACTTTTTAGACAGGTTTTTACATATTTTGGTTCAGACATGTTAACTTTTATGTTCAAGTTTTACAAATGAGTCCAAAGGAAAGGGTGAATCACTGTGAAATAATAACATATTCTGTCATCTGTATAATGCAAATGTAATATAACAATTGTAAAAGTTTCCGGTTCAGGCTCAAATATTTCTTCAAATAAATATTTACCTGTTGTCCAAAACTCAATGTTATTAATATTATTAGTATTGATTAGCAAAATGCCATGTTACTCACCTGAAGTCACTCAAAACACAGCTGTAGGTCTGTTTTAACAGGGAGGTCAAGGTATATGTAAGTACAACAAAGTGTATGACTTCGACATAGTAGGTCACAATTTATATCTTGTGCCCTTTAAGTGTCACCATTTGTTAATATCATCTTTTGTCATGGGTTGCAGAGATAAAACACCTAATTTGTTGTCCAGTTTGTAGGTGAGACTTTATATTGAGACAGCAGTCAAACATATAGGGTTACAATGCCAGCAAAAAAAGAGTAAAACAAACATACAGCTATACCTTTAACACAAATGACCCATTTTGTTTTAATGGTGACAACAAAGCACAGTGCAGGAATGCAGATCTGCTTACAATTATTAACACTTTCCACTGATCTGCAACTTTATTTAAATCCCCCTGATCTTATTGTGACATGCCACCCCTCTCCTCCCTTTTCATCCTACAGTATCTCTCTCCCAGTCCTTACAGCAGGTGAATGCACCCGATTACTACACACAGGTCCTAACTATAATACAATGGCTGTGCATTTTTCTTCCCATATTTTAAGAGGATGTGGGAGAAGGTTGCACAGTGAGGGGAGGCATGATGATTTTCTTTTTGTGAGAAGAGTATCCCACAGTGCCTGCAGGTGGGAGCGGATGTTGTTAGGGGTGAGGAGGGGCAACTGATCGCCTCACATTTGGAATTAAGTCTGAGCCCCGAGTTGTCTGACCTCTGGGGAGAGAGTGTGTGTGTGTGTTTGTGTGTGTGGGAGTCAGTGTGTTAGTGTGTGCAGAGGGGGATGGGTTAGATGGGGCAGCAATGACAGAGTTCTTAATCATCCCCCAGTCAGTCTTTGGTCCTCTTGTCAAGTGGTTCCCATCATCATGGCATTTAAAATATTCATTAATTATCCCACTGACTTGATGAGCTTTCTCTGAAGCCTAGACTGCCTGACACACCACACACACACACACAGAGAAAAAAATAAATAATAGGGAGATGTGCCATTCCCCGTTGTCTTGCATCATTTTGAATGAGCAGTGGTTAGATGGTTTATGGCCTATTGTGGAACTGTAGCCATTATGCCAGAGCTCTCTGAGAATTATGGGGCCATTGGCAATGTAAATGTGGTTCCCCAGCCCCACTCATCCACCTGTTTCAGTGTGCAGCTTTGCTGTGGTCTTGTGGTCAGTGTTTCCAGTGTGGAACAGTATGCATACACTTACCTTAAACTTTCTAAATTTTCTCGACAATACCAATTGAGAAAACTGTGTCAACAAGGTTCAAATACTATTTTTTTTTCTTTTTCAGGATTTTTAGCCATATCATCATCATTGGATTTTTTTTTTTTTTATATCTGATAGATTTTTGACCATTATGATCTTGCAGGGGACCTGTGTTGCTTTGTTATTCTCTTTCTTGTTTCCTGTTACTTCCTATTGATGGGTTGGCTGTGGATCAATAGGTAGAGCAATTGAATGCCAACAGGATTGGTGGTTTGATTCCCGGCTGCCAGGTCACATGCCAAAGTGTCCTTGGTCAAGATACTGAAGTTGCCGGTAAGTCAGGTCAGCTGCAAAGCAGCTCTGCCATCAGTGTGTGAATGGGTGAATGAGATGCAGTGTAAAGTGCTTTGAGTACCAGCTAGGTAGAAAAGTGCTATATAAGTGCAGAACATTTACCATTTATTGGCACATCTGAGAAAGACGGAACATTAAAAAAAAAAAAAAGCCCTGTATACGCAGCTCCTCTAGCATTCCTACCTCAAATGACTCTCCTCAGACCACCAGATGACTTCATTTCATCTGATCTGCTGGTATTCTGACTCCTGTTTCTGCTTCAGCTGACACTTTCTCTACTCATTCTCAGATACAGCCCCAAATCCTCTAACGTGACACTTGATGCCCTCTCCTGACAGGGAGGTTTCTCTGCATCCACCAGTCCAGATCCCACACTTCAGTCTGCTTCCTTTTTTATTTTTTATTAAATCTCAAAACCAACTCTTTTCGTCCTGCCTTTTTATTGGGTCCAATTTACCACAAGTGTTATATCCTCATGCTACATGTCCCTTTAAATTGAGACACCACCAATTTAATAGCACAAGTTGGTTGGTGGGTCAAGCAGTGACTTGCCAAAGATCTAATAGTGAATGTCTGTTTGATTTGTGTATCTGTTGATAAAAGCAGGTAATCATAAACCACACCAGAAAAAGATGCTTCCTCTAGGCTATACATGGAGAGAGGATTCATTTGTAAAATATGAAAACCAACACTGCTTCATAAAAACAGGTCCTATCAGATGTCTTTTTCTGTTTTGCAGCTTCTACTGCTAATGATTGGTTAGATTTAAATACAAAACTAAGAAAATATGTGTTTTGTGTCACCACAACCAACCAACCAAGCTTTGACTGTCAGTAGGAAAGAAGACATGAACAGCATGCTATCATTTATACCAATCTGTCAAAGTTTAACTGAAGAATGCTATTCTTCAGTTACTGCTGAAGAATAGCAACAGTCTCCTGAAAAAATTATTTTTATACAATTAAACTGCAAACCGTTTGTGTTTCTCTGGTGGGGTTAATGCAGGTGCTGCAGAGGCAGTCATGAGAAGAGCAATGCTCCTGTGGAGGTTGATATTGTTACAAAAACCCTTAAACGTGACAGCTAACCAGCTAACCTGGGAGGGTAGGAGGTATGCTGTATGTGCCAGAGCCCAAAATAGATAGCCAGTCCTGGACTTCCACACAGCATAATACATTGTATAGCATTTTGAAAAAAAAAAATTGTATTGGGCAGACTGAAATTAAGTGTACAATCAACATTTTGAGTCAATTTAATTCAAGTTCATTTATAGGCACTTAAGGTATATAGGCATTTACTGCAAATCACAAAATAAGGTCAGAACCATATAAATTCATAGAATAAAAACCCAACAATCCCCCTTGAGCAAGCACTAGGCAAAAGGGGAAAAACTCCCTTTAATGGAAGAAAATTCCAGCAGAACTAGGTTCAGGGTGGGTCTGATCTACCTTGACCGCTTGGGGTGAGTGGACTGTAAAGAGTGGATAGTAGACAATATTGTGCAAGATTAAGAGCATTGCGCTGCTACTGTAGACATTAAAACAAGTAATTTATGCATGTATGGCCCAAGAATTTATGTTTAAAATAAGTCTAATGCTGATATCTTTAAAATCACACTGTGTACAGTGAAGTCAGTGAATTACAAGGAAAATATCAAAACAGTTTATGTCTAACAAACATGCAGTTATTTGTCTGTGTCATTCTCCTTGAGTATGTTGCATGACTGGTCACCCCTTATGCTGCCACTTCATGCCATAACATTTTTTTTAAATAATTATTATATGAGATGACACCTTGGTTAGGAAGCAGCTAATTAAATTAGTTGACCTCTAATCAAATAAAATGCTGTAAAGACGGATATGAAATACCTGACATTAAACAACCATGTTGCTCCGGGAAGGTTAAAGCGGCACCTTGCATGGTATGTAGTGTATTTATATAAAGCCAATGCAGATTATTTTTATAACAGAAAACGTGTCTACATATGTACTTTTGAATACATGAGCAGGCGGGTTTGTTGTGACAAAGGTAATGTGAAAAAGATTTTGGACAACAGTCATCAGGTATGTTAAGAGACTGTCCCTTGTGTTCTGAAGTTTGTGAACAACAAAAAAAAGTGATTTTAATTGTTCTTGTGTGTGTAAATCAGTGAATGAGAGGCAACACCATAAAGTGTTTTGGGTACCAAAGTAGAATAGCTATATATAACTTAGGTTTAGATCAGTATATTAGGAACACAAAGCATTCCTTATTCCCTCACCCTACTCTTTACAACTGCCCAAATGCCTAACCGTAACTTTATCCTAATGCCAACCTAACCCTAAAACCCTGTCATGACTCCCAAAAAGAACGGCTAAAATGTTTTTACTATACCAAAATATCCTTACAACAATAGTATTTAATCGAAAAAAATATGTCCATTCAAAGAAAAAGAGATGTAAGCACACACATACAGACAAGAAGAGAGCTAATAATTAAAATGACCTGTATAGATTACCAGAAATCAGTCAACACATGGTTAGCTAAATAATGAAAAGTCAAGTGAGTTTTATTCATGTAGATTTTTTCATCACTGTTAATTCAAGAAAAAGAAAAACAACAACCATAAGGAAGGTTTTAAATAGAAAAGCAGTATTGACAGATCATCTGGTAATTAAAGTTTCCTCTAAATACCTAGATCTGGATTAGAACATATTAAACTTTAACATATTGCTGGACTCAAAGTTGTTACCTTTCTTTTACTCCAGGTACCTGCACACACAGTATTTACAGTATGTGGGTGCAGCTATCCTGTTTGTGTGGTATACGTTTGACTGATTTTGTAGCTAGAGCAGCAACATCCAGAGTAGCAGCTGACAGGGTTTTCCTTCAGGGCTGTGCCTGATATTGATCGCCTGTGATTGGCCAGGTGGTTGCCCAGAAAGAGAGAGAGGGAAAGCACATGATCAGCCATGCAGACAGATAGAAGGGAGGTTGAGAGGAGGAAGGAGGGAGGACATAGCTGACTGGGTTGACCCTAATGGAGAATAGGAGGAAGAATAGGAGGGTGTATAAGTAAATAAGGTATAATGCGTTAGGGGTGACAGTGGTCAGTCTTTACCTGCATTTTGTTGAGTTGCTGCTATAATTGAATCAGTTCCAGTTTTTGGAGCATTTTCAAGAGGCAGGTTAAGTTAGTATAGTTATAGTTAGTAGGAACAACAGGCACACTGACATAGCATCAGCAGTCATGTCTGCATATGAGACTTACATACCATAGAGAGGCCTTAATCTCAATCTAGATTCCAAACATCTAGGTAAGTGCTTTGACAATTGACCAAAAGAATTTAATCATAGATACAAGAAGCCAAATTAACTAAGAGTGGCTTGGAGTAATTATCAGTTGAGGTGGAGCACCTGATCAGAATGACTCAACACTTTCCAAGGGGAAGTTTTTTTTGTGTTACTCTGACTGTAAGCAGACCTGGAACGTGCTAGAGTGTCTACAAATTCCTTCTGGTTAAAGAATGGCCCTAACCATAACTAATCCGGGAGGAGCTGAAAAACATTTGTGGTAAAATATGTCCATGAAAACATTGGTTACATTTACATGCATTCCACCACAAGCTTACCTGTGGTTCTGAATTCTGCCACTACCTGGGCTTACCCATTGTGGCAGAATTCAGAATTATCCTAATGTAATAAGGAGTGAGATGCAAGAAAATTATGACCTCAACCTGCTGTAACGGTTTGATACAGCACATGTTTAGGGGAGAATGCATCACACATCTGCATCTGAAAAATGGGCACAGAACAAGCTCTGATCTTTCTCTCTTCAATTCAATTCAGTTCAATTCAGTTTTATTTGTATAATTTTATATAAGTCATCTCAAGGCACTGTCCAGATCAAGGTTTAAGACCTTACAGAGTATAATTATACAAAAAATTATACAGAAAACCCAACAATCCCATTTAAGCAAGCTTTAGGCAACAGTGGAGAGAAAAAGCTCCCTTTAGAGGAAGAAACCTCCAGCAGAACCAGGCTCACAGTGGGCTGACTGGAAAGAGGAGAGAGAAAAGAACAACAGGCAACAAAAACAACAAGTAGAAGCAAGAACATTGGGCAGGTGAACTGGATTCTGGAGATGTACAGCTCCAGGCCGAGGATACCTGCAGAAAAGTACAGAGAGAGAGAGGGAGACAGAGAGGAGGAAACACAACTACAGGAGAGAGAAGACACAAAGTTAATGACATGGTGGCATTTGAATTGATGTAGAAGAAAGGAGAGAGGAAAGAAGCTCAGTGTATCAATTTAGGTCCCCCAGCAGACTAACCTAAACAGTATTAGCATAACTAAGAGATAGTTCAGAGTCACCTGATCCATCTCTAACTATAAGCTTTATAAAAAAGGAAAGTTTTAAATCTAGTCTTAAGTGTAGAGAGGGTGTCTGCCTCCCGAACCTGAACTGGGAGCTGGTTCCACAGGAGAGGGGCTTGATAGCTAAAGGCTCTGCCTCCCATTCTACATTTGGAAACTTTTCTACAAGTAAACCTGCAGCCTGAAAACGGACAGTTCTGCTTGGAAAATATGGAACTATGAGGTCTTTAAGATAAGATGGAGCCTGATTATTAAGGGATTTATAAGTGAAGAGAAGAATTTTAAATTCAATTCTGGATTTTACAGGGAGCAAATGGAGAGAAGCTAGCGTAGGAGAAATATGATCTCTCTGGCTAATTCCAGTCAGAACTCTGGCTGCAGCATTTTGGATTAACTGGAGGCTCTTTAATAAGTTATTGGGACATCCTATATATATATTGAATTACAATAGTCCAGTCTGGAAGTAACAAATGCATGGACTAGTTTTCCAGTATCACTTTGGGACAGGATGCTCCTAATTTTAATAATGTTTCTTATGTGAAAAAAGGCAGTTCTAGAGATTTATTTTATGTATGAAGTAAAGGAGATATCCTGATCAAAGATAACGCTGAGATTTCTTACAGTATTACTTGAGGCCAATACTAAGTCATCAAGGGTGAGAATGTGATTAGACATAGAGTCTCTGAGATTTTTAGGCCCAAACAAAATAACCTTTGTCTTGTCTGGATTCCAGGACATCCAGGCCTTTATGTATTTATTCCACTCAAGAACAAAATCCTTCATCCTTTCAGCCCTTTCCCCCATTCCTCCAAACATCGCTGCTGAGAAGCATTTGTGTTGTGGGGTCCTTTTACTGCCTTTTTATGTGAGAAGTGTAAACATTTAATAGGCTCATGCATTAACCCCCCTTAATCAGCAAACAACTTAAACACTGTGTCACCTCCTTCTCTTGACATAATTTTGGTTAAGGTAATTGTGACCCTTACTCCATCTCTGTCTAGCTATTCAGTCCTATGTCGTTCTGTTGAGATGCTTTGGGTGCCTCTCCTCTCCTATAGTAGTCAAAGGCAAGGGCTTAAAGGTGTCTTATCTCAAATTCACCATGACTCAAACTGCTCCAGGGTCACTAATGGACAGACATACCCCTCGAGGAGGCTTTTATTGTGGAGGTTAGATAGTGAAATATAAGAACGAACGAACGAAGCTGGATTTCACTTTAGTCACAAACACTGCCTTCTAGGACTGTCTGTGGAGGTGTATGTGGAAACCCCTTTTTTTTTTTTTTTTTGTTTAGTGCATTCAGGAAGTATTCAGACCACCCTCCCTTTTTTTTTTTAAAATTGTTTTCATTAATTTTCTCTCAGTACCCCTAAACTTTCTAAAGAACGTTGGAAATGTTTGCAAATGTATGCAAAATATCACAGTGGTGCAGATCAGTAGAAGGCTGCATTGATGGACGTCCTTCTGGAACTTTGTCCCATCTCCACACAGGATCTGTGGAGCTCAATCAAGCAACAATCAAGAGAAGTACGAGGCACCTGATCTAAGTATTAAAGTATGTAACTGATAGTATAGATGCATTTAGTATGTACGTTTCCATTTGTCTCTACATATCCATCATTCGTTCATTCATTTTTCGATAAAAAATGAAAAATCAACAGTTAATTTTCCGATTTCCAATTTGGTGCTCGAATAAAAAATTGAAGAAGAAATAAAAAACAAGCGTTCCATGTACTTTTTGGTATTTTGAGTTTCCTGTCAGTAAAAAGAAAGTGGGATACTTGAGATAACGAAAAATGCAAAACAAGTTATTTTCTTATTTCTCCTTGCACAACAGAAAAGGAAATTGCAAGAAACAAAAGGAGAAAACCCCTATTATTTAATTTGTCTGAAGTGGAAATTTTGTAGGTCAACAACCAGGTCATGATAATGGGCCAGGTAAAGCACTTTTTGCAGGTAACCGTAGACATCCATGTGTGGGCTGGCCCATTATCATGACTTTGGGAAAATTCTCAGGCGTGATTTTAGAGATGGCTAAACAAGGTCTGTCATCGAAGGTTTTACCTGAGAGCATGACACATGAATATGGAGAAGTGCAAGGGTTTTCTGTGAGGAATGTTAGAACATTTTGCGCTGAGCAAACCTCGGGCTGTTGTGGACTCTCTGACACACGTTTGGAGATAGAAGTGGCAAAAGCTGTAAATGAGGTAAGATATCCTCTTCCTACACTTATGATTGTGTTTGCTTGTGTTACTAGAAGGGGAGAAGGAGAGGACAGGGCTCCTCCTACAAGTGTTGGTATCACTGTTTTCAAAAGATCAAGTTCCAGTCTGTCAATGATATTAGTAAAAATAGTTAGCACAATAATGACTTAGCATTACACATTTAATTTTGCAACAAGCTATGTTTTTCTATCATGCTATATCTGCTATCTGCTATGTCTCTCTATATCTCTCTTTCTTTTTTAAACATGTGGGCTGAACATATGACCGCAAAATGAGGAAGGGGTATCTGTCCACAAAAGGGATACATGTGGATACGTGTAAAATGCTTTAAAGCAATCCTCGATCGTAACTGTGTTGCATTTAAACCTGTATGCCATGAAGCCAGGACACAGTCTGCTTGAAACTACTCTATTGATGTGGATTGCATATAAAATGAGAAAATTCCAATGAGTCATTGACTTTTTCTGCTCTGTAGTATAACATTTACATCATTAGTTGTTTGTTGTTAGAGTGCAGTGGGTAGGTGGTATTATAGACCTGGATGAGAGAGGTCAGGTAGGCTGGTGCTGTTGATTTGACCTCTCTTTAGGCAAGGTTCAAAACCTGATGCAGGCAGCTAAAGAAAGTGCAGAGATCGGAAGACTGGCGTGACATGTGTCTATCCAGTTGATTGGACTGGTGCATGACCTTAAACAGTCCATTCATGCTTGAATCCCTTGATCGTGGCTGATATAAAACAGTTCTGCAAAGAAGAATGGGTTCCACAGTGAAGTGAAAGACTTATTGCCAGTTATTGCAAAACCTTGGTTGCAGTTGTTTCCACTAAGGGTGGCAAAATCAGTTATTAAACAAGGTTTAGTAGATTAGGAGTATTACTCTGACCGTTCTTCCTGTTAGTGTTGCTAATGTTTTTAGCCGGTATGTATCGATTGCCATGTGCTATATGCTTTTTTGTTTGTCTCGTTATGCAGTATTTACTTGTATACTTTTGTAGCCCTTTTGTATGTTTAGTCTCATCATACTTGTTTCTTTTATGCCCTAACCCTAACCCTTTAACATAAAGCTCTACTCCAAAATTTTCTCTTTCTCTTATTTCTTTTCATTCTTATTCCTTGAATCCCCTGATAGATGGATATAAACTAAAGAAACTTCTTCCTGTAAGTGTTTTGGTTGTAAATGTGAATGTGACACCTTCATGTTTGCTTGCAGAAACAGTCTCAAATGTCATACAGCACACCCACACACACACTGTCCACATAGTGAGGGCAAATTTTCCCAGTTACATTTGTAAATTAAAACGCTATACATATAACATGCGAGAATTAATTTGTTTTATATTCCTTGGTTACATTTTGTTGTAGCACACATTTAGAAGATTTAGAATGTATTTGTGCCTGCTACTCACCACTATTATATGCTTCAATTCATACATCTATTTGTGAGCCCATAAAACATGCATTGACTACCCATGTAAATTGTGTTCCCCACAATAAATTATATGCACACTTGCAAAAATACATAAATGCTGCTGGTCTCCGTGCTCCATGTCACCGGCATACTAATAGTGCTGTGCTAGGAAGCCAATAATGCCACCTCCATTATTTTTCCATTTAGCCATGATGTTGTGGAGGAAGTTAGAGTTGGTGAAATTGCCTTTCCCTGCTTTGCCTTTGCCTGATTCCCACCATCCTTGTTCTTACTCTCCTACTATTCTAGCAAGTATATAGAAAATGCCAGTGACCTGTACACACCTTTGGTTCAGTGGTCAATTTCTCAAGCTGCAGAGGCCACCAGCTGTAACTAGGTGGAGGGTGCGATAAGCCTCTGCAAACAGCACCTGAAGAGTTATCATTGCAGGTTTAAAGTCACTCATGTGAAAGCACTTCATTACCTCATAACAATGCCCCAGAAATTAACGTGAAGTGTTCTTCACGTTAATTTCTGGGGCATTGTTTTATTATATATATATATATATATATATATATATATATATATATATATACAGAACAATGCTATCTGCAGCTTGGAAAGTAGTAACTCCAGCTCCAGAGTGTGTATTTCCTAAGCAGATGGCATTTGTTCTCAGGATAAAAGGATCAGCTTTGGCTGCAATGCTTATAATCAGCTATGCATTCAAAAGTGTCCCAAAAATGTGGCTGTAAATTTCCATGCCGAAAAACGGTGTAAATCGTGTCTTTGCATGGCAACTTTATAAATTGAGAAAAACACGCAGTTACACGTGGTGACTGAAACTGTCACAATGTCTGTCTGGTTTAGGGTTTCATATGCCTGATCCTGCTCCCAGCTCAGATTTTTAAACAAAATTGTGAATGGCTGTCAACAGAATATAATGTCAGCATTTGTTTACCAATACATTTACAGTCTCTACTCTGAACATGTCCAAACCACCTCAATCTAGCCTCTCTGACTTTACCTCTAAAACATCAGAAATGGGATGTACTCATGCCTGATCCTATCCATTCTCGTCACTCTCAAAAAGAACCTCAACATCTTAAGTATGCTATCTCCAGCTCTGCCTCCTGTAATTTCTTCAGTGACACTGTCACCGCTGTATAGCATCGTTGATCTCACCACCGCCTCGGACAACTTTCTGTTAATTTTTGCTGATACTCTTATCACACAACGCCTGACACCTTCTTTCCTGCCTCCACGTGCCCCTTCTTCTCTTTTCCAGACTCTCAGTTGCTCTGAACCATTGACACTAAGTTCCTAAATTCCTGTATCTTCTTTACCTCTGCTCCCTGTGACCTCACCATTCCAACTGGTTCTCCTTCATTCACACACGTATTCTGTTTTGCTGCGGCTAACCTTCATTCCTCTGCTTTCCAGAGCACACCTCCACCTCTCTAGATTTTCCTCCACCTGCTCCTTGCTCTCTCCACAGATCACAATGTCATCCGTGAACATCATAGTCCATAGAAATTCCTAACCTAACCTCAGCCTGTCAATCACCAGAGCAAACTGGAAGGGGCTGAGAACCAATCTTTGATGCAGACCTACCTCCACCTTGAACTCCTCTGTCACGCCTACAGCACAACTCACCACTGTGTTACATGCCATGTACCAAATACAATGCCACAGCTCCTCTCTCAGCACCCTGTCATATGCTTTCTCTAGATCTACGAAGACAGTGCAACTCCCTTTGCCCATCTCTGCACTTCTCCATGAGTATCCTTAAAACCAATACTGCATCTGTTGTACTCTCTCTAGGCATGAAACCATATTGCTGCTCACAAATAATCAACTCTGCCTTTTGCCTAGCTTCCACTACTCTTTCAAGCAAATGTAATAGTATGGCTCATCATCTTTATTTCTCCGTAGTTGCCACAGCTCTGCACATCTCCTTAAGGTACTGGTGTCAATTCTTAAGAATTGACACCAGTACTTTTCTTTCTTTCGATTCCTTTGATTCCAAGATTGTGTTAAACACACTAGTCAGAAACTCTACTGCCCCCTCTGCTAAACACATACTTCCACAGGTATGTCTTCAGGACCAACTGCCTTACCACTTACCACTCTTCATCATCATGAATACCTTCCTCACTTCACCCTTGCTCATCTTTGCTTCTTTCTGCTCCACAACAGTCACCTCTTTTACTCTTTGGTCTCTTTCATTTCCCTCATTCATCAACTCTTTAAAGCAGGGGTCGGGAACCTATGGCTCACGAGCCAGGTGTGGCTCTTTTGATGATTGCATCTGGCTCCCAGATAAAACAAAATATTCGATTTTTCACTGCTCATGTCCTGTTCAGGGCTGCAGTTTGCTGCAGGTGCAATTGTCTGTTATTTTAATTGGATGACACTGGCCTACGTTGGCTGTTGTTCGGTAAACAGGTAAATACCCCCTTTTGAATCAGTCTGCTCAGTCATTAGCTCAAAGCTAACCCTTCGACAAAAGAAAAAAAGATGACGAGTATCGTACATTTCGGGACAAATGGACCAAAGAATCTGCCTTTGTGGAGAGAGCAGGTTCTGCGGTGTGTCTAATTTGCAATGACAAAATTGCATTGATGAAACGGTCGAATGTAAAGCGGCACTTCGACACGCGCCATGCTATCTTTGCATCAAAATGCCCTGCGGGAGACAGCAGAAAGAAAGCGTGCCAAGAGCTACTGAGCAGGGTGCAAGCTAGCCAGCAGCAACTCCGCGTATGGACCCGCCAAGGTCACTATAATTCCGCTAGCTTTGCTGGATCTTTAGCAATAGTGAGGAACAGAAAACCATTCACAGATGGTGAGTATGCTAAAATGTTCATGCTGGATGTAGCCAATGAACTTTAGTTTTAGTTGAATTCACTTTTAAAATATATTATATGGCTCTCACTAAAATAAATTTCCAAATTTTTTGCTTTCATGGCTCTTAGTCAAAAAGGTTCCCGACCCCTGCTTTAAAGTATTCTTTCCATCTTCCCATCAGACTCCTGGCATCTGCTGTTCCATCCTTCCCTCTTTGCCTCACCAAACTGTACAAATCCACCTGTCCAACCTATCTTACAACTCCTCATATAACTTTTGATTGGTCTTAGCCACCTCTACCTTCACCTTACACTGCATCTCCCTGTAACTTCATCTTTTCTCTTCAGTCCTCTTAATGTCCCACTTTCTCTTCATGCACACGTTGACTTCCTCATTCCACTACCAAGTCTCCTTGTCCACGTTTCACTTCCCTGATGACAGACTAAGTACCCTCTTACCTGTCTCCCTGATCACAGCTGTAGTTGTCCAGTCATCTGAAAACCGATCCGCAATAGAAGTTTTGTTGATGATTTGCATGTGAGGTTTGGCAAATATTTTAGGTCAGATGCCCTTCCAGGCACAACCCTCTGCATTTATCCAGCAGAAGATGACACTGAATTGTGCACCCTTGTGGTTGCATTACACCTTTGATGGATCTATGGTGGTGGTGCCTACCTTCAAGTACGAAATAAGTTATTTTTAGAGAAAAAAAATGATCAGATCGTCCCTGCAACTGGCATGAATGGTTTCGCATGTACAGTAGCTCTAGGTTAATTTGTAAGACCTCTTAAACTGGTTCATCCCTGTAGATCATGGTGACTTAATTTCAGACTTTCAACCAATCAGATTTCCTCATTTTGTGCTTACTAATGCACTATAACAGAAATAGGAGAGTTACTTGTAGTGGCTGTGGCTCAATAGGTAGAGCAGTTGACTGCCAATCGCAGGATTGGTGGTTCGATTCCCGGCTGCCACGTCACATGCCAAAGTGTCCTTGGGCAAGATACTGAACCCCTAGTTGCCCCCGGTGAGTCAGGTCAGCTGCATAGCAGCTCTGCCATCTGTGTGTGAATGTGTGTGTGAATGGGTGATTGAGACGCAGTGTAAAGCGCTTTGAGTACCAGCTAGGTAGAAAAGCGCTATATAAGTGCAGACCATTTACCATTTACTTGTATACCCAGTTTCATAGGTAAAAGAAACATTACCTCTACTTTGGGGTTCAACTGCATCATCACATAACATTAAAAGGTCACTGTATAAAATTTCCTCTACAATGGTCACTAACGATCTTCTCTTAGCATCAGACAACAGACTTCTCTCTATACTCTCTGTCTTGCTAGATCTTAGGGCTACATTTGACACTATAGATCACAACATTCTATTACACAGACTGGAACATGTCATTGTGGTTAAAGGAACTAGGCAGGTTTAAATCTAATCATATAGATTCCAGTATGTACATGTTAATGACGAGTCTCCATGCACACAAAAGTTAGCTACGGGGTTCCACAGAGTTCTGTGCTTGGGCTGATTCCGTTTTTATATATGTCCCCCCTTGGGCAGTATTTTTAGCAAACATTCTATGAATTTCCATTGCTATGCAGATGATACACAGCTATATTTATCTATAAAACCAGAAAAAACTAATCAATTAATCCAACTTCAAGCATGCTTAAAAGACATAAAGGCCTGGATGTCCTCTGATTTTCAAACAGAGGTTATTTAGTTTAGTCCGAAACCCTCATAAGACATGATGTCTAATCATTTTCTTAGCCTAGATGACATTACATTAGCCTCAAATAATACTGTGAGAAATCTTGGAGTTATCTTTGACCAGGACATCTCTTTTATTTGATACATAATAGAAATCTAGAGAACTGCCTTCTTCCACCTGCTTAAATAGCTTGGAGTTAATCCAAAACTCCAAGCTATTTAAGCAGCTTAGAGTTTTGGATGGAATTAGCAAATAAGAGATCATATTGGCTACATTAGCTTCTCTATTGGCTCCCTGTAAAATCCAGACGAGAGTATAAAACACTTCTCTTCACATATAAAGGATTTAATAATCAAGCTCCATCTTAAATATCTCATAGTTCCATGTTTTCTAAGCATAAAACTTCATTCTCAGAGTGCAGGTCTACCTGTACTTCCTAGAGTTTCCAAATGTAAAATGGGAGGCAGGGCTTTAGCTATCAAGCTTCTCTCCTGTGGAATGGTAAATGGTCTGCACTTATATAGCGCTTTTCTACGTAGCTGGTACTTAAAGCGCTTTACACTGCATCTCATTCACCCATTCACACGCACAAGGACACACACATTCACACACCGATGGCAGAGCTGCTATGCAGCTGACCTGACTCATACAGTGAGCTCCCCTTCTCATCTCTCCTCTCCATTCAATCGTTTATTTGGCGCTATATAAATAAAATAAAATTAAATTATTCCAGCCAGTGTGGTTAATGGATGGTTGAATAACTCCAGTTGTCATATATACACTGCTAGACTGTTACAAACTGACAAACTAACGAAGGAGAGGTGGACAAAGAAATTCAAAAAATAACAAATGGGTGAGGTGAAGTCCAGGATGATCTGACAAACAAAAGTCAGAGTCCAAAATGGAGTCCAATATGCAACAACATCCAACAAACCAGCAATGAGTGGAAGACTGAGGGGTGCTTATAAAGGCACAGAATAACAGGTGAAATGAGTCAGGTGAGTGAAGTGGAAGTCCATATACGGGCAAACAGGAAGTGGCAGGAGAACAAGGTGAGAGCAGGTGACAAACAAAATCAAAACCAACAGAGCGGGGACCAAAGGGAGTAACCGTAACATTAGACTGCTGCTGAAGTCTGTTCAGCCTGCCCTCAGTAAGAGAAATTGAAGACACAGAACACATAAATACATTTAACAGAATTTGACATTGAGCAGGACATCAATGTCAAATTAATTTACTTCATTCTGTAAAGTTCCCAGTGTAACAACCACCAACTGAGAAGTTACTAACATTTGGAAAGCAATACTAGAGGAAGCTGCAGGATTATGACAGGACAGATACAGGCTGTAACATTACTACAATAAAGCTGCTATTGTCCATGGATCAGAATGATTATTCTAACGTCATCATCACTTTACAAACTCTGTCCCACCACTGCTGCTTTCTGATGTGTAACTTGGTACTGAAGTAAAAACAAAAGCTTGAGAAAAAACAAAGACAGTGATTTTGTCGTATTTGGAATAACTCACTACTACTACTCTTATAAGCAGCACAGGTTTGATGTGCTAGGCATCACAGAGATTCTGTGGTAACAGCAGAAAGAACTACTCTTTGCCACAATGTTTAACACAAAGTCTCTAGGACATCCTGACTGTCTCACTGTGTAATTAGCCCAAACAGTTTGAGAGAAGCTAAGGTTGGTTAGCCGTTTAGCATTACTAAACAAGTAATGTGTCTACATTTAATAGGCTAACCCAGTAAACAAACAAACACTTTAAAATTATAACACAGCTTCAAACTTTAAATGAGACCCCAGGTTAAGTAACAGTCAGAATAATATAAGATAATAAGATATCAGTCTTTGAGCTTCAATCTTTTAGTGAATCCAGCAGGAATATAAATCCACAGTTTCACTTCATTCAGACTGGAGGAAAAAGAGAGATTCTGTGTTTGACTATATCTAAAATGTGAGCAGTGTCCGTGTGGTGTGCTCTGTTGCTACCATTTTGCCTTTTGCAGGGTGACTCTGCTGAGTCGAGGAAATGATCGGACTGGGAGTTTTTGTGAACGGTGTTAGGACAGAGCCTGAGATGGGACTGTGTGATGTCAACCTCAGTCTATGTCTACGACAATGTAAAGATTCAGCATTGTCCGGAAAACAGGAAAATGTGAAAAAAGGAGGAAGTGTACTTTTGACATATAAATGGACCAAAATAGGGATTTCGCATAATATAATCCCTTTAACAATCCAAATGTATCTTGCATATTTTAAAAGGTTTGTAGCTTTATAGTTTAGTTGCTTATTTGAATACTTTATTATTTTTCTTTATATGTATACATTATTTGTCTCAAAACGTAAAATAAAAACACATTTTGGAGATACTTGTAGAACAAACCACATGTGCTGGAGGACCACATGACAGAGGAGGGTTTACATGCAGGGACAAAGGGCTGAAGGTCACCAGAGCTGCTAAGCACATATACACACGGCACAAACACATGTCTAAAGCAGTCCTCTCAAACACACATATGATGCACACACACACACACACACACACACACACACAGACCCTTATGGTTGCAGAAAACCAATAAAATTGCAAATTTGCCATCATATTTTCACAATATCCTAAATAAACAGCCTAGCTTAACCCCCCACCTCTCTCTCTCTTTTTTCTCTCTCTCTGTCTCCACGACATTAAATATTAATCCATATATGACTGAGAAGAATCCAATCAGAGAAGAGCTGGCAACTCGGGAGGCATGAGCTGCTTCTATCTAGCTAAACAGCAAAGAGATTGTTTCCTCAGTACCCATCAACCAACATCAGAACCACCACTGCATCCATCTCCTTACATCTAAAGACAAATTCTCTACTTCATTGGACAAAAGTGTCCACAAACAGTTTGGTGTTCTGCTGTACAATAGACCAAATATGTTATGGAATAATTGCAACATTTTGGATGCTAAATGTAAATTTCACATGCATGTAATACAGCAGAGGAAGATTTACTCAATTGCCAGTATAGAAGAAGTGTAAGGGTAGTTTGGTTAGCCTGCTGCCAGCATAATTAAATAAATACAACTTTACTTCCAAACTGGTTACTGGTACTGATACTGGCAAATGTTATGTTATTTAATTCAGTCTGAATTCTCAAAAACAGTTCTACAATGGTGCCTCTTTGTGTGTTTTTATTTTTGTTAGTTTTTTTTTTGTTGTCAGAAGACAAAAGTTACCATGGATATTGTTTTGTTAGTATATGGCAACAGCTAGCCTGCTATTAGCTATGAGCCCTGCAGAACACAAGTCGGAACCAAGGAAGAAGACCTGAAATCCACCAGGAGCCTAGGAGGTGGAGGTGTGGAATAGGAGAAAAGTGGTTAGAAGAGCTGCTGCAAGGAGACATTGTGGACCAGACTGGACATGGCTGAAGGATTTCATTGCTGATGGACAGGCAAACAAGGCCCTGCTGCCATCTGTTTCTCGGTCTCCATCACTTCCAGCAAACCCTGGATAAAATCATACTGATCTGCTTAATTTTTCAACTTAAAGGCACTTGCCAATTAAGTGCTGTTGTTAAAAACTTTATCTGCAGTGTCTTACCTCTAAAATTGTATATTTATATTATGCTTTGTATATTATGCTATAGATCTACTCTGTATTTCTGTGCTTTTTGTCGGTTCCCTTCCAATAAAGAAAGGAAAACCTAAAGAGTTTTGCAGAAATAATTGAAACTGACAAAAGTAATAATAAATAAAAATTGCAACTAACTAATGAAACTGGCCTGGACAAAAATGATGGTACCCCTAGGAAAGATGCTACATAATTTGACCATAGGGACATGTTAAACTAATGTGTTTTCAGTAATTAGCATCACAGGTTTCTTCACACTGACAAAGTCAGTCGGTGAGTCTATTTAAAGGGTGAAAAGTGGTCACTGTGCTGTTCGTGGTGTGTACCACACTCAACATGAACCACAGAAAACTAATGAGAGAGTTGTCTAATGAGATTAGAAATAAAAATGGTAGACAAACAAGTTAAAAGTAAAGGCTGTAACTCCAAGCAGCTTGATGTTCCTGTGACTACAGTAGCACATATTATTCAGAGGTTTAAGGTCCATGGTACTGTAGCTAAACTCCCAGGACATGGCCATAAAGGGAAAATTGATAACAAATTGAAGAGACAGAAAATACAAACGGTAACTAAAGAAACCAGAACAACTTCCATAGAGATTAGAGCTGAAATCCAAGGTCAAGGTACATCAGAGTCAGATTAAGTCATCATTCACAGTTTAAGCAGTCCAAAACTGACTTAATAGAAGATGGTGCAGGGTACAATGAAATCTCAAGTCTTTTAAGGCATTCTGGAGCCAAACATGCTGCCCAGTGTCAGAAAGCTTGGTTTCTGTTACAGGTCATAGTCCTCCAACAAGATAATAACCCAAAACACAGCTAAAAAAACAAAAGAATGGCTAAGAACAAATCACTGGACAATTCTGTAGTGGCCTTCTATGAGTCCTGATCTAAATCACATTGAACATCTGTGGAAATAACTGAAACATGCAGCTGGAGCAGTTTGCTTGGACCAAGGAGTGGACCAAAATACCTGTCGACAGTTACAGAAATAATTGGATTGCCTCAAAAGGTTGCAACTAAATATTAAGTTAAGGGTACCGCAACTAACAGCAGGTGCCTCTGGATACATTTCTAGTTTGACTAAGGTAGCACACTTTTGCCAGTAAATGGAACTAAAACAGACATCAGGTTGAGTACCCTACTCTGACAGGTGATACGGTGTGCATCATCTGATTTAACATTTAGCAAAAAGCTTCTGGAAATATGTCAAATGGACAAGGGACTGGACAAACATGGACACAAATGGCTCTTATAAGAAGCCTATGCTGTTGTATATTTGCTATGAACTAATAACTTATAACTTATAAAAGCCCAACTAATTACTAACTACATTAAACTAATCTGCTCATTTGTTTTATTGAAAGGTCAGATAATAGATTTAAAGATTCAAAAATGTTTATTGTCATATGCACAGTGAAACAAGTTTCCCTGTGCAATGAAATTGATTTAGAATTTCAGGGCCTGCCCATAAAAATAATGTTTTTGTACAGATTACAATATGCTAATTTGTAATGTACAATAAATCAGCCTTTTTAATGCCATGTTTTCGAATGTGTTTGCCTACGTTTTCAAAATGATGAAAAAATGTGAAAAATGTTTTCACCTTTATATGTCTTTCAAGTATTTATACAATTTATCCAATTCAATTCAATAATCTATGATCAAGAATTGATTGTTGCAGCTGTAGTTTACATTTGGGGTGGCAATTACCTCAGTTGGTAGAGCAGTTGTCTATAAACCCCAGGTTATTTTGTCTTCCTGTATGTTTAGGTGTCCTTGGACAAGACCCTGAAACCCCACAGTAGTGCCGTCATCTACTGCAGCTGTGCAAACAACAATTGTACAACAAGTATTTCATTATCATCATAATACAATGTGAAAAGTGAGTTTAAAAACTTTAGAACCTTACAAGTCTATAGTTAGGCAAACAATCTACAATCGACTTAGATGATGATCAGATCACACTTTATGACAAATGAATGCAGAAAATCATTACATTCCAAATGGTTCACATACTTTTTCTTGCCACCGTATGTGGCAAACTATATAGCTGAATTTAAATTCCAATCTCAAATGGCAAATCCTTTAACCTGTTGTAGCATTGTGTAAAACAGAGAAACACTATTTCTGCTAAATGTTTCAAATCCAGGAAAAAAAAAACATTCAAGTTTTGAACCTTAACAAGTTTAACTCACAATTACAATGGCTCAGAGATAAAAATGTTGCACTGAACTCTGTAATCTACAGAGTTACCTCAAATGTATTCATGCATCATCATGCTAACACCTGTTACTAGACAGTTCCTGTTCAGCATTTGCATGTTTTGGGCATTTCTGTGGATGGTAATAGCAGTTGTGTATGTGTGTTAACAGGGAAAGAAAATAAATAAATTAAACGAAATGCCTCTGATGCAGAAATCAAGGCTGATGGATTTGGTTAAAAATAGCTCAGGAGCACCTTATCCTCCAAGTTGTGTTCTTTTCCTCCATCCCTCTGCCTTTCTTTCCTCACTCTGCAATATTGTGACACCACAAGAGGCAGCAGAGGTACACGCTACAATAACTGCAGCTTCTTGGGTCACTTTTATTAGGTGGAGCAGTCACTTATTAAATTTAATAAATTAGAATATTAAGCAATCACACATACATTATGAAAAATACAAGATAAGGAAATACAAAGCATAGCAGAAACAAATAATATATGGATAAAGATAAATATATAAGAAAATAAACTGAATAAATACAAAGTAAACAAAATGCAAAGAAACAAAGATAGAAAGATAGAAAAGTACACACTGCATATTTATAAACTGCTGAAAAACAATCACACACACACACACACATTAATTTAAAAACACTGAACTAAAAGGGAAAACTGTGCTATAAGTAGATATAAAATATATAAGTTGCATCATCATTAAGTCCATCAGGAATGACTCATCCTGACCATAACCCAGTGATAGTATAATAATAGTATAGTATAATAATTTATAAATATAAATATTAAAATCTAATTATTTTTAAATATTAAAATAATAATATAATCACAAATACAGTATTTTCTTTTTAGAAAACATAATAACAAAATGATAACATGATAACAAAATACAATTTTAGAAATATTTGCAAATTTATCTACCCTCTATTTCATTTCTTCACCTTCACTTTTGAAAAGGACACACCTTTCTGTAGAAGGCCTCTCACCTGACAATGCCATTTATCAAATTTATCCAATCCAGTTCAGTTGTCTATAAATCCCAGGTTACTGTGTCTTCCTATATGTTGTAGAAGAATGGCAGGAAATTCCTTCAATTCCCTCAGTCCAGGTGTCAAAAGCATGTCAAGTCATACAGTACCTTAACAGACTCTAGCAGTTTCAAAACAACATGACCAATGACAAATCAAGAACAATTAACTAGGTAAATATTACACTAAAAATGTTTTTAGATGTCATGCTAGCTGGTATCTAGGGCTTGACATTAACACTTGCCAACTTGCTAAATGCAGGTGGTTTTTCAGCAGTGGCT
Organism: Anabas testudineus; assembly: GCF_900324465.2. Taxonomy (NCBI): domain Eukaryota; kingdom Metazoa; phylum Chordata; class Actinopteri; order Anabantiformes; family Anabantidae; genus Anabas; species Anabas testudineus. The sequence goes on along the minus strand of NC_046622.1, from coordinate 25,343,653 downwards.
AGTAACTCACTAACTCACTAGTAAGTCACTTCCACTAATCACTGGGTTGAATTAATTTATGTCACACAGGAAAGCTTTTATGTGGTATACTATATGGCCATTTTCAGCACACATATTAACCTGTTTACACCGATGTGTGTGTCATTAAACACCAATTTAGTTAAGGGTTGACTTGTCCCATAGACAGGAATGATGATGAGATTCTTTCTGCGAGCAAGAGAGAAACTCCCTCCAGTCTAATGACTAAGGTTTTAAAAGAGGAAGCTATTATTTTAGACATGAACGCAGGACTTGGTCTCAGAATGGCCAAACTCCCGTCCTCTCTGATAATGAGACAGGAGGACTATAAAATTATAAAATGTATAAATGATGTCAATAAGTTGTCCACGTCACTAAAACAAACATATACTGTAGAAATTAGTTATTATAAATAACCTCTTAGAATGGACACTTTTAAAAGCTTGTTTAACATTGTTTGTTCTTAGCTAAATTAAACCTTTATACATTGCTGACTGGTGTTGGGCCAGTATGGCCCTAATCTACTAAAGGTTTGTGCATATCAGATGCAAACTTGATAACACCAGTAAAAAAAATGACACAAATTGATCTACTAAAGGTGCACAATGAAGGCTGCATCTTTAAAATGAACAAAATAGTGCACACTGTGTATTTTGTACCTTTGCCATCATAAATATGCAAAGTGACATGTTTAGCGAGTGTGCAAATTGATTTTACCCTCTCTCTCTCACACTCTGTCCATCCTTATTTTCTCGGTCTTTCCCTCCAACAGCAAAGTTTTCCTTTACTTCTTCTCTTCTACCCTCTTCACATGTCCAACTCCATAGCTCTACTTGTTATTTTACATGCTTGCTATGGACACCTCATCTACACTTTAAAAATCACTGACACACACACACACACACACACACACACACACACACACACACACACACACACACACACACACATCATGCACACAAGCTTATTTAGTGACATACTAAGAGCTCCCTCCCCTCCTCCATGATGGACTGGGATTGTTTCTGACTGTCACAGTGTGTGATTGCGACCTCTGTTTGACCTGCTGGGAATATATGGCATCCCTGGGTTATCTACATAATGCACAGGGAGAGAGGTGAAGGAAGCCATCTGAGAACAAGAGAGGAGGGTGAGCATGGGGTGTGGAAAGGAGAGGGAGAGGGACAAAAAAAAGACTGGATGAGAAGATATTGCTGGGGACAGAGTTGGATTAGATGGACAATAGTGTTAGCTATATGATTGGAGCAAATATTACTCTTTATTGGAAGCAAGAAAAATGCCTAGTATGTGTACTTAAAGACTGTGAGGACCACTTTCAGGTTTATACCATGAAATTAAGGACATTTACATATCCAAAGTACTTACAACCGAGATATACAAGATACAAGGCAAAGAACCACTTACACTGTTCAGCCGCACTGGGCATTGTAGCTAGTCCTAAATCTTGGTTTTAAGGTTAATATTAGGGTGTGTTTATTCAGTTTTTATATCACAAAGATATCTTGTTTGACAAAGACAAGACAGAGGTTATTTAATTTGGTCCTTAAAAATCTCAGACACTATGTCTAATCACATTCTTACCCTAGATGAGCACTGGCCTCAAGTAACACTGTGATAAATCTCAGAGTTGTCTTTGACAAGGTTATCTCGTTTACTTCATATATAACAGTAATATGTAGAACTGCCTTTTATATATTAACAATATTGCTAGGAGCACACTGTCCCAAAGAACATTTTAACTGATATGGACTGGGTGATGTGCTAAGAACAAAAGGATGCCAGATCATTTGATGGTATTAAACTCATCAACCTACAGAGGGATGAATTTAAAAGACACCCTGAAAATCTAAGTGGAAAAATTATGCAGCAGGTTAGTCCATTTTACTCAGATGTCATTCCAGAAACTCAAAATGGTACTTAGTAGTTTGTTTGGCCCCCACTTGCTTGTATGCATGCCTGATAATATCGGGACATGCTCCTAACGAGACAATGATGCCCAGGGGTATCTCCTCCCAGATCTGGTACAAGGCATCACTTGGCTCCTGGACTGTCTGAGGTGCAACCTGGTGGCATTGTATGAACCAAAACATCATGTCCCAGAGGTGTTCTATTGGATTTAGGTCAGGCGAGTTTGGGGGTCAGTCAGTGGTATCAGTTCCTTCATCCTCCAGGAACTGCCAGCAACCTCATCACATGAGGCTGGACATTGTTGTTACTAGGAGCAACCCAAGACCCACTGCATCAGTGTAGAGTCTGACGGTTGGTACCAAGAATTTCATCTCGATACCTAATGGCACTCAGGGTGCTGTTGTCTAGCCTGTAGAGGTCTGTGTGTCCCTCCAAGGATATGCCTCCCCAGACCATCACTGACCCACCAATGAACGGTGCTAAACAATGTTACAGGCAGCATAATGCTGCCCACAGCTTCTTCAGACCTCTCATGTCTGTCACATATGTTCAGGGTGAACCTACTCTCATCTGTGATAATCACAGGGGAATGGTGGCAAACCTGCCGATTCTAGTTTTCTATGGCAAATGCCATGGCAGTGAGCACAGGGCCCACAAGAGGACATCTGGCCCTCAGGTCAACCTCATGAAGTCTGTTTCTGATTGTTTGGATAGAGACATTCACACCAGTGGCCTGCTGGAGGTCATTTTGTAGGGCTCTGACAGTGCTCATCTTGTTCCTCCTAACAAAAAGAGGAAGATACCGGTCCTGTTGATGGGTTAACAACGTTCCATGTCCCTGTCCAGCTATCCTAGAGTGCCTGTCTCCTGGAATGTTCTGACAATGGCCACTGTTTGCCCAATGGCATGCGTGTGGAGATTGGCTACTATGAAGTCGGTCTTGGCCTCGGCGGACGTCAGAAGCCGTTTCTAGGAGGTCTTGACTCAAAGCTTGATAGTCCAGGAATGGAACAAGTCTGCCTGCAATTAACTAACTGGACTCCACATTAACTTAAAGACATTAACTGTTATACTGGACTGCCTGCTGCCTACACAGCATGTAATCACCCATATGAGGATGGGTTCCCTGTTGAGTCTGGTTCCTCTCAAGGTTTCTTTCTGTAGCCTTCTCAGGGAGTTTTTCCTTGCCTTGGACAATCTGATTATTATGATTCATACACATTTACTGTTCATGTACTGTTCTTTGGTTGTGTAAAAAGTACTGTGCAAAAGTTTTAGGCACCATTACATTTTTCTTTGGTTTGGCAGTGCTATTATAACTATATACCTATTTATATTGTAGTTACTTTATTAGAATACAGCTAGTGAGGAAATATAGGAAATATGTTCACAGTGATAAAAACACAAAAATATCAGAATAAACATGTTTGTTTTAACATTATGTTGGCTAAAGTGACACATAATAAGTGTAACCTCTGTAGAGGAATCTGGAAAGGTCAAGGACAAAAACAGAAATGTTTTTTGTGGAAAGGCAAAAGCCAAAAAATCATTTTTTGTGTTTCTAATGTAAAAAAAAGATAAATAAATACTGGTCAACAAAGCAAATGGTGCCTAAGACGTTTGCACAGTATTGTATAAAAAAACACACTCACACTTTTACTCATACTGAGTGGAATATTCTCAGCAGCATGTACTCAGCCATTCACCAAGCTGTTTGAATGAGCTGGCCTGCGCTTGACAAGCTGCACACTCACAATAAATATTCCCTGTGGGGGAACATGTGCAGTCACGCCAGGGTAATGCTGAAATTAGTTCATTTTAATTCAAAGTTTAAGGCAGACTGATGGCAGAGCCGGCTGTCTGTCGCTGTTCTTGGTGAGGAAATTACCTGTAGACAGTAAAGTGAAACACACCTACTTACCTACTTATGATTTGCAGAATAGAGAATGAAGAGTCTGACATAATTCTGGTAAATTCTATCTATAGCGATCAGTAAAATCAACAGAATGTTTTCCTGAAAAGCTAAACATTGTTTTTTCAAATGATGCTGATTGGTAGGATTTTGATGAACAGTTGGAACAGGTCACACAATGATGTTAGTAGTAATTCTAAGAACGGTGGAAAATATAACAGTACTAAACTCATCATTACAGTAACATGATGAAGCCTAACCATTTGATATACTTAATTTTTTATGCTGTATTCACAGCATGTGTTATTGTGTAAGTATATTATGTTAGAATGTATTAAATTTTTAAGTTATATTTTGTCTGGGAAATTCAGGTGGAATCAATGTACAGTATTAAAGTTGGTGCTTGCAAGTACTTGTACTCTGTCAAAGCACTGAATGCTCTACAAAATGTGTCACAAATTATTTTTTTAAAATTATTTATGAGTCAATATTTTTCTTTAATTCTTAAAATGAGTATCTCCTAACGATTAGTAACCAAACAAACATAATAAGCCAATTTTAGGATCCACAGTGACTGACTTGTTCAATTATGTCCCTGCTGACAAATCACTAGAACAGGGTCACTCATGACCCTTCAAGTTTCAAGACCTCTTTCTTGCCCTCTCTACATACTAGATGTGAAGTTATACATTAATAGAATCACTGTAATGTAGGGAATTGCCATAGTTACAATACGGTTCACTAAGGCACACTAACCTACAGTACAAGTAGGCGAATAGATGGTTGCAAGTTGGGGGCAAGTGCTGAACAAAGTCAATGTACTGTAGGGATCAGGCCAAGGTATATCATTTCCCTGAACTTAACCCTAGCCAACTCATTTTTGTGGCTAAACATAAGCTAAACATGGTAAAATAATGCATAATGATAAATAACCTTGATGATGAAAAATAACCTTGCTGATCTGCATTTATCATTTATAACCATTATCATCAGTGTTGATTTTAAAAAAAGTATTTGTTTAGAAAAAAATAATGGAACTGAAATCATGGCAAAATCTATGTTGTGCACATCATGACAAATAAGGAACAGGCAACATCTGTGACTTTTTATGAAAGCACTGAAAGTTGTTATCTTATTTGCCTATATCAGTGTGAACATGCAAATCCTCTCTGCATCAGAGCATCTTTCACATTTTTCTTCAAGTTTTGCAAATCCGCAACCACAAAACTTTGTACCGGATCAGCCCTTATCTCTGACATAGCCATAGTCTATGCAAAACTAAACACACATATTTAATATATATAAACCTAGAGACAACTACCACAATGAAGAAAAGGTAATTCTGCCAAATCACACTGCTGAAGGACCATATTAGATTTAGTAGTCAGTATTGTTCTAAAATGGCCTTGAAAAAGTCCAGACCTGCATTTGTCACTGTATCACAAAACAAAAAACTGTAACTACTTTCCATCTTTGATCTAAATATTTATAACACAAGTCAGTATCTGTCTCTCAGGTATTTTGCTCTTTTAATACCTTAATATATGATGCACTATGACATATTCTGTAAAGCAGGAGGTATTAGTGTGCCCACTAAAAGCCGCAGGTCATTGATTATCTTCAAACATTGCACAATGATGCATAATCCTTCCCTATAATACCCTCTTCATAATCATCATGACAACTGGCAGCTCCCCACACAAATAAAACAGACGTGGAAAACAGATAAAAACACAGGCGTTTAAGAAGTGGCCCATTATGACACATTCCCTCGACTTTCTTTTTAATGATGGCAAACAATCACTTATCCAGATGGCCAAAGATGTAGAGGGGCAGCTGGCTTTGTCCACAAACATACACACATTCACACACACACATAAAAATACACTTTCAGAGAGACACACAAAAGTACATAAATTTGAACGCAGAAAGCACGCGCTCTGATGCATGCACACAAACTGACACACATACACAGTCATAAACATCTGTTGTGTTGTATGCGCAGGTATCCCGCCATGCTGCCTATAGCAGCAGCAAGTGCACAGATGAGGCCTACAGCTGCTCAATGGTTCCCAGTGAGAAAATAGCACCGCTGTGATGGATAAGGTAGAATTCTTCCAATTGACAGTTAGTGAGGAAACAGATGGTTTATTTTCTGGCATTTATCACGTCTTTATGACCAACAGACGATAACATCACAGCAAAAGAGAGACTTTATTTAAGCATTTTACAAATTTCATAGTATAGTACATTCAAGCTCTAGAACAAAGACTAATGGTGTTTTTTACACCATAGTGCGTTTGCTTTGGTCCGAATCAGTGGATGAGTTTGTAAACTTGGAGCATTTTCCTCTTGGTAGGGTTTCTTTTCACACTGAGAAAAATCCAGGAGTACAAAAATGCTATTGTAAAATCACGCTAGAGATGATTTCACAATGAATGCTTATTGTTGGTCATCTCATTGATGTTTGTTTTTTTACACTACATCACCTGCATAGTCATCGAACCTGATGTCTGTGAGGCATTTCACCTCCTCACGTCTCCAAGTTTGTCCGCGATTAATCAGACAGCATGTTTTTCGTGGACAAACAAAGAAATTGCACACTACACAAAGCCCTCAAATCATGTGATTCATAGCGTTTGCTCCCGTTCAGTATGCTTTCCCACCAGGAGGACCACACCAGAGTTTGCTAGATAATGCAGATAGAGGCCACATCTTTTTGGGGGTCTTGGTGCGGTTCTTTTGGTGCGCACTTGGATTGTTTGCACAAGAATTTACATGAATTGTTTCACATTGTTGCTTGGATTTACCACCTTTCGTTACACCCAGGACCTTGCCTCTGTTTTTTCAGACTGTTCCAACAGCTTGTGAGTAGTTTTCCTGCCTTTGCAGTAATTTGTTGTTAGTTAGTATGTTAGGTAGTATTTTGCCTTTGCCTGCTTTTTGCAGTGATTTTCTGTTTGTTACTTTGTATTTCTAGTTAGTATATTAGAAATTGGTGAGTTTGTTTGTATTTTGTCTGCATCAGAGCAGTTTTTTTTTTTTGTTGGTACTTATTATTACCTGTATTTATGGTTAGAGTGTTACGTTTGTATTTACCGGTGTTACAGTAGTTTTCTTTTGTTGCTACTTTGTATTTTGGGTTTGCAAGTTTGTATTTAGTTTGTTTTCCAGGTTGCGTGGTCACTTGTTTGTTCATTCTTTTGACACTTTGTTCTTCACCGTGTCTCAGGTCTTTAAATTGTCACTTGGTTCTCTCATTTAGTTTTTGTTGTAGTGTCCATTTGATTTCCCTTGTTTCGTTGGTTCCCCGTGTCCTCTGTTTTAAGACCGGGCAGTAAATAAAATTCTTTTGTTTGTTCATCTCGTCTAGCTCGTTTGTTAGTTCACACACACTCACTAAAAAGCATTCATGAATCCTGGATTATATGGATTCTTGTGGAATGCATTACAAATAACCAATTTGTTACGGGAAGAAGAAAAATGAAACGTGGAAGTAACATATCTTTATTCTGATTGGCCTAACAGCACAGTCATCTAGAAGTCTTTATATATTTCCTTCAGTATCTGTCCTCATCATTACATTTCTAAATATCTTTAAATCTTCACGTGTGTCACAGGATGCATGTTTCTCTCAGCACCCGTGTGTGTGTGTGTGTGTGTGTGTGTGTGTGTGTGTGTGTGCAGGTGTAAGTGTTTGCATATGTCATATGTCCTGACCTCCTGGAGTTTCCATTACGCCTGTGACTATTCTATAAAATGGAGGTGATATAAGGTGCCATTTTTCCTATCCTGCCTCATTCAAAATGCATCATTTTCTCACAAATGACACCTGCATGATGTTTCAGGAGAAAACAAAAACTGCAGGATTACTTGCTGTTTCCTGCTTTTGTAAAGTTTAAACTGCAATGAACACAGGCAGCAACATATGAATAAATAGGCAGTAACTGCCTCACATATAGCCCTTCTAGCCAAATCTTACTGGGGAGAAAATATAGAGCTTAGATAGAACTTTACTTTGTATTCTGACCAGTGCAATAATAATACATCACATGAAAAAAGAAAATTGGATGAAGTTGAGGTAACTGTGACCTTTGGCCGCCAAAATCTAAACAATTGATCACTAAGTCCAAGTGGACAGTTGTGGCAAAGTATTTCTCTCAATGAATTCCTGACACGAGTTTGGATTGAATGAAGGTACTACGAAGGTACTAGAACCTTGACCTTTAGCCACCAATAATAAATGAGTTTATAATTGACTCCAATTGGACAGTTGTACCAAATCTGAAAACAAATTTCCAAGCATTTTTTACATAGCACATTTACATTTACTTTTCACCACCAAAATCTAATAATATAATCAAATCCCAAGGATTCACAAAAGTTGAAAATATAATGTTTACAAATCACTCATAGTTATGGTGTGTAACAGTCACAACTTAAAGATCATTTGACCCAAGTTTGGTCCTGATTTTGTTCCCTAGCATGCCAACATCTCAAGTCTCATCACATGACTCCATGTGAACATCTCATGAGTTCATGATACATCTGAATTTTAAAGTCTAAATAAATTACAATAAAACATCATCGGAAACAGACATCACAGCAGATGACAGTTCAGAGGAAAGGATGTCATATGTCTCTAAAAACCCTGTTGCCTCCTTGTATCTTTTCCTTGCATCACAACATCTTTAATAGGAGGGACAAAGACGCAAAGAAACATTGTTGCAATTAAAGGAAATGAGATCCACCTTTAGAATTACTAGGCAGAGCAGTCAGTGAATAAACAGGGTCCTACATGCCAGCATCAACTGAAGGTGGTAGGCTGAGTTTGAGCTGAAGAGTGGAGATGAGAAGCCCCTGGACCTGGAGGGGATGGCTGAGAGGTAGGTACAAGGTGGTGGCGAGTACTGGCAACAAGATAGCGGCCTCCAGAGTTGGCACCTGCCATGTAGTTTTCAGAGAGTTGGGAATGGCAAAGACAAGCACACATCCAAAACATTCACACACACACAGACGCGTCAGTAACACATAACCCGCAGATTCAAAACACAATCCTCTTCACAGGCAGTCAGAGAGAGAGTAATTTACGTCCAGAAGGAAAGGTCCAAACACAGAACAGAGATCAAGAGCCAGAGAAGATAGTCAAAGGAGCCATAGGCCAGAAGAAACAATATTAGAGGTCCGGACAGGCAGGAATAGGCGCTGGCAGAAACCACACACAGTAAAATAAAGAACAGTTGCTTCTGTTGAAGAGGGCAGACAATTTGGCAAACTGAATGTGAGTGGAGAGCTGCTTATATATTGGTGAAACCAATTTAGCTAATTCGGAAGTGCAGAGAAACTTAAAATAAAAGCTGAAGTGAGCATGAAAAGAATTAGGTGGCCATATAGATGGATGAACAGACAACCAAAAAACAAATACTCTGGCCCTTGTGATTGCTGGCATACTGGCATAGAAATTACTGTTTCAGTATTCATTAAATTTAAATAATCTATCTATCTATCTATCTATCTATCTATCTATCTATCTATCTATTTTTTTATTGTATTGATTTGTTATTTATTTGTATTTGTTGGTGTGAATCCTTTCTGCTTGTGGTTCTTTTCCTTTCTAGATTCAAGATTCTAAATAAAAACAAACTTTATTAATAAGTAGCTGTAACAATGCAAGGCTCTTTGAACCATGAGGAGCCCAGGACCCACTGCACCTGTGTAGGGTCTGATTGTTTAATCTGACACATTCACATACATGGCCTGCTGGTTGTGCTGATCATGACGGGTTAAGAACCTTCTACAGGCCTGCCCAGCTCTCCTAGGGTAACTGTCTGTCTACTGGAATATCCTCCATGCTCCTAAGACTGTCCTGGGAGACACAGCAAATATTCTTGCAATGGCACATATCACATATTGATGTGCCATCCTGGAGGAGTTGGACTGCCTGTGCAACCTCTGCAGGGTCCAGGTATCATGTTGTGCTACCAGTAGTGACAATGACCTTAGCCAAAAGCAAAATTAGCGAAACAGCCTGAAAAGATAAGGAGGGAAAATGTTGTACCTGTAAAACCATTCCTGTTTTGGGGATCATCTGATTGTTGCCCCTCTAGATCACCTGTTGTAAGTTTCAGTAATACCAAAGCATCTAACACTGATTAACCACCTCCTTAACTGACTTCATGCTATACTCTGATTAAACAGTGTTCCTTTATTTTTTTTCAATGGGGTACATCACTACGATAATTTTGTTAACATCATCAGATTATTTCTGTTCAATTTAGGAAAAATGTTTTCTTCTTTCAGAACTTTACAGAGGTGTAAAATGATCTGTTTTCAAACATTGTGAAGTATTTTGGCATCTAATAATCATTGATTTTTTACAGATTAGGTTATGTGTTATGTTAAAAACAACAGAACAGAATAAATCTAGAATGTAGCAAAAAAAATGGAATAGATAGCATAACAGTAATAGTAAAGACATACAATAAGGGAAGTGAAATACATCTGTGAATCACACTTACTCAGATGTAAGCAACTGGTTTTCATAAAATCAATTAATCTTTAGTTCCCTGATCAGAACAAGGCTCTGGTGAGGAGTTAATGACACCCGATTACGCCAATTGGAACTCACTAAAATTAATGTAGAATCGGTGTGTAACTTTGCAAAAATTATGTCAGACTCCATCATTTTCTCTGGACCCCTTCCCAATCTGACCAGTGACGACATGTTAAGCCGCATGTTGTCATTTAACTGCTGGCTGTTAAGTGGTGTCCTGCAAATAATGTGGGCTACACAGACAACTGGAAAACTTTTTGGAGAAAACCTGGGTTGATTAGAAGAGACGGCATTTAACCCACTTTAGATGGTGCATCTCTACTCTTTAGAAATATGGTAACCTAAACCCTGACATCTCAGAGGCGAGCCCAGGACTCAGACACACACTCTTACATGCCTCTCTGCAGCTTCCTTACAGCCGTCACCCCCCTGAAACTACACAAACCCCATAGAGACAGTGTCTGCTCCCTCCTCCTGTCCCATACTCTGAGTTTTTAACTGAATTCTCAGACTTTCTATCTGATTTAGTTCTTGGTGCAGATAAAGTCATTATCGTGGGTGACTTTAATACCCATGTAGATTCAAGATTCAAGATTCAAAAAACGTTATTAATCCCAGAGGGAAATTGTTTTATGTTGATGATAACTGCCTCAACACTGCATTTAATTCACAATTAGATGCCATTGGTTTTACCCCAAATGTAAATAAACCCACTCCCTGATTTAATCAAAACCTTAATCTTCTTTTGACATACGTTGTTGAAATTGATCATTTAATAGTTTTTCCCCAAAACCCCCTTTTATCTGACCATTTTAAAATAACATTTGAATTTGCAGTACCAAACTTCACCTAAGAAATAAGATTCACTACAGTTGATGTTTATGTGAAAATGCTGTTGACAAATTTAAGGAACTGATTCCATCTTTTATTTTCATGTACTAACACAGAGAAGAGCAGTCATCCTAATGTTACTCCAGGACAAGTTGCCTATCTTGCTGATAATACTGCAGCCTCACTTCGAACAATACTCAATACTATTGCTCCTCTGAAAAAGAAGCTAGTGAATCAGAATCAGCTACAAATCCGTAGCTTAAAGCAGACATCACAGAAGCTGGAAAGGAGGTGGTGTTCCACCAATTTAGATCTTGCCTAGCCTGGGAAGATAGTTTAATAATATATAAAAAAGCCCTCCGTAAAACTAGAACCACAAATTACTCCTCATTAATAGAGGCAAATAAGAACAACACCAGGTTTCTTTTGAGCATTGTAGCCAGGCTGACAAACAGCCATAGTTCTGTCGAGCCTAGTATCCCCTTAACTTTTAGCAGCAATTATTTCATGAATTTCTTTATAAATAAAATCATAACTATTAGAGAAAAAATGTATAAGATACTCCCTGCATACAACATGGATGGTCTCGTATGCACAACAGCTCTAGACTCACTTGAAATTTCAGTAATTAATTCCTCTAAACCATCAACATGTCTCTTAGACCCCATCCCAAGTAGACTCCTCAAAGATGTCTTACCTTGTCTCAGCACGTCGATATTAGATCAGATCAATCTATCTACAAATAGGCTACATACCACTGGCTTTTAAGGTTACTGTAGTCAAGCCCCTACTCAAAAAGCCCTCTCTGGGCTCAGGGGTTTTAGTGAACTATAGACCAATATGCAATCTGCCCTTTATCTCCAAAATTCTTGAAAAGTTAGTTTCTAAGCAATTATGTAACCACCTAAGCAGGAATAACTTGTATGAAGATTTCCAGTCGAGATTTAGAGTACATCATAGTACAGAAACAGCACTGGTAAAGGTCACTAACGATCTTCTATTAGCATCAGACAATGGACTACTCTTTATACTCCTCTTGTTAGATCTTAGTGCTGCATTCAACACTATAGATGACATTTGATTGCACAGACCGGAACATGCCAACAAGATTAAAGAAACAGCACTGGGATGGTTTAAATTGTATCTATCAGATAGACTGTACATGTTAATGATGAGTCTTCCATGCACAGCAAAGTTAGCTATGGAGTTCCACAGGGACCGATCTTTTCACTCTATGTATGCCCCCCCAAGGCAATATTATTAGGAAACACTATAAATTTACATTGCTATGCAGATGATACCCAGCTATACTTACCTATGAAACCAGAAGAAACTAATCAATTAATCAAACTTCAAGTATGCTTAAAAGACATAAAAGCCTAGTTGTCCTCCAATTCCCTTCTCCTAAATTCAGACAAGACAGAGGTTATTTTGTTTGGTCCTAAAAATATCAGAGGCACGTATGTCTCATGATCTTTCATACCGTAGAGCTCTACAGTGGTGTGAAAAAGAGTTTATACCCTCACTGATTTTTTATTTTTTTGCATGTTTGTCACACTTTAATGTTTCTGATCATCAAACGAATGTAATTATTAGTAAAAGATAACACAAGTAAACACATCATGCAGTTTTTAAATGAAATTTTTTATTATTAAGGGTAAAAATAAATTAAAAACTACATTGCCCTGTGTGAAAAAGTGTTTGCCCCCTAAACCTAATAACTGGTTGGGCCACCCTTAGCAGCAACAACTGCAATCAAGCGTTTTCAATAACTTGCAATGAGTCTGATACAGCGCTGTGGAGAAAGTTTGGCCCATTCATCTTTGCAGAATTGTTGTAATTCAGCCACATTGGAGGGTTTTCGAGCATGAACCGCCTTTAAAGGTCTCGCCACAGCATCTCAATTGGATTCGGACATTCTCCTTCAGGATATTTTGGTACGCAGCAGAATACATGGTTCCATTTATTACAGCAAGTCTTCCAGGTCCTGACGCAGCAAAACAGGCCCAGACCATCACACTACCACCGTCTCGTCAGTCCACAGAGAATTGTCCCAAAAGTCTTGAGGATCATCAAGATGTTTTTTGGCAAAACTGAGACGAACCTTTATGTTCTTTTTGCTCAGCAGTGGTTTTCATCCTGGAACTCGCCATGCAAACCATTTTTGCCAAGTCTCTGTCTTATGGTGGAGTCATGAACACTCACCTTAATTGAGGCAAGTGAGGCTTGCAGTTCTTTGGATGTTGTTGTGGGGTCTTTTGTGACCTCTTGGATTAGTTGTCGCTGCGCTCTTGGGGTAATTTTGATCTTTTAGTCTACTTCACTTTGTCAGACAGGTCCTTTTTAAGTGATTTCTTGATTGCAAACCAGTATGGCAGCAATCAGGCCTGGGTGCAGCTAGAGAAATTGAGCTAAGGTGTGATGAAGTTAAGTTTTATTTTAACTTGGGGGCGGGACACTTTTTCACACAGGGCAATGTAGTTTTTGATTTATTTTTACCATTAATAATAAAAATTCATGAATTCATTTAAAAACTACATGATGTGTTTACTTATGTTATCTTTGACTAATAATGAAATTCGTTTGATGACTGCGACAAACATGCAAAAGAATAAGATATCAGTAAGGGGGCAAACTCTTTTTCACACCACTGTACGTTACAAATGGTTCAGAAGACTCTGAACTATCTTTAGTTATCCTGCTATAGGTTAGTCTGCTTGGGGCCCTATTGATACACTGAGCTCCTCTCCTCTCTCCACTATTAATTTAAATGCTACCATTGCATGTCATTAACTTAGTTTTGCTTCTGCCTCTCTGTCTCCCGCTCTCTCTGTAATTTTCTGCAGGTTTTCTCGGCCTGGAGCTGTATATCTCCAGAATCCAGTTGATCTGCCCAATGTTTTTATTGCTTGTTGTCGTTGTTTTTGTTCAATTCAATTCAATTCAATTCAATTCAATTCAATTCAATTTTATTTGTAGAGCACTTTTTAGAATTGACATTATCACAAAGCAGCTTTACACAACCAAAGAACAGTACATGAACAGTGAATGTCTATGAATCATGCAATCAGATTGTCCCTGATGAGCAAGCCGGGGGCGACGGTGGCAAGGAAAAACTCCCTGAGAAGGCAACAGGAAGAAACCTTGAGAGGAACCAGACTCAACAGGATACCCATCCTCATATGGATGATTACATGCTATGTAGGCAGCAGGCAGTCCAGTATAACAGTTAATGTCTTTAAGTTAATGTGGAGTCCAGTTAGTTAATTGCAGGCAGACTTGTTCCATTCCTGGACTATTGAGCATTGAGTCGAGAGTCAGCAGCAGACGTCCGCCAAGGCCAAGACCGTGAAGTGAAGACCGTCTTCATAGTAGTAGTGTTTTTGTTGCCTGCGGTTCTTTTATCCATCCTCTTTCCACTCACCCCAACCAGTCGAGGCAGATGGCCACCCACCATGAGCCTGGTTCTGCTGAAAGTTTCTTCCTCTAAAAGGAGTTTTTCCTCTCCACTGTTGCCTAAAGCTTGCTCAAATGGGATTGTTGGATCTTCTATGTAATTTCTTATACAATTTTACTCTATAAGGTCTTAATCCTTGCACTGTAAAGTGCCTTGAGATGACTCATGTGATACCATATACACTCTGGTCCATTTGGATTTTCTCAATTATTAGACATGTGGGCACACAGAGGTGGTGGGGTGGCTGTGGCTCAATAGGTAGAGCCAATCACAGGATTAGTGGTTCGATTCCCGGCCGCCACGTCACATGCCAAAGTGTCCTTGGGCATGTGGGCAAGATACTGAACCCCTAGTTGCCCCTGGTGAGTCAGGTCAGCTGCATAGCAACTCTGCCATCGGTGTATGAATGTGTGTGTGCTTGGGTGTGAATGGGTGAATGAGACGTAGTGTAAAGCGCTTTGAGTACCAGCTAGGTAGGAAAGTGCTATATACGTGCAGACCATTTACTATTTACAGAGCTGGCACAAGACCCATGGCAAAAAAGTCAACCTGAAACGACTCAAGTGGGTAGAATTTGCATTCTCAGAGGCAATTAAAGTGGTGGTAAAGACATCTAGTTTTCTGGACTGTATCCCATGTCTACCATTTGCAACACATCTGAACCACTTTTGACAGTTTGTGTGTCAGACACTGAGGTTGGCAAAATGTGCAAAACTAATATAACTATTTATTATTAGCGAATGTGTACAGAACGTGTGCAAAGTGGTAAAGAACATTCTGTATGGTTTGTACTGTTGCACTGTTTTAGTACAAGACATTAATAGCAGTATGCCATTGCTACTGTAATCCATGATAAATGTGTTGTAATAAGATTCCGTTATTTCATTGTTCCAAAAACATGACATAGTAATGCTGTTGTCTTTTCTAGTCACTACATTAACCCACCTTATCCAGGAAAAAAACAAAAAACAAAACATTGTAGCACTGCATATCCTGTGTGTTTCTGTGGGACCTGGAACACATGCAGTTCAATCTGAACTCACAGGCCTCCTAAAGTGCCCCATATCATAAGGACCACTTTTGGCCCCTTACTGTCCAAAATGCCCCTCAAGCACCATTGCAACCCTACCCTACCCATGGCGCTTTATTGACTGGCTTGGAATCCTTCTTAGGGTAGCCTACTTATCCTTGCAGCTCTGCCTCCAACACAAGAAGATAATCTCCTGTGATTACCTTCTATTTCTCATCTCCTCACTCGCTCTATCTCGTTTCCTCTCTCTCTGTCGATTTCCACTCCACTCCACTCTGTTGTTACATGTGTGTCCCCCCAACCACCCCACTATCTACACCGTCACCACCAACCACCCCTCCATTCTTTCTCTCAGTCTCTCTTCAGCTCTTTTTTATAGTTTGGGGGTAGAGATGGTGAATAGAGTAGGCGTCATCTCCAGTACTGTCTCACTGTGTGTTCTTTTGTCCAGGCAGTCCTCAGCCAGCTGCCTATTCACACAGCCCTGCCAATTAGGACCCCATTCTCAGAGCATGAGAGAGAACATGAGATGAGATCGGTTACCTCAACCCCCCCCCCCCCCCCACACACACACACACACACAGAAAGTGTCACAGAAAGTGCATTTTATGCAAAAACATCAAATATTCACTGATTTATTTAATGATTTACTTGGTTCTTAGTACAGTCACTATGAATCACATAGATGCATAGAATCTGCAGACCATGACACAAAATCCAGGTATTGCCCCATTTCTCCCAATCTATGTATATTTATCTTATACATTAGTTGGTAATAAGTAGTAAGCTGAGTATTTTTCTCCTGACACTTTTCCATGGACTCTCACATGTCAAGACTGTCCTACTGTAAAATACAGGTTCGTGTCCATATATTGTGTGTGCCAATAAGGTTATGACTAACAACAGTAACATGTAACCTGATAATAATGGTCCTGTAAATTGAAAGCTAGAACACAATCTAACCTAACTGGTTGTTTTAGTGAGTAAGTCCAAACTTTGTTGTGACAATTCCACAATCATGTATGTTTACGGTACTATGATGCTATGACTCTATGACCCATACCACAGTGGTGATATTACAGCTAGCAAATGGCATGCATGACTTGTTTCACATGTCATTTGTCACCTAAAATGCAGAAGGCTACTACATGACCAAAGAGATCAAAGTTTGGAACTTACCGTGATAGATTGAAACAACTTTTGGCTGTTGTGGAAACCAGCTTTACTTCTATTTCCCTGCTCTCATTTTGACATTCCACTTCCTGTCCCTGTGCACCCTGAGTGGTTCTTGCTTTTCATGTAATCATTGATTCAATATTTTCACCAGTTTATTCTCCCCTTGATAAGTACCTCTCCCTCATTTCACTTGCCAGATTATCTGACCTTCTACACTGACTCTCCAGCCTGCCTTTTTCCCTGCCCTGGGCCAGCTGTCTCTACCTTTTCTCTTGGAAAGACTGTGAGTTTGATTCCGATTTTTTGGTGTAGAAATTTGGCTCTGGCTCTCTAGATTCTCTCTCTTGGTTTCTCCTCCGTAGGCTCTAAGAACATTCTGCTC
This sequence comes from Anabas testudineus, assembly GCF_900324465.2. Classification (NCBI taxonomy): domain Eukaryota; kingdom Metazoa; phylum Chordata; class Actinopteri; order Anabantiformes; family Anabantidae; genus Anabas; species Anabas testudineus. Next base: position 25,326,368 of record NC_046622.1, on the reverse strand, counting down.
TTTGTTTATTGCACATTATTAAGATTCTTCCTTTGGTCTAGAAAACTCTTATTGTATTGTGTTTAGCCTCCAGCTTTTCCTCAGCTTTGTCAGCATTCACTCCACTGCAGACAATCAGATCAACAGACGCCAACTTAGGCAGCCACCTTCCCCTCCCAGACTCCATCTCCCATCAGCCATGACTCTCACCACTTTAGGTATCCTCTCTCCATTCTATCAGACTCTAGTTACCAAGTTTGCTCTCCCACCTTCAAATTCCAATTTATCTTGCAACCCAGGCTCTGCTCTCATCATATCTCGCTTCTCCAGATTAGATGACCAAGATAGGGCAAGTATTACAACAAAGAGTTTTTGAGTAAATTAAAGTCAAAACTTAAAATTTTATTTTATTATGTCAACTAAGTTGTTTAAATAAATTTTTAAAAAAAACTTTTTTATGTTTTTCAACCCTGAAGTCCAGACCCCTTTTATTGTGCTACTACTGTGCTCCTAGTATTTGCCATTAAGGCCTATGCTCTGTGATAGGTGTATAGTATAGTATAGCTGTGTGTTGTGATGTGTTAAATCTCTGCAGTTGATTTGGCCACAAATTAAATACTGGTAGATAAGCAAACTGACCTATACTTTTCTGCCTTTTTCCAGTTAAAAGTTTGTCAATGTTCAATCTCTGTCATGCTGTTATAAAGACTGTAATGTCACATATACATTCAACATGTCAGCGTGGAAGTTATTTATTTTGAAGGAGAAGGAACTTGTACTACAGGAACTGTAATTGTAACACCTACTGTATAAGGCCAAAATAAGCCGTAGAGGAACGACCATGAAAATATTCTGTGCCTTGTATTCTTCAATGTCTATTACATAATGACCTGTTTACATATTGTACTTCATTTTTACTTTGAGGGTTGTTCAGTAACCTGAAGCACTTTTATTTTGGACTTTGTTTTGTGAGGGGGAGACACAGAACAGGTTATACATTAAGTGTCTATCCTGTTTTCATTAGCTATCAGTACAGTGCACATTCCATTGCATACAGTACACAAATATATTTATAATTACATTTGTGACTTATTGCATATTCAGTATGTTCATATTCAGTCATTATGAGTACAAACCAACAAAAAGTGTGATTTGTGTTTTACATTTCTACTTTTGTTAAGTATATATATATATATATATATTACTGTTTACATAAATGGCTACTTCACATTCTATACAAGCTCCCAAATGATCTGTCTAAATGTCTCCCTATAGGAAGTTGCATTTATAATGATGCTCCGCAGGGTTAGATACGTTAAGTAAATTAGGCAGATTGTGTACCCCGAAAGCTTTAATCAACACAGCCACCAAGTTAGACATATACTTCCTCATGTTGACTGCCCACGCACACACTCATCCCTACTACAATGGCCCTCTAATCTTGCTCTGTGGAACAATCATTAACAGACTAATTCTGCTGTGGCTGAGATGGGTAGAATAAAAGGAATGTAGGGAGGGGAGATGAGAAGAGGCTTGTAATGGATACTGTAGCCAGTAATTAGGCACCAGGTCCTGTCTTAAAGTGTCATGATTTTGGGAGAGCCATTTAGCCTGCTAATGAGTCTCTAACAGTTTATTGATGCCATTACTCCCGTCACTTTTCTGACACTTGCTTCCCTTCAGCCCATTTTTCCCTCTGCCCTGTGGGACTCCCAGAGCAACCATTGTTGCTAATTAATTGAAATTAGGACAGATCAAATGCATTCCAACTTTTCTCATATGACCAGAAGTACCTGGGGAATGAGATTCCAATTTAGAAACTTGGGGATTTCTCGCCTGCCCCTTAAATTGTGTGAAACGAGGACTCTTAATATGGGCGTGAGGCATTAATGCATCGGAGTAGTAGACGTTAATGTAGGGGCCATTGTACCAATTGATTCATTGTAATTCAGAGGTATTTGTATCAACATCGTACCTGAATTCAGAGCTTAAGTGGATTGCCTTAGAACACTTTTTTTCTTAGTGTCTGTACCAATCAAACTCCCTCCACACAAATAATAAATAAATAAAGACTTTTGATTACAGATCCAGTGTTCTCTCCTTTTCAGCTGTCTTGTCCTTTTGTAAACAGCTTCGGGACACTGCTACATATATTTTCAGTTTGAAACTAAAAACTAAAAAATCACTTGTTTTCTTCTCTTTTAAGACTGGTTTGCAAAGATTTTTTTAGGGTTTATAGATTGTGGGACCTCTCCTTTCACACAGCATATGTCCTATATAAGTCTCAGCTGTTAACTGACACAGCCCTATCTTGTTTATTGTTATTAAGTTTATTTTTTATGAGAAAATTATTCACTGGCGCTCTCACTGGAGAAGAACAACAATGAGAGAGACAGTGAGACAGCTCCAAAGCATCCTGGAGTTCAGGTTGAGTGTGTGCAGAGCTATAATAGAGTAATAGGAAGGTCAGAGAGGTGCCATTTACACACCGATGTGCATTTTTGTTGATTTTATAATTATATAGTATTATAGGATTTTCAATCATAATTTAACTGTCTACATTATGCTCAAAAGGAACAACTAGAAGACACTTTTAACTACGATGATGGGATTTGCAAACATAAAAATGAATGTACGAGCTAAATCAGCAGTTTAAGAACACATCAGGAATCTGATGTAGATTTAACTTAGAACAAATTTAAGAAGGTTCTAGCTGTAATTTCTGCTTTCTAAAAACTTGCCCAGTGTTTATTCCACTCTGTGCTATAAACCTCGTAAAATACAAACAATTGACTAAGCAGCAAAATTAGATTGTGTTTAAAAAAAAAACAAAATGTGATGCAATACACAATACTGTTCCAGCTCCACTTTTTTTTTTTTTTTTTTTTTTGAGTTTTGTGTTATTTGTCTTTTGTCACAGTGGGATTTTGAATTAAGTTTTTTTACTTCTGGAAAACAACCTGGAAGTTCTTGGATCACTTCAGTTCCTACATTTGACAGTGAATATATAAATAAATATAAAGCTCATAGTATATAAAGAAAAAAATATATACAGTGGCAAGATGTGATCTGATCTTCATCTTAGTCAAGAGTATTAACAAATATTATGTGCCTAAATAACACAAACAAATTGTGATCTTTAATGTCTTTAGAACAATTATAAAAACCTTATAGTGTTAGTGGTAAAAGCATGTGAAAAAAATCAACTGGAGTCAGGTATAAGCATATCTATCGGACTAGAGCTACTTCAACTGACAAAAACTACTCTAAACTTTTGGAATACGCTTGTGTTTTTTTTTTTTTGTTTTGTTTTTAAGTGCAAAGGAAGAAATGGAAGAGTTCTGTTTTCAGCAGTTTTTTAAATATTGAAAGTGAGGTGTCTACTGTGTGGTGCTGGTACCACCAGACGTCCACTGGCTGAGTGCAGTGGACGGGAGGGGATGTAGACCTGAATGATTGAGTTGAGATGAGTTGGAGCTGTAGAATTGATCATTCTGTAGGCAAGAGACAGAGCTTTGAACTTAATCCTTGCAGCCACAGGAAGCCAATACAAAGATCTGAAGAGCGGTGTGACATGAGACCTTTTTGGTTGATTGAAAATGAGGCGTGCTGCTGCATTTTGCATCATTTGCAGGGGTTTGGTCGTGGATGCCGGTAACCCCATCAGCAGTGCATTGCAGTAGTCGAGATGAGATATGATCAACGCCTGTACAATGGGTTGGGTCGTGTACTCTGTCAGGTAGGGTTTGATCTTTCTGATGTTGTGAAGGGCATATCTACACAACCTAGAGGCTGTGGCGATACGTTCCGTGAAGGTCAGCTGGTCATCAATGATGACCCCCACATTTATGGCCGTCTTAGCGAGGACAATCACCACAGATCCAATGTTAATGCTGATGTTGTGTTGTGTCGAAGGTCTGGCAGGGAAGACTAGAACTTCAGCCTTGGGAATGTTAAGTTAAAGATGTCTTTCTTTCATCCAAGCAGAGATGTCAGAGAGACAGAGATGTGCGACAAGACAGCAGAGTAATCAGGTGGAAAGGACAGGAAGAGCTGTGTGTCATCTGCATAACAGTGATAGGAAAAGCCATGTGAATGGATGATAGAGCCTAGAGAAGAAGTATAGATGGAAAAAAGAAGAGGACCAAGCCCTGCGGAATCACGCCCCTGCCAGGATACCTTGAAGGTTCGCCCCAGCAAGTATGACCGAAGCCAGGCTAGAGCTGATCAAGAGTTGCCCAAGTCTGAGAGTGCAGTCATAAGGATCTGATGGTTCACAGTGTCAAAGGCTGCAGATAGGTTAGCATTCACCCATTCGCACAAAGGACACTTTGGCATTTGACAGAAAGATAATTAAACCACCGATCCTATGATTGGCAGACAACTGCACTACCCATTGAGCCACAGACACCCTAAGAAGCTTTCAGATGCTCTACAATCAAGAATTGTTGATTTACATGAAACTGGAAAGGGTTACAGTGTTGCAAAAATGACTTTAGAAATTGACCAGTCTACAGTTAGGCAAACATTCTACAAATGGAGAGACTTTCAGACTGTGGCTAATCTACCAAGAAGTGGGCACCCAGTCAAACTAGCCCCAAGAGCACAACAAACGATCATTAATGAGGTAAAGAAGGAACACCGAGAGACAACCAAAAATTTTAAGGCATCATTGGAACTGGCTAACATCTGTGTTCATAAATCTACAGTAGGTAAAACATTGAACAAGCAGGGTGTCTATGGCAGGACACCACGAAGGAATCCTGAATGATGTGCAGGTCGTATCCTGTTGCCAAGTCGGGGTTCAACCAGTTAATACTAGCACTATAAGGTTTTTATGGTTGTTCTCAACAAAAGACAAGAAAATCCAGAATTTTTTTGTGTTATTATTTTAGGCACATTATATTTGTTAATACTCTTGACTTAGATGATCAGATCATATTTTATAACAAATGAACGTAGAAACCATGACATTCCATTCACATACTTTTTCTTGCCGTTGTAATACGAATTAGCCAAATTTAACACACAATTAGATGTGTGCTATGAATTAGAATTTAGATGACTTTCTGTTATCTTTTAACAGGATCCTTCAGCAATGCAAGACAGGATTCAAACAAAAATAATTTTGTGGGAAGCCTACATTTATTCCTACCACTGCTTCATGTGACAGCGTTTATTCCTACCACTGTGACAGCGTTTAACTAAGCACAGCCATGTTTAGAAATGCCTATTAACAGTACAGCCAACATAATAAAAAGCCAAATATACTGGGATAGTTATGGAACTGAGCTATTTTAAGCTCAGAAATAACTCTCATTACAGAAAACATTGCAAACATATAAATTTACCTATTTATTTCAAGTACTGTTTGTATGTATAACATGTATATACTCATTTAGATGCATATTTATAATGGCATATTCAAAATATAAACATAAATACCAGCATTTACTTTACTTTATTATTGTTTGAATCTTCTAAAAAAAATCATGGTCACACAATTTACCAAATCATGGTCTATAAAAGTTTGGGACTTTGACAAAAGAATTCATACCTGATTAATGTAAAGTGAAAACAGGTTTCTACAAAGTAATGTCAATTAAATAAAAATATGCAAGGTGAAATCAGTGTTTGAATTAATATTCACCTCCTTCAGGTCAGTATTTAGTAGATGCACCTTTGGCTACAAATCTTCTCCCAAGCCATAGTTGTCTTGTCTTTTTTGCATTCATCTTACCCTCTACTTTAATAGCCTTCCAGGGCCAGCTGCCAAAAAGCATCCCTACAACATGATGCTGCAACCACCGTGTTTCTCAGTGGGAAAGGTGTGTATGTGGTGATGTGCAGTGTTTGGTGTGCACTAAACATTGCATCATGTCTGATGGCCAAAAAGCACCATTTTGGTCTCATTAGACCAAAGAACCCTTTTCTACTGGACCATTGAGTCTTTCACATGCCTATTGACATGCTGAACTCAATTTGTGATTTAACATGAGTTTTCTTCAACAGTGGCTTTCTCCTTGCCACTTTCCTATAAAGCTTTGACTGGTGAAGAACCCGGGCAACAGTTGTTGTATCTCTCCTATCTCAGTTGCTGAAGCTTGAAACATCCTCAGAGTAGTCATCAGTGTTTTAGTGGCCTCTCATACTAGTCATTCAGTTTGTGTGGACGGTCTGTTCTAGGCAGATTTAGACATGTGCCATATTCCTATCATTTCTTGATGATGGATTTCACTGAACTCTGGGGGATGTTTCGTGCCTTGGAAATTTTATGCTTTTCAATGACCTGTTCTCTGTTGCCGGGAATGTTCTTTTTTCTTCATGGTGTAATGGTAGCCAGGAATACTGAATAAACAGTGACGGGACTTTCCTGACACTAGTTTCTTTATACTGCAAGCACTTGAGACACATTCACTGCACTCAGGTGATCCCCATTTCACTAATTGTGGGACTGCTAGCACCAAATATCTGGACCTCTGTTGGATTAGTCCAGTCATTTTAAAGGGCGTGAATATTAATGCAAACACGGATTTTACCTTACATATTTTATTTAATTGACATTACATGTTTTCACTTTGACATTAATGAGGCAATTTGTTTTGTCAAAGTCACCAACTTTTATTGACCATGACTGATTTATAATGCCAATAAAAGGATAAAACATCCACGGGGATGAATACTTTTTATAGGCACTGTACATCACTGTCACTATGATGCCATACTGACACTAAACTGTAGTGTTATACTTCTATCCCCCCTCCTTCACTCTGTTAGTGCACTGAATAAATTCAATTCAATTCAATTTTATTTGTATAGCGCTTTCTATAATTGACATTGTCGCAAAGCAGCTTTACACAACCAAATCATTGACTGCATGTGTCCAAGTGAGTTATTACATGCTAAATGCTGCAAGACCAAATTAGTTTTCTTTAACAAGTGAACTATATTTGTACATGAGGTTTTAATTATTTTTTAAGCAACATTGAATGCTTTTAAGGAGAATGTTATGTCCCTTTATACAGTGAGGTATGATGAGTGTTGTTGTGATGCTGCCACTATTGACTTTTAGTGCTGCTGGTTGTTGTATTGTGATGTAATATTAACCCATCAGGAATAACCTTACTTAGGTGGTGCCTAAAGGGGATACAGATAAATGAAATAAAATTGCTGGCCATGATAAACAGGAAAACATTGTGCATTGAAAAAAATAGCTTGTAGGATTTACTTGATTAAACCCTCGTAACAATTTGCACTTATAATTCTTAAATACATATTACTGCTGTAATATCAAGTACAGCTTACTTGCCAGGATCGAGTAAAATATAGTTACTACTAAACGTAACATTCATAAAAAAAAAAACTGAAGTAAGTTCTACTTATTATATATAAGTTATACGTTTTATAAGTAGGTATATGTATTTAAGTAAAATCAATGATTTGTTTTTGTGAACAGGAACATTATCATGAAAATATTAAGTAAATCTTACCATTAATGGAAGTAGATTGTACTATATAGTTTTTTTTGACAACCATTTCCCTGCATGCTCTGAGCACTTTTTAACAAGTGAAATATCAGGAGCCATTTGTGCAACATATAGTATAACTCAGTCAACTAAGTCAACAAAGCTAATCACCTGCATTAGTATATATTAGTCATTTGCTGCTTTGAAAAAATAAACAATGAGATAAAAGCTCATTTTAGTGTCTATAGTTCTGTACCATAAAATAACAAACCTAAGCATGACAAAATATCCGTACACTGCATTTCAAAATGTTTTTAAACAGAAATTGGGAGAATAGAAATATGAGGATCTATCACAGACACATCCAAACAAATGCGAGAAGAAACAAACAAAACCTGACAAAATATTTTTTACAATTAGCAACATTAACAAATAAAGACTCCTTGCTCAGCCACTAACACTACCACCACTACTCAATGTTTTTGTCTCCACTGTATCAAACTGTACTAAGCATACCATTAAAACCTTTAAAACAAGTGTAAATCACTGTCCTACTTATTCTTCAACCATCCCTGCTCTGCACACTGCTGATTACATGGATCAGGTGTCATCAGTCAATCATAAGCTTTAAGCTACCAACTTGTTTTGTTTTCTACCGCTCCACCCTCAATTGAGATGGTGTATGCCAGGTTCTGACTGACTGAAGACACCTGATACAGGTCATCATCTGAGGGCAGGGCTGGGCTAGATGGAAAACAAGCAGGGCACTAGTCTTTGAGGACCAAAACATTAAACATTCTGATTAACTTAAGGCATTAAGAGTTCCAGATAAAACTATAAACTGTTAACCCTGCTATGAACATCAATGACAATGTTATGAACAGACTAACAAGCGGACCCAGTAGCAGAAAGACAACAGAGTGAGATGTCCCAAATAAAATTTATTAACAAAATATGTAACAAGAAATATAGAGCAGACGTAATGTAATGCAAAACAAAAGGGACAAACAAAAACCGCAAAAGGAGGACAACTACTAAGGAACTCTGCAAAAGGCAGGCAAACTAGATACTAACAAAGAAAAACGCAGTAATCGTAACAAAAACTGGAAATCAAAATCACAGCCAAAACTAGAACAGAACAAAGCAAAAACAAATCAAAACACAGCGGAAGGTGGAGCTAACAAACAAAACCACCGCAAACGCTGGGACTAATAAACTATCGAAAAAAACAGGATCTTGAGGATGTGTTGAGTGGCATCTCTGCGGCTGTCCACCTGCACACAATTTACCAAAAAAATTTGAACAATTACATTGCAAAACAAATAAAAATTGAATCGCTTGAACAAGTCACAGTACCTTATTTGGTAATGCAGAATGATCATGTGCTTAAAAAGCACAATTAAACATCATTATTCAATCAGTTGTAAAGCCTGGGGCAAGATAGCTGCACTCCACAAACCGTAGCCCTTGCATAAATGCAACCTACAAACTGCCTCTGCAACTTTATGTTGTCTGGAAAATCTATGGATTTATACTGTAGATCTACACTATTCATTTTAAACTAATTTGTGAAACGCTGAAATTGATGATGATGTAAGATATTGACTTTTTCGTACCATGTACCAAAGTACTATTTGGGCCATTTCTGAGTGGAGCATCTGCCTCCCTTTGTCTGCTTTCCTCCCTTACTTTTGGTTTATGCTGCACTTATAATATAATATAATAACATGGGAATTAAATGTAAAAAGTGGTGAAGTTAATGCCTTACTATGCAATCTTCAAAAAGTTTCTCTTCTTCCTCACCGAGGTGCAGTAAGAGGCTGCTGATAACAGCTTCATGTCTCATCTCAATGGTTTGGTTCTGTGAAAAGATTAATATTGTATATTTTATATATATTCATATAACCATTATTCATGCATACATTATAATTACAAAGAGCAGTGGTTTGCGCACATGGTAAGATCGAGCATACAGGGGCACATAAGCTACAAAGTGCAAGAATTTGTGCTGTATATAAGTATGCATGAGTCAGTGTGTGCATGTGTGAGAAAGAGACTATAAATCCACCTCCTTGGCAAAAGAACATATCCGACTTCGCCTGTCCAGGAATGATCTCAGCTTGGTCCCCAAAACACCTCCCTTGTCCTTCTTCGGGGCAGTAGATTTTGGTGCATAGTGGTCAAGATTGTCCAGTACCTGATGATCTGCTCCAGGGAAACTGTAGTTATTCTCCTGAATTGCTCCTTTATCTGAATTGAAAAAAATATTTAAGCTGCTATTTTGGCGTCCTACCTAAATATTAAGGAATGTGTTTCAAGTTTATTTATGTTTATGTGTTCAACAAATACTTTAATGAGCTGCAAGTAATGGTGTTTTGGAATCAGTTTGCCCTCTGGAAAAACAATGTTAAATCTGTGTCTATGCTCAGCAATCAGGCTCTCTAGGTGACCAACGCTTTCGGCTAGGTGACATAACCAAATCAACATCTTTTAGTGTCATCAACAACTGCCATGCCTGTTCCCCCTCTGGTACTTTGGTGCCAATCATGAGTGGAATCAGCACCAATTTTCATGTGCGTTGCCACCACTAGTTTTGTGGCATAGGTTGTTGGAATACCTTAAGGGCAATTTGTCCTGTCTTTCCACTTATATGGGAAAAATTTGATGATTTGATTTAGCTCTTCAAGGGCTTTGGGCTGAAAGGTTAAGAAGTGAAATTCTTACTTCCTCTCCAGATAGATTTTTTTTTTCCTTGAAGTGGAAACCATCACAAAAACTAGTATACGACCTAAGACCTGCAATGTCTTGCATCCTTTTCCTGGATGTAACTATTTCTTAGAATTTGTGACAATAATTGCAAAATTGGTATATTCTTCTCTCTTTTGCATCAAGTACATACACAAGTATATATATATATATATATATACCAATAGAAAAATGTTCATTTTAGTACCTAGTTCTATAGTATGCTGTTCCAAGGGGTCCGTCTTTACTTAAGGCTGTGCTCAAAGGATCTAACTGCAATATGCTATTAACCAAATCTGTGATCACCAGTTCTTCAATAGTGCAGTTATGGCTTTCTAATGTCTTATGGACAATAATTTTGATAGTTGTTGTGGATGCCGAAAAAGTAACTAACTGAAGCTCCTCCACAATCTCATCTATACATCTACTGGGTACACTTAAGTGAATTCACTGAATTCACAAAATCTTCATCCTTTTTGACAAATGTTTTATCAGAAGTAGTTTCACTTTCATCTGCGAGCCAACTACTATTTTCTGTTGCTGGACTTGAATGCACCTGAAATACAATATGTTTAAAATTTTCAAGGCAGTGAGGGTTGTGCTTTCTACTTTTATTTTGAATATGTATTAGTACTGTAGTCACACTTTAATAACACAATGAAAATGAAACAATTTACCCTAACTGTTCAGTTAGTATTCGAAGTGCACCCCAACCTTTAAATGAACAAGGACAATCTATATAAAGGCAGGCGAGTGACTGACCTTGGCTGGTGTGTAAATGTTTCAATCTATAATGCTTTAAGAGCTCTAAACGTTTTGATGCCCTGAAGTTGCAATTTTTGCATGCCCATCTTATAACATATAAAGTCTATTTTTTTCCCTGAAGACACCAGCGTTGAAACCAGTCAGTCCTTCCTATACCTCAACTGCCACAGTCTTTCGTTCTATCTATCTATCTATCTATCTATCTATCTATCTATCTATCTATCTATCTATCTATCTCAGGCTGATAACAAACCAAGTCTACACTTTGTTTTGATAATGTCTGACCGCATTGGAGATGAAAGAAAGATAAATACATCAAAACCTGTCTGTGTAATATTACATGACAGCTTGGTGAGCAGAGCATATGTGTTGTTAGGCAACATGATGCTTACTATAGCGACTTCCACAAATACACTCTGACCAGTTTCTGAAGGGTCTAGACATGCATTCTCACTCAGGGAAATTGATTGTACTGTAAGGGATTTTTAAATGTTACCCCTTCACCATCCGTGCATTTCTCAGGAAAGTAGTCATCAAATTACTCCTGCAGTTTCTAAACCGTCATATTTTTGTCAGTACAGTTTTGAAATCAGTGAAATTTTTTAATATATTCAGTGTTATACCTGTGTTTGACTAACATGTGAAGCTAACGTTAGCTTGCGTTCTATTGCAATTACCCCTTCACTATGTTGCTGTACTACGAACTCAACTTAAAAATGAAAGTTGCGTTCCCTGACAAACTATATGCTCACATTTGATACACGCCCCACATAGATGCAATGAGCCTCGCTCTTCAGCTAGCGTTTAATTTGTCTATTGTGACCTAACGTCAACTATAAAGTTACAAACATGGCGGGCTCCTTTGCAGCTCCATTTTACATATAGTAATATAGACTACAAACACACTTTCAGACTTTGTGTGTTTATTGATTAGTGGAATAGGATCTATTCCTGTCAAGGAAGTTGCTTTCGCTACTATGCCCATGTGGAAAACCTGTTGCTGTGTTTATACCTAAAACCTTCTACTTCTTTTTTTTACCTAAATAAAATTTGTGAAGTATTTTAAACTTAATAATTAGAAAAAAAGGTTGGTGTTGAGCTAGAACATACCAGAGTCAGTCATACAAGGAAAATAAAAGCATGGGATAATGCAATAAAGCAAACAGCTTCACTGGCCTTGAAAGAAAGCTGGGCCTTATGTCTTCTTTAAAAGTCAATCTTGCTTCCTTGTGTAGTGATTAAGAGGCCTTATTGGCATGTACATCTGTATTAACATGGCTATCGGTGACCCTCTGTGTGTGTGTGTCTGGCCAGGCGAGACGCGAAGAGCCCTGCCAGATTGATTCACAAAAGGAAAGGGTTGCTTCACGCTTGTCACAGGGACTCAGGGGGCTAAAAAAACCCACAGGGTGGAGGGTGGGACTCAACACCCACCTAGATGGAGCAAAGGCACCCAGCAAGGGGGAAAAAGCGCTCGCCCCTGTCCAGCTAACTCCCTTTCTCCCCCATCTCACACACAGAAACATACAAACACACCACAGGGACTAGGATTAACCCAAGAGAAGACCACAATAGGTGCATATGCCCACACCCCCAGCCAGCCTGGGCCCATTCAGTTCCTCTGTTACTCACCGTCCTAACAGGGATTAGGTTTAATGAACTGGAAGGAGTTAACAATAAATGAATCAGGGCCTATAAGCAGCTTCCTAATTCTATTTTCTGTTCTGGCGCTTTTCTTTCCTCCCTTTCTGTTTGAACACAAGGTGTAATCCACTTGACTATCAAAGGCAGGGAGAGTATGAATTGAAACAATCCCTGCCACATATGCACACACACACAGACACACACACACACACACACACACACACACACACACACACACACTGTGTCCCTGATGCAGCTTGCCGATACCATCTGCTCTTATAAATACTGACTATGAATACTGAAACCACACACCCTTTTTAGTAAAACTCAAATATATATATTTAAAATTCTTCTCTAAATAAACAATTTCAAACCTCATTCAAAGAAGCTACTGAAAAATGGAATAGCTAATTAAATGCATTATTATTGAATGCAGCATGCTGTACATTCAGTGTTGATGTAGCCTGCAGGGGGAATCTAATATGTTTGTTGTTTTTCTATGCAACAGCACATTTTTTAATTTCCTCTGTAATTATGCTTTTACCAGGCTTTGTTAAAAAATGTTCTGACATCTCAGTATGAAATCAACTTGTTATTTTGATGATTTACAACTCAATTAGTGCAGTCACAAGATGGAAAAGAAACAAATGTAAAAAAGAGAAAGAGATGGGCTTTTGTCTATCTCATCTGAGAGATTTTTTTATGTGTTTTGCTGACTGCTTTGTGCATGTGTTCACATATGAGTTGTGTGTATGTGTGTCTGTATGTGCCTCAGTGCAGTATGCTCCTTGCCTGCATCAGCGTGTCATTCAGTGTTTGTGTTGACTCTGGTCTCGAAGGAAAAACCTGCACATTCTTCTTCCCTACCCATGTTTTTTAATTGGACTGGCTGCACATAGACGCACACACACACACACACACAACTCAATGAAGAGTGTGTGTCTATGTGAAATATTCTTTTCGTCTACTGTTAGTTGAAACCCATTTAAATCAGTTAGTTATAGCACAAAACGTGAAATTATCAGTTGTTTTTAATTTATGGGAAGGAAAATATAAATGAAGAAATATTTACCTTTTTTTATAGTAGTATATAGTTTTTAAAAAAATCATTTTTAATATTTATTATTCACAAGTGAACATAATGCTTCCAAACTGTATTGCTGCTGCTGTGTAGGAGGAAACCTTTTAAATCAAAATCCTGAATAACACAAAACAAACAAGTTATATAAAAAAATGTCTCAGTTAAGACATTGTATTCTACATAGGTTTAGCAAAACTGACTGTTTGACTGAAACACATGAAATATGTGCCAACAACCCTGCGTAGTGGATATTTCAAGTTGAACTGTTCAAATCATGTATAGTTTGACAAAAGTGTGATAACCAGGGATTTTTCCTGGAAAAAAAAGACACAGGCTGTTATTGAGTGCTAATAATTTCATGTTGACGAAAAAATGTCACTGGGAAAATTAACAAAACTCTCCTTCATCCCTTTCTGCAAAATCAAAATAAAACTATCCACTGAAGTGGGTGAGACACTTTAGGATTGGGAAAAGAGCTGTGAAAGAAGAACCTAACAGGGAATATGATGAGATAACAATACTGCAATGTTTTGACATGGTGGAAGCAATACACCACAGACATGCCTAATTGTACAAAAGAAAAAAAGATTGATTGAATTTTTGATTATGAATTCTCTGTATAAGTTTTCTAATTTTAATTTGTTTTATGATGATTTTAATGTGTTCACCGAATAATAGTTTTTTTTTTCATCCTGGCTTGTTGAAACTTCAAATTTCTAACAAATAATTTATGAGTGTTAATTGTAAATGTAGTATAAAATGGAACAATATAGAAAGTGGGGTCTCTCAATCACAATAAGGGAATTTATTGCACATTCATTACAAGGCTGTAAAATGTGGAGAGTAAAATATTGTTGCATGTTATGTATGATACCTACTGCATGTGTGTGTCTTTATTTTTATGTTCCCCAAGGAGATTAATAAAGTATCAATTATATAATTTTGTAATTTTATATGAGATAATACCTCTGATCAATTGAATATTTTCTCATTTAAACATTTTTTTAGTTTATTTATTAGTTTTAATATGTAGTAGGCCTATGCTTTGTGTCCCTACATTTATATATTTTCTATTTTCAGGAATTGCTGTGTGTCACTACATTTCCCAATGGTTTGTCCATCTTGCAGAACCTTGTTCTTTTGACAGGACAAATTTAGTCAGCCTGACTTGAAAACATATCTTTCCTTAAAAAAAAAAAAAAAACCTCTTTACCCCTCAGACAAAACAAAATCAGCAATGGTTGTGTCCATGTGGAGTGTGTTCCCCCACAATCCAAATCCAATCCCAAATCAGTGTCTGTGGATTGACATGGTCACTCCTCAAATCTCACTATGCCTTTCATTTCCATCTGAGCCATGATGAGGACTCATGGAGACACGTCATTAGAATATGAAAGAAGAAATTAGGGGTCAAAAGTTTCCTGAATGGCTTTCATACAAAGTTTTCTTGATTGGGACATTTTGTGACTGTCATTTCCTCCCCTGGTTCGCCTGTCCTTGTTGACAATTTAAAGCATCTCGTGATTGTTTGGTGGTGTCCAACGCCATCCCTTTGCCTATTCCGCTGCTGTCTCAGTGGATGAGAAGTGTCCTAATCAATCCTCAACTGTCAGAGGTGATGTGGTGCAGGTGTGTGGAGGTGGGAGGACGGGAGCTGGTTTGAATTTACATTTATATATGAATGTAGATGTCTGCAGTGGCACTCCTATCAACATGTTAAGACTGTGACACGCTAATCACAGGGCTATGGGATGCCACCTGTCCAGCAAGGCAACAGGAACAGGCAGCCAAAACACACACATATGCACACACACTAGGTAACATGTATATCCTGCTCCTACAGATAACTACTTGCACTAGCTGTCATTTTTCTGACAACACATAATATTATGCAAATTTGCATCTGTATGACAGTGGAGCTGCTATTGGTGTTGCCCTCCTGACTGCTGACCAGCTTACTTACATTATCTATACATGTGTCTGCCTACTGTCTGTCCCTCCTTCTTAACATCTGGTTTCTCTAACCCCCACTCCCCCCACCCTATTTCATTGTTTGAATAGCTACATCTGCTCAAGACACCACACTTTCCAGCTTTCTCTTTCACAGTCCTTTCATTGTGAAAGATCTTTTATTTTCTCTATGTATGGCTAATTTCTGACAGCTCAAAGTCAGAGCTAACTTGAAAAGGCCAGAATCTTTTTTGTTCCCTTATCTTTTATTTGTTCAGAAGTGTGACCCCTGACCTATTAGCACAGCTTCTCCATGTCTCACCCTTCAATGTTACTCGTGGTGTTGCAACTCGTGAAACCAAACCATCAGCTTCAACTGATAAGACTCAACCTCAGTCTGACCTTTACACCTCTGAACTTTCAGATGACCTTAACACACAAACAGCCAGTCACAACAATCTGAGCTGGAGCAACTTTTTGGTAAACTAAAGAAAAATGTGCAGAGAAATGGTTTTAATGGCTAAATGTTTAAAATGAGCTGTCATTATACACATTTTCAGAAATAATCTTCCTTGTCTGTGTAGATTTTCGGTCATCCTGCTCATGGTTATCCTAGAAAAATGCTGTTGGTGACAGCTGGACTTGCTTTAAGTTCTTTAGGATGTTTCTACCTAAAGTTGTTGTGGCTTTTCTCCTGTTTAATGAAATCAGGGCTCATTCAAGTGTTCTTCAAACCTGTTTACATAGTTTTCACAAGATTCTGACATTCACAAATGTGTTATTATTTGTCCTTAAATCTAAAATCAAGCATACACTTACACACAAAGAGTTTAGAAGTTTGTCAAAAATGGCTAGTTATTGCATTGTTATTGAGTATGTAGTTCTATATTAAGTAATATTATGAGATTTTAAATTACATTCAGATTTTTAGCATTAATATCTTCAAAATAATTACTTCTGACGTCTTCTGAAACTAATAATCACTAAAACCCACACTGCACAACATCACTATAGAACATAATGTGCACATGGCATTGTTGTTATGTTTTCCATATATTTATGTATACTGTTTTGGAAGGTCTTACACTATAAAGTGCCTTGAGATGACTTTTGTTGTGTTTTGGCACTATATAAATAACATAGCCAGACAACCCGAAACCAGAAACCAACCAGAAAATAACAGATCTCACAGTAAAAATACAGTGTTATTCAACTTTTTTCATGGTTACGTTTAGACTTTTTTAGAACCCTTGAGGAATTCTTTGTGCGCAGGCAGCTGCATTTTTCAGGGTTCAGTTTCTTGTCCAGGGACACTTTGATATTTGGCCACGAATCAGACGGGAACCAGGAATTGAACCAGCACTGTGTTTGGTCTTGATAGAAAAAAATTGTGTTCTTCTTACCTTCATCAATGTGTTTTTATGGCCTAAACAGAAGACTAAACTCCAACAACAAGTCAGTTGCACTTTGTTGCTGTTATTCTACTGTGTTTCACCTACAGGTACACTTTCCATTGGCAGACAAAAAATGTGGAACATAAATTTAACAATAGTGACATGTGTTTCATAGAATAGAAATCATTTGACTGGGTTTGCCATTTTTGTCCAATTTCAGTTTGTCTCATATGGTGCAGGTGCCTTGCAACTCACACAGGGACTTGAGTGATTTCAATATGTCAACCCTGAAAGACACCTCATTTAAGTCTGAAAAGTACAACCAGACCATGTCTCCATCTTTCCGTCTAGCTGATCTGCCTCAATTCTGCAGTCTCTGGCACTGTGGCCCATACATGACCCTCACACTGTACAGACAAAGCACTAAGCTGCAGTGATTACATCTGTCCCTAGAGCAGGGCCAGGAAAATGTCCGTTTTCCTCAAGTCTATTATCACATTTGACCTTCCTCATCCTCCCTGGCCTGACGAAAAGAGCATTTAAGGCACACTTATTAAACATAATCTAGTGAAGTTATTAAAACAAGCCAGCTTACTGAGAGACCTGCCACAATTCAATTACCTATGTAGCTGGAGGGAAAACCAGCTAGAAAGGGTGACAAGTCTTCTGCTTTTATAGAGCTGGAGGAGAGGTGTAGTTAGCATGGCTTCAATTAACACAATGGGGCTGTAGTGGTAATGAGCTAGCATGCGATTGGCTGAGAGGAAAGTTAGAACTCGGTGGCTGTCTAGTCTCAGTGCTGAGGGCAGTGTCGAAGCCACACTGAGCTCATACTTCCTTGTCACTCAGTTCCTAGTTAGTTCCTGGAACGTGGTTTTTCCATTAGGGCTGGAGCCAAAGATGACATTGTCATTACAGTACAATGATAAAAAACAATTATTTCATTTTTAAGAAGCTCTCTGTTATAAACTACTGTCATTTGTTTATTTGACACTATTATCTATGATTTCACTTTATGCTATTTTTACTCTCTCTGTCATCACTGCTGATCTTGTATTTAACGGGATTTTTCCTAATCTCATCACATTTGCCTTTTAGCCTCCATCATACCTAGTAAATGGTCTGCACTTATATAGCACTTTTCTACCTAGCTGGTACTCAAAGCGCTTTACACTGAGTCTCATTCACCCATTCACACACACAAGGCAGAGCTGCTATGCAGCTGACCTGACTCACCGGGGGCATCTTGCCAAAGGACACTTTGGCATGTGACGTGGGGGAATCGAACCACCAATCCTGTGATTGGCAGTCAACTGCTCTACCTATTGAGCCCCACCTAGTCCTTGTCCTGATGCAGATTCTTTGTGTGTCAGTGAATTATTATCTTTACATACCTCTGCTGGCATAAAATGCAACTTTCAGAGTCCTATTATGTACTAAAATGTGGAAATTCTAGAAAAGAAAAATTCAGACCTGGATTTTTTTTTTTCAGGGGAAAAAGTTCAATAACAGTATTACAACGATATTTCCGAAACAAGTGAGTAAGAGCTGGGTTGTTTCATGCTCTGGATCTTTCTCTCCATCTTTCTCTTTTGCGATGATCTATGCTATCTGCCATTTCTATAAGGCCATCAAGCATCTTTGGAAGAGACTGAGCCTGAGCAGTCAGGTGTAAACAAACATCTGGCTGCACGGACAATCAACTACCCCACATATAGACCACATTATGTGAGGCTGCACAACTGTGTGTCAGATGCTCTAGTCTGCAGCAAGCTCAAGGAACAGTGTTTTCCCCCATCCCTGTTCAAGTATATCTCCCTCCACTGTCACCTGCAGAAATTATTTGATGACAAAGCCATTGTTGGCTGTTAAAATGGGGGAAAGAGCAGGAATACAGGGGGTATCCTCGCTGACTTTGTGGACTGGTGTGAACAAAACCAACTGCTCCTGAACACAGCAAAACAAAGGAGTTGGTGATTGACTTCTGGCGGAAACCTCCACCATCCATGCCGTTGAGCATTCATCAAGGATAACCCCTTCCACCCCCTGCAACAACAAGATTGTGATTGAGGTTTACTTGTTTGTTTGTTTTTATATTACATACATATTTCACATTACTTAGGGTTGAGAATAATTTCATGCTTACTTTAATGTATAAAAGTTTGGTTTTAATTATATAATTTGCAAATCTGCAAAGTCACAGATATACTATGATATGTTTAATAAATGAACACGTTATGAGGTCATAAGGCCCAGAACAACTGAGTGTTGAATTATGGTGATAAATACACTGTCACATCATTATACATTCAGCCACAAACACAGCCAAAATCCTAGCATTAAGGACATACAGCTTCAACCAGCAACAGCTGAAGCTGTTCTCACAACCAGTGTCTGTACACTGTCACAGCTCAGCCTTTCGCAAGCTGTAATGAGAAATGGAAGCATAATGTAAAGTGTCACAGCATCTGTCCTTCCTGTAGTATCAGCAGAGTATTACCCTCAACTGGCAGTGTAATATAGGTGGATGGACCAACATGTTTAATGTTCATATGGATTAGGGAGAATGCACAAAATATTGTGAGGCAATGCAAAGGTAGTTCCCATGAATGTCTTTGTCTATTTTCAGATCACATTTTATGACAAAAGTTTTGCAGAAAACATGAAATTCCAAAATATTGACAACATTGCCACTGTATATATAAATATAAGGACATGACATCAAGAAGGATGATTTTTTTTACTTAGGACCAGCTTGTGCGATGTGACATCTATTTCCAACTATGGCACATCATGTCAAATCATTAAAATCATTGTCCTTTAACAGACGTTGCTTGTGTGATAATTCATATCTATGCATGTGCATCTCTATTGACATGTGCTGCTGAATGTATATCTGTTTACCTCTGTTTGTTCCAGTGTCTCCTGAAGCATTCAGGGGATCTGTGGGTTATCAGTGTAATTGGATCACCTCCCTGTCATCTTATCCCGTGTTTGTTGATAGGCCCTGTTTTAATTTGGCCTTTGTCTCTAATCTGCAGTACCTGACCCTCACCACAGTAATCCCTCAGATAAGTGGCAGTGACAGAGTGAGTATCCAAAGAACAGCAGCCATGTGCCCTGGCCCTATTTGTAAGCCTCTGTAAATATGAGGGGGAGGGGGGTGACGGGGGGCTATTTAATGGAGAAAGTGGAGTGATATGAAAGAGATAGAAATGGATGAGGGAATGTGTGTTATGGAGCTAGGCTTCTGTTAGAAGGACCAGGGACTTCAAACTGAAGTCAAGCCAAGGTCAACAAAAGGTGTCAGCTCAGGTCAGAGGAGCTTCCAGCATTTTGTAGCTATTCCTCTGGATGTCAATCCCAGTGAGGATTACTGCTGAAACTCACTATCACACAGCCTACAGTCATCCACTTGACATAGGCCATTTCAGCCTAAAAGGTAATGAATCATCAACTCTCCCAAAAGGAGTGTGATTAGACTCATCTGCTAATTATTTCACTTTTCCAGCGTTAAATCAAGCTGTATTTACTTGCCAGCAACATAAATAATAATAATAATAATAATAATGCTGATTTAAAAATCACATTCATAAAATCATTATTTGCTACAGATGCTTAGGTCCTTGACAGAAAGTGTTTTTAATTAAGCTGCTACATGATTGTAGCCTAATCAAAAACAATCCGGTTCAGTCTGAAAGAAGTCAATCATTTTAGTCTGTATCTCTGGGACACACACGATCAAGATTGCGGCAGGATTGAAAAAAAAGCAAGCACTTTATGAACACTGAAGCCTGGTTCTGCTGGAGGTTTCTTCCTCTAAAGGGAGTTTTTCTCTCCACTGTTGCCTAAAGCTTGCTCAAATGGGATTGTTGGGTTTTCTCTATAATTTTTTGTATAAATATTTTCTGTAAGGTCTTAAACCTTACACTGTAAAGTGCCTTGAGATAACTTCTGTTGTAAATTGGCGCTATACAAATAAAACTGAATTGAATTGAATTGAAAAAACACAGGTAGGACTGCTTTTGTAACGCATGGACCACTGGCAGGCAAGCAAACTGTGCCCTCCATGTGGTTGACCAGCAGCCCAGCACTGCATACCATAGAGCCAAAAATTTTCCAGAGTCCCTCTCTTCCTTCTCTCTCCCTCTCTAAAATGCAGACAGTTAGTAGCCTGCTAGTACAGTATATGTTCTCTTTAATGCGAAGCACATTGTATACTTAATCTCTTTTCATAGTAGTGGTAATCTCTTTATGTTTTCATGGACTATCTGGTGGACAGTTTTGTTGACTGGTGTGGACTCAACCATCTTCAACTCAACATCAATAAAACAAAGGAGCTGGTGATGGTGATGGTAAATAGTTCATGTACTTCTTCAAGCTCGGTGTAGCAGCCACCATGGTGACATGGCTATGAGTATGAGCTCATCACCCCGCATAAGAGACACCCAATAACAGTATGTTATCCCAAGAGCTGTAGAGCTGTTCACTTGACCTTTTGACCTGGTTGATGTCATGGGATCCTAGCTGATTGCTGCAGCATCTGATGCCTATCAGGGTTTTAGCATGCAGACAGGAAATGAAGAGGCTAAAGTGATGAGGAGAAAGTTTAGTCCTGACAATCTAACCACTGTCTGATGCTCCACAGGAAAAAAAAAGTGAGAGACAAGAATCTGCTGTCGCTGGCTTGTTTGTAGAACAGCCTAATTGAATTAGAGCAGAATGAGAACACAGAGGACGATTTCACATGCTTTGGAAATGCCTGGAGATGTGTTACTCTGTCTTGGCAGGATCCTAGGCTGTTTAAGCTGACACTAAAACCACTGAGTACATTGAGAAATGACAGCCACTAAGAGGGGAACTTGACCTCATTTCCCACCAGGGAGTACAGGTTCATCCCACTGGCATGTAAACAACATGTACAGCTGTCTCTGGAAAGAACTCTATGACGTGATCTTCATCAGCATATCATGTTGTCATGCAGATAGAGCTGTTGACATACCGTTTTAGTTGCTTTTAGAATTAAATTTAGAGCTCTTCTTCACTTCTTCTCTTCTTTACTCACAGTATGAGTGGAGACGGGAAAAGTGTGAAAATGTAATATGATGATCTAGAAAGAGTGATTGATGTTTTTAATTGAAAAAATCCGGGGGACAGATAACCGCAAGCCCAAATGAAATAACTTCATGCTGTTGAAGTCCATGTAGCACTCATACCCTGCATGGCAGCTGAAATCAGCTTTGTCTTTGCTCTGATCTTTGCGCTGCAGTCTGGATCATGCCATCTCTGGGCCTCCTGCTGCACCAGTCCTGTTTGCCCTGTCTTCTCCAGCAGCAGAGCTTGCTAGCCTGTTTGTTTTAATCAGCACTATGTTTGCCAAAGAGCTTACCTCAGGAGATGGGAGTTCTTGTGCGTTCTCCTGCAATGCAGAGGGGATGAGGCCAAGCTAGGGGGCTGGTGAGTGAAGGCATGACTGAGTGCCTTTAGAATATTTTCCTTTGTGTTTTCAAGATTGTGTATACCCACACATTGTGCCATTTTGGAGGCACAATGTGCAACCAGTTATGATGGTAGGAGACTCAAAAGAAACAGATTTAAAAAGTACATATTGATGAACATTCATGCAGTGGACATGTCTTGAAATGTTTACATCACACATCCACAGAACACACTCAATAACTGTTTTACTGATTTTATTTTAGTGTCGTTGAGTTTATGATGAATATTCCTTAATCAGGTTCTTAGTGAAAATAATTACATAAAAACATATCAAAACGCACAGTTTTTTCTGTCTACTCTTTTTTAATTTCATGTCTAGTTTTATGCAGCTATAAAAATTGCTGTAATAAACATGCTCTGGCTGGTGTTTTACTTTTCATATGAGATTAAAAAAACTTGTGTTTTGTGTTTAGTTATGATGGAATTAGCTTGATGGCTATATTTTTGATGCCTCTTATCATGATTAACACATGAAGCACATGAGACCAGGCCCTATGGTTCTGGCTCTCCTTCACTAAACCAACTTTAACAAGGTCCAAATGCAGGGTGCATCCCACTATCTCTCCAGCCTTTCTGAGAATTTTAGCAGACAGTCTGAGGCATTATGGAAGAAAGCTGTCTAATAAAAATAACATTGTTAAGACTAAACTGCAACAGCAATTATTTTTTGTAGGGAACAGGGTTATACAGTTTAAATGGAAGAATAATGTTATAAGGATCAGGATCAGTTGCCACTACATTCTGCTATGAGAAGAGAGTAGAAGGAAACTGAGGTATTAACCTACTAGAATAAATGATCTTTGTACCTTAGCTCTTATTTCACACTCGATGTTCAAATGCTCAATGCCCCTCCTCCCTCATCTTCTTTCTCCTCCATTTCTGCACTGTCTGCCAGTCGGATTATCATCAGCCCTCATTTAGCACGTCCACTCCCAGCCAGACATAAAATTTTTGGCATCACACCCTTCTGTCAGGCCACTTCTCAATGGCATCACCTCAGACCACTGCACTTCCAACACCCCCTTTTGTCAGGAGCACAAAGTTGATCTATTTACCCAGCATCCCACTGATCTTTTTCACAAACAGCCCAAGCTGAAGGAAGGAGGGAAGGCAGAAATGTCAGCCAGCCAGTCAAACAACCAGCCATCTAGCTTGCCAGCCAAACACAGCCCCTTTCCTTTAGTTGGCTGTAAAGCCCATCTGCTGGAGGCAGTATTAGATGCAATATCCCAATTCAATCCCTTCCTTCAACCTTCCAGAAAGCTTTTAGACACATTTTAACACACAAAAGCTGCTGCTCCGGCCTTTATAGCTTGAGCTTCTATTTAAGAAGGTGAGGGTGAGGATGTAGGGGGAAGAAATCAATAAAGTGTCCTGGCTCTCAATCTTTTTGGCCTAGAGAGGAGGTGTTTTTAGGTTGGGAGAGGGAGGAAGGGGAGAGGAAGGAGGTGGGCTGTTTTTGTCATTCATAAGCTTTGCTGACAAATCCTTGACATCATTTGGCGGATTGTATCGATAACTTCTTCCCTGGACCGCAGAGGACAAATCGAAATCATTTGTCTGGCTTTGTTGGGGTGGTGGTGGAGGTGTTGTGGCGTTGCCATGGGCAGCAGAGAGAGGATGACGTCCCAGACAAAGACAGTGCTGCCAGCCTTGGTTGTGACATTGGCAGGTGAAGGCATTTGTACTAGAGAGAAGTTCAAATGTCACAACAAGAAAAGTAAGTTTTGTAGTTCTTAGTGATTCTTACTGTCTATGGAGATGGACAGCTATTATTCTTTGCAGATAAACCTCCAAGATGAGGATCAGTGTTTATCAAAGAGATTTTCTTGTGGATCTAGGTTACACTGACAGTGATCATAACATCACAAAAAACAACAACAACAAAAAACTAGAGGCAAATCAGAACAAAAATCTGCATGGGTCTTGTACCACTGACTGATACTCATTTTAATCCTAAAATGTATAAAAATATGCACCCATGCTCACTCACACCCCCAAAACACATTTATCTCTCATAAATATGCCCACTCACACAGATTTGTATTCATGTATTCTTGGTGGGGAGAGGGGAAAAAAGAACTCGCTTTTCTTGCCTGCTGTTTTGACAGTTGTGGGCTTGAACGTCAAATGGCAAATCTCTTAATCTGCCCTTATTAATAAGAAAAACATGAAACTGTCTGATATTTCTATACATATTTCCATCTACAGCGAGACCAATACAACGTGAAATAGCAAAATACTAAGTATTAGAATTACATAATTTTGACAAACAAATTCTACTCTGTGATACTAGTATTGGAGTTAAAAGTTAAAAGAGTTGGCTTTAAAAGTGGGTTTGTGTGGGATTTCTGTATTGGGAACAAGAATGAGACAGTGATAATTGCAGTGTCTATCTGTGGGATTTGCCAGCGAGAGACTGGAAGGTGCGGGTGACATTCTATTTGGGTGTTGGAAAGTTGGAAAATGGCAGACAAGCTCAGTTAGACTGAAAGTCGTTTATGTCAGTGCTATGCACGGAACACCAAAGTCTGCTATGTGTTCCCTAAATAGGTCTCCTCAACCCTTACCAACACCCTCATTCATGTTTTTTGTATCATTCCAAAATAAACAACTTAATTAATTTTCTGCTATGTTTTGGATATCTGAAAGCAGAATCTGGTTTTAATAAAGCTCATAAGAAAGAAGAGAGTTGCGATTGGGGGTTGTTTGGGGATGAAGCAGTTGGAGGGTTAAAGGGTAAATCTTCTGGAATATGATTTGAAAGGAACGTTAAAGTCTTTGGGAAGCAAATAGCTGTTGGCACATCTTCATGATAAGACACACTACACATGTTAAACTGTATAAGCTCTCCTCACAAGGAAGCAAAGTGCATAGGAAAAAATCAGCAGACAACTAACCAGGTCATACAATGTCCAATGTACATCTGAAAATGAGTTACCTATATATATTTCAAAAGATCACACCAGCATGTCTGCTAGCCTCATCCAGGCAGCATCCACTGTGATCAGAGTGAGTCTAACATCAATCTTAGGCATGTGTTTCTGGGTGGGGATTGCAAATAATTCAGTTGCATGAATATGAAAAGTAAAATTTTTAGGTGGACGGAATTTGCCATTTTTGCCTTTGTTTTTTACACCAACTAATGTGCTTTACATCATGCTGCTGCATTATTCATATTATAGCCCTCACCCTTTCCTAAGTCCAATTGATAATCATATAAATCTTTGGCCGGAGGGGGGGCTAGAGGTTTTGTTTTCAAAGACAACAAAATCGAAAAGGCCTTTTATCCTCAAACACATACTGATTATGTCTTATTAACCATAATTTTGGTATTATACAATACAAGGACAGAAGTAATACCATAAAGGTAGTCACATTGTTATTTCTCGTTTTTGGTGACTATCCAAAATATCAGTACTTGTGAAGGCATACTATCAGTATTTGCTTTGGTTTTAATCCATCCATCCATTATTATGTTAAATGTGGCTGGAGTCAATCCTAGTTGTCATTGTTAGACCTGGACAGATTACAAGTCTGATAGCCTGACACTTTGAATTTCAAATTCTAAACTAAAGATGAACAGAAGTTGTAAAATACTGGTATTTTTCTTAAAGAGCACAGAGAATACAATACGAGTGGCAGGGACACTTTGGTCAAGGTCAGAGGTATTGGGACTGAATGGGAGAGCATAAGAGGAGGAAGCAGACTGCTTACCCTTCCCTCCCCCACCCAATTGTTTGCCCTATATCCTCTTGTGCATCCAACTTCAATTCCACTTCAATTTTTATCAACCTTCTGCTCTCCTCTGAGGGAGATAGGATTCAAACCCTGACACGAATTAGCCCCAAGATTGACTTGATACTGCCACAACCAGGGGACACTCCACAAAAAAAGGAGACCCACTTTTTCCCCCCATGCTTTCCCCCTTTCACTACAACCTGTTTCCTATCTCTCAAGCTCTTGCCCTCAACATCATGTGCCCTTACATTTCTTATCCTATCCTCTGCCTCCTTCTCCCTCAGTTCTATCTCCATCCGTTGCTCTGTTCATCCTCCACCTCATCTTGTTTTTCCCAGTGTGTGCCTTCTTGTCAGTCAGCTGTCTGAGTGATATTCCACCTCCTCCTTCAGCGTGATGGACAGCCGCTGTTGGATTCTGACGGAGTAATTTGCTTACAAAAACCGAGCAGACATCAAAAAAAAAAAAAAAAAAAAAAAGGGCAGACAACAGCAGAGCCAAGTGATTGCATTAAAAATGGGGATGAGAGAGAGAGAGTGTGTTGAGGGATCAAGGCGAGAGGGGAGCGTTTTCCATTTCCATTCATCACCATGGCTGATAGACGGACCACAGACAGTTTCTCTCTTTTACTTTTCATTCCTGTGACACTTTTGAGAAAGCATGTGTAGAAGCCAGGGCCAGGTTAGTGTATATGCTCCAGATACAAATACCAAAGGAAATATCTACCTCATAAGTGTACACTGTTTTTAGGATTGGTAGCCAAAGTGCGAATTGAATCGCCAACCTTTGCAATGTTGGTGTCTTTACTAATGGTTTAGGTTTGGTGTGCCCCTTGTCTTTGTGCTGTTTAGCCCTAATCATACTGATTCTTTTTACCTGTGCCTCTCCCTCCTTTTAGAAATAGCTCTGCATTCAGGTACCCTTTGATAGATTGCGCCTTTGTCCTACCTCGTTCATGACTCACCAGCCTGCTTTTGTACTTCTGATTTGGATTACCAGTATCGTCTCTGCTTTGTCTGCCTGCTCTGCGTGACCCTACATTCACCTCCCCTTCTCGGCTCGTAAGTTCTGGATTTATCATTGTCTCTGCAAGCAAAGTGTATGTTGGTGCTGGGTGTATTGTGTCCACCATTGTGCCAGTTATACATTTCTAAAGTAAAAACATGTAAAAATGTTACTCACTTGGCAGATTGTTACCCTTAATAGGATTTAATAGCATTGTGAAATATATAAAAAATTTGGTACCATGGCAAACATGCACAGTCCTTTCATTGTAGGGAGTCGTTGTCCTGCAGCATCACCCAACTTCTACAGAGTTTCAGCCTACATACAGACTGACATTCTGACATTATCCACATTAGTTCATCAGTCATTATTTTTTGATACACTTGTGAATTAAGCAAAACAAAACAGGCCCAAATCACAATGTTTCCTCCACCATACTTTCATGATGATATGCAGTGCCCTTTTTATGCTAGATGTAGTGTTGTGGGTTCTTTCCAAATAGTTCGGTCTTTCATGAGTCCACAAAACATATTGCCAATACTACTGTGGAGTGTCAATGTGCTGTAAATTTTAGTAATGACCAGGAGGCTTGAGGCAGAAATAAGGTGCAGACCAACCAGGTGTTTATTCTCACCCACACAAAGAACAAACATAACTAACAAACAAAACAAAGAAAAAAACTACAAAATGGTCGGGGCAGTACCCTTTGCAGCCTTCTACTGTGGGCTGCCCCACACTAGATCTTCCACAACTCAAAGGGAGATCTAAATTTAGACCCATGAAAAAATAGGCAAAAACAAACCACAAAATTTCCATAAACGTAAAACAACCATCTAATCATAACAACTTAAACTCAAAATTTTCCGCATTTAAAAAATTGAGTTTATTTAAATAAAACTATAACCAAAAACAAATGCAAGCTCCCCCAGACTAAACAAAGGATAAGGGTCAAATTGAAACAGCTACAGTTATACTTGTTTTAGTTCTAACTGGGACAGCTTGAACCAATGAGGTCACTCTCTCTTCCTGATGTGGGCTATAAATATCAATAGCTGCTGAGTGTGTGTGGGACATCATCTCATCTGCCTGCTGCACAAGATCCAGGATGATAGGTACATCATTACCAATAATAGCTGGATATGGTAGCTTTGTAGCTAAAGCTACTGGCATGAGAAAAGTTTGTCCTCGTACATTGAGATATATTTCAGCTGTTGGATACACATGCTAGTCCCCATGAATAGAAGTGATGCATGACTCCTCTTCTCTCTAGGCTCCAGACTGGACAACACTACTGACTGAAACTCCCCAGTGTCTAATAATGCTGGGCCACGTTGACCATTTACCAACAGGTACAGTACAAGCTGCCTCCTTGAACCCTTGTGTCATTGTTGGTCAGACAGGGTTTTGCCTGGATTGTAAGAAAAGTATGACCTAACCCATTACAAACGTAACAACTTTTTACTGGTTTTAAGGATCTAAAAGCAGAGGTTTTGGAGAATTTTGTTTTTCGTAAGACCCTCTATTCTGACCAGAGACCCGCTCACCCTCAGTGGACTTACTTCTCTGGGCAAAGGTGTGGTCTCTGCCAAAGGTGGTGTGTCTGGACCTTCTTCTGGCAGCTATAAAAAATTCAGCCAGCTGAGCTGCTTTCTCAGCCGTGAGTGGACCATCCTCAGGAACTGCTCAAGGATTAATGTCTATAATCTGCTCTACTGTTGACTTTTAACTTTCAGATGCACATAAAGCTCCTCAGGCATCTCACCTGGAAGAATGTTCTTCTTCTCTTTCGGCTTTTCCCATCAGGGGTCACCACAGCGAATCATCCTTTTCCACCTCACTCTGTCATGGACATCTTCTACCCTAACACTAGCCAACCTCATGTCCTCTGTTAAGACATCCATATATTTCCTCTTTGGCCGTCCTCTTGTCCTCCTGCCTGGCAGCTCCATCTCCAATATCCTTCTACCAATATATTCACTATCCCTCCTCTGCACATGTCCAAACCATCTCAGTCTGGCCTCTCTGACTTTGTCGCTAACACAGGCAACGTGAGCCGTCCCTCTGATGTGCTCGTTCCTTATTCTGTCTAACCTGGTCACTCCTTTCTCACTGCTACCGTCTCTAACCCATAGAGCAGAGCTGGTCTCACCACTGTCTTGTACACCTTTCCTTTGAGTCTTCCTAACACTCTTCTGTCACACAACACTCCTGACACTTTCCTCCACCAGCTCCTACCTGCCTGCACTCACCTCTTCACCTCTTTTCCACACTCCCCATCACTCTGAACTGTTGACCCCAAGTACTTAAACTCCTGCACCTTCTTCACCTCAGCCCCCTGTAACCTAACGCTTCTACCTTGATCCCTCTCGTTCAGACACATGTATTCTGTCTTACTACGACTGACCTTCTTACTTCTTCTTTCCAGAGCAAACCTCCACCTTTCCAGCTGTTCCTCTACCTGCTCTCTACTCTCACTGCACATCACAATGTTATCCGCAAACATCATTGTCCAGGGAGATTCCGGTCTGACCTCATCTGTCAGCCTGTCCATCAGCATAGCAAACAAGAAGGGACTCAAAGCTGATCCTTGGTGTAGTCCCACCTCCACCTTGAACTCCTCTGTCTGACCTACAGCACATCTCACCACCGTCATACTTCTCTCATACATGTCCTGAACTACTCTGACGTACTTCTCTGCCACTCCTGACAACCTCTTCTCTAAATCTACAAAGACACAATGCAGCTCCTTCTGACCATCTCTGTACGTTTCCATCAACATTCTCAAAGCAAAAATGGCATCAGTGGTGCTCTTATGGGGAAGGAAACCATACTGCTGCTCACAAATCCCGACCCTCTTTCTAAGCCTGGCTTCCGCTACTCTTTCCCACAGCTTCATTGTGTGGCTCATCAACTTTATTCTTCTGTAGTTGCTGCAGTTCTGCGTGTCACCCTTGTTCTTAAAGATCGGAACCAGAACGCATCTCCTTCATACCTCAGGCATCTTCTCACTCTCTAGAATCCTATTGAACAAACTGGTTAAAAAACTCCACTGCTGTCTCTCCTAAGCATTTCCAGACCTCCACGGGTACGTCATCAGGACCAACAGCCTTTCCACTCTTCATCCTTTTCAGAGCCTTCCTAACCTCATCCTTTCCAATCTCTGCTATTTTTCCTGCTTCACAACATCCACATCCTCCTCCCTTCTTTCCCTGTCATTTTCCTCATTCATCAGATCCTCAAAATACTCCTTCCATCTTTTCTGCACACTCTCTTGGGTTGTTAGCACCTTTCCATCTCTGTCCTTAATCACCCTTACCTGTTGCACATCCTTCCCATCTCTATCTCTCTGTCCTGCTAGCCTGTAAAAGTCCTTCTCTCCTTTCTTTGTGTCTATCCTGTCATACAGCTCATTGTAAATTTTCTGTTTGGCCTTTACCACCTCACTCTTCGCTCTACGCTGTGCTTCCTTGTACTCCTGTCTACTTTCCTCAGTCCTTTCTACATCCCACTTCCTTCTATCTAACCTCTTCCTCTGGACGCATTCCTGTACTTCCTCATTCCACCACGAAGTGTCTGTACCTTCTTTTCTTCTTTCCAGATGACATACCTAGCACTTTCCTAACCTCTGCTGTAGTTTCCCAGTCATCTGGAAGCTCATCCTGACCACCCAGAACCTGTCTCAACTTCTGCCTGAATTCCTCACAAGTTTCTTCATTCTTTAGCTTCCACCACTTGGTCTTCTTCTCTGACTCCCCTCTCCTCTTCTTCCAGACCTCCAGAGTCATCTTACACACCACCATGCGGTGCTGTCTGGCTACACTCTCTCCTGCCACCACTTTGCAGTCACTAACCTCTCTCAAATGACCTTGTCTACATAGGATGTAGTCCACCTGCGTACTCCTACCTCCACTTCTGTATGTCACTCTATGTTCCCCCCGCTTCTGGAAGTAAGTGTTGACAGCCATTTCCATCCTCTTAGCAAAGTCCACCACTATCTGTCCTTCCAGATTCCTTTCTTTCACACCAAACCTGTCCATCACCTCCTCATCACCTCTGTTGCCCTCACCAACATGCCCATTGAAGTCTGCCCCAACAACAACTCTCTCTCCTCTGGGGATACCCTCTATGACCTCATCAAACTCACTCCAGAATCTCTCCTTCTCTTCTAACTCACAGCCAACTTGTGGAGCATACCCACTGACTACATTCACCATCACCATCACTTCAATTTTTAGCTTTAGGCTCATCACCCTGTCTAAGACTCTTTTTACCTCTAGAACATTGTTCATAAACTCCCCCTTCAGGATCACTCCTACCCCGTTTCTCTTCCTATCCACACCATGGTAGAACAGTTTGTATCCTCCTCCAATGCTACGTGCCTTGCTGCCCTTTCACCTCGTCTCCTGCACACACAGCACATCTACCTTCCTTCTCTCCATCATGTCTGCCAGCTCTCTGCCTTTCCCTGTCATCGTGCCAACGTTAGGAGTCCCTATTCTCAAACCCATGCTCCTGCCTTTTCCCTTCTCTCTCTGTCCAAAAACCCTTCTGCCTCCCCTCTTTCTTCGAGCAACAGTAGTCAAATTTCCACCGACACCCTGTAGGTTAACAGCATCGGTGGCGGTCGTTGTTAACCCGGGCCTCAACCGATCCGGTATGTATCTGCTGTAATTTCATATTTTGCCAATATAGCTGGCATATATAGCTTTCACTTTTTCTGTTAATCTGTAACTTCCATTAACACGTAAGCACTGCATTCCTTACCTGTTAATAAAGGAATTGAGCCCACTCATCTTTTGGGCAATGGCAAACTTGAGCCATTGTTTCAAATGTAGTCAAAAAGTGTGTCATCAGCTGGAACGAGGGAGAGTTATTTGTCTCTCTGGCTTGTCCTTTCTCTTGTGGTGTCAACTTAATCAGAATCATCTGCTCTTTGAGTGTGGCCACCTTGAGACAGTTGCAGTTGAATCTGTTGAAACAGGTGCTGCATGCTTTTCCACCTTTGTTCCCGATGGGCCATATACAGTACATATAAAAAGTATTTACGCCCTTGGATGTTTCATCCTTTTATTGACGTTATAAATCATCAAGGTCAATAAAAGTTGGCAACGTTGACAAAAGTATTTCTGAAAAATACCTCATTACTGTGAAAATGAAAACAGGTTTCTACAAAGTAATGTAAATTAAAGAAGAATCTGATGAAACCAAATTGGTGCTTTTTGGACATCAGACAAGATCCTATTTGTGGCACACCAAACACTGCACATCACCACAAACAAAGCCTCCCCACTGTAAAACATGGTGGTGGCAACATCATGCTGTGGGTATGCTTCTCGGCAGCCGACCCCTTAAGGCTTGTTAAGGTGGAGGGTAAGATGAATGCAGCAAAATATAGGATGATCCTATTAGTCTGTAGGACAACTAAGGCTTGGGAGAACATTTGTTTTCCAGTAAGACAATGACCCGAAGCATACAGCAAAAGCTGCACATAAATGTTTTATCGACAACAAATTAAATGTTCTGGAATGGCCGAATCAAAGCCCAGATCTTAATTCAATAGTGAATTTGTGGATAGACTTAAAACACCCTATCCCCAAGCAACCTGACAGAGCTTAAGCAGTTTTGCAAAGAAGAATTGCATAAAATTCCAGTGCAAGCATAATGGAGATCTATCCACACAGACTCCATGCTGTGATTGCAGCTAATGGTACATCCACTAAATACTGACCTGAAAGGGGGTGAATATTAATGCAAATACTGTTTTCACCTTACATATTGTCATTTAAGTGACATTACTTTGGAGAAACCTGTGTTCAGCGTGACATAAATAAGGTATTTTCCTGAAAATTACATTTTATATCTCCCATTTTACATTTGGAAACTCTAGGAACAACAAGTAAACCTGCACTCTGAGAAAGGAGAGTTATGCTGGGAAAATATGGAACTGTAAGGTATTTAAAATAAGATAGAGCTTGATTATTAAGTGCTTTATATGTGAGGAGAAGAATTTTAAATTCACTTCTGGATTTTACAGAGAGCCAGTGGCGAGAAGCTAATGTAGGAGAAATATGATCTCTTTTGCTAATTCCAGTCAGAACTTTGGCTGCAACATTTTGGATTAACTGGAGGCAATTTAAGTAGTTATTGGGACATCTTATCAGTAATGAATCACAATAGTCCAGTCTGGAAATAGCAAATGCATGGACTAGTTTTTCAGCATCACTTTGGGAGATTTCCCTTATGTATGAATTAAAGAAGATATCCTGGTCAAAAATAACTTTTTCACAGTGTTACTTGAGGCCAATACCAAGTAATCTAGGGTAAAAATGTGATTAAACATAGTGTCTCTGAGATTTTTAGGACCAAACTAAATTCAATTCAATTCAATTCAATTTTATTTGTATAGTGCCAATTTACAACAGAAGTAAAAACACATACAGTGTAAGGTTTAGGACCTTACAGAAAATATTTATACAAAAAATTATAGAGAAAACCCAACAATCCCATTTGAGCAAGCTTTAGGCAACAGTGGAGAGGAAAAACTCCCTTTAGAGGAAGAAACCTCCAGCAGAACCAGGCTCATAGTGGGCGGCCATCTACCTCGACCGGTTGGGGTGAGTGTAAAGAGAAGAGAGAAAAGAACAGCTGGGAATAAAGACAACAACAAGCATCAAGAACATTGGGCAGATTAACTGGATTCTGGAGATGTACAGCTCCAGGCCGAGGATACCTGCAGAAAAGTACAGAGAGAGGGAGACAGAGAGGAGGAAACACAACTACAGGAGAGAGAAGACACAAAGTTAATGACATGCAATGGTGGCATTTGCATTAATACAGGAGAAAGGAGAGAGGAGAGGAGCTCAGTTTATCAGTAGAGGTCCCCCAGCAGACTAAGCTATATCAGCATAACTAAGAGATGGTTCAGAGTCACCTGATCCATCTCTCCAAATATCTGCATAGGATGCTGTCCAAACTCCTCTCAATCCTGGACAATCCCTCCCACTCACTGAACAGTGTGCTGGCTGGACAGAGGAGACTTATTAACATTAAGTACTCCACAGAGTGCCACAGGAGGTCCTTTCTAGCACAGAACCCTGTGGAACTCTGTAACTAACTGTTGTGTGCATGGAAGACTCACCATTAACATACACAAACTGGAATCTATTTGATGGATTTGATTTAAACTAGCCTAGTGCTGTTCATTTCATGTTCCATGTCATGTCATGTCATGTCATGTCATGTCATGTCATGTCATGTCATGTCATATTTGTGTAATAAAATGTTGTGCTCTATAGTGTCGAATGCAGCTATAAGATCTAACAAAATGAGTATAGAGAGAAGTTTATTGCCTCATGCTAACAGAAGATTGTTAGTGACCTTTATCAGTGCTGTTTCTGTACTATGATGTACTCTAAATCCTGACTGTAAAATCTTCATACAAGTTATATAATTGCTTAGAAACTACCTTTTCAGGAGATAAAGGCAAGAATGGATATTAGTTTATAATTTACTAAAACCCCAGTCCAGAGAAGGCTTTTTGAGTAGGGGCTTGACTACAGCAACCTTAAAAGCCTGTGGTACGTAGCCTGTTTGTAAAGATAGATTGATCTGATCTAATATGTATGTGCTGATCAAAGGTAAGACATCTTTGAGCAGTCTAGTCAGGATAGGATCTAAGAGACATGTTGAAGGTTTAGATTAATTGATTACTGACATTAATTCAGAATGATCTAAATCTAGCCACAGGGGTTGCAAGCCAGTGATTTCTGTGCCGGTCCCAAGCCCGGATAAATAGAGAGGGTTGCGTCAGGAAGGGCATCCGGCGTAAAAATTGCCAAAATAACCATGCGAATCATCCACAAGACTTTCATACCGGATCGGTCGAGGCCCGGGTTAACAACGACCGCCACCGATGCTGTTAACCTACAGGGTGTCGGTGGAAATTTGACTACTGTTGGTCGAAGAAAGAGGGGAGGCAGAAGGGTTCGTGGTCAGAGAGAGAAGGGGAAAGGCAGGGACATAGATCTGAGAATAGGGACTCTTAACGTTGGCACAATGACAGGGAAAGGCAGAGAGCTGGCAGACATGATGGAGAGAAGGAAGGTAGATGTACTGTGTGTGCAGGAGACAAGGTGGAAGGGCAGCAAGGCACTAAGCATTGGAGGAGGATACAAACTGTTCTACCATGGTGTGCATAGGAAGAGAAACGGGGTAGGAGTGATCCTGAAGGGGGAGTTTGTAAACAGTGTTCTAGAGGTGAAAAGAGTCTCAGACAGGGTGATGAGCCTAAAGCTAGAAATTGAAGGGGTGATGGTGAATGTAGTCAGTGGGTATGCGCCACAGGTTGGCTGTGAGTTAGAAGAGAAGGAGAGATTCTGGAGTGAGTTGGATGAGGTCATAGAGAGTATCCCCAGAGGAGA
Organism: Anabas testudineus; assembly: GCF_900324465.2. Classification (NCBI taxonomy): domain Eukaryota; kingdom Metazoa; phylum Chordata; class Actinopteri; order Anabantiformes; family Anabantidae; genus Anabas; species Anabas testudineus. Next base: position 25,290,679 of record NC_046622.1, on the reverse strand, counting down.
GAGAGTTGTTGTTGGAGCAGACTTCAAAGGGCATGTTGGTGAGGGCAACAGAGGTGATGAGGAGGTGATGGGCAGGTTTGGTGTGAAAGAAAGGAATCTGGAAGGACAGATGGTGGTGGACTTTGCTAAGAGGATGGAAATGGCTGTAGTCAACACTTACTTCCAGAAGCGAGAGGAACATAGAGTGACATACAGAAGTGGAGGTAGGAGTACACAGGTGGACTACATCCTATGTAGACGAGGTCATTTGAGAGAGGTTAGTGACTGCAAAGTGGTGGTAGGAGAGAGTGTAGCCAGACAGCACCGCATGGTGGTGTGTAAGATGACTCTGGAGGTCAGGAAGAAGAAGAGAGGGAAGACAGAAAAGAAGACCAAGTGGTGGAAGTTAAAGAATGAAGATACTTGTGAGGAATTCAGGCAGAAGTTGAGACAGGTTCTGGGTGGTCAGGATGAGCTTCCAGATGACTGGGAAACTACAGCAGAGGTTATCAGGGAAACAGGTAGGAAGGTGGTGGGGGTGTCATCTGGAAAGAGGAAAGAAGGTAAAGAGGTAAAAAGGTTAGCTAGAAGGAAGTGGGATGTAGAAAGGACTGAGGAAAGTAGACAGGAGTACAAGGAAGCACAGCGTAGAGTGAAGAGGGAGGTGGCAAAGGCCAAACAGAAAGCTTACGATGAGCTGTATGACAGGTTAAACACAAAGGAAGGAGAGAAGGACTTGTACAGGCTAGCCAGACAGAGAGATAGAGATGGGAAGGATGTGCAACAGGTAAGGGTGATTAAGGACAGAGATGGAAAGGTGCTAACAACCCAGGAGAGTGTGCAGAAAAGATGGAAGGAGTATTTTGAGGATCTGATGAACGAGGAAAATGACAGGGAAAGAAGGGAGGAAGATGTGGATGTTGTGAAGCAGGAAATAGCAGAGATTGGAAAGGATGAGGTTAGGAAGGCTCTGAAAAGGATGAAGAGTGGAAAGGCTGTTGGTCCTGATGACGTACCTGTGGAGGTGTGGAAGTGCTTAGGAGAGGCAGCAGTGGAGTTTCTAACCAGTTTGTTCAATAGAATTCAAGAGAGTGAGAAGATGCCTGAGGAATGGAGGAGAAGCGTTCTGGTTCCAATCTTTAAGAACAAGGGTGACACGCAGAACTGCAGCAACTATAGAGGAATAAAGTTGATGAGCCACACAATGAAGCTGTGGGAAAGAGTAGTGGAAGCCAGGCTTAGGAAGAAGGTGGAGATTTGTGAGCAGCAGTATGGTTTCATGCCCCATAAGAGCACCACTGATGCCATTTTTGCTTTGAGAATGGTGAGAAGGAGCTGCATTGTGTCTTTGTGGATTTAGAGAAGGCGTATGACAGGGTGCCGAGGGAGGAGCTGTGGTACTGTGTGAGGTCGTCTGGAGTGGCAGAGAAGTACGTCAGACTAGTTCAGGACATGTATGAGAGAAGTATGACGGTGGTGAGATGTGCTGTAGGTCAGACAGAGGAGTTCAAGGTGGAGGTGGGACTACACCAAGGATCAGCTTTGAGTCCCTTCTTGTTTGCTATGTTGATGGACAGGCTGACAGATGAGGTGAGACAGGAATCTACCCTGGACAATGATGTTTGCGGATGACATTGTGATTTGCAGTGAGAGTAGAGAGCAGGTGGAGGAACAGCTCGAAAGGTGGAGGTTTGCTCTGGAAAGAAGAGGCATGAAGGTCAGTCGTAGTAAGACAGAATACATGTGTCTGAACTAGAGGGATCAAGGTAGAAATGTTAGGTTACAGGGGGCTGAGGTGAAGAAGGTGCAGGAGTTTAAGTACTTGGGGTCAACAGTTCAGTGTGAGGGAGAGTGTGGAAAAGAGGTGAAGAGGAGAGTGCAGGCAGGTTGGAGCGGGTGGAGGAAAGTGTCAGGAGTGTTGTGTGACAGAAGAGTGTCAGCAAGACTCAAAGGAAAGGTGTACAAGACAGTGGTGAGACCAGCTCTGCTCTATGGGTTAGAGACGGTAGCAGTGAGAAAGAGACAAGAGGCTGAGATGGAGGTAGCAGAGATGAAGATGTTGAGGTTCTCTTTAGGAGTGACCAGGTTAGACAGAATAAGGAACGAGTACATCAGAGGGACGGCTCACGTTGCCTGTGTTAGCCACAAAGTCAGAGAGGCCAGGCTGAGATGGTTCGGACATGTTCAGAGGAGGGATAGTGAGTATATTTGTAGAAGGATGTTGGAGATGGAGCTGCCAGGCAGGAGGGCAAGAGGACGGCCAAAGAGGAGATATATGGATGTTATAACAGAGGACATGAGGTTGGCTAGTGTTAGGGTAGAAGATGTTCATGATAGAGTGAGGTGGAAAAGGATGATTCGCTGTGGCGACCCCTGATGGGAAAAGCCGAAAGAAGAAGAAGAATTCAGAATGATCTACACCAGGAAGACTCACATCCAGTTTTTCTACTTATAACATTAAGATCAATTAATCAACCGATTCCTTTTTGATGTAGGTAGTGCTGTTATGAGCTACTGTTCTGGATTTAAAACAGTTTTGACAATATTCTTCCTGTTTTGTTTTAACACTGATCATATGGGATCATGTCATTTAGGTTTACATACTGTATGTTGGCAAAAGTGGTGATCAAACCAGCCATCCCATATAGTACATGAGAGGTACCATAAGTAACTCTCTGTGGTATTAACGCTCAATCTCAGACAAAAAGCAATGAGCGGCATTGGTGTGGTTGCTGGTGATTCCTCACAGATAGTATTGATTTCAGACACCGGCCTCATTCATTACAAGCTGACTAGCAGCAGATGAGCTCAGGCTTATTGCTGAGCAGGGCCTTTCTCTGCCATCTGGAAAACCACAAGGGTAAATTGTAGAAGCCACAGATAAGTAAAGCGAAGATGGACTGTATGTCTTACTCAGCATTGTTACGTAACGTACACTACTGCCTGAGCAAAGTAGGGATAGTGTTTGTCCAAAAATCATTATATGGTCGAATAATAATGATTTAGCTGGTTATATTCTTCCTGGAAAAGTTTCTGCCATTACAAAACACTATCAGAGGTGTGAGGGGAAAATTCACATTTATTTGCTAAAAATGCTCCAGGTTGTTGTGAAAGGACTGGACACCACCTTTTTTCCAGTGTTTTTCTTTTAAATATAAATATATTACTGAAATAAACAAGCTTTTTGATATTTCTTGGAATATCGAAAAGCTAATTTAGACACCATCTAACACAGGTTGACACAGGTTTTATCAACCTCAGTACAGAAATCAGAAAATGTAAAACTTCTAAAGGTGTTTAAATTAATTTAAGTTTAGTAGGTTGACTTTAATGCAGAAACACATAAGAGGGGATTCACTTATTTATACAATATACAACCTATAACCTGTATATGCAGATTAAAGATAAAGTTAAACAAATTAAGTGATTTTTTTACATGTAAGTATTTCCTTCAATTCAACATTTAACCCAGTGTTCTGTGATGTTGATAATAGAAACTTGAGCCATGAATGGGCCCAGTACAGCTGTGGAAAAGGGTTAAATAAAAAAGTTTAAAATTATATAAACACCATATTTATATGATAACAGTTAAGCTAGTGTAGTCCAACAACAATCCAACTTTGCCTTAAGCAGGCAAACCAGACAAAAAGAAACTACATATAAATGTAACCATATTGTTAAAATAGCAATAGTCTAAGCAACTCCCAGTGATTTATGTCTGATGTTTGTTCTTGTTTGACAAATATAGTAGTGAATAAAGTGCTTTAAAATGTGAACACCTTGTTGAACATCTTCTGAACTTTGAACTCAGACACCTCAAAATGTAACAGTTTAAGTAATAATTTCAATTTTTCTAATTATATTTATGATGGATGCAGTCATCCAGACACACCTGTGAGACAGCTGAAGCATGATGGCCATGGTTGACCATCTGTGATTGCAGTTTTTTGAAATCCTTTCAGATCACCTAAGAGACAATCCGTTCCTTCTGTCTTGACCCTGCAGACTCTCCTCATACATACAGGTGCATTTCCCCAGAGAGGCTGCCACATTCCTTTCTCCACACTGCAACACACTGCCATTTTCAACAGGGGCAATTGCTTCTGTAAGAACAGACTGAGCTGCATTTTGGCCTTTCAGTGCTTCATTTTCTCCCCTTTCCTGTTTCCGTGAGTTCCTGAGCTGAGGAAAAGAATTACTCCTGCTTAACGATAAAATAATGAATGTCATTTTTGAGGCAGGAGTGAATGGGAGGGAGGAGATGGAGGGCTAGAGAAAAGAGGAGAGAAGGGGAAGGGGGGAAATGGGGGAGGCGAGTATATTACAGAGCTGGCAAATGTGCCCTCATGCCAGGGAGTCAATTTGAGTGAAGCTGTGCAATGTGACATCATTTACTCAGAAATCCCTAATTTGTCAGCATTAATATTTCAGCTCCAGCACTGCCTGTCACAGTGTGCCAGAGATGACTGATCAATCTATAAAATGTCTGCAGCTAATTTATTGAATATTTATGTGCAATGTCATGTGCAGGAGAGCAGTAGAATTTATTCCACCATGCTTTACTCTTATGCGCAGGAACTTTCCTAAAAACCTTATTCGAACTTTACAGAGAGTGTGAAATTTGTAACGTTTCTGTACATGTAGGATTGCACACAGATAAGCCTAGCTTCATTTTTCACATAAAGTCACTTTTTTTAACCTACAGTCAGATTAGACATGAGCTAAGACAGACCAAAATATTTAAATACATGTTCACCAGTGAGCAGAATTGTTTTTGTCTAAATGTTTTTTTGACACAATGCAAAGTATTTTAAACATTTTAGTAAATCTGTTAAATTTTATTATATATTTTGCTGTTCATGCTAAAGAATCATATTTCTAACTTTCATTCTACATAGACATAACTTTTAACTCTTTTAGGGTCTATAACTAAACAATTTAATGAAAATTTTGGATCAGTGACTTATTTTTGGAATAATATGTGTTTTGTGATGATGATGATGATCTCAAGTAAACTCACAGCTTTTATTGTAGTATGCATTATGTTGTGAATGTTGAGACCACTTGTCCTTAGAAGCTACATAAAAGCATCAGAATTTTTCTAAAAAAATGTCAAAAATGTGTGCCTTTATCTTTCAAAATTTCAATTTTAACTTCAGGTCATTTAAACCTTTATTTAAAAAGTGTTTTATAGACATCTGCAGTGCAGTGCACTACAGCTCAGGTCCTGACATTTAACTTAGGTAAATTCAAATTGAACTTGATAAGTGAATTTAGTAACATTCAAAAAACATTTAATTTAAATTCTCACTAAAAACACATAAAGGATAAGATTTAAAACGTGTATTTGTGTTATAAGAAAAGATCTCTAACTTTTGAACATTTGCCTTTAGGTTTGACAGAACAGTCCTGACTTAAGGCTCACTTGAGCAAACTCCACCACTCTGAGCACCTGGCAGTGTATTAAAGAAAAAAAAAAAAAACTTCAGCAGTGTTATAGTTTGGAAATGTTTCCCATTTGACAAAAGCTGTTGTTCTTCACTGTAGTATCAGTTATAAATATCTACAATATGGTAGTGCTTATGAGATTATATTATTATGGGGAAGAATAATCTAACACACATTGGAACTGGATTGTTCTTTGTTTGTTTATTCAGTGGTTCAGAAACACAGTAGAACAAACTTACTGTACAGAACTGACAATGTTGAATCGAAGTGTCTTAACAGAATAGCAGCTATTCTGTACCATTAAATTTAAATCCCCTTAATGCCTTTTCCTAATCTGTGTATGTGAATGTGTTTGCAGCTGTCAACACATGACTTTTTGTGTCATTGTCTTATTCCATACATTGCTCCCACTATTATGCCTTCTACGGAGATTTTAGCTTAACCCACATTGTATGTGATTATTTACTGCCTGCTAATAGAAAAATCTCTAAATTTTCTGCTTTTGTTGGCAGTTGCACTGCACACTTATACAATAGGCATTTAGCACACACAACATAATTACAACAGCACAATCGGGGCTGAAAGTACTGGGAGAGTGCCGAGGAAAAATCTGCTCAAACCCTTATCCTTTAGTGCCACCTCTGTAGATCATTATGAATGACAATTTGTGCTGGTTGGATGATACAAGACAACACTATGTGTTGGAAACACGGCATCGCTGTCCTAGTAAAGACTACAGGATGTAGTCATGTTTCTCAAGTGTCCCAGAATGCGTCCTATGAATTTTAGTTAAATTTGTACAGAAGAACACTATTATTACTCTGTTGGAATACTGTGTCAACTATTTATGATGCTTTCTACATGTGGCTTTCCAAATGCTGGGAATGAATGTGACTGCACTCTTTCTGAGAGTGGTGGTTCAGCAACATTAATCGACTTATCCTTTAAATCACAAAATCTTCATACTGAACACTCACTGTCAATATTTTTGTTTTCTACAGCAAAGCCATTTTAATTGTTTATATTTAGACACTGCAAAGTACTTTAGAATATGTTACGAGGTTCACAAACTAATGCAGTACTAAGCCAAAACCTTTCCTTCACTTCAATGCAAGAATGTTGGTGCTAGTGTGGGGTTCATATTGTAATTCTTGTGCTTGGAATGCCCTCCATTGTACTCTGTGTATTGTGTTTCTTTTTCCTATCTGTATCTAAAGCAACATACTGTGTCATGTTTATGACTTATTAAGTTTTATTTATCACTGCAAAATATGAACTCTGATTCCAAATCAAAACAACCCACTCAATGACCGACCAGTGGGGTGCCACAAAAAGCTGCTAAACCAAATCATTTTCAAACTGAAATTATTTTTCAAAACTTTCTGTACTCATCTTAACATTTCAAGTAAGATATACAGCATACTGTCAGTTCAGTGCTACAGGTAACAGTCTTTACACGTTTTAACGGGTGAGAGGCATAGCTCTGAACATAGAAACAAGACAAATGCTTGATCCTGTTTTACACAAAATATGAATCATTTTTATCAATGTTCTTTTACGGTGGGAAAAAATATATTTTTACAGCTGAACCTAAAAGTACTGAAACTGGGAGCCATTGTTTGTCACTCTTAGAACTGTGGAGCACCTAAGACATGCTTGCAGGTCCACAGGTGAGCGATCTTACCACCTTCCAATCCACAGTGCATATCTCTTACTTGCACCACAGTTAGCATTAGCCCCTCCAGTCCCTTCATTATAATAGCACTAATTACAAATTCTTAAACCAGTGCCAGGCATTACAATAAGACAGTGCAGTGAGCATATGGCATAATATCCTATTAATGAACACTCTAAATTCAAACTCAGGTCAACGCTATCACACTGGAGAACGTGTCACTGATCCGATGGAAGCGAGGGATATGGGCGAGGGGGGTGGAAAAGGGGGGAGAGGAGGAGAAGGAAGTGACCTTCTTCTAAAATGCACAGACTAATTTTAAGGGGGAGGGAAGCCCCTGGGGCCGTCTCATTGTTTTACTTGTTTAATTTTTCGCCAGCAATTATTAATATAATATTTTGATGGCAGAGCCATGGAAGGAGAAGTTATTAAAAGGGACCAAAGGAGGGAGGAGTATTTTTTTTTCTTCATTTGGCTTTGCCACTAGCTGCTTCCATTCATATCCCTTTTATACTCCTCTTTTTCTTTGTGTTTCCCACCTGCCACTCTCCCCACCTGTCTCTCTCCAGGGGAATAGTGGGCCTATTTGCATTCGCTGTCACAACAGTGTGAGAAACAAGTTGCTCTTGTCTCACTAGCTCAGTCCTCCGCATGCTTGGCGTTGTAATAGGGACTGTCATCTACAAGAGAGATGGATACTCACCCTCCTTCTTTGTCTCCTAATGTCCTTCTTTTGGAAAAAAAAAAAGATGCAAATAGACACATTTTGCCAAATACATCTGCAGGTCATAGATGTTCCCTGAGGCATGTTTTGTTTCAATCTGGTTTTTAGAGTTAATCTGCTGAGATGACCTCTGTCTCATGTGACACAGGGATGATTGCAGTGTGGAGTTGCAGAGTTGCAAGAGAATAACAAAGGTAGCAAAAGGTAGAGGAAGAAGACACTTTACCTTTATCAGAAATGGAGATGCAACCACTCCTTTTCTTGTGGAGGGCTGAAAGGCCATCAGCAACCAAAATTACTTCCATGCATTTAGAACTGATAAACTGTATCATCCTCTTTATGTGAAATTCATATGGACATGGAAAACAACTAAAACAAAACGCTCTTCTTACAGCACCAGTGAGAAACTCATCAGATTACATGGGGGCCCCTTTCTGTCTCCTCTGGGAATGGCTTACTCACAGAAGTCCCCAGAGCTGGACCTGTGTCCCTGGCCCCTACAGAGTGCTGCAGAGCTCTGTTTGTTTAAAAACCAGACTTAATCCTCCGCAGCAGCTGTCTCAGATCAGGTCACAGTTCAGCACTAAGGGAGGCAGGAGAAGGCACACAGGGCTGCAGGTGCAGATTACTGCTACACTTTTCAGCCGCTTACTACTACTTACTACACTATACTACTACAAATAGAAATGATACAACTTAAACCTATATAATTATAAAATATACAGAATCCTATTTTATAAATCAACAAAATTCAATAAGTAAGTAAAAAGTGATAAGACAGAAGCTGAATGTTTGGCAATGCTTTGATGAAAGATTAAATTATTTGTATTTTATTCTGACTCTCCATTGATACAAGATTATGTGTATTAAGTACAAATACATCTTATAATGCTTCTTAATGAAACAGTTTTTCTGGCCTTGATATTCAAAAGGCTTTTTTGAGTGCTTCAGGAGTGGATTGAGCATGCTTTATATGCAGGTGTTTTTTCTGGATGTAAAGTTCAACCCCTGATCACTCTGTACAACCCAGGGAATACCGAAGGTGGTCACAAACTGAGAGAGTGCTTTCCCCGCAGTCTCACCCTATTCTGATCAGCCAGTTTGTGAAGGTCTTCTGGTGAGCTGAACCAACTGGGCTAAGCTATGCCCAGTTGGAACAGCATTGTCCTTCAGAACAATGTAGCCAAAAATTCTGCTGCATACTGGGGCAAACTTGCCGTAAAGTGATAAAAGCATTACAGATAAACCTTGGCCTTTAACAGTGTCTGTTGTTGTTTTATGGTTTTGTTGATACTCTTATAGCCAAAAAAAAAAAAAAGCACTAGTTCGAGGAGTGAGTGGAGCTGTAGCAACTAACTTAAGAGGGTCTAGGAGCCCAAACCAAGCCTGTCATTTACATTAACTAATGTAGCAGTGTGAAAAATACAAAACAAAAAAAAAAAAAAAAAAAACAAAGCTACGCTAACTGAAGTAAATTACCTGCTTTAATGATCTGTGTGAAATTGCTTACCCCAGTTCCTTCAATGTGTAATGTATAACATTTTAAATGACATGAAAAATGCCATTTTATTTTTTGTTTTTCAGCGTTAAAAGCAATCCTGTAAGAGTTGTAACACACACAGCTGGATAGCGCAGTGGTTAGTGTCACTGACTTCGGTACGGTGTGGGCCCTTAGGCAAGGCCCTTAATGCTACCTGTCTACCTCATCTAATGAGAGTTACAAACACAAGAGTCAAACTGGCTCGGACGTCGCCCGGGTCAACAAGGTCTGCATCAGGTGCTGGGGAACCAGGGCCACCTAATGAGAAGTGGGCTTCTGGAACAAGAATAAGACATTCATGGACAAGAGATGAGAACAGGGAACTATTGAAATGCTACTATACAAGTAACCCTAGTGAGCGGGGCTACATGAGGAGGATGTGGGAAATATGGTTACTTGGAAACTCAACATCTAGCATCTAACACTGAAACCATTAGTAGCACAGTGCTCTAATATCTGCATGAAACACCTGATGTCACAACTAAAGGTAAGGTAAGTTACGTAAGGTTAGGTAAGTTAACTAAGGTACAACACAAATGCTATGACAAGGGGGAGCATCAGATATTGGGTCCCAAGTCCTAATAACAACAGAGCTTAATGCAAGAGCAGCTGACCTAAGATTAAATATCATAGCTAAGATGGATACCTGGAGCCCCCGAGGCCTGCTACCAAGAATAAGTGAAGTACCTTCTGAAAGTCTGTTAGAAAATGTGAATGCAGCACTACAAACAATACCAACCATGACCATCAGCTGATATACAGCACAGCAACTATGATCCTTGAGTTACTTGGCTAAAAGATCAACACAAGCCGTAAGGTGCAGTATCCTCCATGGAAACGGAGGTTGGAGGCTAAGATTATGCCGCTGGTATGATAAGCTGGCCAAAAGAGGAGATGGAAGCCACTGACATCAAGACAAGGAAGCTCCTTACCATGCATGGAGGGTTTCACCCTAAATCCAGCACCCTTAGAGTCTACGCTAAGCGGAAGGAAGGAGATCGAGGATTAGTGTACATCAAAGCCACTATCTAGGATGAAACAACTAAGCTCCATAAATACATCAGGAAAATGGCCCCAACTGATGACGTGCTTGGTGAATACTTCAGGCAGCAGAAACCAGCGGAGCAAGGGAAGGAAGAGGAGGAACCCTCATGGAAGGACAAACCCTGCATGGTATGTACCACCAGCAGGTAGAAGAAGTGGCTGATGTCGACAAATCCTACCAGTGGCAGGACAAAGCTGGATTGAAATACAGCAGAGAGGCACTAAACCTTGCAGCACAGGAGCAGGCTCTGAGTACAAGATCAATCGAGGCCGGAATCTACTATACCAGGCAGGACCCCAGGTGCAGGCTGTGCAAAGATGCCCCTGAAACAATCCAGCACATAACAGCGGAATGCAAGATGCTAGCAGGCAGGGCATACATGGAACGCCATAACCAAGTGGCTGGCATAGTGTACAGAAACATCTGTGCTGAGTACAGGCTGGAGGTCCCAAAGTCAAAATGGGAATGACAGAGCTAAGATCCTGTGGGACTTCCAGATACAGACTGACAAACTGGTAATGACCAATAAACCCGACATTATAGTGGTGGACAAACAGAAGAACAAGGCTGTAGTGATAGATGTAGAAATCCCAAGTGATAGCAACAACAGGAAGAAGGAGCATGAGAAGAACGGAAGTACCAAGGGCTGAAAGAAGAGATAGAAAAGATGTGATAGATAGATAGATAGATAGATAGATACTTTATTGATCCCCAAGGGGAAATTTTGGTGTTGCAGCAGCCATTACACACAAAAACATTTGAACATTGAGTAACATGATCTACACAACACTACACGAGACACAGTAGAAGAATAACACAGAGAATAGACAGTAATACCAACAAAACACACAGTAGGACTTGAATGTAAAGTGACTAAGTTACACATTGTTAAACCATCAGCGTGGACACTGACTCTTTGTCAGGGAGTCATTGTACAGGCTGATGGCTGTTGGCACAAATGACTTCCTGAACCTTTCCTTGTCACAGCGGAGCTGGAGAAGTCTCTGACTGAAACTGCTCCGCTGTTTGATAAGCAGGCTGTGGAGAGGATGTGAGCTGTTCTCCATGATGCTCAGCAGTTTGTGCAGCATCCTCCTCTCCACCACCTGCTCTAAAGGTTCCAGAGGAGCCCCCAGCAAAGAGCCAGCTTTCCTGATCAGCTTATTCAGTCTCTTAGTGTCGCTGGCTCTGATGCTGCTGCCCCAGCAGACGACAGCAAAGAATATTGCACTGGCTACAACAGACTGGTAGAAGATCTGCAGCATCTTGTTGCACACATTAAAGGACCTGAGCTTCCTCAGAAAGTAGAGTCTACTCTGTCCCTTCTTGTATACAGCCTCTGTGTTGAACTTCCAGTCCAATCTGTTGTCCAGGTGAACTCCCAGGTATTTGTACCTCTCCACCACCTCCACCAGAATGGACACAGTGTCAAAGCCAGTTTTCTTCCTCCTGAAGTCCACAACCATCTCTTTGGTCTTGCTTACATTCAAGGTCAGATGGTTGTTCCCACACCACTTCACAAAGCTGTCCACCAGACCTCTGTACTCGGTCTCCTCCCCACCACTGATACACCCAACCACTGTAGAGTCATCTGAGAACTTCTGCAGATGGCAGGACTCAGTGTTGTACTGAAAGTCTGAGGTGTACAGGGTGAAGAGGAAAGGTGAGAGGACAGTCCCCTGAGGTGCTCCCGTGCTACTGACCACCAGCTCAGACTCACATCCCTGCAGTCGTACAAACTGTGGTCTGTCTGTCAGGCAGTCAGTGATCCAGGAGGCTGTGGAGGAGTCTACCTGCATCTTTAGGAGCTTCTCTCTCAGCAGGACAGGCTGTATGGTGTTAAAGGCACTGGAGAAATCAAAGGATGTGATCCTCACAGTGCTGTTAGCCTTGTCCAGGTGTGAGAGAGCTCGCTGGAGCAGGTAGACAATAGCATCATCTACTCCAACCCGGGGACGGTAGGCGAACTGCAGTGGGTCTAGTGATGTCTCAACCTGAGGTCTCAAATGAGTCAGAACCAGTCTCTCCAGGACCTTCATGATGTGTGAGGTGAGGGCGACTGGTCTGTAATCATTTAGAGCAGAAGGAGATGATGTTTTTGGAACTGGCGTCAGACATGATGTCTTCCAGACCTTTGGCACCTGCTCCATTCTCAGGCTCAGGTTAAAGAGGTGCTGTAGAATCCCAGAGAGCTGCTCAGAACAGGGGACCTCACATTTCCCGTGACCACAGAAGGTAGAGAAGGTTTAAACCTTCTCTTCCAGTCTTTCTTTTTTCAGTCCCACTCTGCATCTCCAGCGCCTTTTCCTTATCTCCACGGGGATCAGAGGCCTTTCTCCCGGTGAGTGTTGGGAGAGCGCGGTCAGCTGATCTCTGGTGTAAACAATGCGTCCGCTCCTGGTCGCGTCCATTGTTATTCCCCATCAGTACATAAAGTGTTGGAAAAGTCTCGAAAAATGGGGAAAAAAAACATAAGTAAGGCCATATTCCAACATGAAGTAAGTTGTTTCGAAGGGGAGTTAAAAGAGAAAAGTAAGGAAAGAAAAAAAAAACGGCCAAAATAACTACAAAACTACAAAAACAAAAATAACTACAAAAGTACAAATCTAACGGGAGCTACTGCAACAGGCAGCCACCTGAGGCGGCGCCAGGTAGCTTGGTGAAAGGTGGAAGGTGAAAGCACAAGGTGAAAGCACAAGTGGTACCTGTGGTGATAGGAACACTGGGGGCTGTAACTCCCAAACTGAGAGAGTGGCTCCAGCAGATCCTAGGAACGACATCTGAGATCTCTGTCCAGAAGAGTGAAGTCCTAGGAACAGCTAAGATACTGCGCAGAACCCTCAAGCTCCCAGGCAGGACCCAAGCTTGTAGGAATAAGACCGCTCCAAGTCAGGGGCTAGTGGGGAACCTACAAGGTGCCGGTGGAAATTGGACTACTGTTGGTCGAAGAAGGAGAGGAGGCAGAAGGGTTCATGGACAGAGAGAGAAGAGGAAAGGCAGGAGAATAGATCTGAGAATAGGGACTCTTAACGTTGGCACAATGACAGGGAAAGGCAGACAGCTGGCAGACATGATGAAGAGAAGGAAGGTAGGTGTACTGTGTGTGCAGGAGATGAGGTGGAAGGGCAGCAAAGCATGTAGTATTGGAAGAGGATACAAACTGTTACCATGGTGTGGATAGGAAGAGAAATGGGGTTGGAGTAATCCTGAAGGGGGAGTTTATGAACAATGTTCTAGAGGTGTGTCACAATTCTGCCTGTCTGCCCTCCATGTTGTTGGCTCCTCCCCCTTCCTGCTGCTTCACACCGATTGGTCAGCCACCTTACATGTGCTTCCTCTCTCCCTACTTAAGCAGGTCTGTCTGCTGGCTTCCCCTGCCAGATAGTCTCTCTCAGATAGTTCTCCCTCTCTACTCTGTTTCTGCTTGGACCTCCCTGTGTTTGGACCTGGACTGTTCTCGGTTGTGGATTTTGGATTCCCCTCTGTTCGGATTATTGTGTATGACCTGGATGGCATTCTGTTTTGGATTTTGGACTTCCCTTGGAACTGTTCTCTGTGTATGACTTGGATTTCGTTATGACCTCAGCTACTCTGCCTTAGCCCCTGTTGTACACTGTGTATGATCTGGACTGCCCTTGTGACTCTGGTGTTGAGCTACTTCTGACTTTGTCTTTCGCCAGTTTGTCTTCTCAGCCCCTGCAAGGCCACATGCTCCACAGCAAGACTCTAGCAAGCCTCTGGCTAACTCTATCTACCCCACAGACTGCCAACCCAACGCTGTTCCCACCGACGACTGGCTTGTGGGACCCCCATATCTTACATTGCATTGTTCTAATAAAGCCTTTTCTATTTCAATTTGTTTCAAGCCTTCTCTCTGGCAATGGAGTCCGACCCTAGATACGTGACAAGGTGAAAAAAGTCTCAGACAGGGTAAAAAGCCTAAAGGTAGAAGGAGTGATGGTGAATGTAGTCAGTGGGTGTGCTCCACAAGTTGGCTGTGAGTTAGAAGAGAAGGAGAGATTCTGGAGTGAGTGTGATGAGGTCATAGAGAGTATCCCCAGAGGAGAGAGACTAGTTGTTGGAGCAGACTTCATTGGGCATGTTGGTGAGGGGAACAGAGGTGATGGGCAGGTTTGTTGTAAAGCAGCGGTCACTAACAGGCGGACCGCCGTCCGGATCCGAACCCAGAAGTTGTTTCCATACGACCCGGAGCTACAGACCAAACCGAATGTTTCGATTCCAAAGCGGGACCGCTTTGGCCAATTGAATGAGAGTTAAGCCATCCCACGTGACTTCACTTAGCCAATCAATTCTGTGGATCACAGGCGGTAAAATTAGCGACTCAACAGTTGAGAGAAAGTTCGAGGTTGGAAAGAATTTATAAATAAAGACAGTGATAACAGAAAGACAGAGAGGAGAGAGACAGACGACAGAGAGAAGAGATACAGGCGACAGAGAGGAGAAAGGAGAGATTCAGACGACACAGGAGAAAGTTGATAAAGGGACAGATGAGACTGAAAAAGGAAGAAATAAATATAAAAATGTCCAAAAAGAGAAAAGCGGACATTGAAATTTGTGGCTCTTATTAAAAGAGCCAATGTCAAACAGCATTATGAGACAAAACACAAATGTTTTGAACACACATACCCACTCAAATCTGAAGTGCGATCACAGAAAGTTGCTAGTCTCAGAGCCCAGTATGACCAGTCCACCAGGATCTTGAGCCACATGCTTAGTTCAATGTTACATAATAATACATTTGTCAAAAGGTTTTTGAATTGTACTGAATTAATTTGATTTGACAGTCAAGTATTGATTACATGCAGGCTACTTGATAATATATCGCAGTAAATAGTTAGACATTATAATCTTCTGGACCTTTGCTTCCAAAAAATGTGTGTAACCGGACCTCTTTAAAGCGAAGTTGAATACCCCTGGTGTAAAGGGAAGGAATCTGGAAGGACAGATGGTGGTGGATTTTGCTAAGAGGATGGAAATGGCTGTAGTCAACATTTACTTCCAGAAGAGAGAGGAACACAGAGTGACATACAAGAGTGGAGGTAGGAGTATGCAGGTGGACTACATCCCATGTAGACAAGGTTATTTGAGAGAGGTTAGTGACTGCAAAGTAGTGGTAGGAGAGATTGTATTGTATTGTGTGTAAGATGACTCTGGTGGTCAGGAAGAAGAAGAGAGGAAAGACAGAAAAGAGGACCAAGTGGTGGAAGCTAAAGAATGAAGAAACTTGCGAGGAATTCAGGCAGAAGTTGAGACAGGTCAGGAAGACCTTCCAGATGACTGGGAAACTAAAGCAGAAGTTATCAGGGAAACAGGTAGGAAGGTGCTAGGTGTTTCCTCTGGAAGAAGGAAAGAAGGTAAAGACACTTGGTGGTGGAATGAGGAAGTACAGGAATGCATCCGGAACAGGTTGGCTAAAAGGAAGTGGGATGTAGAAAGGACTGAGGAAAGTAGACAGAAGTACAAGAAAGTGCAGCACAGAGTGAAGAGGGGGGTGGCAATGGCCAAACAGAAAGGATGAGCTGTATGACAGGTTAGACACAAAGGAAGGAGAGAAGGACTTGTACAGGCTAGCCAGACAGAGAGATAGAGATGGGAAAGATGTGCAACAGATAAGGGTGATTAAGGACAGGGATGGATAGGTGCTGTTGGTCCTGATGACGTACCAGTGGAGGTGTTGAAGTGCCTAGGAGAGACAGCAGAGGAGTTTCTAACCAGTTCAACAGGATTCTAGAGAGTGAGAAGATGCCTGAGGAATGGAGGAGAAGCGTTCTGGTACCGATCTTTAAGAACAAGGGTGACGTGCAGAACTGCAGCAACTACAGAGAAATAAAGTTGATGAGCCTCTGTGGGAAAGAGTAGTGGAAGCCAGACTTAGGAAGAAGGTGGAGATTTGTGAGCAGCAGTATGGTGAGATGTGCTGTAGGTCAGACAGAGGAGTACAAGGTGGAGGTGGGACTACACCAAGGATCAGCTTTGAGTCCCTTCTTGTTTGATATGCTGATGGACAGGCTGACAGATGAGGTCAGACAGGAATCTCCCTGGACAATGATGTTTGCGGATGACATTGTGATTTGCAGTGAGAGTAGAGAGCAGGTGGAGGAACAGCTAGAGAGGTGGAGGTTTGCTCTGGAAAGAAGAGGCAAGTCAGTCGTACTAAGACAGAATAAATGTGTCTAAACGAGAGGGAGAAAGGTAGAAGCGTTAGGTTACAGGGGGCTGAGGTGAAGAAGGTGCAGGAGTTTAAGTACTTGGGGTCAACAGTTCAGTGTGATGGGGAGTGTGGAAAAGAGGTGAAGAGTGTAGGCGGGTTGGAGCGGGTGAAGGAAAGTGTCAGGAAGACTCAAAGGAAAAGTTTACAAGACAGTGGTGAGACCAGCTCTGCTCTATGTGTTAGAGACGGTAGCAGTGAGAAAGAGACGAGGCTAAGATGAAGGTAGCAGAGATTAAGATGTTGAGGTTCTCCTTAGGGGTGACCAGGTTGGACAGAATAAGGAACGAGCACATCAGAGGGATGGTTCACGTTGCCTGTGTTAGCAACAAAGTCAGAGAAGCCAGACTGAGATGGTTTGGACATGTGCAGAGGAGGGATATTGAATACACTAGTAGAAGGATGTTGGAGATGGAGCTGCCAGGCAGGATGGCAAGATGAAGACCAAGGAGCTGATATATGGACGTGATAACAGAGGACATGAGGTTGGCTAGTGTGAGTGTAGAAGATGCCCACGATAGAGTGAGGTGGAAAAGGTTGATTCGCTGTGATGACCCCTGATGGGAAAAGCCAAAAGAGAAGTAGTAGTAAATTTGCATTATTGTATGTGTTAAAAAAGTTCTTGGTTGCTAAAACCTGCTTTCCACATTGTCTATGAAAGTTGTCACCCAAGTTGCAACTACACTAAAAGATTTGGCCCATCAGGTAATCATTCAGATTGTCACACAATTGTCATTCAGGGTGTTTTCACACCTTAGTACATAAGGCGTGTCGATATCCGCATAAAACTCGACAGGATCGACCATTCTGCTTTTTGGTCAGGTGTTTCTCCTGTGAGAACAATAATAATAAATAAAGAAAGGTCCTGCATTGTGTTCATACCAGACAAAACGAGCCGCAACAAGAGGGATGATGAACTAGAGTTTGATTTAAATAGACTAAAACCTAGAGGTGTGAAAGCACTCTTAGTGCAAGTCCACCTGAAATTTACATTAAACAGCAGTCTCCATTACTCTGGCTCTAATGACCTTGAACTGAGTATAAGAGCAAGACTTTGGAATACAAGTCAAAATTAAGTAAAATTACACCCCAACAGAAAGTATGACGGGACCTGTTGCAAAAGAAGGAAAATGAGTGAAAATGAGCCTTTTAATTGTTTTAAACTATTATCTAACAAGGTTTTTTGCCATTATTTAACAATTCCACAACTGCCTGCAACCAGCTATCACTTAGGACTGCTCACTAAGTATAGACTCAACCTGTGAGAGCTTGAGAGAGAGAAAAAAAGGTCATCCTTGTCCAGGAGTAAACTGGATTTATTGTTGTCACAAGTTTTATGTAACAGTGATAAAAATGACCTCAATAAAAATCTGCGCAGCCAATGCCATATGCAAATAAATTACATAAAGACATAAATGAAAAGGGAGTGGAGTGGCAAACAACAGCATGGGCAAGGGTTGGAGAAAAGGGGTTCAGATGGAGCAAATGAAGGCCAAATAGTGGATACAGCGACCTAGCCCATCACTCTTCCTGCTAGCCTTTATGTAGCTGTCCGGCAGTCTGTGCATTTACCCTTTTTCTCTCCTTCACTGGCCCATTGGCTCAACGATAACACAAAGGGCAGTGCTTTGTGTATATATGTGAGTTCCTACACTTTATCCTGTCTTTGAGTGTTAATGTGTGTTTTGGCTTTACAACATTTGTTAAATTTGAATTGTAGTAACTGTAAGTAGCAGGATATCAATAGTAGTAATAAGAGTAACAGTAGTAGTAGTAGAAAAAAAAAGTAGTAGTTCTAGTAGTAGTAGTATCTGCTAAT
Organism: Anabas testudineus; assembly: GCF_900324465.2. NCBI lineage: Eukaryota > Metazoa > Chordata > Actinopteri > Anabantiformes > Anabantidae > Anabas > Anabas testudineus. The sequence goes on along the minus strand of NC_046622.1, from coordinate 25,272,220 downwards.
AAAACATGTATCCTAAAACCGTTAAGTTAATTTTCATTGGCTTCACTGAAGTGTAATGCCAAACCTTATGTTTTTAAAGGTTATCATCATCGAGATCATAGGACTTGCTGTAAATATTTGTTGAGTTCAACATATATATATATATATATATATATATATATATATATCCCTGTGCCATCACTGATCCCTGTGCCATCAATTCAGGACACCACAAGGATGATAGTATTTGTTTCATTGCAGCTGTTGGTATACCTGGGCAGCCACTTGACTTTGAAATTACTAAACAACAATGAAAAACCTGTGCTCAACATAGTTTTTATTGGGAAGATAAGAAGCATTATTATAAGCATTGCTACAGACACAAACTAAAACAAGTAAGCAAATGTATGCATTTTGGTGAAGTAATACTAAGCATGAAACTTGACCTGAGGCCTATTAGGCCACTACAAAGAAACTTGAAGGAAGATCTCCTAAATTAAAGGATCAAACAAGAACCAGCATAGTGGAAAAGATACTGACAATTGACACCTACATGAGCTGTGTGTTTCCAATACCTGGAATAACAACAGCAAAGCAAAACAGACCTCAGAATAAAGAGAAGCAACATGAAGAAGATAAAACAACAATATGCACAGAGAGTAGGTGGATCAGAAACTGAGAAAGAAACTTTAGAAGTATCTGGACAGAGAGGATCTGAAATAAAACATTTAGGATGTGATCCCACAAGTTACAGTCCAAGTTACAGGGCTGTTATTTGCCCAGTTATATTAGGAGACATGTCATATTGTAACATTGGGCTGTAGTAATAGTATATCCTGCAATATCCTGGTATGCTGGAATGCCATTTCCCAATCCTTTATTGAAACCTGTTTACTTTTGACTGCCTAATGGAGCAACAAAGCAGGTATATCTGTATTTAAGTTTGCCAGGAGAAGGTTGAGGTGGCACAGCTAAGCACAGGACTTTCACACAGGAGATTCAAGTCCAGCAACTTCTTATTTATGTTACTGTGACAGGTCAGAATGTCATGTTTGCTACATTTTGGTAACTTTTACGATGTTTAGTAAGTCCCTAAACCTAACCTAATTTAGGGTGAAAATATCTACTATGAGCTGTACAATTGTTGTACAAGACGGCAGCCACTATTCTGGTACCTGATGTCAAAATGAGTTCAATTTTAACAAACACCTGCCTTTGTACATTAGGGTGTTCTTACTACAAATGATTTTCATTATATGAAAGTTAGGACAAACAACCTATATTTGCACTAAAGTTGGATTGCTTGTTTTAGTAATTTTTCCAAATAGGGCGTGGCACACTGGGTAAAAATAAAAGATTCATTATTTTACTGTGCACTGAGACAGAGAGAAACTAAGGACAGTGGAAAAGCCAAGAATGTGAGAAAATAGTGACAGATAGAAACATATAGTCATAGAAGCAGACACTGTAAAACAAAGAGAGCAGACTGCAAATGAAGAGTGCAGCAATGCTGGCGGACACTGGCATCCCTTAAGCTGGCATGCTAGCCTGCCAAGTTGTAGGATTTACCCTGGAGCCCTTGGGCATCACTGTGAAAAGATTTAGTCGGCCTGAGGGGCCCCATGGCTGGCCATAGCCAGGGTCCCATTGTCTGGGCTTCTAGAGAGAGGGAAACGTTGGCTGAATGGAAGGAAAACAAGAAGACAGAGAGAAGGGGGAGGCACAGGAGGAAGCCAGAGGGAGAGCAGCAAGTGGTTCCAGGGAGCAGGGCCAACATGTAGAGAATGAGGAGCAAGCAGGAATAATGCTTCTGGAACTTCATGTTTATATTGTATACATTTTTTTGCATATGAACAAGGGAGAGAAAACAGTTAAAATATATGGCATACATAGTGAAAATTATATTTCTTGTCTCAAACATTTCACCAGACAGGAAATTCTGTGTTTTATTAGGTGATGCACTTTACTAGTTAAATAAAGTTAATAATACTAATACTAATAATTCTTCATTCTTCAGCCTAAAATAATAATTATTTTTGCTTTTATTACATGACTTTTGGTTTAAATTTGAAACCTTGTGTAGTTACTATTGCAACAACACATCATCAGTAGGGTAAAACTAACCTGTCTCACGACGGTCTAATCCCAGCTCACGTTCCCTATTAGTGGGTGAACAATACAACGCTTGGTGAATTCTGCTTCACAATGATAGGAAGAGCCGACATCGAAGGATCTGCAAACAGTTCCATTCTCAGTTACAGGCATTAAGAGCTATTGTTCAAGTGACTTTTATTGTGCAACACATATAACAACAGTATTGTTATAATATATTAAATGAAAACATTGCAACATTAGATTAGCTATTTGTAATACAGGGGAAACAAATCTGAAAATACATAAGACTTTCTTCTTTTTGGATCTTTGTGGTTTTGATCCAACAGTACACACATAATCAACTTCATGTTTGGACTTCATGTTTTTTTCTTTTTTCCTTCTTTTCATGGATCTATGTGCTACTGTACATGTTTATTTCTGAGACATTGCACAAAACACTGCCTGCACTCTGTATCAGCAGCCAGTGCATTGGAGCAGAGATTGCAGGTAGGTACAGACCAGAAGTCGACCATGAATGAGAGCTCATCCGCCAGAGCCGGGGAAAGCACATGGTCAAGTGGTCAACAAATGAAAATGGAAAATTGCTACCACTTGTTGGTCTCATTCAAGTACATGCAGGCGGGAGAGGCGGTCAGGTCATGATGGATGCCCTGTGTCTCCGTTTCTGTTGATATGATAAAAAAAAAAAGAAAAAAAAAAACAAACAAAAAAACACAGGACAACCACCCCCTCATCCTCCTCCCATTCACTGCCATAATAGACAAACAGATGTGTGCAGGCAAGCCCAGAAGCACAGAAAATTGCCTATGTGCAAAATTGCCTTTGAGATGAGAAATTTTGTTTATTTGTTGTACAAGTCCAATCATGTTTTTGAGTCCAAGTAGATTGTTAGTGTTTTTTTTTTCTTTTTTTTTTTTTCAAAATAACAGGGAATTTAACGTGTTTTTCAGTGTAGCAACAAAAGGTTTTAGAGACTCCACAACATGCTCACTGCTGCCCTAGAGGACCAGCTGGAAATTTAATGCATGTATGAGACAGAGGAAACAATGCAATTAATTAGATTGCTATTTAAGTAAGGCTAGAATATATTCTGTAAAACCTGTATAGCTGTAAAACATGGTTAAATGCAGTTTAAACATGGAGACTATCCATCCTTGGAGTTCGATTCTGGATGCGAGTGTATTCATACATTAAAAGCCTAAAGCAGTAATAAGTAGTGAATATGCTGTATCTACTATCAGTTTAGTAAAATGCATGTGCATCATTTACCACATTATTTGATGCAAATACTGTAAAATGTATGAATATGAAAACAAATATGGCAGAATTGAAATTTAATGAAAACAAATGTTGGATGTGGAAATGCAGATGTAATCGTGTGTTTAGAGCGCATCATACTTTCTATCTCAATCTACTTCTCTCTCTCTTTCTCTCTCTTTCACACACACACACGCAAACATATAGGTTCTAAGAAGATTCTATTTGCCTAATCGCATGCATTTTCCACATCATTTACATGCTTTTCAACTAGAGGCACTCTGTAGCCATCAGAAGAACAACAATCTCAACATTTATGTTACGTATCTGCTAAACAAACCACAGTACAGAACCTTTTTATGTAACATTTTTGCGTAGGTAAATACAAGAAATATTCCACACCTTCTCTATTTGTGTGACTTAGTGGCAGAAAGAAACATTAAAAAATTATTTGATTCTAGCCAGTTGGATCATTCACATTATATATTGAATATTTAACACCATATGTGTTGTAGTAGCAATAAAAGCAACAACAGCAAAACAACATAGGATCCTCTCCAGATTCCCCAGGTCCACCAGTCTCAGTGTCTACAGTCAAACCCTTTTTACATTGTCATGGACTGAAAAGCTTCTGTCTAATAGCAAAGCCCTGTTCCAAATTGATATCTTCAAGCTGCGGCTGACAACATGGACAAAGGTAAGGCCTTCTGGAGGGAATTTCTATGATGACATATCACAATGTTTGAGTTATTTGGCCACAATGAGCAGACAAATGTTTGGAAGAGTAAAGGTGAGTTATTCAACCCCTAAAACACTGCACCTACTGTTTAGCACAGTGGTGGTAGCCTTATGTTTTGCTGCCAGTCGACCTGGTGCATTGCACAAAGTAGATGGAATAATAAAGAGAGAGGACTAAAAAATAATTATCTAGTATAGATGCAATAAGTAAGATGACCAAGAACTGTGCCCTGAAAAAAATAATTCATTTGATTAACTCTTACAAAAACAAAACAAAACACAGGATTGATGTAAAGAAGCATAATGCAACAGGTCCTACAAAATGAGAGAAGACAAAACAGACTTTTGTCATTTCTCATTAGTTGTTAGCACTATCTCACTTAGGCATGGCGAAGCGTTGCCCACAGCAGGTTAGGGCAGCCTGGTCCTTCCCAGCTCATAGGCCTCTTTAGGAGAGATATTGATGATGGTCAGGAGGAGGCTTTGCTAAATGAGCCTCAGCAATGAGCTGGAAAATGACTAATGTTCCCTGGGTGGTTGAGGCAGGCCCGGTTTTTCATGACTGAGGGGGACATGTAAACGGATAAGTGTGTATGTGCTACCCTGCAATAAATGTATTCTTTATGTAATGAGCATCAGCCGCATTATATTTTTGGACATACAATAGGCTGATTTGTTATCTTGTAGAAATGTTAGAAGAAAAACTCAACACACAACTCAAATAGTAATAAAATCTTAATCATAAATACAAGATATTCATGTTTAATGCATGCACTCTGTTTTGCTTAGACTACATACAGCTTTTTACATGTTTTACTTTTTAAACGATATATCTACTTAAAATGTTGGTAATCTAGGACACTACAGCATGCTGCCAGAAACTTCTCTTTAACCTCTTAAGACCTGAGCTCTAATTTGATATGCATTTTTTATTTCTCTTTGCTATTTGGTCTTATTGGAACCTGATGTATAAAAACTAAGCATCATCAACAGTTTGAGGAAGACATCATATGCCTACAACAACAAATTATAACACATTAAATAACATTTTGCATTAAGAACTAGCAATGCCCCTTTCTTTACACACCTATTTGTGAAACGCTGTGTGACAGTTGCGATCAGCTAGAACGCACAAAAACCCAAAATGTGATGTACACCAATGTGTACGCCAGGTCCTTAGAGGTAGATGGAATAATAGATGGAATGGAATAATAAATGATTACTCATAATATTATGGTTAATATTACCATTATGTAAGGATAATGCTTATGGCAAGACACCATAGTTTTTTTATATGCATCTAAAAACTCTGAAGTCAGGGAAGGATGGGAAGGATGTCAACAAACTTGACAGGCAGCTGAATCTACAAGACACAGGTAGCTAAAGAAGTGGACTTTTTATAGTTTGATGCCATTTATCCAGTAATTAAACAGTGGCTGTCATGGTGCTGGCTAATTAGCTTCACTAACTAATTTAATCCATCCATTGTCAGACTTATAAACTTCCAAAAAATGGTTGAAGTGCATTTTTTTTTCAGTTCAGTTTGGGATGACATGAATGTTTCAATGAGGTAGCTGTTTGCACCACAACATTATCCTTTACAAACATTTACAATAAAGCTGTAAAGCTATCTAAATCACCACCCAGGGAGAACAACTCAAATTATTGGCCAGCAGGATTACTATTGCAACAACACATCATCAGTAGGGTAAAAGTAACCTGTCTCACGATGGTCTAATCCCAGCTCACGTTCCCTATTAGTGGGTGAACAATCCAACGCCTGGTGAATTCTGCTTCACAATGATGGGAAGAGCCGACATCGAAGGATCAATTGCATTACATTGTGGAGGAAGTTCAGAGACCTATAACTATAAGCAAACTGTATCTATCTAAATGGGCATATAACAGTATAAAGAAACATGAACATTTTTATTTTTATTTAATATATTGTACGAAATCATGTCAGGGCTCAGTTTTGGTTAGCTCTCACCCAATTTAACTCACTCCTGACTCCTACACATATCAGAGATTGTCAGCAGGCTAACAACTTCCTAATGGATGGTGCTGTCAACACCAGGCTAATTGTAAAGGTTGCTTTGCAGTGGGCTACCATTCAACTGTGAGAATTAAGAGACTGCAGTCAATGCGTCATGTTAAATACATACATTTACTTTGAAAGGGCTCCTGTGCTCTCCTTTTTCCTTTTCTCTTCTACTGAAAAATGTGTTTGTTTGGAACATAAAGACATGTTAGCTGCATATAACAGCAACTGTGGGATTTGATTTTCTTTTTTGCCACCTAATGCTGAATGTCAATCAAGTACCTGCTGCACCGTCCTGTCCTCCCCCCAGTCACAAACAACATATAGTACCATCACATCTGCAACAATGAGAACAATCTGTCCAGCTCAAGCACACATGCATCACTAGGTACACAATTGGATCCAGCATACAAAAAAGGTCTACAACAAAACATCTAAATTAAAATATCTCATGGGTGCCCCCTAGTGAGCTACTGTTGAGGCAACTGCTGAATGGGCCACGGGCTGGCTCTGCCTCCACAACAACTGAATCCCTGGTTCAATTACAACCCCCTTACCAGGACCTCTGCCATAAGCTTTTAAGGCTCAGCAGTGTAATACACTGATAATTGGAGGACACACTCAGAACAGAGGGTGTGTCTTTTTATTTGTAAGAAATTGAACTGATTTTCACTGCCCCTACCCAATAAATTAACAGAATAAACAAAGTTGTAAAAAATGGATATTACCAGTCAGTGGTAAAGTGTTGAGTACATTTTGTTAACATGTCACTGCCAGGTATTTGCTTTGTTTTATCAAATCAGGACTTGTTTACTGAATTTGTTTTTGCTTTTAACCATTGTGAGATGCTGATAATGCTGTACACTGACATCATTTTTTTGTATATTTTATTTTTACACATATCACCAACCAATTGCTTGCAGCTTGCTCCTGACTTTAAAACACTATGGAGTAGTCATCCACATCAACAGCACTGTAATCGTTTTACTTTATTTGTTGAAATCATATCAGACTTGGTGGTGAGAGAAGTAACACTCCCAGTTAAGTGTTGCCCTCCTCCTGCTTCCTTCTCCTCTCTATCTTCCTCTTTCTCGCACCCTCTCTTCCAATCCACCATTATTAGTGCCTCCAATACTCCAGAGGGCAAACAAACTTTCAAGAAATTCCCCATAACCCACCAAGCGTAGCCCATTTTCCTCTCCATGCAATTAACTGCGCCAACATTTACAATAATATGATTACAGACACTTTGGCAAAGTCATGGGGGGAACGGGGCATATTAGGTATCAGCAAGGGGTTGATCGTAATGGTCGCGTTTCCCGGAGACTCACATTTTCTATTGCACGCAATAGTGAGAGCCACTAAATTCTCCTCAGGCAGTAAAAACCAATGCACTGGAACCATGATAACAAACACAGGCAACCACTTTCTTTCTCATCACTCTCTGATTTTCTTTCTCTTACTTTGGGGCTGATTTTTTCCCCCCTTCCTTCATTCTTTCCCCTGCACCCTTCTCTTTAACTCCCCCCCACTTACCCACAACCCATCACTCCTTGCACCCCTCAATTAATTAAGTCTTTCACGGCCATGTAATTAGGAACATTAGCAAGTCATAAACTTGCCACGAGAGTTGAAATGATGTGCTGGCCCTCAGCAATTTGTTTGTAATTCCTTTTCTGTGAGAGTACCATAGGGTCCCATACATCTTCTTTGGGCCCCCACTGTGTCCTCCGCCCTCTTACACTCACAGGGAGGATAAGAGGGGTCCTTGTTGGGCTGAGAAGGAGACCACATGATGCCCAGGCTTCCTGGCATCTATCCTGCTCTTCTCAAGGGACTAGAGGCAGACTGACAATTACTGTCGTCTGTTCATTTCATGCATTTCAGGTTTTACATCCATCTATGAGACAAAAAGCTATTGACACAACTATTGTAAAGCAAATATATTCAGGACAATATTTTCACACACACATTTATTGGCATTTTTCATTATTTCCCTTTGACACTTTCATGATTACGCATAGATTGTTCACGCTACATTCATGTGTGTTATAGGGTAAAATATGTGAGTTTCCTGATTTAAAAATAGATGGTAGTCTTGCAGTAAATACTGTGTAGTTACTGTTCTTTATATTCATTAATAATGGGGTGTTATTTGACAATTATTTATTTTTGTCATATTGTATCTGTGATACTTGATTGTATCTGTGATTTACTATGGCTTTTAGGGTTTTGCATAAAAAGTGTGTGTGACAGGAGCACCTTTAAAAGATCAACTTTAATTCCTAGACTTAACTATGCACGTTTTAGGATGTGCTACGGCTACTGCTAGTCATACTGACTAAAATAAATTAAATTTTATCCTTTTAATTTTCCCTGAAAACATAGCTCAGTGTTGTTCAATTGTTTCTTTGTTATTTTAATCATCCTGACTGATGAAGAATAAATGTGTGTACATTTTCCTGTTTGTAAATTTGTAAGTTTGTCTAGCTCTTTTTTTCCATGCTTCTCTACGGAGAGGTTAACGGCATTGATGCCTGTGTGATTCCAGCTCAAGCACTCCCATCAGCAGCCTTATTCTCTCCTCCTGCTGCACCCTGACCTCCCAATAACCATACACCATTGTTTCTATTTACCATTTGCCAGAGATGGAGGGAGAACTGGAAAAAATGCATGGCAGAGAAAAAGAGAGCCGAGGCTGTTATTGATCTGCTTCCACATGTATTGAAACCAGATATTGATTTTCTTTCTTTTTTTTCAAATGGGAAAAAGTGCATTGTCCAACCAAAGGAGATTTCTATGGGGGTTTGGGGAAAGAAGAGTTGAAATGAGCATCCGGTGCACTGTTGTCTCCTGTGGATTGTGTATAGGGCTGTAGTAATTGAATTGAGCGAACAGGGCCCTTCTCCGATATGTGCTCTCTTAAGACTTTTTGGCCTCCCTGTAATATTTCAGTTGAAGGAGACTTTTTGTGGGTAGCATTTCAAATAAATGAATAAAGGAAATTGTGTTACTAATTTTAATGTTATTACTTAAGTGTTACTGTAAATGACTTAGAAACTCATCTTACTCTTTTATATTAATGAAATTTATCATAAGAAATCCATAAAATAATATATGCATTACATGATAACAAAAAATACCTAAACTGAAGGTTGTGTTGTGTGGTGCTTTGTTTCAATCTGCCATGTTAAAATAGAGGTACACAAATGGTAAGAACAAACATAAAATACATTAAACTGGCAGTTGAAATTTTTGAAAGATTGCATTAAGTGGAAAAATGACAGAATGCACAAAGCTCCACACATTTTGCAACTGTTGAAATTTTGTAATAATAAAATTAAATTATTATGAATTTTTGAACTGTCAGATGAAATACAGTATAAATATTTATACGGTTCTCAGTATACACATTAAGTGAAATTATTCTCTTTTATTTAAAAGCCAATTTCAATTTGAATTTAAGACAGGTTTCCTCAACTGTGGACTCCACTGGAATATCTAAGATGCGGTGGAAATTTGTCCTTGTGTCTTAGTTGAATGTGTTTTGGCACTGCTCTGTCTCTGCTGTTTGGAATTGGATGGCAAGACTGCTGCATCAACATAATACTTCAAAGACTTCTACATTTGATGTTTGACAGCCCAAATGTTGACTTGGGCTGTGCATTTGCATTTTCACTCCTACATCAGTTTGCATGTCGGCCTTTGTGCACATCTGAACTCTGTTGTGTCTCTTCTGACTGCCTCTGTCACTTCTTGTCGGCTGAGTCACCTGCCTGGCTATGGCCAGAGCTTCTGCAGCCTGCTTCTCATTCAGCCTGCGTCGACCTGCTCTCCCACTCAATTTGCAATTAAGACCAAATTTAGTGCGCTGAAGCCTGAAGGCAGGTGGGTGTCCGCACAAGAACATGTTGCTTAGCAACTAAGGGTGTGGGGGTGTTGGGTGGTGCAAGTTAGAAAAGCTGTTTTGTATCTTAAAAAACACTAGAGAGAGTAAATTATATTTCTTGGCATTTATTTTAATAACGTTCAGCTATGGCATCCAGCTAAGCTTTGTGAAACATAAATGCCATGTTCAGTTGTACACACACCTAATCAAATCACAGAACCAGTTACAAAATACAGAAAGTTTAATGTCATTTCACTTCAACAAAGATGTCAATTTTTTGCATTTGAAATTACTGCCTTCTTAATGTCACATGACGTTTGTCATGTTGACTCATCACGTGACGTAACATCACGTGGTTACTATAAAAGCAATAGACAGTTGTTTCATACAGGACTACAAAACTCCTTCCTTCTGGTGCAAGGGCCTGTGCTTTGTGGTGGCACCAATCCACTCCAACCTCCTGCAAGTTTAGAGTGTTAACAGTCCGTGGCTATGTAATGTTCACTGCAGCCATTAGGCATGTGAATGTGTAAAAAAGATGCCTTTTTTGCATTAAATTACTGATTCTAGCCCAGAGGTAATGCAGTGACATCTAACACTCTTTGTTTACACCTGACAAGACTGGTTGGTACTTAATGTAGAGGTAAAAATCTGATGTTTAGATTTGTTGTTCTGTGGAGCCTTTCCATGCTGTTGTTTAACAGAGCTGCCTTACACCTAATGACATAAAGTTTATTAAAAGATTCCTTTCAGACAAAGAACACATGCTGTGTATAAACCAGTCAATACAACTTCACATTTCCTAGATTGGAAGTTGTTAAGTTAGATGTTTTTCACAGGGAGGATCTAGCTGATGTAACTGTGTCACAATTTCAGCCACAATATAAATCAAACTTTGATAGCTCTTAAATCACCACAGATTCCTTTATTTGATTAAGACTGATCAGGAAAACAGAGTAGACACTGTTGCTGTTGTACATACTATATTTCTAATAAAAATTCCACATAGCTGTACAGAGACCCATCATCAGCATTCATCAATTTTAAAGGTTAGTTGATCGTTAGAAAACCATTGAATGACCATGTTTGTTTCTGGAAAGACTAAACTTGAATTTTGAAGGCAGTGTTTCCAAACTTTTGAACAGTAGTGCAGCCTTATTATTTAATTGTAATCCAGTCACAATGTTTCCTGCAGAACAGTATTTAGTTGTAAATAGACAGAATGTCTAAGAGGCAAGCTTGCTGTTGGTAATTGGAGCTTCACAGAATGATGTGGGTCTGGACAAATAGTATTTCTATTGTCTTTTCTGGTAAAGCTCACACAGAGCTCACTCCTATTCTGGACCTTATCAATAAAATGAGAAATATGCATATACATTTAGAATTAAACTATCTTTTTGCTATTTCTAGTAACAGTTTCACTTTTTACCAAAACAGGGCATAAGTTCAAAACACTACCAGTGCCCCTACCCAACAATAAGCTACACTTAAACAGTTGGTACACATTTTACACCAGAGCACTGCTCCCGAATTGGCATCATCATATTTGCATGTGCTCAGATGCTGTGAGTGGCAAATTGACTGAGAAAATAACCATATTACCACACAGTGGGAGAGGAAATGTGTCATGTGCAGCAAACAAAGGAATACAACAGCGATGGTTCTCACACAGAGCAAATGTCTGTTCTCAAGTCAGTCAGAAAGTGTGTGTGTATGTGTGTGTATGTGTTTGTGTGTGCGTAATGAAAAACAATACCAGAAATAATGTCAAAGATTTCTGATGATTTTTGGACTTTGAAACATGTCATGGCTGAGGAGAAAATGAAGTTCTGTAATGTCTGATACTTGACTGCTCAGTTTGGTTGTTAAGGTTATTCAGCTACTTTTGTATGAGCCACACTGCTCACACTGGCCCCACTGTGTCACCTTATTAGTGACAATAGAAAGATATTACATTGATCCTGTTAGATACAGTAAATTCTTCCATTTGACGAAATATAAAGTAATATTTTTAAGGAAATAATAAATTGATTTCTAATAAGTGTTTGTTCAGCCTACTGAATGCCCAACACACAACTGTTAATCTTCTGATATAAAATTATATCAGTAAATAGCAAAAAAATAAAGCAGTTTTCAATCTAGATGTTTTTTCTTTATACATTAAAATCTTGACAGATAGATATAGAAATAAACCAAGCTCTCATTTCATCAGCTGTCAGTAAAATTATCTCATGTACAATTTCACAAAGTTATGCATTTGTCTGATGCTTTTGCACAAAACATATGCATCACTGAAGTAGGTATTATCTAGTGGCACATAATGCCATTTTAGCTGATTTCAGAAAAGAGTTAAATATTTTCATTATTGCTTTTACTTTCTTTTGAATTTATTTGAATTTAAAAAGTAATACAAAGAAAGTATCCTTTCCACCCTGGTGATTCCAGTACTAAAAGCAACAGCGTCTATTATGATCTCTCTACTTGTGGCCTCCACTTCCAGTCCTTTTTGGAAAAGAATTTACTCGAACAGCCAGTGGCCTATGGGGGAAACAAATAATAAAATGTAAGAATAATGCTCTTTCAATCTCTTGTGTATTTATTATAAAATTACATTTAACATCTCAATATCTCTATATTTTTTATTTATACTGTAAATATGCATTGATTTTAATTTATTTGTGCCATGATCTCTGCATACAGTATAAACAACAGGATGATATAGAACGGGATGTAGGATGTAGTAACTTCTTGGGATGATGATTAAGCAGGATGTAATCTCTGGAGCTGGACTGATGATTGTTAGAATTACATACACTTACTGGTCACTTCATTAGGAACACCAGTGCAATCCAATACAGAAGATCAGTTATGAATTCTACTCTTACTAGGTTATATTTTTTTATTTTCTTTTTAACCATCGGAAAGATGACAATTTTAATATATTATTCTTTCTTTCCTTCTTTATTTATTGAAGTTGTGCAACCATGTACAGTATGTCTGGGTTTAAATTTCATAGTATCATAACTGATGTTGTAAATTCCAGTTTCTTTTTTTAATTGCCAACAATAATGAACATGCGTCAGTCAGTACTGAAGCCAGTTTTAGTTTGTTTGTTTCTCACATTCTGTTTCTATTGTGTTGTGAAAGTTGTGGACATAGATGACATGGATTTCATAGAAAATAATTCACAGTTTGGTTTATACAGAATTCTGTTTTACTGACGCTATGAAACATTTTGACAATCTGAAGACAATAAAGGCAATGCAATAAATATAATAAATAAATAATATTGTAGTAAGCAGTGAATTGCATTTTTAAAGAATTAAATGTGAATTTAAATTATGTTTGAGATAAAAATAGTTTTTGCAGGACATAAGATTAGGAGGCAAATCAAACAATGCTTGATCATCAGAAGTCTCTTGGGGATCATGATTCTGACTATGCCCAACAGAGTCCAGTTGTAAAGTGAGTTTGTTTGAGGTTTTAACTTTTTAATGAGCACTGCACTGAACAGTAGAATGATCACAAGAAGAATCTTTTCTGTATGTTTTCAGCCTAAACTGTTCTTCCACCTTTACTATATTTGCATATCACATGTATGCAAGAATTACAGTGATAGACTACAAAATGATAATAATTTGTAGTGAGAGAAGTGATGAATGAGGGAATGTCTGTGAGTGTCGAGTTTGGGGAGTTTTTATGAGTATAGTTGGTCTAATGTTTGAAAAGTCATCTGCTGGTGTTGTCAGACTGACACCCATAGAAACACACTGTGGTTATGTGATCTGATTGCTGGTGATGAGGCAAAACCACAGGAATACAAGTTGCTCAGAGTACTTTTGTTTGTACAGTGCCTATAAAAAGTATTCACCCCCTTGGATGTTTCAATCTTTTACTGACATTATGGATCAATCATGGTCAATAAACGTTGGCAACTTTTACAAATAAACTTTGTTTATTGATGCTGCCACCTGTGATGATACTCAGATTTGACAAAAATTCTGACATTCACCTATGTTTTCTTATTTGGGAAATGCGCAAAACGTGCTGAAATGTATGTGCAAAATATTTATTACAGTTATTGCATTTTTGTTTTTTTTTCAGTTGCATAATATGATATAGTTAAAATTGTAACCATATTTATTACTAATAATGTGATTATTCTATTATTTCACAAGTCATTATTACTGATGATGATGATAAACACTACACTATACCTTAATTCTATATTGCAGAGCAATTTAATGTGATGTTCCACTTCCCCCTTAGCTACCACTATATGACAACATGTACTATATTATATATAGTATACATACTATATATTGTATGTCATATTATTAAAAAAAATGATTTCAGAAAGGATGGTATTGTTATTGGTAATGGATAGAAAATAACACTGAATAATAATAATAACATTCCATACATCTTTTTGTTTGTATATGTTGTTTTTACATTCACTACTGACCAGGATATAAAGCTCATTTGCTGTTCATGTCCTGCCACACTGTATCTGCTGCAGAACTACTAAATCACTTCATTTGCAGTCTGCTCCGCTGTCCTCAACTTTTTTTATTTCTGTGTGAGAGTCCGGGGTGTACACAGGGCCCTGCAGTCTCATGCTCATTTCTGGAAATTGTCAGGCGTTTGCTAAATAGTGACAACTAGAACATGCTTTTAACTCATGACAACAATGGGATTCATCAATATAAAAATAAAGATACAAGCAAATGTGTGGTTTAAAAACAAATCACAAATCCAATGTAGACAACTTTTAGGAAAAAATAAAAGAAATGCAAGAAAAGAGCAGACACAGTCCCTAACACCATGCTTATTTGAGAGTCAAGGAAACAGGCTGTGATCAAAGTGGGGTAATCACACACTGGATGTTTGGGTGCTGTGACCCACTGCCAAGTACTTCAACAAACCAGGAAGTGATTGGAATATCTCTTTTACAGACAAACCCCACTTCCCATGTGCTGCTTACTCATTCACTACTTTCTCTTCCGTTTTATTGCTGAGGCCTGTGTGTATGTAAGCGTGTATCTCTGAGTGTGTGTGTGTGTGTGTTTGTGGGAAGCTGAGGGGGCATGTGTATTACAAAAGTCCTCAATTTCACACATGCTTAATTCTGAGTGAGTTTGGTCTGAACAGATTTGTGGTTGGGTGTGTGTATATACGCATGCTAGGGGGAGTAAAGTAGGAAATGAGGGAGGAGGGGGAGAATGGAGTGGAACAGGATGCAGGACGCTGCTGTTTAATGGAGTGACAGGAGGAACTTTACTCTGCAGTCCACTCTGTATCTTATTTTCCTACTTTTGTTCTCTCTTTCTCTCTCTCATCCTTTTCATCCCAGCTTTCTTTGGAGAATCAATTTAACCGGGCCTGTCACATTAAGGGTTTTGGCAACAGTTAGTGTATTTGGGGTACCGATTGGATGAATGGAAATCAGGCTGGTGGGGTTAAGTTGTAAGAGCAGTGTAAAATGTCCACCTTCTAGTAGTTATCATTCAAACAAGAATGTTGTTGTTATATGTATTAACATAGTTTGTATTTTTCTTTGTTTTAACAAAAGAATTCTTTGTAGTAGACTTTGTTACCGTTTATACAACAACACCAGTGTTGACTGTGATAACTAGAGAGTGCTTATAACATTGAACATATGCACCTTCCGCCCTAATGAAAAGTGCAGTTTGCACAATTATGGGTGTCACAACACATAACAGCTTTTTAAGGTAATGATAAAAATAGCTGTTATAACTGTAACCGTATCAGATGTCATCAAAGCAATCCTCCTTGTATGAAATAAAGATTATAGAGAATGTGTAGATGTGTTGGCTTATACTGTGCAAGAATTAAATGAGACATTTTAGGTTGAGACTCTAGTACAACAGGAGAATAATCTAAATTAAGCCTGGAACAGTGCTGTAGCACATGTATAAGAGACTCACATTTACCATATCTAACTGCTGTGGAGGATCTAGCTTTCCTGAGGGAGAGTCAATGGGAGCACATCACTCCCTGCATTTTTTACATGAGCCCTCTGTGGGTGTGTTGATCTGACTAATAGAGAGGTAAAGTGGCTGAAGAGTGTGGGAGCCAGAGGAAAGGTCAGGCGGGATTGCGAGAGAGGAAGCATTAGGTAGTTGAGTAAGCAAACTGACAGACTGGGCTGTGAAGCATTCACTGTAAGAATGACCTGAAGTGCACCATAACCTCCCAAATACCCACACCCACTGAACCACATCTATACAGCATGTTGAGGACTGGCATGTGGGGGCTGCGTTGTGGGAATTGTTTGTGATGAAAAGAAACTTTTAACACAGGGGAAATGTCTATGTGAAAAAGTCTACTCTACTCAGACCTGAGACCAGTGTGTAGTTATTATTACTTTGGTAGCTGTGTCTCAATAGGTGGAACAGTTATCTGCCAATCATAGGATCACTGGTTTGATTCCCAGCTCATCCTGTCACATGCCAAAGTGTCCTTGGGCAAGATACTGAACCCCAAGTTGCCACCGGTGAGTCAGATCAGCTGCATAGCAGCTCTGCCATCTGTGTGTGTGTGCTTGTGTGTGCAAACAGGTGAATAAGATGCAGTGTAAAAGTGCATTGAGTACCATTTAGGTAGAAAAGCGCTATATAAGTGTAAATCATTTATTTTTAGCCAATGCAGATGTGTGAAGTCACTCGTGTTCCGATATTATGCAAAATACACTTTTTGGTCATTTTTGGTGAATATAGAATCCAAGTACTTTAGAACTGCACTCTGCACTGTTATAACACTGTGCAGCTCAGCTGAATCCGCTGCTACCACAGAATCTCTGTGGCCTGTTCACACATATTATCGGACTTCAGCTACTAACTCTTTACATCTACATCTACATGGTTTTTCAGCATGACAATGTACATGGACATTTTGGGATTTCAGGGACCTGTTTTCAAGCACGAAAAGGACATAAAAATAAATATGGGCACTTTAAGGCAGAGAGCAGGGAGAAGGAGGGCTAGGAGCAGTGAAGTGATTATAAGTTTCATGCTACCCTTAGTTTAAGTCGAGGATACACCAATCTGTTATTAATATCAGATGTAGCTAAGGAGCTACAGTGCCTATAAAACATATTCACCTCCTTGGATGTTTCATCCTTTTATTGACATGGTCAAGGTCTCAATTAGGCTTGCACATCTGGACGCTTGAATTTTATGCCATTCTTCTTTGCAAAACTGCTCAAGCTTGCATGGAGATTGGGTGCGAACAGCCCTTTTTTAAGTCCATTCATTCACCTTTTTGTTGGTAAACCATTTCTGTGTAACATTTGCTGTATGCTACAGGTTATTGTCTTGCTGGAAAACAAATCTTCTCCCAGTGGTCTTGCAGACTGAATAAGATTGTCCTCCAGGATTGTCCTATAGTTTGTTGCATTCATCTTACCCTCTACCTAAACAAGCCTTCCAGGGCCGACTGCCAAGATGCATCCCCACAGCATGATGCTGCCACTACTGTGTTTCACAGTAGGGATGGTGCGTTTGTGGTGATGCGCAGTGTCTAGTGTGTACCAAACATAGCGTCTTGTCTGATGGACAAAAAGCACCATTTTAATCTCATCAAACTAAAGAACCCTCCTCCACAGGACCATCGAGTCTTTCACATGACAGTGGCTTTCTTTTTGCTCATAAAGCTTTAAATGGTGAACAACCTGGGCAACAGTAAGTGAGTATGTACAGTCTCTCCTATCTCAGTTGTTGAGTTCCAGACACTAGTTGGTTTAGGTCAGTCATTTTAAAGGGGGTGAATATTCATGCAAACAGTCATTTGCGGCAGCAGTAGCTCAGGTGGTAGAGCAGTCGCCTACGAACCCCAGGCAGAGTGGTTTTCGATTCCCAGTTTCTCCTGGCTACTTGATGAGGTGTTCTTGGACAAAACACCGAAACCCTGTAGTAGCGCTAACATGTACTGTCTGGAAGCTATCCAATCACAATTTCCCCAAGGGGATCAATATTCATTCATTAATTCATTATTATTATTATTTCACTTTACATATTTTTATTTAATTGACATTACTTTGTAGAAACCTGTTTTCACTTTGATATTAATGAGATATTTTCCTGAAATGTTTTTTCAAAGTTGTCACCTTTTATTGACCATGACTGATGTATAATGTCGATAAAAAGAGAAAACATCCAAGGGGGTGAATAATTTTATAGGCACTGTAGATCGGTATCAGGTAATGGGGACAATCCAAATGGGCCCATGTATGATATATATTCTATGTTTTTGTGACGTGTGCTACATTATGTGCCAGCAGCATTTGCAGCTAGACTTGACTCACAACAACATGGAGACAGACAAAGACGATACATTACTTCATGCTTCTTACACCGACAAGTTTGACCACTACTTGAATAATCTGCAAAAAAATGTTGTGAGGGGTGGTGGTAGCACTGCAAAATACGAACAACAAACCTTTCGAGCATCTCTGAGACATTACTAGCAATTAACTGAACGGTGCTCATGAGATAAAGTAGGGATGCACTAATCCAAACTTTTCAGTAAAATATATTTAAATATTTATGTGTCCAGTAAACTCCAAATTTGACTTTATACCTGGCTTTTCCTATATAAAGAGTTACGTGTAATTTTCAGTGTAAATTAGAACTAAATTAAAACTTCTCAAATACAGTGAGATTATTTATCCAATAAATAATTATCATGATGTTTTTTTTTTTTCAGATCGTAAATCATTTTCAAACACTTGCTTTCTAGCAATATGTCTAGGATTTTTTTATTAATATATTTGGATTCTACGTATATGTAGCAAGTAAAAGCCCCCTATAATCTGATAATTGTATTTAATTAAAAATGTGTTAACTTCATTAATGAAGATTAACACTGATGGGAAGCTCCTTTAAAACTTTATAGTGGTTTGGGTGGTTCTGCTGCAATCGTCTTGGAAGAGAAGACCAATAAAAACATAGTGAGACAACCCTCAGCAGAGCTCTACACACTTTGACGTCTGTGTCTTGTTAGAAAGCAAGATGCCTGGGATAAGATAGGGCCCAGCGATAAGATAAGGCAAGTCTTTTCAAAGAGATTTCTCGCACAAGCCATGTATTCAATTTAGATGGTAAGATATGCATAAAATAAATTGGATTTAGAGGGTGAAGATAATACATTTCTACATGTGCAGTTATTATTTTGAGAGCAATTTCTTTGCTTGAGATTGGTTTAAATTTGTTTATCCTGGCTCAGCGGCTTGTAAAATGATTGGGTGAAAATTTGGACGACACACTGTTATAGTTGGTTGGTTGAGTCTTGACTAATGGTGAAGGAAATATGACCATGACAAAGGGAAATTTATTGATTCTGAAGTAGCAGCAGCCAGGGCTGGCTCAAGTGCTATGGGTGACCAGGCTGAATCTCATTCCTTCATATTACACTGGCATAGAACTTTGGCCAAAGCAACTTAATTACAACTTAAATGCATTCAACCTTTAAATTCCTACTTTGCTTACTTACTAATTAATTTTAATAATTCCCACTTTTATTAAAAACCCCTACCCCACTTACCTGGGTGATGAATGGAATCTTGAAACTCATATTGATAAGTCACTAATTCTACCAGTACAACTGAATAACATCTGGTCTATTGCTCTGGTATACTCTCCTGAAAGAATACTGTTCTTCTTTGCTGTTTGCTTTCCTGTCATCTTTTTGATAGTCTTTTTCAATCACTGTTAAATTAAACATCTCTATTGGTTTGGTACAATTGTGTATTAGATTCAGAATGTTCATTTTTTTTTTAAAAATGTAAAATATATTATCTTATATTTTTCTTGCACTGGCCCAAATACGATACACACACATGTCTCACATCCCACACCTTTTCTGCTATTGCCCGACCTAATGAAGAATTCCAGTTGCCAGGCTGGGCGGGCTATACTCGGACAGTGGGGATTTTTCATCTTGTAATGTTGGCACGGGTCATTAATTGTGCCTTGCCATGAGACCAGTGGGCTTGTCATTTGGGTACAGAACCTCTATACATCTCCGAAAACCCAACCCCACTCACGAACATACACACACATCTCTGCTCTGTGCTCATCCTCTGGGTGTGTGAAGACCTAGGTGGTCTGGACGCCCACCCAAGCACCCTGCAGAATTGAATGACCCACTTACTGTCACTTACTGATGTCCTCTCCTTTAGAGAGTAGACATCCACGTTAGCCGACATGTTCACGGAGAAGGCAGGAAGATATGTCACCTTTATCCATCTTGATAATTTATGTTTGACATGGTGGAATGAAGTATTTGATGCCACTTTAATTAAGTGTAAATGGGTTGTGGGTTTGTGTTTGAAAACATGCAGAATTATTTTAGATTTTTCTTCAACTAATTTGTCAAATCAACATGCAGAATTGTTGCAGCAGTTACTTGGTAACTTGATAAACAGATAGTTAACCTATCTAACACTGAACCACAGTTTGCAGTGTTTTTTCTATATCTTTACTGGTCATACTATAAATTCTAAACATGTTATACAAGAAAACTGCAACCACAAATCTACCTTGTAAAGAATGTAACAGAAACATTTTCTACATAATGAGGATATGTTGTTAATAGCAAGTGGTTGTGTGTTGCTACTGAACGTATTAAGGAAATTTGCCCAAACAACATATTTGTTTTCTGCCACAGTATCAATCTCACAGCACATAATCCAGTCAGCAATATGAAAATGTTTGAGGTTATATTTAGGGACTTGCAGCTTGGAAACGACTGTGATCTTTTTTAAAGACGTAGTGCATGATTTTAATTCATTACACATTTTATTGTGTTTGTAGCACGTAATAAAATGCACTCAATGTATTTATTGGGGATTTCAGTGAGAGACTCAACATCCAAATGGTATTAGACACATTTTTGATAAGTACATATAATGCAATAGACGTGCTGCTTGCACTTTCTGTGTAAACACAGTGTAACGTTATTGGAATAAAATTATACATTTCTGTCCCTAAATCCACACTACCAAACACAAAACTAGTGTTGTGAGTGCGCATCTTTATTTACATATTTGTGGATCTAAATTTGTGTAGTGGTCAGTCTTATCCTGAGGATGGATGTATTTGGCAAGAATATGCATTTCACACATTCACAGCTATCACTCCTTCACAGTATGACCTAAACAAAACATTATTTTGTCAGTTATTTATGGGCAGAAATAATGCCTAGATAAAAGAAATGACCCCTTAGTTACTTTGGCAATAATGATGATGACGAAGAAAGAAGAAAGGAAGTGAGAAAATCAGGGAGAACTATTTCAGACTTATTTATTGTTTTGGGGTATTTCCACAGCTAATTTGCTGTAAAATGCAGCAATATACATAGAGATAATTTCCTGAACAAAACCTTCAGTAATTAGTGTGTGGCCAGAGTCTGAAGAGCATTCCCTGGTAGAGTTCCACTGGCTTTGATTCAGGGCTGGCACAGGAACAGGAGCCAAAACACCAGCTACTTTTAAACCAGCTTTCTCTCCTTAAGATCCCACTCTACCTGCATATTGTCTACCTCCCTCCCCCTGTTTCTCTGTCATTTCCTTTTGTCTCAATTCTTCCCAGTAACATTGAGTGATGTCTGCCAACTTGTTAAAAAATTTGTGAGCCGGATGCAGTATTTAATTTGCAAAATGTTCTATGCTTAAAGGCTAACAGCTCTGTTTCGCCACCATGAAATCATTATGAAGAAGAAGATGGGGCTAGAAAGACTATTTTGATAGTGGAACAGCATGGAGAAAAAGGATCATAATCAAACCCTGAAACCTGACCTTAAGAGGTTGGTTCACTCAAATTCTGATATATCTGAATTGTATTGTAAAAATGTAGTGTAACACCTTACCTTACTGTGGAAAATCCACAGACCTCACTGTAAACTATTGTATTTCTTGGCTATAGATCCATTATCCCTCCAAATCTAATCAACTATGTACTGTGAGTTTAACTTGTTAAACTGTGCTAGGCTAAAAAGCATCTTTCAGCTTATTGTTTCAGTTTCGAAGCTTAAGCTCAAGCTCATGAGCCAACTGGCTCATTTTCAAATAAAAACACTTTGATGCACCCGTTGTACAGTACTGTACAGTTATTATAATAATTATTTAGAAGGCATGCAACCTGTGAAGTCAGGGGTGGGAGCTTGCAGCTGTTAGTTGGTGCCTGAAAGCACTTCTAACTTACTACTCCTCTCATACTAAGGTCACAACTTGCTGGAAGATGTCTATAACTGACTCACAGTACAATATGTAAACTAAAAATTACACTACCTCAACAACTATAGTAGATTTATTAAAAGGCTTTGACTTAGCAAAGAAACTTTCATCAGTCATTTAAAACTGAAAATCAGCTTTATGACTGTACATATAACCATGTGCTCTCAAATATGTCAGTTAATCCTAGGAACTTTGCAACAGCTTTGCTAAGCAACAATTCAAGAAGAACCTGGGAAGGGTCAGGGAAAACTTTGCTAACAGACGAGCTTTTGTAATCAAGTAATATTAAATGTAACAAAATGTTGTGTAACAGAATTATTCGACATCTGTCAGGGAATAAAATACAGTTTGTTAGAGAAGCAGGAGAGGAAGTCAACTGTCAAGTGTCAATCACATCTGTCAGTCAGTGTCACATAACAATATCAAAACTTTCCATTTGTGCTAACATCTTAATGATAGAGCAATACCTTTAAAATGTGCCACCTGTACGTTCACCAGAGAGTCAGAATTAAGTGATAGAAGCCATAAAGTGTCCTGGGGAAAAATTATTGGCTTAGTATTTCTTGAGAAATAGGAGCCCAAATAGAAGCTAATGTAGCTAGGCTTTTTTGGATCCAGGATCTAGCGGTCTTTACTGGCACTGGGGTTGGATGAACATCTGCAAACTGCTTTGGTAGAGGCCAACTCTCCTCTTCCTCCTCAAGTTCTTCATCCTCACTATGGCCAATTAAGTGAATTTTAGCAAAAGATCATTTTATTAGTATTTGCACACAGCCGCATAACACAGCCATAAATTCTCAAATTCAAGCACTCTGGAAAACAAATTGGCACATTAACCGGTGAATAGCTGGAAGAGGCTCTCCTGCCCATGCCTTGGGGGCTAGCTGGGGGATTTGCAAGTGTGCCGATTCAGAGGCAATCTCTCTGCTTTATCATTCAGCATGACAGTATGGGGCTGAAGTAGAGGACTCAGATGGGGGCGACCGATGCCAGATGTCAGCCATTAGCTCTTTCTCTCTGTCTCTCCTCTCTCTACATGCACAAATACATACACATGCCCTCCAACATTGACTCCTCCTGTTCCCTTTGGCAAGCCCAAGCTGTTTGCTTTTGCGGCCTGACAAGCCCTCTCTATTTATCTGTTATTATATTGGAATTGTCAGAGCCAAAAACCAAAAGGAAACCTGCTGTGTGTACCAGCACTGTCGGCTGAAGGTTGGTGTCTATAGCCTCTTCTCTCTTCTCCCCCTCCTTTCGTTCCTACTCACTCCCTCTGTCGATCAACTTCAACAACGTGACAGGAGGAAACCACACAACCAAGCTGTCTGTGTGTATGCGCCAAATTTCAGCCCCATTTGCATTAGCAGCTAACTGACTTTTTGCCTCCCACCATTCTGCCTGGCTACATGCCTCCCCTCTCCACCACTACATCAGAGGGTCTTTCAGCAGTGCTAATGAGGATTAGTATGTTTGTGTTGTTTATATGTGTGTCACCCTAATCCTTTTAGCAATAAGCTGTTTTGCAGGAAGTACGAGTAATTTATGCATGGCACATGTTTCATTGGATTGTAAATTGGTTCAATGGACATTCTACACAGACTAGTGCAAGTATGTTATTTGACAATTAAAGGCCTCAACAGGTTATCATCCACAAATGTGTGGGAGAAAATAAAAGTAAAAAGTGTTATCTCTGGTCATCAATCCACTTTAGTTCCTGACAAAAATCTACATATCTGAAGCATTATTAAACTTTATGGTGTTAATAAAATGAATATACAAATGTAGTCCAGATTTGTTAAAAATGTGCCTCACAATTCAGGTTTCTGCAGAAATCTAACATCCACAAAACCACAAATCAGTTCAGTTAATTTATGATTCAAGGAGAAAACCACTAAAATGTATTATTTTCTTGAAAAAATATGTAAAATCATGAACCTGACCACTCATGTGAAGATAAGATAAGATAAGATAAGATAAGATAAGATAAGATAAGATAAGATAAGATAAGATAAGATAAGATAAGATAAGATAAGATACAGTTAAAGGGGTGAGATACAGCAGATTTTCTATGGGTTGATTACCACAAAGTTTGTGGGAATTGAATTGAATTGAATTGAAATCAGTTGAATTGAATTGAATTCAATTCAATTCAATTCATTGCAATTCAGTTCAATTCAATTCAGTTGAATTCAGTTCAATTCAATTCAATTCAGTATAGTGCGAAATCACAACAGGAGTCATTAAGGAACTTTACAGTGTGAGATTTAAGACCTTATAAAATATAACCCAACCCAACAACTCTACTTCAGCAAGCAGTTGACAGTAGAGAGGAAAAACTCCCTTTAAAGGAGTAAATCTCCAGCAGAACCAGGCTCTGGGTGGGCATCCATCTGCCTTGACCGGTTGGGGTGAGTGAAAGGAAGAGAGAGAAAAGAACAGCAGGCAACAAAAAAACAATGACAACAAACAGCAAAAAACACTAGGCAGGTTGGTAGGACCAGTAACTGCACTCTGGAGATAGACAGCTCTGTAGCCGAGGATACCTAGAGAAAGAGGGAGACAGAGAGGAGGAAGAAAGTTAATAACATGCAATGGTAGGATTTGAATGGATAAAAGAGAGGATAGGAGGGGAGAGGAGAGAAGAGAAGAGGAGCTCAGAGTATCAGAAGAGGTCCCCCAGCAGACTAATCTATAGTAGCATAACTAAGAGATGGTCCGGAGTCACCTGAGTCATCTATAACTGTAAACTTTATAAAAAAGGAAAGTTTTAAATGTAGAGAGGGTGTCTGCCTCCTGAACCTGAAAAGGGAGGTGGTTCAACAGGAGAGGAGCCTTTTTGTCCATACAAATAAAGTAGAGAAATTAATGGAAACGGCTAAAGGCTCTGCCTCCCATTCTACATTTGGAAACTCTAGGAACCAAAAGTAGAATCAGAATGAAGTGTAGTGATTGGAAAATATGGAACTCTGAGGTGGGATACAGGTAACATCCAGCACGGTGAAGATGTGCAACATGTCCACTGAATGTAGTTATTCAAGTTATTAATGCATTATGTTCCAATTTCTATAACAGTATTATAAATATAAATAATACATATAAAATATAAATAAAGCCTCCTCAAAAACCTAGGCTGATAGTATGTCCGGTGGTGCAGTTGGCTTCTGGGCCATGCCAACAACATAGAATTTAGCCCCCTTGGGAAACTCTTTAAATAATCAATATTTAAGATCATATTGAAAGTAAGCACACCATAAATGTTGCCAATAATTCCTTAATTCCCAAATAAAATGTGTCTTTTTTAAATGTAGAGCTATTTTTAGTGTAATCATATTCTCAGCACTTATGTTTTTGAGTGCAAAGACAAGGGTTGCTTAATCCTGGCATTTAATTCTTAATTTTCTGTTCTAGGTTCTATTCTGTGTTCTATGTTTAACCAATCCCGAGGTACATTTGCTGGAGCGCCCGTGCCCTACAAGTACCCGGAACTTTAAGTACCTGCTCTTATAGGGTGCCAATATGTAGATCTCTGATTTTTGAAATATGGACTGTGGAAACAAAAGCAGACACACAACAAAAATACAGGCCAGTGAGTTACAGTCATAGAGAACGGGCTTTAGAAGCATTTTACTGCAGACACAGCCTGTGATAGATATGAACATAAGGGCTCATCTTAACTAGACATAAGGCTATGTAACAACAACAACAACAACAACAACAACAACAATAATAATATTTGACAACATACATAAGGTTAATGTGTCCTTTAGAAAAATATTTGAGGTGCTCTGATAGCTACATGTGAAATCAAGATACCACAACAACCATATGCTTCAGAATTATTTGATTCAGGGAAATGCGTCCAACAAATTTGTTTTTTATTTTCAATTTGACAGTCAGAGTCAAGCAACCTCCACCTTCCTACCCTTCAGTAGGAAGGTGGAGTACTGTCAATTATTGATTGTACAGCCTGTAACTAATTTTGTGTATTATGTGTTCCAAAACAACTGTCAACTAATTACCAGTATACAATGACAGAAGGAAAATTGTGAGCTAGCATTGCAGGTTGCAGCATCAATTTGTCATTTTGGATAAAAAAGAAGACTAGTGTTTTTTATTTTGTCTGGTGCCCTTCCAGTGCCGAGCCCTGTCAGTCAGTGCATGCTGCTGTTCCCAGGGCCTTCATCCTCTTCATAACCCCAGCCATCCCTTATTCCAGTCTCCACAGGCCCATCAAAGCTTGATTTTCCACGCTGGCGGGCCAGCCAGGGAGGTTCGCAGCCAGGGACAGGTGGGAGGCAGGGGAGGTAGGGGAAGTCTGGGGAGGCCGGTGAGCCAGCATCTGAGCCCAGGAAGGGTGCTGGGCTCTGGCCAGTAACTGAACTGAAAATAGTCTTGCCCTGACATACAGGCCTGGGGGTGCAACCACACACACACTCACACAATTGGAGAATTTACTTTGCACTAACAGAAAAATACTCCACTAGTCCATTAGATTTTAATGAGATCTTTTCATTGATGTTATTGCTTTCCTACATCAATAAAACATTAAAAAATGTTAAGGCAACACATTTTATGAATCAGTTTAACAACATGCTATTTCTGCAACTGCAATGGGCATAACTTGATATGGATTTTATAGACATATAATATACACAGTACACTGCAATAAAGTGAAAGCCACATATGAACAGACAAAGGCACAAAGGCACACCTAAACCATAACATTACGAGTCTCTCCAAAATTTGCCTTATATTCTGTCTGTCTGACAAAGGTTAAAAGTCAGTGTTCATCCCTCACAAAGGGTTAAGTTGGAATCACACTGGTTAGGCCACTCAAGCCATCAGACCCAGTTTCCTCTCAGTCCTTTGTCCTTTTTAGATTTTAAACTTCCCCTGCCACCTTTCATTTTATGCCGGTGTAAATGAGTTCCCCCACAAAATCTATAGTGTGTCCTTAAAAAGCGATAACTCTCATGGTGGTGCCATGACATTGACCCCCCCCCCAACAGGGCAGTTCCGGTTCAATGCACAGGCCTTACGCTTGCAGAAAACACACAAATACATACACGACATACACATGGTCATATATCCACATACACACACAGGGCCAGACCCCAGGTGCACCAAGAGGAGCAGTTAAATTTCATCATTACCCTTTCTTTCCTGTGTTGGGGCTTTTTATAGGGCCTTTTTACAGCCCACTCTGAAGGTGCCACTCTGGTCCCAACGGTGCACAGGAGAGAGATAGATAGATGGAGAGGCGACAAGAGGGGAGGGCAGGAGAGGAAGAGCAGGAGGTAGAGGAAAGAGATCTGAACTATTGAATGGGTGGGGAGAGGTGTGGAGGTGAGAATGCGTGCATGAATGCTCACAAACATGCACAGTGTCAGGCTTACAAGCAAAGCAAGTAGGGCACTGGGGAGTGAGAAAAAAGAAAAATGGCATGAGAAAGACTTTCGGGGGTTGGGGAGAAAAGAGCAAAGGACAGGGAGAGAGAGGGCCATCAGTTGTCAGTGTGACTGCTGGCAGATATAAAAACAGTGGCGAGGGTGGTGGATAAGGCGGATGATGAATGGGCTGGAGACAGTCATCCATCCCACTGAAGGATTTGCGACCAGGGAGTCGTGTACAGACACATCTAAGAGAGAAGGGACTGTGCGTGTGTGTTTGTGTGTGTGTACTGGAGGCGTTACGGTGTTGTGGTGTATTGCGCATTTTTTAGGAAGGTGTGATTGACTGGTGATGACGATATAGGAAGAAATAAGGTTTTCTGTACAAAAATGTGTGTGTTTATCTGAGTGTGTGCTCACAGTTAAATAGTCAGTAGACATCAGACTTATACATGGATACTGGAGATGCTCGTGTGCATACTTCTATGACAAACCCCTCAGCTGCAGAGTCTCAGTAGCAGCCTTCTAAAGATGTATGGCAGTGCTGCTGTCTAACTCTGTACAGGCCCATCCATATCCCTCACTGCTATCAACACTGTCCAACTCAGTTTTATAGCACCAAGCAGTGGCCATAATGACACTAGGACTCTGAACATGTCAGGGTAGAGGAGATGGATTGGTAAACATACACACTTGCCTGAGATACACTTGTACATCATTGTCCTGATTTTTAGTGAGGAACTGTAATGGAGGTTGAATTACTGTTGAAGTTAAATTAAAAGCTAGATTTCAACAGCAGGTTTATTGGACAGAAGTCTGTTTGTGGAAATGTGCAAAACTGTACTATGTACTTTTTTGTATACTGCTTCATGACTCTTGATACAGCCCTGATACTCTGTACTTAAGCTACTGTAGATAAATAAATATACAGTTAGGTCCTACCATCCATTTTATTAACCACTTGTCTATTTAAGGGTGGTGGGAGTGCTAGACCCTTTCCCAGCTGTCATCGGACGAAAGGGGGGATACACCCTGGACAAGTGGGAGGAAGCCAGAGTACCTGGAGAGAACCCACATAGACACGGGAAGAAAATACAAACTCCACACAGAAAGGCACCTGGCAAACCCATAGATTTGCACTCGGGCCCTTCGAGCTGTAAGGCGACAGTGCTAACCACTACACCCCCAGTTAGGTCCATAAATAATGAAATGAAGGTACATTTTTTTAAAATTTGTCATGTGTAGACAACTACATTGAATTTGAAAAAAAAAAAAAAACACTTGTTATGTGTGTGTGAAGTCAAGACTTTCAGTTGTAATTCAAGGGGTCTGACAATAGTGCGTGTATTACACACACACACACACCTGGCCACATAACTGATTTTTTTGTTCCAATATTATTTAGCCCTCCAAAATGGTGTGATGAAAATACCTATGGTTCCTGAGTTGTTATTATTACACTTTGTCAAACCTTTTGAATTAAAGCAGAGAGTCTTGACTTTGCTCACATCTTGAGCGTTTCATTTTAAATTTAGTGCAGTGGTGTACAGACAAAAAGTAAAAAAAATATGTATCCAATTATTTATGGATCTAACTCTTCATACAATGTTTATATAACAGATGGTGACTTTAATTTCTTGCTTTAGTGCTGAATTGATAATTTTTCAAATTATTAAATAATTTACAATGTCCACTGGAAATTTACGAGGGTATATTTTTCTGTGCAAGTGTAATAGTTTACTCAAGTATCATTAGTCTTATTTGTCTTTTTGTTATTGCATTGTTCTTAAAGTAAAGGTTCAGGTTCCAATTCTGGCAAGGTGTATCCTACCTGTAACAAATGTATTTAAGGCTATAACTGTCTCCTCTCAAGGCCTTTGTGGTTTTCCATTCAGTGGTACAGAAACAAAATAAAAGCCCATGTGCTAGTCATTCCATGCTCCACCTCCAAACACCCATCTAAAGTGTGGTTGAATTTTTTTTAAGAGTTGCAACCTCATTAAACAATAAACATGATTTAGCACAAGAAGAATACTGCCTTTTGTGCCAGCATCTATAAATATGACAGGATTCTGTTGTCTCGTTGGATATGTGGCTGTCTGCTTCTGGGCCTTCCAGGAGAAGTTCAGGCTCACAGTTACCCTCTTACAAGTGCCAGTGTTGGTGCCTGTGTCTTGTGCCAGCCTCAGCAGGCGCAGGTCCTCAGCTTGCACCCCATGCCCTGGGTCTTTGCAAACTCCCCCATATGCATATGCTCCGTATGGTTCAAGGGCAGGCGCCAATTTTCCACCATCTGCCCATGCCCTGTGTTTACATACAGAAACGAGGTCTCCACTGGATAGCGACCACCACCCTTCACCTTGTCTTTCAAATGTTAACTTGCAGCCTGCAGGAGCAGAGTGATCTACAGTTGCCATGCTGAGGAAACAGCCAAATGCACTCATGCTTAAGGGGCGGGGCATGAAATCACCTATAACATTTCTTTCCCCTTTTTTCTCTTCTCTGTCTTTCCCTGTCAGGTTCTTTGCTTCCATGCTCCCCTGCTTTTCTCCACTCCTCCCTTTGTCATTTCCTTCTTCTGCTCACCCCCACCATCTCCCTCTCTTCATCTAGCCTTCTCTGTAGCTCTATGCTTCTCCTTGCTCGGTCTTGCAAATGGCTGCCTGCCAATGGTTTGTCTGAGGAAAGAACAGATTTGAATAAAGAATAGAGACAAAAGAGGGAACAAAGCAGTAAAAAACGCTAAACACAAGACGACGGATGCCTGTTGTTGTGAGTTTGTGTGTGTGTTTTTCATATGTGCATTCAGGGATCTTTACTATACACTGGGCAGCAGTCCAAGACTAGAGGTTAATCCTTTACCCAGGCTTTACCACTGGGAATGTCAGGAATAAGTCAGTCATGATGATGCATGCACTCTGCTGATGACATGACATGCATGTTCAAGAAATATCTAGTGGCTCCAGATGTGGCAGAACCCTGCTTCAGTGACATCAGGGTACAGTTTATGATGATAGGCATACACACACAAACACACAAACACACACACACACACACACACACACAGGGGGTAGGCCAGATAAGCAGATTATTTAAAGGAGGCATTATTCACCATATGAATGCAATAATTGGTTTTATTATTTGTTGGAAATTTCAGCAACACTAAATGAAGATTTAGATGGTGTTTGGTTCCCCAAAGCAGGCTGGAGTTGTGCGCACAGCTTGTCCACCATGGCCCTGTGTTTATGATGTATTTTCTGGCCCTTATCTCAAATCACAGAGAGCACAGTGGCTTCTGCTTGCATTTGTTTTAAAGTAGTGTTCTGTAAAAGAATTCAATATTTTGAGGAAATTTGGTCAATTTATTTAACCAGTGTGTGTGTGTGTGTCCTACTTTATCTTTGTGTATATTCTCTCTGTCACAGAAACAGTGGTGGGCGGGTTGAGAGGTGGGGAGGCCTACTTTAACGGTCTTTTGAAGGAGATAAATGGCTTACAGATGGCCCAATCAATATATTCAAATGAGACATGGAGTCTAGCAATGAGCATTGAGCACAGCGCTGCTGGGGGTGGTGGGGGCAGAAACACCACAGGTCATGACTAGACCACACAGAGATGCAATCTCAGACCTGGATGCATATGTATGTAAGCACGCCTTAAAATTCAAATATTGAGTCTAGATAAAAAAATTAAGTAGAAAATAAAATTCTCACTAATTTACAAGTATATTCCAATATTAGAGAGATAAACTCCAAAACCTGAGGCCATAAATAACAAATTATGTTATTTCCATAGTTAAATCACAATGCTATATAATAAGTTGTGATACTGTGCCAGTGGCATTGTTAAACATTCAATTGTTAAATAGCAAACACAGAACGAACTTGGCACATCTGTACCTTGGCCCTCCCTATATGTTGGAGTGTGGAAGGGTCTAATAATATGTCACTAGAGCAAAATGCTACATCAACTAGAATATAAAAAAAAATCCATAATGTTGGGAAACTTAATGTTGTGCTTGTCACTAGCTTTCTAGCTACCTATGTCATCCAAAACCAGTGAGGCTTACAGAAGGTGGCACAAAACCTCACATACTGTAAACCCACAAATGATCACAATTAGGTCATAGCGGCTGGTGCATTCGCCTGCTTTTTGTTCAACAGCAAATGGTAAATGGACAATACCCTACCAGCTCTCTCATGAAAAAGTCTGGGTAATTTCAGATCCAACAAGCAAGCGAGGAGGTGTTCCTTTTCAGTTCATTTGGTTATTACAACTTCAAAAGAATGGGAAATATTTACAATGAATTATTAATCCATGTATGAGTTGGTATCTCAAGGATCTTCCATAAGTGAGTCCCCCAGCAGGTGTTTTCTCTTGCTGTTCTGATTTCATGTTTTTGCAAGAAATAAGAGAATAACTTCCTCCTTCCATGCACATTCTGTCCAAGACAGAGGATTCTCGTTTCTAATACTTGCGCAGAATCCACTATCATGTGCCTTATGGTTTTGAGCCAAAAGATAATGAAAACTGATAACATAATAGAGATAATGCTAGAGAGAATAACCCATATCCCATGAGACAAAGTTGTTTACTGACAAAAGCAGCAGGTTGAAAAATGGTTCAGGAGTGTTTCAGCCAATATGAGGTAAATAACTTAAATAAATAGATAAATAAAAACAGAGATAGTATAAATGAGAAGGACTTATGTGGGGAGAGAGGGAGTGGACATATGCCCGCTATAACCAGCCCTTAAGGTTGGTGTTGTTGGTGGGGGGTGTTCCCTGGGGGAGGAAACATGGCTTCCCACTCTGGAGATAACATCCTTACACAGGCTTCTCAGGAAAAACATAAAAATCCACCTAGACATTACCCAGGTATTTTATCATGCCCTATCAGATCCCATTTCCCCTTATCACACTTTACACACACTTAAACACGGATACCCATTTCTGGACACATTGCTCACATTCAAATTTAAGAGGAGGGAAGGTGGAACTGCATTTCCTACCAGATGGAAGAGCTCTGGTGGATTTCTTGATTACTTTGTTTTTAAAGAACAAGTACCAACTTCAGGTGTTTGTGGGATATGTGATTTTATTTTATTTTTTTACCGCACAGCTAGTTCTAAAATATATTTGTAACGAGCCTTAAAGAATCTGTTTAGCCAAATCACATACCAGACTAAACATTATTTGTCATAACATAACATGAAGTCATGTTGTTATTGATAATATCTATAAGATTGATAATATATATAGATACAAATATCTGTTTAGAGTTAGGGTAAAGTTTAGGGTGAGACAGTTAGTTGTGATGGTTTGGGTAAGGCAACAGTAGGGGCCTAGGAAATGCATTATGTCAGTGCTTGTCTTCACACTGACTGCCATACTAAATTGCGTGTGTGTGCATGTGTGTGCATGCGTACATGTGTCATAAGGTCACATGTCACAGACAGCATTAACAATAGTCAATTTTAGAGGAGAATAAAGGCTGTTTCCCTCTCAATAGTCTGCTTCAGGCTTTCATCTCTCTTGGACCTGTGACCTCAGGTACAGCCAGGTGTTCAGCCCTGCCTCTCCTCCCCTTCCTCCCCAAGACTCAAAGCCAAATGAGACACTCATGCAATTTTAGTACACTGAATAAACACATACATAAACACATGCACAGACTGCTGAATATCAACATATCTTTGTATATGCATTCACAAGCACACATATATGTAAATGATCTTACACATATGCATACTTTAGAAAAATTTACATATGAAAACACACACACACACACAGTACACATACAAACACTCCAGTGTTGACATCATTACTATATCATAGCCTAGCCATGTTTATGCCACAGCAGGGAACATATTAGAAATTATAATTTAATTCATGGTTTTTAAGATATGAAAAAATAAATAAAATCAACCACACATACACATTCATGTATACAATACATATGTAATAATCTCACGTAAATACATAAAGCATGTACATACATTTTACACACATTGTCCACACACACCCTAAGATAGGTTTTTAAAAAAATAGAGTAGCTCAAGTGGGAAAACAGTATCCATTTGTCTTTGGTTTAATATGAGTCTGGCTGCATTAGAGACAAATAGCATAGACATCTATTCCCTTTATCATTGTCAGGTCAATTAATAGGCCAAGGATCCTGTTACAAAGTTACCAGACAGAGACAAGGCACACACATCCACCCACACACACACACACACACACACAGACATTTGAACTTCCTTCTATGTGAGGAAGCTCATTCAAATGATGAAATAATGCATTCACTAGCCTTTAACTTTAACCTTAGCCAAAACTAAATGTCTAACCTTAACCCTAACTCTAACCTAACCAGGAACCTAAAACCCAGTCTTAACCCCCAAATAGACCTTTTAAGGTGTGTCAGTAAGTGAGGTCAAAATCTATCACTGTCATGCCTTACATGCACCACACACACACACACACACACACACACAAAAAAAAGGCTGCTGACCTTGGCTGCTCCTCTAACACAAAAGACTTCAGAGATGGATGCCTCTTTGGAGAATACTGGCTCTCTGGAAGGAAACCATTGCTGCCATTGACCAATAAATGCTGGTGTATTCAGGGGTTTAGTTCATTCTGAGGCCCATGATGCAAATCTCTTTTAAAACACAGGCATCATTTTCCCTCTGTAGTAGAATAGTCACATTTAAAGATGAACAGACTGTCCAAATTTACCTGTGTCAGACTAAGACACCTACCTAAAGTAAAAAAAGCTGTGGCATCCTTTAGCGAGGTACACTGCTCTGTGGTGTAAAGTGCTGCTCTGAGAGTGATGGAGAGCCTCTCTTAGCTTTAATGACACTGAGCATTTATCAGTCATGTAGATTACAATGTCACCTGAGTGTCATCCAGACAACAGACTGGGAGAGTCCTGCATTCACCGCAAAAAAACACACAATTGTGTACTATTAACTTGTTATAAGTATTACTATTGTTATGCATTTAGGCTGTACAATGGTATGCAGGCAGGAATTTGCCTTTACACTATTGCAAAACGTGTGTTCCACCAAATGCTTTTGTGCATTCAGATAAACTGATATAGAAATACATTATTCTATTTATTCTTTGATAAATGTAACAGATACAATGAGATGTTCTTTCTTTAGATTTAAACAATATGATTCTTTGCATAAATAAGCTTTTTAAAAATTGATAAAATGTTATTATTGAACCACTTGCCACATTTTGAAAAAGGAGCTATAGCGCACACTATAATAATGTAGTACCGACCACTATTTTATTTTTTTTCTAAATGAAATCCAAAACAGTAAATAAAACGTGCCCCCCATGGTTTTCTTTGCATCTCATTGGTTCCTACAGAGAGGAGCTGGAAGAATGGGAAATGGTGACTTCTTTTTAACTTTTGATGTTTGGAGTGTGCAATTTGTACATGCTGAATGCACTTTCCAAGAAACACTAGAGTCTGCAGATAATCCTACCCTTACTGTATCAAAACTTATATATACTGCATACAGATTGGTCAACACGGTGAATGAACTGCCAGTTATTTGCATATGTTTATAATCTCATTAAAATGCCACTGTGTAATAATCAGTGTTTTGATTGTAAGAATTTGTGTAATTTCTCTGGTTTATTAGCAGTAGATGAAATAAGTATAATAGTATAGTATAATTTCTGGTATTTGAATTTAAAACATATTTTCTTCTCAACATCAAGGAATTGTTAGCACATTAGCCTTCTTTTATTACTGAATGATAGTAAGATGCCTTCCTCTCCCTGATTCAAAATTAATTATAATCAAATATAATAATAATAATAAATTTATTTATAGAGCACTTTTCTAAACATATGTTACAAAGTGCTTCACAAGACAGACAAGAAACACATGTAGCCCAACAAGATCAACTTGAGCAAGCACTAGGCAAACAGTGGAGAGGAAAAACTCCCCCTGGGGGAAGAAACCTCCAGCAGAACCAGGCTCAAGTTAAACGGCCATCTGCCTCGACCGGTTGGGGAGCAGGAAACAGCTATACAAACAAAACAATAATACAAACAACTACCACATCGGTCCTTGGGGAGACCAGTTCCAACGTAAAGACATTGTAATCTAATGGAGAGTCTTCCCAAGGACCGATTTGTTTTAGCTTACAGAAGATCGCAAAAGGCTCGCCGGTAGAGGTATGTTTTAAGGAGAGTTTTAAAAGATGTTACTGAGTCAGCTGATCTTATATGCTCGGGTAAGCTGTTCCAGAGTTTAGGGGCTCTAACTGAAAAGGCTCTGTCACCTCTAGTAGTCATTCTGACATTGGGGACATACAGAAGATTTCTACCAGAGGATCTCAGGCTACGTGCAGGCTCATAAGGCTTTAAAAGCTGGGATAAATAGCTGGGGGAAAGGCCATGCAGAGCTTTAAAAGTTATTAATAAAATCTTAAAATCAATCCTAAAAAATACTGGCAGCCAGTGTAAGGAAGCTAATACAGGAGTGATGTGATCATATTTTCTTTTTCTAGTTAAGAGTCTTGCAGCTGAATTCTGAACAATCTGGAGCCGATTAATAGATTTCTGGCTGAGACAGGTGAACAGACTGTTGCAATAGTCAAGGCGTGAGGAAATAAATGCGTGTAAGATTACTTCAGTGTCATGAAAAGAAAGAATTGAACGTATTTTGGAGATATTTCTAAGATGATAAAAACATGCCTGGACAAGCTTTTTGACATGATGCTCGAAGTTAAGTTTACTATCAAACCAAACACCAAGACTTTTTGCAGTGGGCTTAGAATTAGCTAAGAGAGAATCTGTGCAGGGCAGAATGTGTCTGGCTACACGCTGTGGACTGATGACAACTATTTCTGTTTTGTCAGAATTCAGCTGCAGGAAATTTTGAGCCATCCAGTTTTTTATCTCATTTATACACTCATGTAAGGAACTCAGTCCCCCGTGGTCTGATATCTTAAAGGGACAGTACAGCTGAGTGTCATCAGCATAGCAATGAAAAGAAACACCATGTTTGCGAATAATATGTCCCAAAGGGAGCATATACAAAGAGAACAAGATTGGCCCCAGCACTGAACCTTGTGGGACTCCGTACTTTACAGGAGAAAAAGACGACTTGTAGTTATTAACTGTAACACAAAACGATCTGTTGGACAGGTATGAGGAGAACCAGTCCAGTGCAGTGCCTTCTATTCCAGCCCAGTGCTTTAGCCGGTCTAACAAAATTTGGTGGTCTACTGTATCAAAAGCAGCACTATACAATATACATATTCAAAGAGAAAATAGGAGATAATGATAAGAAAAAGCATTTCATTGAATGAGTACAGTAGTTTGTGGTTAATTTGTAAAGCTGTTATTTTAATCTAGTCAGTCAAGTAAAGTAAACTCGTGGGAGTAATACACTTGAGTTAGTTCCATTATTCATCCAGTTATTAAACTGTAGTGATGTTGTGATGTTGTTTCAAAACAGTCCAAGCACCCAATCAGTAAAAGATTACCAATAAAATGGGGTGTCAGTGAAGAATTCATGAAGGCTGGCCTCCTGTATCTTTCATGTCTCCTTAGAGATCTATCATCACTGCTCAATCTGCAACTGAAATAAGGGAACTGGAACAGCCTTCGTGATGGAGAAGTGGAATGATATCTGGGTCACACGAGGAGTGAGAAACAATCAAATGTGGTACCATGAGAGCACCTTTACTGCCTGCCTACTCTTTTACACACACACACACACATACACACACACACACACACATATACACACACACACACACACACACCAGGCACACGTGAAGTCAGGAACAACTCAGAAATTCATATTGCCTGCTGTTCTTTTCTCTCTCCTCTTTCCACTGATCCCAACGGGTCGAGGTAGATGGCCGCCCACCATGAGCCTGGTTCTGCTGGAGGTTTCTTCCTCTAAGGGGAGTTTTTCCTCTCCACTGTTGCCTAATGCTGCTTAACTGGGATTGTTGGGTTTTCTATATATTTTTATATAATTATACTCTGTAATGTCCTTACATTGTTAAGTGCCTTGGGATGACTTCTACACACTAAACAAATAAAGTAGAATTTAATTGAATATTGTGCTGATGTTAAAAACAATGTAGAATAACATGAACCATTATGAATCCTAAGGAACCTCTACTTTAAACTGAATACAAAATACAGGGAAAATACAGGTTACAGCAGTTAAGCAGTTAACATTTCTTTATTAATCAACCAACCAATACCACACATGCAGAAATGTGTAGACCTTTCCCTTCACACACACCTACACATTCTGTTAACACACTGATGAGCCTGATATTCACTC
This sequence comes from Anabas testudineus, assembly GCF_900324465.2. NCBI lineage: Eukaryota > Metazoa > Chordata > Actinopteri > Anabantiformes > Anabantidae > Anabas > Anabas testudineus. The sequence goes on along the minus strand of NC_046622.1, from coordinate 25,234,223 downwards.
AATGGAGATTAACTTGCTTAACTTGCCCAAGGTAAGTCCTCTCTGTCTGCTGCTTTTTCCAAAGGAAAAAGCCCAAATAGAATTATACGGAAGGGGAAATGATGCCTAGATGAGTAGAGCTTAATATATGGTAATTATTTGACTGGATATACTTACACAGCGATTAGCATATCTCAAAGACAAGACAGAGATAGAGAGCGGAAGGAGAAGAGAGGAAGGGATGAAGAGAACAGAGGGAAAGACAAGAGCTACCTGATAAGGATTTTTTTCTCCCTCTCTGACAGGGGGTGGTAGTAGACTCTGTGTAAGCAGACTGTTCTTCCATATGTACCTTCACTGATAAGCCATCTCTATAGGAGCTTGGGCAATACTAAGCAGGTCTGACGTGCCTGGCATACCAGACAGACAGCACATGTCACACATATCATTAATTACACACACTTCAAAAAGCTCTGCTACACACATACTGTAGCAATCACAGTACACAGAAAAAGCACATGTGCAAAAAGGTGTTGCATCAAAATTCAGGGATAGCATTTAGCTAATGTGCAAAAACACAGACACACACATGCAGCAAGCTAATATCCCTCTTCACGATACATGACTGAACATTTGCTGAAACATCCGATAAAGACACAGTGCAATCCATTACAGTGTGTTTGTGTGGTGGTGTAGTACATACATCTTACTGTCTGCCTCTGTGTCCTATCGGCTCACCCCTGCCAATACTCCCACTGTGGAGAGTATATTTGACTAATGTGCATGGGCCATGAGGATAGATTCTTCACACACATGCATGCATGCAAGAACACACATACACACACACACACACACAATATAGAATAAGCAACACCCTCATGCTGCTGCTGCATTAGTCGCTGGCCTTGTTGAATGTGTAAAAAAAAACTCAGATTTTCTGACATGATTATTACATACACATACATTCAGTTCTACTGTGTTATATCCACATAGACAATGACAATACCTTGTGAGTCCTGAGTAGTTAGGAAGGCAATTCTCAGTCATGTGTTTTTATAGTGAATATGTGCTTTTACTTGCCAAGGATTTCAGCTCTGTTTCCTGTTTGCCCATATTTGGTTTGACTTTCCTCTCCCTGTCTGTGCCTCCCTCACTCTGCTCACTCTCTGATGATCTGATCTGACTTACCTGTGTTCTGCCCTTTATAAGCCAGACTGCAGTGTCCGGTCCCCTGCCATATTGTAGCATTTCATTCCCCCAAAACCACTCTCCAGCCTTCATTCCTGGTTTGCCTAGACCTGTGTACCAGGCCTTTTGGACCTACCTTTAACCTAAGCCTTTGCCTATCCCTCTTACTCTGTAAGCCTGCCTTTTTTGTTTCTTGGGCTCTGATCTGAAATCTAATTCTAATTTTTTGATTGTGGACTGTGGATCTATCTTTTGTTGATTTTCGCACCTAGGATTCCTGGATTATGAACAGGATTTGCTGCTTGGACTGTGTTTTTGCCTCTGTCACTCTGACCTCTGTTTCCCTTCCCAGCATTTGGTCATCTACTCTCATATCGCCATCACCTCCTGGAACTACCGAAAAGGACCTCCTTTCTTCTCACCACATGCCTGCCATTACTTACCTCTCGAAAGACTCTCTTCAAGTCATTCCATAGCATCTCTATTGGGTTGAGGTTTGGGCTCTGACTTGGCCACTTCATAAGGTGTATTTTGTTTTTCTGAAGCCAATCCGTTGTTGACTTCCAGTGATTTGGGTCATTGTCCTGTAGCATCACCCAACTTCTACAGAGTTTCAGCTGACGTACAGACATTCTTACATTATCCTGAAGAATTTTTTGATAAACTTGGGAATTTATCTTCCCCCCAATCACTGCAAGTTGGCCAGGATCTGATGCATCAAAGCAGGCCCAAATTATGATGTATCCTCCAGCATTCTTTACAATTGGGATGATGTTTTCATGATGTTCTTTTAAATGAGCATGTGGTATCTTGCCATAGACACCCTGTTTATTCAATGTTTTACATACTGTAGACTCATGAACACAGATGTTCATGAGTCCAGTTCCAATAATGTCTTCAAATCTTTGGCTGCACCTGGGTGTGTTTCTTCACCTCATTGAAGTGTTTGTTCTGCTCTTGGGGTCATTTTGAATGACTGCCGACATTTTGATAGAGCAGCCACAGTCCCAAAGTGTCCATTTGTAGATTGTTTGCCTAACTGTAGATGGTGTATTTGTAGTGCACCAGTCTTTGACATAACTTTGTAACCCTTTCAAGCTTTATGTAAATAAATAGTTCTTGATTGTAAATACCCTTAAACCTTCTTTTCTTGTCTCACATACGCTTTTTCTTCTTGTGCTGAGCAAGCTCAAGTGGTTTTGAGTGGTTTTTGTCAGTCAAAGTAGCTCTAGTCCACATCTACAAACTTAGTATCTTAACAATACTTCAATGAGCCTCCAATTAGCTTTTTTGAGGTCATTGATTCAATAGTTCACATAGTTATTTCACTAGCACTCTGAGGTTTTTATGGTTGAAAACCATGAAATTCCACATACATTCACATACTTTTTCTTGTCACTGTACATGCAGGGACAGCTGTACCCTGTTAATCACAGCTGCCTGGCATATGAAGTATTTATTTTGAAGTTCATGATCTAAAGTTCTGTTGAAACACAAACATAATTTAATAGTTTGATTAGGTTCTATTGGACTACAAGGCTGTAATACTAAGGAACAATTGCGTGTTAGAGACTTGGTGTGGAACACAACATCAGCTAGGAAAGGCGGAGCTGATTTTAACCCTTTATGTATGCATGTATACTATACTATACTATACTATACTATATTATCTTTGAAACTGTAACTGTAAAGTACCTCAAAACTGTACAAAAATATAATTAGTTACTTACCACCTCTGCATATGAAACATATCTGTTAAGTTTCTGATTGTCAGTTTTAGAGTTATTTCTGGCTGTACAAAGAACACATTTTATATTCAGTAAATAAGACACAACATTAGGGTGAATTGCAGCATTTTTGCACTATTATCTCTTTTCTGTTTCCATGTATGCGCTGAATGTTTTTCCTGCGTGTTCCTTTCTGCAAAAAAATTCATTCATGTTTTAAGGGAAATAATGTTTCTGTTTTTTCTTAAACTACTGAAAATGATCAAATCTTTAACAAGTTCTATTTGAACAAAACAATGTTTGCCTCCTTACCTCACAATATAGTATATTATTATCAAATGAGAGCATCATGAAGAGATCTGCTTGTTTAGTTTCTGTTGTCCATACACTCCCCAACTCAGGCTGAGATTGCCAGTCCTTTTAATCATGCCTTTTTTGTCCTGATTGAATATTTATTGGCTTATTTATTCTTAATCACAGACAGCCGCTTGTCTGTTCAAATGAATTCAACACCCCCATCACACACACACACACACACACACACACACACACACACACACACACACACACACACACACACACACACGCACACACACACGCACGCACACACACACACACACACACACACTCTTACATGCACAGCTGAACCTCTTTTGCTGGTTGCCCTTGGCAATCTCTGTGGGCTGGTTTTTCAGTCAATGTGCGAGTCAGTCTGTTGGTCAGCTAGTCAGTGGGTCACTGTGATGGTTTGTGAGTAAGTCACCCATCTATCAGTCAGTGATTGATTTAATTTGTCAGCCACTCTGCCACTTGTGCAGTTGTAGTTGCTTTTTTCATAAACACATGAGAGTGAGTATTCTAACTGTGGGACTACAACATAAAACAAAGGCAGTTCAAGCCTTTCTATGGGCTCTAGATCTAAACTTCACTCCTTCCCAGAGACATTCACATGTTTAAGAAGGAACTGTAACTCATTGCTGCTGTATGTTTTTAATATTGTTGTAATAACGAGATGGCTTTTCCCCTCAATTAACAAAAGTCATAGCATCAATTGAGTTCAAATACATAACTTAGTTATTTAGTTAATTAGTTATTTAGTTGTCAAAAGCAAATTAGTACATCTTCTTTTTTACTGTTATTAAAAGTGACGGTATTAATTATGTAATCTGCAGTGTTATTATCTAAGGCAGTAACTTATTACTTGTTTTGCAAAGTGTTGCTATAAATTTTGGTCTGGATATAATAAAACTGTTAAAGCCCCGTTTTAAAGTTGACCTTGTCAGTGTCACCATTTATTCAGCTACAAGTCACCTGTCTGCCTATATTTAGTTGCCACTTTTACTGCGTTGCACCTTTCTGTTACATGGAAAGACAAAGACAAAGGTCATACTATTAGACCCTTTTCCCTTCATACTTGCACAGCTGCTTATTTAGCTTGTGTAAGTATGAATTCAAAGCTTTATGAATAATGTAATCTAATTTATAGCATTAGATTAGAATAGTCATTAGTCATTCACTGAGTGTTCAGCTTCCTTTAGCTCTCTTTACTGTATCTCTGCCACAAGCCCAGAGAACATTATTACACCAAACATGAGTGTGTAGCAGTCTAGCACCTGTTCTCTCCTTCCAAAACAACGCCAGGTAAATGACTTCTCTACTACCCACTCATTGTTTCCCTCTCCATCACTCTTTTTTTCTTTATTTTGTCGTCCTCTAATTAAATCACCATAGAGTCAGTATATCAATTTTAACTTTGCTATTGAGATTTAATCAGGTGTGCAGGGGACTGGCTTGGCGGGCAGAGGGGTCCTTTTGTGAGCGGCCATCTGTTGGTGACACAAGGGCCCCAGATCTGGCCTGGCCTAGAAACAGATCAGGAGTGTGGGAGGGATAACAGGATGGCAGGATTGCTTCCCTTGACCTCCCGCCCCTCACTTTTTGGATGTCTGTCTGAGCCTCTGCTGCTACAACAAAAACAGAGTGGTTTTAGTATACTGATGAGCACATAATTAGACAGCAATTTCCACTGATTCTATTATATAAAAAAAAAACAAAAACAAAGTAAGAAGTAAGAAATTTTCTTAATTGTTTTTTTTTTGTTTGTTTGTTTGTTTGTTTGTTTTTAAAAAAAATATTTATCTGGAATTTGGTTTGTGAGCAATGATAGTGTATTTTCCAAACTCATCATTGGAAGTACAGACCCACTGGCATGACCACTGACTGTACTATCTTTATCATTACATTAGTGGTGTGCACACAATTGACTGAGGAACCTGAAAAATTAAAAAACACATTTTGGTTACATTTACCTTTGACTTCACCTCCAGTGTTGTTTAAAGTCTACAAAGTTCTGTGTTTCACAGTATACAAAGCAGTAAACTGTGAGGCTGTGAATATGCACACACATTTACAGACAAGAATATGGACATAATTATAAGCTTTTACTGTAAATAGAAGCAATTTTTGATCTCATAGATTGTAAAAGTAAGTTTTAGAAGGAAACTGTGTAAACAACATCTCAATGAAGAGTTCAAAAATATATTTTTTACAACATTAATTAATGGCTAATTTGACTTTTGCTTTTCTTACAAAATCAGTCAAAAATAATAATTATTTAAAGTTAAGACTGTAAAGTAAAGAAATAAAAAATACAAAACTTAAAATAAGAAATTGCATAGATTTTCACAGTCTATTCCATTTGACCTGGTGGAGCTTGAAAGTCCTTCAGTGGAGTCAAAAGTGTGTTGTTGTCCTCATGTGCCATAATCTTTCCATTTCTTAACAAAGGATTCAACTTTACTCACCCAGGTGATCTCCATTTAACTAACTAAGCAGTGATTTAGGTGAGTTACTTTTTAATGAAAGTGATTACTTTCATATTAATTTGTAGTCATTTGTTTTCACTGTTATATGAAAGTCAAATGATTCAATGTTGCAAAGAACAACACAAGGTAACATGTTCAAGTGGAGTGAAGACTGTTAAGTTAATTATGCCCTAATTGGAAATTCTAAACTAACCAGTGCGAACAAAGTTGACTAGATACTTTAACTGTTGAAAATTGTGCTGAATTGCTTTTGTAGCAGATCATAGTATGTAGAAAAATAGACACACACAGTTTTTCAACATTGCAGACACATACCGGATTCACACAGACACACACACCAAGGAAGTTCATATATGGTAAATGGTCTGCACTTATATAGCGCTTTCCTACCTAGCTGGTATTCAAAGCGCTTTACACTGTGTCTCATTCACCCTTTTGCACACACAAGCACACACACACACTCACACACCGATGGCAGAGCTGCTATGCAGCTGACCTGACTCACCGGGGGCAACTTGGGGTTCAGTATCTTGCCCAAGGACACTTTGGCATGTGACGTGGCAGCCGGGAATCAAACCACCAATCCTATGATTAGCAGACATCTGCTCTAACTATTGAGCCACAGCCACCCCAAAACATATATGTTTATTGCACAGTGTGAGGGCACACATGCAAAAGCATAAAACAGGGCACCATAAGGAGGTAAACGAAATGACTGAGAAAATCAGCTTTTCACCTCTCCAAAAGAAATTTATCATGACAGGATGCATACAACACACACATAGACATACCGTTTCTGCTGTTAAGCCCCATCACTACATACATATCCTGACAGGTCTATGTTTTATGTGTGTATGTGGAGGATGAAGGGTGCTGTTGGCCATATTGGCAGTGTTGAAAGGTTCCAGCTCAGTATTCCCATCATTCACTGAGGTTATGACCTCGCTGTAAATGGCCTGAATGCAGGGAAGAGGAGTGTGTGTAAATGTGTGTATGCATGAATAAGTAAAATGAAGAAACAGAGGTTGCAATACTGAGGGCCATAATAGAGAAATTGCCATGGTGATGTGAGGATGATAAAGGTAAGTAGCAGGTAGAAGATGAGAACACTTCTGATCTATAGTGTTGTGATGTTGAAAAGAAGCTAGACTACTATTTGAAACCTATTGTAATAAAACACAGCACCATAGGTTGCCAGTAGAAGGCGCTTGGAATGATCATTTTATTGTTACATTTTATTGTTAAAGAGCTGGTCTTATGGCCCACATTGACTTTTACTTATTTATTTATTTTTTTATAAAAAGTATATTTTACATTTATTCAGTTGACAAATGCTTGTATCCAAAGCAACACATAGGCAGTGAGTAGGGAGTAGGAGAAGGTTTTACCTAAGGACCCCTACTGAGGGTAGGCAAAAACCAGGATAGCTACACTTGAAACATATCCTGCAACATTTTATAAATCAAAAGTTTGTGTTTTATAATGACATATATGCAACACAGACAAGCCTACAGTCAGAATGGCATGACTGTGTCGAAGTAATTTTTCTCAAACAGAGCTAGAGCCAGCTACCTAGCAGTGCTTGTTATAAAAGTTCATCTGGTAGTTAGTGTTAAAAGCATTCAAACACGCGCCAGCAGCAGCTGGAATCACATATTAATATCCCAATAGTTCATGTCCAAGATGGGAGATTTTTTTAAATTACTTAAAATAAATAACTAGAAGAAATGATCTGGTAATTTGACAGCACAGGAGAACTCCTGCATTTCCTCAAACCACTACTAAGTTCAGGTCCCTTTAGGATAGATTAATTAGGACAGAAACACTGGAGGAAACTGGTAGATTGCTTGAGAAGCTATATTTGTGTTATAAAGCACTGGAGGAGTAACGAGACTCTCATGGACCTCTAAAATGAGTGCATTTACATGCACTCCAGGTAACCAGGTTACAGTCTGCTTTCTTGATAAAGCTGTTTTAACTGTTATGTAAACTGGAAACCTAAAAAGAAATTAGAGAAAAAACATTTTACCAGGTGAGGAACTTTGATTACTCTGCCATGTAAATGCAGACATGGCTTTCTATTCAGAGTGCATGTGCAGGACAAAGGCTACTTACACTCAAACCACTACTACTTTCAGCAGAAAAGTGCAGCAGGATGAAAAAGGAGATCATTACACTGAGCAATGTTGCCTCATTTTTAAATCAAGTCTTCCAAACTAAAACTGAAACCAATGCAGTGGCCTTTAGATGTCTCAATTAGTCACATTTCACTATGTATTTCCAAAGTCAATGTTAAGATTGTAAATAGGAAGAGGTGACTAGACTGAGTTAGGTTTGGAGTAATTGTAATTCAGCTCCTTTTTACACAGCCTCATCAAGGCGGCTTTACAGCACCAATACTCCACCTCTCTGTACTGTATAAAATATACCAAGCCTGAGTGGGACGCCCATACAGACCGTCCTTTATGCCGCCTCTAGTGGTCATGTCCGAGGCCAGGTGAGTTCATCTCAACCTCTGTGTGGAAGAACGGTGTGTTCAGCATATTAATAAGTACTGTTACAAGCTTTGTTTAAGTAATTTGTTGAAGTGATCACTATGGAGAATTGGGGATACTCAAAGCACCATGTCCAAGTAGTTGGATGAGGGCAGCAGAAAGATGTGTTTATTTATTTGGTGACATAACCCAACCAGTCATGCAATACAACTGCACTTCTTAGTGGTCTGCTTAGTGTTTCTCCTCCAGCTCCTCATCACCCACATCGCTACCGCAAGTGGATCTCTGACCATAATCGTTTCTCACCATGTTATACTTGACTTTTGTTTTGAGTCCAAATCATTTCTAAAATTTGCAAAACCAACAAAAGCACATGACCGTTCATTCACCAGTACTGTTTTGAAGGTGATGTACATATGACGTGCATGTTATAAGTCGCATTAAATGACACACCTCTAATGGCAGTCTGTCGATTACCTGTAAACGCCCATGCCCGTGTCTTTACCGTGGCATTGCAAAGCAGTATAAATAGGTAATGGCTTCTTGAAGAGGAGGGCATCTTTCTGTGTAAAAGGAGCTACTACTTCTCAAGGTGGCCTAAAGGAGGGTCAGTACAAACCTGCCACATCAGTTTGTATACATTGGCACATCGAGGTGGAAGGGCCAGTGTAAAAGAAACCATAGTCTAAGAATAAATCACAAACTAGCTTTATGAGTAAAAATCACTGTATGACTATGCTCTAAATCTCTTTCTATTTTTAATTGAATTTCAAAAACCTTTTTATGATGGCTATTGAAAGAGTCTAACCAAATACTGAAATAAACATGTTGTTCTGAACAAGACAAACTGTGGAAATCACTGATTGGTGCTTAGGTTAAAATGGCGTTTTGTCTGTGGTATCTGAATCTATGTGACACAACTTCAAAATGCCTGGAAATCTGACTATACATGCATCAAGAGAGAAATCTGATTTCTCCTCTCTGCTGGGAATTTCTTTTCTTTTTTTGTTTTTTTGGATAGGTGTTGGGGAAGCAGACTGACAGCACTGTGAGAGACAACATTATAAATCAATCATGGTCAATAAAAGTTGGCGAATTTGACAAAGAAATCAGAAATATACCTCATTAATGTTGAATGTCTGAAAACAGATTTTTACAAAGTAATGTCAATGAAATAAAAATATATAAGGTGAAATCAGTGTTTGCATTAATATTCACCCCCTTCAGGTCATTATGTAGTTGATGCACCAACATAGAGTCTGTGTTGACAGGTCTTAATTAGACTTGCACATCTGGACACTGAAATTTTTTGCCATTCTTCTTTGCAAAACTGCTCAAGGTCTGCCAGGTTGCGTGGGGATTGGTCCGATTGGGGATTGGATTCTCTATTGGATTGAGGTCTGGGCTTTGACTCGGCCACTCGAGAACATTCACTTTGTTGTCAGTAAACCATTTCTGTGTAGTATTTGCTGTATGCTTCAGGTCATTGTCTTGCTGGAAAACAAATCTTCCAAACCATGGTTGTCTTGCTGACTGAATAAGAATGTCCTCCAGGATTGTCCTATTTTTTGCCCCATTCATCTTACCCTCTACCTTAACAAGTCCGGTGTCCTGGTGGCTCAATGGGTAGAGCATCAACCTAGGATGCATCTCTGATTCCTGGTTCAAACCCTGTCTGAGTAAGACATGTCCGAGGCATTGTTTGTGTGATGGTTTAAATGCAGAGGACAAATTTCATTGTGACATACGACAAATTAAAGCCTTTTTCTTCCAGGGCCAGCTGCCAAGACTGACCATCCACACTGTGAAACATTGCAGTGGTGATGTGCAGTGTTTGGTGGGCATCAAACATAACGTTTTGTCTGATGGCCAAAAAGCACCATTTTGGTCTCATCAGACCGAAGAACCCTCTACCACTGGACCATGGAGTCTTTCACATGCCTTTTTTTTTTTTTCTAATTAAATCATTACCTGCTTTTGTTGTTAAAGTGGGAAAATGACAATTGCAATTACCAGCAATTAACTAGGGACCACCATAGTAGTTTCCATTCAACACATGTTCCTCCAACTGCACTTGTTGTACCTGACTGACTCAATAGTACATGAAACAACACCCCCACACATAGGTCAAAAGGAAAGTAAGATTGGGGATCACGAGGGTAATATTTAGGGTAAAAGGAAATGAAGACTGGGATGACAGTTATTGGATCTGATTGTTTTAACTGAGCTGTTGTTTTTACTGTTATTTCTGTTTACAGAGCACTGTTGACTTGGAAGGAATTCCTTTCATCCCCAAAACAGTTACACAACAACAACAAATACACACACCACAAATTAGCCCAATGCACAGGCGGGGCACCTCAGATGGCCTCCACACCCCAGTTGACACAAACCTGACCTCTGTTTTGTGTTTGTGTGAGTGTGTTTGTGTGTGCTTCTGCCTGGTTGGCGATTCACAGGGTGGGGTGTCACTCCACTCGTCTTGTTGCCAACACCAGATGAGGGGAAGGGTGTGGGGGGAGGTGTCTGGCATAACTTAAAGGAAGACAGGGAGGGTGGCTGGAGGGTGACATGAAGGCACGTGTGTGTGTGTGTGTGTGTGTGTGTGTGTGTGTGTGTGTGCGTGTGTGTGTGTGTGTGTGTGTGTGTGTGTTCGCGCTCGCCCTTGCCTTCTGGAGTTGCCTGGTCAATTAAATTCACATTGAGGATAAATGATTTGCAAAAGATACACAAAGAAGTGAGTGTCACTTCTTTGAGAGGCTGATTCTGTTCGGGATTGAGATGTACAGGCACATGTTCAGAGAATAGTCTCTGAATGTGTGCAACATTGGACTGAGTATCAAACTTCACTATCTTTGAACAATGACCTATACACTTTCAATATTGAGTAGGACTATAAAAAAGATGTCATAGCAGCAGAAGCAGTAGTAATTTATTTTTATAACATAAAAAATAATAAAAATTCACATCTAATGAAATGCAGAAAAGTCTGAGGGAAATTCAGCTGCGCTCAATAGTGGTGTTTCATGTTTACTGATTAGGGTAATGGGTCTTAAAGTGAGCCACAATAATATACTGATGCAGGCCAGAATGCCAAAAAAAACTTAATTAAAACTAAACCTCAGGACAAATAGATGTGGTGGGAAGTTAATGCACCTGATGTTATACTAATAGATAATTAAAAAGCGACTTTACATCTGTATCCCAACAATAGTCTCTCTGTGACATAACTATCACAGAAAGCTAATATTCCAAATGGTCAGTTAGCTCAAGTGACAAACAAAAACAAAGCAGGTTTTGTAATTTACCTGTATTGGTAGAAAAACACTCTACAGTCTGTTTGTCATTCATGATAAATGCTGTTCCTTCAGCTGACATGCAGGAAGTATCAAACACAGAGCAGAAATGGAAAGTTGCATGTCTGTCATGTTTAATTACGTAGAAGTTGTATTTGGTGCTTTTTTCACACCTGAAAAGACTTTAGGACTGAGGTTGTTTGTTGAGTGTATGTTTTCCTTTGTGTGTGAATGAGACAGAGAACCAGAAAGAGAGTCAGGCATGGAAGTGATCCCCTTCTGGCTATCCTCTGAGGAGTTGATGATACTAAAGACACTGGAGAACGCCCCGGCTGTGACTCACCCTCCCACCTACACACTCACACCAACCCTCCAACCATTCTGTTCTCTTTACAACTTTACAAAATAGGCTTTTAATTTAGCTGGGCGGCTGGGGCGTGTGAGGCCCGCCAGCATCAATCATCGTGAGGAGGCTGAGGAGGCTGGGCTGTCCCCTGGGCCCTCTCGCTGACGAGGATGTCCTCGCGCGCACACACACACACACACACACACACACACGTCCTTATGGTCTTTTATACATACACTCATTTGTGAGACCTCAAGACCTTATCATTCTCTCAAATACACACACATGCACATTTTCCCCATCAGTCCCCCACCATAACCCCCTACCCCATCCCCTCCCTCCAGGCTGTAGATGATGAGACCAGACTGAACACAGATGGGGAATGGAGGGAAAGAGTGGAAATGAAGCTTCTCTGCTACTCTGTATTTTTTCATTTCATTTTATTTAATCATGAACAAAGCCAGACTAAACCACATGTACAAGTGTGTTCACTGTGTACCTAAGTCTACTTTCTAGAGCTTCTTTTTCTTCCTCTTTTTTGTCATCTTTTTGGAATCCTTTGTACAATCATGTTCTCCTCTAAGCCAATTTGTATTTGCATTGCAAACATTAATTTCCATTTTGGGTTCATGTGCCTACCTTCTTTGTTAATTGGATCTGGATCATTTCCAAATGTTCAGTGTGTACCCAGCAATAATTATATTCCCAAAGAGATCTGTATAAATTTTGTCACAGTCTTTGATGGATGAGATTGTATTGCATGTCAAAGATGCCTCACGCAAACCAAAATATCAGCTGGACGTTGTTGCTTAACTTCAAGTCAACTGTGACTATACTGGAAATGTAATATTTACTTAAGTACTGAGTTTAAAGTACTTAGTATTTTAATGTATTTTCACATATACTGGGCCAAATATTAGTGAAATATTGTAGTAAAGTATTTTAGTAATTAGTGTTTGATGTGAGTGTGTGAGTGTGTAATGAGTGTAATGAACCCACTGGATACCTTGTATGTCTTGACTGAAAATGTTTTTTCCCTTTTGACAGCAGGAACTAAAACATTTGTCTTTACTTTGATCTAATGCTGTCTGAATGAAGAGAGGAGAGTTGTGTCATTTTGTGGATTATGGACTACCTCTCTGACCGCCCTCAGTATGTCTGCCAGAAGAACTGTGCCTGATGGATTTCAGGAATTCCAGGGGTTCCATCACTCCTCTCTCTATACAGAGGGAGGAGGTGGAGGTCGTGTCGGAGTACAAATACTTGGGAGTTTACTTTGACAGTAAACTTGACTGGACAACAAACTCAACAGAGCTGTATAAAGGAGCCAAGGGCTGGATGTATTTTCTGAGGAGGCTCAGGTCCTTCAATGCCTGCTGCACTATGCTGCAGAGGTTCTATGAATCTGTAGTGGCCAGTGTCATATTCTATGGTATGATCTTTTAGGTCAGTAACGTTAAGGTGGCAGACACTAGTGGGCTGGATGAACTAATCAGGAAGGCTGGCTCTGTTCTGTGTGTGGAGCTGGACCTCTCTGCAAGAGGAAGATGCTGTCTAAACTCCTCTCAATCCTGGACATCCACCCCCACCCACTACACAGTGTGCTGGCTGGACACATGCAGCTAGAGACTGATCAACGTCAAGTGCTCCACCGAGTGCCAAATGAGATACTTTCTGCCTGTAGCTATCAGACTTTACAACAATTTATGTCATTATTAATGACCTGATTAATGATCTTTCTTTATATGTGATATTCTGTTTATGAATTGGGCTTTTTGTATAGATGGTTTTTTAGATCTGTGTTAGTGTGAATCTTTTCTGGTTGTGGTTCTTCTCTTCTTTAGTCCTTCTGGGAGTAATAAAGAATCTTTGGAATCTTAAATACTGAAAAAAAAACCTACCTACCAACACAAATTTAGTTTTATTTTCTCATTTTACATTTGACACAAAGATTGGATATGAAGAACTTCTAACCATCTATAAAGACAACCTTATCAAACAGGAAAATAGATCATTGGTTAAGATTAGGGTAAACATCATGGTTATAAACCAATAAATGGTCATAAAGGTCTTAACAAGCTCTTACATTTGCCATTTGATCCATTTAAATTTTAGGTTCAAGATAGAAATTCAAGGAGTTTATAAAAAAATCATTGACTACATTTTGGACACATGAAAATTATTTAGGTAGGGCAGCAGTAAGGTGAGATAGGAGCTAGAGGGGTTAAATTAAGATGAACAAATTATTTTGTGAATTTATTCAGGTTGTTTTGTGGACCTTGCTGGGATAGGGGTTAAGAGCAGCTCTCTTGGACTCGACTGCCTATTAAATTGTGACATTACACTTTAATGACTGTGACTGTAAAAGTGCAGCAGGGGAAATTCTACATGGGGGCAAAGTGGGGAAGCTGCCCACCTATTGCAGTGCAGGTCCCTTATAATGTCCAATTCTCAGCAAGAAAAAAGCAGTATACAATATAACTAGAGTTCATCCAGAAAGTATTCAAAGTACTAAGTAATAAAGTAACTAACCCTAACCCTATATTAGAACCCTTATGTCTAAAAATGTATTAAATGCATTCAAATTTCAAGTGAAAGAAGTTTATTTTAAATCTTTGAAAATCTATCATAGACAAAAACTTATTTAAAAAAATCACATGTATATAACTACCCTTTACACGCTTTGTGCATACTGTTTCCACTAATTATCCTTGAGATGTTTCAACAACTTGACTGGAGTCCACCTGTGGGAAAGTTAGTTGATTGGACATGATTTGGAAAGGCATACACCTGTTTACATAAGGTCCCACAGTTAACAGTGCATGTTAGAGCACAAACCAAGCCATGAAATCCAAGGAATTGTTTGTAGTCCTCTGAGACAGGATTGTATTGAGGCACAGATATGGGAAAGGCTACAGAAAAATGTTTGCAACATTGAAGGTCCCAACATATAACATTTCCAATGATTATTCAGCTGTACCACTGCAATGTTAAGATACCATTAGTGTATACAGACCATTTCTTGTCATCTATACAAAGTAAAAGCCTGATAATGGTACACAGGCAGAGTGCTCTTATTGTGAAGGGCTAACAAGAAATGCTAACATAGCAATACAGCTAACAATTTAGCCACTATCCCCTTTGTACTGTGCACTAAACACCCACAAAAACACAAAGGCACTAACGACCCCCACAGAAAGTAAACATGCTAAAGATCGTGCATGACGGAGAATAGAGGTAAACCAAAGCAAACCGAATGGTATCACTTAACATGCATAAAAGTAAGGCATGACAGAATTCAAACTATTATTACAACAACTTACATGTCAACACTAAACTGTACACATTGTTAGTGAGATGACGTCAGTCCCAATTTGCCAACAACATGTAGACTGGCTCAACTAAAGAACATTTGCACTAAAGTAACTTAAATAAACTTCTAGATACCCATATAGGACAATGTAAACACTACACTATGAACTTTGGGGCCTTTTTTACAAGCAAAGTGGCCTTTTTAGAATTTAGAATCACTAAGACTCTTCATAGAACAGGCTGCCCAGCCAAACAAAGAGACCCAGAGAGAAGGGCCTTAGTCAGGGAGGTGGCCAAGAACCTGATGGTCACTGTGAAAGAGCTCCAGCATTTTTCCGTGGAGAGGAGGGCCTTC
The DNA here is from genome assembly GCF_900324465.2 of Anabas testudineus. Classification (NCBI taxonomy): domain Eukaryota; kingdom Metazoa; phylum Chordata; class Actinopteri; order Anabantiformes; family Anabantidae; genus Anabas; species Anabas testudineus. The sequence goes on along the minus strand of NC_046622.1, from coordinate 25,218,700 downwards.
CAGAAGAACAACCATATCTGCAGCAATCCACCAACCAGGCCTGTATGGTAGTGGCCAGACGGAAACCACTCCTCTGTAAAAGTTTTCCAAAATGCACCTGAAGGACTCTCAGACCATGAGAAACCAGATTCTCTGGTCTGATGAAACAAAGATTTAAGTTTTTGGCTTGAATGCCTAGAGTCATGTCTGGATGAAACAAGGCATCCCTCACCACCTGGCCATCCCTATAGTGAAGGATTGTGGTGGCAGCATCATGCTGTGGGGATGTTTTTACAGTGGCAGCAACTTAGAGACTAGTCAGGATTGAAGAAAAGATAAATGCAGCAATGTATAGACACATCCTTAATTAAACCTGTTCCAGCGCTCTGAACCTCAGACTGGGCCAACGGTTCATCTTTCAACAGGACCAGCACATGGCCAAGATATTAGAGGGGCTGTCTGTGAATGTCTTTGAGTGGCCCAGTCCAGACTTAAACCTGATTGAACTTTTCTGGAGAGATCTGAAAAATAGCTGTGCACTGATGCTCCTCATCCAACCTGATGGAGCTTGAAAGGTGCCTAAAAATAGGCGTGTCAAGCTTATAGCATCATGCTCAAAAAGAATTAGAATGAGACTGAAAAAGACTGAGCAAAAACTGTGAATACTTGTGTACATGTACATGTGATTTTTTTCGTTTTTTACTTTTAATACATTTGCAAAAATGTTAAACTAACTTCTTTCAATTTATGGGTTATATTTGGTAGAATGTTGAGGGAAATAATGATTTTACTCAATTTTGGAATAAGACTGTATTATAACAAAATGTAGAAAAAGTTAAGCCCTGTGAATACTTTCTGGATGCACTGTATACTGTCACTGGCCACCCTATCTAAAATAATGCATAGGAAACATAACACACTCCAGTCCGACTCCACCACCCACTATAGGCTCAATAATATACATATACCAGAATTATCAGCTTTCAGACCATTTCAGCTTGAGAGCTGAGAATTTTTTAAGAAAGTAGAATTCATGGCAAAATGCTGTATTGGATTATATTAGGCTGTACAAGTATGCCTATTAAAGTGGCCAGTGAATGTCCTATGTCTTAATAGAATGAGACAGTAGCAACAAATGAGAGGCAGTAAAGTACATAAAGACAGACAGAGCTCAATGTAGAAAGATGCAAACAATGCAAATGCAAACAATGCAAAGTTTATTTAAATGAATCATTATTTGATATTAATAGCATATGTATGAATAGGACATTAGGACAATGAAGGACATTACCAACAGACATTATACAACACTCTTCAATCACCATCTCACTGGAGGAGAAACATAATTTATGACATGATTCAGACTGAAGTTCTTAAGTATCATGTAGAACATGATGTCATAATGAGTATGTTTAAATTTGGATTAGTAAGATAAGTCATAAGTTTTAGGAGAAAACAAGCAGACTCTTCACTGAACATTACCGTAAGTACATGTTTGGACAAAAGCAGGTGAAAATGATAGCTGCAAGGGGGCATTGGCACTTAATATTTTAAGAACTGATTTAGAAGTTTGTTTTTGTTGCTAATGTTGATTAATAAGTCCATCTACTAATATAATTCTGTTCTTCTTCATGCCACTTCCCTTAATGCTGGTTCCTGTGGTTAAAGGGGGATAGAAACTGGACAAATTCTGAACATCAGTACCATTACTTTGTACTCTTCCCATCCTGTCTTCCACTTTCTTCCTCCTCTACTTCTCTGTCTCTCTTTTCCTGTGTCTTTCTGCTTGTGTGTAATCAGATAAACTAAGCCGAGAGGTGCGATAAGGAAGGGGCTACCCGGGGTGCTATGTCACTCCCTCCGTCCTTTTCTCCCTCCCACAACCCCTCCACATCACCCCCCCATCCATACACCCTCCCGCTCTATCCTCTAGCTCTATCTTTGCTGCCGGTGGCGATGGCGGTTTTAGTATGCATAGAGCTGAGCTATCTGCTCCACTGCACCTTGACTCCCTCCAACACACACACACACAATCACTTTCACACAACTCACTGCCACAATTTTCATCCACACACACAGGTCCCACTTGTACTTCAGCATGGTACCACCAATACTGGTGTTAGGCAAAGGCTCTTCATAGCCATAATGACAACAAATCAGAAACACACATACAGACAATAGATCTACCTCAGAAACCCTGTATTTTAACTCAGAGACTGTGATCTGTCATTCAAAATATCTGAAAATAAGTGATGCTATGTCTGAGGGCTTTGCCACTGATGTTAGAAAGACAGCTATCAATTAGTGTTTTAGTTTTCTCCATTTTCAAATGGAGACAATTGCTAAGGAATTTAAGTGAATTTTGGATCAATTGCAGCATAATATTCTTAGAAACCTTACTTGTTACATAATTTAGTTGACATACCAGTCTTTGTAAATGGATTGACTGTTAAGATAGGGTGTTTTTACTACTTTATTGTCGCTTGGTTGAAGTGTGTTGGCAATGGCCCAAGTAAGAATACTGTATGTTGGTTAAGTTTTTGCAGTGTGTCCCACACTGTTGGCACCAGTTGGGATCCAGGATCTTTTCAGCATTTCAGCATGTAGAATCAATGGCTGTGTCGACAAGTGAGAGCAATCAATTTGATTGGCTGTTCAGCTTAGCAAATCACATTATTGTCAGATTAGTTCACATGCAACATCTAAAGTACAGATGTTTTTAACACAATTATCTTATAAGCAGATGGTATATACAGTATGACAGGATTAACATGCATAACCCATTCCATGACAATGGACACGGAATGGGTCAAACCCATACTTTGTCACAGCAGAGTAAATTGGAATTGTCAGGTGCAGTGATGTGTGTTTGTTGGGGGATGGAAGCAGTTAGCCTGGGCAGCTAGTGGCTGGTGATAAGACAAAGGCCGTTGTTTGCTGTCTCTTTCACTGCTGTCTGGCCATTAAAGGTAAACTGCTATCTGATGAAGGCCAGCCTGGAAACACAGTCTGCCTGAATGAACTGAACACGTGCATGTGAGTGCATGTGTGTGTGTCTAAGTGCCCCTGAAATTGTGTCTGTCTGCTCCCACCTTAAGTTTTTCAGCTCGCAAATCCATAGTATGCATATGTAAATTCTGGTTTTGTTTTTATGCTCAGGGAGTTTACAGCAGAGTGGAGCCCCAGCTATTGTCCCAAATAATTGCTTTGTTGTCTTTCTAAATGTGTTGATAGTGACAGGTCAAGTGGCTTTTCCTATGTCTACTGTCTCTACTGTGTGTATGTCTGTCTTTGCACAGTGTTTAGTATTTCAATAGCAAAAGCCAACATAAAACATCAGCACTCCCACTAGTTATACTATTGGAATCACTGGGAATCAATTCTTTCATACAGGTCACCAAGGAATACAATTAATAAACTATCACTAAATCACATGCAAACTTACCAACACTAACAAAAAACATCACATGTGCGCAATGAGGTCTGCGTCTTTAAAATCAGCAAAATAGTGCATGCTGTGGATTTTGCACCTTTGTCTTCATAAATATGCAAAATAAGGCATTTCTGCCCAACTGCGCAAAATACAGAGAGAAGAAAATGCAAGTACACACATAATGTGATTGATCAAGCCTAAATGTAATTTGCAGTGGCTGGGATTGTTTCTAAATTTATCACCTTTAAAAGGCAGAAGAAATATGCTTGTGAACAGAAGGCTGGTGTCATTCTGGGGAGAACAATGCACATAAAATGAAAGAATGTATCAAGAAGTTGTTAATTTATTTGGAATGCCTAAAAATAAAAAGTACAAACATAGTGTATTGTATTGTTATGTTTAATGATCTCATTTTAGAGTTGTGCAGTGACTTATAGACCATGGCATGGTTTATAATAATTTGCTCATGGCTTTATAACAACTTCATATTGTTTTAAAGAATCACTTTCTGATGACCAGTTTATTTTAAAATACAATTTTTACAATTTTGTGATAAATAAATACATTGTAAATTACTTTTAGGCTTGATGCTCTAATAACATCTGTGTGCTGATTTTGATAGAGATATTTACATTTTGCGGGCTTTGAAAACTGAAAACAGGGCTATGCAAAACAAGGCATTTTAAGAAGTTAAGACTTGTCAGGAAAAGTTGATCAATATATTTTGGGGATGGAAGAACTGCTGGGATGGGACTTTTCAGTTTCAGACTATCTCAGGTGCGCTGTTCAGTATAAGAGTGACAGGTCACATCACGATCCTTTCTTCACTTTACATGATGAAAACACCAGCTTTCAGGTAAAAAAGACATTGCATTTCTTCTAACTCTGTAAAATCTGAATAAGTCTGAATAAATGAAGAAAAATGTAACTTGACAATTATGCTTCATTTTAAATTAACACTTCAGGCGAGGCAGAATTATTGTACAGCACACAGATTTAGTTAAAGTGAACCTTAATAAATAAATATACATACATGCATTTAGATTATTGTAAAGTAATGAAGTGCCTCTTCCAAAGTCGACACCTTGAAGTTTGCGGAGAACCCCATGGACAAACAAAAGGCCTTCTGGTAGAAATTTTATGGTCAGATGAGACAAAGTGTTAGTTTTTTGGCCACAATGAGCAGGCAAATGTTTGGAGGGGTAAAGGTGAGTTGCTCAAACCCAAGAACACTGTACCTGCTGTTAAGCATATTGGTAGTAGCATCTTGTTCTGATGCTGTTTTACATTGCACAAAAGAAACAGAACAATCAAAAGAAAACACTACCTCTTCAGTGTAACCTCAAATTATCAGTTAGATATTTGAAATTAAGGCCCAACTAGGTGTTCCAACAGAAGAATGTACCTCTTTCACCAATATCTTATCAATACATACATCAGATTTGTGACTTTTACTGCTGACTTTGCTTGTATGTTTATTCTTATGTTGATGAATCCCACTGGTCACTCTCCATGGTGGACAGCAGTAAAAACACAATTTTCCTTAGTAGATCATCTGCAAATCGCACACAAACAAAATGCACAATTTTCAATATTGCGCACACAGTTTAGTTCTTGCTTTTTGGGATTTCAGGGCCAGTATAATAATTTACATATTAAAGAAGAAGGAAAAGTACTTTGCAGTCTATGTTCACTTATATCAAAATACTGATTTTAATTAAGTAAAAAACATCATACCTCCATGTGTGGACCAATCCAAATATCACTACAGCCAAATCTGAGCTATGTACAGGCATGCTGAGTTCCCGCAGAATTTATTCTACTGACCATAACAAAATTCTAAACCAAACACTCACACGCCTTGTTCTTTCAATAGTTGTGAGAACATACTGACATATTGTATTTCTGAGTTTGTTACCATATCCTTAACTTATATAAAAGCCTAACAATAAAGCCCTGTCCTCACTTTCAGCCATTTGAAGTGGTGAGGACCAGCCAAAATGTCCTCACAACAATGGTATTAAACTAAAAGATGTCAGCACTACAGAAAGACATGTAGCACACACACACTCAAGAGAACTCAGCCACTGGCAGCAGCTTCATTGTAGCCTGAGTGACTGTGACTGCTACCTGCTGGGCCTGATTTAAAGCTGCTTAACAGGACTCATCTGGCATCAGTGACAGATGGACAACCTGTCCTGGAGGCCCGGGCACCTCCAGAGCTCCAGGTGACAGGTAAAGGTAAACCTGGTCATAGCCTTGTGGAGCACCTATGACACTTAAAATGTAATCACTTTTTAGAACTAAGGTGCACTTCTAAAGATACTAAACATGAACAAGACCTGCGAACCAGCAAACGAGTCTTGCTTGGCCACACTATTCACACACACCTAGTTCTTTATATTTTGGAGCTGACAAAACTCCCAAGAATGCATAAAGGGGAATTTGAGGTGTCAATTTACAATAATTTGCTTTCATTTCAGCACAATATAATTGCTGGTTCATAAAGCCTTTAACGGTTTAGGGCCTTGAACATTACAAACCCAGTAGGGCGCTTAGATCCTTAGGTAGCAGTCTGCTGGTAGAACCGCGGGTCAGAACCAAACAAGTTTAAGCTGCTTTTAGCTACTATGCTGCACACAAATGTCACATTTGTCTAACTCTAACCCTAACCCAACTTCACAAACATCCCCAGTATCGCCACATTCTAGTCTAAACTGAAAACTCTGCTGTTCCCCTGTGCCTTTGACTGACTGGTTTCTCTGCATCTTTAAGTATTATTATATATTATATAATAGTACTGCTAAATAACTTTGTTATTTGCGTCTTCATTCTCCATACAAACCTAAATCTGTCTATGTATCTGTCTTGCTGAGCTCTTCAAAGCCAAATGGATGAGCAGAAATGTGGTTTACACCACAGGTCTAGTGAATGTAGAAGTTACAGCTGAGGATCCACTTCTGCAAATCATATTGAGGATTAATTAAGGTATAGGTAACATAGTATAGGCAACAGGTATAGGCATAAAATCAACAACACAAAAAAAAAAAAAAAGAGGACTCTTCGGACATTCCAAACATAGCAAAGCTGAACAACCTTACCTAACAGTAATGGCTGGGAGGTTTGATTGACATGTTATTTTCAGGAAATATGATGATGATGACCACAGGGATAAATGCACCAAACAACAACAAAAAAACAGAGGATATGTGACATACCCACATGCAGGCTGTTCCTCAAAGCTGACATGTCTTTGATTGTGGCCCCCATACTGCCTCATTCAGTGCTGGATTCCACATTGCCTTTCACGCTCGCTTTGTAACCTCCAGTTGAATCATCAGCAGCTAAAGGGACGGAATTATTTCCATTGCTGATTCTTTGGCCTCACATCAATTGCTGTTAACTAATTTGTGCTTATTTTGCTGTTGTTTCCCATCCAAAATGGTATGTGTGGCAATGTCAGAGTGGGGTTCAATGGGTATGTGGGGAGGGCAATAATTAGTGTTGGTATTGAAAAGTAATAACAGTATGGATTAATGTGGGAGAAGTGGAGTGGAGCGCATCATCGAGTGAGACAAATCCAATGCTCGGAATTGGCAGACAAAGCAAGAGGCAGTCAATAGGGATTACGTGGGGGCTAAGCTGTCCCACTTTGGCTGGGGGAGGCGAGTGGGGGTGGGGGTGTTGTTGATGGCAGTGGTGGCAGCTTTTGGACTGGCAAAACACGCCCATGCAGGTTGCAGACATTGCACATGCTCCTTGGTAAACAGTGTGAAGTAGAAGGATGGAGATGACACAGAGCAGGTGACAGGAAGGACAACAAAGGAAAGATGGGCACCTTTCTTCCTTTTATGAGGTTTCTTTTGCGACTCATCCCTCTACACTACCACCGCCACCACCCAACAAGGTCTCTTGGGATGTAGAGCTGCCAGAGCCTTAGTCTGTGCCACCTGGGCAAACACTCAAATCATTGACAGAACAAACACCTTTCAAATAGAAGCAGAGATGACGCAGCATGACTTCCAATACATCAGTAGGTCTCCACTCCACTACATGAGGGGACAGATACATCTATCACAACTCTATATGTAGCCGATATATTACACAATATTATTATAAATATCTTCTAAATATATACTGCTATTACATTTCTGCAGGACAAAATGGTTGGAACTTACAATGGATTGTTAATTCTGTAAAGCTATTCAAGTATAAATTGTAACTAAAGACTGTGTGTATTCAAAGAGTATCAATCGCCACTTTTACGTAATATCCTGTATGCCTGTCAGATCCTGTCATCCCCCACCTGTCCAGAAGATGCCCTCAGCAAGCTTCCCACTTTGTTCAAGAGAAGTTCAGTGTACAGAGCTCTGTGTTGTTTATGCATTGTCACTTCAACCACACAGCTTTGTAAAACATGCCTTTCTTAAAGGGCAGGTTCATAATTTTTAAAGATGGTCAAAACAGTCAGGTGCCCATGAGAATAGTGAAAGAGGTCTTACTTGCAGTAAACGTTCCTCTTGTTTATACTTATATACTCATACTCAGTGGAAGTGATGGAGGCACATCCACAGTTCCTGTTGTGTGCAATAATGTATTCATATATGTAACATTAGAGTTCTGTGTTTATCAAATCATGGGGATATCTTCTAAAATTATATGTATTTTCAGTGCAAAATTTCCTCTTTGTTTCCCTTGTTAAGTTGTAGAAGCCTTATATTATCTTTAACACATTTTTGCACAGATGGAGACCTGTAGATAATGGCCTCCATCACTGACATAAGTAGCATCATTTGGAGGGATCGCTTAAAGGCCTGCATGGACAGGAGGAATGGTTACAACAAATAAAACCCGTCTCTCTATTTTTATACACTTCATGACTTTCACGACATCCTGTCCATACATGTGCATGTTTTGAAAAAAGAAAATCACCACCATCTAAAACTGATTGAACCCTGACTTAGCAGGTTTATTTATTTTACTTTTTTTTTTTTTTTTACATCTTACATTTTATATACAGTACAGTGATTTTTTACCCCATGTACTGATTGTAAATACTTACATCAGTGGCAATGTTACAATAAAGCAACTTATATGACTACTTTGTCATTACCACAGAGCCATTCTATGTGCCTTTTTACTATGTCTTACTCTTTTTAATTAACCAAATGTAGTTTTTTTATTCATATGTCAAATGGACCATTTGTTAGAGCAGGATGTTAATCTGCAGAACACTCCAGTAACCAGAGCCAGTTGCCCTTGGATGTTAGAAGAGTTGCCAGTTCTGTGTGATAAATCAAATTTATTTAAATTTCTAAAAAAAAAAAAAAAAAAAAAAGAAAAGAAAAAAGAAGGCAACAGTGCCTGATGGTTTTCTGGAAAGAACCTTCAAAGTGTGTACATTTATACTTAGATGGAAACAATAGAGAATACAGAAGAAACACCACATTTAATTACAGTTTAACAGAAGAGAAACCTGGTTCTAAGTGGCTGCTACATTCACACATACACAGTATATTATACAGTAGTGTTATGAACTTTAAATGCCTGCAGGAACTGTACGCTAATCCAGTTGACAATGAGCAGCATTTTTGGGGATAGGCATTCGGTGTAAATAATTAAAATTCAAAACACAATGTTAATCTTCTCTGTACAATGCAATGTGCGTTATGTTAGAATTAAACATATGATTTTTGAAATATGTTCTGACTTCCCACATGAATATAGAAAGTTATATAGAGTTAGTTATGACCAATTAACACACCCATGGTATACACCATTTAAGCATAACTTTATGACCACTGACAGGTGAAGTCATGGTACCTGTTAATGGTATACTGTTAGGTAGGATATTTTAGACATGTTGTCCTCAAAGAAGTTGAAAAATTAAAAAATAAAAATATAAAAATGGGCAAGCATAAGAATTTGAGCAAGTTTGACAAGGGCCTGACAACTGGGTCAGAAGATCTCCAAAACTGCAGCTTGTGAGATGTTCTCAGTCAGCAGTGATCAGTATCTATCAAAAGTGGTCTAATGAAGGAACAGTGGTGAACTGGCTACAGGGTCATGGGTGGCCAAGGCTCACTGATGCATGTCAGGAGAGAAGGTTGGCCTCTTGCGGTCTGTTTAAACAGACAAGCTGCTGCAGCTAAAATTGCTGAAGAGGTTAATGCTGGTTCTGATAGGAAGGTTCAGAATATACAGTGCACTGGCTGTTTTGGCAGCAAAATGGGGACCAACACAATGTTAGACATGTGGTCAGTGTAGCCATTGCCAATATTCCTTTTGCTAGGGAACTACAACACACATAGAACTTAAACCAGAACACAATCTAAATAGCAAGCCCCTAAACGTACTAGTAATGTTTAATGAAATATATTTTATAAAACAATTTGTCCTTATTTAACTTTGGAAATGAACAGAAATAATAACAATAATTTATAATAATAAATTATATAATATAATAATAACACAAGGTCAAACAAAAAGGTCTATAAGTACAGGCAAAATAATGATACATGTGACACATTAAAGGAATTGATGCAATGAATAATATTTCTGCAATAAATAGTCTTGCATGATATTATATTGCAACCCAGTCTACTAAAAAATATGTTTCTATTAAGCTAAACTCAAACCAAAAATATGTATAATATGATATAATAAAATAAATTAATATATTTTGTTAAATTACAGATGTGGAAACAATTGTTGGTACCCTTATATTAAAGAAGAAAAACCTAAATGGTCACTAAAATAATAAGCTGAAACTGACAAGTAATAATAATATTTGGGACATGTTAAGCAGTGTGTCCTATAATTAGCATCTCATGTGTCTTCAAACTTGTAATCAGTCAGTCTGTCTATTCAAAGAGTGAAAAGTAGTCACTCTACTGTTTGGTATCATGGTGTCACACTGAACATGGAACATAGCAAGCAAGGAAGAGAGTTGTCTCAGAAGATTAGAAAAAATATTTAGTCAAATATGTTAAAAATAAAAGTTATAAGACCATCTTCCAACAGAAGTCATAACAAAGCAATAAAATGCATATTGACAAGCCACAAAGTTTCTGGGAGAATTACCTTTGGACAGGTTAGACAAATCATTTAGGCAAGTCATGTCATCTTTATGTGACAGCATTTTATGCTTCGAAAATGAAGCATTCCAAGAAAAATGTCGATGAAAATTCTCAGTCATCCAGGTGAAGCTATCTGGAAGTTGAGTCATGACGACAGTCATGATACTGAAGAAGCTACTCCAAGTCATGAGAATGAACAAGCTACTCTAAGTTGAAAGTTTTGACCTAACAAGCAGGAAGTGCAGATGCCTGAATCAACTTCCACATACAAAGAAAAGAACACTGTACCTACTGTAAAAAAATGGAGGAGGCTCAGTTATGTTCTGGGGCTGATTTGCTGTATCTGGCACAGGGTGTCTTGAACCTGTGCAGGGTCTGCCCAGTGTCAGAAAGTCTGGTCTCAGTTGCAGGTCATGGGTCCTCCAACAAGGTAATAACCCAAAACACACACCTAAGTATGGCTAAGAACAAAAAAAATGTGACTATTCTGAAGTGGCCTTCTATAAAAACAGATTTAAATCCTATTGAACATTTGATGAAAGAGTTGAAACGTGCAGTCCAGGATAGGCACTTGGAGCAATTTGCTCATGAGTAGTGGGACAAAATACACTGCCCTTCAAAACAAACAGTTACCACCTGGATTTAACTTAGCAAGTAGTTAAGACTCTCCCATTAGATAATTACTACATGTATGAATATTTTGCAGCTCGCAACAAGTTTTTAACCCTAACTGATGCAGTAAACAGCTCATTCTCATTTCTTAAGCAAACCATGTTGGAAGACATATTATGTGGTCATGGAAAAGATGTTAATCTGTTTCAGAAGGGTCAGAATTATTGGCATGCATCAAGCAAAACAAAACATCTAAGGAGATTTCTGAAACTCACTTTACTAAAATTGGGTTAAGAACTGTCTTATGGAAGATGGTCGTGTGGTCTGATAGGTTCAAATTTACCTTGTTCCAGAGTGATGGGCACATAAGGGTAAAAAGAGAGGCAGATGAAGTGATGCACATTTTTTCTTCCCTGATGGCATGGGTATATTTCAAGATGACAATGCCATGATTCCTCTGGTTCAAATTGTGAAAGAGTTGTTCAGGGAGCATGACACATTATTTGTCCAGACCTTCTTTGGGATGTGCTGGAAAAGACAATACAAGATATTGGCAAAACATTTATGCAACTCTGGATGGGAATAAATGTTGTGACATTGCAGAAGCTTATTAAAACAACGCCACAGCAAATGCGTGTGTTATAGTGTGTGATTGATGGACAATTCAACAGAAGTCTCAGTGAGAGTTATAGAAATCACTTCATTGCAGTTGTTGCCTCAGAAGGTTGTGCAACAAAATATGAAGTCAAGACTACCATAATTTTTGTTTAGGCCAGTTACATTAGTTACTTTTTTTAAACTTCTGTTGAACCACAACTCGAAAACAATGTCTGTATATTTTTAGTATATTTTTATTTATTATTACTTTTGTCAGTTTCACGTTTAATCAGTGAACATTGTGGGTTTTCTTTCTTTAAAAGAAGGGTATTCAACTTTTACCATCCGTATATACATGATAAGCTGCAAATACACTGATATTGAACATACATCATCAGTAAAATGCACAAACATCATGTGTTTTTCCACCAATAATAACATCATTACACTACAGTTTAGTTTGTCTGACTAAAGCTTTATTAAACTTTGCAGTAGTTATGTTTAGACACTCAGCATTTGGTTAAGGTTAGCACAGATGGTGATTTCAGATGTTTTATTTATATAACTTCAGCCAAAGGGCTTTTTGTTGTCTAAATCTATAAACGCAGATGGCACTTTGAGTCAAATAAAATCAACCTTGTGGCTTAAGTGTGACCCTGCCTTCTTCTCCAGCCACATTCTTGTGAAATATATATATATATATATATATATATATATATATATATATATATATATATATATATATATATTAATACATTAATAAATGTAGCACTGATTAAAAGAAAATTATGAAATATACTGATTACAGTCTCTGCAAAATCATCTTTGCATTTTAGCTGTATATGTAATTTTTTTAGGAGACAGGGTTGAAAAATGTAGCCTTTTTGCAGTTAGTTTGAGATTTATTCTTGTGGCTGTGGTAGACCATGTAGCACAGTAGGATGAAGTCACCCGTTGGCATTTGTTTCAAAACACTGCCTGCATTCAATTCAATTCAATTCAATTTTATTTGTATAGCGCTTTTAACAATTGTCATTGTCGCAAAGCAGCTATACACAACCAAAGAAACTATGGAAGTTTATATGAACAGTGAATGTGTATGAATCAGATTTTCTGTGTATGAATCAGATTTTCCCTGATGAGCAGGCCGGTGACAGTGGCAAGCAAAAACTCACTGAGAAGGCCACAGGAAGAAACCTTAAGAGGAACCGGACTCAACAGGGAGCCAATCCTAATTTGGGTGATAACAGAAAGCAGGAATTGAGCATTCATACTATGTGTTAGCCGACAGTTGCATGGCTTATGGTCTTGAACTTGAACTTGAACTTCGGAATAGATTCCATTTTTGGATTCCACATGGAAAAAAGGAACATACAAATGAGCTTCTGTGACACTTGGAGGTACCTTAGAGGACCAACATCCACAGACCTTTGTATCTTGTACAAACCAGTTTCAATCTCTCTCGTCCTGTAAATCATCTGTAACCATAGGTCTAAATTCAGCTATAAACAAATAATCCATTCTATCATTTACTTCCTGGAAAAAGAAAAGAATGGGATGGCTGGCCATGAGAAGAATTATATTTTTTTATATATGTATTCATTCGTTTCTTCGTTGCTCATTTTCTCATCATATAATTCTTTAATTTTTATGTTAACTGACATATCTCCAGTGGAGATCCTTGGACGGCTTAGTCTGGCCATTCAGAAATAGCTGTGAAAGCCGACAAAATAATAGAAGGGTGGTGGTAGCAGTGGAGGGGAGCAGAGGGGTGGATTTGCAGCAGCTGAGGCTTTGCATTTGAATAGCGTGGTCTGTCTGGAGTAAAGAGGACCCCCTCCCCAGCCCCTCCACCGCCACCACAACACCCAAGAGAGAAAGGGAGAGTGAAGGTGTTATCAGGTCCTTGCAGCCAGAGTCGACTTGTTCCTGAATACCAAATGTGGCAGAGGACCAGAAAAGTGAGTTGTCTTTGTTTTGTGAAGTGTGCCATTACAACATGCTGGGGAGCCCCTTACTCATGCCCCCCCCCCAACACACAGACACACACAGATACACATTTATGGAGCTCCACCAGTTCTGTGAAGGGGTCTACTTGTTCGACCCTCATCATCTTAAATAAATACAATCATAAATACAAATGCAAGCATTTAGGGTTGCAGACAGTGAGATGAGTTTCCACATCACCTGAAACACCCCTTTTTCTGCCATGGAAGTAGCTATGTCTCCATGCACATGCTTCTATAAAGAAATGTGGTAAATATAAAGAATGTAGTATGCAGAAATGTATTAATATAATCTTATGAAATATTTTAGTACGTAAACACAGGTATGCACTCAAAGATAACACAGAGACTCAAGTCACACTCTCTGCAAATGTATTTAAACATGTAGAAAGACATACTTACACACACAGGAAACCTATATCTTCACTCTAACAAGACCTGCTGAATATTCATGAAGCCAAACAAAAACAGTGTCCTCTCTCTGCCTCGCTCTGTCCATCGCTTTCTCTCTCTTGTCTTAGTCTCTTGTCTCTGTTGCTGCTGTGTGTGTATGTTTCAGGCAGTGTTTGAAGGGTTTATTATTAGATAACTGGTTGTTGTCCTCCTCTGATACCCCTCCTGATGACTTGATACCCTGAATTACATGCCGTATCTCACAAGCAAGCGCATTTAATACATGGGCATACATAAAGGGCATGTACCCATACGTGTTCACACCGACAACAAAACACTTATGTATATGCAATACGTGGCTGTGCTGAATGTAGCAACTTAGAGATGTAAAGGATGGCTTATACTCAAGGGTTTTCCCAAAACATAACATCTAATCACATTTAAAAAAAATCAACACTGAGGGTGGTGGTGTAGATTTATGTCTATGTTTATAAATATTATCTGGCAAAATTACGCTACATTCAAATTAGTACTAAACACTAAATCTCAGGAAAAGTTGGTAAACTATGAGATTATTGGATTTCGATATTTGAAAAGTGCTCATAGTTGTTCTACATGGAGCCTACTGGATTCATGACTCCTAATACATCAGCAGGTCATAGTGTTATGTGTTAGTGTTGGCTACTAACGTCAGATTGTTGGTCTTCAAATGACATAGCTGACACCTTCTCTCGGAGGGATTTGTAGGCACTGTATACAAATGCTTATTTGGCTTCTGCATATATTTTGCTTATGTCATGTTAATGACATGTTAATTTCTACTAACTAACCCAAATCCTTACTATAAAACTTAAAAGTTTTAAAAACGTGGCATATGCAGCGTCATTAATACCAGAAATTAGGTTAGGCTGGACATGTTTTAATATTTGCTGCTGATAATAATAGCAAATCTGTGACATTTTCCACCAAAGCACTTTTATTTTCTGTTTTCTGTTTTTTTATGTTTCTCATTACAAAAGTACTTCCCATCATCCCAAACATCTTCCTTTATTGTGCATGGAAGTTTGTACCTTGCTTACACATGGAGCATGGAGATGAAACGCTGCATGGACATATATTATGTGTTGGTCCTTTGTGAGAACTGGAGAATTCCCAACCCCCATGATATTTCAGTTTTTGTTGGGGAAACTGTTGTGAGCAGCTCTACTGTCAAATACCATGTCTGATGTCCTTGAATTGTCCATCACAGATAACAATAGGCTGCAGTAGTCCACTGTTGTCAGAAGTGGAAAATTCCTCAGTGTTGATTGCTTTTTCACTGTTTTCTGTGTTTTGGAAGAAAATATCTCCTGTGAGAACTGAGATCTGTGAATTTTCTAGAGTGACCACAATATTGCATCTGGACAAACTCATTACTGCTGTGGTAATCAAATGTCATTTTTCAAACATTGCTGAAGCAGAGTTAGGGCTAACAGTACCCCTACAAACTGTGTGCTGGTGACACTGATGCTGGATAGTATATGGAAACACTGAATCCTGAATCCTGAATCTAAGTAATAAAATAAAATAAGATAGAGTCAAAGAGTTCTTATACCAATACAGTATTAACTACTCAATTACTTATGATATATAAAGTGGATTAATGTTGTTGCGATCCATCAAAGAAAAAAATCTGTCTCTCTCTCTCTCTCTCTCTCTCTCTCTCTCTCACACACACACACACACACACACACACACACACACACACACACACACACACACAAACACAAATACAGGGTAAACAGGCTGCCACTGTTGTCTGCATGTGCTTGTGGGCATGATGGTGGAGGTGTGAATGTGTGTCAGATGGTTCAGTGGGCAGCTTGGCAGCCAGTCATGTGGCTGTGCCCACAACCACAGGGAGCACCACACACACACACACACATACACACACACACACACCCTATACGCTCCCATAACCATTAAGTCTGTAACCGATACACACACACACACACACATAAGCTTCTGCCTGCTTGACCTGCATATTATCTTTGCATGATGAAAAAAATACAGAGATACTGAGATTAGACCTATGCATCATTTCCTGATCGGGGAATTCTGATCTGACTGAACCAGTCCTTTCAGTGTTGTCTCGATTTGAGAAGATGACAATGAGATTTTTGTATTAGATATGGTTTACTGGAAGGAACTACTAGGTTCTACATTGCTTTTATGTTTTTGTTATTTGCGATACCCAAAATGTGGGACGTGACTATGAATCTGCCATAACTGTGGTCTAATGTGGGTTTTACTATTTGTTCCAGTCATATACTACTCTGATCAAAGCCACAATTCCCCAACTTTCAGGTGCTTAACTTTAACCACAATGTAATGGACTACTGCATGTCAGTAACACATTAGCTTTTTTACAGATTGGTGACTTGCCAGGACGGTTGCCTACCTTGTGCCCACTCCGTGCTGGGATATTCTCTAGTTTTTTTCTTTCATGAACTTCAGCAGGAATGGGATCAGAAAAAAAAAACAATAAAAGGTTGAATGGATGGATGTATCCCTCCTGCCACCAAATGAAAGGTTAAGTGTAGACATGTCATTTGTCTAATCTACAGATTAGATTTTTAAAGTTCCCCTGGACAAAATTCTACAATTAATATTCTATCTAAAATAAAATGTATAATACAATGATGCCCTCATCATTATTTCCTCTCTTCTTCTGTCTCGCTCAGTCTCTCACTATGTCTTTCTCAGTCATACCCCCCCCCCCACCTCTCAGCAGTAAGCTCTCTAATCTCTCCTGTTCAGTCGCCTGGCAGACACATGCCCTCTGTCTGCAGACGCAGCGGGGATGCTTCCTGTGCAGGTGTACCACAGAGCATGCACAATAGGTACAGTGAGCATGGTGAAGGTGACAGCTTTGGTACAGCAAGCAGGACAGGTAGCGTTTGGCATGATAAGCATGCTGAGTACACTGATGGGTATGGTGAGTAAAGTAAACATGGCATATATGGCGCATTTTGCAGGTATAGAGGACACTGAGTACAGCTAGAAAAGTGACCAAGAGAGATTCTGTGCAAATGAGTATGCTGAGCAGGGTGCGCATGGAAACCGCTGTGAATACGACAGGCATGGAGGGCACAGTGGGACAGGCAGATGGTGGACACAGTGAGTACAGTACATGGCAGACAATCTGAGGACAGTGAGCATGGTGAGAATGGTAGCCACACTGGTGGCCACACTGTGACCCCATGAAAGGTGGCAGGACCAGGGGCCACCGTTGCCAGTTGTGCCTGGACTCAAACCCACACTCGTTGACATCCAATGTGACGTTTCATCTCTCCTCTCTTGCTGAGTCATTAGTAATTTTTGATAGTTGGTAGCCCCGACCCCAACCCCTCCTACCCACCACACTCCCTACCCCTCTTGTTGCTGGCATATCTTAATCAATGTTAATTGGCTTGGAATTAGCATATGTTAATTAATGATATTTACTTCAAATTAAAGGTATGAGTGGTCCCAGAGGGTTTCCTGTTCATCTAATTAGAACCAATTAGCTGCAATTAACACGTGTAAATGAGACGGCACTGTGTCCAAAACAAACAGTGTGTATATGCAGGCTGCTGCCCAGCTTCCCTTGTGTTACTGAACAAGCAGCGGGCTTGTGTGTTCTTTTGTGCATGTGTCTCTCTGTGATTATATATGCACTCACATTGCATTCATGATGGTTATGTGTTACTACAAACTAGATAAAAACAAGAAGCCATTCCAGCTCAAACAAATAACCATTCAGGACCTTTGCTTGCAGTTTTCCTTCTCACATCCTAAGCGTTTCTCCTATTTTTAGAGCGTACTGCCAAACTAATTTGTTTTACAGACCTTTCTATCAAGTGAAGAAAATCCCGGAGGTGTATTAATTGAAATTCAGTCGACAGCACATCTTGTTTTGGTCTAAGAAACCACCAGCCGTGCTGAGTGTGGAGAGTAATCTCACACAGGGAAAATTGCCAGGAAATGAGAAGATGTAAACAAGGGAGAAGGTAGAAAATAAACAGAAGTCATTCAAGCATCTATAGCATCTAACCATACTCTATTAAAAGTATACTGCCTGATTTTAGCAGAAGTGTTGTTTGGCACAAAATGGCAACATTTTTAAAGATTAACTGAAAAGGCATTGTCTATTATTATTAATATGTTTTTGTTCAAATGAAGAAAAAAAGGAACTGGAGATATATCACAAGTGTTTCTTTAAAAGATGTTGCCAGTTGTTTGGACAGACAGGTTGGATTGCAGTGGTGGTAAAGAACAAGAAGGACAGCAATGGAAAAGTATTCAGGGTTTATTGTGTGGCTGAGGGTGCACAGTGCAGACACCAATCTAGATACCAGAAAACCTTTGCTCAGTTTTCAGCCTTGTAACCGGGAGTCATCTTTAAACGTTTCATCCAACCATTATCTGGGTTCAGATTATGTTTGGCAGCTGCTTTAGCAAGGTGGTCCAGACCCTGTACAATACCCCTTTAACTCCATACTTGGGCAAAGACTCACTCAAAACCCACAGAGCAATCTACCTGTTCTCCCTCATACATGCATAAGAAAAACCTCCTTCGTCATCTTTGATTTATTTTCTCACAGTATAAAAAAAATCTCCTATCACCATGTGAATGAGTACATTTTTTGAACATGTTACATGTCATGATACGCAAGTTTATGATTAGAGTCCATGTTCCAGCACATGATAGAAGGTTCTGGATCTAGAGAGTAATGATTTTAGCTTTGTTTTTTCAGCTTAGCTTTAAAATGTGACATTAAAATGCATGTATTCTGTTTATGGGCCAGGTCACACATATTAAACATGTAGTTCTGCAAGTTCAGGACCAAGTTCAACCACTTTGTTTTCTCCTTTTTCACTGCTCTTGTATCTGGATTGCAGGTCTGTCTGGATAAGTCAAATCTGCAAAGAACTGAAAAAACTGCATTGTCTGCTTTCTATGCTCAGCTCCTAAAGAGACCTAAAGCACTGGCTGGAGTGTTCTGGCAGACATAACACACATCCTTTCATTCCACCTGGGTATTATAACTTCCCCTGTGCACGTTCCTTTTGAAAAACCCCAGACTTCAATTATCCATTCGGCATTGGCAAGGTATCAGTGAAGAACCCATCAATGACATCCGCAACTTTCTGTGCTGTTCTTTAATGATGAATAGATGCAGATTATGTTTCTCTTTGTGTCATTCTTCTCCACTGTCACCCTTACCTAAACCCCTGCTACCACCCATCAAGGTAAAAGAAGGTGTCTTATTGAAATCCTTCCAAGCTCAGAGCAGTGTCTAATCTTGAGTTAGTGGTTGTGTGGATGCAGCATTGACAGGGATATATCTCTCGTTCTGCCTGTATGTAGCATTTGGAAGACTCCTCTCTAAGTCTACTGGTTTAACAGCAGGAAGCGGCAAGATGCTTCAGCATACTTACCACTATAACAATCAGGAGGATGGAGGCTGTGTGGGTAACATTGCAGGAGGTTTTGCAGCTGAAAATACAGCATCCACAGCCTTTGTCTGGCGATAAGGGAAAGGTGGAGGGTAGGGGGGATGGAGGGATACATGCACACAAGGAGCGATCTTGGGAGCTGAACAAATCTGAGAACGGCATTATGGGTTAGTAAACACAGATGCCATAAGTGGCTGCAGGATTTACCGTTTTTCATTTTCTTTTTTTTTTTTCCTGAAGGATGAAGTGTTAGGCACAATGACAAGATGGAGGTGGAAGTGGTGTGAGTGAGAGATGGAAAGAGGCAGACAAAAATGATCCGGAGGAAACGAGAAGAAGAGACATAAGAAAATGAAGGGGATGGAGGCAGAGGAATAAAAAAGCAAACAGTGAATGAAAAGGCATGACAAATGGGGATATGGAAAAATAGTAGACAGGTATGCAAGCTCAGAATAAAAGTCCTCTTTGTTACATTTCTTTACCAGATCCTCGTCAAACCCACATTGTTTCGCTGCACTGTGGCTATCTGGAAAAGGACTATAAGACCTTTGACCTGGACGGGGAAAGGCTGACCACACACATCCACACACACACACACACAAACACACACACACACACACACACACACACACACACACACACACACACACACACAATGTCAGTGTTAATTAAATCTGTGTGTGTTTACTGTGTCTTTACTATTTAAATGCCATCAACAGTATGTAGCACATTTGTACACACCACTGGCTCATTTATAATTGCTCAGAGTGATGTCTAATCAGACAGGACAGAACTAAATGCATAGCTGTATTGTTTATGTTTGGGTCTGGACAACAAACTCCATTTTCCCCACTTAATCATATGCTTGTAAGAAAATTCTGTTATTTTACCATCAGCCTCCTATTTAAGAACAATGCAGATATGTGAGGATGGAAACTCATCTCTGTCCATCCAGGCATCTTTAATCTGCAGTTTCTGTGTTTGTTATGATCTCTTGATTTGTTCCACTCTCCGTCTTAACTTGGATCTTCTTTGAAGCTTGTTTAAAAATTGACTTGATCTTTACAGATTTGTGTCCACAAGCACTGACGGACTTTAAAGCATATATTTGGACTAGTAGGAAGAAGTACAAACCAGCTGCACTGCTGCCAGTATTCACTGTTTTGGCTTGAGGGAAAGGAGAACTCTAACCCTGCTGTCAGCTGCATGGTGAAGATAAAAGATTCCCAGTGTTTTTACCTGCGTTTGTCTCTGCCACTCTGTATCTTGGAATTACACCAGGGAGCTGGTCGATAACGCCACTACAATCAGGCTCACCACAGTGAGTAGCGTGTTCTTCTTTCAGGCCTGTCACAGAGGAAAGACAATGCAGCACACCTGTAGGCTCCACTGAGAGCTTCCTCTGTTTTATTGTCAGCTCAGCAAACTGGGACTTGAGTATTTGCTGCTGCTTTTGGATACCCTGTTACAACGCTCAGCAAAGCAAAGTCTATAGACACTCTCTCTGTAAGATACAGTATATCCAGCATGCTTACTTGTGTGTTGAATTGTTTTCTATAAAAATACAGTATTCAGCAAAATGAAAGTTCATCATTTAACAGCAGCAGTGGCTTTAAAAAAAATTAAAAAAATATATAACATAGGTCAAAGCTTACTTAGCCTTCTACATTTCATGATCTTTTTCAGTACATTTACTGGTCTAGGCTATAACTCTCTTCTCCCGTGAAGTAATTAATCTGTTGAGATGTATTTGAAAGAAAAATGTTATTATGTGTCATGTCATACAACCTTTTTCTTGTTTCCAGATGCATTCAATTTTACAACTTTTTGTTTTGTTTCAAAAAGCATGTTCCATGTTTTGCTCTTTATCTAGAGTTGAACCCAGCTGTCACTGGCAGGCAGGCTTCCCCTGGACTCATCACCAATCTGTTACAGGGCCATATTGAGGACCAGATGAACATTTGCATTCACAACTATGGGCAATTTAGAATCATCACTTAACCTAATCAAAATCTTTGTACTGTGGGAAGAAACTGGAGTAACCTATTGGAACCCATGCAGGATAAAGAAAGGCACAGCCATCTGAAGAGATGAAACCTATTTTCTTCTAGCTGTGAGGTATCATATATGGAAATATTATATACTGTATACACATTATGCAAGTACTTTTTCTTTTTGAATACTTTCAGAACTACACTTCTTTCACTTCTGAGTTCTAGAATAATGCCTGGCAGCCAGTTCCTGGTCTAGCTCATGTTGTGTGCTTTTCTGGAGTAATGGACAGTGTACTTACTGGGATCGTTCTGATCTCCTGCGTTTTGTGAGAGGACTTTTGGTGAAGAAAGTGACTGAACACATTATAATACTGATATAATAATCAGTTATATATAATACTGATATAACATGAAATAAATACAGTCTTTTTAAGGTAGAGCATTGTGTTAGTTTGCTTATCAAAATATACAAACATAAGCAACTTCTGATGCAGTGCAAATTGTCCAACATTGGAGTGGAATGTGAGGTGTTTCTGTGTGAGTATGTCAGGTCAGTCCCTGAGTGTTGCAGAGTCTGATAGCCTGAGGAGAGAAGCTGTTACACATTATAAGCATTGTGTCTTAAAGCTGAAAAACCATGCATTTGTTACTTCCAGACTGTATTACTGTAATTCATTGCTAATAGGGTGTCACAACATCTTAAAAAAAGCATCCAATCAATAGAAAATGCTGCAAAATTCTTTATCTTCTCTCCATTGACTCCCTGTTAAATTTAGAATAGAATTTAAAATCCTTCTCACATACAAAGCACTTAAAAGTGCCATCAAGTCCTTCTGGGTCTCTAGAGCATCAAAAGATTTAAACATTTAACATTTTCATGTTGGAAAATGCAGAAGTTGGAAAAGGCATGCAGACAGATGCTGTTAATGCAGGTGAATAGGCCAGGCTCTGCTTCAAGGGCATAACAAACCTCCTGCTCAATGCCTAGATGAGCAGCGTAGGTCTACAGGAAAGTGAGAAGTCCAAGCAGTCAAAAAAAGAGGTACCATCTTGAGGGTTCTCTTAGCAGCATGTAAGTTACTTTGATCAGTAAACCTTTGGAAAGACAAATTGGACCCCTCCACTCAGTGCCTCCCTTCTGCTAAGATGTAAATTATTGCCATCAGTGGGCAGCATCCACCTCTACAACAAACTGCTTCTGGGGGTCTGGGAGCGTGAGGATAGGGGCTGGGCTGACACAAACCTTTGCATAAGAACAGTGATGCATGCTTGGCATGGGAGGACCAGGAGTCTTAGCAGAGGTGGCCTGATGGAGTTGAAACATTTAATGAATTTACAATAAGTAAAAATACAAAAATACAAAAACCTCTAGACTGAAAATCTGAATATCATCAAGATAAGGCAAATTTATTCAGCATGTCTCCCAAAACATCATTGACCAAGTTCTGGAAAAAGGCTGGAGCATTGGTCAGCCCAAATGACATGAACAAATACTCGGGTGGCCATCCAAGTTGTGAAAGTCTAATTTCTTCTATTCATTTCGCTCCCTGATGTGCACCTGATGACAAAATTTCTAAGGTTGAGCTTCGTGAAAATCTTAGCATCCCGTAAAAGTTCAAAAGCAGAGGTTAGCAGATAGAGCAAAGAATGATTTTCATTGTCATGTTATTAAGCCCAGTGCATGGGTGCTGGGTTTGATTATTTTTAGTCACAGAAACCCCTACTCCACCCTGGGAGGATGAGCGGCGAATGAGACCCGCCTTAAGTGTCTCAGAAATGTAATTTCTCATAGCCTCATGTCCAGAAGGGAAAACTGAGAACAGGCGGACTGGTTTCAGACATGAAGTGTATTCCACAATCATAGGAGTCATGTGATGGTAGAGAGATGGCTTTTCTCTTATTGAAGATGTCTTTGAGGATGGGGACCCGGGAAAGGTCAGGGAATGTCCTGACTTCTTGAGAGGGGTACCTGGATGGAGTGTTGGTTGAAGGATAGCTAGGCCAACATGCAGGGTTGGGAGGAGAGTAGGGGAAATCTTGACTGGCTCAGCATCGCCCTCCGGAACCACTCTGAGTCTTGCCTTTTAATGTTCAGTTTAAGGCTTTATGACTGGCCCCTCCATAATACAGAGATTCTCTGTGAACTCCAGCATTATTTGTTATCCTGACTCTGATTCCTGACCCTGCAATCTTCATATCTAACTAGACCTCAGACCTTCATTCTGCCTAATCCTTCAACAGATCTGTTAGTCTCTTTGCCTCTGACCCTTCTGACCTGTTGTTTTACTTTTGGATCCTGATTTCTGGATTTTCAGACAGTGTTTTTGTGTCTCTGGTTCGACCTGTGATTCTGACTCTGGTTACTGCTCTGTTGAACTGTGACTCTGATTCTGACTGTTACTGGCTTTGATGATTTGTTTTTTAGATCTACGAAGAGTACGTGATGAAGATTGCGTCTCCTCAAAATAGCTCATACTGCGGATTTTGCATCCTTTGCCTTTCATAAAATGCAAACGAGATGTTTCTGCCCTAGTGCGTAAAATACAGGGAGTAGAAAATGCAAATATACATGGAATGAAGGTGATTGGCAGTGACTGGGACTGGGTCTGAATTTGGTAGCTTTGAAAGGCAGATGAAGTCTGTTTGTGAGCTGTTATTAGGATGCAAAGGAGATATTAAATAATGGGTCTACGGCACACATTTACCACTCTTAATATATTGGGAATGATTAAGAAAAAAAAACCCCAACATAACATAACCCCCAAATAAGTTACTATGCTCCCTCAACCATAGGCTGAGCAGTTAGCCCTAAACTTTTATTAATTACAGCACATCATCATGCCTTAGCGTTTGGTGCATCCATGGTAATCTGCAAGGATAAATGTTTCACTCCAACAAACTTTATATATTATATATGGCTATAACACTTATGGGCCATGTAGACGTGCAGTGCTCCACAAAACAGTCCTGTTTGGTTCAGTTAGTGGCTGTAAAGGACCTAGCCTCTTAAGTCAACCACAACTAAGATTAAGGACACCATTTTCAGGAGGTTTCACCTATATCTCTTGTAAGGTAAGTCATATGTTTAATTCACTTCAAGTAAGTACACATGTGTGCATTAGCGCTTTCTGCACAACCTGGTCCACAGAATAAGGGATCTTAATAAATCAGGGCCTTAGTATGTCTACATGCACCAGAGAGTCATATATGTGTATAAAATGACCAAAAAGAGCATTTTGAATTTTAATAATCAAGCTACAATATACATTAAATACCTTGTAGTACCTTATTATACTAGCAGAATACTTTGCTATCCTCTATCCACTTACATTCCCACCAATGCATATCACTAACTCTCTTCCATAGTTGTGCGTTCCACTAACCCCAACCTGTTGAGGCAGATTGCTGGCCACCCTGAGCCTGGTTCTGCTGTAGGTTTGTAGGTTTCTTCTATTAAAGGGAGTTTTTCCTCTCCACCGTTGCTCAAATGAGATTGTTGGGTTTCCTATATATTCTGTTTATAGTTTTATTAAACAATACATTGTAAAGTGCCTTGAGATTACTTTTGATTTGATTTGTTGCAGTACAAATAAACTAAATTGAATTGATCTGAATTGAACAATGCTCATTAAAAGTAGTTATACTTCTGCAACACACACACAAAAACAAAATCTATTTATGACTCTTAACTCTTGCTTGAATATGATCAATACATTTATGTTGTTGCATATTGTATATAAAGCATATGACTGAAGAAACATCTTCCTGGATCATGAATGTGTCTGCGTGAATTTCCACCAGTCCTGATGAGGATAAAATGACAGACATAGAAAAATTGTATCTGAAAATCCGACACAGAATAGTCAGTGTGAAACAATAAGATTTTTTTTTTTCATTGATCTACACTTTCACATTATTAATTAGCCATCAAATCAAATTTTTTTCCAGGGGGAGATGAATACAACTTTTGACTTTGCTATTTAAGGCTACATACCTGCTCCAGGTGTATAATAGCATGACACACCAGCAAACAAAATGAAAAATCTTTTTTCATTTTATTGTTCCTTCTAGACTATTGGTGATTGCAAGCAAAAGATAAAAAAGTTATTTGGTTAAATGAGCTCAAACCTTTTTTTGCCTGCAGATTCATTTTGTTTTCTCTTCAAAACCTCCCCTTATTCACTCCTGCTCCACTTTTTTATTCAACTTTTAAATGGATTTCCATCACTATAATCATCCTCCCAAAAAGCTTGAAACTTGTGAACTCAAGAAACACACACACTAACAGTGGCAGGGATCTTAGGCATTCACGGGCTGATGATTCTGATAATCCCAGTTCAAATACAATTCCTTGATCACAGGATTTAAATGACATTATATAGAAATTTGATTTCAGCTCTACAGCAACTGAACCTGCACCGATCCCATCTCTTTCTAATTATGAGACTTTTCCCTGAATCTGCAACAACCGCTTTCTTCTGCTTCCCTTTTTATTCATTCTGCTTGAATACAGGCTGGGATATTCTTTAGCAGCACAATGCATCTATTACAATACAAAGTAACCCAGGAGCTGCTATATATTCCCAATGATGACTCCCCAATGAATTGACAGTGTGTTTGATTCATGGTGGGCCTCAGTGTTACAGAAAGTGAGGGTGGGGGTGGGGGATGGGAGTGCTAACCAGTCTTTTACCTGTAACTGGCACCGAATGTTTACAGGAGGAAGCTCAGTTCAGCTGAATTGACTTTAAATCAACTTTGCAAGGCATTTAAACTGGAATCATGCAGCTGATGCTGTATTACCTTCTCTGATTTTCCAGAGTGATGCTGAGGCTCGCTTTCATTTCTGATGCTTTTTTAAATTTATAGACACTTTTAATTTTTCACAGCTCAGGCTGTGTGATCATCATCTGCGCTGTAAGTTTACTGAATGCTGCTGTGTCTGCATGTCTTCCTGTGTGGACACTATACCTGTTGTGAAACCATAAAAATCTGAGAGATCAAACTGTGACAAGTTTCTGAAGAAGCCTTTACATCATTTATCATATGTTACTCCTTATATTATCCTTTCAGAATAAAGTTCTTCCCAAGTTCAGACTAGTATGTAAACCACTTAAAGGTTATAGGGGTGCTGGACCCAATCTCACCTGTCACTGAACAAGCTGGACACATTACCAGTGTATCGCAGGACTGACATAGACAACCATTCAGACCTACAGGCAAAAAACTGCATTTTTTAGACTGTGGGATGAAACTCCCCAGAGAGATATTTCACTGAGGAAAGCCAGGGTTCAAACCATTGGGTGCTGGTAACTAGATTGATTTATTGTATTTATGTCCACATGAATAGAAAAAATGTTGGAATGAGCGGGAAATACAGTGTAGGATTATACTGACCTACCTGACATCATTTAGTCCTGTAAAGTTTACACTTTCAGAATTTCAGAATTGATATGCAAAACAGGTGCCTGATCTGACAGCCTCCAAATCACTCAGGTTGGGAGTTATAGGTACTGCATGTCCCAGAAAAACTGTTGCAAATTAGGAGAGGACTAACAGTGTGTCAATGTCAGGTTGTTCCCACGCACCAAGCCCGCTCTGCATAATATGCGGCGACCGGCTCTCTAATGAGGCAATGAAGCCTTCAAAACTGCTTTACCACTTCATTGTGATGGGCATTAATCTCAATTCGATTGAAAAACCCCTATATATGTAGAAAATACCAGTTTTATGCCGGTCGTATCATTTTATTTTGTTGTTTTGTTGTGAAAATATTGTCTGACCTTAAACTGGTCTGTGGCACAAAAAAGGTTGGGGACCACTGCTCTAGATAGTGTTTCAGGAGGTCAACATAAGCTGCAGAATATTTGGTCATGGTAATAAAGGACCATGTCACCCCTGTGGCCCATGTGTCATTGTAATGGAGCTCTGTGGTACAGGAATAAGATACCTAACATCAAGAGTTCCTGATTGTTAGAAGGATATTGTCAATGGTGGTTTTTGTCTATGTGGGATTTCTGGACTATAAGAATAATATAGAATGAGGCATATCCTTTAAAAAACATTTATAAATTTTACAACATATTTTTATGATGTACTAAGAAATGTTCATCTTTGAAGGTCACAAAATGCTTTCTGTGGTTTTAGTTTGGGAAGTAATTTATTAATGTTTGTTAACGTCTTTCCTAGATGACATCATCTAGGGAAGTTTTAGAGTAGTACTTATACTAACACTTTATAGTCTGAGCAACTTGACGACAACATCTAAACGGAAAAACATCTCAAGATGACATAATGTGAAGGTGATTTTCAGCTAGAACTAAAGAGATATTTGAATATAGGGCAGATACACTTGTACTCCCCAAACAAGAACCATAGGAAGCAAGTTGAAAATCAGTGAAGTTTCCTTTTAAAATATCAGTACTGGACTTGTCCCCACCCTCCAGTGCCCCTCCATTCATAAGGGGCTATCAGCCATTTCAGTGTTTGTCATGAAAGGAGCCCAGGACTGTGTACTGTTTGTGACCGGGATAGAGATGGGCCCAGATAAAAGGATTCTGCCAAGTCCTGATTAGATCTGCTCTCATGTTTGTCTTCTGGCATCAGGGATTACATGATTTATCAGAGTGTATTGGGACTGTGTATTGCTGGGTGCTAAGTAGTGCACCTACGCCCCATATGGGGATGCATGCTGGCAAATCCCATGCAAATGAAGCCCCACCATTTCTTTTATGTGCCTGTGTAGTACAACTCCATCCAGCTCGACCCAGTTCAGCTGAAGAACCCCAGGGTGACTGAGATAATTTTCTTTGTAGGCCAATTTACTATATATTGTAAGACAGTGCTAGATGTTTTCCACACACTCTAGACTGATGATCTATCCTCTTGTCTTCTGTCAGCTGGTATCAGATTCAGAGTCTTGGATGTGAGTGTTTTAGTCTGTGTTAATGTAGCTTTAATGTAGCTGAAACTACGTAATTTTGTCAGACACAGAGCAGAATAATCCTAACAACCTTAAAGCTACTTAAGGGGAAGCAAACAAAGGGATGTGTTAATGGTTCTAACACCACATTCCAGGATCAAGATTAGCTTTAAATCAGTATGAATAAGTCAAAAAGCCAAAGGATATGTTGAAACACAAACCACAACTGTGGACTGAATAGGTGAGCAGTGTTTAATACATTTAGATATACACTGAGTAAGCACTGTCACATTTGATCCAACTTCTCCTCCTCCTCCCTTGGAGCTCAGCTGGACATCCTAAGCTGGGGTCAAAGTGGGTGCTTCTCTAAAACTGCTCCTGACCATCAGTCTGCCAAGGTGGCTAATTTACAGCCACCCTGCAATTCGACAACCACCACCATCACAGACACTCTTTCTCAGTCTCAGTGCACACACACACTCTATCTGCACTCGCTCTATTTATCTCTATCTCTCTCTTTCTCTCTGGCTGGGTGTGAAGATGCCAGCAGCACGCTTCAGTGGAGACAAATCAGACCTCCCCAGCCATGTCATAGTAAAACATCCCCCAGGAAGGTTGCGACCTCCTCACCCTTTCAACTCATCTACAGGCATAGCGTGCGAGGAGAGGAGGAGGGCTCTCCATGTAGCAGCATAACTAACTCATCCACATTATCACAGGAGAAGAATCAGAAAATGATATGAATGGAAAATGAGTTGAGTGAAACATAGGGTTAAATTTTTTACTAAATACTCACAAACAAATTATGTCTATACAAGGTGCTGTAGAAAATCAGTGAAGAAGAAATGCCAATAGATAGTATAAGGCTGTGGGCAATCACCGTGCTCTGGTGTACACTATGTATGACTTGGTTATATGCTTACACTGCTCCACATCCACAGAGACCTCAAATGACTGAGGCAGCTGATCTAAGTATTTATATTACATATTAACACATGTACATAATTAATCACTGTTTATATATTATCTCACATGTTTTTACTGCAATATTTTCAGTAAGAAGCTAAATGAGACTTAAACGAATATCTCAACTTTTTAAGCAAAATGCATATTCACTTTTTATAAGCAAAAAAAAAAAAAAAAGGAAAATTAATTATTAATCATGTCTATGTGTGTTAAGTACAGGACTGGATGGGGGGCATGGCTAGCATCACTCAGCTTATCTTGCGTAGCATGAAGACTAGAAGAAAAAGGAAACAGTCAGTGCTAACACCCCAAAGAACTACAGAACACGTTAAACATGACAAACATTTTAAAAGTGCACGTAGCATGTAGTTTTACATAGAGTTTTATTCTGGAGCAATTTCTTGTGAGCAGCTTGCTAAATATGTATTCTCAGACTGAGGTGGCTGGGATTAGTCAAAACTTCAGAACCTATCTGGCAACCTATGCTGTAGCTGAAGTGCTTGGCAGCTGGTTTAGCTGCTACTATCTGCCTAGCTTGTTTTTTGACTTGCCTTCTTATGGTTCTAATCATCCTCTCTACACATCCTCTCTCTCTCTCTCTCTCTCTCTCTCTCTCTCTCTCTCTATATATATATATATATATATATATATATATATATATATATATATATATATATATACATATCTGGAGGTTTTTTAAAACTTGAAACAGATAGGGAGGGCAGATGAACATTTAGATACTAACACACGCATACTCCCCAAAAACAAACCAGGAAGCAAGTTTCAAAATTAGTGAAAGTGGATCTCTACTGCTAAGTTAGTCTAACAACACCCTGACTCTGTGTTTAGCACTGTTATTAATTTGGGGAGGAATTTGAGAAGGGAAATGCTTTTTTTATTTTATAACTAAACAAACGGTTCACTCTTGAAAGACTGAAGAAAGATTATTTAAATTTTGGGGCTCAAAACATTTAAATAATAATGTGGATCAGTTGGTAAACCATAATTATTTTTGCTATTGTTAAGAATTATACCTATTGCTTATTATTATTGTTGCTGTTGTTACCAATTTTAACTGCTGGTAGCAGAAAGGACACAAAGTAACTCTTCATCATTTTGGTTGGTTGACAGATGGTTGACATTTTTGATATCTGTAGCATATTTTTTTTTTTATGTTGTTTCCATTTTTAATGCTAACTCCTGTGTAATGTAGTGTTTTTGCACTCTGCTTTCTAACAACCCTCCTGAAAGATTACCATATCTAATATGTGTAATGTAATTTAATATACTGTACGCATGCTCACACACACAAAACCTCTTCTAACATTGGACTCCCTGTTGCTTGATCCTGATGGAGCCATCAGCCAGAAGCCAGACAGGGAGCAGTTGTTCTCATGCTCTCATCCCTGCTGCAGAGCCTTGACACCGGGAGAGACAAACAATTTGGCCTCCCTCCCACAGTCACTGCCTCCAGAGCCAGCAGGGGAGGAAACTAAGGGATGGTGTGTCTGTGTGTGTGTGTGTGTGTGTGTGTGTGTGTGTGTGTGTGTGTGTGAGAGAGAGAGAGAGAGAGAGAGAGAGAGAGAGAGAGAGTCTTTCAGTCAGCAAAAAAGAAAAGTCATATCTTTGAGAGTAAGTGTAAGTTCCAATACAGGAAATGTCAGATCCAGGCATGGGGGATGTATTTGCAGTCAAATAGTCTGTTCCATAATTGTTAAGAGTATTGTCTTTCAACAAGTGGGATGAATTTCTACTGTGTGTTCTGTGCATATAGACAGCCTCACTTTTGTCAGGAATGCTGTTAGTGCATGCAGGTTATTTGGTCAGCTCTAAATATTACCACATATTACCACAGGCACTGCAAGACTTTTGACAGGGTGGCTAGGACAAAAGGAAAATGAGGTCATGTGGTGAAATGGTTAATGTGAATCTTAATAGAAGCAGCAACGTCATTATCTCCAAATCCGCTGAGCCCTCTCGATTGGGGGGTCACGCCGTCAACGGCCACTTTGCATCCCAAGCGTGTCAGGCCGAGAGACCTGGGGCATGACTGCCAATCCCATCTGGAGGATTTGTGTTCTCTTCCACCAAATTCAGTAAGCACATGCAGGCTCAGAAAGGTGTTGAGAATTGAGGAATTTGTCTGGGAGACATGGCCAAAGTCAACGAGAGAGGAAAAGGTTCTAAGGTACCTGAAACTGGCTCCTCCGTCCTGAGCAAAACGAAGGCTGACTGCTTATAAATGACAGGAACACTGTCAGATTTACACGCTGCCATGGTTTCACCCTATCCTTGATAATCCCTTCCCAGAAATAAATTGTCCCATTAAAATGAAATGTTGCCCATATAGATTTAATAAATTGAAAATGCTTGTTTGAATCCTCAGTAATTTGGATGGAATCCCAAGTATGTAGCAAAGGCTCCAGCAAAATAAGATTATTTGCTGTGTATTATAATGTATGCAACAGATCTTTATGCGACCAAACAGTGTCAGTGAACCCCGATGAAATGTGTGCTTATTTATATGCAGTTATTCAGGTATGCAGTAAATTCCAATTACTTCTTAAGATTTCTATTTAGCATGGGGGAAGTATGACAGGAAAGTGCTGTGTCTTGAGCAGCATTGTAAATCTTGTTAACTCTTTGTAGCATTTAGCATATGCGTTCATGTCCAGGAGTGTGCAGTACATCTGATTTTAACAGCTAGCTAACAGTCCTGAATGGAGATGTGTGAATTGTTTGTGTGAAACTGCTTATACTTTGTAACAGCACTTGCTACTTATTACATTTAATATAAAAGTGCTCTTGATGGAAAATTTTGCAAAAGTAAAAAAATAGTGTTTTATAAATACATACACATTTGCCATGTGTATTTATTTCATCAAATCTTACCATGTTAATCAACACATGGAAGCTCATTCTTGACCTCAAAAGCAGTTTGTAACTCAGGCACCACTTACTGGCTTTTTTTCCAGTGCTCGATCAGAGTTGAAAACACGAATCTGAGTGAGTTCAACAAGGACTAACTGTTACAGAAACACTAATAAATTCTTTGTAAATATGGTTTATTCTTGTGCACAGTTTTTTACTGCTAAATAATCCATTTAACTGCTTTTTAGTGAGTTGTCCAGAGGCAACCATGTTGCTGTTTGTCTGGTGTAACTTTCAGACGCCACTATTTTTACCTTTAAGTATGACTCAGTAAGAGAGGTCATTGGCAGGAGGTAAGTGGCTAGTTGAGGTGCACTTAATAGGGGCCTGGAATGACTGAGACTTGCCCTGGATTTTAAACCACCTCAAACTTATTAGTCTTACACAGAGGTGTGTGCACTTTTATGTTTAATAGTGTTACTGTCTCCTTCCACTTAGTAGAGGTTCCCTGGGTTTTCTACAAATGATCATCTTTGGTTGATGGCTACTGAAAATACAATACAGCTGATTTTCTTTTCAGATCTAATTCATTTCATTTTTTGTTTTTGTGTACTGTACTTTTTTACTTATTTCACATTTATTTGAGGTCATAAATGAATGAATGAAATAAGTGTAATAGGAGTGACAGGTTGGGTGGATGGCTAGGGGGTAATGATTAGGGAAACAGAAAGAACTTCTCATCAAAAGGCCAATTCGTGTATTGGTCTGAGTTGTGTTTCTTTAGCTGTGCTTCTGTTTTCAACTGTTGTGAGTTACAGTATGAGTCTGTACTCGGTGCTTCTATTTCCTGCAGCGCATGGCCCCCCGTGTTGCCCCCCCAGGGGCCTTAAATCCCCGCTGCTCTTCCCTGTAGTCCCGCTCTGACGTGCAGCATGCAGAGGCGAGCAGCGCTTTGCCTATGCATTAGCCATCTATTTCCCCCGGCTGACACCTCTCCAACATAAAACCGTAAGGCTGAGGTAAAATATCTCTCTCCTGGCGAAAATAAAGCTTTGTCTGGCTGCTGATCTATTGGATATAAAAATAAAGCTGCGGCTTTGATGCGTGCTTTACCTTATGCGCGCCTTTGCTTTTTGCGCACACAAAAGCTCCAATGAAGATGGATAGTGCGGGACTGGCTGCGGTGCGTCCGACACAGCAACATCACTCACTCCACCTCTTCTTCCTCCACCCCCCCCCCCCCAACCCCCCCGCCCCTACCCCCCTCTCCCGGTCTCTCCCAGCCCCCGTCTCTTCCAGCCGTGTTTGAGGACAGCGCTGTATGCTATTGATCAGTGATTGTCGATAATTATACAGGGATTTCCAGCTTAATCGGCTTTAGAAAAGTTGTACATTCACATTAGAGAATAATCAGATGCGTCTTGATACTTTCTTTTAATGATAGATGAGAAACTTTCATCATCTATAATTTCTCAAAATGTAGAATTTAGAGGGCTGATTTGAATGGAGAGCACTGTTTTTTCCTTGGTGGTGCCTTATTATACAGCTGCATCTTGAAGATACATTTGCAGGTGCTTTCCTTATAAAGACTAAATGATATATTTAGGCCACAGAAAATTCAGTTCTAGCTCCCTCAGGGTGAGCCTCATACATTAGTTTATAGAAAATAGAGCCTATTAACGCGGCGGTAATCGCTCCAACAATAACTTTTGTCAGAATGCTGTTGTAGCTTTAATCCTTTATTTTGAAATACAGTGATATTTTCTAATTGCTAAGTCTCAAATAATATCACTCATAAACACCGTAAATCATATGAGGCCACTCAGTTTTTCACAAGAAAGGTTTGGTGACTCGCACAATGTGAAAGTACAGCAGCATTAAATCACATTTTAGACATTATCCCAATATTCTGTTGTATTTAATGTATCTGCTTTTATTTTGTCACATTATACTTTTAATTTATTATTTACAACATTTAGCCTACTAGACTCAAAAATCATAAAGATTACTTTCTTTCTGGTCTGAATTTATTCCTGTTCCAAAAGGCAGTAGGTTGATAAAATTATATCCTTTTTTTTTCTTAAGAGAGAGAATTGATTTTTCTTTTGACTGATTTTAAAATTTCAGGTAGACTAAACACGCGCTGCTATTCTCATGATTTAAAAGATCAGCAAATGGGAAGCAGCATCCACGAGTCGCTCTGCTCTAAATTTTAATGCAGGTATCAGCAGCGGCCAGCTCTCCCTCTTTCCATGCTTCCGGGCTTTTTTTTATTATTATTATTATTTCAGAGCGCAGAAATCCGCTGCCGTGGCTGCAGCAGCAGAAGCAGCAGCAGCTATCTCCCGCTCTGCAGCCATGCAGCCCGTCCCCTGAGCATTGGCCAACGGGCGATAATATCTCAAAGGGAGTGGTTATCGCCACACATTATATTATAATCATTAGTGATCCTAGCCCTTTCACCCCGACTGCAGAACAATCGCAGAGTACCATTAATCTAAACTACGGAAAGTGCTTTGGAGGCTGCTTCCCAGCTCCTGTGTGCTCACTCATTTCTCCGCGAGTCTGTCTGCAGCGTTTTCAAATGAGAACAGGCAGATTTTCAGTTTGGGTACAGTGCGGATCTATGTGCGGCTCAGTCAGTGCTGACGACGGAACTGATGCAGTTTTTGTGATTTAACTGAAAATCTTCTCACCTGTGCTCTGGGCTTGAATGAATGGGATTTGTGTGGTTTTCATTTGGAGGAGATGAATGTACAATATGCATGCACAGATTCTGCAATACCAAAAACAATTTGTGTGAATTAAATTATAATTTATTTATAGACTTGCCTAGTAATTGCTCTCTTTTACTTATACATATTTACAGATATTTCAAAACGAGTTTTCAAGTCAGGCGTTAGCCTAATGTAAGGGACTCCAAATAAAAAAAAACATTTAAAAATATTAAATTCAGCTATATTCCTATATAGAACTATATCATATGCAATTCACCAATAATCAAGAACATGTTTTATCTTCATTATCAAACATTTTGCCAGTGGAATAAAGTTGGCTGGAACACTGGAATGATTTTGTTGCCTTTGAAACCGTAATTGCGACACGAAATTGAAATTAAGAACGTAGCCTAATAATAAATCAGTAAAAATAATCGTGTCATGTAGACACGGACTGAGTTCGTCCACTGGAGGAGTGAGTGGGACTTTGGTGGTATAGTGACGGTGATGTGTCGATGATGGCGCTGGGTCACTGCTCTCTACCACGAATTCCCAGTAAACTACTGACTCCTATGTTCGCCTTGAGAAACCACGCACACAGTAAAGTGGGGGGGTTTTGGAGCACCCGAATATCGCGTACTATATTGTGTGTGTGTGTGTGTGTGTGTGTGTGTGTGTGTGTGTGTGCATGTGTGTGTGAAGTCGGGGGTTAACTGACTGAGAAGGGACAGCTGTAGGGAGATGATCTATAAATCCCATTGGATTTCTCTGAGCACAGGCCTGGGTCCGAGTGGAAAAGTCTGGAAAATGTTTGCGTAGAGTTGCTGTCGGCTCAATAATCCACGTCGAGTTCACATGGGCATATGGGGGGTGAGGGATGAAGGGTGTGCGTATGTGTTGCTGGGAGGGGATGTGTGGGGGTGTTGGGATTTTGCATGGTTTCATCCAAATCATGCGGGTTACAACATTACAGACTAAAACAAAATTTCCCCAGGTCTGTCAGGCCTTTTCTGCTGCGTTAGCCCCACGCGCTGGGATGGAAGGATGCGTGTATGCAGGGTGTGAGGAAGCAGGGTGGGGATAGGGGGTTGGATTTCGGTCTTGGGAGTGCGTGATAACGCAGTAAAGAATTGATTGACAGACTAAGCAAGGCATGGACAAGGAAGTGCACCCCACCTTCCTCCTCCTCCTCGACCCCTCAAACATCTTGTCATCTGCCCACTCACTTAGTTTCTGAATATGGGGGTCACATTTGTGTCAAATGTACGTGCACTTTGCATAGAGCTGACTTGAAGTGATGAAGTGTTATTTGAGGGCAGCGCGTGACGACAAACGCCCTTTCTAGGTTTTTTGTTTTTAAAAATCCATCTTTTCATGAACCTAAAATACATCACGTCACACTGCTTTTCGCACAAACACGTCATTTCTGTCTTACATCTCACTGGTTTTTATTGTCCTCTTCTCTAAAATGTCCACATTTTGCCCAAATATTTTCCATATTTCTTGTGGTCAAGTTTTATTTCCTGGCAGGAATAGAGATGAAAAATTATACAAATTACATTAACTGAGCCAGTTGCACAGAAATGGGCTGTTTATTCCTAAACCCCATTAATAAGCCAGACTGATCAATGCGCCGTATTGTGAACTATAAATGCCAGAGCTTGTTCGCAAAATTCCTTTGTTTAAAAAAATAAAATCTTGCAATCTTGCAGCGAAGCAGCGGACCGGTACCCCCACCATCCCTACGCCCTCTTCCTTCTCCACCCCGCTGCACTCAGTAGATCAAAGCTGCAGTCGGAGGTGATATTTCTCTCCGTATTACCGGAGTCACAGTTTTTGTGCGCCTCCCCCGGCAGCCTGGCCGCCCTCACTGGCCCGGCTGTAAGGTCACGCAGCCTGGCCACCCCGGGACAGTGCAAGTAGAAGAAGACGGTGCTTTAAGGTTATCTTTGTCACATTGGAAACTCATTTAATCATCTGCTCCAGTCCGTTTTTACTCATTATTCTAAAATCCTTCTCGTTCCTCTGTCGCGCCCCTTCATACACTGTTGTGGTGACTTTGTGTCTCTAAACTGAGCCTGGAGGAGAGAGGGGAGACAAATAAACGTGTCATGATTAGAATTAATGATTGCATGCATCTTCACAGCCTCATTCATTATCGCAGATTAATTATCTCACAGTGTACCAGTTCACTTGTCTGCACTTCATAAACCCCAAATCTCCTGGGCTGCTTTACAACACAGTAGCCGTGATACAAGAATATAAGTTCGACGTTTGAGAAAGTAAAAGACATAAATAAATTTAGAATGTGAATAAAATCAAAGTTACTGTTAATGTGCACCCCTACAGGTCGATTTCAGGTTCATTCGGATATTTAGATTTTCATTTTCAGCTACTAGAAGCCTACTTTGATTTTTATTTTCTAAAGAGGCCTGCTGAAAAGGCCTCCTGCCTCAAATCATTCTGAGATTAAAGAAGAACAAAAGAAAGAAAAACAGTTTTTATTGACTTCAATTTAAGCACAGATGTTGCGCCACGAATTCCAATTTACGACTTCTGTCTGCATCAGAATGCAAATATGAATGAGAATAAAATGTATTGCTGGTGAGGGATTACAGTGGTAAGGTTAAATCATTTTTGCATTTAATAGTGTGTTTTGCTTGGAGGGGAGTTGAGATATTTTTAAGCCCATAGCCTATATTTTGATTTCCTTCTATTCATGGATTAATCTGTCTCCGTGCGCCTGGCTTTCTCTCTCTCTGGCTTATTCTAAATGAGGCAGAGATTATCCCTACTGACAGACTATCAAGGCATCTTCAACACATGGAAATAACAA
The DNA here is from genome assembly GCF_900324465.2 of Anabas testudineus. Taxonomy (NCBI): domain Eukaryota; kingdom Metazoa; phylum Chordata; class Actinopteri; order Anabantiformes; family Anabantidae; genus Anabas; species Anabas testudineus. The sequence goes on along the minus strand of NC_046622.1, from coordinate 25,180,814 downwards.
CTTTTGTTGTTAACATGCTGCATTTACAAGTTTGTGTAGCGGTAGTGTGTGTGAGGCCTGCACACTGCAGGATTTCGGGGTTAATTTTTATTTGTACTTGCTGACTACCGCTCTGTGCAGAATTATGACCCACCGAGGTCTCAGTGACCCCTCTGTCTATGTGTATCTGTGACGGAGACATCAGCAGATGCTCTGCAAAATGCGCTCAGACGCACCTTCCACAAACAGACAAACATGAAAGTGGGGGGAAAAGAACATGAAAAAATAAAGAGGGTGGAGCAGATGTGGGGGTAAAAAAGAGATGATGACTGTGTGCCTTATCTTTTTTTCTTCAGGCCAGTAACACGTGTCCTGTTGAAGGGGAGATCCCCAGACGCCAAGCGGCAGCTGGACGGGGACGGGCGAGCGTTTTGCATGAGAAGGAGCTCATATGGAAGATGATACAGGCAAAGCATTGATAGAGAATAAACCAACGTCCCTATGTCGGCCCCTTTTTATGCTTTAGAATGTGCAGAGAGCGCAGCTTCTAAACTGAGAAGTAAATACAGATCTCACTTTTTCGAACAAAGACAAACACAACATTGTATTACTGTGATTACATTTATTAAACTATTGTCTTACATGCCATAGTACAACCATCAACCATCGTTTCAAAAAATAGAATAACGTAACATAAATCTGGACCGAAGCGACTTTGTTCAGCGAGCATCTCCTCCAAATGAAACACTGTTTGCACTGAGCAGAAATGAAAAGAAGCGTTAAAGACTTGACTGATCTCTAGGAAGGGAAATGACTAATAATCCAGCAGCCTGTTAGACTCATGGTGGTAGACTTAAAGTGGATTGGACCTCTCCTAATGAATCGTCCGAGGTGTCTGGGCCGCGAGTTTCAGACGAGCAGAGCCGCACGAGCTGTCAACTTTAGAGCCTTTCTGTCTTTCACTTCCACGCTTCCTCTCCATCACACTAAACAGGATACAACCCGAGTGTGCTACTGCAAATACGCAAGAAAACACAGTTGGAGTAAATACACGTCAGCACACCGGGAAACCAAATATAATAGCAGCATTACATCTCCAGTCATCAGCTACATAAGATCGAGGCAGCTTCTTATTGGGTAATCAAACGTTTAGCACTGAGGGTGAGGCGTTCACGTGTAACTAACACATTGCTGGTTTATTAATGGTGAAAAAGCATTCGGATATTTTCCCATAACAAAACCAACACACCAAACCTGTGCGTAATATTCTGGCTCAAAGTCACTTTACAAGAATAAACGGGTGGACGTCATGCAATCTGTACGTCCAGCTTCTTTATTTTGAAGACACCACTGTATCTACCTGCTCGATTCGTGCTTCATGTCCCCCTCATGCCCAGAAGACAATTTGCTCAGCAGCTGAAAATTGGCGCCTCTCCCTCCGCGCTGCTCGACCTCCACCGCGGCTGCTTCCTCCAAACACATTCACTAACATATGACAGTTGGCAGGGAAATTCTTGACAATTGGTGTCTTGAGTGTGCGGCATAAATAGCAGGCAGAGCCCTCGCTGGGTTATGATGGGAAGGCTTGATGGTTGCTGGCATGGCGAGGCGCTGATTGGTCAGGCGGCGACCTGACGTCAGGAGGCTGGGAATAAGGCTGGGCTGGAGCTTTTAGAAGGAAGACAGTGTACTGGAGAGCCAGCGCATCCCAGCATACACACGATACTGGAGACAGAGGGCATCCCAGCATACACACCGACTATCACAGGAGTCGCCAGCGCATCCCAGCATCCAACGCCATCACGAGCTAAGCATCCATGATCATCTGACAGAGCGAGAGGGGAGCACCACTCTTTTTTTATTCTTTTTGGGTGTGTGGTTTTGTTTCTGGCCGGGTTCGGAAGAGTGGATACGCTGCCATGTCAAAGTACACTGATTTATTTATAGGCGTGCGTGTCTTCTTGTGTGACAGCTCTGCCCCGAAAGCGTGTTATTAGACGTCCCTTCCACTAGTGACTGGCACACCACGCTTTTCTTGGCCGATGCGTCACGTCAGGAGCGTCGGGACAAGCAAACTGGCTCCGGTTTTCTCGTGTGGGCCGAACTACAGTTTCCTGTGCTCGAATCTACATTTTGGTTGAATTTACGGATCAACTACAGGACTGTTTTTTTTTTTTTTTTTTTTTTTTTTTTTTCTTTTGTTATTTTTTGGTCGGGGGCTTTTCCAAGAGACAGTGAGGACGCAGTCGCAGCCATACCTGCTTGTTTTGTAGGTTTTGTATTTTGTTTTGAGTCTTTTTACGCATGCAGGAAGAAATCAATGGTGACACTTGATTGACTGACCCGGGAGCTCCAGGAGAATCAAGAAGGGAGACAACAGATAGTCGGTCAATGCTCGGCCTGCGCTGTTGATTTTGTTCGTGTGCGTGCTTCGTTTCGTGGTGTTGTAGCCCAGCCAAAGCCATGGTCCAGTGCGCCGGCTGCCAGAGGCCTATCCTGGACCGCTTTCTACTCAACGTGCTGGACCGAGCCTGGCACGTCAAGTGCGTCCAGTGCTGCGAGTGCAAATGCAATTTGACAGAGAAATGTTTTTCTCGAGAGGGGAGACTGTACTGCAAAAATGATTTCTTTAGGTAAGCTCGGGAGAGGTGACACAACAGGTCGTCACCAGTGTTTCTGCTTAATAGTGTTTTGTTTCATGTCAGGAGGTGGAAGCACCAGGTAAACATGCAGATATCGGTGGAGGAAGGAAATTATATAAAGACATTTAAATATGAACACAGATGGTGACTGTGCGCAACGTTTTACAGAAACAGATGCAGATTACTTCGATGTATCTTTAAGATGACTTTAAATCTTTGAGCAGCACTTGAAAAATCCCAGGTAATCTTCAGAACTCTAGATTGCCTCTCACTCTTTTCACACAATTAGAATATAATCAAATATGTTTTTGTTTATTTTAAAGAGCATAGACAAACACAAGAACAGTTATTTAAACGTGGCTACATCTGCTGACTGAAGCCACAGGATTCCAAGAATTCTGATTTATTTCTTTTTGTTTCCAGTAAATAAACAGAGCGACCTGTCCGTGCGTGTAGGCGTGAAGGAGCACTCGGAGGCGATAAGCTTTGATTAAGAGCGAGTAATTAAAAGCTTGTTCATTTGAATTCTTAAGTTAAACAACAACAAAAGAGAGGCTGAGGCTTTAAACGCGTGTGCACTCGCTCTCAGCAGGGAGAGAGAGCAGAGGTGTGTGTGTAAGAGGGGGGAGTTTGTTAGGAAATCAAGGAAATCACACTTAGGGTGTGTTTTCATCCTCCAGCGTGCAGACAGCCGGGGGAGCGTGTAGGATCAAACCCAGGCCGGAGCAGCCGCTGCCCGGTGTGTTTGCTCAGTCCGACTGAGGAGGACGTGATAAGTGGATTTGAATAGTAAACTGGTTGAAAAGATAAAGTCCGCAGACAATATAATCACAGACGTGCAGTCAACAAGCAACGCGCGCACCACTCAATACACATTGTTTAAGGCTAAAGTCGGTGGCAGGGCTGTAAATTCTTATTGTAAAAGCAGCTGTGTTTTAAACACCGTTTAAAACACAGCAAACGATAAAGTCTTGGTGGTGATGGACAGATAAACATAAGAAATAAAAAACGAATAAGTGCAGCGGGTCTGCAGCGGGTTTTACATGGAATCAACTCATTTATTTAAAAAAGGCAGATGGAAATGTAAAATCCACTTTATGCATTTTACATTTTACAGTTTCAAAAACTGTAGTGCGTAGTGTATCCAAAAGGCCCTTTTGTAGATTTAGCACAATAAAACACACTTTATTAATATTATTATTAATATTAGTAGTAGTAGTAGTAGTATTCATTATTACAGCAATAATACAAAAACTCGCCAACGCTGCTGCAAAGCGATTCCAAAAGTGAAACTTTGTTTTTAAAATGCACAACATTTCATAATTTGATAACAAACAACAGATGAACATTTTTATCTAGTTAACTATTATAAGTATGTATAAGTTCTTTATGTTTCTCCTTTGAACATGTGACTCCAGGCTTTACTCAATGTAGAGAAAATGTTGATCTCCAAATCACGGCCCATTTCCCAATATTTCCATGTCTTGTTATAATTCAGATTTAATATTCCGAGTATTATTATTTACTATTCTGTGAATCATTAATAATAATGATAATAATAACCCCAGCTCATTGTCTTCCTTCAGGCGGTTCGGCACTAAGTGTGGCGGTTGTTCGCAGGGCATCTCTCCAAACGACCTGGTCCGGAGGGCCCGGAGCAAAGTGTTTCACCTCAACTGCTTCACCTGCATGATGTGCAATAAGCAGCTCTCCACTGGCGAGGAGCTTTACATCATAGACGAGAACAAATTCGTTTGTAAAGACGACTACCTTAACAACACCAATGTAAAAGACACCAACCTCCTCTCAGGTACAGAGAAAACCCAGAGTCTTTGTGTGTGTGTGTTTGTGTGTGCGTGTTTGTGTGAACGCAATGCAGGATAAATAGTGATGAATGTGATGCTTGCCCCTGCACAGGCTTCATCACTGACCAGGACTTAGACAGCGTCAGAAACGCAGTACGCTGCCCACAGATTCTGTTCCTAAATGTAGCAAATGTTGCTCTTCTCTCCTTAATTACAAATAGAAAAAGTACAGATGTAGATTATACCTTTAGAAATGTTTTTGTTTCACTCTTGCCAGCCGGATGGACCACTGCTGTAGTTTCTCTCGTTTGAAGAAGGTCTGCGCTTGTTTTAATGTTCATTCGTTATTTCTGCAGTAACGGCATGCAGCGACCCGAGTTTATCACCGGACTCTCAAGACCAACTACAGGACGATGTGGTCCTAAAGGATACGGAGATGGCCGCCCTGTCCGACAAGGAAACGGTTAATAACGAGAACGATGACCAGAACCTCGGAGGGAAGCGGCGTGGCCCGCGAACCACCATCAAGGCAAAGCAGTTGGAGACGCTGAAGGCGGCGTTCGCTGCGACCCCCAAACCCACCAGACACATCAGGGAGCAGCTGGCCCAGGAGACAGGCCTCAACATGAGGGTCATCCAGGTAAAGGAACATTTGCAATTACCAGCCAAGCTGCTAGCGGCCAGACAGCCTATCTGTGAATTGAAGCGGTCATTATTAGATGTGTAATTGCGCGAATTTTCAGCGCAGGGGGAGGGGAGCATTTCTCAAACGTTGGTCCATGAGCAGAAACCACTGTTGTGCTAACAGGTTTCAATATAGCAAATCACTAAACTGTCTTCTAGTTGTGCCTGAGATGGTCAGAAATTTTATGGAAATAGATTTCAGAGGACACCCGCAGGTTGAGGAAGTGGACTCGCACCTTTACTTTTTTATAGGGTGTTACGCACCCATTAAAACGTGTGATGTAACAGCTTATATTTTATGAAAAAGTGCCTGTGCCAAGCTGCCAGACTACCATGACCGGACAGGCCTCATCCCATCAGAGAAGCTCCACCTCCCCTCTCACATCCTTCACCCCTCTTTAAAAGAGACCTCGTCTCTTCAGTGTGAGCGGTCACATTGAATTCATCATTAATTCATTGGCCGACGGACGCGGTTGATTTGGAAACGGCTAATTTATATGGGTATTTTTGATTCTTGGCGTGCAGGACTGGGCGAAGTCGCCAACTGGCGCCGGGCTGCTGGGAGTTCTGGGAGTCTTGGCACAGCGCTGCCATCACGTTTTGCGACCACATTTAGCCATGCTGTGAGCATTTCCAGCCAAGTGGAAAGACACAAATCTGCTTCAAGGGTCTTCAGACTGTCTCCTCAGAGCTCTGAATTACAGCAGGCCCGTGTTAGGTTAAACAAGGAGCAACTCACAACAGTTTATTATTATTGGATGTGTGCGCATTTTGTGTGAGACATTATATACTTTATATACTGTCATTGACAATTTCCCAAAATTTAAATTGTGGCGCTCCGAAGTTGGAGGAGATTATTATCAAGTATAGATTATTCAGGGAAAATATTATTACACATCTGTGTAGTATATCATATTTACACCGACAAAAAAAAGGGACGAAAATTATCGGAAAGCTTTTTCTGCGTTTTTATTTTATTAACCAATGTGATCTATTTTCCGAACGCAGCCTGGTAATGTTACTAAAGACTGTGGGAAAATCAAAGGTAAAAGGTTTATAATAGCAGATTAACAGTCATAAAGTGAGAGTGGCCATGTAGGAGTCTATAATATGTATGGGCACGGGGGAAAAGTGAGGAGCGTAATTAAAGGAAGCCGGTATCTAGATTATGAAATGATAACCTCAGAGAGCCCGGTAATATACTGGTAACAACCCTCCTGTTAAGTATTAATTGGAGATTTTAAGCCCCCGGAGCTGCAGCCTTCAGTCGGAGTAAATGGAGGGTTAAAAGATCATTAGGGAGGTTAGATGTGAGTCCCCCTCCTGTAAGGATAATTGGGCGCAGTCCTCTCCATCGCAGAGACTTGCGGATTTAACGCACGGCTCATCACGCACGTCGCAAAACACACAGAGAGCGCGGTTATTTACTCTAATACGAAGCCAATGCTGAGCAGGTGCCAATGTAAATATGACACCTAATTACACTTTCCTTTGAATGGAATTCTCACGGTGAGCTGTATTTGCATATTTACCAAATCACCAACGCGGACGTTTTATTTTGTGTTTGTTTGTTTGTTTGTTTGTTTATTTGGACATATATCCAGGCTTCACCTCTGAAATCTATAATCCACAGCAAGGCCGCCCCCCAACCGCTACTCCATCATCTGCAACCCACTCTACTCCCACCACCTCTGGTCCATAGAATATTGATGTGCAAAAAATGCGTCACAAAACTGTTACATGTTTGCTGGGCAAAGTTAGGTAACATATATATATATATATTTTTATGTGTGTGCCCAGGTTTGGTTCCAGAATCGACGTTCCAAAGAGAGACGCATGAAGCAGCTGAGCGCGCTGGGCGCCCGGAGGCACGCATTTTTCCGGAGTCCGAGGCGGATGAGGACGCTGGTGGACAGGCTCGAGCCTGGGGAGCTCATCCCTAACGGGCCCTTCTCATACTACGGAGGTATAGATATAATTTAGCTTATTGTGCTCTCCCTCAAACACATAAAATAAATACAGTTTAAAAAAAACAAGGAAAGTAGCGCTTCCCTTGATACGTAGCTACCTTTGTGTATAAAATTATACACGTTTCATTTTCTATCATCATTCTATCTTCTATTATCATATTAACCTGTCATTATTTTCCCTTTCTGCATTGAAACTACGATTTTATTTATTATTATTATTTCTATCCATGTACATCATTAACTGAGGCCCAAATGCGGAATAAAGCTGTTTTATTCAGGTGCTACCAAATCAAGGAAATAGTTACCATATTAGGCCTCTAAAGGTCCAGCTTCCTGAGCTCTTTTTCACAAAAAGGACAATAATTTAGTAGACAAGATTAAAATAACATTTAAAGAAGCACACACAAGCTGTAGTGATTGGGGCAAGTTTGGATACTCAGCTGGTTCCTATGCAAATTCAAAAGTAATTTTTTTTTCTTTGGGTCACCAAGCCCATAGCCTTTTGGAAATCGGTGAACAGTGAGTGAAGTTAGTTTACATGTTGATACCACACTCTTCCTTTAAATGCTTTGAAAGATCTGATCATGAGAATTTCATTTGTTCACAGGCCTTTGTCCTTTCTGCTGAAGCAAAAAGTCAAATAATATTCTGCTGAATTGAAAAAGATTTGGTCTCAGTAGGTGGAATCACTGATGAAATGGCCTCCATTTTAATTAATTTTGTGGCCACGTTGTTCTCCCCACCCAATTGCAGTTTTGATTTAAGTGTAACGTGCTCTGTGACTAATGTAGCACGGCAAGGGTCTCTCTCCCTCTCTAATACAAATCAAGCTATGTATATTCAATGAATTCCTCAACATCTCTGGAATTATTTCTGCACACCCATTGTTCTCAGAGTTGATTCTTTTTTCTTCTTCTCTTGTATGTGCAGATTATCAAAGTGAGTACTACGGCCCAGGAGGGAACTATGATTTCTTCCCCCAGGGGCCACCATCATCGCAGGCCCAAACCCCGGTCGATCTGCCCTTTGTACCCTCCTCAGGCCCTACAGGGACACCTCTTGGAGGTATGGACCACCCCCTACCAGGCCACCACCCATCCAGTGACGTGCAGCGCTTCTCTGATATAATGTCCCACCACCCAGGGGACTCTCCCAGCCCAGAACCCGGAATCCCAGGGCCACTGCACAGCATCTCATCTGAGGTGTTTGGCCCTAGTCCTCCCTTTACCTCACTGTCTCTTAATGGCAGCGGATATAACAACCATCTGTCCCACCCGCCCTCGGAAATGAATGAGGGCACAGTGTGGTAGCTTTTTGAGAGAGTAGACTTTACTGGTGAGAGATTTGGTTACAGAGAGTTGTGGGGTTTAATGGTGTTCAGGGCTGGGGTTGAGAACAGGTACATGGATATTGACAGGGTTAGGGCACCGGCATTGAATCATTATTTTTTGGTCTTTTCATATTTATTTATTTATTTTTCCATAAGATTATCTGATGTTTTTTGTGGGAATACCGTACAAGGCATACAAATTATGCTCAAAAACATTGTTTTCAGTGTTGTGTTTGGGTGTTTCAATTGTTTTATTTTGCGTATTGCATCCCACCCCCACCTTGCATTTAAAAAAAAAAAAAAAGACTGCTGACCTGCTCCTCATTTTCTCCTATTTCTTTGGGCACCTGGGGCGCCCTGTCACCTCTCCTGGCTCCTGTCATGGCCCGGCATTACAACCAAACCCCCAACACTCACCAGTGGGGTCGAAAACAACCCTTTTGAATCACCAATAATATGTCCCATACATGAAAAACATCATTAGCTAATGTCAAAGACTTCAATAGCTTTACAGAGAGAGAAGAAAGGGGCCAAGGGTTGGTTGTGCGCTGACCTGGCACTGTAGGAAGACTGAGCGGCATTCAGACTATGTTTAAGGCACTAGATGTGTCCCTTGTATTCATTCAGAAGCTCCTCAGACCTCTTTGCCTCTCAAGGCTTTGCCATATTGACACTTAACCTTTTTGACACTGTTTCTGAAGGCCAGAGGAAATAACAACGTTTCCTCCATCGGGACTATATATATATATATATATATATATTTTTTTTTTTTTTTTTTTTTTTTTTGCTTTTTGCTTTTGCTTTTCTTGGTGTCATGACTTTCACCAAATCAGAAGAAGGCCGCCTTCAAAAGGCAAGTAGTAAAACCTGCTTTGGATAGCAAACCCTTTATTTAAAATGGAAGGGAACTTGAAACATTGAGATGAAGTCTACCTTCTAAAAATCTTCTATCGGGGTTCTAAATGGGACTTAGAACAGTCAACTGTTTACGTAACCTATTTAATTCAGGAGTCCAGAAGTCTCGAAAACCATGTTTTAGAAGCTCGTGGTCCATATAAAAATGTTCCAAGCAACCAACCAAACTTTTGTATTGATTTCATTTATATTGTATCAAGACAAAAACACATTTGCTGGGGTTGTGGTTCACTGTGCTAGTTTGTACAAGATGTTGTTTACAAAAAAAGGGTAAAAAAAAGAATAAAAACATAGACATTTGCCAAATTTTAAAAAATAGCACAAATACTGTTAAAGTGCTTTGCACCATTATCTGCAGAATGTGTTGAGACAAAATGTAAGTGTTAAAAGGAGTAATTGACTTCTTAATTTTTTAGTCTACTGACGATACATTCATAAAATTGTTAATATAACATACTTAGACAGGTTTTATTTTTGTGTCTTCAGAGGAGAAAAATCCAAACTATTAATGGTCGAATATGCAGCTAGCAGCTGCTACATCTCTTTGAATATCAAGCCTTCATGTTCTGTCTTATATTGTTCCAATAAACCTAAGCTTATGTGACCTCCAGTGCATATTAGACCATTCACTGTATAAATACAACATGTTGACAAAATGTGTTTCTAATAAAATTAGAAAATATACCATGAACATATTTTCTTTGGAGTAGCTATCTCACATTACGCAGTGAGAGCCAGTACATCACAAGGTTCTCAAAGGTACTTATCGGGCCAGTGTCATTCAAGTCATAATGAATGCTTTTTGTCTACATGTCTAATTTTGTAATGTGAAATAATTGACCTCTTGCAGACATGGTGACAGGTAAATATTTGCTCATTTTAATTAATGGGATTTAAAAACATTGAGTGAAACTGACACGGCAGAAAGTTATGAAAAGGCAGAAATAACACTCAGAGTGAGAACACAAGAGCTTTTAGGAGAGTAGAAACATGGTAGAGAGAAACATGCTGTAGAGTCATGCTTTGCAGGATGGGTTTTGTGATGCTAAACTTAAACTTTCAAAAAAAGGAAAAGTGCAGAATGGCATTAGATCCTGATCAGTCCACAGACAAATATGAACCACAAAAAAGTTAGTTTTCTGATACTTGTACTATCCCAACATGCTGCAGCTAACACAAGGGGGAGCAGATTCACTGTTTGTGTTGAAACCAGCCACTTAGGCTGCAGCACCAGATTCTTCCCTTCTGTTACTTGAGCTTTTCGACTAATCACATGCAGTTAGCCAAGCAGCTGTAAAGGACAATGACGAAATTGGCATGACCATGGCTTTACGGTTTGTTATGCTTTTATTAGTGTGCTTCTGCATTATTATTCCCTGCAGCTCATTGTTCTCATTGATGCTCAGGAAAGACTTCACCTGACTTATTTCAGCAAACATACCCATAATAATAACCAAGAAACCCAAATACCTGAGTTGTGATGTTTTGTGGGGAGGGATGAAAAATATATTCTTATTTTTAGGGAAACAAGTTGGGCAGTGGGATGGTGGCATGAATCCAGAGGAACCTTTATCTCCCTAACTGCTTGCGTGCAGTTAGAACCGTATGCAATCCCAGTTTTCTCCCCAGCCTCCAGACTGTAATCCTCCATGAATTAATCATGGTCTTGAGAGTTAACCAAGCTCGAGGAGGTGGAATGGAAGGTGGGGTGGAGGGTCTGTGGAAGCATATAGGTCTCTGTTGAGCCCCAGGGCTTAGCCCCTCCTGTGGTAACACCATGCACTGGCGACTGACTGCCCCAGGGTGCACGGCTCTTTAAATTCAAATCTCATATTGATCGCTTCTCAGCTGTTGGTGCAAACTGACCTTGTAGTCTAACATTGGAAAAATAAAACAAGCCTTAACAGCATTCAATGGGTTTTAAATGACATTTTAAATCTCTCAGCCTAGACGTTTGAATAGCCCACACACCCACTGAGATCTAAAATTCACAGTATACAGTAGGTGCATGTGTGTGTAATGAGAGCAGTGACAGAGGGATAAATATTTAAAAAAGGGACGGGAGGGTGTACAAAAATGGTTTAGGGTACAACAGGGGCAAATTATTGAGCCAATAGGACAATCAGGCCCAGCAGGCGAACACAGAGATACTTGCATTCAAACTGAGAAGGGATTTTTTTAGAGACCCTCTCCATATGAGAAGCATTTGGCTGCTAGTTTTAAATGCAGAGGAGCTCAGCTAGAAGTGGATCCTCTCCTCAAAGTGAACATAGCGTGAGCACACAAACACATGGCACAAGTCCCTGTTTCTCTACAAACAAATGACACATGTTGGAGAATGTGGGTAATGGAGAGGAGGTTCTTGGCCAGGAATGTGTAAACGTTATGAATCAATGAAGCCGGTTGGTTTATTGCTACGCTATGTTTCCCCGTCTCAATATTCAGCAAGAGGAGTCCCCAGTCATGTTGGAGCGTGATAAGCTGACCACTGCTGATTTCAATGTCTGTTTCACTATATCCTCATTCCCCAGAGTCTAAAGAGATAATATAAAGATGTTTAACTCATGTGACTATTTTACAATAATTACAATAACTAGTGACAATAATTTACAGTGGCAGAGTTAAGTCAAAAGGGATTTAACATAAAATGACAGAAAGAAATTTTCCTCTCCTGCTCTAAGCATCCACATCCTAACAGCTCAGAAATTCACTCTTTTTGCACTTTTGTATTTTACTAAACAAACAGAGAAATAAAAAAGAAAAGTGTGATTAACTGTGGCAACCATATGGCTGAACAGACAAAGAACAGAGTGCCACCTAGAGAAAGTCAAAAGCATCAATTTAATATCAGAGGAAAGACAAAACAAGAGGAAAATATAACCAGTAGAACCAAAATGGAGATTAAATAACTAGAAAATACATTTTAATGCATGAATGTATTTAATGTTCCATATTTTTCCCTACAAAAAAATGATGCAACAGGAAATGAAAGAAATTAAATACTATGGTGTGTTTTCCCTGGTACCACCTTCCACTGATCACAAAGAAGATTCATCCTAATATTTAAATTGTCATATTAATTATTCAGTTAACTCTCAAAGTTGGAAAAAAAAACTGGTGGAGAAACACTGATTTATTGGCCTAAGTTTATCTGGATTTTTACATTTATACTTTAAACAGAAAATACTGGAATTGGCTTTCGAAATAAGTTTAGTATTATACGTAGGTTAGTATTATTAATATTATTTAGTAGCCAAGTGATGTTTTTCTTGTTCAGTCATGGACAAAAATTGTGCGTGGATATTCTTTGAGACAAGCCAGTTGCCCGGCCACGCCCCTCAGGGGAGCCTATAAAGCGACCCTGGAAGTGTGTGCACACTACTCGTTTGATCAGAACGTGTCTGGGAGCGGCATCTGAGCTCAAGAGATAGTCTCTCACTCAGAGAAACCCGGTTACTAAATGGCTAAATGGGTCGTTCTCTTTTATCTCGAGACTCTCTCTCCACCCGGAACTATTTATAGGTACAGGAGACCCTTAAGACAGCCCGCGAGGAGACTGTGCACAAAACCAAAGTGACGAAACAGTAAGGTTTCGTGGACACCAACAGTGTACAAAAATAGTGGAGGTGACATAAAAAACCCCACACCAGAACTATGTATATGTACATGGTGGCCAGGGCAAGGTCCCGCAAGATGCCAAGGCAGCAGATCCGATCCCCGAAGGAAGGCCTAGAGGCGTCATTGAGGAAATAAAAGCCAGCAATGGTGGACTGGGAGAACTACCTTGTTGCCACGCACACATCGGCCAGTGATGCCTTGCGGAATAGCGCCCAGGAAACGGTCATGACGCAGGTCAAGTGCGCATGCACGTCAGGGGGAACCAGCAGGCCAGACTGTTCGTAGGCATGACGGATCAGCTGCACGATCCAACCTGCCAGCCGAGACTTCGACAAAGGCTGGTCAAGAAGGCTGGGATGAAAACATACAAACAGCTAGTCTGTCTGGCGGACCCGCTGGGTGTGCAAGATGAACCGATAGAGGGCACGAACAGGGCAGAGAGCAGCCCTAGCACCAGCGTCATCAGCCGGGGTGCCGAGGGCCCGCAGCTTGATGGACTGCTGCAGGTGGAAGTCTGAGAGAACTTCGGCAGGAAGTTGGGGTGGAGCGGGAGAATGGCCCCAGAGTCCTCGGGGAGAAAGTCTGTGTGCACAGACAGGGCGTGTAGCTCACTGACACGCCGTGCTGAGGCCATAGCCAGCAGGAACGTGGTCTTCAGGGATCTTCAGCAACAGCAGGCAGGCCCCAGCACCACGTCCAGGTCCCAAGGTAGGACAGACGGAGCAGAGTGTCGGGCCGAGATCCGCCAGAAGAAGATGAGATCCCTGTCGGCTTCCCTGAGAGCAATGGCTGCAACAATGTCCCGCAGAGTGACCACTGCCTTCCCCATGGTGGAGGTAGTCCAGGAAGTCAGGGACCCCAGCCAGCAGCAGGGGACCGGCACCAAACAGAAAAGACCGCACAGCGGACAGTGTTGGCGGCCCTGGCAGAAGGTGCACGGGCCCTCAACATGGTGGTCACCACGGCCTCTCAGGCCATCAGCCTGGCCCGTGCCAAGAATGGGTGGAACAGCGTGCCCCCAGCCTGGGACAGCAGGTCTCTGCGGAGGGGTAGCACCCCTCAGGAAGAACCAGGATAACCCCGGCACCTCCAGTTGCACAGAACAAATACATAACTTACATTATTTCCATTTTATTTACTCCATTTTATCTGATTTTCAGCAATGTTTTATTTTGGAAAATTGTTGTATTCTCTACGCCACATCTTTCTATGAGTCACTCTCGATGCTTGCCTTGGTCACGTCTTACCTACATCCGCTACTTTCTTAAAGGGGCTGCTTCATCCGGTAAATTCACCCAGGCCTGATTGCTGCCATACCTGTTTGCAATCAAGAAATCACTTAAATAGGACCTGCCTGACAAAGTGAAGTAGACCAAAAGATCCTTAAAAGCTGGACATCATACCGAGATCTAAAGACATTCAAAAACAAATGAGAAAGAGAACAAATGAGATCAGTCTGGAAAAGGTTAAAAAAATTAATTTACCAACAGTAAAATATGGTGGTGGTAGTGTGATGGTCTGGGGCTGTTTTGCTGCATCAGGACCTGGAAGACTTGCTGTGATAAATGAAACCATGTATTCTGCTGTGTACCAAAATATCCTGAAGGAGAATGTCCGAATCCAATTGAGATGCTGTGGCGAGGCGGTTCCTGCTCAAAAACACTCCAATGTGGCTGAATTACAACAATTCTGCAAAGATGAGTGGGCCAAACCTTCTTGCACAGCGCTGTATCAGACTCATTGCAAGTTATCGGAAATGCTTGATTACAGTTGTTGCTGCTAAGGGTGGCCAAACCAGTTACTGGGTTTAGGGGGTAAACACTTTTTCACACCACTGTATGTGCCTGACTTCAGAAGGTCATTTGCCGTACCTATAAATAGCTCTGGGTGGAGAGATAGTCTCGACATGAAAGAGAACTGAATTGATAGAATAAGAAACAACAGCTGAACAAATCTCATTATATCAGTATTTGTACTAGATTGATTCATACATCTGATTCTAAGTGGTAGTATATATATATATATATATATATATATATATATATATATATATATAGTAGACTATAAAAGCAACCTAGATAGACATTTTAAAGATCACGTCTACCTACACAGCTAAGAAATAAATAGCAGTTGTCTCATCATATATGCTGACTAACTAATCACTCAACTTTGACTTCAGAGTCACAGCCAGAGCTTCATCCAGCATTTAATCCTGATCTTGACCTAGAGCTTTTTAAAACTTAACTCTAACCCATGTTTGTGCCAGAGCTGACAGCTGCTTCTGAGCGAGCTAAAATGCCAGTGACTGTTTATGTCTATCCCTTTTTGTTTATGTGTTACTAATGTTAGCCTTATACTCATGCTGTGAAAAAGACAAGAGGGTCAGGAATTAATTAATACTGTAACACGAACTCTGTCACTCAGAAAAACAATCTAGCCACACTAACATACTGTACCTCTATAGTTATTTTAGCTGGTTAGCTGAGAGTAACTGTAGTAGGGTGTAGATTTTTAGCTAGCAGCCGACACAATGACAAATCTGTAACTGAGGTTCTTCTTTGACACATATTTCAGTATAAAAAACATTAAGCTTTCCCTTTTTAATATAATGAATTATGGTGTATATACTAGGAGAATTGTACATTTAATGATTTGCCCCTGAGAGAATAAAAAATCTGTATAAAACTGTTTATTTTATTGGTATAAAAACCACTGTAGTACAATTTACATAAAAAAAATGACTATGTAACAAACAATGCATTCACCCAAAAAAGAAAGTATAGTCATTAAGGAAAATGGAAAGTGCTTATTTCCCCCTGGAGGATGTCCTGATGGTATGTGAGGTCTGTAGGTTGGCCTGATTAGCACAAAGCATGGAGTGTGTCTACACCATCTGACCCACTGAGTGATATTCATTTGTCATTCACATATTGGAGACCAACTGCTGTGTTTTTTGCTCAGGGCAAGGCTTTTCCCAATCAGTTGTTTGTGTATGACTGCACTGGCAAGTTCCCGTTGTGATATTACATGAACACATGTCATGTGTATTGTACACAAGCTAGTTGTTGGTGTGATTCCTTTCACGAAATCCTATTTCACTGTTGATGATTGGAGATTCAGTTAGTCTAAAATACTGTAGTGTTTATTGTAGTCACACAGTTCAAAATCTACATTTTAGCAGCAAGACAATGACCCAAAGCATACAGTGAAAGCTAC
Source organism: Anabas testudineus (assembly GCF_900324465.2). Classification (NCBI taxonomy): domain Eukaryota; kingdom Metazoa; phylum Chordata; class Actinopteri; order Anabantiformes; family Anabantidae; genus Anabas; species Anabas testudineus. Next base: position 25,164,655 of record NC_046622.1, on the reverse strand, counting down.
ACAGAAATGGTTTACAGACAACAAGGTGAATATTCTGGAGTGCTGCTATATTTTGGATCATCTGGAGGGGTTAGATGGTGCATGCTGGTAACCCCATCAGTAATGCATTGCAGTAGTCAAGCCGAGATACATTAGAGCCTGCACAATGAGTTGTGTTGTATATTTCGAAAGGTAGGGTCTTTCTGATCTCATCTTTCTGATGAAAGGGAAAATCTGAATGCCCCTAAGACAGAGGAAATGTGGTCAGTAAAGCTCAGTTGATCATCATTGATCACACTGTAGAACCTATGTTGATGGGGATGTTGTGTTTTATTGAAGGTCTGCTGGGAAGACAAGAACTGTCTTGGAGAGGTTGAGCTGAAGATGCCTCTCTCTCATCCAGGCAGCGATGTTGGTGAGGTAGGCAGAGATGTGTAATGAGACAGTGTACAAGTTTTACTGTATGAGTTGTCCTGGTTGATGCAGGTGCAGCAGTACTGTTGCTGTGTTTGTTGGACATCACATCTCAATGACTTCCCACAAAACTATTTACACGTCCTGATTTGCATCAACAAGTAGTTCCAGGAACTTGTCCCCAAACTGGACCAGAAACAGTAAGCAGGAAACAGAAGCTGAACCCATGAAAATTGGCTTCACTTTATGTTACTTTTTATGAGGGTTCTGCAGTTGGACCTAGCAAGAGGGCTGCTAGGGGACAGAAACTCAATCCCCTCAGTCGGACTGAAACAACATTTCTTATGTAAGTTAAAGTATTGAAATTATACAATTAAAACTATTAGGAGATAAACAACTAAAATAAACAGGTTGGCAATATGCATGGAGTAACAAACTAAGCCAAGCTCTGTGTTTTGAAAACTACAGTGAGAAACTACAATTTCTTTGAGACACAACAAATAAATACTGTATTAGAACAAGGACATTCAAAACCAAAACACAAACATTCGGACAATCACATATTTAGAATTGTTCACTGCTTATAGAACCCTCTTGGGTAAATAGATGTTTTTTTCTTTTCAGCTATGCACTTCCTACTGTGTCATTATCTGAGTGTGTTTGAGCAAGTGGCTAAATGCACCACAGCAAAAAGCCTTTATCACCCAAACACTCTGTAACTTCAGCTCCAGGTGTTTGCTACCATGTTACTGAACTTAACACACGTGGCCATTTTGCTAATTAAAGCAATTCCATGCTTATCCTGAGAGGGAAATACCTGGATTAGAGGAAGATTTGTAACTCAAACCTGAGACATGCCTAATCAATTTTAAACCATTAGACAATTAATTTACTTTGGTGGAGGGTGGATATTGCACATCCACTAATCTGGCCTCTAAGTTGTCACTGTATACTGATGAGTATTGAGTGTTCTGTGTACGGATACAGTGACAAGAATGGGTGAACAACTCATGCAGAGACACATGCAGAGTAAGCAAATATTTTCTGTTTAATCATCAGGTCATCAGGCTTCAGTGGTTTAAATCACAGTTCTGAAATTAACACAGAGGTTAACTGTAAGAATCATAGAAGCAAAATATATTTAAATATATAAAATATCTAGATTATGCTAAACTCTACTAAACTGTTTTTTTCTTCCTCCTTTTGGCTTATCCACACACAGCAAATCATGATCTGCACATAGGTTTGGCTCAGGTTTTACATTTGATAACAATTCTGATGCCAACCTCCCCAATTTTGCTTGTGCAGTCTCAGAATGGAGGTTTGTTCAGTATTTTAGGGGTGCCAGAGACACTTGAACATATGGAATGCAACCACAGGGGGGCACAATCCAGTACCATCTTGTGCCAGTCCCAAGTCTAGATAAATGCAGAGGGTTGTGGAAGTGTCTAGAAGAGGTGGCTGCAGAGTTTCTGACTAGTTTGTTGGAGGTGAGTGCATGCCAGAGGAATGAAGAGAAGTGTACTGGTGCCAATTTGTAAGAACAAAGGAGATGTGCAGATCTGTGGCAATGACAGGAATAAAGCTGATGAGCCATACAATGAAGTTGTGGGAAAGAGTAGTGGAAGCTAGGCTAAGGGTAGAGGTGAAAGAGTACAACAGATGCAGTATTTGTTTTAAGGATACTGATGGAGAAGTAGCAAAGGGAGTTGCACTGTGTCTTTGTGGATCTAGAAAAAGTATATAACAGGGTGCTGAGAGAGGAGCTGTGGTATTGTATGGGGAAGTCTGAAGTGGCAGAGAAGTTAGAGTAGTGCAGGACATGTATGAGAGCTGTAAGACAGTGGTGAGGTATGCTGTAGGTGTGACAGAGAAGTTCAAGGTGTAGATGGGTCTGCATCAAGGATCCACTCTGAGCCCCTTCTTGTTTGCTCATGGTGATGGACAGGCTAATAGATGATGTTAGACAGGAATCCCCATGGACTATGATGTTTGCAAATGACATTGTGCTCTGTAGAAAGCAGGGAGCAGCAGAGAGGTGGAAGTGTGCTCTGGAAAGCAGAGGAATGAAGGTTAGCTGCAGCAAAACAGAACACATGTGTGAATGAGGGAATCAAGTGGAGATGCAGGACTTTAAGTACTACAATGGTTCAGAGCAACGGAGCGTGTGGAAAAGAGGTGATGAGACGTGTGCAAGCAGGATGGAACACGTGGAGAAGAAGGATCCGGAATGAGTACAGCCCATGTCAGATGTTTTGGAGATAGAGTCAGAGAGGCCAGATTGAGGTTTGAGATTTGGACAGAGAGGAGAGCTGGTGGACCATATTGGTAAACGGATGCTGTGATTGGAGCTGCCAGGCAGGAGGTCTAGAGGAAGACCAACAGAAAGGGAATAGTCGAAAGCAAAAGAAGACGGCACTTGGACATATGGTCAGGGGAAGTCAAGTCATGAACTGCTGACCCCTGGGTTTTATGGGCAGCCAAACTACCAACTGTGCTGCTGTAAACCCACAGTCCAGAGATTAATCAATAAAATAAAAGAAAATAATATACATTTATGTGCAAATGTCTTAGGCCATTAGACCATTAGACTATTAGATTTGTTTTTTGGCAAAATTATTCCTTCCATGATGGAAGGATTGGTATCCTCCTAAGTTACACAAAGTACCTATGAAGTATGTAAACAAATAAAACAGCAATGTAGAAATTGTTTATATGTACATTCAGGTAAAAAGCAAGTACTGTATATATCTCAAGCCTAACCAAAAAATCACTGATCAAACCTGTAGCATTAAAGCGTAATTGCACTTTGCGCACCGTGTTGCCAAACTGTCCCCAAGGTTAAACCTGCAGTAATTTAGGAGGATGTGAATAGAATCCACTTTGAGAAAATCTAGGGACTAATCATGGTTTACTGACATGGTTTTCACACTGTGACTGAGGTAAGGGCTTCATGTAGTGATTCAGTGGCCCTAGGCAAACCAAGACATGGGGCCTCCCCTCTGTGCTTTATGCTCACCTACCCTTTGACTAACACTGTTCTTTATATTAAGGATCTTTAGTAAGATTGTAGTTAGTTACAGTTTGTGTAACAAATTTCAACATCAGATTTTAGATTACTAGGTCTCTCTTAGTTGGGGCCTTACCTTGCCTAATGGCATTGGGAATCTGGGATTGGGCAGATTTTGGAAGGAGTGGGTAGTGTCGCCTTATATCTTGCTCCAATTTTGCTAAGGTACAGGTACCAGGTACCAAGGCTACACGTCTGAAGCATACCCAAGCCAGACCAGACAAAGCCAAGATGCTCTTTTTAGTATGTATGTAAGGTCATAATAATCCATATTTATACCTAATACACAACTTGATACTATGTATTATTTACAATAATTAGCTATATTCTTTATTTCCACTCATTACATTGGCATTTGTCCATACATATACTGTCTATATTTCACTTCAAAGAGAAGAAAAAAGTAAATAGTAATACACACATGTTTTAAACACAAAAAAATCAGTCTGAATATTTCTATAAAAAAAAAATCATTCCAATTAAAGCAGGACTGTGCAAGTGCAGCCAAGCAGCTGTGTTATTCAATTCCATTAGAATGAACGATGCAGTGGCATGCAACCATGCAGTTAACAGGAATTAAAACCATAGGCAAGATGACGGATTACATGAGAATGAAGGTGTGTGCGTGAGTGTGTGTGTATCCATGCGCACATTCTTTTCTTTTGACTTGCTATTTTGGCAAAATTGTACATATTGTATATTTTCCCAACACATGTACTTGAATATTAAATAAAAATAGCTTGAACATTCAAATTTGCTATTAGGTTAGGTTTATGTTGTGCCATGGCTTCAATGTGCTTGTCAGTTTTTCCCAGCTGTAGTTATTGCATGATGTATGGCTCTGCTCTTGATGCATGCATGACAGTTGGCAGTCATTAATCATAGTTAGAAGATAGGAAATGGTATAGGGTCCCTTACCCGTGATAAGTCTCATATGCTGTAAGTTAGCATGGTGTTCTAGCCTACGCTGCTGCAAGGATGATGACACGCACAAAACAAATGTCTTACCCTGTATCATTCAACTGTATGAGAATGGTGCTTTGAAAAACATTGTTGACCTCATAAACACTGTGGGCTTTTGTTGTGTTGATTCCACAGCAGAATAACTTTTTTCTTAGTTTGGTACTTTTAGTTTACCTCTGCAAACTTTCTTTTGTTCTGCTGCTCTGCATCATGTTTCTTGTAAATGCGTGGGTGTGACAGTCAGAAACGGGCTCACCGAGTGTGTCTGCGCTGGTAAAACAGTGTTGTCGCGGCACACCCACCCTCACAGAGCAGACTAACCATGCATTTAATTAGAAACAAAAGCTGGAAATAATTAATTAGATGGCAATTCCCTTTTTTACCCTTGCCAAAGTTTATAATGGAGTAGATAGGCTGCTGGAATTTCACAGAAAATAATTCATTAAAATTAAAAGTGAGTGGAGGCCACAAAGACAAATGGTCACTGTTCCACTTCAGCAGTAGTGGAAAGAGTACTCTTTCTTAAGTAAAAAGATCAATACAGTGGTGTAAAAATATTGCAAGTACTTGAATATTAGAGTGTGCAAAATTAAGACAAGAAGGCTAGTATTGTACTAGTTTGCAGAGAGAAATGTGTAAAATTACAAGCTATGTTGTTTTTGTGATACATATCTGTACTATATGAACCAACATTATGAAGAGGAGCTATTTTTCAACAAAATTAAAAATTTTACACAATGGTTGTTGTTTGGTTTTGGACTGATTTCAAGTTGTATTAGACTGTTAGCTTCATACTCCAAAATTGCATAATGTAGCTCCAAGTAGATTTTGCTGATAGTTTTGAAAGCAGGGCTTCTACTATTAAAGAATGGTGTTTTGCCACTTTTATGATCATTAGGTTTTGCATTGAAGACCTGGACCTTGTGGACATCATGGTCAATGCCCAAACTGACAGCTCTGCTTGACTGTCTTATACAAACTACAATCAGAGGGATGCATATGCAGACATTTTCCACACACTTTGTTTGTTTTGCTGCATGTGTGACTGTTCAACCAGTATGGTTATAATGATGGGAAAACATTTGGTACAAAACAAGTGGCTATCTTACTTTTCTGATGGATACAGAGTTGATTGTGTTGTGTAAATAGTCAAATTTAGAACTCTACATGGATGCCCGTGGATTTGACCAGATATTGAAATCTACATCACATGGAGATTGTAGTGCTGAGGGTGCTGCAGCTCCAGTCCCATTAGGTTTATTTTTGAAACATTTGCTTTCCCTCTTGCATTAAACACCCTTCCCTTCATTATTCAGTATCATTATTGTAATTTTGTTGTTGTTCTTTTAATTAGTTTTATTTAGATCAGGCATAACATAACAGTGTAGCATAACCTTTTGCTGCCAAAACAGCCCTGACCCATCAAGGTATGGACTCCACCAGACCCTTGAAGTTGTGCTGTAGTATCTGACACCAATAAGTTAGTTAAGTTGCGAGGTGGAGCCTCCATGGATCAGACTAATTTGTCCAGCATATCGCACAGATACTCCGTTAGATTGAGATCTGGAGAATTTGCAGGCCAAGTTAACACCTTAAACTTGTTATGCTCTTCTTTGTGGCAGGGCACATTATCCTGCTGAAAGGCCACAGCCATCAGGCAATGCTGTTTCTATGAAAGGGTGCATACATGATCTGTAATATTGCATAGGTAGGTGTCAAAGTAACATCAAAATGGATGGCTGGACCCAAAATTTCCAACAGAACACTACCCAAAGCGTCAGCTGGCTTGTATTGTTCCCATAGTGCATTGTGGTGCCAAGCACCCAGCCATTCCTGTGATGTAAAAGAAAACGTGACTCATCAGACCAGGTCATCTTCTTCCAGTTGTCATGCTAACGTGCTCAGTGTTGGCCCTATGTGTGGTGGACAGGGCTCAGCACAGGCACTCTGACTGGTGTGCGGCTATGCAGGCCCATATGCAAGGAACTGTGATGCATGTATATTCCAACACCTTCTTATCAGGACCAGCATTAATGTCTTCAGTAATTTGAGCAAGAGTAGCTTGTCTGTTGGATCGGCCAACCTTCCCTCTCCATGTGCATCAACAAGCCTTGGCCACCCATGACTCTGTTGCCAGTTCACCACTGTTCCTTCAGTTCTAGTCGTCTAGCTATCACAGTCACGCCCTTGCCAAGCTCGCTCAAATCCTTATGTTTGCCTATTCTTCTGGTTCTAACACATTAACTCTGAGGACAAAATGTTTCATATCTAATATGTCATATATATCCAGAATCCAGTTCACCTGCCCGATGTTCTTGGTGCTTGTTGTTGTCTTATTGCCTGATGTTCTTTTCTCTCTTCTTATTCCACTCACCCCAACCGGTCGAGGCAGATGGCCGCCCACTATGAGCCTGGTTCTGCTGGAGGTTTCTTCCTCTAAAGGGAGTTTTTCCTCTCCACTGTTGCCCAAAGCTTGCTCAAATTGGATTGTTGGGTTTTCTCTGTAATTTTTTTTATGAATATTTTCTCTAAGGTCTTAAACCTTGCACTGTAAAGTGCCTTGAGATAACTTCTGTTGTAAATTAGCACTATACAAATAAAACTGAATTGAATTAATATATCCTACTTACAAGCAGGTGCCACAATGAAGAGATAATTAGGGCTAATCACTTCACCATTGGTAACAATGTTATGCCTGATTGGTGTTTGGTCAGGTTTCACACATTTCCTCTATCCCCCCAAGTACTCACAATGGGTTACTTTGGCTATAATGGCTTTTCTGTAATGATCACATACAGAATCAGCCTCTACATTAAATCTATGTAATGTAGATATTTCACGCTGGCCATGATCAACAGTTGTCAGTATACAGAGCATCAAATCTTATAAGTCTGTGCTGCTCTGTCAGTGTCCATGCTGTTCCTTGTTCACTTCCACTTTTGTTAATTGTAATCTTTTTAAATGTGATTTTCACATAAATTAAATGCCTCTCATTGTGGTTTTGGAAAGGTGAAGAATGTACAAAATGTGTATAGAAAAGACAGTTCTCCTTTTTTAAGCACTCTGTATTCTCATGAAAAGTCAACTAACTAAAATAAATATAGAGATAGGTTTACATAGTCTTTTCTCACATATGCTCCCTTCAGTAAAACAACTTTTTAGTGATTTTCAAACTTGTTTTGGCCATTACAAAATTCGAAATGATTATGTTGTGTTTTCTGATCTACTACCTTTATAGTTTAGTTAACAAGGACATAATATGCATAATGTCCGGTTCAACTTTTTATTCTGGGGCTCTACTGACATATAGGTTTACTCATTTAGCATTCAAAAAGTCAACTTTTAAAATCCAGCCATACATGTTTAAGCTGGACTTAAGCCCAATTCATAATTATATGGATAATTATTATATGGATAACTTGTTAATCTACTTGGGGAATTTCTTGATTCTTTGTTTTTTTAATTTAATTTTTTTATTTACCACACTTGCTATTTCAGGGCATTCTTGCAAAAGAGAGGCAGCCTCTCAGTAAACATGGCATTCTATTTTATTTAGGTTTTACCTGTAACTGCCCTAATAACTACTAATTCACCACACATGCTAATCTTGAAAGAAGCTTTCTTCTGAATATATTGAATGTTGTTGTAAATCTTAAAATGTTGCCATATTCATAGAATATCAATAAGTGCAAACTTTAAAAATTAGATAAATTACTTGTCAGACACAAGCTCATTTTAGTAACAAGATAAGAACAAACAAAACAGATGCAACGGAAAGGACACATTTACACTCCAATTAGTGCTTTAAAGGCCCATGCTATCAAATGCACAAAACACAGCATGTAGCCTTCTCCATAATCAGTCATTGAACCATGGCTTCCAATGAGACTCCTTCATCACTGTCAGGTTCACTGAGTGCCTGAGTCACATTCAAATAAGCTTCAAGTCCACAGTTATTGATAAAGGGTCTGTGTGTGATGGGAATCATGCAGGCTAATTCCTCAAGACTGGCCTGAAGTAGTCCAGTTGTTGTCCATCACCTCCCTGTTATTTGCATTGGTGCAAATCAGCCCAGAGTGTTTATCAATGCAGAGTCAAAGTGAGCTTTCCTCCAGCATTAGGTCCTGCTCTCCATCACAGTTACTGGCTGTTCACACACAGGTTCAATGGTTTAGCAGCCGTACTACCCCCTCTTGACAGACTCAAAAACTGAGCAGCTTGACTAGTATTTTCTGACATGTGACATGTAGGCACAGTATCTTTATATGTGGATAAACAAAAGCACAGCCTTAGAATTTTAAACAAAAGTATGTCTCTAGAATTGCAATATAAGGAGATGTTGAACTAAAATTAAGTTTGTACTTTTGTCAGATAAATAAAGGTTCAAAATCCCAACTTTTCTGGGGTTTGTAGTTATTTATGTTGTAAGGAACTAAACCATTTTTACAACAGTTAAAGAAATCACCGTTGAGCACTTTTTCATGTAGCTGCTCAATAAACAAACAGTGCTACTTGTATATGTTTTCAGTCCAGAAATCTTTTACCTGTGAAGTGTATATAGGCCTATCTGCATTGAGGTGGGAGCAATGTTGCCTCACAACAAGAAGGATCTGGGTTCGAATGCCCGGTTCAGTCAGGTGAGTGTGAATGATTGTCTGTCCCTATATGTCTGCCCTGTGTACCCTGCCTCTGGCCCAATGACAGCTAGAATAGCTAGAATAGCTGTCATTGCAGCACTCCTGTGACCCTTAAGAGGACAAGCGGTTAAGAAAATGGATGGATGCACTAATGCGGTAGAGCAGTGTATAGGTCATGGCACACCAAGCTGTCAGTCTGCCATCGGCCAATATAATTTTTTCTTACAAATGTTGAAAATATGTGCTATTTGGTAGTAGTCTTTGTGGTGTGTTGAAGTGCCACTTGAACACACTAGGTGAAAGAGACGTGAAGCAACAGCCTGTGGTTCTGCTGGATCTAGCTGTGTGTTATGTTTTACATTCTTGCAGGCAATTGCATACCTTGCACCGGCTGGACAGTTGTTTTCTGATGTATGCCACCCAGCACACAAGGAACCTCAAGTAATCAGTCCGGAGAACACAGAAGATGTGATGCTTAGCTTTTCCTACATTTGGTTTAAAATTCTAGCTATTGGACTCCAGATATGTTATAATGGCCCATAGCGACACTAACAGAAAAGTTGACAAAAGTTTTATTTGTAGTGCTTCATAAAATCACGAGCTAATATCAGTTGGTTGAACTGGAGTTTATCTCACCCAAGAAACAAACGTTCAAACTGACTTTTGTTGTAGCACATACCAGCACTTCATAGGGCAAGAGTCCTCAATTCCTCAAAGATTACAATGGTTAGAAATTTGAGCAAAAATAATAAAGACAAGAAAAACTACTACAATAAATACTTTAATAAAAACAAAACAAATACATGAAAACAGTGTTAGTAGTCAACCATAAGAAAATAAATACAGTTTACATACATTTGTCTAAGGCCTTCAACCCCCTTTTTTCTTTCTCTCTCTCATCACTCTGCTTACCATCTTGTCCTGTTTTCCAAAGTAGCCAGTTCTGGTTGATGATTTACAGTAAAATTGCTTATAAATTGGAGTGGAAAATGTTTTGCAGACCTGGCAGCTTTCAAGTCCTGTGCCCATTTGTCACTCGACATTTCCTTTTGTGTAGCAGCACAAGAATTAATTAGGCTGCGTGGCAGCAAAAGTTTATGGCTATAATTTATGGGGAGATGAGATTTCTTGGACTCAATCTCGGACCTTTATCAATGTATTTTTTTTTTAATAATGTCGTGCTTGTGTGTGTACACAGGAAGTGTTCGGGTTATGGTTTGTGGCAGGGCACATGTGTTTACTGCAGAGTAGAAACAGGCTAACAGGCAAGCATGAACAATAGACTCCATAGTAATACATTCAAAAGCACATTATGCACAAATCTATATATACATACGCACTCATATCTTTTTACCACAATACACACTGATGTTAGATGGCAGACAGACTGCAGTTTTGTTTGTGTTTATGTACTGTATGTAATTATTACTGTGACATTCTTCATCTCTAGAGGACAAATCCTTTTATCCTTTAAATTTTTTATTTAGTGGTATCATCAAGTCATATTTTAAGCGCGTCAATTTTTTTTCTTTAGAGCCAAATACATGTAGATGTAACAATGTCTCCTCATACCCAGAAATTGCATATTGTACCTTCTATTTGCAGTGACCACAAGACACTTAACTATATCTTTTATGACACTACCAAAATCTAACAGTCATTAAGAAGCTAATGCAAAGGCAGAAAATGGTAATAATAAGGCCTGATTTCTTATCCTAGGTGGTTTGAAAAGTCATACTGACAGTGATCCCGTTGTCAGCTTTCTTAAATCAAAATTTATGGCTGTACACATCAGCCACATCAGTCAAGGTAATGTTAGCACACATGTATTAAATATACTCAGAGGAAAAAGTCTTATGTTGTAGGTTGTCTGTAACAGTATCAAAAAATGATGAGTCACCTACATTTTACTGTTTGCCAATTTCTAGCAGCTGCACATTGCTGTTATCTCTTACATTGAATAATGCTATCTGTGGCTTGGAAAGTAGTAAATCCAGCTCCAGAAGGTGTATTTTCTCAGCTGTTTCTGTTTTGATCAGTGTTGGCTGCAGTACTTCTAACCAGCTATGCATAAAGCTAACACTGTCAGAATAATGTAACATCCTCAAGAGCGGGTTTTAACACAAAAATATAACTTAACGTGCTATTGTTAATTGGAATAATTGTCAATTGTCATTGTCCTGTTACTTTCGCAGGTTATTGCTTTATGCTTGGCGGGACTACTCCAGCCTCTGATCCTGGGGTAACCTGACTCTAATCTGCTGTCTCGCTGATTATCTTATGATTATGGTACAGCCTACTCACCTCAATTTGGATGACCTGTATTGGATATCAGCTCTGTTTATCCCTGGGTTTTTGTTATTTAAGTTGCACTTATCTTTAACTAACCCTACCTACCTACATCTATTCACTGAGATTGCGATTTCAGTTTCTCCAGACCACATGGTGGATGCTGACTTTTCTGGTTGACTCTATCTGGTCTACCAGTCACTCTCCTGCTCCCAACCCCAGCCATCATGCCATCGGTCTTTATCCATCTACACACACTCTCTCACTAATGGGATTCCACCAGTAGACCTCCCACACCCTTTCCGGAATTTTGATCATCATTTACTGCCTTGTCTACTCATTTTATCTAAAATATGATAAATATAACATCATTACTTACCTGCCCAGTGGAAATCCTAGACTACTTACCAGTTTTTTTTGTGTGGATGCTGAACCATCCACCCACCAATAGAGGGCGTATTTTTTTCTCTGGTTTGAATGGGCACACGTGTGACCAGGAGACCAGATTATTTATAAAGAAGAATCTGTGTGTATCAGAAAGCAGTGCCAACCTAGATCTTTAAACAAATGAGACATGTTTTACCCAATTAGCCTTCTTCATGGTTTAAACTGGGGAAATACCTTAAAGGCACAAGACAAAGCAAGCCAATATCTGCAACCAGATCATCAGTGAGTGAGCCAAGCTAGTTTCTGTAGTGACTTATTTTATTAGCCACTTTTTGGTCCTGATGAAGATTAAATGAGGAGATGCTGGATTTCCTTCCTTTCTTTCTTCTTTTCTGTGGTTTATTGCTCTAAAGGGAGTTTTTTCTTTCCACTGTTGCCTAAAGTTTGCTTAAATGGGATGTTGGGTTTTCTATATAATTTTTATACAATTATACTCTGTAAGATCTTAAACCTTAAACTGTAAAGTGCCTTGAGATGATTTCTATTGTGATTTGGTGCTATACAAATAAAATTGAATTGAATTGAATGCAGCAGGTGATCTCAGTTGCCTCAAGTTGTTTGACGTTGGCTTGTCGTGTCATGGCCTTAAGGCTTGAAAACATCTCAAATGACCTTTTAGCCAAAAGAGAAATGTTCCCCTAGTTCTTTCCACTGTATTTGCAATAATTTCCATGTAGGTTCTCCCTTAATCTACAGTCACCTAAATATTTACCTAAACATAAACAACACACTTGCATAGGCGGAGATGTGTCATCACATTCATCACGAGTTTTTCTGTTGTGCAATGTGAAAGACACAGTATTGGTCAGTCAGATACAAATGCACCTTACCAAACCAATTTATGCTGTTTAACTTTGAGATACTTATAATCAAAGACTAAAACATTTCAAAGTAATACCAGCTTCAGACTATTATAAAGCACTGTGATGTGTTTTGGTGTCTACTGAACATGAAACACACATCAGTTTCGTAACAGGACTTGCTGGATCTTCTCACCAGGTTAAGTGTGTGTATATGGGAGGAAGAAAGCTGTGTTGGGTAACAACAAAACACACAGGTCTGCTTGGTAATGTAGTAGGAGATATCTGAGATCAGCTGTAGATAATTTGGGCTCCACACAACTTAATGTCACATTAGTATAGCCAGCTGTGCAGCTACCGTGCAAACTCCCTGTTTGCTGAAGGTAGGGTCATGTTTTTGGTTTCCATGTTTGTCAAACAAACCAAAGGAAAAACCAGAAAATACTTATTTTCTGCCACTCTGTATGTAACAAACTGCCCAACACCACAATATAAGAAAACATGATAAACATTGGGGTTATGTGCATATGATCTGACCACCAACCCAATCTCTGTCATTCTACATTTTACACTTCAACATAAGTAAATGTAAAGACACTCACACACACACATAATATAGCCAGCTGTAACTTAAAAAAAAAAGACTCTCACTCAAATTTTGTAATCAATGCCCAGAGAAAATGGGATTCCTTTGGCCGCTGGCAATTAATACATTTGTGTCCTTTTTTACCACTAGTGAGCCGAGCTTGAAATTACCAATGACTGGCTTCTGCTCATTTGCATATTTATTGCAGTAGAGGACGAAGTGGTGGTGGTGGCGATGATGGTGGGGGGTGAAAACTGGGGCGAATGATTGATGTGGAGTTCGCTTCCTGCATTACAAACAGCCCATTATTGGGCAGACAGAGGTAGAGAGAGTGAAAGAGACACAGTGAGGAGGAGAGAGACACTGAGATGGACTGAAAAAGAGAGGGAAAGAGAGGGAGGATGAAGAGCGGTCTACCATACAGTTGATTAAATTTGAAGACAGTGGGTTTAGTCTACGCTGGAGGATTTTGTCCTCCATCCCTACTTCCCCGTGCCAGTTTCTCCCTCAGTCCATCCCCCTCCCCCCTCCCCCCTTCCCTCCTCCTCTCACTCCATGGTTCGCGGGGAAGATGGTCGGGGTGGGAGCATTAAAGTCTTGTTTTAATAGATGTTGACAAGGAGTAGACCAACAAAAGCCCAAGCCTGAGGATTTGCTTGAAAAGATTCAATCAGACATGTTTTTACTGCAAGTAATTGGCGGACTCAGAGGGGGAATAATGGGAGGGATGTGGGGATGAAGGCATTGGTGACGGAGGTGTGAATGAGTGTGATTGTTTCAAGTGAAGCCTCCACCACACCATCAACCCCCCTTTCCTTTCTTCCTCTCACACCCCCATGCTTCTCTCTGTCATTTTGAGCGATAGTTTCAAAATGTCCTTTGAATGATGCTAAAGAGAAAACTCCCCCGCCCTCCTACTTCCCTCCTCCTCCCGGTGAATTATGAGTATTATTTCAGGGAGGTGGGATGTGGTGAGCCAGAGAACAGGACTACACCACCTTGATTGGATCTGACCTGCCTCTACTTGTCTCAGCTACACACACACTGACATAACTGCTGGTATGTGTGGTGTGTGATTAGATGAGTATCGTGTCCTTATCATGATACAACTCAAGAGGTAAAAGTAGTATTGTTAACCTAACTCTGGACTTCATACCTCTATTCACCTCTCTCTCGCTCTCTCCCTCACACATACACACACACCATTTAGGTACTGTTGTTGTTGATTCCTGCTTTTCCTTTTGACAATCACTGAATCTGATTTATTCATCTGTGATATCATTTGTTAAAGAAAAGACACAGGAAATTGAAAGCAGGTTGCCTTATAATGAAATTTAAGTAATGCTGTCACCAGCAAAGTGTTTAAAAGTTTCTATACCCTAGCTAACATTGGGTTACCATTAGGTCTTAATGAACCCCAGATACCCTATAGCAGAGGTACCCACACTTTTTCAGCATGCAAGCTATTTATAAAATGACCAAGTCAAAATGATCTACCTACTATAGAAATAAATATATTTATTTATAAATATATTGAGTATTCTTTATTTGTACAATATATGTTGATGTATCTTCTCTATATGCTCTATATTTCCTTTTTTGGAATAGCAATGGTAGACTGGCAGATGAGGCAAACACATTTTGAATTTGACATTGTGAAAAAAGAGTCCTCCTCCCAGGCTAACTGTGCAACTCGGTAGCTTGATAGAGTTTTTGACGTGTTTGTATGCGCATGCGTGGTGACCCATGTGTCAGAAAAGGTCAGATGTCAGACTGGCTGCCTTGAATGTCAATTAAGTGACAATTTTCATAGTGAGGATAGATGATAGGCTGACGTCTATTTTTTTAATGCCATGCGATCTACCCACACTACCTTTGCAATCAACTGGTAGAGAATAGTGCAGCAGGGACTTCGGCAGGACTAATTATGACAGCCTAACTAAAAGGTTGGGCCAGAAGGAAACACAGACATGAGGGCTCCCTGGGATGTAGAGCAACCGAACACTTCACCGTCAACAAAGTGATCAGTGAGAGTTGGGAAGACAGCATCTAAACATACCAGTTCACTATAATGCTCTACGTCCATGAGTCCTTCCCAAATTTACAAAAATGCTTGACTAAATAAATAGGTTTTCAGCATAGACTTAAACACTGAGACTGTGTCTGAGTCCCGAACGCTATTTAGAAGGCTATTCCATAACTTTGGGGCTTTGTAAGAAAAGGCTCTGCCCCCAGCTGTAGTTTTTATGATACGAGGTACTGACAGGCAGCCAGCATCCTTTGATCGAAGTAGGCGTGGTGGATCATAAGACACTAGCAGTTCACTTAGATACTGTGGCGCGAGACCATTTAATGCTCTAAATGTCAAAAATGTAGATAAAATAGGGGTGATGTGCTCATATCTTCTGGTTCTAGTGAGGACTCTCGCTGCTGCATCTGAACTAACTGAAGCTTGTTTATGCACCTGGTTGAACAGCCAGACAGTAAGGCATTACAGTAGTCCAACCTAGAGGTGATGAAAGCATGGACTAATTTTTCTGTATCATTTAGTGACAAAATATTTCTTATCTTGGCAATATTTCTGAGGTGAAAGAAAGCTGTCCTGGTGATATTATCTACGTGAGCTTCAAATGAAAGACTGGAATCTAGAATCACAACAAGGTCTTTTACTGTTGCACTAGATGTAAGAGAAAGGCCATCCAGAGTTACGGCGTGATCTAAAATCTTGCTTCTAGCTGCAGATGATCCTATAACTAGTACTTCTGTCTTATCAGGATTTAGCAGAAGGAAGTTAATTAGCATCCAGTCTCGTATATCCTTTACACATTGCTCAACTATATTAAGCCGTTTGATCTCATCTGGTTTTGATGAAACATATAACTGTGTGTCGTCAGCATAGCAATGAAAGTTAATACCATGTTTACGGATAATGTTGCCCAGAGGAAACATGTAGATGGAAAAAAGCAGTGGGCCTAAAACCGATCCCTGTGGAACACCAAACTCCACTGGAGAGCATGTGGAGTAATCGCCATTTAGATCTACATACTGATAACGATCAGTCAAATAGGACCTAAGTCAGGAGAGGGCCGTTCCCTTAATTCCAACAACATTTTCTTCTGTGAAGGAGAATACTATGGTCAATAGTGTCAAAAGCTGCACTAAGGTCGAGTAGCACAAGCATAGTGACACTACCATGATCAGAGGCCAATAGGAGGTAATTTACTACTTTAACAAGTGCCGTCTCTGTGCTGTTATGAGGCCTAAATCCTGTCTGATAAGAGTCTGTGTATGTTATTTCTATGAAGATACGAGGATAGCTTACCCGGCTACTATCTTTTCGAGAATCTTTGAGATAAAGGGGAGGTTTGATATCGGCCTGTAATTGGACAGCTGACAGGGGTCGAGATCAGGTTTCTTGATTAGCTGTTTAATAACTGCTAATTCAAAACACTTTGGCACATACCCACAGTGTATGTTGCCAAGTGTTTTGTTTACTTGGCAACCCTTACAATTTTACATTTAGCAGACGCTTTTATCAAAAGGAACTTACATGTCAGTACAAGAGTAGGTGTGTGGAGGTCTTGCCTAAGAACCCCTACTAGAGGTAGGCTACAGCTGGGACTTGAACCCTTTCTCCCACATGGGAGGTAGTGATGTTACCACTACACTAACCAGCCGCTTTTTCTTCTTTTACCCGAAGAAAAGTATTCATATACTGTATAATAACTAACTGAGAGTTTCATATATCATAACCAATTTTTTAGGTATCATGGTTGGCAAGTGTTAACTAGATTGATTAGTTTGTATTAAATGCCATTTTACTCTACTGTAATTGAGCAAAATTATGTTAAAATATTGAAAAAGTAATAAATTACTCACTACAGAAATAATAGAAAGGTGCTTGAAGAACTATTTTAACTGGTAAACATTACACACATTAGCTGGTGTCATGATCCTGCTTCACACTGACTCTCCCTTTCTGTTCCTGCCCGGTATTCTCTATTACTTTTTTTTCTTTATTTTTTTCTGTCACTCTGTTTTCCCCAGTCATATATGGTGCATTTCTGGTTTTGTCTCTCCCCTCTGCTCACTCTGATCATTTGTTTCACCTGTCCACCCTCTCCACTCTACTTCTTTCTGATTACTAGACCTGGTCCATTCGTGTTCTCCCTTTCTAATTAAGCACTCTCTTGGCTTCATTCCCCTGCCAGATCATCGTTTTGTTTGCTTTCATCTCAACATTACTATCGTGTAACTAAGCCTAGTTTCTTGCTGTGTGTTTTTCCTGTCCTCTTCCTGCTAATGGCAAAAGGACCCAGCCAGCACAATGTCCCGAAACAAACCCACCACCACAGCTAGCGCCCCAACTTTCCCTGTTTTTGACTTAAATACCCCTTACCTCCCAGAGCTTGCCATTGCGTTGGCCTGCTCCCATTGGACAAACACTCCAGTAAAAAAGTCACCTAAAAATAAAAAAAAAAAAACATCTGCTAGCCCTAGCCCTGCCTAGAACTCCCTTACCTGGGTACACAGCTTGCCCTGTGGGGGCCCAACCTTGAGGGCCCCAGCAATCCTCACCGATTCCACCGGAGATGGACTGCAGCTGCTGCCGCTCATGTTCCTGTTACTGTTGCCGCAACTGCGGCTCCTGCTCCAGTTCTTGTTGCTGCAGCTTCAGCCTCAGTCACAGCAGCCGCTCCTGCTCCAGTTCCTGTTGCTGCAGCTCCAGCCTCAGTCTCAGTAGCAGCATTTGTTTAATGTGATTTCTAAACTTTGTATTTGCACAATCCAATGAGTGGTCTTTGGATTAAACAAGCTACTAGACCAGAGCGTCAGTTGCACTAGCATTAAATGCTACAGAAAACATGTCATCTCAAAGTACTTTACAGTGTAACATTTGAGACTGTATATTGAATTTTATAGAATATCCAAGAATCCCACTTAGGCAACAGTGGAGAGAAAAAACACTACCTAATGGAAAAAAACTACAGCAGGGTGGGTGGCCATCTGCCTTGACCGTTTATGGTCAGTGGAAAGAGGAGAGAGAACAATACAGTAGGCAACAAAAGAACACTAACAAGAAGCAGTAAAAACACTAGGCAGGTTGGTTGGCCCAGTGGATACTGGAAACATACAGCTCCGAGGGTGGGATGCAGAAAGGTTCAGAGAGAGGGACGAGGGGACAAAGCACAACTACATGAGAAAAAAGATACAAAGGCTCAAGCCCCCAGCAGACTAAGTTTATAGCAACATAATAAAGAGATGGTTCAGAGTCACCTGAGCAAGCCCGAACTATAAGGTTTATCCAAAAGGAAAGTTTTAAGCCTAGTCTTAAAAATACAGAGGGTGTCTGCCTCCTAAACCTAAACTGGAAGCTGGTTTCAAAGGAGAGGAGCTTGATAACTAAAGGCTTGGCCTCCCATGCTACATTTGCAAACACTCTGAGAGTGAAGTGTTCTGCTAGAAAAATATATAACTATAAGGTCTTTACGATTTAAGAAAATTAAGTAAGTAAAATCAATAAATGCTTACATTTAATGACATCTTGCATATGCCTGTGCAGACAGCAGTGCATAATGTTTGGTATTTTCACATTTTTGTACCATTGCAATATTAGCACACAGGTCACATGTCCTCGCCGAGAGAACTGCTGAAGAGACATAAAGACTCCAAGACTTCTCCCATGGGTCTGTGTACTGCGAAGAAAGCTCTGACATCAGGAATGCCTTTATACTGAATTTTAGTTTTCAGATTTGTAAATATTAGGATATCAGGATATGTTATCCTGTTGTTGATGACAGTGTCTTGTCAAAGGGCACTTTAACATTGGTTAGTTGGTCAGTTAGTGAAGTGAAATACTATAGGTTCACAGCTACTTAAAAGTTAGTAAATATCTGGTACAGATATTTAGGATATCTAAAATTTAGGATAGATAGATAGATAGCTAGATAGATAGATAGATAGATAGATAGATAGATAGCTAGATAGATACTTTAAAAATCCCAAAAGGGAAATTCTATTGTTGCACTAGCCATTACACAGAGAAACATACGCATGCAGAAAATGATAGGCATAATACAGGGAAAAAAAAAAAAAAACTAAACAGAAACAAATTTGCTGTCTAGTTGTATGTTGAGATAAATTATAACAACTGTGAGGACCCTTTGACATTTAATTTTGTACTACGATTAGTTTAACATTTCTCTTTGTCCAGTTGTTTGGATTATAATAGAATGCAAGGCTTAAATAAGATGTATTGTAAACATTAGTCTTGCTTATTTGAGATTGAGGTGCAACAGTGTGACATGTTGATTAGGTGTTAAAGGAGTCATATTATGCAAAATCCAGTTTTTGGACATTTTTATGTAGACACACACCAAGATGTTAGAAATGCATTTCCTCCTTTTTTTACTTTTACACTTTTATCCAAAACCTACAAAGGCAGGGTAAGCATGCGGAGTTCACATAGTATATGTATACTTGGGGGTGACATCACACACAGTCCTGCCTCAGGCTTGGTTCAAATACTGTCCACACCAACCTCAGCCAAAAATTCCATATGTATATGAACTATATGTGTGGCTGCTAGATTTGCTTCAAGACTGAAGCTCAAAGATGGACTTAATGTTCTACCTAACCCTGGGTCTCATTCAAAGTTTGAAGCCATAAGTGTTTATTTTAAACAAGTGTAATAAATGTTGCACTATTGGAATATGGTTGTTGCATTTAATCACATTAGCTGCACAGTAATGGTATATGGCTAATCTGGCTAATGTTACTGTAGCTTCTCTCACAATCTGAAGCAGCAGATATCTTCATACTAATTACACAGCAGGACAGTCAAAATATTCTAGAGACATTGTGTGAATCTTTTAAAGTTATATTTGTAGGATTAGTGGGTTGGATGGTCTTAAACTAAAATGTTTATCTGACATCATTATAACAGCACAGGTCAGCTGTTTCTATTGATGCCACAGAATGTCCATGATTCACACAGTACACTGCCATAGACACAGACAGACACGGATGCTACTCCAAAAAGGATAGAGTCATCCCAGTTTTCTCTCAAGCTTTTGTTTTAATTTAAGCACCAAGGTAGTGGGGGAAACACTGGGAAATGTGGTGGTGGGACAGAGTTTGTAAATGATAATGACACTAAAATGATTTCTCGGATCCACAGATTACATCAGTTTAACTGCAGTACTGTTACTACTGACTGAAGCTCTGCTAATATAGACAAAATACTGCAGGGCTGTCACAGTGTGTCTCTGTGTCTGTCCTGATTTCATACTTCAGCCTCCTCCTCCTTCCTCTAATGTGTCTTTCCAACAGCGTTACCAGCTCCTCAATCATCTACCAGTTGCTACTGGCTGTCCAAAAGAAGAGTGACACCATCACCTAATTTGCATGTAATTGTAATTGACACTGTAGTGAAGAAGAATAATATTGTGGGAGAGATAAAAAAAAGTGAATAAAACCCCCCAAAAATGTTTAGAACTACAAATGATCATTCTTTTGTTGATTCCTGGTTTGTTTTTTTCATTGTTGCCGTTGAAATAGCACGTCAATTCTCAAAATAAATTAAATGACTAATGTAATGCTTTGTCTAGACTCACATAACATAGATCAATTTTGTTCTGCATTGTTAAATGTTAGAATATCAAATTTAATCAGAATGTTATGTGGGTCTGTAATGCTATATAATGCTATAGCTCCACATCCAACCAGCCTTTGATACTTTCTGTATTTTGAGCATACAGTTCAGACTGAGACATCAGGAATATGTGGACACATAGTGTTGTGTGTGTGTTCTGGATGTTTTTCTCACAGTATCAAGAATATGAAACACAAAACGTAGGAAACAGAATTAGCCCTCTAGTGTTATAGCCACAAAATGCAGTTAGTTAGATAAACTTGTTCACTGACCATTGAGAATGTCCTGTTGGGTCCTGTTGAAAACTGTCTCCATGGAACCAGTGAGCTTAGAGGCATGATTTCAGCCAGAGCAGCCGTTCTCATTCCTCAGTCACACAGAAATCTGTGTATTTCAGTGGCTTCCCTGTTACCAGGGCGTCAATAAGGATGCTATAACCCAAATTACTTTAAGTCATATGCACTTCCATGAAGAGGCATGGGAATCGCACCTCATTTGTGCATTTACAATCAGGGACAATCTGATTATTATGATTCATACACATTCACTGTTCATCTACTGTTCTTTGGTTGTGTAAAGCTGCTTTGAGACAATGTCAATTGTAAAAAGCGCTATTCAAATAAAATTGAATTGAATTGAATTGCATTTGTGTTGTAAGCTGCAAAACCACAAAACAGGTTGTTTTTTCTGAAGGCTTTAGACATGCCAGTGGTGGTGATCTAGACAGTTCGTCGTCAGAAAAATTTGCATTCTTGGGAGTCACTCTTAGGACATCCAGGACCAATAATTTTTAGTCTGAAAATCTGTATAACTTGACTCCTTTAAAGATTTTCTAAATGATATTGCTTGTATTTATAGTTACAGGTATGTGTCAAACTTTAATTCAGTATACTAAAATACTACAAGTGACCTTTAGTGTCACCCACTAATAAGACTCTCTACCAGGTTTTACATTATGTTTATATATGCACCTGTAGTACCTTTGACTCAGAGAGTTTATTATGCAAATCCAGCTGTGACAGAATTTCTGCAATGGCATTAGGACTGTCATCTTAAGCTTGGGGGAGGTAAGGATCCTAGGCAGCATCTGTGGCTGCTTGTACCTCCTCCCAGTATGCATCTTTGCCTCCAAACTTCAGATTCTCCTCAGAAGTGTTGCAGCAAAGTCGGCTTTGGTTCAGGAGGAGGAAGAATAAGAAGTGGGGCAGAGAGAGTGCATATACAGCAAATTGGCAGCTCCATCAAATTATACAGGCATTAAGGAGGTTTCACAGGGCGTAATCCACATGGCAAAGCCAACCCGCCCCTCCCTCCCTACAACATTTAACTTTTGTCAACGTAAACGCCACATTTTATGCTCTGCCATTAATCTGTCGGATTACAGGAGGCAAGCAGTTTTAGCAGGGTTTGGGTGGGGGCATAGGAAATGGGGTGAGGACTTGATTTCTAATAAATTCACTCAGTCTTGGCTGAATGTTGAGTGGTTGGTGGCAGAGGTAGTATGACTGTCTTGTTAGTGGGTGATCTGTGTTATGATCCTTCCCATGAACAATCAGCTGGCGTGACTGTCACACTGCATGTGTCTCTGTCTCACTCTGTTTCCATGTTATAGAATCTTTTCTCTTAAGGCAGCAGTGGAGTGATGTTCCTTAAGTTGCTCTCAGAGGGTAACCCACCTGGGGACAGTCTGCCACACTGAGTGAGAATATGCCCTCTCCCTTTTGGCATGGAGGAGCTCACAGTGGGGGTTAAGAAGGATCCAGGCATGGTTTCTCATAGATGGAGTGCTCTTTGAACAAGTTTAAATATGCAGGGTTTGAAGATGCTGTTGCATGGGGAGTGTGGAATGCCATCCTGGTGTTTAACTAAACGAGTCAACCACTTAATGTAGCCTGTGTAAACAGGACATTGTTAACTACATCATATTATATGGTCATTCGGGTGGGAGTGGTGGTGGTGGGGGGTTGCAGAGCATAATGCACAAGACAAATTCTAAAGTTTGTCCAGAAGATAAATCTGGCGTCTTTCTCCCCATGGTGCTGACAGACCACTCTTAGTAGCTTACATCCACATTCACTCTCTTGGAAATAAATTAAATGTCTGTGATCACACTGTTGGTCAATACAACCCACACCCTCAAACATTATCTTGTCTTTTTGTTGTCTGTTTATGTTTCAGGCTCAGCCCTCATACTCAACTTTTTCTTGTGCCATTCTGCCAGCTTATACTGGACATTCTTGCAGATGTTTTATTTTCTTTTGGTTCTAATGCAGACTTTTTATATGCTTGCATATGTCTTAAGGACAGACATAAAGTCTTATTTTAAGTACAAAAAGCATTTACCTGTCTAATATGTAGTTAAACACAAAAAAGTACATTGATTTCACAGTACAGCACAGGAAAAAAACTAACTACATCTAATAAAATGACTGGAAATGGAAAAGGCATAAACCACCCAGAAGACAAATGTCATACCACACATATTTTTTACATTGTAACAGCAGCAAATCTAGTTGATTTTCACAATTACATAATAAGGTCTGTCTGGGGCCGCACTTATGTTGTACACTCAACAATCAGACTGTGTCTGAAATCTTTCATGCAAAGAACAGATAGTGCCCACCACAGTGTTGGACAACAAAAATGAAACTGAGAATGGGGCCTGCTCGAAAATGTACTGGGTGTGGCCCCTGTCAGATGTACAGTTGGTACACTGACATTGCAATCTGTTCATGACATCATCATCATTTTTGGGCTGCACATGGTCGTCCTTAGAGGGTCTATCCCCACCCTCACAGACTTGTGAGGTGACAAGATTTCCCTCATGGAAGCATTAAAATCTCTTCTAACTGATGTGCAGTGCCAAATAAGTGTAAGATAAGTAAACAATTACCAAGTAAACAGTTACCAGAAACATTTATTCTTCCTGCACAAATGGGGTTACACCAGTTACTGATGGCATGTGTTCTTGCTTTTACCACACACAAATAGATTGAATAATTTTCCACAGAAAATACACTCTAGCTACTCTATATACTGTATGGTCAATGGGACATGGTGGAGATGATGTGTCATGTCTCAGCTATTAAACATATTAACAAGTTATGCCTTGGTTCTTTAACCAACAAAACACTGGCTTTTAAGACACAATAACATGAGATGCTTTAAAAGTTAGTGAAAGCTTGTTATATGCACAAACACAAATAAAAAAAAATGATCTGTCAGTGTTCAGAGTCATGGCAAGCAACCTTCCCAAGCCTCACAATGGTGGAGAGCCTTGCTGCTCCCCAGAGACGTGGGGACTCTCTGCTAAATTTTGGCCCTTCATCACCCTTCCTAACAGATCTTAATATAGAGAGAAAAAGTATGGTGTCGAGACTGCTGGTTGGAACTGCATCTTGACTACTTAAATCAGCTTTGATCTGTGTTTCCCTGTGAAAGGATCGTGTGCTCCGTCCTGTGGTTACACTTTTGGACCAGCCAGAGCTCTTTGCATCATTTCTCCATGTGTGAAGGAGTCTCATTTTTCCTTTATCTCCCTCCTTTCTCTGCTTTGCTATGTCTCATATATGTATGTACATCAATACACATGACAACACACACACACATTTTTCTGTCAGACATATTCTTTTCCTTTCTTTCTCAAACCTTCCCTTACTCTTTTTTTCTCCCTCTCCATTTTCCCTTTGACTTCCATAGAAACAAATTCCTTTTCTTCAAGGACAAGCATCTCACGGCACATCATCTGAATAAGACTTTGAGTCGCCGTGGCCTCCCAGGGCTTAAGTCCACAGAGCCTTTCTCTCCCCGATCCCCTTTTTAATGTTCTAACACCAGCCTAGCGCCGTCAGTAAATATTAACATCCATAGGAATAAGATATGCTCTGGTTAGTAGACTGTTCACCACATGTGTCTCCTGGTGGCTGTCTCTCTACTGATTCTAAGGAAGGATTGCGCTAGTTACCCAGACTTTAAAAGCCAAAAAAGCTTTAGGAGTGTGCAGTTCTAGTAGATGCTATTCTAGCAAATGTATTGGTCAATCCTAGCACTTCAATCAAATTGTTATTTCAGCAAGGGTTCAAAAATAAGAATTTCTGCCTGTGAAAAGGACCAAAGTAGGTCTAAATCAGAACATGCCACTAATATATTTTCTTCAGTTAAGAATAGAAGAACAAAAAAATAACAAATTCTTTAGCAATGTTAAATATATGTGCTATGGCTTTCAGTGTGTGATGGATTGGTACCATTTTCCAAAGGTCACTGGAACTTTTTAATAAATGCTGCATCTGTTGCATCCTTTTAAGATAACTGAATGTTAGGAGTTCTGCTTTTGATTTAAATAATTTTAATTTAGGACACAGTCAGAACACCGATTTATTAATCCGTCCATCCATCCATCCATCCATCCATCCATTATCTTAACAGCTTTTCATGTAACAAGCTGTGGGGAGGCTGGAGCTAATCCCTGCTGTCATTAGGCAAGAGGCAGGGTACACCCTGGACAAGTCACCGTCTATCTTAGGGATGACATATGGGTCCACACAAGAAAACAGTAACAATTTTAATGGGATTTCTAAGTTTTAATGGAATAGGCCTACATATTCTGCCTTAACCTTTGGCAACCTAGTAACCTATGCCATAATAAAGAAAGGATAAAGAAAAAGATGAGCAATGCTTTAGAATCACTTCTGGAGAGGTCCATTCAAAGAGCTGTAATTCCCATCACCAAATCCACCAAGAACATTGAACTTCCACTGGTTCTTCAGACACCTTCAGCTGGCATTTGCCAATGAGAGATGATAACATTTTAAACAATGTACTGCTGCCAGTAAAAATATATTTTATGTTTATTCAGTGCTTTAGCAGTGACTTACATTTTACACTGTGGTATGACTGATCTGAATTAATTACAGCTAATCAATTCAATTTAATTAAGTTTATTTATATAGCGCCAAATCACAACAAAAGTAATCTCAAGGCAATTTACAGTGTAAGGCTTAGTACCTTACAAAATATAACTGTATAAAAAGTTATAAAAAAAATACAACAGTCCCACTTGAGCAAACACTAGGCCTCCAGCAGAACCAGGTGGAAGAGGAGTGGAGAGGAGGCTTGCATGCAATGGTTATACCTTGTCTCGACTACTGCAACGTCTTACTGACAGTGTTACCAGTGGCACATCTAATTTTTAACAGCCAAAAATATCATGTTACGCCACTCTTGAGATCTCTGCACTGGCTTCCTGTTGCTGCCCACATCAGGTTCAAAACCCTGACCCTTGCCTACAAAGTGGTCAACTCAGCAGCACCTGCCTTCCTGAACTCTCTCATTCAGGTCTATAATCCCTACCTACCACTGTGCCCTTCCAATGAGCTCATCTCAAAAGTTCTACAGCTCAATGATTACTACAATGGTAGAACAATCTACCTACCTCTGTACGCGCAGCAAATCTCCTGAAAATCAAACTCTTCTGCAACTTTCTCTGCACTTAAATCTTAAAAAAAAAAACTTTATTTTAATGAAATGGAAACAGTTGGTCTTGTCTTTCTCCCTGGCTTAGATATTTTGTTTTCCTTGTACCTCACTCGTAAGTCGCTTTGGATAATAGCGTCTGCCAAATGACTAAATGTAATGTAAATGTAAACATGAATCCCTCCTTTTATGTCTCCTATTTATCACCCACACGTTGCAGCAAGAAACTGAATCAGTGACAATACTTTATGCTCATGTTGTACTTGACATGCATCATGCAAAACAAACAAAACCTAGCAATAGCATATCCTCAGTATTGCTATACAGCTGCAATTAAGTTCCACATGTATTTGGTTTAACATTTTGAAGACAGGGCTGAATAAAATTAACATATAGTACAATATGTTAACTGATGATGGAAGGTGATGATTGTTTACCCCTGATTCACTAAGCAAAAAAATTTGTTTATCATCTTGCTGTCAGTGACATCCAGTTTGCTATGACTATGTGGGATCTAATTCTGTGGAGCATCTAAGACCGCAGCCAGTAAGGCTGCAGGCTCCGAGGTCTGATGGGCATTGGGAGCCTATTCAATGCCTGTCAGACCATCTCTGATGGGGTTGTCGGCTTTTGCTCATGCTCATGCTAGACCCGCAGAGCAAAGGGGGTGCCCAGTTAAGGTGAGTGCTGAAGTTTGAGTCTTTCGTGGAGCTGGGGGCCAGGTGTAAATAGACCTCAATACAATGCACAGTAAATATGTAACATCTTTAAGATTTTGCCTTTAGGTAAATTTAATTTATTGACTTTTTGTTATTTCAGCTGAAATATGAGGAAAAAAGGATAACTGACAGTAGTAAAAACATTAAATGAAAAAAAAAAAGGAAAAATTAGGTAACAGAGATACAGTTTTTGTTTGTTTAGCTCACATTGAAATGGAAACTTCAGTTTGTACAATAGTACACAAAGTAAATTGTTTAAATTGCTTATGAAAGATTAGCAGGCATAGATTAACAATTTGATGGTGAAACACTGAAACAACGTCTTTGTGAGCTGCTTGACAGAGACTATGCTCGGTCCATCTGAGGATCCATAGTATCATTTTTCATCATTTTTTTTATCAGTCCATCAGTCAATATTCTGCAAGATGCATTGTAGCAGCCAAAATAGCACATGCTGCTGCAAAAATAGTAACTAAGAAAGGAGACTATGAGATGTTATTAGAGGAGGAAAAGCAACATGAAAGAATTCCACAGTTATAAAGAGACCTGGCAGCTCAAAAACACAAGCTGAAAAAACTGAAAGTTGAACAAGATATAAGAGCTGCACAAGCTAAACTGAACACCAACAATTGCTCAAGAAAGAATGCAGAAGGCTAGTGTTGAATGATTACAACAGTAGGGAGAGGAACCTGTGTCCCCAGCTCCCATCAGTTCATCAGTGGTCCAAAGGAAATATCACCTTCACAAACTGTTGTGTCCTATTTTGCTCAAGCGGTCCAACACAGCATAGCCCTGAATAGGCTTCCAATACCAGGGTCATCTTTATACACCTGTCAAGAGGTTTAGGGTTTCATTTATATCACTCATAGACAGAAATAACATCTCTTCAGCAGACAAACTGCAATATTTGAAAAGGTGTTAATTAATTGTCTTGACATTTTGAATGACTATGAAGAAAACCAGGAACTGCTTCAAAGGCTACCTGACTGGCCAGCATCACATTGGAACAGAATCAAGTGCAGTTGAAACACAGTTTAAAGTCACTCTGCATACTCTGCATACAGACAGCAAGCATCGTCTGCACAGCTGCACAGTTCAAAGGGAAGTCTTTGGATGAAATGTGAAAATGTGTGAAAGAGAAAATATTTGCTAAACTTGCCTGAAATCAGGCCATAGTGCAAAAGACTACAGACAAAGACATTCATGTGACATCTGCAAGGTAAGTCATCCAACCTGTCTCCATGACGACAACTTCACCAAAGCCAAAACATCAGTCTCAAGTCAGAGCAAGGCAGATGAGGAAGCTACCACATTTTCTTTCAGTTTAGACTGAAAAACACCTTCATGATTGTGCCAGTATGGCTTTCCTCAGACAGTAATCCATGTATAGAAAAACTTGTTTATGCCCTAATACACAAAGTGATACGGTCTTTATTGATCAAAACATTAGCCATAGTTTGCGAACTAAGGCACATCCTGTGAGACTGAAGCTAACCACCATGATTGGAAAAGGTGCATTAGTGCACAGTGAAAGAATCTTAGGTCTCAGAGTGCAAAGCTATAACTCCACAGTCCTCATTGATTGTGCCCTTGTGACAGGAAAGTCCAGAGTAGCTCAGTTGTTGTCTCAGTTGCAGTAAGCAGCATTTTCAAGGAGGAATGTAGTTACACAAACATTGAGGACTACTTCTGGACTGACTCCACGATAGTTTTAGGATACATCAGCAACGAGGCATGTTGTTTTAACTCTTCTGCATCAAACAAATACAAAGTACAAGCATCACTATGACCCTCACTAAGACCTCAGCAGTGGCGATATGTCCCTGCTGATAAGAATCCTGCATACATTGCCTCAAGAGGTTCAAGTGTAAGTGAGCGTCTTACATCAGACTGGTTTACAGGACCCCAGCCCTTGTGGGAGAAAGAAATACCTTCAGCTGCAGAGGTTATCACAGACATACCGATTGGTGACCCTGAAGTCAAAAGGGTTCAGTCTCTGAATATACAAAACGTGGAACAAACTAGTCTCCCAGACTGCTTCTTAAAAATTTCCTTATGGTATAAGGCCACCCAAGCTGTCGCTCATCTTCTTCAAGTCAAAAGGTCACAGCACTGTACAGGAGTGAGAGGATGCAAGGCATGTCATTATAAGAGACTTACAGAGACAAGTATATAAAGAGAAGATCAAGTGAATTAAAGGAATAAACTGTATCATTTGGAGGTAGGTGGAAGGATGACAATGATGAAAGATGATGACATCACAAAGATGATAATCGCTCACTATCATGACCAGGTCAGGCACGAAGTTTGAATCAAACCAGATCAAATGGATACTGGATTCTAGGAATCAATAAAGCTGTTTCAGCACATGTACTTCACTGTGTTAAATGCCAGAAACAAAGGAGAAACACAGAACAATGGATGGCAGATTTGCAGTGTAACCCATTCAAATCATGTGGGAAGCATATGGGAAAGAAAGATCGGGACAGTGACAAATGTTGTTTGTTTTCTAAGTTTTAATGGACCCTCTCACTCTCATCAGGCAGGTTAGATGATGCCTCACTATGGATGTTCCTCTATGAGGCAATGGCGATTGTGAATAGTCGTCCACTTATTCAACTAAATGATCCAGGTAGCCCTGAACCACTAACACTGGCTGGCAAGAGTTGTAAAAACTATAACTTCCAAGGATAGACTTGAGCGAAAGTTAAAGATACGCTTTAAAGACTCTCTTTATTATAGTCATATCCCTTACAGTATAAAGAGCTTTATGTATGCATTTTTAAGACACAGTCCTAAAGTATTCAGTAGATCTTAAATGTAAAGGTAATTTTTGCGTTGTTTTAATTTAAGGTAAAACACTCAATAACAACAACACAATAATTTGGTGGGAGTGTGAATGACCTCAATACACTGCACAGTAAACGTATTGGGTTTGCCGTTATGTAAATTTAATTTATTACTTTTTGTTATTTCCAGTCAAAAAAATTAAATTTTATTTCAAAAAGCAGCTCATATCTGCAAAATAAAGGAGAAACCAATGCTGGTAAAAACAATAAATGAAAAAAAAAAGTATAAAAGGGAAAGGTAACTCATGGAGATAAAGTTTTTGCATTTGCACCCTTCGAGGTGGAAACAAGGTTTATAAATGTCTTTGGGCATTTGTAAAGTAATCTGAGTTTATTGTATGTATTAAGTTAGCCAAATCTGTGTTTACATTAAGCTTTTGATGATTCAGTTATGGATTTACATAGTTTTTACTATACATACATAGAGTGTTGGGAGTCTCAGGATCAGGAGTGGTATCATGGGAGGAAGGCAGCGGGGGCCAACCCGGTGCTAACTGGATGAGCAATGGCCTAACCAGTAGCACAAGGGGCAGACTGGAATGGCTAGGGCTGACTGCAGGGGTGACAGCAAAGGCTGAGCAAGACTTAGACCAACAGGCTTAGAATTCTCTGGGGTTGGGTAAAACTTGAATATTGCGTGGGAGCAGCAGCAGTGGGAGCAGGCCACCTTAATAGTGATCTCTGGGTCTTCTTCACAAAAAAGGCCCAAAAATCCGGGTCCACATAAAACTGTTCTCTAGTAATGCCGAAATGTTCCCAGGACAAGGGAAAAGTAGAAAATAAGCTGATCTGAGGTGAGGTGAGGGGAGTCAAACTTAAAAGTCATGAGATGGAGGGACTCTTGCTGTGGTGCACTTTGTGTTGGCTGGGTCCATGTTGACCAGATTGTACTGTAATGACTTAGGTTTAATGGGCCCAATTAAAGTGCCAGACACAAGTAATTAAAAGGAAGGATTTTATTATAACAAGATATGATAAAATGGAAGAAAAGGAAACTAACTAGAAAACAACCAGAAGCTTGGCATGGACAACGCAACAACCTAAACTAGATATACAAAAACAGAAGGGAACTAAAGGTGTGGTAAAGACAAAAGTAAGAGTAACAACAGAAAAACTGCCAGAAAAAAACACAGGTGTTGCTGATCTGATGAGGGGGAGATGAGGGGCAGGAAAACAAACTAAATGGGGCAAGGTATTTTAGTTAGTCGCCACATGCTTTTCAGCAGGAAGAGAGGTGCAGAAGAGAGTACATCAAAGTAAAACATGTGGTACATGACAAAGTAAAAAAAATAAGGATAAACTAAATGAACAATAACAATTTGAGTGTTATTGAGTGAATAAAATAGATAAAACATATTTCTCTTAAATTAAAAATTTTAAAGACATAAAACGGCAGTTACTCTTATAATACTATCCAGGGACCGAGGTGTGAAGAAATTCAAGCATTAAAATGATTCCAGTGATTAAGAGCACATAGAAATATTATCCTGAAAACATAGAGAACCAACAGATGTAAAAGTTTGTCTTGTAATGTTCTCAGAGAAAGACAAAACTGCTTTTTAAAAAAAATTACTGATGTGGGAGGAAGTTTTTGACATCCACTCCTTGACATGTCATAGATAATCCTAGAGGGAAGCAAAGCAATAAAAAGAGGATGCATATCTACAAATGATGCCCAGGTACAATATGTAGAAAGAAAATATAACTGGACTTGAACCATGAGGCACACCATACCTAATGTGTTTGAGTCAAGAGGCATGGTTATCAATAGATACACAGCACATGCTGCTTGAAGGATAAGAGGAAACCATTTTGAAAACTGACATTTGCCTGTCTATTAAAATCCTGCTGTGAGGTGTGAGGTTTTTTCCAGTAATACTATTGTGTACTAATGTAGCACAAGCCTGCATCAGAAATTAGACGACCATCCTATTGTGTCTACAACAGCCAGACTTAAACTTAAATTGATTTTTTAAATATATATATATAAAAATGCACAGTGATTGTTGCACAGAAATCACTTGTTGTTGTTGTTGTTTTTACATCTAGTTGGATTGAGGACAGTCTCATATCAGATACTGTACGGATAAAAGTCGATAATGTGTTTTCTGGACCAGAAAGTGACACCTTAGGTAACAGACAGACATTTTTCATTATCCAAAGACAGATCTAGGTAAATTAAAACCCATCTTTGTGATAATAACTTCTGTTAGGGCCCTACATTCTCCAATAAAAATATAATTAACAAAGTTTTTTCAAAAAAAAAAGCATGTTCTTTCCAAACCCTTCATTTATTTGTGGATCATACCAAGAAGACAATATGAACACTGTATAACAATATAAAAATAAAGAAGACTATTAGATTGTCAGATTGTCAGCTATGGCTTTCCTATGTAAAACAGGTAAATCTAGACTAAGAATTTTACCACAATTCAAAATTTTCACTTTTCCGTGGCACTAAGGAGGTGTTTCGTGGCAGATGGTTACTGATCATCGTAGAATTAATAAACTCAACTTTCTGCTCTTAACAGTATAACCTACCAACAGTTAGAGGATATAGTCATAGTTTGGATACCTATGTAGCCGGGTGGTTTTCCAGTGCATTCAATACCATCCAGCCAGTCATCTTAGAGAAAAACTGAAAGGTATAAAGAAAGAACTGAAAAGGGGCATCTGGTTGGCTAAAGACAGATATAAACAATGCATTGAGGAACACTTTGATCAGAATAACATTGGCATTTGGAGAGGCATGAGGACCAAAACTTACTACAGGCACAGTTGTGAAGTTTGCGAATGAAACTACCGTGGTGGGTTGCATAAGAGACAATAATGAAAGTCACTACAGAGAGGAGATCCAGCACCTGACAGAATGATGTTCGGTAAACAACCTTGTTAGCAAGACCAAGGAGGTCATGTTGACTACAAGAGATCCAGGAAGACAGAGCATGCCCCCCCTCCTCATACATGGGGAGACAGTAGAGCGTTTGGACAACATCAAATTTCTTGGCACCCACGTCACATATTATCTAACTTGGCCTGGTGAAGAAGGCTCAACAGAGACTTTTTTTCTTCAGGAAGCTGAAACGGATTTGACTGTCCTCTCGACTGCTTGCTAATTTCTATTGTGTCCCCTGTCTGGGAATAACAGTGTGGTAAGGGAGCTGCATGGCAGAGGACAGGACACACTTAGTCCGGGTGAGAACAGCACAGGGGATCATAAGATGTCTTCTATGGGACCTAGACTCAGTGTATGCTTGCTGGGTCCGGAAGAAGGCCAGCTGTATTGCTGCTGATCCCACCAACTCAGGTCATGGACTGTTTGTGCCTCTTCATTCATGGAAGAGGTACAGAAACAAAAGGGCTAGAACTAGCTGACTGAAACACAGCTTCTTTCCCAGAGCTGTGAAATCAATCTCCCCACCTTCCCTTCATACACACACACTTGATGACCTGATGACACTTGACCTATGACCCACCTACACCACCTAAATATTATTTTCACACTTTGTCTATTTACACTTTTTGATTATGTGCACAGCTAGAAAAAATTTGTTATGTGTATGCATGACAATAAAGTATTTCTATCTAAGGTCATGTTTAGTCGTAGTAGTAGAATTGGGAAGCATCCTAAATTGTTATATTTCACCAATTCTGGGGTTTTCTCTTAAATTTGTCAACATCTGTATAAGCTTAGGACTTTAGGAACATTAAGTGATCAATCAGTCCACCTATTTTAACAAGTTTGATTTACAGATAAAAAGAAAGACAAATGTTGTGTTCTGCTGCAATCAAATCAATATCTGATGTTCATTAAATAGACAAACCTGATAAATCTCAGCATGCCTAAGCTTCCCTACTCATACAGTTCAAGTTCTGGCCTAATGACAGCAGCACTGCCACAGGATACTGTCACATTCAGTCCTCTTCCCTTGTCCCTGACTTCCAGCTGCCACCCCTGAGCCCAGATTCATTACAAGTTCTGGCCAGGGTATTAAGATATGGCCGCATTAACAAAGTTGTCTCTGTATCTTAATTGAATCTACCCCAGCCAGAGCCGAATCTGGATTATGTTTACCTGAAATATAAGCGGCTCGGCAGACGAACACGGCCCTACTGATAAAACACTGGGTTGTTCCCCCTCCCCAATCCTAATCCCCAACTGTAATTTGTTCCTCGATGGATGTAGCCGCAGTGATAGGAACCCCTGATTGGGATTCATTCCTGGAACAGGGAAAGAATCTGGAGGTAAGTTCATCTATTGAATGGCCAAGGTGTGCATGTTTCTGTGTGTGCAGAAGGTTTACATGAACGGTGCACAGACCTGCCTCCAACAGCTAATATAACAATATTCTGTGATTCTTTCATTGTTCAACAACTTTATTATTTATTCATTTGGAGAACCTGTTAAGGTTTGTAATTTCTAAAAATGATTTGAAATATCTGATAATAGGTCATGTGACTGAAATTTTATGTTGTAACAGTGGTGGAAGTGTGTTGCTGTAACATCTGTGGAGGACTGTGCACCATCTCCAACAATCAAAGTTGAAAGTCTCTCACTTTCAATTCCACACTGTAGAACAGTCTACACCAGCATGAGACTGCTGTACAAGCAGGTGATGCCCAGTTATAGTTCCATACCATTTCAGTATATAGAGTTTGTACAGGACATAGGTAGTTAGTTATATTTTATTTTATGTAGTTTTCATATGCTGTCTATGTACATACACTGTTGTCGGACCCCATTTCAACCAGTGAAAAAAAACAGCTAGTTTTAACACATACGGATAATTGATCTGAAGGAGGCGTCAGATGTTTCACATTCATTTAGGAGTGTCAGTAGCTCAGGTGGTGGAGCAGTTGTCTACATACCCTAGGGTTAGTAGTTCAATTCCACTTGTCAAGGTGTCTTTGGACAAAAGCCTGTACTCTCTGGCAGCTGTCCAACCATAATTTCCCCAACAGGATCAATAAAGTATGTCATTATTATTTGTATTTGCTTGTTAATTCATTACACTAACCTGTGTGTAGATGCAAGGGTTGATAGCATATTATGCTATTAAACCCTACACCTAAACCCATATGAATCCACTTCCAAAACAAGTGCAGCAAACCTATGTCCTTTCAGTTTTCTCTAAAGAAAATTAGGACATACATTTTCAATATTAACGTAAATGATAAATCACAATTGTGTTAATAAAGAACAAATCAACTGGGATTATGCAGGTTAAGGTCATGGAAATAATGTAGTCTGGCTTACTAAAATAAAATGTAACAATGACTTTACACACATCTTTTTCTAACCTTTACCAAAGTGCTTTTCTTGCCTACACCAAACCTCACACAAGATTCCTTTAATAGAAGAAACCTCAGGGTGGACAGCCATTAGCCTTGACTGGTTAGGGTGAGTGAAAAGACAAGGTATAAAAGAGCAGAAGGCAAAAAAAAAACAAACAAAAAAAAAACAATATAAGCAGCAAAAACACTGAGCAGGTTGGAACGGCAACAGCATACTGAAAACGTTTAGCTCTGAGGCCAGAGATATGGAGACAGGGAAGGAAGCACAACTACGGTTAAGAGAAGGCACAAAGTTAATGACTTGTAATGTTGGCATACGTGGAGAGAGAAGAAGAGAGGAGTTCAGTGTAAAAGGGAGGTCCCCCACCAGACTAAGGCTATAGCAGAGATGGTACAGAGTCATCTGAGCTGACTAGCTTTATCAAACTAAGATTAATAAGTTTTATCAAAAAGAAAACTGCCTTGTGATTTGCTTCCCATTAATAAATGTGGCACTGTGTTATATAATATATATATTATATTTATATTTTTTAACGTCATTTTGTTGGTCATCTTGCTTTGTTTGACAGCAAGTTAGGGTTAGGGTTAGTGTCATACCGTTGATTTTCAAGATGGCACAAAATTTAAAAACTTAATTACGAACTAAAGGAACAAGGAAGCTAAAACATGGGACAGACACAAGTTTAGCTCATAGGTTTTGTGTTTTTGTAGTTTTTCGTTTGGTTATTTAGTCTATATTCTCTATTTAGCTTTATTACCTTATTCTTGTTATTACCTGCGATGAACAGGCATTACATTAATTCATAAGTCAAAGTCACACAATGAAAAGCAGATTATTTATCTGACACTTTCCTTGGAAAGGATCAGACACCTACAGTTGTACAGTTCCTGTCAGTGTGGAGGATGGACAAGACATGTAGACATGTTAGGAGCCCTGCATCAGGGATGGCCCTGGATGACAATAGTAGGCAGGAAGCAGGTGATAACTAAGAAGGAAAGGAATTGGGTTGGGATAATGCCCTGTGAAGGACAAAAAGGCCTTCACCTTTTTGGAATTGGGTTGGGATGGTGTCCTGTGAAAGACAAAAAGGTGAAAATTCCTTTTCTTTACAGTTATCACTGAGATTTCAGTCATCTCGTGTCATAAATAATGTAATTCGATTAAAATGACGTGTTATACTATGAGAGGGAATATGACACAAACTTTTCAGAGCCTTTTACAGGAAATTATGATTTGATGCTCCAATGTTACTTTAAACTGTCACCTTCAATTATTTAAACACTTAGATATGGAGAAAGGCTAAACAAATATACTCTAGCATGTGTACATACTCAATAGTCTCTGCTCTGAGCTAGAAGGGCCAATTTGACAGCTGCCTCACTCTAGACATTTCACAGGCAAAGAAACAGGTGCTGGAGGCTACACACACACACACACACACACACACACACACACACACAGTACTCTATCCACATACTCTTATCTTCAGCAGAAGGGCTTAAGATAGAAAGCACACTGTACAGTAATTACCACCCCCTTCCCCCATCCCCTACGATTTCTGCACTCACTCATCTTTCCTAACTTTCCCATCTTTCCTTTTAGTCACTGCCCCCTGTGGGACATCTCCATCCTCCTATTCTGTGTTTGGGCTCATCCCACTATTTACTCCCCCACCTCCTGCTGGCCAAGAGTAAGCCATGTGTAGCCATGCTACTGGGATGTTGTAGACATAGACACAGAGGACCCCCTGGGGCTTCATGGTGAGCCAGGCGCAGTAGACGTGCAGTCAAAGTGTTGCCACTTCTCTTTGGGTGACAACACTGCATCCTCTGTCTACCATTTCCCCCATCCCAAACAGCTGCTTGGGAACGAGGGCGGGCACCAGCCAGGGGGGATAGGGGTTAATTGGGGTAGTAGTGGGGGTTAATTTCAATTAAAACTTCAACTAATGGAGGTCAAGGAAGCATCTGCAAACACCTGATTAAAACAAATGGTCCTGCCAGTCAAAACTTTATCTTGGTCAGCCTCCGGCAGAGTGTCCTACAGTGAGAAAGAAAGAACAAAAAAGGGGGGAGCAGGCAGAGAGTGAGTCAATGACTAATTGGGGAACACTTGTTGGCAAATCATCTCCATGGATAACAGTGAGTTACAGCTGTGTGTTTCTGCCTGTATATACTGTATATAGTGCATTTATTATTGCTGCTTTCTATATGATGGTGTTGCTTGTATAATTCACGAATCTGACATTGTAACAAACTTTCTAGGTCAGATTGCTTTATTAATACTCAGACCCAAAATCAGAAATTGTGAAATTCTAATTTAAAATTGAGAGTGCAAATGTGATAATAACTGTATATTGTAAAATTTACATTTGATTCTACGAAGCATCTAAAATGTTGATCAAGTGCTGAAAACTAGCCAACCAGAAGGAAGAAACATAAATTTATTTAACAACTATAAGAGTTTAGGTGATCAATTCAGACATAGAGGGTAGTATAGTGCTGTAGTGGCAATTAGGCCTCTCATATTGGGATGGCTGTGGCTCAAAAGGTAGAGCAGTTCTCTGCCAATCATAGCATCGATGGTTCGGTTCCCAGCTGCCATGTCACATGCCAAAGTGTCCTTGGGCAAGATACTGAACCCCAAGTTGCCCCCGGTGATGTAGATCAGCTGCATAGCAGCTCTGCCATCAGTGTGTGAGTGTGTGTGCTTGTGTGTGTGAATAGGTGAATGAGACTCAGTGTAAAGCGCTTTGAGTACCAATTAGGTAGAAAAGCGCTATATAAGTGCAGACCATTTACAGCAAGAAGGTTCAGAATTGTATGCTTTTTGTTTAGCGGGGATTGGCTTTAGGTACCAGTAACTTTCTACAGAGTAAGTGTAATAACTAAACCTTTATGGAAAGAACCTTTATGTCAGCAAGATCTTCCCCAAATCACCAAAAAGAAAAACTACTTACATATACATATACATATACATATACATAAGATGCCAGTTTGTCACAGTGTAATGGTATGAAATATATGTGCTCAATTAGCTTAGTGGAATCTGATACTAATTCTGCAAGAATGAACACTTTGGCCTAATAGGGGTTGCCAGATAAAAGGTTAGGACATCACCAGATATGCTGAAAAATTTCACTTGAATTTAATATTGAATATTTGGACTGTGTCTCATTATTTCCCACAACAAAACAATATTGTACATAATTTAGCCAGATTGCTTGCAACATATGCATATATATACATATACATATGCCCTGTGTGGATTTAATCTGATCTGTTATTGCTTGGTACCAAAAAGAAAAAAACAGATGTCTTCCATTGGGCCTCAAGGAGATGGTAAGGGAGCCTTGCTGTGGCTAAATATGGTGCAGGATCGCACCACATGTACCAAATCACTTCACCACTGTCTGACAGCTCACACCCACAATTCTCCCACTTCACCTCTACATAACATTTGCAAAGCAAACAGCTTGATGTTGTTATTTTCCTTTGAGGGTCAGTCTCAGTTTGCCTACTAACATGCAGATGTGTTCATTAGGGACATGAAGACATTTAGACATTAAAAACATTACTAAAACATGAACAAGCTTTCAACCAGAAAAAGGGTTCATTTTCATTTTTACCTTGGCTGTTGTGTAGATTAAAAAAAGAAAACAAAACCTTGTGATGATAATATTTACAGGTTAGTTTTTTTTGACAGAGCAGGCTATCTTTGGCCCCTCAATTCCAGTCTCATAATTCGCTAGGCTAATCAACTCATAGCCCTAGTTAACAGTACTAAGCAGATATGATCATTAATTAAAATTTCACAAAATGTCAAACAATTAATTTCAAATGAGCCAAAAACTAACTGTTAGTCAAACATACAATGCAAGCTCTGATTTGCAGAATTTAAGTTGAATGTGTTGAAATATAAATAAGACATTATAAGAATGATAACATAAAATTAGATATAAATTTATTGATTTCCCAAAGGGCAAATTCAAGTGTCCCAGCAGTGTAAAAAGTTCAAAACAACAGAACATAATGAATCTAGAATATAGTAAAAAAATAGATCAATAGTGTAATAGTAATAATAATGATATACAATTAGAAAGGTGAGATACAGTAGATAAGAAAGTTTTGGAGTTTATAAGAAGAAACAACAGCACTGGAAGTGATAGAAAACAACAAGTCCAATGATAACAGGGGCTTGTTTGCCTTATCATTAACATAAGCTGAAAACTGTCCAGTTACAATTAATCAGGACTGAGTTCCTTCATCCTTATCCCGTTCTGATCCATGAGGATTTCAAGTCTGCTGTGTCTGGCTTTGTTTTTTTCTCTAAACTACTCTCTCATTTATTTATCTATTCATATATTGTCCTCTGTCATTCATCCCAATACCCATCTATCTTTACTAACAGACTACATACCACAGGCTTTTATGGTTGCTGTAGTCAGACGTTTTTCACCTTGTTTCTGTCTTTCAATTCTTAGCAAAAAACAGGCATAGTACATTTGTACACTGTAAGTCTATACACACATGCAGAAAACAAGTGTTATCCTGGGGGGGTCTCATATCTATTTAATTTAATTCAATTCAATTTTATTTGTATAGCACCAAATCACAACAGAAGCCATCTCAAGGCACTACAATGTAATGTTTAAGACCTAACATAATATATTTCTATAAACAATTATATAGAAAACCCAACAATCCCATTTGAGAACCAGGCTCAAGGTGGGTGTCCATCTGCCTCGACTGGTTGGGGTAAGTGGAAAGAGGAGAGAGAAAAGAACTGCAGGCAACAAAAAACAACAAGCAGCAAAAACATTGGGCAGGTCAACTGGACTCTGGAGATATACAGCACCAAGGTCCAGGATACCTGAAGAAAAGTACACAGAGAGAGAGAGAGATGGAAGCACG
Source organism: Anabas testudineus (assembly GCF_900324465.2). Classification (NCBI taxonomy): domain Eukaryota; kingdom Metazoa; phylum Chordata; class Actinopteri; order Anabantiformes; family Anabantidae; genus Anabas; species Anabas testudineus. Next base: position 25,124,567 of record NC_046622.1, on the reverse strand, counting down.
GGAGAGAGAAGACACAAAGTTAATGACAAGCAATGGTAGTATTTAAATGATATAGGAGAGAAGGGAGGAGAGGAGCTTAGTGTTTCAGTAGAGGTCACCCAAACTAATCTATATCAGCATAACTAATAGGTGGTTCAGAGTCAACTGTGCCAGCTTAAAAAAAAAAAGAGGAAAGTTTTAAGTCTAGTCTTAAATGTAGAGAGGGTGTTTGCCTCAGAATCTGAGCTGGGAGCTGGTTCCACAGGAGAAGAGCTTCATAGCTAAAGGCTCTGCCTCCTTCCCATTCTACATTTGGAAACTCTAGAAAACCTGTAGTAAACCTGCAGGAGATGAATTTTAAATTAAATTCTGGATTTCACAGGGAGTCACTGGAAAGAAGCTAACATAGGAGAAATATGATCTCTCTTGCTCTTGTAAGAACTCTGGGTGCAGAATTTTGGATTTACTGGAGTCTTTTATGCAAGTTATTGGGACATCCTATCAGTTGTGAATTACAATAGTTCAGTCTGGAAGTAATAAATGCAAGGAATAGTTTTTCAGCAACACTTTAGGACAGGATGCTTCTAATTTTAGCAAATATTCTTCAGGTGGAAAAAGGCAGTTCTAGAGATTTAATTTATGTATGTAAAGGAGATATCGTGGTCAAAGATAACACAGAGATTTTTCATAGTGTTACTTCAGGCCAATGTTAAGTCATCTAGGGTAAGATTGTGATTAGACATAATGTCTCTGAAATTTCTCGGACCAAACAAAATAACCTCTGTCTTGTCTATGTCTGAATTTAGAAGAAGGAAATTGGAGGACATCCAAGCATTTATGTCTTTTAAGCATGTTTGAAGTTTGATTAATTGATTAGTTTCTTCTGGTTTATTGCGTAAAAAGAATCGCTCTAAGCACAGATCCCTGTGGAACTCTGTAACTAACTTTTGTGTGCATGTAAGACCTATCAAAAACATGCACCAACTGGAAGCTATCTGATAGATACGATTTAAACCCGACTAGGGCTGTTGTTTACATTGTTAGTGAACTGTACAAGTGCTGTTTCTGTGTTACTATGATGTATGACTCTAAATCCTAACCGGGAATCTTCACACAAGTTATTCCTGTGCAGGTGGTCACACAATTGCTTTGAAACTATCTTTTCAAAATCTGGAAGTTGATTCATGGCAACTGGACTTCCTTCTTGTTAGGTTGAAAGGTTTCGCTACTCATCCAAATAGCTTCTTCAGTCTGAAGATAGTTTGAGGGAACTGGGAAACACATGGCACAGCCATGTCTCTGTTCGTTGTTGTTTTCTCAGCCCAGACCAGATCTGTTTGCTCGTGGACCTCTGCTTCAACACCACCTACTTCATGTACAAAGGTGATTTACAAACATCACTAGGACAGGCGACAGACAGACGACAGAGGAAAATAGAGGTTTACAGGAAACCCACCCACACTGATCAGCACAACCAGGAGTCATCAGGACCTTGAACCATAGAGCAAAAAACATCCCCACCTCCAGAGAAGCCCAAATAAAAGAAGACAAGCATTTCAAGATGGCACTCAAGACCTGTGGATACCCCAAATGGGCCTTCGACAAGACAACATCCTGTTCCAAAAAAAGAACAATAGAACAGCTGGAGTCCCAGGTCCAACGCAAAAACCTGGTCATCCCTTACGTGGCTGGGGTTTCAGAGAAACTGAAAAGGATTTTTAGAAAACATAGCATATCTGTCTACTTCAAACCCACCGACACAGTCAGACCAGACTTCAAAACACAAGATGAGCAATATAATGTATGCGGCCCAGTGCAGTGAAGAATGCTCTGAGCTGTAGATTTGAAAAACCAAACAGCCGCTCCACAGAAGAATGGCACAGCACAGGAAGATTAACACCTAAGGACACTTTGGCATGTGATGTGGCCACCGGGAACCGAACCACCAACCCTGTGATTGGCAGTCAACTTCTCTACCTATTGAGCCACAGCCACCCACGGACTATGACGAGAGGGTGCTGCCATCTATCACCACAGAGGTCTTGAAGGTTTGATTGACTCGGTTTGATTCTGTCAAGAAGTGTGACTATTACATCCTTCACATCCTCCCCTTCCTTTGTTTCACCTAACAAGTCTATTCAGGCCAAGGGGTGGGGTGAAACCAAACCTGGAGTACAAATTTTTGAGCTCCAACCAGCTATCTTCAGACTGAAGAAGCTACTTGGATGAGTAGCGAAACCTTTTAACCTAACAAGAAGGAAGTCCAGTTGCCATGACTAAACTTCCAGATAACTTCACCTGGACGACTAAGAATCTTCACCAACATACCTTCTCAAGAATTTAAGATAAAGGGCAGATTGGAGATAGATCTATAATTTACTAGACCCCTGAGTTCAGAGTATGCTTTTTGAGTATAGGTTTGACTACAGCAACCTTAAAAGCCTGTGGTACGTAGCCTGTTTGTAAACATAGATTAATTTGATATGGAATTAATATGGAAGTGCTGATCAAAGGTAAGGCATTTTTGAGCAGTCTAGTTGGTATGGGGTCTAAGAGACATGTTAATGGTTTAGATTAATTAATTACTGATATTAATTCAGATTGATCTACGGGGAAGAACAGTAGGAGTGATGTTTGACAAATTAATCTATGGCAGTTGTACATACAAGTACATACAAGTCCATCCATGCCGTAGGGAGGATCTGATAATTTTTTTTTTCTAATAGTTATGATTTTATTTGTAAAGAAATTCATAAAGTCATTGCTGCTGAGAGTTAAGGGGATACTAAGCTCGTCATAGGTATGACACTTTGTCAGCCTGGCCACAGTGCTGAAAAGAAACCTGGGGTTGTTCTTATTTTCCTCTATTAATGAGGAATAATATGTGGTTCTAGCTTTACGGAGAGCTTTTTTATATAGCATTAAATACATTATTAATTAAATTAAAATGGTAATTGAATGGTCCATTTCAACACCATATATTAAAAGAAGATAAAGGACGTGATTAAAACATTGAGTGTTTTTTTTTTTTTTTTTTTACATTTTGAGTAAAAGCAATAGAGTCTAATAGTGAAGTACATGCAGTGTTGAGGCAGTTATTATCAACATCTACATGGATGGTAAAGTCACCCATTATAATGATTGTATTTGCACTAGCGATATGTATACTAATGCATATACATACTAATTTACTACCCCTTGGCAAAAGTCACTACTAGACTCTCAATATTTGTCTTGTTAGATTATAGCGCTGTATACAACACTAGAGATCACAATATTTTATCTGGAACATCATCATTGAGATTAAAGTAACAGCATTATGCTGGTTTACATTTTATCTATCAAACAGATTCCAATTTGTTCATGTTTAACCATGAGTCTTTCATGCACACGAAATAGATGAAGCTATGGAGTTCCAATCAAAATGAGAAATATTAAATTATAAGAAAAGGTGATAGACAAGGAGAGAGAATAGCAACTCTTTCCTGTGTCTATTGTAAAAGATTCACCATTCTGAGCACTTTAACTGATGGGATCCCGGATCTGTGGCTCACCAATCATTATCCCAACTGAAAATTGTAAGCACAAACACAGTATGGCAGAGAGATGGAGAGACAAGGCGCTATTCTGATGTCAGCATGATATACTGTGCTGAGACAGTGCTGAAGGCTGAGTGTTGGCCAGTGGGAAGATGGACTGCAAATGTTTCTTTTTTAAGTATAACCCCACGTACTCAAAACAGGAACCATTTGTCACAATGTCATCGGAGATAAAGAAATCCTTTACATTTTCATGTTGAATCAGTAAAACTGTGTGAGCTGGCAGATCCAAATCGAGAGAAACACACTGTATGACAGAGATCACTAAGACATCCATCAGGACAAACAATCCTAAATTTCCTAATTAAAAAAATATTACAACAAAATTAAGATGAGATTTCTCTCACACCATAATGAATATAGATTAGATGAAAAGAGTGTGTTATTTTTTACAATCCTGATCACAATCTCTCTGAAAACACTGAACTTAGTCTTTTTTTTAACTAATCATTTGAATGTATCCATTTAAATGTGCACATCATCTCTGTGTTTGTGAGTGTTTCTCATCTTTCACTCGGGTCCAGTTTTGCATGTATAGTGGTCACTACAGTGGACAGCTACTGAAAAGCTGTTCTCTTGTAAAGTATATGCATAGGTTAGTGTTAGTGAAGCCATGAACAATATTTATCTGTCTTTTTGTAGAAAATGCTAGAAATTCTGCAGTTAGTGGCTAGGTTTAACATTTTTTTGTATTAGAATATATTACAATATGAGAAAACGTCAGATTAGCATTAATGTTGTTATTTCATAGCTTTCACATAGTATATCATTTTCTGCTATTAGTTTGTTAAATGCATGTTTTTTTGCTAAAAATAAGAAAAAAAAAAAGACTAAATCATTCATACAGTTTACCTGAGAGGTTCCTGTGAAAATTAACACTTCATCACTTGCTATATTTTGCCAATAGTGCTAATTTTCAATGCTAACATTAGAAAATGGTATGGATACCATTAAAAGTGCCTTGTGGAGTTTTTTGAAAAATGCGTCTGACCTCCCCATCACCGGTTTGCTAGCTTGCCAGCATACACTAGGCCATCATGATCATCATTTTATCACCCTAGCTTTTTGATGCTCTTTTAAGCACTGGTGCTGGTGTGGACAAGAGGGCAGACATGGGAAATGAGATTTCTGTACAGCTAAATATGGTCTATGCACTGGCAATTATTCAAGGTAAATTACAATGTTAATTACAGTGTTTGTTTTTTTCAAACTTAGTCAAGTGTAGAATCTACATTTCTCACCATTATGCACTGTAATGGTAGCATCAAAAAAGAAAAAGATAGCAGACAGTAATCCCCACCCCAGTCCTCCTCTTATGGCTGATTCTCTTGGGGTGTTTGACTGGTATACAGGCTGTAATGTTGCTTAAACATTACATTTCATAATTCATAATGTTTAAAGCAAAACAACTAAACTCTTTGCCACGATAAAATCTACAATGTTAAGAATATCTCTTTTTATGATCCCTTGCTGTTACACCCTCATTATCAGTGCTTTTTTGGCTGCTAACACATTTTAATCTTCACCCAATAACCTGTGTTCTCGTCCACTGTAACCCCACCACTGCCCATTCTCCAATGATTCCCAGCTGGGATAGTGCTGCTAATCCTGACTGGGATCACTCCAGTACACCCACTATCACTTTACCCTATCCCTATCCACACTGACAGAATGGAGACGATGAGCCTGAAATGTGTTCTCCGTGCTAGAAGTTTTACTGGTGTGTGTGTGTATGCATGTGAGATAGACAGGCTTTATGGAAGCATTGCTAACAAGCCTATCTGCCCATCCAAGTGTTAATCTTCGAGATGCCAGGTGATACAGTAGGACAGGGTGGGCATAGCTCCCTTCATGCCCACCTGCACACAAGTCTGTCCTTCCTCTAAACGTGAGACTTTGCTCTTAAATCTCTCTGTGTCCAGGCACAGGTGGCACTCAATGTGCATGGACAACCCAGCCTTCCTGTGTTAGTCAGAGCTCAGACTTTGTGTGGCTATGTGCGCCTGACCATATGTGTTAGCCACAACTTTGTGACAAGGAGGATAATCCCCCCTCTGCAGGTGGTTATGTTTGTGTGTGTATATCAGGCAGATACTGGCTTTGAATTAATGTGAATTTTTTGTAATGCCAATTACTCAAATTACACATTTTCACTTGCCCTTAGCTCTACAGCTAATGAAAACATTTCAATAAAGTAACTACAGCCCCGGCAGATGTAAAAGCAGAGCTTAAAACAATGTAATACAAATATGTATTGGTCTCTGATTCATATGTTAAAGCTATAGTTCATGACTTATATTTACATTACATTTAGTCTTTTATCTCAAGCTACTTCCAAGGCAAGCTAAATATCTAAGCCAAGGAGAAGAACTTTAAGGTAAAGTGCTCTAGAAAGAACTGTTTGGGTTTCATGAGTGGTGTAAGTGCATTTTTTTAAAGATTTAAGTGCAGTGAAAATTGTGAAAGAGTTCTGTTTTTAAAACTGGCAGTGAGACTGCTGAGTATGTAGAAGTGGGTAGGTTGTTCCACCATTGTGGATGGTCAGGGCTTTGAAACTGATGCAGGCAGCTACAGAAAGTCAGTGCAGAGAAGAGTCGCATATTGCTGTGCTTTTTGTCTGATCAAAAATGAGTAGCAGTAGTCCAGGCAATATATGACCAGAGCCTGCACAATGAGTAGTCCTAAAGGTAGGGTCTGATCTTTCTGATGTTAACAAGGGTAAATTCTGCATGCCCTTGAGACAGAAGAGATGTGTAATGAATTGGAATCACATACTATACATTTATGTTATTATCTCATTGTGTACATTGCATATTTAAATGTTTATTTCAGCATTATTATTATTAAATATATCAATAATATTTATTTAATTATGTTATTGACTCTTTACTGAAGCAGTGTAATTTAAGTTAATTTAAAGGATTAAGTTGCTAAATTCAGGTTTAACAGGAAACATATTCTGTGCCCTGGAGAGATATAGAAGAGATAAATAAGATTCTGTATAACCTCTATAAAAAGCTTTGAATGTAATAATTTGCACAAAAGAAATGCAAACAAGTTCAAGGTATGATCTTCAAAAATTACATACTGGTCACTAATTTAATGAAACATTTCTGTGTGATATGTTTTTTCTATTGTCTGACATAAAGGTCAGCACAGGTCAAATGTAAATATAGTAAATTGTGCATATTTTGAAGCTCTAGTTTAACAGTATCAGTCTCATCTACTGAACCTTTGCATACACCAGGTGTGTGCATACTTTGTGTTTAGCTCAGCATCCCGTGGCTTTTCTCTATACCCACAGTGCTTTGCTCAGTGTAGCCTGTCCTGGCCATCTGCCACTGTGGGCCCAAGGCAGGTGAGCTGTATGCTGGGCATCAGGGTTCCTGTGGATTACTGCTGGTGGGGTGGTACATAGAACAGTAGGTCCAGGCATCTTGCTTTGCTGAATGACTGCTGAAACTATGTTCTCACGTAACTCACCAATATGTACTCTTTTTAATGCGCAATTATTTAGATCTGGCAGCATTTTGTTACTAGGCAATTGGCATTTTATTTAAATACAAATTTTAATAAAAATTCTAATTTTTAAGATATTTAATCCCGGAACTGTGGAAATCTTTAGAAATGAAGAGTTAGATTTGGAGATGTATAATGAAAACTTTTCATTATTTTGTCAACTGCTCCATGGGTGCTCAATGAGTATGAGGTCGGGGGCTTCTGGCTGTTCTGCCGTTTTTGGACTCTGACAGGGCTGCCCTTTGTCTCTGGTTCTGTTGATTATTTTTGTAGAATTTAAGAATTTCTACGTGCTGCCTGGGGCAGGAGGGAGTTCGGTTTGGGGACCACAGTATTTCATCCCTGCTTTTTGCAGTTGATGTTGTCCTGTTGGCTTTATCAGGTCAAGAACTTTAGCATGTACTGGGGCAGTTTGAAGCTGAGTGTGAATCGGCTAGGATGAGAATTTGCACCTCCAAATTTAAGCCTGGTTCTCAACCGGAAAAAGGTGGCTTGCTCTCTCCAAGTTGTAGGAGAGTTCCTGCCTCAAGTGGACGAGTTAAGCGTCCACTTGTTTACAAGTGAGGGAAGAATGAAGCATGAGATCAACAGACGGATCGATAAATCAGGAGCAGCAATGTAGCCGATATACAGGTCTGTTGTGAAGAAGGAGCTGAGCCGAAAGGTGAAGCTGTCGACCAGTTAATCTACATTTCTTCTCTCATCTATGGTCATGAGCCCTGGGTCATGACTGAAAAGTTAAGGTTCCCCTGAAAGAGCTGGAGGAGGTGTCTAAGCAGAGGGAAGTCTAGGCATCTTTGCTTAGACTGCTGCCCTGTGACCCGGGCCCGGATAAGTGGAAGAAGATGAATAGATGGATGGATTATTAATAAATATAATGTGGCTCTTATTTTTAGCGATAGCTATGGACGGAAGCATTGTGTATTTGAGTTGTATGTCCATACGTCCAGGCTATTTTTGTGATTGCAACATCTAAAGAATGCTTATAGGGAATTCCTTCAAATTTGGCATGAAAGTCAACTTGGAAACAGTGATGAAATTAATGAAATTTGGGCGCCATAGGTCAAAAGTCAAGGTCACACTGACTTGACATTCATCCAGTTCTTGCGGAAGGAATATTTTAAAATTTGGTACAACTGTCAACTGGAGTCAGTGAACTCATCTTTATCCAATTATTGTGAACTTGTTTGCCAGAACCGAATTTTCTTGGGTTGATTAGTTTTTGGTGGTAAAAAGTCAAAGTCATTGTGACATCATGTATCTCCCATTCTAGTTAATGCTATATGCCAGAAAAACCTGGAAGGGGCAACAAGAGCTCAGGTGGTAGAGCAGCTTTCTACAATCCCCAGGGTTACTGGTTTGATTACTGGAGCCTCAAAGGGGTAGCTTGTCTACAATGCACCTAGTTTGTGCCAAGTTTAGTTGGTTACATCTCTTAACTATAAATGCAGTCTGAAAAGGCAAAACCCAAATCTAATACTGAGCATACTACTAATACTGAGATGTCAAACCCAAATGTTTTTAGACTACAGCAAAAATTAAGGAACTGGCCTTGCTATTCCAATGCTTTTGGAGGGTAGTGTTTCTTTGTTTCTTAACTTTTGGTGAGGGTTTCAGATAGATTACCATTAAAATTACAAAAAAGGGTTATTGTTCATCCAAATAATGTTATCAGTTTTTGGAAATAAATAGAAAAAAAAAAACAGTTTTTTCTCATAGAGAACATGCACTTCCCATTACATTACTAAGATAACAGCAAGCAAAACTGACATTAGTTTATCTGTGCCCAGTAAGACACATTCGGTGGAGAGGAGTGACCCATAGCAATTCAGTTAATTTTCCATCCAGTACAGTAAAGTAACTGAACCATGACCTGCATTTGCACAAGTAGTTTTTTAAATGTCACCCATATGCCCCACTCATTCATTTCCCACAAAACAAATTCCTACAAAAGACTGACTGTAAGTGTATTTAAAAGTCAAACGCAGCCAGAAAGAAACCTCTCATCCATTGCTCATTTTTTCCCATGAGCTAGAGGTGCTCTTTTAATTTCCCTCTCTGAAAGGTCAGTTGCAATGTTCTCCATCTCCACTTTAATTGATTCTTTAAAAGCAGGTCGTCTTGTGCAGGTGGAGTCAGGGGAAAACGAGAGAGGTGTTTGCCTACCTTTAGTCACAATTGTAGGCCCAAAATTTGTTACCCATTTTATCCTAATTGTTTAACTGTGTGTAAACATATATTACCAGACCATGAGACCTGGATATGTAGTCTTCTGACATATGAAAACCTGGACATAACAACTTGCAAATGGAAAAAAAATGACTTTTTGCCCAAATGTGCCAGGTGTGCTTATTTCTGATAAATACTTAAAAAGTGGACTGGGCCCCGGTTGCACTAAATGTCAAATTTATTAGAATAACTCTCTGTTCTTGTTATTCTATTGTAATTTGCTAAACACATAATATTTCCTGTGAGATCTGCAAGCAATTAAGCAGCTACACCTGGATTTCTTGGTTTGTGTGGAAGAACATTGTGAATTCTGCACAATAAACACTGATGAATTCCTCATTAGTTGTAACAGCCTGTTAAGGCGCAGCCATATTTAGATGGTCACTAAAATGCCACCAGTCAGGTAGAAAGAGGTGGAACATATTTTTTGGAATGAACAGAGTTGTAAAACCAACATTTGAAAGTCAACAGATTGAACAAAGGGATGAGAAGCAAGGACACAAAACTTTGAACTTTGTTAGGTTAAAATTGCCAGGTAATATTAATATTGTGACTGTTTGGTGAACGTGTTTACCTAAGGTTGGGTTTTTGATCATTTACAGTGCAGTCATGCAAACACATTAATTATTCTGAATGATATATAAACATACATAGGTATAGAAAAGATGGACAGTCCAGTCTGTCAAGTTTGTCAAGGTAGAGTTTTGTGTTCAGCAGCTTCCCCTATCTCTTTGCAGGCACCTAAATGTTTGTGAATGATAATGGCTATTAATTACTTTTTTGCTGCATTACTGTTTTTGATTAGAGCAACTGGGGGCATTTAGTCACAACATTAAAATGCATGTATAGATAATTAAGAACTTAATTTTGGCCACAAAGCAATTCAATGCAGACAAGTTAGTCATGGAACATGGAACACTCAATAGCATGAGTGGAGCTTGGGTCTACATTTGTTTAGGTAAAATGTGGGAATCCTTTTTGGAGTTGGTAGCCCCTATATAAGAAAATACTCCAGATGGTGCCCTCTTTGTGATATTTTGAAACTGTAACTATTGCCTATCCATATTTCTTTGCTAATTGGATCACGGATGTTGTAACTGTAACTGTACACTCTAAAAGCAAATGCTCTGGCTCAACAAAAAAATATAACAAACAGCTTGCATCAAACTTGTAAGTTATGACAACATTTGGCGAAATAATTAAAACCAACAGTCTAGAATGCATAACGGGAAATACCCGTTGTTTAGGCTACCTGCCATAAGCAGCATCAATACAAGATTTTTAGTTGACCACTACTAATAAATATTAGTTGTCTTATTAGCTTTTCCAGTACTAAAAAGAGATTGATTTGTTTTTTTTGTTTTTGATGTGATTTTTAAATCACATGTACTTAATTACTAAAATTTTTGTTAACAATTGGTTAAAATCTTTTTTCTCCTGTAGATTTTCTCTAATAATTTTAGCTTTTTGCATGAACGTGAAACACGCTGTACTTTTTAGAATTCTGAAAATGCAGTTTCCTACCATTTCAAAAGAATGAACAGTGTTATTTTAATCTGTCCCACACCTTTTTATTAATTAACATCACACCATTCAATCGAAATTTAAGGCTCTTAAGATTTTCTTAAGATTCTTGAAGATGCTTCACTTTTCAAGTCTTCTTCAGTTTTAACTGACTAATGGCTTATTCACCACACTCACACTAGTTGATCTTGTTTCCTCAATCGTTTTCTCTGTGCTCTTTGGAGTCCAGTAGTTTGCTGGTGAGTGAGGAACCTACTGACCGAGGCAATCTGTGAGTGATGATTCATGCCAGCCAACAGATTAATGACGTTCACCAGTCCCTCTTCACACACCAGCACTGACCGACTCCTCAAGCCTTCCCTTTGCCATGTCCTCCATCTCTGCTTATCAGATCACCAATTGTAATAGTGTTGCTCTGACTACTGTCACTAATAATGCTTCTGCTCTGGGCTGCAAGTGCTTTCCAGCAGCAGCCATGTGTCAAGTTTTCTCCCAGGCACACACCCTCACAAACACTGACTGAAGTGTCATGCTATAACTGTAGAGTCCTTCCAAGTACATGTCTTCTTGTTTTGCTCTTAAATATAAACCCTGCACTTTTCTTATGAATGAAATAAGTTTTGATCACAATAAAAGTGTACATAGGAGGTGTTTTGGATGTGTTTTCCAGTTGTCCAGTCCACATAATGGAATAGATATGCTCCTATTTTAATCAGTTTAGCCGCGTACATATTTTGTACACATGTACTATATCTAAAATCTGGTTCATTTGAATTTACATGTGTAACTCATGGGTGGATTACTGAACAAGGCTGCATGGGAACGAGTGTGAGTGGTAAAGAATTTCCCCATCATGGGATAAATTATCTTATCTTAATATCAACTGTTGGACAGAGCAGAGTGACAGCTCAGACACAAAATAACAACAAGGAGATGCACAATGACCAAAAATAAACAAAAGGATACAGAAAATGACTAAAACAGGCAGAAAACAGAAATGTCTCTTTCAGTCTAGGGAACCTAGACTGTGCACTTCTCTGAAACGGCACATATGCATAGCTTGAACACTTTAAATGTCTAAACTGGACAAAACCAAAATAAGTAGATATTAACTCATAAGTTAAATTAACCACAATGTATTCATATGATGTGTTTGTAAGTGTCAGGTATAATTTTATTATGAAAATTAGCGCACGCCAAACACTGCACATCACCACAAACATACCATTCCCACTGTGAAACACAGTGGTGGAAGCATCATGCTGTGGGGATGCTTCTTGGCAGCTGGCCCTGGAAGGCTTGTTAAGATAGAGGGCAACATGAATGCGGCAAATTATGGGACAATCCCGGAGGACAATCTTAAATGACAATCTAAATGACCCAGAGCATACAGCGAAAGCTACACAGAAATAGCAAAATAACAACAAGGAGAATGTTCTGGAGTGGCTGAGTCAAAGCCCAGACCTCGATCCAATAGAGAATTTGTACATGCACAGTGTAGGGCTGTTCACACCTGATCCCCACGCAACCTGACATATCTTGGCCAGTTTTGCAAAGAAAAATGGCATAAAATTCCAGTGCGTAGATGCCTGAATTGAGACCTATCCACAGATTCCATGCTGTGATTGCAACCAAAGGTGCATCTACTAAATATTGACCTGAAGGGGCTGAATATTAATGTAAACTCTGATTTCACCTTAAATATCTTTAATTAATTGACATTGCCTTATAGAAACCTGTCTTCATTTTGACATGAGGTAATTTTTCGATTTTTTTTTTGTCAAATTTGCCCACTTTTATTGACCATGGCTGATTTATAATGTCAATAAAAGGATAAAACATCCAAGGAGGTGAATACGTTTTATAGGCACTATACATATACATGTATGATGTATGATGTATGATTGGCAGACAACTGCTCCACCTATTAAGTTACCTTTGCTATGTTAGTGATGTGCTAACATAGCAAAGGTATCAGCATACTGACAAACTGCAAACTTGTGAAGAGTACGCTGGTAGCGAACAGTAACAAAGCAGAAAGAGCTTAGGTGTTAGAGAGAGCAAACGTGATAAAAGTTAATATTAAGAATATTTGCAATATCTGCATCAACCCTGCAAGTCAATTTTGGTTTCTTCTTTTAATTTGCTTTTCCAGGCTCTTACTGCACTCTCCTTCAGTTGTTTGTTATGCAGGGCTTCTACTTTCAGTCTCTTCTTCATCAGGTGGCATGCATGTTCATTTGGGTTAAGGTTTGGTCATTGACTTGACCATTCTAAACATTTCTTCTGAACCCACCTCGCCCCCATCACTTTGTCATCCAGCAGAGATGCCGTAGCTGTTATTTCCACACAATAATTTGGAGAAACCCCAATCCAGCTTCACGAGTGGAGCATACACAACAAATATGATCTATAGCATACAAATGAGCTCTATAATTTATTCATAAATCATTATGGCTGCCTTTGCTGGCAGGGCCCTTTTTAATTGTCTTTGATTAACAGTGGTGTGTGCTGGAGATAGGCACTCGGCTGCATTCGGGTCCCTCTTTGTTTTCGTGTGGCATTGCAGCCTTCCCTGGGAAATTATGTGTCAGAGTGGAAGGAAATCAGGGGCTCAGCTTGATATCCATTCATTGATATGTGTGTGTTTCCACACACTCACACACGGTACTGATGTACCGACTTACATTTGGCACCCTTCAAAAGAACATGCAGTGTATAAAAAACAATCTCCATATAATTGATCTACATGCATCCACAATCTTTTACTTTGCATATATGAACACTGCAAAGCAGTGCACACGTTGGAGACATTATAATCAAAATGAAGATCAACTTCTGTAACACAGAACTGATATAGGTGGTTTAATTGATTGGTGAGTATAAGAGTGGTGTGATATATAAAATATAAAACGAATATCAGACTTACATTTGGAGCAATGTTGTTCATTCTTGAGCAGAGTTCCTCATACTTTGAGAATATGTGACAAGGAGCAGTGCAGCTGTGGTGGAACATCATCTTATCATCTAATAAGAGACCTTTCCATGTCACTGCTTTTAACTTTTATAAACCTTTTAGTATACACTTAAAACTATTGACAGTTAGCATTAAACACAAATCAGCACATCACATCTGTGTGTTATGTTTGTATGTTGATGCTAAATGAAAGAAAAAAGATTGTATCTCCCAGGAATCATTATGATCAGCTAATTTGAAAAAAGTATTGGTACACAACGAGTAGTAAAATCAAAGCAAGTAACAGGACATCTGGCCAAGAGGAACCGGGAGTCGAACCATAAACCCCAGGGTCAGTTGTTCGACAAGACAAGACAAGACACTGACAACCCACAGTAGCACTGTTATCTACTCTGCTGTTATCTACTCCAGGTGCCCAAACAACAATTTAAAGGGGTTTAATAAAGTTTAATATTATTCTTATCATATTTAGACATAAAAAGCTCAGTGTACATTAAATATAATTGTGATTTAATCAGTATGCGCAATATCTTGCTCTGCAAGTGTTGAACAGACCATCTATATGTCTTTAGGTGTCTAAAAGACAGACAGACACACACATTCAGCCACATTCTCAAAAATAATTTAAAAGAAATGTGAGTATAGAGTGCGTTCATATATATAAAAAAAACGTCATACCTACTTACAAATGGCCTCATCTCTAACCCACTGGATTACAAACTGAGCTGTTGCACAAATCTACACTCATCTCCTCGAGTACACCTATGCCTCTAACACACTGTATGCTTTTAACTCTATTCAGCATGTAGTCTGCACTGTCTTTGTCACTCCATTACATCAAAGCCAATAAACAAGTGTGCTGAAATTGAGTAGTGTGATACATTGTGCTCTATTGAACAAGGGTGTTTCTGTTTGCTGTTTGCCAATGTTGATTATCAATGGGAATGTCGTCCTGAATGCAGCTTCAGTCTAAACACTGATGAGGTGTATTTCCTTGTGCTTCCAGAAGACCTCAAAGCAAATATTGCATTGATCTACCAAGCAAATAAAATGTAAAATGTCATTGGAGATACAAAGACACTTTCTCTCGTCTTTCCCTTTTTTAAATACTAGTATAACAAAGTAAATGCTGAGTAACATCGAGGTAGGCAGGGCAGTCAAATTTTATGCTTTCGTAATAATACTTAAAATAATATTACACCCTGACTTCCACGGGTTTTATAACATCTTAAGGATTCTCATAATGTTTAATAGGAAGGTATTATGATTTATACTTATCCACATGAGCGTGAATAGTGCTGTTTTTCACAAGCATTTAATTACCACTGTTCATTGAGTTTATTTCTCTTAGATGCACTGAATCCCTTTAAGTAACATTGCACTGCTTGGATACCTCTGTTTTGAAGTAGCTGCTTTTTAATGGACTTGAGCTTACAAAGGTGAAAAAAATTAATGGCATTCAGAAACTGCAGTGTAGTTAGAAGCTAAAGCTACCCCTACTGCTGCTACTGTCTAAAAGATAACAGTTAAATAAAATATTAGTTGGGATATAGAGTAGGAAAAGAAGGACATAAGCCACAGTCCCGAGGCAGGTATAGTATAAGAAGATGTTTATGTAAAATTGTTGCACCTGGAAAGGTGTAGTTGGTACTACTTCTTCTACAATAGCCAGGTAACATACAGTTTATGCCATCCTTTGCCTCCAATTCACTCCCTACTGCTTGGCTTATGCACTGTAGCATGTTCAGAATAACCACTATGTTAAAATACAGCCCTTTCATTCATTTCAATGAGCGACAATGCAGAGCTGAAGCAAAAACGAAATGGTATTTGGACACAGTATTGGAACTTTGACCTTACGATGTTCCACAGTATATAAATCATTCGTTTACCAAAGAGGTATTAATGCTTAGGGGACATAAGTGTCAGCACTAGACTGACCAAAGGTGGTCACTACACTTCATTACAAACTCAAAAATCATTCTCTCATTCTCCCTTGGTCACCATGAACATCTGTACAGAATTTCATGACAGTCCAAAAATATATGTTGGACCAAAGTAGATGAATCTATGATAGTGAGGGCTTAATGCACTACAACATAAGAAAAGATATGCAGACAATTGTTGCATCTGTAAACCACTTTGTTTCCAGTGGGTAAACACTATACTATTGTTAACACTATTGTTGCTATAGTGACTCATTAAGCTACGTTTTGTATTTGACTCTGGAAACATTTCAGTTTTTTCTTTATGCATATGCATTATTATTATTATTTTATATCGTTTTGGTATTTATGTTTATGAACCTCTAAGATGCAAGAATACTATGCAAACCCGATCCCTTTGTTTGTGTCCACTCAACCTGTTCTTTTCTTGTCATCTCTCATAAAAGGACAAAGAAGGCACTTTCAGGAAAAGTACAGACCACCTTAGTATCCCAGCAACACTCACCTGTACAAGGTTATGTTGTTGAGGGGAGGTTGAGGGTTATTCAGAGCAGCTTGGATTTGGCTACAAATGAGAAAGGAGCATTAGTAAAGGTGGGAAAGGTTGCCATCTTCGAGTGAGCATGATTGATGTGGGCATAGCAGTGTGCAGCAGTGCTCATGCCGAGCACTCGCAACTATCACCACAGCGACAGGCAGGAAGAGGAAGTGAGCTGACCTCGGGGTCATCGTGACAAAATGCTTAACAACAGTAGAAAGTGCTATGGGTTGTGGGTCAGGGTCGTACGTGTGAATAAAGAGGAGGCTCACTGCTGCTGAGTGTCATTTGGATTCAAGGCTAGAATACATAAATGTCACTACACTGTAATGATTTCAAACTGCTTTGAAACTGCAACATGGTAATGTCTCTGACAAACCTTGCACAAAGTATGCATTTTATATTTCATCTTCTGGTTATCATTATTATTATTTTTATTATTTATTATAATCTCACAGTGTTAACTGTCTGCTCTAAGAAGTACTACCATTGTCACTTCCTGCCATCCTGAAGTTAAGTATCAGTAATGTGCTAGGAATTAAATTCATGTTCTCCTTGACGTAAAGACATTAACACTACTGGCAAAATCTGGACCCTACAGAGGTTGCACAGGTAGTCCAACTCCTCTGGGATGGCGCATCATTAAGTGCCATTGCCAGATGGAATTGCTGTGTCTTCCAACGCAGTCTCGAGAGCATGGAAGATATTCCAGGAGACATGCAGTTACTCTAGGAGAGCTGGACAGGGCAGTAGAAGGTCCTTAACCCATCAGCAGGACTGGTTTTTGCTCTTTTGTTCAAGGAGGAACACAAGAAATGCTGCCAGAGCTGTAGAAAATTGCCTCCAGACGGCCACTGGTGTGAACAATCAGAAACAGATTTCATGAGGGTGGCCTAAAGGCCCAATGTCCTCTAGTGGGCCCTGTGCTCACTGCCCGGCACCGTGGAGCTCGATTTGTTTTTCCCATATAACACCAGAATTGGTAAGTCTCAGCACATGTGACAGACATGAAAGGGTCTGGAGAAGAAGGATAATGTTATGTTGCCTGTGACATTGTTCAGCATGACCGGTTTAGTGGTGGGTCAGTGAGGCATAACCATGGAGGGACTCAAAGACCTCTACAGGCTAGACAACAACATCCTGAGTGCCATTAGGTATGGAAAATAAGTACAGTGGGTTCCTATTGCACGACAATATCTGGCCTCATGTGGTGAGAGTATGCAGACATAAATCCGTTAGAACACCCCTGGGACATTATATTGTGGTCCATCTGATACCGCCATGTTGCACCTCAGACTGTCTGGGAGCTCAGTACATTAAAGTATGTATTAAAGGCTCTATTTACTTGGCTGGCTGTCCTCAACATGACCAAGCACTATGTTGTCCATCACGATCATCCCACTTGTTCTTGATCATTTTGGGAAGAAGCAGCATCAGAAGTGAGTGACATTGGCGATAAAAAAACAAAAAACAACAGTCGCATAATTTGAATATATGAAATGTTATGTTCAAAAACTTTATTTTTTAGCTGATGTCACTGGAACAGAAAGTTACTAGCTTAGCATTTACACATAGTAATGATCTTTACTTAATTAAATTGGTGCTAGAGTTTAAGTGAGTTACTTCCACGTTAAAAAGTGTATTTCTCAAATCTTAGAAATATTTTTTGTAAATGAGCTGCATGAATCATCCACTGTCTCAAGAAACCAGACATAGGTGTTTATTGACAGTCTAGTTAGCTCACAATAGCCATGCTTTAATAATTCGTAAATGTATGTATTTGGTGTTGTAATGTAATGCATGTTTTTGTTTTGTATTTATTTTTTTCTGCTAATAAGTTGTCTTAAAGTGTGGGTATATTACTACTACTACTAATAATAATAATAATTGTTAAAAAATAAAAGACAATTTCAGCCAATATCAGATATTAAATGGATGTTAAAACACAGTAATTCAGAGAGAATAGCATTAATAGTTACTAGGCTAGTGAATTTAGGTGTGTCTATAGTGACTGTGTTTAGTGTGCTTAATGTGTTTTTCTTTTTCTTTTCTTCCAGTGAGAAAAAGTCATGACAACCTTTTCTACCTATAACAATGACAAAAACCCATCACATTGTCTAAGGCCTCCACAAAACTAGAGCATATTACAAAATTGCAGTTTAGACCCCTATAGACTTTAATAAGGTTTCAATCCTATTACTGGCTGGGTTTTACAATCAACGTCTTTTTTATTAGTCTATCGTACTACAAAGTGTTTGGCATTCAGCCCTCTTTTCTCTTCAGATGTACTTTTAAAACATTTAAATCCAACCTCTGCCATCCCTGGGCACCCTTCAGCCTGCACCTGTGCACAAGCGATGATCTTCTGAGCTGTTCTGCCCCCTTCAGCTCATAATTAGTTTTATGCCACTTATCACTTTTTATCATTGTTTTTATTACTGTTTTTTTTATTACTGTTTATGACCACTTTTAAATTCTAAAATAAAGAACGTGTGCAACACATACAGCCATATGCAGTGTAAGGGTATGGACAATGTTATTGTGGCACCAGCTGAAATCTTGCCTAGGGCACCAAAGTGATCTAGGCTGCCTCTGCCACATACTGCCTGAGTCTATGTATTGTAGCTACAGTTTTGTCTAATATATTCAATGCATTCATGCCTTGTGTAAATGTTCCTGTTTGTCCTTCAAACTAAACTCAGCATGCTGAGCAAAAGGTAGCAGTTAGGTGGATTTTACATTCTAAAGTGAATCCAGGGGAGGCAGACCCTGACCCCAGCTTCAGTCACCCAGAACCGTGACTGCTGGCCTCATCTCCATAGGAATCAATAAACTACAGTAATAATGGTGATATATGGGGCCAACATCAAAGACGGCACTGACCTTTCAAGTTTGGGGGTAGGGGATGACCACCAAGTTTGATGGGTGTGTGTATGTGTGCGCAGAATAAATGTTTTCTCAGACTGCATAGTTCATAGGTATGTGTTGTAAAGATACTGGTCTTATACTTTTTTAGATGCCACCAGTGTCTGAATATAAAGAGAAAAGCATGCATCAGCATACCCACAGCAGTTACACATGAAACAGGGACATTTAAGCCCTTACACTTCATGGTTGGCCATGACTACATTTATCAATTGCTGTGTTATTTTGATCAGCCATTATTTGTCTTTCACATTAAAAATAGTTTCAATTAAATGAGAATGAGGCAGTAGTGCCTCATCTTCAAAATGACACAAAATCACTGATATGATAAACATTTTTTCAATTGTTTGTTTCTGAAAATGTTGTATGTGTCATATTTATACAACGATCTGTATCAGCATAAAGCTCTGCAAATGCAGTGGTTCATCAAAAGCTCTTCATAAGCATCTCACAATCAGCCCTACCAGAACACTGGTTTACAACATTTGAAAAGGCCCCTATGAACCTACCTCCACCATATACAGTATTTGTCATGAATGCAACACAGTTGGAAAGAAGTCCAGGAATACCATACCTTGAGTGCAAATTGGCCAGTTCTGGACCGTCTCATTGCTATACGTAGAGGATGATTTTTTTTCAGTTTTGTATTCCAATGCTTGATAGATGTCTTCCTCTTCCTTATACTGTGGTGTACACTTGCACCACAGTGGAGAAGGGAGGGTTCCCTGGAGTCCACTAACACTTACAGGTTCATACCTCACAAACTGAAGTATGGAGCTGGGAACATGGTATCTCCTGGAATACTTAGCTTTTAGTTTTTATGCTCTGTGCCATATGAATAATTAAAATATATTTTTAAATGCAAGGTCATGACTTCATAACCCGACAACTATAATATAAAGTAATGTCTGTTATTTATTCAATTTATTTATTGTGTGTTAATTGCATTTGCGTTTTAAAACATTTCACATTCGTCATGTCAACTGTTTTATCCATTTTTTCTTTTATTTTTTTGTTTTTATTGTGCTTCATTTGTCATGGTCTTATTAGTATTAGAGTATTATAGAGCACTGCACAATAGTTAAGCACAGTCGAATACTGTCACCTATCAGTTTAACAGTGATGTCTGCACGGCTGACTGTTATCCACTCCTTGGTTCGGCTGTAGCACTTGATTTACACTACAAAGATAAAGTCATTTGCATGGATGAATTAATTTCCAGGACAGTAACATGTAAAAAACGCAATGAATCTAAATGTGTTGACTAAGTGAAATAATTTGTTAATAAAACCATCCCGCTAATATTCTTCCTTTACGAACACATACACCTCATGCCTCTCGCCTTCAGGCCTTCATCAAAACCCAAACCCCAAGGCGCCTCCTTGGCCCTCCCCAAGCAGAGGGCCTCTCTCTGAGGTCATTATGGGCTCTGACATGCCCTGCTGGCTCTATGAATGTTAATGCCCAGTGGAGGGAGCTAAGGGTCCAAACACACACATATGCACTCGTAGACTCATGCAATTACGTACACAAGCTTTTGTGTTTTTATGGACTGCGTTCACAGTGTGAACGAACAGCATGCAGAAATACAAACACTCACACATACAATTTAAACAGCACACAGTTCCAGAGGGCCACCACAGTCACACACAGTCATGTACATGTAGGTAGACACACACGCTTTCACAGTCTGGCTATCTGAAAAGAGATCACACAGATGGCTGATAGTCTGTCCATGTCATGCAGGCAGCCTCAGGCTCAGCAAAGATCCACGTTAGCAGAGAGATTGAAGGAGCAGGAGGAGAAGGGATTGAGTGAGAGAGGACTCCTCCACCTCCCACTCTGTTGTCCTCATGACTCTGCCTTCTGCCTGCTCCTCTTCTTGTCATTCTCATGTCACTTTCTTTTTCTGCTTATCCCTCTCTTCTTCAAACCCTCAACTTTGATCCCACTGCTAAAGCCACTGCGTGACATTCACCTTCCCATGTTTTCTCTTATTGTTTCCTCTCCTCCTTTTCTTCTTCACCTAATTGTACATTTTTATTTCTAGAATTAACATTTAAATATTTGTTTATTCATTTATTTTATGCAATAAGTATATCCACTCTATCGCTACTGATTCCACAGGGATTGTCAAAGAGGTGTGTTGTCATTTGGAAAGCCTTCAGTGAAGCGACATATCACTGTCAATATACCAGCACCCTGATCAATTTATCAATATGTGCTGACTTTTCTGATCATCTGTTTTACTTAGAAAGTGGATGTTTTCTGCTAAATGCTAATTTACTTTCATGTGTAGTGTTTACCCTGCACATTTCCCCCCCATCAGTCATCTCTTCTTGTTTTCTATTTTCTCTCTTCCCTTTTCTCTAATCCTCTTTTTACTCTCACACATCCCTTCTCCTCCTCCTCATCCTGCTCTCGGTCTATGGCTCTTGCTGTATTGCACCTCTTTCTCTTCTTTTTTTAAAATTATTTTTCTTCCTCTTCCTCTTCCAGTGTCTCCCTTGTTGTCCTCTTCCTTCATTTCTTCCTTATTCTTGCCCCCTCCTGTTTCCACTGCCTCCTCTTTCCTTCCCATCCTCCTGCTCCTTGTTGAGTATTCTGGAGTACACATGATCAGGCGCTCCACTGGAATAAGAATTCCTGCATTATTTGATCATCAGAATTTATTGTAATCCTTGACCCTGGCCCTGCATTTCAAACACAGATTGTGGATTAGGGTGCTTAGACGGCTTCTGTGTATGTGTGTGTGTGTGTGTGTGTGTGTGTGTGTGTGTGTCATGCTCCACAATATTGTAATGGAGCATGAATTCATTTATTGGTGTGTGTCTTTTACGGTAGATAACTCAGAGGGCAGATTAGTGTGAGTATTGTTCATTTAAACATTACACACTACAATTTACAATTTACAATGCAGGTGTGAGGGGAAGTGTGTGTGTAAATAAGAAATGTCCATCCTCTGGCTGACCTGGGTGCTGATGGTAGTGATGGACGTAGAAGTAGTAATGGTAGAAGAGAACAGACACACACCTCTGGCCTTACTGCCACCTCCTGTATTCTGAAATCCACTGCTGCTTTACATCAGTAGCCCCAAACAACCAACACATACCCTTAACTGCCTCATGCTGTCATCTCGCAGACATTTGACATTTATTTAAGTCAAAAACACAATGGGTGTAATTTCAACAGATGCCTTTTTTCCATATGTAGAGGCACTCTTACAACAAATACTCATATTAGTAATATGAGAAGGTAGACAGTTAAGCATTATTAAAAGTTTTTAAAATTGTGTTATTCTTTGACTATGGCCAGAGCTTAACCAAGTGCAAGTACAAGAGAAAAACCTTAGTAACTTCACTCACAGTGTTTATTGACTTTTTAACAAAATCCCTCCCTCTTATGTAAAGTATTTGTTCTTCCTAATCCACCTGGGTCATCTGGTGCATATGCTCTTCATCTACTAAAGCCACCCCCTTTACCTCTCAACTGCTATTAATAAATGTAGTTACTAAATCCCATGAAATCAAAACAAACTGTTAATGTGCTCCAGTAACAAGTATGTAGTCAGTAAGACTTAATGATATGTGTGTTCTCAATGTTTGACAGGTTGACAGTGTAGACAGACAACTGAGAAGCTATGTTGATTGCATCATGTCAATAAAGTAATTTGAAATTGCATGTCAGATTAGAGCTATAAGATATAAACTTTTTTGACTAAAAGTGAGCCCCTCTGCCTTCTATTTTTATTTACAGAACGAAACAGTGGGTAAAATGACCAAATAAAAGAAGGAGAAGGAAGAAGGCAAATACATCCCCACCAGCAGCCCTCATAAAACACACCAAATGAGCTGAGCAGAGAGAAAGCCCTGCTCCACACGCACACACACACACACACACACACACACACACACACACACACACACACAAACATTATTGACATGTCTGACAACCAATAGCAGGACATTTTTATCAGCTTGTACACCAGTCTTACTTTCCCAATAATTCTGACAGGTTTCCATTGAAGTGTGCAAGACAAAGAGTAGGCGAGAGAAACAAAAGAGAAAGGGAGTCACTTTAAAAAAATCACACACATCCCCTCCAAATAGTGCAACGGTAAGCCAATTGAGTGAAAGAAAAATCACTCTTACATGCATAGTGGCAGGCAACGGAAATTTCCCTGCAACCCCAATGACTGGCTATTAATAAAATGAGTAAGAGCCTAATGAGAACAGAATCCTCTGGAGGCGACTCTTCCCTTCTCTTTGCTGCCCTCTCTCTCTTCTTTCTCTTTCTCTCTCTCTCTCTCTCTCACACCACACCATCTTTCCCAATCATAGGTGTTAATAAAGTGAACTCCATTTAGACATCATTGCTTGCCACACCAGTTCAGTTCTTGTTTTCAGACTTATAAAAAGATGTGTTTGATCCACACATCAGAGCAGTGTTGTTATGTGTTGTTATTTATAAAGACTGGGTTCATCTGGAAGAGGAATACTACAAAGTTTTAATCTGTGTTATGATTCCAGTCTAATTCCAGTGCTAGGCTTTTATTTTTTTTCTCCTTCCTGTTCTATTTTCCGTCTTAGTCTCCTCTAGCTTTATCTAATTACCTTGATTGTTTTAACTTGCCCCCTGTCACACCTTTATAACCTCCTTCTTGCTCCAGTTTCTTTGCCAGATTGTTTGTCATCGTGCAACTCTCCAGCCTTGTTACCTAGTCTTGTTACTGCCTTGTGTTTTACAACCATTGTTCTGATCTTGACCTTGCCTCTAACCCAGCCCCTGTAACCCTGTTAGTTTCGTGCCTGGGTCTGAAGTCCCTCTGACACACCAGCTACACTGTCACTTGGACCCAGGACTGTCTCTCTGGATATGGATTTCGGATTGTGGATCCTGGATACCTCAACCGTGAGTTTTATGGAAGTTTCTTCCTGCCATCTGTCTGGTTATCACCATGTTTTTTTGTTCCCCTTCGTTAGTTCAAGCTCTTTGGTTTGTTGTCTTTAACTTTTTACCTTAATTCCTTTTGCCTATTGTCAGAGAAAGTATTTTCTCCTTAGATCACTAAACTCAATCCGCTATCTTCCTGGTTGCCTCACCTAGCACAAATCATTCCATTTTGTAAAAATAAATAATCATTCTCTTTTCTTAATGGTGTCTGGTCTTTTAATTATCTCCAAAACTTCCATTCCTCATTACAATCTGATTTTTCTTCCTAAATGACTTGTTATGTTTGCTAATAATATCTCTACAGTACATGTATTCATGGAAGAAAATGAAATCTGATCATGGTGCACAAAGGCCACTTTCAGAGTATAATACTATTTTAAACAATTATATTCATGCTTAATGTCTAATCAGCATTTAAATGCTGTAAGTGGTCAAGGCGGAGCAAACGTTAATATTTCTTATAGGTGCTTTATTGTATAAAAATATACTATTACTGAGTAAAACATACTCTGTACATGTGATATATTTTGTTCACTTTAATTTGCTATTTCACACAAGTTTACTTCATTGTAACTTAAAGAAGTTAGGGGTTTTTGCATAAAATATAGTGAATGAATAGTTTCAACAAAATGTCAGTATAAAGTGTTACATGATACTGTATGATGTGCTGTCTGTTACACATGAACAAAACATTTAACAACTGTAGC
Organism: Anabas testudineus; assembly: GCF_900324465.2. Taxonomy (NCBI): domain Eukaryota; kingdom Metazoa; phylum Chordata; class Actinopteri; order Anabantiformes; family Anabantidae; genus Anabas; species Anabas testudineus. The sequence goes on along the minus strand of NC_046622.1, from coordinate 25,099,671 downwards.
TGGTCAAATTGGGGAAAATATTAACTGTGTTTACTTGATTATTGTAATAAATACAGCTGAGTAAAAGTACAACATATAATATTGGAGTAAAACAATATATTGTAAATTTAAAATCAAGTGGAAATCTTCAGTTTTTCAAGTACTTCAAAATGTTAAAACATTCTTAAAACTTGAGGTAATGTACTTACTTCCCAACAATATTTATGTCTTGTCTTTATGCCTTATGTTTTAAAATGATGATAAACTGACCAGAGTCAGCTGTGACACCTAGCCTGCAGTGTTTCTGAGCAGTTCAGCAATAGTACAGTTGTGAGTAAAGATAAAAAAAAAGTCTTCAATAAGGGAACACGCGATTGTTTGTCCTTGAAATGAGACGCTATTAAATATTTTGTCCATGGAGTCACTGTAGCGAAAATGAATTAATTTGACCCCACAACTTCGGTTAAACGATTGATACACATAAAATTCAAAATCAGAAACTTAGCAGTTACATATAATTAAAAAATGGTTTTCAAAACATGAAAATGTTGAATGTTGGGCCTTTAAGTTTAATATCATGAAAAGATCAATATGTAACAATGGAAGCATTTTCAACAATACAAATGGTTTATTGAGAAAATATTTATCACATCAATCTCAATACTCAATAATTAGTTATATCACAAGAGCTGATTACCGTAGAAGCTAAACCCCATCGGAGGAACAGACATAGATGATGTAGAGTGCTCATTTGGAATTTGGAGGTGTCTTTCTTCAGTTTATCAATATTTAAAAACATTTATTTTGCTGTTTTTAATTGTGATGTGAAATATATGTACACATCTGCTGAAAGCTGTGCAGTGTGCTTCATACACTTTGAGAGGCCACATTCCTGTGCTGTAATACACAGCACTGCCATCTAGTGGAGACACAGAGTCCCTCCTGTGCTCAATCCAGTATAGATGAACCAGAGTTTTTACACACACACACACACACACACACACACACACACACACACACACACACACACAGATGTATAACCATCCTTTTTCAGGAGATTTTGTCCCTGGGAGCCATACAGTCTGCTAATGTTAGGACAATTGTTGTCAAAGAGGGGTCTGGGGATCTGCAGGGGGTCCTAGAGGAGGATTCCATGGGGTCCCCTGCACAATGGCAAAATAGGTAATTTCACGATAATTTAATTCATTATAGCAGTGTTAGAGAAACCTTATTACAATATGCAGGTTTTTACATTCTCTAATTGTGATCATTTCCAAAGTGTGGACACATTGATTATTCAGTAAATCAGAAATGATTCCCGTATGACCGTGTGGATGACATGTTACAAATCTGAGTACCACAGATACAATGTCTTTGTGTATGTTTTTGCAAATATTTTAAAAATTCTTCTTATGCAGCAACCAGTTAAAGAGTCAGCACTACTGTGCTATTGAACATAAATGCCAAGTAAATATGCACTGCTGCATTTTTAATTGCTCTGTATGTGTGCGTGTGCGCATGTATGTATGTGTGCATGTTCGTGTATGTGTGTGTGGTGTATGCTTCCTCAACTGTATGATTTCTGAATTGAGACTAACAGGGAGTGTGTAGGGGCATGAGTTAATGAGGTTGTGTGAGCAATTGGGGGCCAGCGCTGGTCTTTAGGGGCCAATAGGGCCCAATGGTTCCTTTCCTCTCTCACAGGAAGGAGAAAGGGACAGAGAGTCATAAAGCTGAACAGTCAAAGAGAGAAAGACTGAAACAGAGAACATTTTTAATTTGAATTAAAATCTATTTTATATTATATCTACAATATATTTATAATAATAATACAATATTTGAATGAGAGAACAGGAAGACACGAGCCAAAGGAACGCTGTATCATCTGACTCATCAGTAAACAATAGTCTGTTTCTCTGGAAGATGGCAATATACAAGTGAAGCCAGAGCAGTTTTGTATACTTGCTGTATATAAGTCTTTAAAAAGGCCTACAAATAGACTGTATAGTTTTGATTTACGAAGAGGCCTCAGTTTCCTAAAACTGTGGGCAGTGTTTTGGCAAATGTTACACAAATTGAAGGAAATGGTGCATTTTGTTGGGGACTATTTTTAGCTGCAGAATAGTGCACCTTTTGAATAACCTGCAGTGTGTGTGTGTGTGTGTTTCTTGTCATGGTAAAAAAAAAAAAACACACACACACACGGAGCAGTGTATCTCACTGTTGTGTTCTTCTCTTATGGACGACAGTGGAGCTCTATGGATACCCACACTGCACTTAAAACACACTACCCTTATTGTGGATTCAGTTCTTTACACAGGACAGTTTGATACTTAAAATTTGATTTGACTGATTTGCTTTTTGAGCACTTACGAGGACAAAGGCTTTATTGTCTTTGTGTTGAAAAGTGGTTTCACAGTATTGACAGCCATTGGTTATTGGGATATTGATTCACTTTTATTGAAGGATGTCACTCACAGAGCCACCACCAGCGATTCCCCCATAACTCCCTGCTCCTACTATCACGTCCTCCTCACTTCTTCATCTCTCCCTCTTGCTCATGCCATGATATTTCTCTTCTATTTAAAGGCCACTAAAGATCAAGCTTTAGAAAGACATTTCAATTTACTTACTGGCCTTTGGAAAGCACCTCCGGTTAGATTTGGATGCCATGGTACAGTTAATGGTGTATATCTGTTAAATGGCAAGCGTGAGCCGCGGCATCGATCACATCTGAGAAAGGAGATGGCAGTAGATATAACAGCAGGTACAGAGCATTATCCCTCTGTCAAGGAGAATGGAGACTTCTAGTGGATGTGGATTATCTCTTTTAGTGCATTCATTTCGTACTACGACCCCTTTAAAACAAAAGTATTTCCTACTGCCAGTTCTCCAGTGTTGTGACACAGGTACAGAACAGCCAAGTGTGACTTTTCCACTCAATTAATCATCGGGGAAAAGCCTGCAGGCTGCAGGCGTCAATGGTTTTACAGTTAAAATTATAAACACGAGAATATGTTAGCATATTAGATATCAGCATTTTCTCCTTTAGCTTAAATGCGTTTGCTGCCTTCAGGTGTGCTGTCCCCTTAGTGACAACTAACATGTTAATGGCCACGCAGCAGAACTGGCAGCAGCTACTGAGTCACTTTCTGTTTCCAGAGTCCTGCAGGCTGGAAGAAACTACAAGGTGCCCAGGCCACAGAGGACACAATACAGTAGAGTAGTGCATGCATACAACAACAACACTCGTCTTGTTTTTCTGTATTCATCTAAAGAAGTAACTCAGGCTGTGGAATCGGGATAGGCAGTTTTACTAGTTGCAAACTTATTTGACTTTATGCTTCATTTGTTGACAGCACAATAGTGCAAATATGATTTTATGCAAGTTCGAAACATGTAAAAAGGTTTTATTGCAGTGATTCCAACATTATGTTTTGGTCAGCTTCACACTGCGATTACAAAATGTGTAGTTGTATGTGTATCAATCATTGAAATGAAATTGTGGGGTCAAATTGATTCATTTCTGCTACCGTGGCTCCCTGCACAAAATATTTAATAGCATCTAATTTTAGGGACAAAAAGTCTTCTACAACAAGGGAAGACCCCTTGTTGTAGAAGACTTTTTTCTTTCTCTTCACTCACCACTGTAATATTGCTGAACAGCTCAGAAACACTGCACACCCTGGGATGGGTGTCACTGCTGACTCTCTGGGCAGTACTGGCCTTCATTACAAGACCAGCTAGTGTCAGCCAGGGCAACAAACATCTTAAAAACAGAACATGAGCAAGTGTGTGTGTGTGTGTGTGTGTGTGTGTGTGTGTGTGTGTGTGTGTGTGTGTGTGTGTGTGTGTGTCTTGAGGTGTGTTTTATGAGCAACCAGATCTGTTTTTCTTGATTTGTCTATGTCTCTCTCTGTCTTATACACAAACACACATAAACACACATACATATGCTAGTGAGTGAGTGAGAGGATCCAATCAAGAGTGCTCAAGCTAAAGAGGGGAGGGTGGTGGTGTGGTGGGAGCGAGGGGTGTAAGGGGTGTAATTTCAGTTTCATATGTCCCCCCCACCAAATCCCCCCACCCCGACTTGACAATACTTGAAAAACAATGAGAGTGACCCAGTTGCAGGATTCCAATTAGTATTAGATATGCAACAGTTGAGATTAGAATGCGCCTCTTTTCTCGGTGGGAGGAGGGAGAGGGTGTACTCGCTGCTCTGATTACCAGCCCGAGCCCAAGTGTCGGGCTGTGATAAAGACTCGTGCGTGTCTATGATTGTGTGTGTGTGTGTTGTAGAAGAAGAAGATGGGGGATGGAGAGATACGGCATCAGGGGGACACAGCTGAGCTTTGGCACACTAGTTTACCTACACACACGCAAACATACACACCCACACACAGACTGATCAGCCTGTCCCGTCTGTCCACCAAGGGAATATTTATTTGTAAAATAGCCTGACTCCTCCCAGATGGGAATGGAGGTTATTTTAATCAGTGGAGAGACAATAGAAGAAGATAGTGTCTTACTGCTGCTCTTTCTGTGTGTGTGTGTGTGTGTGTGTGTGTGTGTGTGTGTGTGTGTGTGTGTGTGTGTGTTTGTGTGTGTGTGTGTGTGTGAATTGGGGTAAGTAAGTAGCTTGGTTTTTTAGCTGGGATGTTCTTAGAAATGAGAGACTGACATTCTCTATGACCTTGTTGTGAGGCTGGTGTTTGGTTCATGCAGTCTGAGGGAAAACAGAGAAAATTACTCTGAAGGTCAATATTGTTGTGCTCATTGTTTCACACAGAACTGTAGCTTGGGAAACCCTATAAAATTCACTTTGGAATTACACAAACTAACTGCTAAAAACTAATTACTAACAATACAATACTATAAAAATTGGTGCTCTGAATTTAAGCATTTAACATTTGAGAGAAGAAAAAATAAAATAATATTCAAAAAGGATTTAATTAAGTATGGGTTAATGTTTTTATTCTGAGGATCTAATAAAACATTTTGTGAACACGGCCTTGCCTTGCCTACGAAACAAATTTGGTGCCACTGCCAACACATTTGGTCATGACTCTACATGTTCAAGACAGAATCAGATGTGGAACAGACAGTAGATGGGATAAACAACCACACCTACAAAGATTACCAAAGGTTATATTACTTTACTGTCAGATGTTAGCAACCTCTTTTTCATCTTCCAGTCTGTCGGAGACCAGAGTTCTAGTCCAGCAGCAAGCCTTTGTATTGAATTGTTACGAGTCATGTGACAATCGTGGTCAGTCTAAGCATTATGTTTGTCAAATGACAAACAACAACAAAGCAGCCATCATTTTATTTGTAGTAATCTTGCCATTTTTATTCTGTGCCTAAACCTAACCCATAAGTCTATATGCCAGTTCACAACCAAATCAGGTTGTTAAAATAATCTTCACATGACACATGCCAAACATCATGGGAAGTTAAGGAAGCAGTAATTTTTAAGCCAAACATAAATTGTTACGAAACTCGTTTGTTTAAAATACTGTGCTATCTTTTTACCTTTATACAGTTTGACACACAGTAGATAACATGAGTTATCTAATAGCGTTGGTTTGACATCTCTCCATTATACTGGATGAAAATCTGGAATGTGGACTAATGCTTGGGAGTACATGTATTTGATTTCGCAATAACCTAAAAGAACATCAAGTTCGGGTTTGTGGCTGTAAGACCTGCACACACAGATTTTTGGCTTGCAGGTTAATAACAGCAAATTACTGCATCAACATTAAAACACAACCTGGATGAGATGTACCATTCTCAATACAATGGAACGTTTATAGAGTGGACAAGAAATGCTGCCAGAGAGACCAAGATTAGGGTAGAAACATGCAAACAGGAAACATACAAATAAGTCCTGTTTATTTCACCTCAAATCATTTTCACATGGTCATAGTTGGATTTTACTTTAATCAGACATATTTTTCATTTGCATTATGACACCTTGGTAATAATTAAAAGCAGGAGAGCCACAGAAACATGTTATATCTTTAGGTATTCATGTTTACATGTATTTTAGATCACTCATTTGAAGTAAATCAAATTGCATCTCATTCACTATTCACCGAGGACCAAATCTGATCTAATGCGACTGGCCTCAAAAGCTCAGTCTTAGGTCTAGCTGATGTAACAGACAGTCTGTAATGGTTCACATCTTTTAGTGCAGGATTGAGTTATATCTTCCTCTAACTTATTCACTCGTCAGGCTGCAGGGCAGTGTCATCACTGCAGCTCATTTCCCTGGATCATGTTATTCACTAAACTTCATGACAACACATCCAACCCCACGACAGTTTAGGGTCACCCCTTTTATACGTCTTTAACTCGGCCTGAACCCCTCCAGGACTGAAGCAATCACATTAGGCTATCGTGCCATCCTTAGACTCTCAAACTCTGCAACAAATCTATACTTTCAATTGGTAATGTCACTGAGCGGTCTTAGTCACAGCTAAGCTCTCTGCACATGAGCGGCGCAACATCTTAAAAGGCTGCTCTTCAGATGGATCCAGCTGTTAATATACGGCTGTGTCCCCCAATGAGATTCTGAGAGGATAAATAGAGATGGGGAGGATTAGTTAGTGGGGCTACGAGGACAGGATCCAAATTAGCACCAACCTCAATCACGCGGCCCAAAACCCCCTGTCCAACCACACGACTCATTCACACAGGTTTTTTTTCTTGCACTGTTGTTTATGTTCATGCCTGATTGACAAGGAAATTCTGATGCAGCGACATGGTCAATTTGGTCGCTAATTCGTGCCTCAGCACTCAGAAACCCCAATGACAGACCCCTTCCCTCCTCCCGTTCACCACTGAACCCCTGTATGTCTCTGTCAGATTACAGCCTAGTACTCAACTGAATTCCTCATTTAAACGTAGAGTAATCATTTTATCAAGTTGTACCCCTACATCCCTGGAAGTCATTTCAGGGTGTCATGCATGCAGTTTAATGTAAACATGCAGATTTGTGTTTTTATGCTACTTCTCTGTTTAATTTTTTAGAGATGCTATATATTTAGTTAGTGCCATAATACATAGTCTAGTCCATACCAAAGGTAAGAGGTCCAGTGTGTGACTTTGTTTAGCATTCTTAATGAACGCGCTTCATGTATTTTGTGCGTTTTATGTCAGATGCAAGGCCTTAGCATGTTTCAAACAAACAAACAAGGTTTTATGGTGAGTTCTTCCGACAGCTTTAATACAGATATGGGACTCAAGTTGGCAACTCATACTCACACAGTAATAGACTTCAGACTTTACTTGACACATGAACAGTATGTGTCAAGTACTTGGATTACTTTTCTGATGTAATGAGAATCCTAATACATTAGATCCACAATATAAATACTCAGTTACTTGGTTAAATTTTGAAAAAATGTCTGTTGTATTTTACATCTTCATACCAATGTTTGTACTTTTTGCCACAATAACAGAAAACCTGCCATGAATTTATAATAAATGGTAAATTATCTGCACTTAGCGCTTTTCTACCTAACTGGTACTCAAAGCACTTTACACTGCATCTCATTCACCCATTCGCACACACAAGCACACACTCACCGATGTCAGAGCTGCTATGTAGCTGATCTGACTCACCAGGGGCAACTTGGGGTTCAGTATCTTGTATAAAAGTATAAGGACACTTTAGCATATGACATGGCAACCAGGAATCAAACCACCAATCCTATGATTGGCAGACAACTGCTCTACCTGTTGAACTACAGCCATCCCTAGTCATCCATAGTGTTTTTGGCAGGCAGCACCAGCTGCATGCTATAGTTATATCAGTGCGTGCATTGGGCAGGTCAGGAAGCAAGATGGCAAAAGGGACGATGTTTACCTCATGGAAATATTTGCATTATTTTAATGAATTTGTAGGAGAAAAAAGGGAAGAAAAAAAGCATCCATGCTGAACAGTAATGAGGACTGCTGGTTACAGTGACCATTCCTAAAATTCTAGTGCGCTGGTTAAGAGGCAGAGCGGAAAAGGACTGCAAAAAGATGCTTCATGCTGCCGAATGCTGTACCCTGCCTGCTGGTGATCCACCGCAAGATCTACTGCTCTGATCTACAAGAGGACAGGCACACGCATAGGGTGTCAATGTTAGTAGATGTTGAAATCACAAGGTATCTTAAGTCGGGTATCGATATGGATGCATTAAACAAATTCCCCATAATCAAGAACACCATCCAATGCATCTGTGATTATCATCCTTTTCCCCAAAAGCAAGTGACTATCAGATGCACATTTTGAAAAACTTGTCATTACAATCATTGGTTTGGCGTGAAAGAGTAAACCAGACAGAACATGAGTTGGGTCAATGGACCTTAAAAAACACTGGTCTGCGTAGGCGACTTTGTTTCTAAGTTCTGCAGGTATGTGTTTTAAAAGCTTGTCATTTTAATTTGAAAGCAATGTATGCGTTTGTGTTCAGGTTTGCGGCCATATATTAAGGCCATATGCCTGTAGTGTCATAACTTGTAACTGGCAACTGCTCTATCAACTGAGCTGCATGCTGCCCAAGGACAAGCATGCATCATTATGGTAGAAAATAAGGGCAGAAAAGATTCAATAGTACAATTAAATATACCACACTCAGCCTTTGAGTCACATATCTCATAACTTTAGAGAGAAGTGGCTAGTGTGAATTGACCAGTGCATTGGCAAAAACAAAACAAAACAAACTGTGTGACAGCTGGAGTTAAAAGAAGTCTTCTCACACTGTTCATATTTGTATCACTAGCATGTACAATATGAAAACCTGTTCTCTCCTCAAAACATATCAGACACTGCTTATCAGCCAGATGTGCTGCATTGATGCAAAACATACATTACAATGAGTGCAGTTTGAACAGACAGAGCTTCACGCTTGACAAACTCTGCCAATAAAGGAATAAACCACTTTTATTGATCAGACACAAAAAACCTGCATGTGTTTAATGTTGTTCTCTGGATAATTATAAGCATAACATGAAATTTTCCATTTAAAGCTTTCACTGTGCTCCTCTATCAGATGTCACCTTTTCTTAAACTAAATCATTTAGAGCCTCAAACAGCCTTACACACACAGTAATAGTGTGAACTGTCTGACCCCAAATTATTTATTCCTGTATTTTTAGCATGAAACATGCACAGTCTTCAAAAGAAATCTGATCTCGGAAGCTAACATACTACACCGAGTACCAAGGTGGTAGGTTTGGTCTCAACATTGGTAAGGACACAACTGCTCTAGCACACTCCTCTTCCCCTGCTGTGTATGCGTGCCCTGTGGCACCTATATGGGAATTCTGAGTTTCCCATGTGAAATAAAATTATGCACTGATGAATAATATACATGCATGTGTTTAAATTTCTGGTGTTTCTATAGAGTGCTTTTAGAATTCAAACTAAACACATTCTAATGTTTTCCTATTCAACAATGGAGAGAAAGATCCCAAAACCTATAAATTTGTGAAAAACAAATTACCGCATAGCGCATTACTGAAATACAGAAAAGGCTATAATTAATTAATATACAACAACAGAACAGTCAACTGTGATTTTTTTTTATCTTGTTTCCCTCTGTCACTTCTTAAATACTGGTACAGAATTCAGTTCCCGCCACCCTTAGCTGCTATATGGTCTGCTTTCTTCAGCTATTTTTATGCCAACACACCCTGATGTTCATCAGCTGGGCATAAAATGTCATATTCACAAGTGAACAACAACAAGACAACAACATGAATAAAAAAGAAGCATGACCATATTCTTGTGTGTCACTTCTTTGTTGTTTTTGTCTATCTCAGCACGGTCCTGTGTTCCTTGCCATGAACTGAAAATGGTATTTGGGAGACAAACAACTTCATTCTACCGTGCATCAGTAATTAGCTGTGGAATTAACGGGCTTGACGTGCCTCCACAGATCAGCCGGCCCTCCAGGGAGGCCTGCAGGTCCAGGCAAGCCGCATTTCCAATTATTGTGTTGAATTGCTAATTTAGTTATTGTGCCTGCCGTAATTGTGATGGGTATTGGGTGTGCGATTCAATTTGTTTTAAATATTTGTGGGCCGGCAGATTGGTAATGGAGCTGACCTATCTGCAGGCCCAGTGTGAGAGTTAGGAAGAACAAGAGAGAAAAAAAAGAAGAAAAAAACTAAAGGAATGGGATGCAAAGAAAAATGTTGTAGTACTCCGTCACCCCACCCCTTCACACACACACACATACACACACACACACACACATACACACTCAATCTTACTCTGCCTCATCATCTTAGTATGATCAGCTTCATTCCTTCTAAGACTGTTGAAGTTAAAAAGCCTGTAATTTAGAAAAATAGCACTTTGATCATCTTTGGGGTGTGAGGCACAGAGCATTAGACAGGGAGAACACTGAGGGCTTTGGTCTGATGAGAAGTGTTGTGAGAGGCACTGACATTCCCTGGCAAAAGCAGAAAAGGAGAAGAGTTGCTGGTAAAGGTAGGACTGGTCCTAGACTCATTATGAGACCAAAGGTGTTTTGCAGGATGCCTTAAGATTCTTACCAGAAGTGGAAAACCCAAAACAAGTTGTGAGTGTCTGCCATCATTCTGTACAAAGTGTTAGTTAGACTGTGTGATAAGAAGTGACTCTGAATCTTCCAGTGTCAAGATAAAAGTAGAAGAAAAATGCAAAAAAGAAGAGGAAACATCCTTTATTAAAAAGGAAAACACAAACAGAACTCTCTGGTATTATTTACTGTACAGTTAATGCATGAGGGAAGATTTTATGGACATAAAGAAGTTAATGTCAGAATGTCATCCCACTAAGATCTGTTGCCCCACCCTAACACTTAACAGAAAGATATGCATTGTCGAAATCATCACATACTGTAAATGTACAGTATTATACTCTATCTATACTATATATATGTATATACTATACAATAAAAGTAAATATACAATCCACAGCTTCTACGTGTAGGCATATACTCACAGTTATGAGGTGTAAGTCCTGAGTCACAGGAGGAGTCAGCAGCACCTCTCCACAATAACACAACACTGAAACACATTTCTTATATAATAACGCTCTACAAATAAATATAAAGTATATATGACATGCACTGAATTTATTAAAAAATGCGAAACAGTAAGGAAAATTACATTTAGGAAAGTGAATTGATATCTTTCACAATAGTGTTGAACTGGTAATACTGAAAAGATGAGTGTGAATCCAAATATCCATTCTTTAGACCTGCTGAGTCCTCACAGATAGCAGTCACAGTATGGAAAGTGATAGTGTTTACAGTCATCATGTCAAGTCTGCATGGTTGCTGAACCATGAAGAAAGAAAATTGGTAGGGACATTGATAATTTATGCAAGACATGTAGGCTCTGCTGTATAAATTAAAGTGTCAAAGGATCTAGACAGGAAACCATCCCATAACAGTCCTAATATTATAGTACCCTCAACAGAAGATCCTCCCACCTTAAATGTAACCTTAAAGCAAAGTCTCTGGGAATGCGTTGCTTTACCACCTTTTTTTTAACACTGACTTATAGCTGATGAATTTTTATGACATATTAACCAAAATATCATCACGATATTTCAATCTGCTTTTCACATCTACTGTAAATACTGCAACTATCCCAATTTTTCTATGCACAAAAGGTGAAGCTGTGTCATTCATGGGAATGATGAGTGAACAGCTTTTTTGCAGTACAGTCAAAAAATTCTAAGTTGGATTGAGGTCTAGGTCGTGACTCGGCCACTTTAGAACATTAACATTGTTGTTTGGACGCTTTGGCTGTATGCCTGAGCTGCTTGAGTTCATCTTGCTGAAATCAAATCTCACAGTCTCAGTTCTGCCTCAGTCATTAATCTTAACCTCTACCTTCTAAAGTTCACAAGTTTTAAAAGATGTGAATACTTGAAAGTCAAGTAAAGTTTGAGTCCTTCAGTCTTTAGTCATTATCTGAGTGAGCCACAAGTACTTTGCAAAAACTGGTGGTTGCCCAACATTTGACAAAATAATAAGAACAAGTTTTTTAAATAGCAGCATTTACAATCCTCTATAATATTACATGCGTGCAAGACTGTGTAGAATTCACAGTGTGATGTCTTCCCACTAATTTCCTGGATGTCACCAATTATTTTGATGGACAAGCCCACACCTGCCCATAACGCTGCACAACAGTGTAGCTTACATTAAAATCAGCAGGGCTCTTTGTGATCTGTATAGAGGGTTTTAATCACACCTTGAGTCAGCTTTTGTGCTATATTTCATTATGTCTTTTTTTCCTTCCTTCCTTTCACATCCTCCTATAGTGTCATTTTCTATTATTAAGTGTTACAGAAGAGATATTCTGAAGTTTTGTTAAAAAAAATTTGGTGTTTGTTAGTAGAAGGCTGGATTTGAATTTCACAGTTTAGAGAGCTTATTGTGGACAATGATTGCTCCGTGTGTGTAAGTTTGTGTGTATGATGTCTCTGCTTTTTGCTTTTCATTTGAATGGTACAGAGCATGTGTCTCTCTGTCATCCTGTAACCCAGAGGTCAATATGAAAGACTTGGGGCTGAATGGGACGTCGCCAGGTCTTTGAAATCTCTTGTCTGGCCTCTATGTAAATACTGCACATGCATACACAAGTAAGCACGCACACAGATGCACATACATAGAGTGTATGCAGACACTCACTTATTCAGTGTGCACAAGTACAAAAGGTGCATGTGGAGAAACTCACAAACACAAAACCCACACACAAACAAACAAAGCGAAGCGAAAACAGTCATTTACACCTGGTGGGTGTTTGATCATCAATTAAGCTTCATCTCGCTTTCAGACTGTTTAGTCTCTAAGGTGTTCAGCTTTGTCTCCTCAACCAATCACATCACTATCTCACAGCCAGACTGGCACATTTTCACTTTGTGTGTGCAGATGTGTGTTATTACAACTAATGTCTGAATAAGGGGCACAATAAGAAAATCATAATTTTCCTGTTTTTGTATCCTTACAGAGTGAAGATATGATTCCAGTGAGTTTTTACAACTAATAGAAATCTCTATAATTGTCCTGTGTGATATGTGTGATTATGACAGTCTATGTATAAAATGTGAATTTTTATTTCTAGTGTACCAAATGTGCACTTAAATCAAAATGGTCCCCAGCAAATAAACGTTTTGTTCCTGGCTGAGTATGTTTGGTAAGAACAGTGCACAAATATTTTAATTATTTTATTATTTTTTAGATGGAATTTTCAGATGGAACAAACAAACATGTAGACACTACAGACATGATAAGAAATTCAGAGATTATTGAGAAACAGAGGGAATAACACAAGTGGACTGACACATGTACACATCCTCCTTTGTTTGTTTTTTGTTTTTAATACATTTACAAAGATTTTAAACAAACTTCATCCACTTTGACATTATGGGGTATTGTTAGTAGAATTTTGAGGAAACTAATTAATTTTATCAGTTTTGGAATAAGGCTGTAACATTACAAAATGAGAAAAAAGTTAAGTGCTGTAAATACTTTCTGGATGCACTGTAAACATATGGCATACTTTTTTGTATTGACCAGAAGTGCAAATATCAGAATAGAGCTGTAGTACTATCTTTTTTTTTTTAAATCAGTCAATATCGATATATGTCCCAATATAAGTATATTGTTTATTTTTGTTTTATAAGTTTATATACATATAAATCACTATGTCTGTCAAGCATAAGCTTCCATTTTACTCTTAAGTGAGTGCTAATATTTTGTTGTCGTTTTCTTTTATCTCACTTATGGCTACATCAGCCAAAACATTAATACGTGCGGAGGACACAGGTAATACTATATTCTGTGTCTGTCTATTCTCATTATCATTGGCTTTTTGTGTAAAAACATAGATGGAATGGGTTCTATCAAAGTTATATTGATCATGTCTAAAAGTTCTAACAAGGAAAAGTTATTTTGCAACAGATATCTTTATCATTTTATTGCCCAGCACTATGTGAGAGTGACAAAAACTGCCAATGATTCTTTCTCATCACTGTGGGGGAAATTTGGCTCATTGATCATTGCAAAATTGATTTAATTTAGCCACAATGAAATGTTTAAAAAAAATAACAGCCTGTTTAGGGTCATGCCACAGCATCTCAATTTGATTTAAGTCTAGATTTTGTCAAAGACACTCAAAAACCTTGTTTTTTTTTTTTTATTTCTTGAGCCATTTTGGATTTAGACTTGCTGATTCCTACGTAAACCAAAGCACAAATTGATGGCAAGACATTCTCCTTCAGGGTTTTCTGTGTGCAAAATTAATGGTTCCAAAAATTATGGCAAGTCATCCAGGTCCTGAAGCAGCAAAGCAGCCACAGACCATCACCGTAGTAGTTGGTATGACGGTCTTGTTGTGAAATAGTTTTAGATCTAACGAGATTCCCACCTTCACAAAAGTTAAACTTTTGTCATATCAGTCCACAGAATATTTGCACAAAAGTTGCAAAAGATATGTAACAATAGCCACATTTAAGGATTTTATGAAGCACAAAGAGAGAGAGTGGGCAGAGTGGAGTAAGTGGTAGCAGGGCTTTGGTACTGGGACTGCGCAGCCAGGTTCTTGGGAGGAGACAGAGGTCAGTGGGCCAAGGCATGAATTAATCAGCAGCAACAAAGGACTTGCTGGCCCCCTCCGGTGGCGTCAACTTAAGATACTGACTCTGACGCTGTGTGGCTGTCCTCATATGTAAAAAAAGTCACCCTGAGCTCCATTCGGTGAGGGTACAGCATTCAACAGCAGGAAGCTCCCTTGTGCTGTGAGCTTTGCCCTTTAACCAGCGCACTTGAATTTAGGAATGGTCACTGCAGCAAGCAGAGCTCCTCCTTACTGTCTGGCGGGGAGGCTTATTTTCTCCCTTATTTTCTTCTACAAATTCAAAATAATGTGAATATTTCCTCAAGGTAAATGCTGTCCCTTGTGCCATCTTGCCTCCTGACCTGCCGAACGCATAACCATGGCATGCAGCCAGTGCTGCCTGTCAACACTGCAAATTCATGACAATTTCCGTTATTGTGACAAACATTTCAGAAATTGGTAGTGAAAAACAATTACATTATGTTACATTTTTAAAAATGTAACAAAATAGTTAAATTACTTAGATAGTAGCAAGGCAACCATAACAGCATTTGCCTTTTTTCAACTATGTTTGTTTGGTTTATTTTGACAATGAAAAAGGCTGAACACGCAGCTGTTATCCCCATTGTGTTGGCCAACTAAGGACAGAAACATTGCATAAACACACACCAAAGTAACCAGCAGAGCAAGAACAATCAAACACACATGTGATTTCTAGCATAAACACACACACACAAAACTATTTACACACCAGGGTTCACTAACATTACACAACATGCACCCGGCCACTACGTTAACCCCCCAGTGTTACCAGGTTGTTACAGTATACACTCACACATTATATGTAAATGTTTTTTTACCCATTAAAGTCTACTGGAGTATAAATGTACAAGGCCAGTTATGTTCTACATATTGATGCCTCCATCCCAGAGGCATTATGTTTTTACCATTCCCCATCTGTTCATACGACATAGCCAATGTTTGTGAACATGATATCTAAGGTATGCTCAAAGCGAATTCCTTCAAATTTAGCACAGCTGTCAAATTGGACTTATGAATGGATTAGGTCAGGGTCACTGTGACCTCATGTAAGTCCTATTCTCATCAATGCTAGATAGCATCTCAGAACTGCCTGGAAGGAATTACAATTGTCACAAATGTCTGCTTGGACTCATGCATAAACTTTCATTAGAATATCGGTCTGGGCAGAAATGTGTGTCAACTACAACGTCAATGGTTAGACGAGGCATACTACCGCATTGCAGTAATTCAAGTTGTTGCAGCTGATACAGATGTATTAATTGTTATTATTATTATTATTATTATTATTATTATTATTATTATTATTATTATTATTATTATTATTATTATTATTATTATTATTATTAACATTTTTAACAAAAAACTTTTGAATGTACTTGCTAGAGACAAACAGTATGTATTACTTAGTAGTTTGAATTAGAAATATTAGGCAAAGAATAAATAATCAAGCTAAATGTCAGTGTAAGTGTAATTATTGTAAACATTAAACAAGTCATCTGATTTAAAAAATACATAAATAACCACTTTATTTCCTAGTCCACATCTTTCAAGTCAATCAGTTTGCATGCTTACTGAAGTACATTTAAATAATTAGAATTTACAGCACCCTATATATGCCTTTGTTTCTAAACTACTTCTATAATTTCTTTGGTATTCTGCACTTCCTGTTGGCTGACATATGCACCATATGTGTGCAGGCCTGCTCAATCTTTCCCTTTCATGCAGTCCGTTTTTTTGCCCACAAATTCAACTAAAATTACAAGTCAGTCCTCTGGAACAGTGAGTCTTTCTTGTAGAGCTTATTTTCCTTTTCAGACCGTTTCATCAAAACTAAATGTCATGAAAGAATTCTACATTATAAGTCTATATGTTGCCCATTGTGAAATAAAACGTATTGCTATCTTTAAACCAACATGACCTAAAGATACACTTTAAGTTTCCACTGAGACTACAAAATAGAACAACATTTGGGTTAATTGTCAAACAATGCATGCTAGGAAGTTAGTTTTGGTTTTATTTTTTACCAACGTGCCAAGTGAACTCTCAGACATTTATTGATTCAACTTTTTTATTAAGTTAGACCAAGTTAAATTCTTCCAAAAACATTAATAAAAAATGTTAGGTGATTTGACAAAGTTCTTGAATAAGAGTTTACATTGGACGTGTTTGAAGTCACTGTCGCTTACAGCTTGAAGGACCAGGTTTGAATCCACCGGTTGGCCAGGTGCCGTTCTGTGCAGTTTGCATGTCCCCCTGTGTCTGCGTGGGTTCTCTCTGCAGGTACTCCAGCTTCCTCCCACCAATACTCTGCAAGACATGCATGTTAGGTTGATTGGTGACTACAAATTGCCCATAGGTTTGAATAAGAGTGAATGTGAGTTAGAGTATGTTCGTTGTTCTCCGTATGTCGGCCCTGTGATAAACTGGTTACCAGTCCAGAATGTACCCTGCCTCTTGACCAATCACAGCTAAACTAGGCTCCAGCACTCCTGCAACCTTTAAGTCAAGTGCTGGATGGATGTTTTAGAAGCACAAGTTTTTTTGACTGTTCTGGTATTCATGCAATAAACAGTACAATCGTAATCACACCACACACCACAGTGCAGTTTTATGTAAAACAGCCCTGTATCACATGATCCAACAATGGCTTTCAGCAGTGAACCAGGGGTAGCACAGAGAAACAGTAACATAAGAAATTAGTTCATGCCCATCAATGTAATCACTTACATATACTAATACGCACTACAAGAGTAAACACAGGAAGCACCAGCATCTCATCATAACTCACAAACACAAAGCTTATATCAATCAGGCCAGTTTTTTCAAGGACGGAAAAAACTACTGCAACCAAAATGTAGACATGAGTATTTAACAGGTAAGAGAGAAAAACAAAAGACAGAGAAGAGGCTTAGAGTTAGAAATGTTAAAGAGATCTTGGAGGAGAAAAGGAGAGAGTCTGGCAGCAGTGGCAAATGAAATCAATTTGAGAAGCATTGAAGTAATTGGTTTCTAAACAGAACAGTGTCCTGGATGCAGTCTACCTCTCTTTCTATTTGGTCCCCAGATGCAGAACATGTCCTCTTATGACTGAAATGACAACATCAACATCTTGTTTTTATTCAGAGTTGTTACAAAGGTATGCGTGAGTGTGGAGGTGTGTGTTGTGCAAAGGAAAAAAACTCCTCTAAAATGCTATCATCAAAGAGGAACCATATTAACAACAGCAATGTGTGTGGTTGACTAAATCCACCACCATGCCCATGTAACTCAGCAGTTCATGTAAAACTGGAGCAGAAAGGCCTTTTATACCAATAACATAGGCAGAAATGTAATCAAAGCAATGTGATTGCCCTGCGATTCACGCCAAAATGCATCTAATCTCACATTAAGATACATTAATCTGCTTTATAATTGACATTTTAAAAATAGCACTTATGAAATTAGCAGAGAAAAGCAGAGAAAAGGCTTGTATGGTCAATTACAACTAACACTTGGGCTTGGCATAGGAGACATTGGACACAAGCCATAAGTATCTAAATTACACAGAACCAGAGGGCCTGATTACACCAGTGCTGAATTTAGAAGCAGTAATTGTAGTCACAGGCACACAATGATGCTTATTGGAGAGAAAAGGGCTTTCCTGGCTCATGTGAAGAGCTTGGATTTGAATCATGTTCAGGAGTCATTTGTATTAGAGCCGCACAGAACACAGATCACCCCCATATTGAAATGTAGTTCATAAGTAAGCATGCAGCATCATGCATTTAACCCATTTAGATAACATCTGACCAGATGTTCTTAAAAAACATGAGAATAAATTGAAATTAAATAAGAGGCAATTCCAAATAATTCACCTATAATCAAACAATGAGCAATAGAAAACAGAATAAAAACAGTGAAGACAAAATAAAACTAAATAAACTGAAATTAAATCCAAATGGACAAAGACAAGAAATGTTATAATATATATAATATATATAATTAATTAAAATATATATTAAAGCTTTTTATTTACATGTGGTCAGACAGGAACCTCTGAAGCATACACAAAAACACGCTACATAATTCCAGGCATGTCTCACCTAGATTCATCGTTTTACAAACACAGCAAAAGCAGGCATTTGTCATCAGAGCCAGGCAGCCTGTGGCCAGGAAGCAGTTAACACAGAGGCCTCAGCTACAAAGGCAGAACACGAAATGTCACAAATCAAAAACTCAAAGTTTCACAGCCACTGAGGGGAAAAATACCACACCACAGCCACACCACGATATTGCCTTTTGGTCTTGACTTGATAGGGGCAAAATGCATATTCATGAAGTAAGCAACTTGTGATCCCAAACAAAGTAAAGCCCTGGCTTAGGGAGATTGGGCCCGCCGTTAATGACTTCTTCGTTTTAAGCCCGCATAAGAAAGCCCCCCGATTTCCCTGCGCTTGTAGTCCATGAGAATATTTAATACCGTTATTAATCATTTTTAATCCGTTTGCTTTTAATTAAGAAACAGCATGTTGCGGTCCTATCAGCCTGTGCCAGCGCACAGATTAATTGTAGCTTAAGATAGCTGGCCGTGATTGGTGTAATGTATTAGCTAACAAGACGCCCGGCTTCTAAAGATACTTGTACACTACCTTGGGAACTTGGCACCACTCCAGGGCCTCGCCCTCCCTCCCTCCCTCATTTGCGCTCTCTCTTCCTCCTCTATCTCTCGTCCCGTGTGTCTTTCCCGTTTGATGCTGCAGTCAGGCGTCTTTGGGAAACCTTCTCTCTCATCTTGGTATGTTGCTGTGTTTGTAGCCCCATTACAGTGATGGCAGGCCAGGCTATTGCTGATGAGGGAGCACGGTGGAAAGGAGTCTTTCATTTTGTCCCTGACCTGGGGCAATACACTGTAACCTACAGCCCCCAGTGTCAAGTCCAGTATTTCTTCCAGACTAGTTCAATTTGACTCTCTTGGTTTTGTGTCTGGATTAGGATGTTGGGGAATTGTGGTTTTATGGTTGCTTCCTCATTAGGTTATTGTTTTGTCCTCCTGTTGAGTGGAAAGTATTTTACCAGAGAGAGATAGTAATGAAAAGAAGGCTGAAGAGGGAAGACGGAACATTGGCATTGTTGGTAAAACAGACGGCTGTTTTTGGTGAATTTTGGTGATGCCACAGGGAATGTGGCTGGCACATCTTTTAGTGTCAGCCTTGCTCAGTTTCTTCTGTTCTTAGTGAAAAGTATAAAGAGATTTTGACCCAGTCATTTGTGACTAAACCAAAGGAGGTACTCAGCTATGATTCTATGCTGGGTGAGAGGTTTGCATGGATTGTAAGCTTTATATGCTGCTAATTACTCTATTATTGCTGATAAAGGTTAAAGTCATAAGCCTTAGCAGAGGATAATCATATTTGATGTAATGTGCAGCACATTTTAAACCTATAATTTTTACACTTTCAGGTCGAAATACAAGGTGGCTTTGAAATGCTCACTCCAGCTGCCACTTAACGGCAATGTATACATTTTCTGTTTAGGCTGCTGGTACAAATGATCTACAATCCAAGGACAATCTGATAATTTTAAGCATCTGCTGATGATAGTCAAATGTGATACATCTGTTTTAACATCACATACTGTTACTCTACTTTACAGGTGTGTTAGATTTAAGGTTATATTCAGGTTAAGGTAGCCAAAGGAAAACACATCTTGATGTGGCAGTATTCAACACAACACTGGAACTACAGAAAAAGTCAGTTCCCCTGCAGTTGTGCAGCTGTGTCATAGAGTGGAGTGTCCACATCTGTCAAATGCAGCGGTAAGTGCAATGGTCAGCACTAGCTAAAAAATGAGAAGCTGTTAACTGGATGTATAATGCTAATAATAAATAGTGTCAGACTTTAGCAAATCCTTACATTTTTTCAACCTCTGTGTCCAAACTCAATCACTCACAGGCGTGTCCTAGTTATCTTTCACATTCACACTGTCAAGGAGAACAGTTCTGCAACAACAGTAGACTGAGATGGACAAAACAAGGTAGAGTTTTTTTAAAGGAAGGATTTTTAAATCTCACTTTAACCAAAGCACCATTAAACCATAAAATATTTTTCTTCAGCACTGATTTTGTAAAGCAAAAGATGTTGTCCTGCTGATGGAGGCTGAACTGAGAAATCACCTATGCGATGTGGAGTTTTTACATTTTGAGAACACTGTTAGTCATCCTTTTGTCGTCCATTTTGGAACGCTCAGTAGTATCTTTCAAACTTCCCATATCATCTGCTACTATTGTATCTAAATAGAAGCAGTCCCATTAATATATTACTGTTAAATTATACACACCTACTTAAATCTCATACATACTAGATGTATGTTTTACCCGTTATGTTACAAGGTGCACTCACATCACCAGTTTGTCCAGCTCCCTTGTATCTCCCCATCAAAGCAGGAAGAAATGCCCCACATGCAATTGGCAATGTTTTGGCATAATTACTAAATTCTTATTCAATGCTGTCACCATTTGAACAAGTTCGTAATGACACTCTGGCAGCACACTTTTACATGACATACAAATAACAAAACAATATCACATTCACCAATTAAAACTAAAAGAATGTTAAGATGTATTATACCCTCAGTGGAAAATCATATCTGGTGATCTGATGTGACCGTGTCACTACCCTTTAGTGGTGTGTGACAGCTACAAAAAAGGATTTAACTTAAATTTCAATTAACTTAGTTTAATTTTACTGTTGATTCTCTCTGACTACTTTTGTAATGCCATACCATGTGTTGACTTTACAGTGCAGTCTCTCCTGGAAGCCTAGCTATGACCACTTGATAATGTGAATCTTAACAATATGCTGAAGTTCCAGCAGGACTTTTGCTTTACTTTTGATTCAATGGATTTGTCTCAATTTGATTTTGTTGTTCTGCTCTGCTAAATTGCCTGTTTTGTAAAGGTGCAAATTTTGGGAACTTGTTATGTGTCTCATTGCTATTATACAGCATTTGGCATTTCATTTACTTCAGGTACAACATTTCAATATACAGTTATAGAACAGACGTACAAGACACAGAGGAAATGAACAGTAAAAGAAAAAAATGCACAGTGTTGAATTTGGTTTTATGCTGCATGGAGCTGTGGAATAATCTGATGATCTGGACTACAGCTCTGATAAAAATTGAAGCCAGCCACTAAAATCAGAATATACGTGTGCCCTACAGTGTGTGTATATGTGTGTGTTTATGCATGTGGAACAGGGTGTGATAGAAGTGTAGTGTATAAAAGAATAAACAGACAGCTATTTTCAATATTAATCTCAGTATCTGCCTGAAAGGGACTTTTTTTCTATCTCATCCTCTCTTTTTCACACACACATACATCCAGTAAACAGTTCTCTCTGTCTCACACACACACACACACACACACACAGACATGCAGTCTACTCTCTCCAGTGAAGAGGAGCCCATTGAGTGTGATGAGAGTTAGATTGGATGGCTCCCTAGGGAGCTGCTCTCCATTAGCTAAGGTGATCTAACAGGTAATCAGCAGATAATTAAAAGGCTTCACTTCTATGATGGGAGGGGCTGAGGGAGTTGCAATTGTGTGTGTGTGTGTGTGTGTGCGTGTGTCTGTATGTGTGATGTGCACACACACATGAACTTTTGCATGTGTACTTCTGAATGTCATCAGGGCAGGAGGCTCGTGGTCGTTTTGTGTTATGGTGGGACATGCATCACTTTTATAGACACTCAATCCTGAAAAAGTATCTTAGAATGGATATTGGAAGGCGAAGTCCAGGTCAAATTAGCCAGGGTGTGTGATGTAAACAGATACAGATGGGTATTACAATCTTGAACAGTCTATGGGCTACATTATCTCTGTGGTAGTTCAAATGCTGTGTTCACTTTCTGCTGTTTTTCCAGGCCAGTTTAGACAACTGCATCACATGTACCTTGTGATCATACGTTTAAGACCAACTAGTTTTTCAAACTAGTTATAGTTAAATTAACACTACCCTCAGGCCCAGCCAGTAAATGCCTCAGCATTCTAATTATTTCAATCAAATTTTTGTCAAGCCAACATTATATCATTTACATTTAGTAATTTAGCAGATGTTTTCATGCAAAGCGGAGTACATGGCAAGCAAAAGATCTATGCCAAGGAGAAAAAACTTTTTTTATTTTTTATTTCATGAGGTGTAAGTCAAGAGGGAGTTGTAAACACACTCATTAGAGATGCCTCTTAAGCTATTAGCATTTACTCAGAACTTTGAGCTTAACCAGCAAGATTAATTCCTTCAGTTTTGCCTCTCAGGGTACATACAGGCTACTCTATATTATTCTTGAAGGCTCCTGGGGCTGAAGACTTTTTGTCTCCTGCTTAGTGTTGCTCTTCATTTCACTCTCCACTTTCTGCTCATCCCATTCAGTTGAGGCAGATGGCCAACCACCCCAAGCCAAGGTTCTGCTGTTGGGTGAATTTTAAACCTGTAATTCATTGAGACATTATGGCACTACCAATTACTGCTTTACCTTCATTTATTAGATTATTAGATGTTTTAGACCTTCCTTTGCAGAAAATGGCAAAGAAAGAATACTAAGCCATATTCTAGCAATATTTTAAAATCACTAGAAAATAGCTAAGCCTTTATGTTTTCTTTTTCACCATTTACCCTACAGTTCTTAGCTTCATCTCAGACAGTATTCAGTACGTGAAGATCCTTATTGCACAAGACAAGATTTTGTAACAAGCACTGCATAACCATATTGGCAGAGATGTGTGGTTCCTTTAGTTGCGGCACCTTTTCCAATCAGTTGGGTGAGAGCAGGAGAGCAGACAAGCGAGGGTAAATGTTAGATCTAAGAAAGGCAGGAGAAAGACAGAGATTGTACATCAAGGCAAAATTTTAAAATATGTCTTTGTATCTGGGTAAAAGCTGTGTACTCACAACCAGAACCACCTCCCTGCAGCTTCTGTGCAGACTGTGCATTCAACACTTACTACATTCAGACAAACCTTGACTCTAAACATACTCTAGGCAAGTAACATGTTTGATGCAATTTCTGTGCACACACCCAACTATATGAGGACTCTTTACTGAGTCCTTTGTTTTCTCCCACTTTCAGTCCACAGTCACATACAGAGATGACTGTCATTAAGGTAATATTAAAAGATAGGTCAATGTCTATGTTCTGCTTCACTTAAAGCTCCATCGCTGTAAATATTGTCCTCTCTTCCTGAGAGGAAGCACAATACAAAGAGTGAAAAGACAGGTGTAGGCATGTATGCTTTTGTGAGTGTCATATACGTGTGGCAGAAACATTTTAAGGAAAATCAATATTTGACAACAATGGATGTGATCTGAGGTGAGGGTTGTGATGTTAGATGGGTATCTAGACAGTTACAACCCACAAATATATTTGGACACACTAATACATTTTTCTCACATAAAAAAACAAAAGAAGATACTGGGTAGTAACTTGGCTCCAAACACCAAACTCCAAACCAATTTGTTTTGGCTGCATAATAATAAACTAGGATGACTAGAATATATTGTAACATCAAGACAGGTAGAAGGGGCACACCAACTACTAAATAATACCAGTGTTCACAGTTTGGTTTAACCAGGCAAAGAAAACCTTAAGATGAGAGTAATAACTTTATTAACACATTGGGGCTAATTTCCTGAAATAGGTCCATGATATAAACCATGGCGCCTTATTTACAGGAGATGAGCTCCCTTTAGTAAGACTATGGCTCTTTTTGCCATGCATTTCTGTCTTTCTCTATCCACATCATTATTAATATGTGGCTATCATTGGTGTTAGCCATGGCCGTAGGTAGTTTATTACAAATTCATTTTAAAAAACAAAATGAGGTAGGGAGGTAATAGATCAAACGAACCAACCAGAGAGGCATTTGTGGAGTTCCACAACTGGAAGATACAAGATTAAGCAAATGGACAGTTAAAAAGCTGTTAAACAGACGTTTAACGGACGTGCATTTCCACCTCATCTAAGTGTTTTAGGAGTTTTCCTACTGTTATTACTCCAAACAGAAAAACCTGTATCTCAACCTCTTTTTTTGTTACAGGTGGAAAAAAGACTGTGGTTTGCATTAAAAGACTTGCTTTAGGTTTAAAAAAATTTAGGGACTCACACTAGACTTAAACATTGGTCTCCTATGGGAGACCAACCCTGACCTCCACCCCACAAGGACTTTATCACTCTGAGTATTATGTGACACAATCCTTTCCTGTGCATATTGTAACTACATAACTGTTAATAATAACACGGTGAAAATAACATAGAAGACAGTGTCCTCCTTTCTGCTGGTTGTAGTGAAGTGGTTGAAAAGTACACCACTGGAAGGTAAAAGTAAAAGGACAGATTATTTAATTGAATTGAATCGATGAATTAATAGAATAGAAATAGAATTAATTGTGATCAAGGACTCACAAGTAGTGGAGACAAATAGAATTTACAGGTCAGATTACTTGCCATTACTTGGCCTAACAAAGCTAAAATGGACGGGGCATGAATACTGCTATGACCAATATTGATCTATTGTGCTTCATTTTTATTACATCAAAGTTTGTAGAGTTGCAGTTCAAAATTTGTAAAACAGGTTCAATTACATCAGTGAGGCTTTAATTGTCAGTAGGCAGAATAGTTTTCTGTCATGTACATAACCATAATTTTGTAGCAATACTGCAGCAACTGCAGATCATAGCACTGCCTCCACAGGCTTCTCTCTTCTTACATCGATGCACCCATCACTCTGTAACAGGGTAAATCTGGACTTATCAGACCACATGACCTTCTACTATTAGACAGTTCTTAACCGAGTTTTAGGGGCTTCAGCAATCTCTTTAGATGTTTTCTTTGCTTGATTCATGCCAATAATTTGTCCCTTCTAAAACAGATTCACATTTTATTCACAACTACAGGATGTGTCTTCAGACATGGTTGTTTAAGAAATTAGAAGCTACTCAGTGCATCAGTTAGGGTTAAATAACTTGTTGCCAGCTGAAAAATAATAATCCATGCAGTAATCTGCAGCAAGTAAAGGCTCTTACCTGTTTGCTTAGTTAAATCCAGGTGGTGGCTGTTTTCGTTTGTCTGATGCAGTATTCAAGCAAATGTGGGAAAGTGGAATTTCATGTAGTTCAATTTTAATTTATGCTCCAACACAAAAACTTTGTAAAAGCTGTATTGATGAACGCAGGACGCAAACCATACATCTGCTGCATGGGACGTGTGTGACACACGCAACTGACAATACACAGGTGAAATGCTTTTGTAGACAACTGTTTAATTTTACTTTGCGACAATGTGAGTTCTTATGGAAGAGCAACACAATAAATGAGGACCCCACATGGAATGAAATGAGTATAATGTCTGGTGTCAGATATGAGCCAAGAGAAAAGTGAAATCAGAGTAGGACTAATCTCCATAAGTAAACTGATGGGCATGTTTTTCCCAGGTGTATGGCCAGGTTATCAACATTAACATACACTAGAAGGCATGACAAATCCTATATGCTAGAACATACACAAATACATTTACACAAACAGTTGTGGAGAACACTAAGGCAAAAGATGGAGCATTTAACCTCCACTATAAGACATACAGAGATCAGCCAATACTCTATAGTAAATGTAAGCATTTCCATTAACCCCCTATGTGATATGAATGTGTTTGCTGATATGCATTTGCTTATGTTTATGCAGACACACACACATATATATACACTGTTTTTAAGTGTGTTTGCATGTGCACAGTTGGCAGAGAGGTGGGGGTTAAGCTGGTGCCGAGACTCCTGTAATGAATAAGCATTGGGTGGCCGGGGCTAAGATAAATGGCGGGGGCCTGCCACTAGTGCAGTAGTCAGCAGGATGCACCAGGGCCGCAGGCTTGTTTGTGCCAAATGGAGCTCACAAAATATCAAAGGCCAGCCATCCAGAAGACGCAAGCGTCTGACAAATTTTAAATTAGCCAGAAAGAGAGAAGGGGGTGGAGGAGGGGAGAGGTTATAGGGGCAGAAAGGTGGGGGGGGGGGGAAGGAGAAAAGGAAAACTGGTAGTTAAAGAGAGACAGAAGGTGTATATGTATCTGGGAAAAATGGAAAAAGGTAAGAAATGGATGGATGGGATTGAAGAAAGTGTGAGAGGATGGATGAATGCAAAAGAAGGCAAACAAAAAACGAAATTATGCAATCTTTAGTCATCCAGCAATATTCAAACTACCTTCTGTCCTCCCCTCCTCATTGTTTTTATCATGTGCCATGGTAATCGCCAAAACCATTATCGTCATTAGCCAGTGAGGCTGTTATTATTCCAACTGCATAGTTACAAGAATTGCTCAGTTGGGCCAGTGGCTGCAAAATATAAATACACATACAAACAGATGAGTGAAACATATTCATCCAAGCTGACTGTGTACTTTGATGTGTGTGCATGTGTATGTGTACTGGGTGATGTCAGAAATTTTGTGGAAGCACATCTAGACATATAAATTATGCACATGCACCTGGCACATTTAAATAATGTACTGTACATAACTTGTAATGTGTTAAAAATAAAAGTGAGGAGCACAATGTGTAGATCAAACAACATAATAAGAAAGCTACATCAAGTTATATACCACTGAGGAAACAAATGTAAAGGGTCTAAGGTAATAAAATCTCTAAAGAAGCAAGTGA
The DNA here is from genome assembly GCF_900324465.2 of Anabas testudineus. NCBI lineage: Eukaryota > Metazoa > Chordata > Actinopteri > Anabantiformes > Anabantidae > Anabas > Anabas testudineus. Next base: position 25,072,349 of record NC_046622.1, on the reverse strand, counting down.
CCTTGGTAGATGAGTCTGAGATTTTTCTTGCATCAATCAAATGAATAGTTTATCCCACTCATGACTTTGCCTGTTTGTCACAAGGTTAAAAGTCACAGTCAAGGCACAGAGACAGATCTAACCAGAATCCAGACAAGAGTAGAAGGTTGTAGATTTTGCAGTAAGAATATTGCTTAAGTTATGGGAAAAGTTTAAATTGCATTATTGCAAGATTCTAAATTGTATTTTATGAATGAAAAATGAAAAATCTGAAATAGTATTGTGGAGAGAAGCTGGACCCCAATCGTCACAGTTCTGTCTGATTACAACTGTACTTACATTTTAAATGAAGATGTTGGAAAACATATGTTTGGCTACTGTTAAAATTGAACTGCATCATGGACTTTTTTTAGTTTCTTTACCCAATTTTAACCAACATTGAGTTATTGCAGTTTGTTTGAGTAAGATTTTAGATTAGATTCTGTATAATAGATATCTAGATACTGAACTTGACTATATTGTACAAAAGTAATTAAAAATGGAATTAGAGCTAATTACAGTTGAGCATTAAGATGATTTTCAGAAGATTTTCTTCTCCTGGGCGAGCCTAGGGCATAGTACACTGAGCTAGTTGACTATTCACTTAAAGTGCGGTTGGACTGGACTGTATCTTCGCAATCTTCACACCCTCACACCTACCAAGTGGCTTGGATTGGGGAATGGCGATCTTTAACAGACCTGGTACTGAGTTATTTTCTTGTTTTTTTGTGCACCTTTCATTGTACCTTTTATTTTATTTTCATTTGCGACTTGTGGTAAGGGTCATATTTGCAAACATAATTTGGATTTACCTTGTAATTATGGGATTCCATTTAATTATTATTGATAGTTTGTACTTTGTTTGTAATTTGTTGAAAAAAGATATTTTCTTAGCTATCACAGCAGTGTCCTCAGTTTCACTGTGTAGTTCAAACTCTTGGCTCTTGACGCACCTGAAGACACTGGTCCTACTCATTATTCACATTTCCACCCTTAGCGCCACCTAGTGTTCACACAAACATTCACAAAAATTGCATATACAGTTTATAGTACGTACATTTGAGCAATGCAGGTTCTTATCTAGGCTATTGCAATGTCCTAGATAACTGCAGCTTCCTCTTCTCCATAGTTCTCCTAGGATCTGCATGTCTGCTGTTTCCATCACCACTGCATTCACTAGCTATTGCAGATTACATCCAGTTCAAGACTTTTTTTAAATAGAACCAAAACACTGTGCTACAAGATGGTAGAAAAGCTGAGAGTGGTATAATAAGTTTCTCTGTGTTTGTGGCTTAGCCTTTAATTCCACTAGGATTAGATGTGTCACATTCCAGCTGCAATATGGTCACCCTCGCTGGTCAATGCTTGGGATTTCAGCAAGTGTGCTGCAGCACATTTCAGAAGCAGCTCTGCTCTGCTAAATATATACTTTTAGTATATATATATATTTTTGATCGAAGCCCCTTCTGTTACACTTCCGCCAGAGGTTCCACACAACAATCATTCATTCCTCAATTTACCCACCATGGAGATCCTTTCAAGTAGGAGGAGAAACGCTATGGGTTCCCTGTTGCTAACTGGAACTGTATGTGAACTGTGATGAATTAATTCTTTTTAAACAACTAAAAAAGCCACAAATCTTTAATCTATCTACATTACAGCACAACAAAGTAGTAGCTATTTAAGAAATTTAAAAAGATAAAGGGAAAACACAACAGGCTGCTTTACCAGTGAAATGCTCTTGGTAAGGTACAGTATGAACCTGTTTTGAGATCAGAACAAAACTACATTATAGATGTGATGTAGATGTGATGTGACAGAGCTGCACTTTCACGTTACACATCCTCCTTTAATATGGTGCTACCATAAAAATATGTACAAGTGCAGCTTTCTTTACTGCATACACATTTATTCGTACATTTTGAGTTGTGCTCTTGTCAAACAGCTATTTCTGAATTTTAAAAGATTGTGAAAGGATGATTTATTATTATTTTAATCTCAGTAAATACACCCAGTGAGAAAAATACTTAATTTTGATTCTGCACTACAAATGCAGGCTCAGGCCTTGTCAGACTGATCGCATGCCTAACAATGTTTTCAGTGTTTTTATTTTATAACAAAAGGGATGTCCCTGCTCGATCATGGTCATGTCAAAGTACCTGAGTCTGTTCATTTTTATGGGTCTGCTGGAATTGTTTTTTCTGTCTGCACCACTGCAGCAAGTATCCTCTCCTGCTATAATCTTAGCATGTGCACACACCTCATTCCCCATCTGAGTGTCTCCCAGTACCCCTCCACCCCACCCCCTCTGTTCTGTTGTCTAAATGAGACTGCTGGGCCCGCCTAGTAAAAGAGTTTTCTTTTACTAATGTCAATTTACAGCCTAGCAAGAGCTCCCTCTAATCTTTTCCTACTCATTACACACAATTTCCAGGGCATTCAGTCAGGGTGCCGATTGGTTCCTTGCAGTGTGTGCAGCAAGGGGTGCCATGATTGTTTATTATTTATTTATTTGTTTATTTATTTACACCAGCACAGACGATGTGTCGCTTAAGCAAGTGGATCCATGTCCCTGCATCTGTTTTTGAACTTACTTAAGAAAGTAATTTTGATCTATGTACCTGTAGATTTGAACCTGTGTAAAATTACTTCATATAAGCTTTATTACGCACAGTAAAAATGTCATATGTTGTCAGAGTATTTCTGATTATTCCCAACATTATGTTACAGTTGTTTTTTCTTAATTTTCATCACTGTATGTACATTGAAAAATGATTAAAACAAATTTGATATACTCCAAATTTGGCCTTAAACTCTCACATAAAATGTTGCACTTAAATATAAAATTGTCTCTATCAAACATTGATATCAGAGTTCTGCTTCACAGCTCAGACAGTGGTGGTGTGAAAAATGGTCATATGTTTAAAAATAATACATGTCTAATATATGTGTACAGTTAAAATACATAATTTCTGAAAATAAATTTGCCTCACTAAATTTGCATAAAAAATGTAGAATGATGTAGAATAAATACTGTTAATGTGTACAGTTAACATACAGTATTTCTTAAAAATGTAACCTAATTGAATTAGTATAAAAAGTTTAAACATATAAATATAGAATAAATATTAAAACACACACACCCATTGGTGGGTTTAGACATGCTTCAGGCTCGTGGTGTATTGGTACTGGAGTGAAACTGGAGCGGGACATAGAATGATGCTGCCTCCTATTGCAAAAAAGCAGTTCTGTCCAAACTATGCCTGCTCAAATGCTCGTCGCAATCAAAATTATTCAGACAGAAACACAACATGTCTTCAGCATGGAAGTTTATTTATTAATTGTGAGTGAAGAAGACAAAAAGCTTGCATTTTTGCAACACTTCTAGTGCCAAAATGACCACAAACACATTTGGTACTACACGTAGTTTATACTTGAAGGTTTGTCTAGTAACTTTTATTTTGAGATTTGTTTAAAAGAGAATGAGAGAAAGATTGAAATGTTATTTATTGGTCAATTTTATGTAATTACAATTAATTTCTTCATTTAAAAAAAGTTCTTTGTTACTGTATTACTAACATAGTGACTTATCTGTTCTTTTGTATTGTGCCTTATAATGTTTCAGTTCTTCGCCCTGTGTTGCTGTAACACAGGTGTATCCCCCTGGGAATCACTAAAGTGTTAAGCACTGTCACTTCACAGCTAGCTGAAATGTTCCAACCTAACAGAACAAGGAAGTCCAGCTGCCATGACTCAACTTCCAGATATTCACAGCTAGAAGCACCTGGATTTCAATCTGCCACTAAGGTGCCTTTTCTTTTTCTCCTGTCTACATAGGTTTCTTCAGGTACTCCAGCTGTTGTCTGCAGTTGTCTGTCTCTATATGTCAACCTTGCTATAGACCAGTAACCTGTCCAGGCCTCTGCCATATTGAAATCTCAGGGTCTGTGTGAATAGAGTTGAGTAGGTGAGAGACTTGATAACTATCGCCATACTTGCAGCTGGCTCACCTATTTAGCTCTAATATTTGCCATTAGGTGAGAAAGACTTACTGAAGGTGAAACTGTTATACATGTAAAATCTAAATTCACAGAGGTAATATGGTCAGTTAGGTGTTGAAATGGCTTTGATGACTCTAGTATGCACAGACTTACTGAATAAATGGATTGTTTTACTGTCATCTAATATATCTCTTCCTATTTCCCTTTATCTCATAGGAATTAGTTCAAAATTCAGCAATGTGACTGGATTTATATCTTCCTCATGGCTAAAGGAAACTTCAGAAGTGGCAACAAGCCAGTGGAAAAACATTGTTTTACAGTGTGTAGTTGCACAGAGCATTGTAAACCATTAACATCCTAAGGCTAGCTAATATGGGCAAAATTGTGTTTGTACATTAAAGCACGTTCAAAATGATGATGGCATTAGTACTATTACCAAAATGTATAAATTACCCAATTCTAGTTACAAATGTGTAACATTATAAAAATAGGTAATTTAGTATTAGCCTGAACTAACCCAATTCACAACTGTAGAGTCAATTATGGATGTGATTTGGCCCATGTAAAGATTATAGTGCTGCTAGTTGTCATGACCTCCCAGTGAAAAAGGCATTAAACAATTAAGACTCTGTCAACTGATTTTTTTTTAAAGGTCAAAGGTCAAGATAAAATAAAATATACCAAATGTTGTGAATGCAATATTTCAGGAATGCTTTAAGGGACAAATGTTAACTTTAACTTAAGGAAGAACTAATTAGACTCCATCCTGACTAGACTGCTAAAAGCTGTGTTATATTTGATCAGCATGTTAGATCAAATCAATCTATCTTTACTAACAGGCTACATACCACAGGCTTTTTAGGTTGTTGTAGTCAAACTTTTACTCAAAATGCCTACTGGAGCTGTATATTTCCAGAGTGCAGTTGTTGGCCCTACCATCCTGCCCAATGTTTTTGCTGCTTCTTGTTATTGTTTTTTTTTGTTGCCTGCTTTTCGGTTCTCTCTCTTCTTTCCACTCACCCCACCCAGACAAGGCAAATGGCTCAAGTGAAATTGTTGGGTTTTCTATATAGTTCTTTATACAGTTATATTTTGCAAGGTATTAAAACTTACACTGTAAAGTACCTTGGTATAAATGTCTTTGTGTCTTCTGGTGGTTTGAGGTCATTGATCAAAGTAACTGTGACCTCCTGTCCATCCTGTCCATCCTATTTTTATGTATATGCTATCAGAGAAATGTAATAATGTTTTGTTTTTATTTTTCCACAACAGAAATTGCTATCCATGTTTGTTTTGGCACAAGAAGAGGCAATAATTACCTTTCTTGCAGGATGTACATTTTTGTCTGTTGTTGTTTCAACTTGTTGCAAAATGTCAGCAATTACTTGGTTACATACAATTTTAACTACTTATGCTGTCAAGGGTTACAGGAATGCTGGATCCAACCCCAGCTGTTATTGGACAAGAGGCAGGATGCACCCTGTACAGGTCACCAGTCTATCTCAAGTCTGATATATAGAGACAGACAACCATTCACACTCAAATTCACACCAATAAGCAATTTAGCAACATGTCTTTAAATGGTGGGAGGAAGTTGGAGTACCTGGAGAAAATGCAGGGGAGAACATGCAAACTCCACAGAGAAAGGCACCCAATTATTGGATTCAAACCCAGGTCTTTCTAGCTGTTAGGCCAAAGTACTAATCACTACTTATGCCACCTTCCATAGTGCAGAGAACACAGAAAATAAAACAAAACGTGTAATAATCAGTTAAATCAGTTAAATTTCCTTTCTGGATGAACTACAGGTGGGGGGAGGCTGATTATTATAAAATCATAAATGAAATCATCAAAGTCATAATAATGGAAGGTTTTGTTGTTCTAGCCAGTCTGCTGTCACTATCAGTGCAAATCCACTTCACAACCTGACAATGACAATGATATATGTAAGTATTGCAGAGAAGTGTTTTGAGAAGTTGTTAAGGTATTAAAATGGTATCTCAGTCAGTCAGTGTATTTAAATAATTGACCTCAGCTAATACTGCCAAAAGTCCATTCAACAACAAATGCTGACTCTGAACAATTAGACATATAGTCAGAGATCTGCCACTGGCTCAAACCAACTCATGCATGCACACACATACACACACATGCACTCACACACTCACACAGTATATATCACTGCTCTGCATCAGTCCCAATGGCAGGAACATGGATACCCAGCAGCCCATGACTATCAGTGAACAGGACAAACAAAATTAATTAAAGTGCCATCATAACTGACACCTTGCTGTCACCTGGTGCAAAGAGGTAGAAACGCATTAGGAGAAGATGAACTGTCATATAGACTGCATGCAGGCAAATCGCCTCATCAAATATGCATGCATGTAATCATGCACACAACGCAGTAACACTGTACATAATTCATTACAATTCAGAATTGTACAGTTATCTCACTGCATTGTGATTTTCTTCTTAAACTACCTACACTATGAAAGTCATTAATTTCTTTGTTCATTAGAGACAGTCTAAGACTGAGATCTCTGATACTCGAAGGTTTATCGTGCACACACACACACTTATGCACTAACAAAATGAAAGTTATTTGATGCTCCGATGTTGCCAATTGATAATTCACAGTGCTTCATTACTAATCCTTAATCTATTGCTCATTACTCTCAACACAGCCTTTGTCAGTCCCCCACAGGCCCACATTAGTAAAACAATATCATACTTTTATTTCCAATTGCATTCTTCCAACCATCGAGCAGCATTACTGTCGCTGAACACTCCCATGTCCTAAATGGACAAGGGACATGGGTAAGGGGATGGATATATGGTGAAAAAAGAAGCGACAGTGGAGGCAAAACAACAAGCGGACTTCATATCAGTGCTAAGATTACTACGACTGAAGACTGAGCTGCAAAGACTTGTGGGTAATTGTCGTGTTTTTCATTAGCAGTTAGATGAAGATCTGGAGATGAGGGAGGAAATGGCCTCATCATCATCATTTGGTGTGAATGTGGGTCTGTGTTGTGGGTGTAGGGTGTGTGAGTGTCTGTGTGTGTGGGTGTATGTGTGAGAGAGAGAGAGAGAGAAAAGTAGGCCTGTGCACTTGCAGATCACACCCTTGATCACGACCGTCCCCACTCACGGCAAAGGAACAAATTGTTCCCTATTCCTCTTCCAGTGGCAGGCCTGCTATATTCCACCATTACCTTTAGGAACATTGAAAGAAACAAGCTGTCCTAAATGACGAGGAGAAAGATTGCAGAATAAGAGTGAGACGGAGAAGAACAGAGCGGCGTGTGTGCATGTGGTTGGTGTGGGGATGTGGGGAGTGAGGACAAAAATAAGACAGGAGATGAGGAAAGAAAATCAAAAGAAATATCTGCCAAAATTGTGATGAGACACTACAATTGCACAGGCTGGGATGAGAAGAGAAAATTAGAGCAGAGGAGAATTGAAAAGAGCTATAGATACAGTAGGAAGAAAGGGAGCGGTGAGAGAAATGGAGAAGATGAGGAAGGAATGACTGAGGAGCAGGAAGATAGATGTATTAAATGATTCTCCCCGAAACTTTAGAGCAGATGTATTCCAACCAAAATCAGCACAATCACCAGTAGTCAAAACAAACATTGCATTTTCTGCTTACCTTACCTTGAATACATACTGTTTTCTCCTACTAAGCATCGTCCTAAACTAGCTGGATTATTTGCATGCTCAAATGTGCTTGTTTTGACATGTTGAAAAATCCAAAACAAACTCATAGCCACTGTTTGTGGATTACATGTGCTAGTTTCTCTTTGCCAATTAGCTACTCAAATAGTATGAAGGTGAACATGTCCATCCAAGCTTAGCAGTGACATCTCTTGAGGCAACTCCATTTATTTGCATGTACTCACTGTATTTTAAAAAGAAGAAATGCTACCATTTAGCACATGAAAGCATCTATGATAGTGCTAGGACAGTTTTGATGTTCAAAAGCTGCAAATTACAGCTGCAGTGATTAGTTACTGTAGTCAACTAAAGTTAGTTGTCATTGAATGTAAATGTCAACTAGTTGGTGATGTCATCAAATGTGTTTTTCAAGCACCCTTCTCCAACTAAGCCGTGCATCCAATTCTCAAGAATGTCTTGTCCAGTCTCTGCTGCCCCCCCCACACAAGTATTCCCATGAGTCCTCTGGACTACTTACTATCCAAATTCTGCTAATACAGAGAGTTAATGTACATGTTTATGAAGCTCAGAAAATTACATTGGTACATTACATGGTACTATCACAAAGTAATTAGGATGCATGAACTAGGCATCATGTCTGAATCTAAAATTGTGACATAGATTACATTAACATTTGTTTAAGTAAAAGTAGCAATACCACATTATACGGTATACATACTCATTTCACATCAGTTAATACTTATTAATAATAACTTATATACTTAATACTATATATTGTAATTATTGATGCATTAATGTATAATCACTTTTATATTCCAGATAGTAATGATGTAGTTTATTTTAACATTTTATGTTGTTTTGATGATGATTAATTATAATTTGAATTACTGTTGTGTAGTCACTTTCACACCAGGGATCAATTAAGTCTTTATGTAATAAAGATTATACTGTATGTTGGATTACTAATCAGATCAAAAGTAAGAGTTATGAAATATATTGTGAAATAAGAGTAAAACATTTGCCTCTGCAATGTATGTTTGAAGTAGCACAAAATGGAAATAGTCCAGCAAAGTAGAAATCGCTTGAAATTGTACAGTACAGTACACAAATGATAATGTACCAGGTGAGCAAATTTCATTTACTGTATGTTGTTTTAGAAGTTTGAATTGTTGGTCCAATGAGACCAGTCAGTCATAAGGTCACAGTAAAAATACTTTTTAAGTTTATTTATTATCTTTTGGCTTTATTTTGTATTTAAATAGAGTAAATGATAAACAATTACAATAACAATTACCCAACTCTTAATTCTTGCTATTTCTTTATTTTTATTATTGTCTTTAATAAAATAAATAAATCAATAAAATAACGTTTTTTATATTTTTAAAGTCTTTGCATGAAATGTTGCCTCTCTTGCCTCAGTAAGGCTTTGTGAATTGCTTGCTTTCAGTATAGTGTTAGGGTGGGGAAGGATAAGGCAGCAAAACTGACGAGCACAAAAGGTCTTATCAGCACTTTTCTCTCTTTTTTTACCCCTCTCTCCCTCTATCTCCTCATCGCTCTGCAGTGTTAGCACAACAGCTTCAGAGGTTACTACTCAATTAAGACTTGCTGTTCATTTACGGCCATGACAAAGACTACTGTCTCTCCTCTCTCTCTCCTCTAACCAAACTTGTAATTACAGTGTCGGACAGCACGCTCCACACTGACCCACTATAAAATATGACCATCAATTTGGCCCTTATCCTTTCATCACCGTTTCTCCTCTTCCAATAGGACTGGTAGATGTTGCTCATGCCAAGGCCATTCCCAGCACCACTACCCATTTTACCCCACCCCACCTCCCTATACTCGCCTAACCCCTCTCAACTGCCACGCCACTAAGCGTCAAGATGAAGAATATCTCCAAGCACTATCTCCTTGTAATGAATTACTTTCACTTTTAACCCCAGACAGATATCCACTTGATCTTACGTCCACAAATCACCTGTTTTTTTTTTTCTTTTTTTCTGCTTCAACCCCTACCCCCACACCCTGATGACCATCTTGCTTTAAAACCACATACACTAAATTAAAATATGAAGTCAGTCCATTTAGAAGTTGCTGGTCCAAGCGTTTGTATAATGGCATGATTGAAAGGAGGTGGAGGTGGGTATGAATGTCTGTAGGGAGTGTTCTATTGAAGTCCTATTTGAGAGGACTAGATTTTTAATGTTGTTCAGTTAGCTGGCTGAACCGAGGATGACTGTTAATGTCTAGTAGATAAGCACATCTACTGTATATTAGATGATGCTGCATTAAGTTTCAATATTATTTTTTATTCTTATTTCCTAGGACTAACAAATTATAATGTCCATAACACACCTTTAATATCAGTATAGGATGCAAGGGACTGTCAGTTGTGAGAACACTGTAAGACATTTAGTGCGTTTACATGCACACAAGTAATCATGTAACAGTCAGCTTTCTAGAGTAAGCTAATTTCTTGTGTTCATGAGTTGTAACAAATGTTTTCCAGGAAGGAATTTGTTTAATTTTATCATCAAAGTCAGGTATTGTTTCTACCCTGTCACCAATTGCTGATTGTTATTATGATGAAGTCATAAAGTCCGACTGGCAGCAACTATTATAATAATGGTGTCAGTGAGTCACATGCATTAGTTAGTGATTTCAAAGTATAATTCCAGCTTGGCATCTGTATAGCGATTTTAAGAAGTGACGCTATTGGAGTAGATTATGGGGCCTAGCTAACTTCAACAAATTTAATTTCACCCCTAACACTATATGTGAAAGGTTCTATGCACAAAAAAAAAAGCTTAGACACATATTTCTACATGTTCTATATTTAACATGCAGTCAGAGCAGTACATACAGTATGGGGTGGCTGTGGCTCAATAGGTAGAGCCGTTATCTGCCACACATAAGACTGGTGGTTTGATTCCCAGCTGCCATGTCACATGCCAAAGTGTCCTTGGGCAAGATACTGAACCCCAAGTTGCCCGCGGTGAGTCAGATCAGCTGCATAGCAGCTCTGCCAATGGTGTGTACTTGTGTGTGCAAATGGGTTAATGTGTTGCAGTGTGCTATATTAAGTGCAGAATATTTGCATATACAATACAGATATTATGTAGGAGTGGAGATGTCCACCTTTTTTATTTACACTGCTTACATACCTACACTTATTTTTGTTTACAGTAAATTTAGATTTACATTTCCAACTCTTCTGAACTCAGGGTTTCACACAGGCCATTCATTTTTCACATCAAAATGGGAAAAGCAATCCTTTAGGCATTTGTTTTTTGCCCAAAGTATCACTGTATTATACAGAAGTCTATGGCAAAAATAATATGAAATGGGAAGACCTCACATAGGACTGTTAACAAACAACATTTTGCTGTACCTTTAAATTTTTTATTTTTTTTTGTTTGTTTTTTACATTTTTTTACACAGTTTTTACACTGGGACATTATTATATGGTCTCTGCAAAGCAATCAGTTTAAAATGATATGCAACAAGGCACAACAGGATGTACTATAGCTGCATAGTTTATGGACTATATGCCATGCAGAAGACCAGTACAGATTAGGCTGAGCTCTTTCACACTCTGAGACAGTGCACACATACAGAGAGGATGAATGCTGTCCATAGGACATGCAGTTCCATATGCCCTAGCCAGTGGGGGAATGGTAGTTCTCCCAGGCCAGCTAATCAATCACTGAGCACCCCCAAGTCCTGGAGAGGTCATCCTGGCTCCACAGGGCAGGGTGCAGAGCTGAGAGTACTGTGCCAATCGTTGCCATTTTAGCTGAGCTACAGTAAATTCAAGCTCACCATCTGAACTTGTAAGAGGTCAAAAGGAAGAAAGGCTAAGGCTGCCATTTTCAAATATCCAGACATCTGGATGATTTGAGTTAAAGATCTACAGGAATGATGATGTTTTAAAGCAACTGAAGAAATCTCTGATCAATTTCTATAGAAACTTTTCAAACTACTCCAGCAGCATGATTCACTACAACACAGTTTGTCCATAATATTCTAAACTCAGTTTCTACATGAAAAAGATTTGGTAAATTGTTTTTTTTTTTGGTGCACAAGTCAAATGTACACAGGTAGACAAAATTGTTGGTACCCTTCCATTAAGGTAAGAAAAACCCACAAAGGTCAATGAAATAACTTGACTGACAAAAGTAATAATACATAAAAATTGCTAAAACATTAAATCATGAAAACCAGACATAGCCTTTGAGTTATGGTTCAACAGAAGTCTTGTAAAAAACAAACTAAGTAAACTGGTCTGGACAAAAATAATGGTACCCCTGGAAAAAATTTAGAATAATTTGACCATAGGGACATGTTAAACTAACATGTGTCCTGTAATTAGCATCACAGGTTTCTTCACATTTGTAATCAGTCAGTCTGTCTATTTAAAGGGTGAAAGTGGTGGTCACTGTGGTGTTTGAGGTGTATACCACACTCAACCACAGAAAGCTAAAGAGAGAGTTGTTTCAGGAGATTAGAAATAAAAATGATAAACAAACATGTTAAAGTTTGTAAGACCATTTCCAAGCAGCTCGATGGTCCTGTGACTGCAGTTGCACATATTATTCAGAAGTTGAGGGTTCACAGGAATGTAGCCACAGTCCCTGAAAGTGGCTTCAGGATGACAAATTGATGAGACAGATAATACAAATGTTAAATAAAGAACCCAGAATAACTTCCTTAGAGATTAGAAGTAAAATCCAAGGTCAAGGTCATACCATAACTCACTGGCAAGTTGAAAGTTTAAAACGCAGATTGACAAACCAAATCCTTCTGGGAGAATGTCCTTTGCACAGACAAAACTGGAACTTTTTGGCAAATCACATCAGCTATTTTTTGTACAGTCGCAAAAGTGAAGCATACAAATATAGGTACACTGTATCTACTGTTCAACACAAAGGAGGTCTGGTTATGTTCTGGGACTGCTTAAATCTGTGCAGGGTACAAAAAAACTCAACTTTTAAGGCATTCTGGACCAAAACGTGCTGCCCAGTGTCAGAAAGCTTGGTCTTTGTCACAGGTCGTAATAAATTATTTTCATTGGTTAATTTTCAGTAATTTTTTTTATTACTAATATACTAATTATTATTATTATTATTATTATTATTATTATTACTACCTTAACCCTAACCCTACCAGAATTAAGTAATTTTAGTGACCTTTGTGGGTTTTTCTGTCTTACCAACACTGGCAACTATTTACATTAAAATAAAAAAAAGACTAACAATCTTTTGATTTATTGCTTATTCTTAACAAGTCCAACTGTAAACACATCATGCTGGCAAATATTGTAAGCCTGGTGGATCTAATTCCTCTGGTTTGAATGCAGCATGAGCTATTTTGTCTGACTCATTTGGTCCTCGCTTGGCTTAATGTGAACACCTTATATTTATGTCCAGCGTGATCATTTAAATGTCTGTCCTATCTGATTATGGAACACTGGTTTTAACAATGTCCTCAATGCTTGTTAATTCATATTTTGACAGCAGACATTCACATAGTATCATGTGGCTGCCTCTCCTTTCAGTGTCACAATCATCTGGCTTCGGGAGTGTAATAGCCCTGCTAATCTCCCAATAATAGTAGCAGCACTGGGAACATGTCACTGGGGGACCACAAACCCATGGTGCCTCAAAATCAATACTTTACGCCCCTCAGGGGGACACTGCTACCCAAAGGGGATGTCAATACTGTCGATTAGGTATTAAAGAACATTTCATCAGTGTGTGTGACAGCAAGAAAGAGAGGAAAAGAGAGCGGGGGTGTGTTTCAGGTCATGGAGGGCATCCCTGGATGTCCAGGGTGGCTTGTGTATATTAAACCCCCCCAGGGAAGTTCTAAGGTGATGGGCCATCCCTTCTATTGACAGGCACCTAGACAAACTGTCTCATCATTTCACAGCAGTGTGTGTGTGCTCACTAAAATATGATAAGAGGACAGGCGTGTACAGGTTTTATCTTAATTCATCACTCATTCATCCAGCAGCTCTGTACTAAAGCCACCATATTATGCTTAATTTTAAGGTTCAGAATTTATTCTGGGCTCTGCTGGTACAAGATGATTTTCAAGTAAAAAATGGCAAATACATGTTATAATCCCTCTTTATGCAACAGCTTCTTTGGTATGGAGTCTGAAAAGACTTGTTTGAGCCAACAATCAAACTGTTCTTTTCCAGCCTGGCCTTTGTGGCTAACAGTCCATTATTCTGTTGTAGTAGTAGACATCTGTGATGTCAATTTTGTCATCTCCCCAGTCCCTTTTTTTTTTGCAGGCACCTGTTTTCAGTCTTGACAACCACAAAATGCAGGTCTGACTTCACTGGCAAGCAGTTTTATAATGATTATAAATTAATGTTTTTATGTTATTATGATATTGGGCTAACAATCATGGATCTCCATATTTTATACATACCCAAAATGTGTCAACGTAGCCATATTTGTTAAGCTGCTAGTAGTGTATACTTTCCTACTGGTATTTATGGTTGCTCAGATTGCTGTCAGGTTACATCAAGATCAAACTAATTACACCTTTACCGATGGGAAATAACAATTACTAGTTACACAATCCTACATAGTCACTTTCAGAGCAATGTAACTAAAGCTGAAAACCTTTTTTCTATTGCTGCAGTAATGTGAGCACGTACTGCAAAATGTGTCAGTACACAGTCAGTACACATGTGGTTTGTAGGTGCAAAGTCAAACAATGAGGTTGCAGACACAAGCACAAAATGAGTTTCCTCCAAAGAAATAGGGTAAGAAGGTCATACACATGTGGAAAGCGCTCAGGGTAGAATTACCAGTAGGAACCAGACGAGGTGGATCAGGCATCTCATCAACATGTTGCTGGGGAGAGGGACATCTGGAATACCTTGCTGATCCTTGATGTGGTGGCAAAACATAGATAATGAATTATAAAGAATTACACAGTCTTTATGATATACTATTTTTGGCTATGTTACTGCCAGACTGCAGTAAAAAGCTAATGTGACACAGGTAGTTGTACTGACACACACAAAAATACATCCATGATGGCTCAACATCAAAATCTCAGACAACAAACCAGCAACTGGCAGGCTTCCATTTTCCATCAGCACTGTGCTGCTGATGCAACTTCTCCTACCAGAAAAATAACACAGTATTTATTCCAGTAAAAAGAAAAAGCCTTGCATCAGGATTTTGCTTGTTCTCACCCAGCCAAGGCCACAGGATGTGCAGTGTTCTTGCTGTGCCCGCTGCCTCTGTGCCCTGCTGCCCTCCCACCCAGTCACTACCATCTGTTCCCTGGCACAACCCTGCCCAACCCCACGCAGTGCAGACCCAGAGTGCTGACACCCTCACACCACACACCCAGAGGGGGAGGAAGTATGTTTGTTTTATACACACATGTGGCAGCACAATCAGATCACTTATGTATGAGTGAAAATGGAATCAAAATATGAATTTAAGAAAAAAAGAAGTACAGAATCTTGCAGAGAATATCATATTACTAGCCCAATTCTGAAAAACAGTTGCTGCTGTGTAAAAACAAAATGCAATGATATGTAAATATTATTAATCAAATGCTTAAACTGAGATCATTTACAATTTTATGAACAAAAGTCATTTTGAAATTGATGGAAGCGTCAACTCAAACACAACGTCCCAGCATTTTAGGAAATGGTTTAAACTGTGTGTGCGTTCATATTTACAGCATGTAATTATGTCAGGCATTAACTTACAAATAAT
Organism: Anabas testudineus; assembly: GCF_900324465.2. Taxonomy (NCBI): domain Eukaryota; kingdom Metazoa; phylum Chordata; class Actinopteri; order Anabantiformes; family Anabantidae; genus Anabas; species Anabas testudineus. Next base: position 25,056,889 of record NC_046622.1, on the reverse strand, counting down.
TAAGACTTTTTAAAATCCTTTATTATCTTACTCTATGTTGCTCAATGTTTTTCCCATTGTGAACTGAAGCTGTGTTCAATGGTGTATTTGTATCTCAGCAATTGCCGATTTTTATAACTTTATCAAAACTGCACAAAAAATTTACAAAACTTCAAAAAATAAGTTGCTGTGTGTTTTGCAGTTTCAGAGAAAATGCTCCATACTGTAAAACATGCTGCAAAAGCAGCATCATTCATCCAAAGCAAACCACAAGTAAAGTACAAAGCAGGCATGATGAAAGTGTCTAAAAGTAGGTGTGTAACTGAGGAAAGGGACATGAGACGAGACAAGAAGAATAAAGAGTTTCAAAGATGTTTGATGGAGGTGGAAGAGTGTCTTCGTCTAGTGTGGAGATCTGTGTTTCTGGTGACTGCCATCTTGTTGGTGTGAAATGTGGCAATGACATCTGCAATAATAGAGAGGTGAACTGGGTAGTTGTAGTTACAGCTGTGTAGATTTCAGTTTTAGCTCCACTAATACAAAATGAGAAGGACATAAGAAGTCACTGATATTCTGCTGCAGTCATTGGGCTCTTTGATTTGTTCCATTTTCTCTCAGCTGCACTGACAATGATGTGTCGTTCAAGGATCACGTCAGAGAACCAGTGTTTAGCAGGTGAGGGAAAAATGGGAAGGCCTGGAAAAGGAAAATAGACTAAAATGTAGAAAATATTTTTACGCCCATAGTTACAATCACTAAATGTGAAAATTGGTGGATATGGACACCATGATGAAAATCTGAAATGAAAATGCTGATTACAGCATGTAAAGTGGGAGTAGACTGTGCAGCATATTTACAGTAAATACTGTAAAAAGTATCTATGACATTTGTGCATATTTACAGCAGTTATAGAAATAACCTTTGTGTGTCTGTGCATCACATGTTTAACACTATGTAAGTGTGTCTAGAGGTGGCAGCAGCTCCATGAACAATAGCATTAAAGCTACTGAACTCATTTTCTTTTACCCGGCTTCAAACCTTGACCTTTGACCTTCAAGGTCAGATTTTCCCCCTCTCTCCTGTCTCCATCCATCAGGCTCTCTGTCCCACACAGGGAGGAGCATCTTTGTGTTGAAGTCACCTCTCATCTCTCACCTCTTTCGTTTTAACCTCTTTAGCCATCACACCTGAAAGGGGGTGGAAGGGTGCTTTATGGCCCTGGTGGGATATGGGTACTGGTGGGAGGAGGAGGTGGGCCTACAAATCTCTATCTCACACCTAAAGCTGTCAGTGGTGCCTCAGGGGCCCTCAGGCGTCAGCCAACACGGTCACCTTGGATTGGTCGACGAAAGAGACAGACACACACACACAGATTTGTGCATGCAGACATGCGAGGTAGGAAACAGAGCAGATTTATCCACGCTGGTATGATCTCCACCTTCACACACAGACACACACACATGCATAAACATTGACAAGAATACAAACACCGAGGTTGTCTCTCCTGCTCAAACACACACACACACACACACACACACACACTTCTTCTCCGTGTCAGAAACTTGATTAATATTCTAGGAGCAAGGAGGGAGGCCAGCGTGTGTTTACAAGGATTACTGCAGACTTCCGCTCTCCCTCCCTCCCCACTATCGTACTGGGAGGTCTCTTTTCTCTCCCAGTTTGCCTCGGCTGAGCGGAGCTGTTGCTGTGATAACCAGCTCAAGATGACTGTGATGCATTTGTTAATAAAGCGGATGCTTTTTATCCATCCTTCTTCTCCCAGGTGCAGGCTAGAAAGGATGCTAAGCTACACCCCCGCTCCCCTTCACTACCACATCATCACCTCTTTCACCCTGCTGTGCTTGGACTCACCCTGTGGCAGGGCACCCTGGTAAGTCGTTGGTCAAGAGGGCGCAGTTGGGTAAGTTATGTGGGTGGGGTGATGAAGGTGGAAGAGGGGAGGTGTCAGTGTGATGCCCTGATGCCCCTCGCTGTTTAGGGTCACCCTGCACGAGCTACCCACTCTCTTACTGGGTGCCAGCTGTGTGAGAAGTGCAGTTTTCACTGCCACCACATAGAGTGAGGGTGGGTGTCTGACAGTGAAGAAGAGCAGACTGGAGTTTTAGTTAAGCCAGTTTAACTAAATAAAGCCTAGTGAGTCCTGCTTCCTTAGTTTTCAGTTGCTCTTAAACAGTACTTAGACAACAAGTGACACTAACTATCTTTACATGTCAACGAACTCCTAAACAATTCAATTTTGAATTCACTGGGAATTAGATTCATATCTAATTACTGGGAAAACACCAGTGTCTTTTCATTAATCAGACAGATTTATGCAGGCAGTTATAACTTCATGTTTCAACCTCATTTTTAGGACTAAAATAAACTGAAGATGACAACAGGCTGCAGGGAGTTATGTCTAAGGGCGGCTAGCATGCCAACATGACAGTGGTGGGATGTATGTTAATATTGCTATTAATGTGGGCTTGTTTGTAAAACAATGATAAGTATGGAACTGATACAGATATAATAGGTATAATAGGTCCAGTGGGAGCCACAACCAAAAGGAGACAAATTGTGTAGTGCAGGTATGTCTCTGACGAGATCATTGCTTGCCTAAAACTCAAAATGTGAGAAAACGTGAGATAGCTCAACAGATCGTTGATGAATTGTATAGTACACTAAATCCTAAATCTTATTTCATTCATAGAGCTGCACACAGCATGTAGATGTAGCCGCTCACTGCACCTCTCTCACAAGCACATTTTCTCTTTCACACATTCACAAGTGTCAACAGGCACATCTTTGAGTCGCTGTCACTGTCAGCACTGTCAATCAGACAGTCCTGATAGTGGCTTGATGGCTTTTAAAGTAAATTAGTAGTGAGCATATGAGGATGTTAATTCTGTAAATGAAAAATGAAAAACTATTTTTTTCCAAGACTCCTTAGGGTTTGTCCTGAAGAGCTCCAAAGAACAGAGAAAACACTAATGGAAACTCTAAATCGTCCTAACAGAGTGATTTAACTATCCACTTTCTAACATTTGCAGGCTTCAACCAGTGATGCTGTTGCAGCAAGAAAGGATCAGGAAGACATAGCTTTAGCTAATGAACACACATGTTGGAGAGCAGGAGGCGAGCAGGCAGTATGCTGCTTGGCAATTAAAATATTATTATTATTACATTATATCACAGTATTATTATTACTATGCAATATCACTTCCCTACCATACACAGAATCTAATCCAATGGGAAACACTCCTACACCTGCAGTAAAGAAACCTGAAAAGAGAAAAAGAAAAAGAATACATGAAATATGTTTTTAAAAAAGCCAAGCAAGCAATGTTGAGGTTCAATGCACATCAGTGCAGCAACCAGTCAAACTCCCAGCACCAAGTCAACACGACATGTGCCCTGTTTGAGACTTACAATGCAGCAGCACACTAGTCATAACAGCTTTACAAAAGGGCAAGAGGAGAGGAATAGTTAGCATAAAGGTTCTTATGAACAGTCTATTTACTTTGCTCATAAAGTAGAATGTAAACTCTTATTATACTGTACTACAACAGTGTTATTACATAATTACATTTTACTAATTAAAAAATCGATTATACTACTACTATATATAGTAAAATTCAGATATTTACAACTGTACCTATATGTTGTCATTCCAGTTAATATATTTTTTTAGAACCCTAATTCTGTGTGTTGTGTGCTGATGTGTTATTCTTTATGTCTGTAATCCTTTAACAACTGGTGCAAGTATGTGTGTGTGAGTGCACTGTGTGTGTGTGTGTGTGTGTTTCAGCCACTGTAACAAATATTTTACCAGTCTGAAATGGCCAAAAACTCTATTTCACTACAGAGACATCTTGAGTTCTCCATATTTCCTGCATTGTCTGACAAACCACCAGATATGCTGGTGGTGCACAGCGGCGCAATACTGATGTGTCATCTACTTTCACATCACACTGTGCTCCAACAGAAAGGGAAGAAGAGCGGTGAGAGTGCCAGGATCGGACAGTATGGAAGGTACAGAGGAAGAATGGAAACTGGGGAAAGGGTGGGGGGTGTAGAGGCAAAGAAATCTCTGTCTCAGCAAAAGTTTTCATTAAAATTTTGAGACAAATGATCTCTGTGTCCTTCTCCTGTAGCTGCCTGGGGCGTCATGCTATTTCTATGCAAATAACAACCTCACGCCTTTGCTCCTATTATTTCTGCTGGAGCTGCTGCAACATGACCCAAGAGAGGTGGGGAGGCAGGATTGGGGGGAGGAGGAGAGGTAGGGAGGGAGAATGAGGAAGGGGTGATATGGAGTGAGAAAGAAAATAAGAAGGAAAATGCAGTGGAGGAGGAAGAGGGAGAGAAGCAACGACAAGGAGGAGGAGGGTGGGGGACACAGTCAGACAAGCAGAGAGAGAGAGAAAGTGTGTGTGTGTGTGTGTGTGTGTGTGTGTGTGTGTGTGTGTGTGTGTGTGTGTGTGTGTGTGTGTGTGTGTGTGTGTGTGTGTGTGAGTGCGTGTGTGCGTGCGTGCGCGTGTGTGTGCAATGGACTCACTGAAGTGTGAAAATATATAACACCAGGAAAGAGAGTGAGGGAGAGCTAGGGAGAGATGGAGGGCTAAGAACAACACAAAGACACAGCCATAATTTGTTTGGAGGCTGCCTTTCTTGTAATATATGACACCCTCAGCACGGGTGCTTCCTCACTGCGCACTATTGTTTAACTGTATAGCACTTACAACACTATCAGGACCAGTTCATCTCTCGCACACACACCTCAGGATTTACGTACTGGGCTACTCCATTGCTGCAGTCTGCTGCAAAAGTAACACAATGTTTGAAAACTGAAGCTGCAGATATAGAGAACAGATTTCCAGCACATATGCTCCATATTTAGACTGGTTATCTGAGAGGCGACATGAAATATTAAGTGACCATTTGTCCCAAAATAATAATAATAATAAGTGACAACACTGTCAGCACTGTACTGTCATTAGAACATCATAGACGGTTATCATAGAGTCAATTTAAAATATGACTTACTTTTATAATACTTGCAAGCAGCATTTGTGGTGAACTCTATATGCATGTTTAAAAGCAGTGATACATGTGATTCCTATCACATATATTTGGTAATTGGGCATATGCTGTGTAATACATCTCATCTCATTGTGTTTCATCTCATAATTAATGAAACAACGTTCAGCACCAAACCCGTCCACATTTGGGGCAGCATGGCCTTCAAAAGCCCCCTCATGACACCAACTGTATCCTTAATAACAGAGTACAAAGAACTACTGTGTATAATTCTGTTTTTTAAAGCTAATGTGCGATCACCTAAAAATAACCAAAGACAATCCAAATGTGTAATTTGTTTACAGCTTTTCACACCCAAAGCGGATGGCAATCAACTACAGTATTAACTTTTCTATTGTTATACCATCACAGCATAACTGAAAATAAGGGAGACTTCATATTAGAATGATGCTGAATGACTTGTGCCTCCTTATGTGAATGGAAATATGAAGTATTGAGTGTTAATTCCAGGAATATAAAAAAAAAAAATCCAGGACTTACCATATTTGTATTAGAAGACAATGGATAATAATAAATCAATAAATAAAATCAATAAATGGCAGCAAATCTGAAGTCTGTAGCAGTCCTTGCTTCCAGTGATCTGGCTTTTGATGTTTGTTTGTGTGTTTTGTTTTAAGAAAAAACATGTATGGCACATACATTAATAAGCCACCATGTTTTGCCTCAACAAAGAAAATGAACCAACAGTTTGCATTGTTTTGACATGATCTGGTAAAATAAAGTTGAAGCAACATACTATATTGCATAAGGGGAAATAGATTTTCTCCTACACTTAAATGCATTTTCATTTACTACATACTTAATAATTGGAAGAATAAACACATATTAGAAGAAACTTTGAAGTCGACAGTACACTGAATAAAAATGTGCCGTTGGAACACAGGGCTAATGTTTGCTGATGATGGACTTCTGTTTGAATATATAGATATTCCATTATTAACAATGAGATTGAATTTTACGTATGGTAGAAGGACAAATCATCACAAAGTTCTTATGTAGCTTTACTCCATACCAGCCCTTTAAATATGAACATCTAGATAGACAAATATTTTCTCTGAATTAGTATTGACATACAGCCAAATATCCAGTCAGAACCAACAGATGTGGTTTTATGTTGTAATCCAATGAGGAGGCAAAGTGTGTGTGTGTGTATACACCTGTACAGATGGCACCCTGCTGGCTGACTCACCTGCTGCCCTGCAGGGGGTAACTAGCTAGCAGCGCTGCTAACCCAAACAGCTAGTGAACTGTGAAAAGACTGCAGTCAAAACATCAAGCCGATGAGACGCTAATTACACCTGCTGCCATATGGTGTTAACTGTCCTGCATACACCCAAAAACACACAGAAGCATACTAGTGTATGTGAGTGCTGGTGAAGAAGGAGGGAACTCTTTTGCTTTGACCCTCCACTGTTAGTTAAAATCATAATATTTAACGCACATTATATTTTAAAAGAAAACTTGCAGTGGATAAAGCAGCTGAATTGTGACAAGTTGACATTCCTTAAAGATGACCCCACAAGCTAAAAATGCTTTCTCACTAAGCTGGGGGTTAAAATATCCACTGATATCACAAAGGGATATTAACGCTAACACACAAATGAATCTGTTATAATCTATCAAAGAGCACATAATTATTTCAATGGCGCACCAAAACACTGTAGGTGTCGAATCACAGGTCGAATCTGTTATTCAGTTAAAATGTAGATAGAATGGTACTTCCCCAATCAGCCTACTAGCGTGCCTATAACATAAGTTTGTCACCCCATCGCTAACTGTACACTTTATAAAAAAGGGAAGTTTTAAGTGTAGTTAGAAATGTAGAGAGGTTGCCTGCCTCCCAAACCTGCTCCTGATTTTAGCAATATTCCTCAGGTGGAAAAAGACTGTTTTAGATATTGCAATTATGAATGAATAAAGGAGATATTCTGGTCAAAGATAATTCTGACATTCCTCACAGTGTTTCTTGAGACCAATGGTAAGTTCCAGTCTGTATAGTAAATTGTTGTGATCTGTAGTGTCGAATGCAGCACTAAGATCTAACAATAGAAATGTTAACTAATAGAAAATTGTTAGCGACCATTGCCAGTGTTGTTTTTGTACTAAGATGTACTTGAAATCCTGACTGGAAATCTTTCATACAGGTGTTTTTTGCGCAGGTGGTCACATAATTGCCTTAAAAAGACCTTTTCAAGAATCTTAGAGATAAAGAGCAGACTGGATATTAGTCTATAATCCAGAGTAGGCTTTATGGGAAGAGGTTTGACTACAGCAACCTTAAAAGCCAGTGGTACGTAGCCTGATAGTAAAGATAGATTGATCTGATCTAATATGGACGTGCTGATCAAAGTTAACACATCTTTGAGTAGTCTAGTGGGCATGGGGTCTAAAAGACATGTTAATGGTTAAGCAGCATCAGCGGTTGGTTAGAGTAGTGGTAACATCACCGCCTCTCATGTGGGAGATCGGGGTTCGGAGTAGACCTCCAGTAGAGGTCCTTAGGCAAGACCTCCTCACGCTTACCCTGCCTACCCTTGTACCTTGTAATGACTTGTAAGTCGCTTTGGATAAAAGCGTCTGCTAAATGACTAAATGTATTGGTGGATGTAGATGAATGAATTACTGAAATTAATTCAGAATGATCTACCAACCTGCCCAGTGTTTTCCTGCTTGTTGTTTTTGTGTCCCGTCATTCTTTTCTCTCTACTCTTTTCACTCACCCCAACTGATTGACGCAGATGGGCGCCCACCCTGGGCTTTTCTGCTGGAGGTTTCTCCCGTTAAAGGGAGTTTCTTCCTCTCTACTGTCAAAGAGTGCTTGGTCAAGTTTGGTTGGTCAAGGTTGTTGGGTTTTCTATATAATTTAAATTATTCTATATATTTCCGTATACAGTAATATTTTGTAAGGTCTTAAACCTTAAACACTGTAAAGTGCCTTGAAATTAGATCTGTTCTGATTTGGCGCTATGCAGATTAAATTAATTTAAATTGTTATTGTTATTGAGTTTTAGGCAAAAATGAATTATTTATTTACATTTAGGTACAGAAATAGCCTGCTTAGGTTTAGGGAAAGGTCGTATTCTGGGTTCAAATAAGTACTGTACATAAAAAAGGCCTATTTGCAAGTCTTACCTTTAACTCATCAATCCACTTCAACTTACTTCCTCCTGTACAGACTTTGTTTCTCAATATATGTTACAACTGTGACTTTTGCTCCTGTCATAATTTGTACAACTGCTATTGCACATACTGATATACACCTTCTGACCTAACGTTAAGTGCAGTTTGGTCTTTCTGAACATAATTACAGGTGTGATAACTACTGAAAACAACCATTTAATGAACAGACAATAATTACAGAAGATGGCAGTGGACATAAATACCATTGATTTACATGCTTTGTAAATCACAAAATAATTGTCTATGATCACACAACCTTTGTCATTAAAGAAACCTTTCTGCTATACTTGTTGTTGGCAGTATTATTTCAGCATTGCCTATACAAGTTGTCTAATTTTGTGATCATTAAGATTTCAAGTATGACACAAATGGAACTGAAAATATACACCCCTGACCATAGCACACAAAAACAAGAGCAGCAAGAGGTGCTGCAAAATTTAGCCTTTGCCACAAAGTGACAAACACACATATAGGCATAGCCCTACAAACCCATCACTGACAATACACAGCAACCCTCCTCCATAGACACAGTTCTCCTGCTGTACAAATACAGCCGATGTACAAAGTAAAGGCAGGACTGTAAAGAGAAAAGACACACACACACACACACACACACACACACACACACACATACACCAGCTTTCTCCTTCCTCCTTCTCAATCCATCTGCTTCACGTTTGCATTTCATGCCTGCCGGCATTTTTTTGAAGTGGCAATACTTTGATGCAGACTGAGGGATACATTATCATTATTTCAATTTCCATGCTGAAATGTTTTGTGTGTGCATGTGTGTGTGTGAGAGAGAGGAAAATGAGAGAGAGAGAGAGAGAAAGGCAGGCACAGATAGGAGGACCGAGAGGAGTACCAATGTGCTTTGTGTTGATGCTGTCTTTATAGTCTTGTGCTTGTGTGAAAATAAGGCATTGTAGAAGAAAAATGTAGAAAACAAAGAGAGTCAAGGGAGGGGGTGAGGGAAGGGAGATAGAGAGGGGGACCAGCATGCAGATGGAAAGAAACCACAGAGAAGAGAGGAAGAGCAGGTCTGAGATAGGAGAGCAGAGCGGGTATAAGAAAGATAAAGGCAGCAGCAGAGTGCACTGCATTTTGACATGGCCGTCGAAACACAAGCCTCTCCTGCAGCTATATGCTTTGTGCTGGGCTCCTCCACTTCTATCTCTCCTTCTATTTCACACTCTCTGTACCAACATTCCTCTCCTCTTCCATTCTTTCATTTTAAACTCTCTTCATTCCCTCCTTCTCTGTGTGTGTGTGTGTCTGGTCTGTACAATAATTCAACGTAGAGCTGGTGCCAGTGCAGCACCTTAAATCAGACTCAGTAGTGGACTTACATTTCATCTAGAGAAACAGAGATATTTAAGCAGTTCATTTTTTCCGGCTTGGAAGAACCATACAGACACTTAGCAGAGGGTTTGAGGATTTAAGAAGTTTGTCTTATTGATGACCCACTGGGATGCATTTTATGAAACTAGTAGCAGCTTTCTTCCATTCTTATTCAGTGTAGCATTGCTGTGTTTTTCTTTATCAGTGTAAAATGTTTGTCTACTATTTTCAGTGGTACTATACATGTAAAAAATCAGGTAAATATGTACATAATAATTACTAACTGGTTAAAGTTTGGAATTGTTAGCAAATAGCTTGAGTAAAATGTTTGTCTGTTAGATTAGGCTTTAATATATTTGACATGCAAGTTCAACATATGTTACTAAAATGTCAGGCAAAAAGGAACAAAACACAGCTAATAAAGTATTCACAATGAATAGGGTCCATCCTTTGAAGAGCAGGACTTTCTCATGAGCTTTGGGTAGTGACTGAAAGAATGAGGTCGCAACTTTAAGAGGCCAAAATGAGTTTCCTTCCTAAGATGGAGTTCTAACATCAGGTGGGAGCTCTGGGCAAAGCCTCTGTTCCCTCACACTGAAGGGGGCCACTTGAGGTCCTTCAGCCTCCTGCAGCATTGGTGGTATCTCATCTGGCCTGGGAAAGCCTCTGTAGAAGCTCAGAATTGTTGTGAGGCAGAGTGATGTGTAAAAGGGGAGGGAGCATATGTTTATTTAAAATATGCACTCATCAAATATCATCTTAGCTAAAGTATGATTCAACTCTTTCAGCATTTTGAGGGCAACATAAGAAACCTCTGTCTGGTAAAGATCCTGTAATTATCAGGATCTCACTAAATGTGTCAGTAATAATATGAAGTACAGCACAGTGCATGTTTACTTTAAAAATCTCACCATCCACACCCATCCACTTTTAGTGATTTTTGTGAGGTAGAAAAACATATCTCACTGATTAAAAAAAAACTAAAAATTGTTAACATAAATTGTTAACTCTTAAGTTAACAAATAGACAAGTATCTAAAAAATGAAATACACTTCCTGTGTTGTATAGGGTTATATTTATACTTATTTATGTGTTGTTATTTCATAAAACTCAAAGACCTTCATTAATCTGTGCTGATTCTACTGTATCTTCTTTTAAAGAGTAAAAGATGCATTCCACAGACTGTCGAACACCAACAAACATGTTTTTTGTTGATTGGACTATTGGTGATTTTCATTTATGGTGTGTTTGTCGTTCTTTAGCTCCTCCTTGACTCTTTAGCTCCCATGTGAACAAGACAGAAAAATGAAAAAACACCTCCATACATACCCAACAACATTTGTTAGCTGTGATTGTAATTCCAACTGAGTGAGTGGGATCAGGAGTGTGGAATGTTTGGCATCCAAAACCTTTGTATCAAACAGTCAAAGCATTTCAATTTATAAAAGCCTTCCTTTTCGACATACTGAATCAACATGCCTTCAACTACTGGGAGACGTCTGAGTGCTGTACTTCAGATAGGACACTGATCTTTCTGAGAGAATTTTTTTTTTTTCAGCTTTAGCTGACATAGGATTTGGGGTTGGACTTCGCATTAACAGTTGATGTGGGTCATTTTAGCAATTATCTTAAATATACAATAATTTAGCCACTAAGAATAGTTGAATAGACACATTAATAAACGCTTAACTGTTAATAAAGCTGTTCATGAGGCTATAGTGGTTAAAAGAGTATATCTTGTTCTGAGTTAAATAAGGGCAATGTGCTATATTTACAGTACCTATGTGAGAAAATAACTGCTGAAAGGTCTAAACTATGTAGTACTGAATTTTCGAATTATTACACAGTTCTCAATTTTTAGTATTGTTCTGGCCTTTTAAGAACACCACCACTCATGAGCCTTACGTCTAGATGGCTCAACAAAAGACGTGAGTCCATAGGTGAGTTTATTTAATTAATTCATGGTGGTTAATAACAAATGCTCCTGTCATTGGACAAATAAATATTCTTACTGCTTAACACTAACTTTAGATAGAAGAAAGAAAGAAAGAAAGAAATCAGCATCCACCTCATGTCTTCTTTCACAAATTTCAGCATAATAATAGTGACACTCAAATACTCTTTTAAGCAAAGAAACTGGCAATTTCCATGGCAATGAATGGCCCGTTTGCTTCGGTAGGTAGATTTGAAAGAATATGATAGGGATCAGTCCCAAACACCAACAAGATGTTCAACAGTGTGTATTGTTTATGTGTAATTCTAACCAATCTTCCCGATGGAGTCTGGAAGCCATCAGGACTGAGAAGTCTGAGGCTAAAGGTACAAGAAGGGTCAAACTAATCGGATTCACTTTTTAATTGTTAGGTTTAAACCATGTTCTTTTATCCTTCAAATTGTTCATCATATAAAGAAGCTGTCTTGTGTGCCGTCCCATAAATAAATCCTAAAGGACAACAGTTCTTATGATACCTCACTTATTCATTTCAATGCTACAAACTAAGCTTTCCATTTTCTGATTTTAATTGAAACACATTCACATGTTTTGTATGCTTTTAATTTACTTTATTCTGCTGCCTTTGTTATTTGTGCTCTGAATCAATGTGGGTTTAACATCTAAATTAACAAAACCAATGCACAACAATGAGACACAAATTTGGCAAAAAATGTGAAGCACTAAATATCTGAATGATAGTAGGCATGTTCTCACAAAAATACATAGATACAGGACAAATGATAATGTGCGTTTTGGCTATGGGGTCTTTAGTTACAGCAGCTCATGTTGTGCAGCCACAGCCTGATTCTCTAAGGTACAGGAAGCAGTGTGTGTACATGTTTGAAAATCACAGCAGGAATAGTTATACTTCATTATACTGTCAGTATCAGTCAAATCTGTTTATACTTTGTCTAATGTCACAATTTTGTGTTAAAGGCCTTTATTTTATTCAGATAAGAAAATACTCTACTAAAGACAGAAATAGCAATAAAAGCATTACAACATGAAAAAGAACAATTCTTATAGAAACTTGTAAAAATAGTGCAGTTCATGTTGTCATTGTGCAGGTCATGTTCTTGTGTTTCCAGACTTTTTGACTTTCTGACTGGTTTACATAAAAACATTTCAGATTTCTGCTGTGGTCTCAGACTTTTGGATCCCATACTAAATATGAAAATATGTTATGTTTCATCAGGAGACAGGAGAAATAAGCAGAATACCGTGGAATGGCAAAAATGGAAAAATGCCTACTTCAATAATTCCAATATAAAACAGGAGGAGTGAAGGGACCTGAAAAAAAACTGTGCTATTTAGTTCATCTGACCTTTGACTACCAGAAAATAACTTCACTAAATATTTTTTTTTTTCTTACATGTTGGATTTTATGTTGTATCCCTATTAGCACAAAACCAATTGTCTGGGTTTGTGTAATTACAAAATGAATCATCACATAAATGTTTAATGTCTCTACAAAAATGCTTTTTTAAGTAGTAATTGCGCCTTTGTATAGTAATATATTATTGAAATTCCTTTTTGCTGCACAGGTGCCTTTTCTGTCTTGAACACAAACACGCGCACACACACATCAACATACAGACACACTGGCTAGTTCTTTTGCCTGTGGACAACAGCACAAGGCGACTTCTAAAGAAAAAGAGGGACACCCACAGGTGCTGTGGAGGTACTGCAAATAATGTTCACTAATTCCATTAGAATGAACCCACAGATAGTGACCACAGCAGACAAATATGACAAAGAACATTAGTCAGATGTGAAAATGATCCTTTTTTTTCCCTCACATTTTTCTCTTACTAAAAACAACACTTAACCAACTATTAATTACAACTAGCAATTCACATTGCTAGTTTAACCACAGTGAGTTCAAATGCAAAATATACAATACATTCTGCATTATTTAAATATTAGACAGTGTAGTAAATGTATCACACACACAGGGATGTCTCTGCTCTATTATACTGTTGCTTAGCTATTATCTGCATTTCTCCTGGTCCCTGACTCAACAGATTCACATACACACACACCTGCAGACATACACATGCTGTCTTGACAGAATGACAGGGTGGCATTGAGTGAGTAGGATAGTCCTTTTGTGTTTGTTTGTCCCTCTATATCAAAGCATGTCAAATGTGCCCTTACAGTAGTGACAAAGGACCTGTCTGCCCATATGTTTCAGCATGATAGCATACAATGTAGTGCAGTACACTGGTGTCCCTTGTTCTTCCTCACTGTCTGTCTTTCTGTCTGTCACACACACACTAGCATCCAGACACACACCTCGAAGGTAAACTCTTTGTCCAGCGCTGCAAGCCAAAATGCTCCTCTATTATAACAGAAGCCCGACTCGCCTGATTTTCCACTACATTCTAAGTGTTAATTAATCCCAGCCAAACACAATGCATTCACAAATGGGTTCTATGTATAATGCGGACAAGTAGATGCAGAATGAAATTCAGCGTTTTGGTCTCCCTTTTTTTTTCCATGGCTAGTGGGGGAGAATTATACAGTGACAATGCTGCTTTGTGTTAATAATGTTCAACTAGTTTTGTGGGAAGCAGAGGTCATAGTTGTTCTTTGAATGCTAAGTGCTGTTACAGCCATCAACAGTGTTTGGGGTATAATATATTTACTTGTTCATTACGAGTTTGCACTTGTTACTGAGTCGCAAAAATAATGCACAAGCTAAGTTATGAATCAGCAAGTCATTAGTTTGAAATTCAAATCTATTTTCACACCATGTTGTGCTCATTTAAGACCACTGTTGTGCAACAGTTCTAATACGCCATAATAAAATGCAAACAAGGCTGCTAATGTTTCTTTCAGCTTTCATTTGATATGAGAATAGATAAATTGTAAAATCAATCATATAATTAAAATAAATATTAAAGTTTTTTTGTGCTTGTTATGATTTTAACAGCATGGAAGCTAATTGCTGATTGTTATAATGGTTTTACATGGATGCCTTCAAAATGTTACTTGTGCTACTTGTTAGCACATAATCTACCGTTGTAGCGCAGTGATGAGGTAATGAGAGGCAATTTGTTTTAATATAAGTGACTATCCGTTTAATGAAGACTTTTTATTAGTAAGTCAGATTGTTATACTGTATAAGCCCACATACTGTCCTGGATATGTCAGGGCACAGGTTCCAGTCACATTCCTACCACTTCTTATAGTAGGTTCCATATCAATAACTATGAGTTAGTCAAGTTGAGTCATTCTGTATTTTGTTTCTACTCTGTTCTTGTGTTGATGCTTATAGTACTATTATACAGTATCTTTGGGCATTACAGCAGTACACAATTTGCATAATACAATTATGCAATAATAATGTACTTTATGATACATAACCCTAATACATGCTTTGAAAGTAAAATAAACATTTAGATGGATGAAAAAATATAATAATCAAAACCTAATATAAGAGACTTTGAGATTAAAAGAAAATTATTACTATAATAGGACACTACACAGATGCGTTTTCAGTTACCAGATGTTTAAGGCAGTGGGGGGGGCTTAAAAGTAGCTGCCATGTTACCATTGTATTATACATTAATATAATATAAATCCTAGTATCAAAGTTCATGCTGAGGGATTCTAGCCTACATTAAGAATTTATGTTTTTCATAGAAACTTTTTAAACTGTGTCAACCTGAGGAAAGAAAGGAAGTGCTGTCAACGGCTTGATGGATGGGAGAGTTTATTCAGATGGAAAACGGCTGATGGTTAGTGTCCTGAGCTAAGTAAATGATATAAAAGCCAATCCCAGTTTCTTAATGGCCTTCATTCTTCTCTGAGGGGGAGGAGGTAATTATAATGTTCATTACTGTAATGAGATAGGCAACGTTTCAGAAACAGCCATCAGTAACTGGGCTAAGACAAAGAGATACAACTGTTGATCAAGTCATTGAAACAGGACATGAATAAGGTGAGGACATGTTCTGATGATGTCATTTATTCTTGGAAGTCTTGTCCTGCTGACATGATGCATGAACAGTGGATGTAGCATCTGCAAAGCCATAGCTGTCAGCATTGTTTATTTGCATATTGTGCACAAGTATGTTACAAGTGTGTCACTGCTCTAATCCACCTGACCATCTCCAGCTTCAATTTAACCCCAGTTAGTATGATAAACATTGAGATACTCAGCAGTAACTTATTCCTAACCTCAATGAAGCAGTCCACCAGCTTCCATCAAGAACCATGGGCTCAGGTGTAGGTCATGGTTGGTGCTAACTGTTACTCTTTTATTAAGCTTTTATTAATCTGTTTCAAGAACTCAGCAAATCTCCCTTCAGCAAGCACCAAACAACAGTGGAGAGGAAAACTCTCTTTAATGGATGAAATCTCCAGCACTCTGTTTTTTCCTATATGACACACAACTAACAGTGCCAACAACTGGACTGATGGGGAGCAATAGGTTCTGGTTAAGTCTGGAATACACTCAGCCTCATCTCGTGCACCACACATATTACATAAATATATACATATAAGTGTAAAGTATACATACATACTTTTCCATGTTTAATCTTTCGAGTGCAATCCTCTAGAAGATGAGGGGTATACGTTCTAAATTGTTGTAAAAATGACTCTACAGAGTCAGAAACAGTTGCAATGGACTGACAGTATGTGTGTGGACTTCACAGCCACATCTGATGGTTTTCATAAAAAGACAGAGTTTGCTCAAGGTCATTCTTTACTATGCTACATGCAATGTATTATGTTTGTAATGACTGCATCTACATGCATACAACAATCATGGTAAGAATAAGTTTTTGCATGAGAGATTGCATGTAAAAACCTCCTTAAGGTTTCGATTTATTCTCTGCCATACTTGCAGGTATAACACCAAATCATGTTACAATTAATAAGTATGACTCATTAATATGATACAGATGATAAATTGTCACTCTTGTTTTCCATTATCGGTGATTAGCGAAACATCATAACTTGTAAAATCAAACGTCGTTCAACTTGTCTTAACAGGCTTTATCTCTTGTATTTACCACTTCATTGCCTGTTTAAGAACTTCCTAGTGGTAATCTCCAGAACTTCCAACTTTTTACAAATTTATTGGGAACACTCAAACGCATCATTACTTTGCAAACTCATTACATTTAATGAACTAATTTCAGCTTTAAACTAAAACACATTTAGTTTCCGGAGGTAAATGTTTATTAAAATGGTTCTTTTCTAAGCAATTTAAACGAAATTATGAAATTTGATGCAGAATCTGAAAAAGTAACAGTTTAAGATCGTTTCATCTGCCCACCCATCATTGTACTTAACAAATCTTTGTATACACTGAGCTGTGCAAACTCTCTGAAAACATACTTACAGTGATGTTGGAAGCCAGTGTGTTATTTGTTCAGTTGGTTTTAGAGCATGCAAAAATCTTTTAAAAAATAGTTTTCTCTATATAAAAGCTCATAAATGTGTCATCCCACACGTTCTACTTAAGTTCCACTCTTGTAGTCACAACATCAGCATGAAGCAAAACATCTCAATCCACTGGTTGCCTAATAAAATGTTTTGTGTGAACATTCTGCTACCACTGAGTTTTACTTAGCAGCTAAAATCATCTTTCTCTGTCTCTGTCTGCACAAAAGAACATAATAGTTCATTTTGACTATGACTCAGCAAGCATAAAATATGCCTGGTTCCCAGTGTGAATTATACAGGCTTCTAGCAGCTGATTTATCAAATAGAAGGCCTACGTTTGTAATAAAGCAGAAGAAAATTATTGCCCCGTGTTAATATTGGAGATTTGATTGAAACGGATACAGGGGCCATTGAAAATTGGACAGTAAATCACTATGTTCCAGTCGGCGTTGCTATTCTGAGAGGCTTGCACAGATATTGACAGATAATGTTTTTTTTTTTTCTTTTGCTTTGATTGGTCATTACGGAAACCTTATTTTCATTAGCATTTCTATAACCAACATAGCATTTTGAACCAGCCAAAGTGACTGTGACTTGTGATAGTTTTGTAGTATTGTTTGGTTTGGGGTATGGATATGTATTGTATTACACACTAGTCGTTATTTGAGGGTTGAAAAGTTTATCACAAAGTTCAACACCTTTCAACTACTACTTGAACTTATTTAAAACATTAAAAGAAATATTTTGGAGTAATTCTTGAACTATTATTTTTTATTTTCCATTAAATGAGGAAGATTTAACTAATAACTAATTGC
The DNA here is from genome assembly GCF_900324465.2 of Anabas testudineus. NCBI lineage: Eukaryota > Metazoa > Chordata > Actinopteri > Anabantiformes > Anabantidae > Anabas > Anabas testudineus. The sequence goes on along the minus strand of NC_046622.1, from coordinate 25,039,081 downwards.
TTTTCTTTGTGGAGATTGTATTTTTTGCCTGTGCTTAGGGGACTCCTCAAAAAGGACAAATATACAAAGTGGATTTTAAAAAGCAACAGAGGGACACAAGATAATAATGGCTAATATGCAGAAAAAGAATTATTCTCATTTTCATTTAGGGGTTACACGATACTTGGGTCGGTTAGGTTAGGTTGTTACATTTAACAGTACTGCTTTTGCAAAATAGCAGCAGTCAGTCATATAATCCACAGTGCTTCTTCTGCAGCAGAGCTCAGAGGTAGGAAAGCATTCATTTTCAATGCAAAAAACTACAATATACACACATACATTGTTTGCACCCCCAATCCTCTAAGTGAGTTAAAAACACCACCGTTAACATACAGTATTCTTGTTTAGAACTGAACTAAATTTTCGATAGCCAAACAATCCTCTGTATTAGGTATTGTAATATGTATGCAGCTTGCACATATTCCAAATGCAGATTCATATTTACCGTGTCAATAAACCCTTTACAATGGACTTTAATTGCCTGAAGAAGATAGAATAGAAAGAGGGTAGAGGACTCGCTGCTGTGCCATGGAGACCATTAATTGTCCATGATGCTGAGTGTGTCCTCCCTCTACTCGACTCGTCTGACACGGGCCAATCAATAGTCTGTGTTGGCTGATTATAGTGGGAACGCCCCTTCTTTTACACAGTTCTATGCTTCATTCTGATCAATACCTTCAGTGAGGAGCAGCTGTCTGTATTCAGCTACATAAAGGTTCTCAAACAGATTTACAAGTTTAACAACTACTGCTGTCAAGTCAGTAACAGCATTTTATCACCTTTTATCTACAGAGAGAATTCACTTCCACCATTATAACCATAGCTTATATGCCCACGGACACTAATGCTAAGCTAGCTATGAATGATGTTCATGCAGTCATTGGCAAATAACAGACTGCACACCCTGAGGCTGCATTTATTGTCGCAGGACCATATTTACACAGACATACCTGGAGCTTAAACCACAACCCCCCTCTCTCCCACCTGGGACAGTCAGACCACCTTTCGTTGTTTCTCATAACTTACCCACTCATCTAACGTGTAAAGCCATCAGTGAAGACCATCAAAGTACGTTGAGCAACTGGTCCTGGCACACCTGTAGGACAGCCTCTCACTCACACTGGACCCCAACCAATTTGCATATCACAATAATAGGAGCATAGAGCAACCAACCTCCACAGTTCTGCACCGTGCTCTCCCATCTGGACAATTATAACACATATGCAAGAATGCTATTGACTTCAGCTCAGCATTCAACACAGTGATACGTCCAGGGGACATGCTGCCTGTGCCAAGCTTGCAGTATTCTCAAGGTTTCCCCTTACCCACACACTGTTTGACCTCCTGCCCTCTGGTAGGCGCTTCAGTAGTCTAAAACTAAAAACACCAGACTCAGAAACAGTTATTTTCCCACAGCTGTTGTGTTTCTGAACTCTTCAAGATTCAAAAAACTTTATTAATCCCAGACTTTCGGCACCCTTGGGCTGATTCCAGCTGAGGGGTGAAGCCTGTTCAGGTCTCACCACTGACCTCTCACTCACCTACACAGCCCTCTCTCCCCTCATCTCTATGGCACATGACAACATTAAACTGTATCCATCTCACACACTGGCCCAAGTTCTATTCATTATACACATTCATACTGATATTATCTACTAGCTTTATACACTGCACTATGAACTGCTGTTTATTCTGTATACATTATTCTTGTTGTCCATTCAAGTAACTTTACAATTTGCGTATACTGACTTAATAATGTCTATAGTTTCTGCTATGAATTTACTTTACATCTAATAACACAAGTTCATCTGTATATTATTTTGTCCATAGTACTTCCATATGTATATTATGTCCACAATAGTGCTTATCTTGTACTATTGTATATTCTGCACTTTACGGCTTATTGCACTTCTGGTTAGATGTTAAAATACATCTTGTTGCCTTGTACTTATACATGTGTAATGACAATGAAGTTGAATTTAAATCTAAATCTAAAATTTATCTATCTATCTATAGACATCAGAAGGCATTGTGGGTACTTTAGAATTCAAAAATATGATTGATGCTGCCATTATATTGGATATTTTAGGGATAATCAGGGATATTTTATCTGCCAATATGGGCTGAAATATTAAAAAAGAAAGGTTTGGAGGTGCTTTTCATGCTTCACCTGGACTCCTTCAAAATTACCAAAGATTCCTCACTTCCTGCCTTCAGCAATTTAAGCTTTTTGGGTGAGAGGAAGTACATTTCCTTTATTTTTGCACTTTGCCAAAAGAGATGCAGTCCAATTTCCATTCTCAAATTAAGTATATTTTGTGAATCCAAACACAGATTGCACAGCTATATACTGTATTGAGACGTTGTTCAATGTTCTTTAAAGGTCAAGTCTGCAGCATGCACAGTTGGAACATGAGGGAAGCTAGGTAGCTGACCACAGGGAGAACAAATTGTCAAAATTAACAACTTAGCAACTTTTTGCTGAAATAAATTTGTTTGTAAGTTGCTACTAATTAAAATTCCTTTCTTTTGCCTTATTCCATGCTCGGGGGTCACCACAGCAAAGTATAGTCTGCACATTGATATAGCAAGTTGGATGCCTTTCCTCACTTCATTTAGTGTATTTATTGAATGAAATGTGGTAAAATAAAAAAAGAAAAAGCCAGCGTGCAATCAGATTTGCATTATGTTCTTGCTGACTTTTTCACCTGGATAACCTTAAAAAAATTAGTTTTCAGGTTATAAACATCACTGACCCTTCACCCCTATGACTCATATAACTGAATTAATATCACAAAATGTTAAAGTTAACAACAGTGTATTTTCACATGACAGCTTGAGAAGCTAAGAATTCCCTATGTCATTTCGGCAACATGACGCTTTCTGTGTCAACTCTTGCTTATCCTGTCATCATCCCTGTGTTCCTAGTCATTTAACTGGTCATGCATTTCATGTGTGTGTTTCTTGTGTGTTGTTTTTGATATAAGTGAAACTAAGATATTCAGTGTTATACTTGCATTAGGTCATGTTGTGGAGCTAGCATTCTGTTAAGTAGCCTAGTCCGTAAGTCATCGTACAGCAGAAACGTCTATATAAAAGGTGCCTGCAAACATTACATGCTTGCGAATCATTGTGGAAGTCAGAGTTTGTAGAAAAATCACATTAAAGAGAAAATGTTGAAGCACCTCACACAATTTGTTGTTGTTGAGTCTTGGTTTATCTCTTTTTTTTTTTTTTTTTTTCTATCCAAATGTATCTGTAATAATTTTAATAAGAAATTGTGGCTTTGGTAAGTGGAATGAGGGTAGGAAATTGTATGCTCTGTATCTTTCAGTGCACGTACAGCACATAGCTCTCTTCTTCTATCCATGCCATTTGCATAATCCAGATATAACAAATATACTACAGATTTCCTTATGTTGCAAATTACAAATTTTATGGAATTTTTATACATTTAATTTTCTTTGAATTTTGGTATGAAGAAGGCTAATATATAGTATATTTGTTGCAGACTTACATTTACAATAAGCACATGCACATTTTTTCTTCCAGCTGACTTTACCCCTAGGCTCAGTTTGTGACAAGAACAGCTTCTTTTGTCAAGTTAAGAAGGTACCAGAAGGCAGGAGGACTGCAAGACAGGCAGCACTAGGGTGAGTCTGAAGAAGACTCACTGCTTAGACACACACGCACCATGGCTGTGTGTATGTGTATTTTCCACATGGCAAAGTGTAGGGTTCCAAACTGTAAGAGGATTAGTGACTTAAAAAAGGTAGCCGTCATTTAATTGAAGGCTTACCAGCAGCCAGAAAAGGGCTAGCAGTCAAAGTGAAGGTATAACCCAGCCCAGAACATCCTGTTGAGACCACATTTGCCAAAGTCCATGTGTTTCCTAACGCCTGCCTTGCCCGCCTTCTTCTCAACCTCAGAGGCGCGCATCATGTTTTATCACTGAGCCTCAGCTTCTTAAAGACGTTTACACATTTTGCAATTTTTAATCTCTTCAGCATGCAAAGAAAGGTGCCTTCAACTCATATTATTCAAATGCTGTGATCTCTGGAAACTGCTCTCTCTTCCCTCCTCTGGGGAGGAAGCTGGGACCATGTCGAGAGTTTATGATGCATGAGGAGCTGTATCTGTGTAACACTTTTACTGGGATTGTCACTATTCATTCATTCACTCAGCACATAGCCAGTCCGTTGCCATCATCTGAAATACTCATCCCTACACACTGTTAGACCAAAATGTTTCTTACTTACCACTAATATCACTTAAAATCACGTAAAATACTAAGTTTTACTACAATACTTAATCAATCTTATTATTTTGCAGTATTATGCAGAGGTTGTTGTGTTTACTAGTATCTTTTAAACAAATTGCAATACTTTAAGTTTTGGCCCCCTTTACAGTAATTTCATCTACTTCTGATTTCCAATGTACTTTTCGTTTAAGCGTGATGAATGTCTTTAAAATCTAATCGAGTCTGATCCAGTACTTACTTACCTATAGTAATATTCATTAAACATGCATGTGACACATTAAAAAACAGCTGTATAGTTGTTAAAATGACTTATCTTTTTTTAGCACAAATTATAGATATCATATATATGAAACTACAAAACGTAAAACATCTGAAATGACACACCTGTTTTCTATAAACTTTGTTTCTATATGACTATACTGTACTCACAAATGCGATTTTTTTTTACTTTATTTTCCTTACTTTGTTTTTCTGTTACGTAACATAATGACCATATATTCACAATTAATGTAAGTGTGTCGCCGTCTTCAGCTTGACTTCTTGCCTTGCCCATTTTACAGAAACATTGCTGTATTGGTGGGATGTCCCCCTCCTTAAGGAGCCTTTGTCTATTTACACTGCATTTTAAAATGCCACCATTAAGATGCTTCAGTGTGCATTTTACACAAGTAACTTGCACCCCAGGTTTAGTAGTGTGACATTATAATGTGACAGTTCACATATACATCAGATATATCACCTATGATCACCTTCAAAACTATACTGGTGAATGAAGTATTTTTGATAGTTTTGCACATTTTAGAAATTATTTAAACTCAACTCAAGTACAACATGATTAAGAGTTATTATGGTCACTGATTCAGTTTTCTGCAGCAACATTTGGGTGATGAGGAGCTAGAGGAGAAACGCTGCTCGAACCGCTACTATTCTTTAGCTGTGCAGCAGGAAGGACTTACTGGATAAAGTTCGATTTGGAGTAAGACTGGGGTCTGGTTAATAATAATAATACATGACTGGTTTATGTCACCAAATAACTAATCACCTTCTTCTGCTGCCTACATCCAACTACTTGCACATAAGTGGTGGCAGTAGGGTGAGTGGTTCGATTCCCGGTTCCTCCTGGCTACATGCCGAGGTGTCCTTGGACAAGACAATGAAACCCTGTAGTAGAGCTAATATGTACTGTCGGCCAGCTGTCCATGCACAATTTAATCAAGGGGATCAATAAAGTATTTCTCAAGAAAAAAAAAAACATTGACTCTTCCCAATTCTGCAGAGTAATGTTTTGTTTTGTCTGATCATTAACATACTGAACACAATGTATAACAATTTAATTTTATTTAAGTCATGTATAATGCAGTTTCTTCTCCACTGAAACAACTGCAGTACTTGGTCTCACAATAAAATGTCACCAAAATTTCACCCCCCCAGCCATTTTGGAACTCTGAATTTGAATTATGGACTTCGACCTGTTTATCGGTTATCTGATCCTGGGCTGTTTGCTCAACCTCTGAATTTAGATTGTGCAGTTGTTATCCTGTCTTGGCTTTCTCCATACTCCAGTGCTTTCTGCTTCAGTCTTTTCTCTCAGACCTTGCTTCAAAACACACATGCTACTCAACTTTACCAGACATACTCGCCAGCCTACAGCTCCCAAAACTCATTGCTCTTCCTCACCATACTCACCTGCAGTACTACAGTTCCAAGATTCCTCAGCTCCGGTGCCCACTTTCTCCTTCACCAACTCACCTGCCCGTCATTACCTCGTCATGCTTGATCCATTCCTACCCTTCTAGTCCCGCTTTTGGTCTTTCTTCTGTAAGTCCTGGTTTTGGTTCACCCTTCAGGTCAACCTGAGCCTCTTAAAATAAAAATCTGCCAAAATATCTGATCTACAACCTCCAGTTTTCTTTTTTTTTTACAAAAAGCTAGTGTGTGTGTTTGTGTGAGAACAGGTAAAGACTATGGAATGGCTTAATGAATAAAAATCACTTCACGCACAATGTCTAAAATATCACTTAGATAACTAAAATAAGGCAATACGGGTTAGGGTTAGGGTTAGTTATAATAACATGGCATGGCTGAAGCTTCTAATACTCATTTAATTCTATTATGTGACATGTAGAACACTGTATCCATTTGAACAGTAGAACATAGCACTCAAGCATGACAAAATGGTGCACTAGTGATCTTAAAAGTATCTGCGTGTATCCAGGCTGCCCTGTCTGTCCAAAATCCTTCAGTCATTAGTGAACTCATGACTCTGTGTCTTCCTGGATAAAAATGTCCTTAAGCCACACCAGCCCAAGTTAGACCCGCTGGTAAGATATTCTACTTTCTTAGTTGAGCTCAGAGCCCATAACAGGAAAGACCGGCTTTAAAACGTCCTTACTCTGATATAAACTGGGGAAGACTGGTTTCCAATGCTACAGTTTTACCCTTACAACTGGTCAATTCCTGGTAATTATGTCTTTGTGTGTTTGATAGTTGTATGAGTGAATGTGTTGTGCTGTTGAGCTTTTAGTCTCTGTCTGGAGGATAGTCTCAGGCGCAGTCCAAGAGCTAACTGCACAATTAACTGCTGTCTCGGTTAATAAGGTGCTAAATACACAAAGATTGGGGCCAACAAATCAATGTAAAGAACTACATAATTTTCTTAATAAATCGGCCCTGATTGATCTCCCCAACCTAGAACATAAAATTGTTCCGGTTTATTATGACATTTAAACAGTTCATGATTATTTTTCCCTCCACTAAGAAATGTTTTGGTCATTGTTACTTTTGTTGGATGTTTCAGCTTTATTGTGCAAGAGTGTCAAACTATTAGGAAATCTACAATACTGCGAAGTGGGCATTATTTGAAGCAAGCATTTGCAAGCATGCATAAAATGAGATCTTATATCCAAATGTCTCATTTATTATGAAATTAAAAATACTTGCATATATATATATTTTTTTTTTTTTAGTGAAGGCATAACTGTAATCTTAAGAATTCAGTACAACATGATTCAACTTGTTTAAGGGAAAAAACACAACAGACACAAATTCAGTCTAAGTGCATTTATAGCGAAATACAGTTTATATTCTACACTACAGTAATAAGTGAGTGTCATCACAAAGTCGCTGTTTGACAAAAACCCACAGTACATACCCAGCAACAACCCACACACAAATATTTGGCTAAACATCCAAATTGCTGGATGCAGTGGTCTAATACACAGTCAGGCTCTTCAGTAATGAAAATGACAGTGTAGCTGTCATTATTTATGGCTCCACCAAATCACACAGCTCTGGCTGCTGTGCACCTGGACAGTCTGTTGAATGCAAGCCTGCACAATCTCCTAACCTGTAATTGTCACTATGATACCAGCGCCGTTTGCTATTGGTATTGATTCCACACATATGATTGTTTGAGGGAGCAGATTCAGCCTATAGGAACGAACGTGACCTGTGACCTTTAACGTCAAATCATGACCTCTCATCACTTATTTCTTGGAAGAATGGAGACAATGTTTTATTCATTCACATTCTGAGAAGTGATTGAGGTGGAAAGATGAACACTGTGATTTTCTGCCATTAACTCTTAAACACAGACAATCTTGTGAGAGTTGGGCTTGTGGAGTGCCATGCTGACAGAGCAGACGGCATGATTACAGATAAATTCATGATGAAAATCAGACAGCTCTGTCTTGCTGTAAAACTAGAGTAACATCAGGTTTTAATACCACAGTAAAGCAGAAATATGTTTCCTAAACATTTGATATGTGTGTAAATTATATAAGAAAATTATATAAGGAAGAGAAGGAATCTTTATTGTTATTGCACAATTGAACTGTGTACAATGGTGCAACAAAATTGGACGAAGCTGCCACACTTCTCAGTGCGTACTGTGCATACCCATACTAAAACTCAAATTATAATATATAAAGTCATGTGTGCAAAAAAACCCATTAAAAAATAAAAGTAAATTAAAATAAATACAGAATGAACCACAATACAATGCAGTATATGCAAAGTTCCATATGACTCCCTTGGTCGCGTCTCTGCATTAATTAGGGCTTTTGCCCTATGGTAGAAACTGCCCTTGAGTCTGTTTGATTGTGGCTTCAGCACCCTGAATCTCCTACCAGAGGGAAATAGCTGAAACAGCCTGTGCCCTGGGTGTGAATAGTCTCTCATAATGCTGCATGCCCTGTTTAAGCAACGGGTTTTGTGAATCCATAAGGGAGGAAGAGGGTGGCCAATAATTTTCTGGACAGTTTTGATGACCCTTTGTAGTGCCTTCTTATGTGCCATGGTGTAGCCTGTGAACCGCACCAAGATGCAGTATGTTAGCACACTCTTAATGGAGCAGCAGTTCTCTTTTTAGGTTGATCCTCTTAAAACCTCCTCAGGAAGCAGAGATGCCTCTGGGCCTTCTTCACAATTACTGAGATGTTAGAAGTCCATTTGAGGTCTGCATCTATGTGTACACCCTCTCCACACACTCCTCGTTCATGTAAATTTACTGCAAGTGGGACTTCCTTCTCCTAAAATCAACATTCGGCTCTTTTGTCTTGGAGGTGTTTAGGACCAGATTGTTGTCTGCTCACCACCCCACCTGTCTCTAGACTTCATCCCTGTATGCTATCTCATCCCCACCAAAGATGAGGCCCACCACAGTGGTGTCATCTGCGAACATTGTCAGGGTGGGTGCTGACACATTCATTCATGTAAAGGGTATATAGGGGGCTTAGTACACAGCCTTGTGGAGAGCCGGTGTTGAGGCTAAGAGCTGTGGAGAGACGGGGGACCTACTCTGACTCCACTCTGTACATGGTCTAAGAGAAAGTCTCTGATCCAACAGCAGGTGGTGAATGGGAGACTGGGAGTATGGTATATAAAGCAGAGCTAATGTCTACAGAAGCAAAGAGAAGGCTAGCATAGCATCCCTGTTCTTTCAGGTGAGAAATGGTGCTATGCAGCACTGTGACAATGGCAATCTCTGTTGATCTGTTAGCTCTGTATGAAGTGGGTTGAATGAGAAAAGGAAGCAGGATATGATGTGACGATGAATCATTTTCTCAAAACACTTAATCATAAGGTGTCAGAGCAACTACGGTGTAGTAGTTGAGGCAGTTGATGGTGGTCTTCTTGGGCAGTGGGATGATTGTGGACAACTTCAGGAATGATGGGATGAAGGACTGAGACAGTGATGCATTATTGATCAAAGTGAAGACCCCTGCCAGCCGTTCCATACACTCTCTGAGAACCCTCCCAGGCACTCCAGCCCATCCGGTCCAGCAGCCTTCCTGGTGTTTACTGTCTTCAGTGTACGCCTCACTTCATGCTCCCGCATCATAAAACAGGGGCGGCTGATGCAGTCCGCTGTCCTAGCTTTTCCAGGTCCTTCTCCCTCAAAGCGTGAAAGAAAGTAATTTAACTCCTCTGCAAGTGCATCATCGCCCTCAGCCACCATGGTGTTACTGGATTTGTAAGAGTTAGATGCTAGACTCCCTGCCATACTTGACTCTGTCTTTTTGTTGCTGACATGGTCCTCAATCTTCCTTCTGTAAGCTGCTTTGGCCTCTTTGATGCCTCAGAGGTCAGCTCTGGCTACAATGTAATGTGCTATGTCACTGGATCTGAAAGCAGCATCATGTTTCCTTAACTGGGCCTGGACCTTTTTAGTCATCCAAGGTTTCTGGTTGAATTTAAGAGAGTATGTTCCTTCAGGTCCTGGTGTTCAAACACCTTCCAGTCTGTGTTTTTAAAACAGTCCTGCAAATGATGTAATACACCATCCAGCCATACTTTCACAGACCTTATGACTGGTGGGTCTCTCCTGCAGGGATCAGCAGCACAGACACATGATCTGCCAAACCCGGGTGTGGTAGGGGAGTTGCTCTGTAGCCTTTTTGGATGTTGCTATAGGCCAGGGGTGGCCAACCCTGGTCCTCAAGAGCCTCAGCCCTGCTTGTTTTCCAACTATTTCTGCCCTACCCTCTTCTGATTACATGGATCAGGTGTGTTCAGCCAATCAGAAGCAGGAAATGCAGAGATAGCTGGAAAACAAGCAGGACTGTGACTCTTAAGGACCAGGGTTGACCACTCCTGCTATAGGCCTTATCCATAAATCACTTAATTCCAGCTGCAAAATAATCATCCATGGGAGGCTCCTACCTATTTGCTTAGTTAGACTTTTTTTGACCGGCAGCGTATTTTAAAGCTGGGGAAAAGCTCATCTGGGCACTTTGTTTATTGACTGACATCCATAAAGTCTCCCTAAAAACAAATGATGGGCATGTTTTTTGGGAGATCCAGAGAAGTTCTTAGGAATGTCTCATTACAGAGTGGACACAGCAAACAGAGATTCTGTATGTGTGTTCAGCTCAGGGCATCATGGTGGTTAGCATTGCCACCTCACAGCCATAAGTGTGGGTTGCATGGGTTTCCTGTTAGTACTTCGACTTACTAACATGGTCCAAAAACATGCAGTTATGCTGACTGAAGGTGTGTAACATGAGCGAATTTCTTTGATGACATCCCCTGCAGTTTAGCAGCAGCAGACAGCTTTAAGAATGTGGGAGCCTATATTGATGACCAAGAACAAGACAATTGTATAAAGCAAAAGGACTTGACAAAAAAAACACAGTTCACATACAGTAATTTTCCTAATGTGTGTTTTTTAGCATGCATTAAATGAAATAGTTTTGAGTCTCTCTTGTGTACATTTTGTTCTCTCTATCTATCCAATCAAAGCAACTCATGGTCCCACTAAGCCATTGTATACTGTGTTGTATTTCACTGTAGCTAATTAGCTCACAGTGCATTCAATATTAAGGACTCCCTTAAGTACTATTCAAGCCCATTTTCCGAGCCAATCTGAATAGTAAGCCGAGTCATTAGCTCAGGCCTGTGTTACATTGGTTTCAAATGGAACAGTCGACAGGGGGCCTTGTCAGTCTAATTCCACAGCATTATCAGAATTGTTTTCACAACACTGATCAGATTATAGCTCAGTGGGGGACTCTTATAGCATGGTACACACAACTTAGTCCCCTGGGTGGATTTAATATTTACTTGTTGAGGGGGAAATAATAGAAGTCTGCAGTCTATACCAGACAAGTCAATACACCGGTAAACTGCTGATGACTTTTTTTTTATTAAACAAACTTCAAAAGATCCAATAACATATATCTGTTCATGTCCCATTGCAAATCTACCATACATCATATCATGGTCAAACACTGGGGCAGCAGTAGCTCATTTGGTAGGGCAATTGTCTACAACTCTAGGGTCAGCTGTTTGACTCCCAGTTCATCTTGGTTACCTGTCCTTGGACAAAACACCAAATCCCTGTAGTAGCAGCTGTCTAACAGTTTCTCCAAGAGGATCAATAAAGTATTATTCATTATTCTGCCTCTAGAGTTTTTCACATTTTACAGGCTTAGCGCAACTCAATTCTACTCAGTGTGGCTGGTCATCTTAGCGATTAAACTTCTTTGAACTACTATGAAACTGACGAAACATACATGGAAGATATCAAATATTTTAGTATTTTGCTGTTTATAACAGCAAGGAGACAAATTGAAGAAACTGAAGGCAGCAAGAAGAAAGACTGTTGAAAAAATTAGGAGAGTTTGGAAAATAATTCAGACGACACAACAAATGTGGTTGCAGTTGTCCAAACAGTAGTCAGTAGTGTTTTCACATCACCTTATCTCTGTCATCACTTTCCTTTATAGTTCTTCTCCTTGGCTTAGATATTCGCTTGCTTTGTACCTCACTTATAAGTTGCTTTGGATAAAAGCATCTGTCAAATAACTAAAGGTAAAGGTAAATTTTAGTTTTTGTTATCACCCCAACTCGCTTGGAACCTTAGTGGAAATGATACCAAGAGTCCAATCCAAAAAAACTATCATAATGTAAAAAATATCTGTAAATTGTGAAGACATTAAATATTTATAATATTATAAAATTTATAATTGCACTTAAATTGTATTGTAGCATGTGCCACCCCACAAAAATATCATTGGCTAATCCATTCATAATTTCCTGCAAGTGCCCCTGCCTGGAGGTTTCTTATATAAGGAGCATTAAATAATGTGTGAGCTCTACTGACCTGTCAACAGTGGGAGAGTTTTACCTCTAAAAAAGAAAATGGTCTAGAAAGGTACAGCCAGTGTTCTCAACACCTGGTCAAGTAATCATTAAGTCATCAGTATTGATCAACAAATCTGTCAAATGCCTGCAGATATATTAGGGTCATTGTGTGCTATGGGGCAGGAAAAATCGTTTTCATTGCCTTTTTAAGCTCTGTGTTGTGAGAGCAGAAATCTGAAGTAAACTGACTGCCTTGACCTGGTCCAACATACATTATGAGATCATTGTTCATCTCCCAACATTTGAACAGTTCATTACCTAATCACACAAGTTAGAGATTAGCATGTAGAGGCATTTAAGACGTCAACAAACAATTAATCATTACAACATTTCTTATTATGGTGCACATTGTTCTCAGAAGTTCATAGTACATTTTACTAAAACAGTTTCAGTCTTGCACCTATATTTTGGTATAAGCATGTCCTTTATTTTGTTTGTAATAGCACTGTTGTTGCAGCTAGTAAAGGTAGCGTAGTAGTTGTAATATAAAATGTTGCAGTGGTGTCTTAACCAAAACAAGTAGATAAATAGATGGCACTGTTTCCCTCATATAGTTTCAGTTTCAGCATATATTTGAGGATGTTGGTAAGACTAGTAACTTGGAACTTCGTTGAACATTGTAATCTCACTTGAGACTGCACATTGAATAAATGGAGGAGTTAGTATTGTTTGTTTAAAAAATTCCCAAGCCTAAAGCAAAATACCATTTAAGTTCCACTTGTTGCTATTGTTTTATCTGTCTGTGTACAGTGAAAACAGATGTACAGTTCAGTTTGGACTTTTCTTTTGTTCTTCCTTTCTTTTTCTTCTTCTTTTTTTTTTTTTCTTTTGCATTTCAGCACATGAAGAAACATAGACAGTGCTAAAATGATATGGAGCTCTGAGCTTATACCCATAAATGCATATTGCCATGTCTTTTTATGAAGGCATACTTTGAATAATATAAATATTATCAATTCTTTATTATTATGCTCATTATGTCCTAAATATTTTTGTGAAGCGTGGTTTTCCAGAAGCAATTTACAGTACATTACATTCATTGTAAAGAAATGCAAGCATAGTACTAACTACTAATAAAACAATAAAAGCATTGATATTAATATTTACTTCCAAGACCCCATGTTACAGTGTGTTAAACTCTGAAATTAAAAGCTTTTCACAGGAAAAATCTGCACCAAACTAAGGAGAAGCCTTCAGTATGTCAGAATGTACTGCATCACATTCAATTTTGACAAAAACAGCAAAAAATCACCACCAACATTTCTACTATTAAGCAAGTCCACAATCTTTCCCAGACTTTAACCCAGTGTCTAAAACCAACCATAAAAAACGTATTAGTTTTAATGTTGGAGTTACATATCTGTATGTTGTTATATATCATTTTAGGCAGACACTTTTATCCAAAGAAACTTACAAGTGACATATAAAACAAGCAAATGTCTAAGCCTAGGAGACAGAATTTAAAGTAGCAAAGTGTTTTAGTTTCCTGGGGTATAAGTGTAATTGTTTTTGTTTTTGTTTTTGTTTTGTTTTTTGGAGAAAGATTTAAGTGCAGAGAAAGTTGTGGAAGAATTCTTTCTTCAGCGAGTTTTTGAAAAATGAGAGTTTAGTGTAGCTGAGCATGCAGTGGGTAGGTCGTTCTACCATCGTGGATTCACAGAGCTGAAAGGTTTTGCCTGGGATCTTTCAAGGTGAGGTGAGGGGAGCGCAATACGTTGTTAACTTGTAGAGTGCAGTGAGCGGGAGGGAGTGTAGACCAAAATACTTACCTATGTACATTCAATTTATAAGAAAAGTATCAACATATTTGAGACCTGTGATTTGTATAAACTGTGAACATATGGTCGTTCTGTTGACAGGACACAGAAGTGGATTGCAATTACATTCCCCACAGAAACATACTTATAATTGCAGTTCAATTGTATAAAAACATGGCTGAAATAGTGATATTTTTAGCACTTTGAAATATATTTTGACAACTAAATGGTGGGATGCTGGGTGTAAAGGTGATGAGAGTGCAGAGTGAGGAAGCTGTAGCTGATGCTTAGTTTCCCACAACAGAGCCACTTATAAACTTGTACATTTGGACCAAAATGAGGAGTAGAGTTTACATTGCTGTGGGTGTCGGAGGGGCTGTGGCTCAATAGGTAGAGCAGTTCTCTGCTAATCATAGGAGGGGTGGTTTGATTCCTAGCCAAATTGTCCTTGGGCAACATTCTGAACCCCAAGTTGTCCCTGGTGAGTCAGAACAGCTGCATAGCAGCTCTGCCATCAGTGTGTGAGTGTGTGCGTGTTTGCTTGTGTGAATAGGTGAATGCGATGCAGTCTAAAGCGCTTTGAGTACCAGTTAGGTAGTAAAGGGCTATATACTGTAAGTGCAGACCATTTACCATTTAACCTCAATGTACATCTGATGATTTCATTAAAGATTTGTAAAAAAAAAAAAATGCAACTAAAACAAAATGCTGCAACTAAAACAACAGATTTTTACCATTCAAATCTTGCAGCCTGAACTCCATCTTTTACAAGTCAGTATTCTTCACCACACTTTCCAGCCTCCCACCTCTTTAGCCCTTGCTTTATATGAGCTGTTCTCTCATCTCTGAGCTGCCTGCCTTCTAGTGTCTCCTTCAGACTGCTGATTTGCATGCTCAGCGACAGCCAATCGATATGCAGCCCTGTGTCTGGTGAGCCAGGCATCACTGCTGAAATAACAACTGCTCACCCTGTTTGTACAGAGCAGTCTCTCAAGTCGTCCAGGGTACTCAGGAAACTCAATGCAAAACAATCATTTACAACAACATGGCTGGCAGAGAGAACATAGGCGGTGAAGATCATTCACAGAAGAGAAAATATGTTTGACTGATGTCTAGGTGGCCTTTAAAAAATAAGACAGGCATGTTAAATGATTTGGATTGATAGGTTCAGCATGACATACTTTATAACACTAAAATCACTGAAATTTGCAGCTGGTGAAGAGACCAGTAGAGACCCTCCCAGGACAGCTGAGAGCCTGATGGGATGGCAACAGCCCGTATTCTGATAATGCTACAACATACTTCTAATAATGCAGCACAGATGTCAGAGCTCCAAGTGCAGGTGTTCAGTGGGCTAGTGTTAATTGCTGCTAATTGGTGTAGAAACACATCAAGGCATATGTGATGTGTGTATATTATGGTGAGAGAAGAGGGGATTGTAAACTGTTTCAGTGCCATGATGATAAAATGATCCAGGGGCTC
The DNA here is from genome assembly GCF_900324465.2 of Anabas testudineus. Lineage (NCBI taxonomy): Eukaryota > Metazoa > Chordata > Actinopteri > Anabantiformes > Anabantidae > Anabas > Anabas testudineus. The sequence goes on along the minus strand of NC_046622.1, from coordinate 25,023,397 downwards.
AGTGTTTTGTTGTGATGAACTAAACCACCAGCAGAATAACCAGCAGCTACCACTTTTTATTTCTGAAAATGATGTTACAGTATACAGACGACCACACAATTCTAGTAATTTATTGATATGATCATCTGTGTCGTATATTTGAACACGCTGCCCTGACCAACAGCTGGATTTCATTGTGCATTGACTGCACTGGTCATTTCAACACCACGCTAACTGAAAAAGAGTTTCTTATATTTTCCTGGTTACAGTGGGAAATTGACATAATTACATTCAGAGAAACAAAGAGTCAGTAGGAATGGTTTAAAACAAATACTCTAATTTATTACATTACATTTAGTCCTTTGGCAGACAAAGCGACTTACAAGGCAAAAGCAGGGTAAGCATAAGGAGGTCTTGCCGAAGGACTGAACATTGAATATTGTATGTGTACAATGCAGATATATTAAATACACACTACTGCACTGTACTGTAGGTAGTAAATGCAAACAGGCCAATAACAGACATGAATGGGAATCATCAAATCTATGCTACTTGCTTTTACAGCTAAAACTGTCCTAATGTTTATTGTTGGTGATTGATGCCATTTGGAAATGAAAGGTGAGGAACTAACAACTTTTTGATGGCAAAGATCATTTAGTATAATTCAAAAGTCAGGTGAACTTTCAGGTTCAGAGTGTAGTGTGTGGTTAGAACAGAGGACTTATCTGCAGTCTAAACAACAATATGTTTTGAAGTAGATCTAGATACATCCATACTTGGGGGGGCGGCAGTTAGCTCAATGGGCAGAGCAGTCACTGGCTCAATTCCTGGTTCCTACTGGCCAGGTGTCCTTGGACAAGTAGTAGCACAGTAGCGCCGTCATCTACTGCAGCTGTCCAAGCAACAATTTCCCCAAGGGGATCAAAAAAGTATGTAATCATCATTATACCGTAATTAATCTACAACATTCAGTTTTCTTTTCCAAAAAAGTATCCTATCTTGCAGATCAGCATTCAGTTTTTCACATTTTTATGGTTGGGTTCACAGAGCAACAGAATAAATTCATCAAATCCTTGTTGTTGCAATGAATACAATAGGAGAATAATGAGCTGTAGATATTCACAGTGTGATCTAGACAAGGCTGACAATAGATCAGATGGGCCGCGCTCAACAAATAGATCCAACATCTTACAAACTTTTGTGTTTGATCTTAATGATTGCCACTGTATTGGCACCTTTCACAATTATTTCCACTTCTTGCAACTAGCTCTGGCTTGCCTGGCGGAAGGGCTAGGGTGCCTGGCTGCAGCACACAACGTCTTTAAAGAGCTTGAAGGGGTCTCAGAGATGGAGCGAAGCAACAGAGGACTAGAAGAGAAGAGGGTAGAAAAAGAGAGGAGTGGGAGGAGGAGGAGGGGAGGGGAGCTGGACAAGATGAAAGAAACAGCTGTATACAAATGACAGGCTTCCATACCTCACCACCAGCACTAACAGCACCCTCCCAACTAACCCCCCCACCTGCGGGGATGTTGCCCTGTGCGGTCATCGAACAGCTTCAAAGAGCCAGGCAGGCGAGACAAGGCGAGGCGAGCGAGCCGAATCCTCAAAGAGACAGCTTCCCTTCTCTCCTCCGCTAACACCATGGCCTCCGACACACAAGCACAATCTGCTTCATTCACGCCACACACCCATCTCACCCCACTGCAGCATGTAAAGAGTCAGGTGAAGAAATAGAGGAGGAGGGGAATGAAGTGAATTTATCACAGCCAAATGCTCTGTAGAAGTGACAAGCTTGCGGTGAGACCAAAACGTATAGTGCATGGTTTTTCTCCTTTTATTTCTTACCTTGTGGAAAAATCCTGATTATTTGAATGTTATATAGTCACTAAATGGTTGTTATCATGCCCATGTAGTTTGGTCAGTAGGTGGTTGTCGTAATATACAACCACCTATAGGTGATATAGCAAATATAGTGTGGCATTGGTGACATTCCTTAAAAGAGACAATGTTCCCGTAGGCAGCAGTTCAGAGTGGAACATTTGAATGCAAAAAACAGGACTTTGAAATGAGAGACACGACAATCTTTTCCCTAATCCTAACTTGTGTTTTTTGACAACAATTGCAATTGTATTGCATGATCCTATTAGCATGCAGAGCATAGACCTACGGTGCTGACAGCAACAGATAGCAGCTATTGAATAGCGTGATAGCATCAGGCCACATATGATATATTTGATACAGTATTGACAAAAAATATGGTGCAGTTTATTTAAATACATTTAACACAATATTAGAAAAAAAAATGTGCAAATTGTATAAAAGATTATATAGAAAACCCAACAATCCCATTTGAGCAAGTATTAGGCAACAGTCTAGAGGAAAAACTCCGTTTATAGGAAGAAACCTCCAGCAGAAGCAGGCTCAGGGTGGGCGGCCATCTGCCTCAACCGATTGGGATGAGCGGAAAGAGGAGAGAGAAAAGAACAGCAGGTGACAACAAACAACAACAAGCAGCAAAAACCTTGGGCAGGTCAGTAGGGCCAGTAACCAGTCGATGGAGATATACAGCTCCAAGGTCAAGGCTACCTACAGAAAAGTACGGAGAGAGAGAGAGCAACAGAGGAAGCACAACTACTAGAGAAAGAAAACACAAAGTTAATGACATGGAATGGTAGCATGTGAATGGACAGAGAAGAGGAGAGAGGAGGGGAGCTCAGTGTATCAGTAGAGGTTCCCCAGCAGACTAACCTATAGAAGCATAACTAAGAGATGGTTCAGAGTCACCTGAGCCATCTCTAACTATGAGCTTTATAAAAACAAGTACATATATATACTGTATGTATGTCTTAAAAGTAGAGAGGGTGTCTGCCTCCCAAACCTGAATTGGGAACTGGTTCCACAGGAGAGGGTTTGACCAGCCCTTTTCAAGTTTATTCATAAATTCTCTTTTAGATTGAGGTCTGGGCTTTGACTCGGCCACTCATCTTGTTGTCTGTAAACCATTTCTGTGTAGCTTCGGGTCATTGTCTTGCTGGAAAACAAATCTTCTCCCAAGCTGTAGTTGTCTTGCCAACTGAATAAGATTTTCCTCCAGGATTGTTCTGTATTTTGCAGGAATCATTTTACCCTCTACCTTAACAAGCCTTCCAGGGCCAGCTGCCAAGAAGCATCCCTGCAACGTGATGCTGCCACCGCCATGTTTCACAGTGGGGATGGTGTGTTTGTGGTGATGTGCATTGTTTGGTGTGCACCAAACATAGCATCTTGTCTGATGGCAAAACATTAGGGTTTCATCAGACCAAAGAACTTTCCCACTGGAACATGGAGTTTTTCACATGCCTATTGGTGAACTCAAGCCGTGATTTAACATGGGTTTTCTTCAACAGTGGTTTTCTCCTTGCCTGGTGAAGAACCTGGACAACAGTTGTATGTACAGTCTTTCCTATCTCAGTTGCTGAGGCTTGTAACTCCCCCAGAGTAGTCATTGGTGTGTTAATGGCCTCTCTTACTAGTCTCCTTCTTGTCACTCAGTTTGTGTGAACTGCCTGCTCTAGGCAGATTTAGACAGGTGCCATATTCCTATCACTTCTTGATGTTGGATTTTACTCAACTCCAGAGGATATTCAGTGCATTGAAGATTTTTTAGTATCTATCCCGACTTGTGCTTTCCAATGACCTGCTCTCTGAGTTGCTGAGTGTTCTTTTGTCTTCATGGTGTAATGGTATCCAGGAATACTGATTAACCAGTGACTGGACCTTCCAGACACAAATGTCTTTATACTAAAATCATTTGAGATGCCTTCACTGCACTCAGGTTATCCCTATTTCACTAACTGTGGGACTACTAGCACCAAATATCTGGACCTCTGTTGGATTAGGTCAGTCATTTTAAAGGGGGTTAATATTAATGCAAACACTGATTTCACCTTACATATTTTTATTTAATTGACATTATTCTGTAGAAACCTGTTTTCACTTTGAAATTAATGAGGTATTTTTCAAAATTATTTTGTCAAAGTTGAAAAATTTTATTGACCATGACTAATTTATAATGTCAATAAAAGGATAAAAAATCCAAGGGGATGAATACTTTTTATAGGAACTGTACATCTGCATTTAGTGTTCTATGGATCCAGTTAAATTGCAGTATTATGGCAGTCCTGTAAACTGTGATGTAAATTGTTTCTTTAGTCTGTGTACACCTGCCGCAGTTTCCAGGGCTGTATCAACTCAGAATGGTCAGCTGATTCTTTTTTGTAGCAGATTTAGAGGTGCTTTCTACAAGAGGGACAGACTAAAAAGAAAAGACTGATCTGAGCTTGGTTTGGTTTGTTGAGGAAAAATTATCTGTGGTTATAAGAAGTGAGGGATCATTAAAGTGACTACTTACAGTCTATATGCAGCTGTTTGAAATAGTATTTATTTTCTAAAACCAATTTCTGCTCAGCTGGTTAGCACATGAATGCCAATAAATTAAGATATGTCATGTTTTAGTTGTTTTGTATTTGCCAAGAAAATTAAATCTTTGGTCCACAGTTTTATAACCAGGAAATGTTGCATGTTGGGCCTGAAATGTGTATAATTTTACATATAAGCATTACATTGAAAGTGTTGCTCACTTACATTTACAGCATTAAGAGAAGCAACAATACAACATGGATTTGTCTAATGTGAATCATTCAATCAATCACTTATAATGAATATTGTGAATTGAAATTGAATTGAAAGAGATTAGTGATGAGATCCAGCCCTAGTGGATGCTACCCTCCATGCAGGAGGCCCGGGTTCCAATCCCAGCTGTGACCTACCTCCAATAGGGGTCCTTAGGCAAGACCTGCTTATGCTTATCCTGCCGTTGCCCTGTACCTTGTAAGTCACTTTGGAAAAAAGTGTCTGCTAAATATAAATGACACTATATTTGGTTTAAGTGTATTATTATCCCTCCTTTTTTTTCTAACTATGACTCTTTTTTTTCCAGAATTGTCAGTATCAGGCTTACAAAGACTCCTGTGAAAACTGTGCTGCTGTGTAGTGGAGAGAGCTGGCAGTGGTGTACGTGTGGCAGAGGAGGAAAGACACTGATGAGGAACAAATGCCAATTTGGCTGTGAAACAGACCAACCTGAATCTGCCCCCTCCTCTCCCATCTACCATACCTAACTATCTTGATCAGGAATGACAGTACTTGGGAGCAGGCCAGGGCATTTTCAGCACTGACAAATGATGGATATGGACACGGTTTTCCAAAGACAAACACGACAGGGTAATCAATAAAAGACATGATTTTTTTGTTTAGTTTAGTTTTTTTATTTTTTGTCTTTTTTTTTCTAGCACATCATATTAGGATCCTATCCTCTTATGCTTTACCACACCACCTGAACCTCCTAAGTCCAGATGATGGAAGAGAAAGACGCCTTTTGATTTGAGAATGTTATCATCAAGAAGAGAAGCTGGCTGGATGAGCTCATACCACCACTTTTAAACACGCACACAACTGTACACATTCATGCACACACATGAACACCAAACACTTACGCACTCAGTCCTACCCTTCATTGGCCTGGGCTGGTAAATAAGGTTGGGTGTGTGAGAATCTCATTACCGCAACACAAAGCAGAATTTCCTCCGAGAATTGGAGCGTGTGTGTGTGAGAAAAAGAGAGAAAGAGTGAGACAGTGCTTGTGTATGCAAAAGTGAAATAGAGCGAAAGTGTGCATGTGCAGTCATGGCTATCTCAGACTATACATGTGTGTGTGTGTGTGTGTGTGTGTGTGTGTGCGTGTGTGAGCGTGTGTGTGTTAGGCAGGCTCAATCAGCAGCAGGCTGATGGAGAGGGAGACCGAGGCAGCTGGGGCCTCCTGCCCAGGCCTTCAATTTCCCTCCCAGTCCAGTCACTGGAGTGTGTAATTACTATGGGGCCGGCCTGGGGGCTGGCATGGAAGTGCAAACACACACACACACACACACACACACACACACACACCACCCCTCAGTATCCATCCTACCGCAACCACTACCACCCCCCCAAGTCACACACCTCCCACTAATAGCCCCCACACACCCATGATCTCCACACTCTCAAACACACACACAGTTAAGAAACATGTCAGCCTCCCTCCCCTGGCCTGTAGTTCATCCTGATGCTCCATGTTGCCCTGGGGTGGCCGAGCATCTATGATCCACAACTAAGAGCATACTATGAAATCCCTTTCTGCTCTCACTTCACAGACCTGCTGGAAAGATCCTACTTCTCATCCTAAGTGTAAATTTCACGTTAATCTACACTGTATTTTTTCTTGGTTTTGCTGCTCAGTGGTGTGGGGAAGACCTGCCGTCCATTGGACAAAGCACTGGAGTGTTGTTGATGTCCTGTTAGGATGTAGAAAAACATATGTTAATTCATGTGCAAAAGCTTGCAAAATGCATTGTGATGGGAATTAAATGAGACTGGACAAGCTACAGCTGGAGGTTGTCAGAGGTGAGCCCCCCCTAGTTAAGTGTAAATATGTACAAGGAAAGAAATCCACCCAGCAAGATGCACATCACCTACATCCACCTCATCCAGGAAAGAATCTACACATGAGGTAGACATGTTTAACTCGGACATTTTGCAATAATGAGCTGTAGTGAAGATACTGTATCTCATTATCAGCATTAATTCCATTATTGCTGTTCAGTGAACAAGGAAAATAAATTAATACTGCTTCCATATAACACATCTTTTCATCTCTTCATATTTGTGTTTTTATTGACACGTGTTGAAATTCTTAAACTTTTTTCATTTGAATTATTTAACAAGGCGAAGCTGAACCCCCCTGGATTAGTTAGCTCTTGCCTTGCATCAACCCCACAGAGAAGTAGTAGGGTAGTTTTGGAGTTGTAGTTGTTGATTGTTAAAATAATAATATAATACAAAATCCAGATGTAGGTCTCAGGTTAGACAACTAAAACATCCAGGTTTAGTAAAGGATTCTACTTAAAAGTACAAAAAAGAAGAGAAGTGGGTAATAGAAAAAGAACTAAAAGAGGTTTACAGCAGCTTACTGGTAGTTCAGCTACCTTCACATTTCCTGCTTAGTGATTCAAGTAGTTAAATCACTTTTTTGCCCTTCCTTGTGTACTTAATTATGTATTATCCTTTTTTAGGCTCTAGGTTTTTTAGCATCCGAAACCACATCAGCTGGCTCCTTTCGATGTGGAGGAGCAGCTCCTCCCGGATGACCGAGCTCCTCATCCTATGTCTACCGGTGCGCCCAGCCACCCTGCAGAGGACGCTTATTTCGGCCGCTTGTATCCGGGAACTCACAGGATGAGTGAGGCTAGGACTGCGATAACCCTGTACAACGACCGACCCGTCTGTCAGTCCGTCAGCGTGTACTGGGGCAGTTTACAGCCGAGTGTGAAGCGGCTGCGATGAGAATCAGCACCATCGAGTCCGAGGCCATTGTTCTCGACTGGCATACGGTGCCTTACCCACTTACCCAGGTTGGAGGAGACGTCCTGCCTCAAGTGGAGGAGTTTCAGTATCCTAGGGTCTTGTTCATGACTGGGTGTAGAGTTTGAGATTGTTTCATCTCACCTGTGAAAAATATTTGGCTAATGTTTTGATGTTTTCAATCTGAATGTGTAAAACTAAACTATTAGGTGTTCTATTAGTCATGATTATTGCTATTTATCACCCAATGTTTAGAAAAGTTGTTGTTAGTTACCAGTGTAATCCTGCTTAGTGCAACACTGATATCCGTCTAGATGTGGTACAGTATTCATTTTATTCCTATTCCAGAGTCAGGAGATGAGAATAAAAGAAAAACTGTAGACATGACCCAAAGCTACAAAAATGAAAAAGAAATTAAGAACCACTGAATTCTTGGGTTCACAAAATATGAGTCTGTCACTTTTTTACAACTGCTCAAAATTGCATTTTCAGGTATATTGTTTGTTTGTAATTGGTTAACACATAATTGGTGTTTCCTTTTTAAAAAAAAATCAAACTGCTGTTGCAACAGTTTTCAGACACAAATCCATATAAACTCAGAGCAGTCCTGCATTTGAAATGCTCCCAGTCCACATTAAAAAGTTGGTAGCAGAATGTCATCTCTGGAGCAGTGTGTGATCGTCCTCTCTTCTGAGCAGGACGCTACAAGTCACAATCATTAATCATACAGGGTGTAGCTCATGCTTATTCTACATGGCAGCATGTTTCTGTAGCTGTGCAGTACTTCATCACCTCATCTGATATCTCCAGACGCGTGATTACAGTACACGCTGATGTTATTTTATTATGTGCAACCTGGGTACAGACAAAAACACTTCAATAAAGTGTCTCTAATTTACAATAAGATGCAGCTTTTACTCGCTGAGTTGTTTCTCTTGTTGACAATGTGAAGTCACAGTTACTAAACCGTTGGGTGGAATGTTGTACATGCGTCACAACAGGCAGACTTGAGAGAAGCTCCTTGATATAAGCACATTTTAATGGGACACACACTTACAACGTGTGCCTGACAGTATCTAGCAGAGACACTGCATGGATTTGTTCATGTTTTAATGCTCTTACACCTTGTGTGTATCTTTGTGCTTGCATGTGTGTGTATCTTGTCGCCCTTGTCCTCCTCAGCGCAGCAGGAACACACACACACACACACACACACACACACACACACACACACACACACACACACACACACACACTCACCGGTGGGCCCTGGGACAGGCAGACAATTAAACAGGTCAGCGTGGGGTAACCTCAGCTGTCCTGCGGGGGGCGGTAGACACACAGCTGGTGGTAGCAGGACAGGCGAGAACAGCAACACCTCAGACGGACATGCTCTGTGTTTCACAGGCAGACGCTGAGGGACACACACACACACACAAGTGCAGCCACACATGCATACAGCCAGCAGGAGAGAAAGATGATTAAGAAGTTAGAGAGTGGAGGATAAGAAGCACTTCTGGACACTGACCTCAACTCTAAACCCCTGAAACTACAGTGTTTCACACCTTACACCATAACATAGCCAAATGTTAACAAAGAAACACACATTTTAAAAGATAATAATAACGTCCTCTCTTTAGTGTGAGATTTGACTCTTTCATTATCATTTCACAGCTATAGAAAAATAATATGTCCCCAACTGAAGGAACTGAAGATACCCTAAAATATGAATACATCTAGTCCTTACTTTAGAATAATGTAACATGGCTATAAAACAAGTCCTTTTTGCACTTCTCTCTTACTCCTTTGGTTGATGTTAAATATTTTACATCACTCTTTTTATCCTTATTTACGAGAATGTTTTTTGTTACAACAATTAAGAAAACAGGTGCCTCACAATGTCTGAACAAACTTGAGCCGTTGCTTCTCTGTGATAGAAGTCGATTAAAGCCTTTCTCTGTGTTTGCATGGTAACTGATTGCCAAGGCAATGCTATTCTTGTTTGCTGTTGCAGCTGAGGCGGAATTACCTCGATTTTGTACAAAATAGTCAATTAAATTAACTGTGAAAGGCTATTTATTTTAACCCGGGGATACATTTTTTTCTCTTTTTCTCTCCTCTCATAGATGCTGTAAAGGGAAAAAAGGCAGCACAACAGGCAAAATTGGCAGGAGAACAAAGAGGGAGGATTTAGTGGAGCTTTCAGAGCTGGAGTCATACTGCCATCAGATGGACAAAGGCCGACACTGCAAAATCATATTGGTTGAGGAGAAAGCAACCACTGTGTGTGTCTTAAATTCATGCTCTTGGTTTTCACCCAAATTCTTGTTTGTCCCACATTTACTGTGGAAACCTATAGTTTTGATATTTGACATTTTATTTTATGTCTCTGTCTTGTCTCTGACATGACCATTTTCTGACCATTTCCATGGTGTTAACACACTATATCTGAATAATGACGTGATTGCAGACATAAAGGAGTTTGTCCAACAGTGTGCAGCTTAATCACAGATCCAGCATTTCAGATTAGATCATTTATCACTGGACAGTAGAAGGGACAAGATTTCATATTGATCAGATAACTGATCCAAGGACAGAAGTTGTCAGAGTGAATGGTCAAGGGCCACACCCCACATAGTACAATCACATCAGAAAAAAACACATGTTTTGTGTTAATTTAAAATGTCCATGAGATCACTGTAGCGGATGCAGTAAACAAGTATAATTACCTAGCGACCTTAGCAAGTTTTGACTTAAATGTGCCCTAATTTTAGAAAATGATAACATGCAGATGCACAAATTAAGTTTCAACTGACACAATTCAAGTATTCCATTATTCATAACAGAGTTCCTATAAAAGTAGCTAAAATCAAAAGCTGCAACATATTTTATTTTGCTAAGATAACAAATGACACCTTCTTATCCTTAGGAGTACATTTGTATCTGCATGCTTCAATATAATTTAACATGTAGTTTTCTTTATCAAGATAAGATACACACAGTATAAGGTGTGAACTGAGTAAAGAAAATACAACAAAATGATGGTTGTTAGCACAGCCCAACAAGAGGGAGATTTATCTAATAACAAATGCATCAAAACACCAACTGATATCCAAATGAAAACAATTAAGACAGAAAAGTCAATGCAGCACCAGAAACATAAGGGACTGCACACACGCATGCGCAAACTGGCATCTAGTTAAATGAGGCATGTGATACACTGTAGTGGAATGTGCGTGACAGTAAGACAGAGAGAATAATTGTGACTGTGAGATAGAGCAAATGATGTGCTGGAGGGAAGTAAACAATGCCAGTTCCTGTGATAGAGTGCAGAACACTTTCCGACTCATTGACTTTGAATAATTTTTCACATCAAATGAAACTTAATTACAACAACTCATGTTGAATGGTTTCCTCTTTCTTTTTCGTGTGTTGTGCTGTGATTGTAGAGCAAGATGAGTATTTATGTTGGTCAGTGATGTCAAACAAGAGGTGTCTTGACTATTTGGAGCAATATACTATGAACTAATCCCTGTTCAGATATTATTTATACTTTTATTATTACATTTGCCACATTGTGTCTCTTACCACGTTAACTTTTTAGGCCTTAAGCCTATTTTAGGCTTCTGCTCGAAAATCACATACCCATAATAAAATGACATCTGCAATATCTGCAACCACCACCACTAACCATATCTATTTGATTACTTTCAATGTAAATGTTTTACATTCTCATGAAAAATAAAGCACTTTATGGTGAGAATCCCTTTAAAGAGTGCAGCTGTAGCTCTAAAAATATAAAATCATTGTATATTATGTGTTTCACACTGTTGAAACATTCTTCTCCACGTCCCCCAATTGGGGAATGTTAGGGCTTAATAGATGTGCACTGTTATACTACACAGTATAAGCATGCTTCTTGTAAAGTGTAGCACAAGAAGCATCAGCTCATATGAGCCATGCCTCACAAAAAAGAATTTGCAGAAGAGCTGATTCAACGTTGTTAATTTGCATGTAATTGGAAAGAGTTTTACTCTGTAACTCTTTCCAATTACATGCAAATTAACATTAATTTAGTTTCAAGTTTTCCAAAAACCACCTCCACAACACTCCACAACACTACTGAAAAAATGTCCAGTGGACATGAAACAAAGATAGAATTGTTTGGGAAGCATGTGCAGCACTTTCTATGACGTAAAAATAGAACTAAACACTAACATAAAAACATCATACCAAAAGTAAAGAGCAGAGTAGGGAGCATCATGATATGGGGCTGTATTGCTGTCTCAGGACCTGGACTGTGGAGGAGAACGTTATTTTTTATCATGGTATCCTACCAACAGGATAATGTCAGGGTGGATTTTTGCAAGGTGAAGCTCAGAAGAAGCTGGGTGATGCAGCAGGACTATGTTGCAATCTCCAGCCTGACTTCCTGCCATGCCCATATTTGGAATTATTACTGCTCTTTGTCTGTGCCTCTCCCTCTCCACTACTGATTACCTGATCTGTTTTACCTGTGCTCACCTCTCCTTATATGCAGGTCTGCAGCCAACTCTCATTTGCCAGATTCCACCCAAAGCTAATCTCCAGCTTTTCGATCTTGTGTTTGCCCTGAACACCCATGTTTCTGACCTGACTTGTTTCCTGGAACTCTGATCACCAACCTAAACCTAAACTTAGCCTAGCTCCAGTTAGCTGTCTTCTCGCAGTTCCCAAGCAGCTGGGCAATGGTTTGTAAGAAGAATAACCCTAGAATAATCCATGGTACAATTCACAAATTTGTAGCTTAAATCAGACATCATGTAAACTGTAAAGGAGGTAGCATTCCACTAATTTAGATCAAAGCACAGCCCAGTCTGGAAAAACAGCTTAATAATATATATAAAAAATTCCTATTAAGAGATTAAAATGAGAACAACCCCAGATATCTTTTCAGCACTGTAGCCAGGCTGACAAAGAGCCTAGTATTCCCTTAACTCTCAGCAGCATGAATTTCTTAGATGTCTTTTAGACCCCATTCCGACTAGACTGCTCAGAGAATTTTTACCTTTGATTAGCACGTCCATATTAGATCAGATCAATTGATCTTTACTAACAGGCTACGTACCACAGGCTTTTAAGGTTGCTGTAGTCAAACCTCTACTCAGAAAGCCTACTCTGGACTCAGCGAATTATAGCCAAATATCCAATTTGCCCGTTATCTCTGAAATCCTTGAAAAAGTATTTTTAAAGCAAGTATGTGACCCCCTGCACCGGAATAACCTGTATGAAAGATTTCCAATCAGGATTTAGAGTACATCATAATACAGAAACAGCACTGGTAAAAGTCAGTAACAAGAAGATAAGGATAACTAGTAACTAATAACTAGGAGACTAGTGAGATAGATAGGAGAGCCTGTGTATACAACTGTTGCCCGCGAAGAAAGCCACTGTTGAAGAAAACTTGTTAAATCACAACTTGAGTTTGCCAATAGGCATGTGAAAGACTCCATGTTCCTTATGCTGTGGGGATGCTCCTGGAAGGCTTGTTATGGTAGTGGGTAAGATGAATGCGTCAAAATATAGGACAATCCTGGAGATAGTCCTCCTATTTATACAGACTCACATACATGCTGTGATTGCAGCCATAGGTGCATTTACTAAACACTGATCTAATGCAAACATTGATTTCACCTTATATATTTTTATTTAATTGATATTACTTTCTAGAAACCTGTTTCACTTTTTATTGACATTATATGTCAATAAAAGGATGAAACATCTAAAGGGGTGAATACATTTTATAAGCGCTGTACATGTGCCTATTAGGCAATATTATCAGGAAACACCACTGCTATGCAGATGATACCCAGCTATATTTATTTACGAAACCATAGGAAACTAATCAATTATTTCAAATTCCAATATGCTTAAAAGACATAAAGGCCTGGATGTCCTCCAATTTCCTTCTTCTAAATTCAGACAAAACAGAGGTTATTTTGTTTGGTCCTAAAAACCTCAGATACATTATGTCTAATCATATTGTTACCTTGGATGACATAATATTTGCTTCAACTAATACTGTGAGGTCTCTCAGAGTTATTTTTGACCAGGTTATCTTCTTTACAGAAATCTCTAGAACTGCCTTCTTCCACTTAAGTAATATTGCTAAGATTAGGAGCATCCTGTGATGCTTGACTATTGTAATGCTGCCAAAATGCTGCAACGAGCGGATTTTTTGAATGGAATTAGCAAGAGAGATCATATTTCTCCTACATAAGCTTCTTTCCATTGGCTCCCTGTAAATATCCAGAATAGAATTTACAATCCTTCTCCTCACATATAAAGCTAGAGTTAGCAGATGGGGCAGAGCAGTCGAATCAGGGTCATTGCACAAACATTGGCCATAGCCAGTACAACTATTTGGAATGTCATGAGGAAGAAAGAAACCATTGGTATACAAAAAAGGCATTGAACGGGTAGACTAAGGAAGACAATAGCAGTTGACAACAGAAACATTGTGAGAGCTATAGAGAAAGACCCTAAAACAACTGCTAGTGACATCAGCTACAACCTCCAGAGAGCAGAAGTGAAGGTATCACAATCTACTGCTTGCAGAAAACTTCATCAATAGAAGTACAAAGGCTACACCAGAAAACACAAACCACACATTAGAAGGCCAGGCTGGAATTTGCCCATAGGTACAGAAAAAAGCCTGAAAAATTCTGGGACAAAGTTTTACAGACTGATGAGACAAAGATTAACCTTGATGGAAAGGCTAAAGTTTGGAGAAAGAGAGGAACTGCTCATGATCCCAAACATACAAGATTACCTGTAAAACACAGTGGACATAATGTCAATGTCATCTTTTGACATCTACAGCAAAAGTAAAGGAACTGCCTCATTGTTCCAATACTTTTGGAGGGGAGTGTATGTCTCTCAACTGGCCTGGGAACACCTCGGCATTCTAGAAAGAGGGAAGTCTGGGAATCCCTACTGCCCCCACAACCTGTTAAGAGAAAGAAGAGGATAAGAGTAAGAAGACGGGTAGATGGATATTATTTCATTATTCCAGGAACAGATGTGTAACATAGGTAATATAAATTTTCAAGTCAGATGTTTAATTTATTTGCAGTTTTTTTTAAATAGCCACACTTTATAAGGTTTTTACATTTTACTAACTTATACCTCTGCTCTTCAGTGTGTTTTATATACAGAGGGCACAAAACAACTCTAGTACAACAACTCTGATTATATGTATTTTGTTACCTAGTTAATTTATCTTTTGATGTTTTCAGCCACAGGGTAAGTATAGCTGCATTGAGACAGTATTTGTAATACTAGCAAAAATAAAAAGTTAAAAGATATATGATATATTTTGGAAGATTTATGTATTTATTTATTTATGTGAAGAAACAAATCTACTGTGAATGATACATTTTCAAGGCATGGCTCACTATGTTGTTGTAGCTCACACAAAATCTTTTCAGTGACATGTTTGGTAATTTGGGACATAATGGTATGTATAGTTATAGTACTAGTTTCATCCCTTGCCTTCACAAACATTGATGTTTTATTGGACTAAATCTCTTGTTACTTGCACATTAAACACATTAAGCAACATTTGCTATAAGAAAAATTGTTCAATGTCAGAAAACTGCTGAGGTATATGGGTTATATTTGACCAAATTATTTTGGGGAATAAACGTGTGTTTGCAAATCTCTGCAGCTCTGTGCTGACATATAGTGATGTACCTTATTATCAGGTTATATAAATCAAGTGGTGCTTGTTAGTCACTTTGGATAAAAACTGAAAAATCTGCCAAATGACTGTAATGTAAATGTAAATGCTACAATTTATTGAAATACTTTTAACACTGTCTCAGTTTACGTGACTCATGCTGTCCCAGATTACCAAACCATATAAGGCAAGTTTTTTTGGGTAAGTAGTGAAGTGTTTCCACCTTACTAGAAAGAAGCCCATTCACCATGACTCGATTTCCACAGAACCTCATTTGGATGACTGAGAATCTTCACCAATCAAAACTAAAACAAAGTATAATTAGTAACAAGTATATTTAGTAAAAACTAAAATAAAATATTTTAAACATGAGAATTCAAAATTACGAGTTAAAAAGTTTTAATTATGACATTTACTTGTATTTTATGTGCCATTCCATAAATGGTATTGCCCCATTCAGAATGTTTTGCAAGCTTCTACTGTTAATTTTAGGTAGCAAATTTTGTAACCACCTTGTTCCACCATCTTTGCCATAAGTTTTAGAGACAGTAGAGGAATAGGGCAGGAAGAAACATTGACATTTTTAATGCAATTTCGAAGGTATAGCACGTATATTCATTTACAACAGGGATGAATACTTTGACTTATATGAATAACAACAAAAAAACATTATTATTATTATTATTTGTATTATTATTATTGTTGGTATTAGTAGTATTAGTATTATTATGCAAACAATGAAAAACGATTATTGTTGTCAGTTGAATTCAATGGTATTTGTATAGCGCCAAATCACAACAGAAGCCATCTCAAGGCACTTTACAGTGTAAGGTTTAAGACCCTACAGAGTAAAATTGTATTAAGAAAGTTTGCAGAAAACCTAACAATCCTACGCAAGTTTTTATTCATAGTTGCATGCATGAAGCCAATACGTCGATAGACCACGTGGCAGGTCCTGTATAATAACATCTTGTGTTTTTCATTGCTTTTAGCGTTTTAAGTCTAAAGAGAAGAACAAAACAAAAAACACAACACGTCAGTCTCTTCTCTTGAGGACCGTTGAACGCGTCATAGCACCACAAACATCTTATTCTGGAAAACGTATTGTCACTTATAGGTGACGCATTCATTAGTCCCACCCTTGCTGTTATCTGATTGGGTTGACGAAAACATGTACGCGCTCTCATTGGCTTCCAATTACACAACTCAGTTCCGCAAGCCGAGTGTGTTTGTGTTTTGACGATTCGGTAGAGCTCTTCAGTCCATAACCGAGGAGACTGTCAGCGTTCAACGTCTCGGTTCGTAACTGTAGCTACTTGAAAATAACATCTTGCGGAATCACAACAAGTTTAGCTCCTTTTCGACGTCTCAAAGCTGTCGTTTTTAGCATTCAAAGGGGTTTGATCCGCTAATGCTAGCTAGCAGCGTTAGCTGCTGGATCTTCACCTACAATATAAATGTAGCTTTACAGCAATATCTGCATTTCTTTGACCTGACAGTTGTCATAAGTAATAACCATATGGCTTCGCTGGTGGCCAGTGGTCCAGCCTAGTTAAATACACGTTTAGGACATGTAACCGGGGCTAAAACCACCAAGTTTCGAAGCTCATCTGTTACCAGTCCAGCCTTTTAAGTGCATGAAACCAGTCCATAGTGTCTACTGTTGTTGACATAGTTCATAAACAACGGTAACCGTTTTGCCTCAGCCACTCTGCATGAAGCTCTCTTCAGTTGCTTTATATCCAGTGTCTTTCTATCTGGGTTGCTACACAAAGCTGTGTGAAAGTTGGAACATACATACACTGACTTAGATCGAGCGTTTGACCTTCAATCATAGTTCATCAATACAGCAGTGCAGTGACATGTCTGCAAGGCTCAAGACACTAATTCAGTCCAATACAAAAGAAAACGGCTGCAATAAACCCTGATTTCATGACATTGATTTCACTCTATGGATATTTTGGTAACTGCAGTTGCTGTTGAAATGTATTATAAAGAAGGTCTTTCATCTATGCTTACTGATATGAGGTGGATAATATATTAGAAACGCCTCAATATAAAACATCCAACATTTAAGATAGTTACATACAACAATATTTAGCTAGTAGTAGTAGTAAATAGTAGATCGCATTAAGTTTAATAAGGTGTCCCCAATAAACTGGTAACTTTGTTTTGTCCTTGATTCATATGATGTAGTTTGATTCTTCCTGTATGCATGGATCAAAAGTAAACTTGTTGATTATGGAGATGTTGAAAACCTACATTTTGCAATTCACAGTAATATTAAGACTTTTAAGTCATCTCTGTAGTAATATTTTAGGGTGTTTCTTATTGGATTACATGATTTGTTTTTATTTATTAATGTATGTTCCACTGTTGTTACTGGAAACATTTCTAAATAATGATAGAAATATTAAACTGTAAAGATGCAAGTTGTGATCTGAAAACAATGTTTTGCTTTAGTTTATCTTTTTCTCTATGTTAATATCTCTTTGTAACTTTACAGAAAAAAACCTAAATTGAAAAGAACAACAAGGCGGCGTACGAAATGGCTTCAGACTCTCCACGAAGACCAAGTCGATGTGCTGGAGGAGTTTTGGTGCGAGCACAAGCTGCTACGTAAGGACAGAATTCTGTTAATAGTGTTTTACTAAAAATACCTAAAATCACAACACTGAGCATATCTACATACTAGATATCAGTACTGTCTGTATCCTTGGGTTCCAGCAATAAGAAACAGTCTGCTTGATTAACTTGACACTGTCATCTATAACACTCCTAAAATCATACCCCCTTCAGTGTTTCGCCTTATTGTTTAAGTTTTTGAAAATGGTTGAAGTGACCTGCAGGAACTGTAATTTTTCTTTGTACCTAGACATCATAGCTACCTACAGTTAAGGGAAAAAGGACAGTTTGATGTGTTTTTTGAGTGATGTCCTTAAATGCATTGTCATGAGTGACGATGAGTCTTTTGCTATCACAGGGAGCAGTCTTACATGGAAAGCGTGGTGACCTTTCTGCAGGATGTGGTCCCCCAGGTATTCTTGTCATTAATTCACTTACTTTACTACTCAAGAGTCTTCTAAATTCACTGTTCTGTCAGTACAGTATCATATTTATCACTGTTTACACCAAAACAGAATACAATGATTTGAAAATAAGTGAATAATAATAATAAAAATTGTAGCAAAAACAGTAAAAAAAGATGATATATCAGATGTTAAAACTGAAATTTCAAAACAGTTGGGTTAGGGGGCAAGTTTGCTGCTGTGTTGCATCAGCTCTTTTCACAATCCTCTGTAACACCAATACACCAATAGCTTTAGTGAATTTTTTCCCTTCCTCTTGCAAGTCAAAACAACAAACAAAACAAACAAAAACAAGTCTGCATCGCAGCACATGTTTCTCCAAACGTGTGCACACTTTGAAACTTCGAAGTGTTGGAGGCACAACTCTTGTGCAATGTTGAAGCACGTTCTCCCTTATCTGGCTCTTTAGTCTCATCAAACAAACTTGTCATAGCACTTTTCTTCAAATGTCTTCTCCCTAACTTTGATTGGTTGCTACTTAGTACCTCACTTCGAAGTGACATTGGATTACAAAGGACTTACTGTAAATGTGTTCTAGTTCTTGAACTCAGCTAAATGTGGAACCAGTGGAGGGATTTGAGTACTTGATCATTTAGAATAATCATTAGGAGCTTTGATGTGGTCCCAGCTGTACGCTTCAGCTGTCAGCATTTAGTCTAATAGCTGTTCTTCCTGCAGTGTTTTTTAGGGATATTGTGTAACAAGTATCCATACAAGTAAACATGTCAGGCATGTTTTGGAATGTAGTTTTATTAATGCGGTTGTAGCATGTTGTGTAGATTTTGCTCATTCTCTTTTTGGTGTTTCAAACTACAGGCATATAGTGGGGCTCCACCCACTGATGAAAAGGAGAAAGTTATTTGGGTTCGATTTGATAAAGCTGACATCAATGGTAAGTCTGCACTGTTATGCAACTTAAGCTTTGACTTGTCTCTGTGTGTTGAACAGACTGCACTGCTCTACGTTGTTATCTTCTTATCTCTCTTTGAATACAATCAGATTGTTCTCGGATGGGCTCTTCAGTAAAAACAGTGATTTCTGTCTAATGCTCTGATTAAAAGCTACACTTTATCAGAGAATATAATCTAAAGTTACTTGAGTGCATGTAAACGCACTGTTATGTTTACATGCACTCGAGCAGCCAGGTTACAGTCGACTTTCTTGAGTAAGTTGAAGTATCATGTAAACGTGATTTGCTAAGGTACATTTTTCCTAGGGAACTTTGACTTCTCTGACGAGAGAGAGAGAGAAAGAAAAAAAGCGACCAGACAAGCAGCCTTTTCTGTCTCCATGAAGCAAAAATATGTCAACCATGCTTTCACATTCAGCCCAGGGCGGAGGGAAATCCGATTACTATTTTGCTGCATGTGTACTCAGATATCCAGTAACCAGGGTTTTTGCCTATAAACTTGTTTCCTGATTACTCGACATTTCTTTCAGTAACCCGATTATTTCAATTCAATTCAACTCAGTTGTTTTGTATAGCGCTTGGGGTGAGTGGAAAGACAAAAGAGCAGCAGGTAACAAAAACAACAACAAGCAGCAAAAACGTTAGGCAGGTCAACTGGATTCTGGAAATATACAGCTCCAGGCCGGGGATACCTGCAGAAAAGTACAGAGAGGAGAAAGCACAACTACAGGAGAGAGAAGACACAAAGTTAATGACATGCAATGGTAGCATTTGAATGGATAGAGGAGAAAGGAGAGAGGAGCTCAGTGTATCAGTAGAGGTCCCCCAGCAGACTTACCTATAGCACCATAACTAAGAGATGGTTCAGAGAAACCACAAGTAAGTAAGAAAAGATATACAGAGAAACGAACACTGTCCCTACAGTGACACATGGGGGAGACTCGGTTATGTTCTGGGGCTGCTTTGCTCCATCTGGCACAGGGTGTCTTGAATCTATGCAGTCTATCATGGCATTCTGGAGCAAAACGTGATTCCCAGTGTCAGAAAGCTTGGTTTCAGTTGCAGGTCATGGTCCGCCAACAGGATAATAACCCAAAACACAGCTAAAAACACCCAAGAATGGCTAAGATCAAATTATTGGACTATTCCTAAGTGGCCTCCTGAGTCCTGATCTAAATCATACTGAACATCTGTGGAAAGAGCTCAAAGATGCAGTGTGGAGCAGTTTGATCATGAGGAGTGGGCCAAAATACCTGTCGACAGGTGCAGATGTCTTAGAGAGTTACAGAAATTGCTTATTTGGCTCATGGGTTGTGCAACAAAATACTAAGGTAAGGGTTCCATCATTTTTTGTTTAGGCCAGTTTCATTAGGTTGTTTCTTAAAATGCTCCTGTTGAACCAAAAATCTAAATCAATATTGATTTTCATGAGTTAGTTTTTGAAATTTTTATTTTTTATTAGTTTTGTCAGTTTCAAGCTATCTCACTTACCATTGTGCTTTTTTTCTTTAATTAAAGGGTACCAAGAACTTCCTCCACATATGTACATGTTTTATAAGAAATAAGGACTATGTAAATATGCTATGTATAAATCTTAAGTAATTATTTAACAAAGCCAAATGTGAATGCTACATGATCATGTCCTTTGATTAAATATTATTATATCTCACTTTGTTTTTGCACAGACACTGCTCGTAACCCAGAGTTTATGGAGTTGCACAGTGGTACTACTGACCCTCCCCTCTGCCTCATGATTGGCTACACTGATGGCATGCAGATCTGGAGCATATCTGTAAGTGACGAGCAAATGTAATTGGGGCGCTATCTCATACTTTTGCCGAATTTTTATCTTCACATGTGAGGAAAGATTTAGACCAAACTAAATGATATCATTGCAGCGGTATAACCACTGCATATTGTAATATATCTGCCTTAAACAACCCTTAAAAAGCTGATGAACAACAGCAAAGTAACATACTGACCCTTATCTGGTAATCAATGTATTGTATTGTAAAGTTACAGAGTGTGTTATGTTAAATGATTTCTCATGTTTAATTAAAATACAAGACCACAAAAAGAGAACCTTAATGTGTTCACTTTGGAAAAATATATTTCAGATTGTGTGGTCATTCACTACTACTAAAATAAGCCTATTAAACATTTCTATGTGTATCACCAGACACTATCAAGTTTTTTTTACTCACCATGTCAGCAGGCATCTTTAAAGTTGATTATGTAATTGGGTAACATAAGGACTATGGCCTTGCTGGGTTTGAAAGTCAAACAACATGAATCATTTGCTGACGATGAAATCTGTCACAAAGTCTGATGGCCTACCAACTATTCTGGAGAGCGAAGCCATCCTAGCTGTAATTTATAGATCACAGCTTTATCGCAGAGGCATACCAAATCTATGGTGTGACATCACAGCAGAAAAAAACTAATAATTGATGTTAATACAGTTTCAGCTTCCCAAACTAATTTATTTTGATAAATTTTTTCCCACAGAACTCATGATGCTAAATACAGAAATGTTCCTTGAGAATCACTCCAAAATAGAACATAGATTAAGTACTGAAAAAAATATCATGTATGTTTATCTTCTACAATGTGCCTAAAGTAATAACACAAAAAATAATTCTGATCTTTCATGTCTTTATTGAGAACAACCATACAATCCTTACAGTGCAAGTGGAAAAGGTATGCTTTTGGTGTTATTATATTAGGCACATCATATTGTACATCATACTGTAAGTGTACTGTATCTGCTGCAGTAAATAGGGAGCCCTAACAAATTAATATTGCAGATACTTTTGTAATCATAGTACGTAAGACGTTTATTAAAGTTTGCTTTAAACTGAATCTGGATGTCATTATAGGTGTATAAACATGTAAAACTCCAGCATTGAAAATATACATTTAAGAAGTTCACAATAACACACAGATTTGGCTTAAAGTGATACTCTGTCTACACTTAAAAATTGTTAAGAACCTCCTACCACTTGGTTAGCACTTCTTCTGCAGAACTTGAAGGTCTCTGGATTAAATGCAGGCTAGCTGGTGGTGGCTCTTCTGCGTGGGGTTTGCATGTTCTCCCGATGGGTTTTCGTGTCCTGTGGGTGACATGATCATTGGTGTGATTGTGAGCATGAATGGTCGCCTGTCTCTATGTGTCAACCCTGTAATAGATTGGCAGCATGTCCAACATGTATCCTGCCTTTCACCCAATTACATTTGGCATTGACTCCAGCACAAGGTTTTAAAGAAAAGAGCAACATCTCCTGTGTTAAATATAGAGAAAGCTCAGTTATGGGGCTGCTTTACTGCCTCTGGCACAGGTTGATTTAAGTGTTTGCATGACAGAATGAAATCTGAAGCTTATCAAGGCAGAAGCTGGACAGAAACATACTACCCAATGACTGAGAACTCTGTTTCAGTGGCAGGTCATGGCTCCTCCACCAGGATAATACATCTAACAGCACTCAGTAGTGAAGAACTATTCTGGGCCCGATAAACCCTGATCTTAATCCAATTGAACATTTACAGTATGAAAGGAGACAAAGCCTGTAATGTTACATCATAAATCAAAAGCAAGGTTTCTGTTGTAATAAATATTACATACAAAACATTGAATGTCAGTTACTTTAGTCAGTTTTATTAATGTATTAATAACATATTTTAGAAGTAGAAGGTACCAAGCTGTTTAGCCATGTCTGTTTTTGTATTTCACTTCCTCTCATTCACTACAGTAAAAGTACCTACCTAAAGTACTGTGGTAATTGAAAGCATATTTTTAAATCCCACATTTTGTGCTTGATACTGGGCATTTTTGATGGGTGTTCAGTAAAAATACATTGCATTGGATTGTCCATTAGGTGGCAGTGTTGACCGTGTACTGGGCAGTATGTAGACTTAACTGTATTGTCTATCCTCTCTGACATCCCTCTATACGTGTGTCTAGATATCTAGCAGAATGAAAATGACAGAAGTCAGACACAAGTTGTAACACTTAAATCTGTGAGAATCAATGGCTTTTTTTACTTCTCTATTCAGCTGTGTGCAGAGGTATTTTAACTTCTTTTCAGTACAAGCCAGTGTAAAGTACCATGTAGTTGCTGCTTGTAAGAAAGGGACAGTTGGTAGGTGTACACAAGCTCATTAACCTAAAACATTAAACTACTAAAAGTGGAAAAAACACTTCAAATAAATAATACTGTGAATTTTAAACATTGGCTGTTGATAACATAATGTAGAAATTCTAGTCCAGATTTGTTCCACAAACGTTTTTTAAGGTGAAAAATGTCGAAGGCAATTTGTAGTAATAAAAAACAAAAAACAAAAAAAAAAAGATACAGGTCTAGAGACTTGCTATGGAACTGAAACAGCAGAAGTTAAAAGCTGAGCTGACCACTTGCACAGACAGGTATTTCTTCCATTTAAATGCATCATCATTTATTACTTAATACATTTGTTTTATAAGAATCTATATTTGCAAAAATAACTAATCACTAAAGCTGTAAAATAGATGTAGTGAATCATTGTTAATTTTTTAAAATAAAAAAAGAAAAAATGTTTCCAGAACCAAATTGAAAAATGGAAAACTGATCGTTTCTGGATTGAGTAAATGTACATAGTCACTTTCCACATCTCATAATATGCATCTCCAGAGTTGCCTTCTTAAAGTTTCATAGGGCCACTTTTTCACTACCATTGACCTATTAGTCAGACATACTATTGGGACAGTTTTGCCACACTCGTGGTGTAATGTGAAATGTGGCCACAAGATGGTGTTTTTTTGATAAGCCTGGAAATAACGGTAAGGTTGATTTTGGGTTAATGCGACCTTTGTCATGTTGAACTGCACTTTTCCTCATCAAAAACTGTCTCATGTCTCAGCCAACGTTACAACCAAACAGCATGGGCAAAAAAATTACCTTTTTAAAGTCAGTCTTGGAAAATCATTAGAAGGTTTTGTCTGCTCTGTGACTTAACAGATTGCCCACAACCCTGCAAAGGCTACATTCACCTAGTATCACCTTTCATGTAGAGGCTGTCACTGAACCATGCAAACTTCACATACATCCTGTGAGATCTAAACACACCAAAGTCCTTAATCAGCCTCTTTATAAACAACCACGGGCCGCAAGTAAAAGACACACTCTTACTTTACCCGTGACACATTTGCCCCTGTCATGACAACTTCTGTGCTGCTAGGAGATTTTCTGTAGCAGTTATTAAGGTGGAGCAGAAGATTACTGCTGTTTTAGCCACATTACACACACACCCATTAAAATCTAATCTTGGTGAGGCTGCTCTGCCTTTTTAGTTTTAGTTGAACTTGATACACATTGTGATTGAAGCAGCTGACTGTGGCCTTTTATCAAATGCTGCCCTAGCTCATTGTTTTTCTTTTTAGTTTGGAAAGTTTATGGGTTATTTCTGGGCTGTGTTTTTTCTACAGGGTTTTAAGTAAGCAATGAAGGTGCCTCAGTTACTGGCTCTTGAGTGGCCGTGAAGTGTTTGTGACAGTTGCTAAGCCAGCACCCTCTGTAATGGCCCAGCAGAGTATGAACATACACGTGTACACAGACGCTTTCACACAGTGGTGAGATGGGGAGTCTGACTAGTTGTATGGATGCTGACAGAGGTGTTTAGGCGATGTAGATCACTGTCACCTCACACTGGAGAGGTGTCATCCACTGCGGCCTGATAAGAGGCAGACTTTTGTGGACTAATTGTCTGTGTGCATGCGTGTTGAGATGAAATGACCTGCTGGGAAGAAAGGTGTCTGCTGCAGATGTCAGTGTTAGTGCATGTGGTGCACAGACATTGAAACTGTTCACATCTGCTATTAATGCAGGTTATTAAAGTGATTAAGTAATTATTCATTTGAATATTTTGTGTATAAGTAATCAATACAAAACAAAAAAACTTTACAGAATCTTTATAGAATGTAAGTGAAAAAGCTTTATTGGGGTTAGCCTACTTTAATTATTGGACGCTGACTCTAATTTTTTTGTTTAAATATTAGAGATAAATATTAGAGATATGTATTATAGTGAATGTTTCCACATTTGAACGTTGCACATCAGCTCGAGCTTGTGTACTCTCAGCATTTTACTACTGCATATCATGAAGGCGGGCAATCCCTAAAGCACCTGCTCTCTCCCAACCTCCAATATGTCCAGCACTGTGCTAGTGAGCATGCTTACTTGTGAATATGGCCCAGATATCTTTTCACAGCTTACAGCGTTACATTTGAGAGATTAAAGCAGAAAAGCAAATACCATAATTCCACAAAAACATCAGAACCACAAATGAAATGAATTCAATGAATGGCTGTATGCAGGGAAAACAACTGTGAAAAAGCAATTTGGCATATTGCGTACGCAGGGCCACTAATGTAATGATAGGAATGTTACTGATGGCAGTGGCTGTCACACAGAGCCATGTAAGGCAAGGATGAGCAGCGGGATAATGCACAATAACCCAGCACATTAACCCCTGGCCCTCTCTTCTTCTCGTTTAATCCAGCAAATTCCATTATTGCCCGTTGCAGGTCCATTTGCCTGCATAGGAATCCTGCCCTGCTGCCAACCTCCTTTTAATTTTACTATCAGGGCTCATATAACCTGCATGTGTCTCCAGTGTTAATCTACCACTGTTCCATGGCTCGACCTCAAGCACTTTAAATAAAAAAACACAGCTCCAAATCCACCACTTTGAAAAGGCTACTAATTGCACAAAAGAGCGATCATCCCATCAGATGGATTTAAAGACTTAAAGCAAACAGATTAAAGCACTGTTTGTGATAATGCATGTTTCAGTGCAATTTAACGCATAAAAGAATAACAAAAGTGGGGCATCCTGTGCTTAGAACAATGTGCCATTACATACACCAGACACTGCCAGGAGCCACACAGATCATTGACCTCATATACTAGCATCACATATGAACACAAGAAGTCTAAACCAAGCCACGCAGACATGCACATGCATCCATTAAACTGCTTTACACTGTGGTGTATGCCTGCTGTAATAAAGAACAGAAATGCAGCAAACTTTAAAATCCTCTCTAATAGGGTGACCTTTACTGTTGATCCCTAACTTAAATTTCTAGCCTGCGCAAATGTGCTGGAATGCACTAGTTTGATCTGTGAAGCTAGTTGTGGTTTAAGTAGTACATAAAGATGCACCTATTACACATGAATCCATTCATCATTTGTGCTGATCGCCTGGTCAAATTAATTAGTGTTGCATTTTAGAATATTGTAGAAATACCTGTTCTGAAACCTAAGTGTTGTATCAACACCAGCATCATCAGGTAGATGTAGTGTGACAGAAAGCAGCCATAACTCACGCACAGTGAATAATGAGTGTTTCCACATAATTATAGACTTACTCAGATGTTCAGTGACTGATAGGCTACCTTGACAGCAGTTCATGTGATGACCATAACGCATGAATTAAATAAATAGAAAATAGAGAAAATCAGTAAGTGAGCTATAAATGTTAAAGGTGTGGGCAGCCCAAATATAATTTATAGGTTCTCATCAGAAACCTGTTTATTGTCATGCAGTCAGAAGTAGTGGCAACACTGGCCGGAGTGTCTCCTAGTCTCACACCCAGACTGTGACAGACATCATGGACTACCTCCCACTTGGAATTAACCTGCATCCCCAATCTTTCCTTGCTGGCTCAGTCACTGTAACTTTAGGCAGCTCGCTTGTATCACAATGCCATTGGGCCTTTTATTCTGTACTTGGTATATTTTACTTTGTGGCTTGGCTTGAACTTCAACTACTCGACCGCTCTTTCTCCCTGTCTCCCTTCCACTGTCTCTCTCTATGAGGAGTCGATTCCCCAGAGTTGGAATAGGTTCGTTTTCTTACAGTGGCAACAAATAATCTTGTATTGTTTTTCAGAAACCACAGTAAGCTTATGTTTTCCAAATTTTTCTTTCTGTGGAATCCATAATCACTTCTGGTCCCAATGTACTATAACTAAAAAAAGTTGAGTAGTGATATGTCCCCTGACATACAAGTGTTGTAATGCGCCAACAAAAGCAGTGAAGGAGGCTGTTAGTTGGTCGACATTAATTACAATTAAAATGTTCAAAAACTGTACTTGGCCATACAACCAAATACTGCAAATGGCCCTTTATATAGTGGCATCTGTAAATAGAGTTCCAGGTAGACATCACTAGATCACCAATGCCTGAATGAGTGTTTTAAGCTTAATTCTGATATCTGTCTGTGTTGTCAAGTGAAAACCCTTTTTCTGATGGATCTAATATAAGAACCTCTACATTATCTTGAAGTCAAATCCTTTCTTTCAGTTGGCAGGGGAAGCCCAGGAACTGTTCTCTGTGCGTCACGGACCTGTGCGAGCTGCTCGCATCCTGCCAGCTCCTCATATCAGTGAGTATCTTCTCTGCCTTAATACTCAACTTTAAAGAACATACTTTCAAATCTGGCTTTCACTTTCACTTTATCTGCCTGTTTATTTTAAAATTGGTCTAACTGATGAGCTATCACAAGAAATTGTAAGGAAATGATGAGGGTGTAAATCCTGCTCCCTTTTTCCAGCTGATCATTTCAAGTTTTTCCTTGGTTGTGGTATTTATGTTGAAAACCATAAACCATACAAATTGAATAATGTTATTAGGCTTTAGTTGATAATGGCACACTTGTAATTTGAAATACCTTTCAGATCCCCACTCTCCTGTACAGTAAAGATGCAGCTAGCTTAGCTCCATCCCAAAAAAGCACACACACAAACACAGACACATGAAATTAACTTTTTTTTTTGTTAGTGTTATCATCTGTTACATTATAATTTTTCCAAATACCTGTGTGGACTTTTTAACAATTTTCCTGCTTATATTCTGAAATCGTTTTGCACAACATAAGAAAAAAAACACTTTGGTTAACTTAATTTCAGTATTCAAGGTCAACACTTAAGTTAAGTGTTGTATGGCACATCCTAATGCAGTTTTGGGTTGTGGGCATTTTAAGTGGTGCTATATCATTAAAATTAAAGAGTGCTCCATGCTGCCTCATCCTGATGTTAAAGTCAGTCTGCGATTAGTGTTGGCAAGCCTCTGAAGTCGAGGCTTCTTTGCTGCCAAAGCTCTGTTGGAAACCTCAGACTGTGCCTCCTGTGCCTTTGCTGTTCTGCTGAGCACACTCTCTACCTCCTCTAAACCAAAATCACCTCTTTACAATTCTTTAATATAATATTTTAAAATTTTGTTTAACTGACTCTGTTCACATTTACTAATTATAATCTTTTCCACATTTCCCAATACTGTATCTGGTGCTGCCTAATGCCATTTTATATTTACCCAAAAAATGCCTTGAGGCAAAAATATTTATATACTGTATAACTACCAACACAACTTTTATAAGAGACATAAATGCAAGTATGTTATATGCAATAAAGATTTAGAAACTTATTTTTCTATTTAGAATATCCAGCCTTGCAGTACAACATTACAGCATTGTAAAACTTTATGTTTGTATTTAGGCACTTAAAGCTCTTAGTTAAGGTTAGAGCAAGATTGTGGTCTGGCTTAACAGATACAATTTTACAACGTGAAAACCATCATCTTGCGCTAACTTTAACCAATGTGTTTCTGACTAAACCTAACCTAACAACACACAGGACTATGCCTGCCTTGTGATTTGCTTTCCCTTAATAAGTGTAGCACTTAATTCATTCAAAAAATATCTTCCATCTGAACACAAACCATCCAATGATTACATTCCCCTGCAAACACAATATCATTTGCAGTTTAGTTGCATAGTAACATACTTTTCAGTAGACAGGGTTAGAAAAAGTCACACATGAAAGTAAGAAATCAACTAATATATGCAAAAGCAGCAAGAAACAGTCACAGTTTTCAGACACTGGAAAGCTGAGGGCTGTATGGTGCAAATGGTTTAGTTGTTCCACTGATTAGATCCTTTCCAGACATTAAGTTTTTCAGGTGTCAGTCAGTGCTGTGGAAGCTGCCATATAAGCTCCTGCTGGCTTGTGGCATTTTTTTAGTGAGAAAATTGCCTTTTTGTTCTCTGTCCCATGTTCCGGTCTTTTGGCAGATTTCAGCAACACACAATGGCAGCATTTGAAGATTGCTGGAAGCGGATGAAAGCAAACCACAGTAATAAGAAGCAGCAGATAGCCCCAACACATGAGGGGTACAATTCTCTCATCAGAAAATATATATGAATTGTACCACTGGAGGGAAGGACACTGATTGTAATCTGCTTGGGCGCAAACAGTGTTGCACTGTGGTGAGCCATTAAAAGGCCGGTTGTCTGGGCTGCTAGGCCGTGGGTGGGTGACATTAGAAAGACCCTAAAATAGGTGTTGATTATAACAATGCAAGGTTCCCCTTTTCTGGAATGGAGAAAGAGTTGCCTTTTTTCACAAAAGGAATGAATGCATTTATCCACACACTCTCTGGACTTTACAATGTATGATTTTCTGTTGTTATTGAAAATGAGTCAATACCATTCCCTCGATCAATAAAAAATAAGCATAGAGAAAATGTGAATGAACTGTTGACCGTTGTACTCTTTTCCAGTTAGGATTTTACTGTACATGTATTCAAAACAGAGCTACACTTGGGATGCTGCTACACTAAAAAGTAGTAAGGTTTCTCAGTAAGCATGTTGTCTAAAATGTGTCAGGGCATGCCTTGTGTTAACTAAACACACATTCATCTTTGCTGTTGCATTTAAACATGCAAATGTCCACATTGGTGTCAACAGTATTTGCTTCTATAACATCATTCAAAATTCCTATCGTCATTCAGTGTTAATTTTATTATAATTTTTTTAAAACAGGTTTGTTTTAGTCAATATAGCATTTCACAGTCTCCAAGAGTTATATTTGCTGTTTGCTTAATGTCATAAGTGGCAAAGATGTCTGGCAGGAACATGAAAGAAAAAATGACCCTGTCAGGAGTGTAAAATGCTGGTAGGAAAGGCACGTGTGCTCTCACGCCATACCGCAGGAACTCGGTCTGATTACTGTCAAGCCTCAAATTACAGTCTTCAAAAGGGTAACATCTTCAGTCTGAGCCCCCCATCCCCTCAATCCTGTGATCCTTGCCCCTTAAGAATGAGACAATTAGGGATAATATGGGTTCAGTCCACTTAATGCAACATGTCTGTTTTTTCCATGCTATAATTCCACCTTGAAACCCCCAAAACAAATAAGAGGATAGAGAGAAAACCATACTCAACAACTGCAACAACACAGCAACAACAGCATTTTTTTTTTTCCTCATTATTTTAAGCCTTCTTTGAAAAACAGAAGACATTTTGGTTGACTCACTTGCAAAATAAGGCCTGATTTGAGGGAAAAAAAAACCCTTCATCAAAAATGTTTTGTGACCATAATTGAATTACAGGGCAACAGTAGTAATGTAATCAGAACGTTTCCTGTCATGGTAATAGGCTGCCTGTTGAATGAGGGTGGGCAGCACTTGAGGCCTCACATGTTCATTGAAAGAATGTCCCTCTTTGTTGTGTGCTGATCTTTCTGTTTTTCATCTGCCTCTTCCTCTGACTCCTCTTCCTCCTCAGATCCCCTAAAGACCGACAGTTTTGCTGACAAGAGGCCCCTGCTGGGGGTTTGCAAGAGCACAGGGTCCTCTGGGTGAGTTCACGCATCATAACAAAGCTGAATTCACTTCCTCATAGTCCTCTGCTTTGTACTTTCATGCATATGCAAGATTTAAACAAAACAACCAAGTAGTTGAAGTCACTGATTGGTTCACTTTAAACCAGGTATGAATCCCTACTTTTGGAATTCTTGGAACCTTTTTGGAAGCTACTACAGTAATGTAATTTTGACCTGTTGTGTTTAAACATTGGTAATACTACAAAGTATGCAAACTGATAAACACAAATGAACAATTGATTAAAAACAAAACTACAATTAACCCAGTAAAATGCAGCAATGAAGGCAGATATTAGATCATACAGCTCAGTCTTAACACATAAACTGAATGCAAAAAAAGGTCATAACTTAAAAACAGGATGGATACCCAGTGTGTGGTGAAGACAAGGTGTTCCCATTTTTACATTCTTAAGTTATTTGGCTATATAAAATAAGGACAGTTTGCAGTGCTGGGCTCTGAGAGCTTCCGAAACACAGATGACCTATTCTCTGTACTTTCCCTAAACGCCTTGCACAACATAGCTGTTGCTATGTCTATCACATGGTCTAAATTGTGAATGCTAAACTGTGCATTCAAGTTGGGTTTACTGACTTATTATACTATAAACTGACATTATAAACAGAGCTTTGATTGACAGCATTATGATAAAGAATGAGACAATGAAACAAAGATATAAGACTTCATTTGGCCACCTTCAGGGAAGTTGAACTTAAAAGTACACTGACTCAAAGGACAGAAACCTCTATGTACTGTTTGAGTGATCTATGCTGATGACATTTTGTCTTTCAAATGTACAGAAAGGAGTGGAAAGTGTTCGACTCTTTGCAGTGTTATGAATTACAAATCCTACATCTGAAAGTAATTTTCTGTTAATAATAAAAGGCATCAAAGGACATCCAACTTCTCATTATGAACCCTTCACATGCACCCAACTGGAACTGAGCCAGTGATGTGGGCTCAGTGACTGTGATTCATGGATTCTTTGTGGTACAATGGGTGGAATGTGTGCAGTACCTGAACACCCAATAGACAGAAGGCAGAATAAACAGATGTGTAGATCTTTGGGATGCTCAGAGTGCCATTAGGGGGTGTCGTGTCTTTGTTTAGTGAAAGCAAATTCGAAAAGAAATGGTCTAAAAGGAATTTGCATTCGCTTCTCTATCCACAGTCAATTCTCTCACTACACCCTCATCCCCCAAATACTGCTCTTCCAGAGCAACACAAACTTTACTCAATATATCCTCCTTCGGAAATGAAATAAGGATGTCTGTCTTCAGCTGTGCCTTGATGGAGCCCACCTTCTTGATGTTTCCAGAGACAACCGCCCCTGTTGCTATTTCTTCTGCTTTTCCTGTGTCCTCACTGACACTGAGACAGGCAGCGTTTTGATGGTTTGACGAATCACCCAGGCGTCGCTCGACACTAATGCTGAAAACATGCACTGTGTTGAAAGGAAGAAACCCTGACCTCTGGCTGAATGGCACAGCCTGGTTCTTCTCCCCCTACAGAAGTGCTCAGTAAATAACACTCTGGTCAAAGACGAGAAGGAAAAAGGCTTCCGGGTGCAGTGCTGTACTTTCCATTGGGCCTGTTCATAAACTTACTAAGGTCCTCACACAATTTTTAGCATATAATCATTTTGAAATAACAGCTTTTGTTAACCACCAAAAAGGATGCCGTCTTGACACTTAAATGGAAAACAGATTGGAGCCTTGGCTGCTACAGCAGTGCTGGTTTAGAAGTTGGTTCAGTCAGCTCTAGGCTTAGATTACAAGATTTGCAAATTAAAGGAAACCCAGAGAAGGGAAAAAGCATGTGTGCTGAAGCCATGTACTCATGGATTTCTAGCCAGGCACACTCAACATAATTTTATCAATGGAAAGGATTATGCGTTAAGTCCAAACAATGTATGGATCCAGTGATTTTCTTGACAGAATAACAACATATGTGTCCCTTTTACTTTTTACACCAGTGCCAGTGGGCTTTGGGAATTAGTAAAGAATGCTGGTGCCACAGAAAAACCTGGTGTGTCTGCTCACATTTCTGGAAAGTAGTGTTTCCTTCCCCTGCTTGCTGCTGTCATTATTTTCATTCAGTTTAATCACAGTTACATCCATGTGCATTTAAATTTGAAGGCTTTTTATGGCTGCTCACTCTATGAATATGGCCACGACAGAGGCAATGGAACTCTGTTCGGGTGATTAAGTGGACACACTTCTTGGGCAGAAGTTCAGTGATGAATGAGTGTGCTTTGTTCTTTCTCAGTGACATCTCCCACCACTCCCTCATAACTGAGGTCCTCACACAATTTGCAATCTGATGCTGAGAGGATGTGGTCCTTTTTTCCTTTAGCCAATATAGTCTATATTCAGTTGCTACTGGATGTGTTGTTTTGAGCTTTTGGCTGATACTCATGGCTACTCTGAGCCAATGATCATTGATATGTCATAATGGTGGTCATATGTGCATTGACCAGCAACTGCATCCTTAGTTTACATTTTTCTTCTACTTGACAGCCAACCTCAATATTTTTTACATTATGTACTCTGATCAGTGTCCAAAGACAAAATAATTCATCTGCTATAGTAAGTCGAAAATAATCTCGTTATGACAATGATGTTGTTTTAAATTTATTTCCAAGTTTATTTCCAAATCATAAATAAAAATAAATTTTTTTAAGGATTTTCCTCTCATGAGATTTAAGGCCATTACTGAGATCTGATGTTAAAGAAACTTGGCTAAAATTAACTAATTTTGTGTGATATTACTATAATGCTTTGTCTTTACACAGTAGAATGCCATCATGGAGCATATGCAGTATGTTAAGTGAAATCGAGTTTGATTGTAAATCATCGGGTAAATTTTATCAAACATTTATTTATTTATTTTTATTATGTATGTTTGACAGGCCTTATGGAAAACATACTATTGTGTCTCCAGAATAGTAACATAGGTAATAATGATAATGTTGATGTTGATAATGCAGTATTTAACATGGCGTTATCATAAGAATTGCCCCAAAAATATGTATAGAGCATAATTTGGCTGATACTTCACACATGCACTCCCCTCCAAAAGTATTGAAACAGTGAGGCCAGTTCCTTTATTTTTGCTGTGGGTTGATATATAGATATAGAAATATCTGGGTTTGACATGTAAAGATGATTATGAGACAAAAGATGAACATTTTAACTTTTTTTTTAACACCTCGATCCAATACACAACTTGCCTAGCGCATAGCACCTTTTGTTTGAATCCACCTATTTTTCATGTAAGCAAAAGTATTGAAAAAAGTAGATTTAAAGTATTTTCGAGTGTTAGTATTTACTTGCAAATTCTTTGCTTGCAATAACTGTGACTCACTGACATCACCAAACTTTAGCATTGTTCTTTTGTGAAGTTTTTTACTACAACCTCTTGCCTTTGTTGTTTGTTCTTGGGGGTTGCTCCCTTGAGCCCCCCCATTAGCAGGTAGAATGGTCTATATGGTTTAAGTCTGGAGACTGACTTGGCCAGTCTAAAATCTCGTCCCAAAAGAAGCCATGGCATTACCTCCACTGTGTGTCACAGATGAGCTTGTATGTTTGAAATCATGAGCAGATCCTGTCTTTCTCCAAACTTTAGTTTTTCCATGACTTTGGTAAAGGTAAATCTTTGTCTCACAAAACTTTGTCCCAAGCGTAATTTCTTCTTTCGTACTTTTTATCAAATTCCTGCTTGGCCTTCCTAATGTTCTTGCTTATGTGTAGTTTGTGTTTTCTGGTGTAATGTCTGTACTTATTCATGAAGTTTTCTGCAAACATTAGATTGTGAAACCATCACTCCTGGCCTATGGAGGTTGTTGCTGTTGTCACTAACAGTTGTTTTATGGTCTTTCCTTACAGCTCTAACAATGTTTCTGTAGTTCACTGCTTTTGTTTACCTTGGCCTACTTGTTTGACGTCTGTACACCAGAGGTTTCTTTCTTCTTCAGGACATTCCAAATGGTTGTACTGGCTATAGCCAATGTTTTAGCAATGGTTCTGATTTATTTTTTTCTTCTCTCAGCTTCACAATTGCTTGTTTTTTTTTACCCATAGACAGCTCTCTGGTTTTGATGTTGGTTACACCTTTTATCTATAAATGCAGAACCCAAATCTGAAACTGAGTGTAGACATTCAGTCCTATAGGATACACCTGTACAGCAAAACACACCTGTCTGTCACAAACAGTAACAGGAAAAATGGTTGCATTCAAACAAAAGGTGCTATCTGGTAAGTTGTGTATCAGATCCAGATATAAACACCTGGAAATAAAAGCTGCCATGTTGATTTTTTGTCTCATAATCATCTTTCAATGTCAAGCCCAAATATTTTTAATCTACAGCAAAAATAAAAGAACTGGCCTCACTGTTCCAATACTATTGGAAGGGAGTGTATAATACTAGTGATTTGGTTGATATCATCTATTAATTCCAGCATAGAAAAATATGCCCAGCTTAATGTCAGCATGGGAGAAGAGCATTTTTAGACAAGTTAAATGATGGATTATACTTTGCCGTACATAACCAAGTGCCTGTAAAAACATCCCCCCTTTAAATTCGCTAAGACATTGCAACACTATCACTGCAATTCTGGGTGCCAGCTTCCACCTCCAAGGTAAATGTACAGCAAAAGTTATTAAATACATTTAAACATCTATGTTTGAGGTTGTTAATTACATGATTCCAAGCAACAAAGTCCACTTAGCCCACTCAAACACATTTTATGGGATTGTCGCACTAAGCCCTTGTGTTTCAATGCATTACCATGACAGGTTTTTTTCTGTGGACCGGATGTATCGGTCTTTTAAAGTGTATTAAATGAAAATCATCGAGCATTTGTATAAAACAACCCAGCAGGGGTTAAGGGGATTTGGAGAAGTGGTGCTTTTTTTATCCACCACGAGGTTATGGTCTTCTTCACTGTCACCTTATGACCACCCACAGACACACACACACTCGTAGTATCCAGGTATATATTTGATAATACTTTTATTATATTATAGTTTGCTGTGAAGCTGTATTGATTATGTCGTCATGATGCCTACAATTTTCAGAACAGCATCATATCAGGATAGAATCCACACAGAGGAGTAAGACTTGGGCAGGAATTTGAAAAACGGGCTTTGAAGACATCATACCTGGACTATTTTGTCATACTCTTGTGTGGAATTGGGATTGGCTGTAATCTCTTCTTTCACTTCTTCCACACACGCACACAAGCGCGCACATGCATTCACGCTTACATAGTTGTTCAGTGCATAAGCAGGGCTGCAGGGCTTGGGCTTCATTCCGGACCGTTTATTTTGACTTGCATGTCTGTTTTATGTCTGTCTAAAATGTGTTCCGCCTCACCAGTTTTCTCCCCACAAATAGGAAGTCAGATTAAACTCAGTAGTACTGGAAGTGGTGCATATAAACATGGCCGACAGGCTGAATGATTAGTAGTGACTTTTTAAACCTTTACCGCAACTCCATTCTCTAACACAGGCCTATGTGGTCAAAGCAATTAATATTTTATTCTTGTAGAGGTTAACCTGTTCCTGTCGCTTCATGTTAAAACAACTTTCTAGCAGTCCAATTAAGTATTAGCTTGTTGTAGAAACACTTGTCTTAGAACTTAATTTATGCCTCTGCTCTAAAGCTACATTTAGCCTAATCTGTTGATTCAACGTAGCTGCTGACCTTATGCCATGCCCTACACTGTATCCTGATGTAATCTGTTACATTAGAATGTAACTCTGCACTGTGGAGATGCAGACTGCCAGGTTACAGTCAGCTTTCCTGAGTAAGCTTTTCCTTTCTGTCATGTAAATTGGAAACCTGTTTTGCTGTAATTAAGATAGGAGATTAGAGAAAGCTGATTTCCCAAGGTAGATTTCTCATGGAGAACTCCTTTTTCTGTTTTAAGTATACCTGGCTAAATGAAAGTGGAGATCATTACATGGATGGTCCAAAATCTAACTAAAATTAAAACCAACACAAAGTGCTCCAAATCAGCCTAAGTTAGAGGAAAATCTTATTAGTTACCTGCTGCACGTATATGTGGATTTCCAGTAACCAGGTTGCATGTAAACTCCTTTCTCGATTACCAGGTGTATTCCCCAACATTACACTACACACATCTGGGGCTGTTAAAGAGTCATTTTGACAGTGGAATTTCATGCTTTCAGTGTATACATATACCCCACATCATTGCTTTGAGTGTTGTACAATACATGCATGGTGTGGTATCCTTATGGGATATGCATTTTACATAAGTGTGACTGGGCAGGACAAGTGTGCAAATCGCAGTTTTAAATTCGGCACCTGTGATTTTTTTTGGTTTAAGTTTTTTAATTTATAATATTTTTATGTTTATATTTGTATATTTACAGTATATAGCATTAATATGTGCCTTGTCATCACCTTTTCTTATAATTGCTGAAAACTGAGGTTTGAGAGCCAGAGGTCTTAATATCTTATGAAATAATCATTGTTGTTTGCATTGAACACATAAATGATCTATGCTGGCTTTGAGCTTTCTTCCACCTCTTATCCTAGTGCACCAGATGACGCAAGGCAAAGTTAACTCATCATGATCCTAGATACAGCTTTGACATGTCAAAGCAGGATATACAACTCTTCCATTACCAGATGTTTCTTGTGTCAAGTGCTTTCACTTAACTTAGACAGAAAATTGGCACACACGACTAAAATGGCTAAAATTGGATCAAATGCAAGCTATGGTTTGGGTAATGAATATTAATATGCACTTCAGTGCTGTCAAAGGAAGTAGGAATAAACTGAATTTATGAACTGAATATACATAAATTCCTGTGTTGATCTTTTTTACAACGTTATACTGTTTATCACTGGGTAGTTTCTTGAGTTTGATAATTAATTTTAATCTTCTTACCTTTTTGTATAATACAGTGAGATTTATTAGCTTTGTGTGCTATTTTCTGCACATTTAACTATAATGTGACTTAAAAACTAAATGTGATACATAAAAACTAAGAATGGGTATGAATCTTTACATGCACACACATCCACACAGTGTGTTTCCAAAATGCTGGCAATTATACTCTGTATTAAACAGTAAAGAAAATGTATTTCTTGCAGCTCTGGAGACATGAAGCTGTGGTTGAACTTTTTACCCTAATTACTTTCCTACTAATGCCTGCAGCTTGCCGGAATAACTGCAGCTCTCTCCAACCCCCCAGCAGGCTCTGATGTGGCTAGCTTTTGTTTTGTATCACGGGTAGAATTTGGTTTGGTTTGAATAGAGGGTGAGAGGAGTGGGAGTAAAAAAACAAAACAAATAAGCAAAGAGAATATGGAAAAACTGTTGCACTGCATTTTTTTCTCTTTTTCAGTTCCTATATAATTGTAGATAATGCAGAAAATGTTGTACATACACACTTAAAAATGCCTACAAAACAAATACATTTCCAGGGAGATAAACTCCTGGATATTGGCATTGTTAAGCTTCATTTTCAGGTTTCAATAGCTAAAAGCCAGTATCAGTTGAACCCCACTGGAAATGCTATTGTCTCCAGTCAGTTCCCTCTTTTAGCAGATCCAGTCCAGACTTTTCAAACCATGGTTGTATTTGTTTAGCATTTACACAACATGTAATTGTCATTCATATCTAGGGAGCTTGTAAAATTTTGCACCAGTCGGAAATGTGGTGACATCCCTTCCTTGTAAATGAATTTATTTCCTTGACTTTTAATTCTCCCTCAGGCTCTCTTCTATACTTTCCACAGCCACATGAAATCTTGTGGTTTTGATCCTCTGGTTTAGTTCACATTCATAAAAAGGTTCTCTCAGCTAGAGGGAAAGAGCTCATGGAACGAACTTAACATTGATGTGAAAATTAAAATAACAGATGTCAACATGTTTCGTTAAGGAGGAAGTACAGACTACATTATTGATGGTGGCTAAATAATAAGATGTGCTATTCATAATGATTCTTAATGACCACTGTAAATAATTGCATATTTACTCATTGGCTGGGAAGTTCACCTTTTGGGTAGTTTTAGTAGGTTTTCCCAATCTTTTGGTTAGTTTTAATAGGTTTTCCCAATCTTGTCGAGAGAGAAGAGGCAGAGAAGTGTAACTGGAAATGACCCAAACATCCAGAGTTTGCTTTAGGGCCAATGCAAGAGAAAAGGACTCACCAGGTCTGCCCTCTAGTTGCGTTAGGGCATAGTGATTAAGAAAAATCCAATTGTCTTCCCTCAAGACCCTGACCCAAGCAAAATCCAATAGTTTCACTGTGGCTGATCTTTCTTTATCCTAAGCCTAAGCAAAATCTGTGCCTACTTAATGGATTGGTATTGTTAAAGGTATTTGGATGTTGTTGCCAATATGATGAAGTTACTCCAGACTGAATATCTTGACAGTGAAGATGACATTCTTGAAAATGCTTCAATGTAGCAACCAATAAAAATGCATTGGCGTATTCAATCGGTAGTAATCATATTGATAAAATAAAACCAGTCACTTTCCTAACTTAATTATATACTAATTAATACTATATTAATAATTTCAGTTTGAAATGTAATATTTTTTCATGACTTTCATGATTTTAATTAAGAAACTATTAAAAGTTAGGTGTGTCAGATAACATTACGATTATTTCACTGTGTCATATATATCTTGAAATTTGACAGTTGGTATGGAAGTATAGGATTATAAACAGTATTAATAGATGCCAAATTATTGGGGCATCTCTAGTTGTCAGGAATACTTATTACCTACACACTCACATTTGCATGTAATTCAAGGTTCTCATGTGCGTAAATAGATTATGTTAGTATAAAGGTAGCCTTTTCTTGAACAGATTTGAATAAGAAAAAAAATCTGGTTCGTCTTTAATCAAATAGAATATGTTGCCAAAGTGCTTGAGAAGCACATTGGTTAGTGCACACACACACACACACACACACACACACACACATAATGATATTCCAGCCTAAATTTAAAGCACAGTAGTTTTCTTCTTTTTTATGACATTGTGTCTTGTAACACATATTACCTTTTCTGTCTCTGAACATTGGCTGTTATTATTTTATGCAACACAACATACCCAGCCACTCTATTTTCTCCTTGATTTCTGGTGTAGTTTCTTCCTATCAGAGAGAGCAAATGAGCCAAGCCTCCTTTTCTCCATCTCCTTCATTTTGTATCTTTTCAGACCCAAGGGCCATTTTGAGTAATAGTAATTGACACATTGATCTAATAGGGCCATCATAATAGGCCTGTTACTGAGCTTGGGAATGGTGCCCGGCGTCACCTTAACATGTGCAAGGACTGACATCCTGCCATGATCCATAATGATAATTGTGATTTAGTCTTGCTTTCAGCCTATGCCCCAATGTCCCCAGCATCAGGAAATCTTATTATATCTGACCCCGCATTGCCTCCATTAGAACTGGGTCATTTGTTAAAATACTGCAAAAGCAAAACAATTGAACCCTGTGCCATTTTGATTCTATAATAGCAGGTTATCATTGTCCCTTTGAATCAATTCCAGGGGCCTATTTTTCGGGATAGAGCTTAGAATTGGATTGATCAGACTCTTATAATGCTAAAATCGATGATGTAGAAGCCTGAAAGTAAATTATCGTTGACTGAAATGTTTGTATTAATCTTAATGCCTGTACTCTTGATTGCTAATGGTGGTAGCAGTACTCGCAGAGAAGCTTTGAAATGTTGACAGAGACGTTAAGCATCAGGATGGAAGAATGAATGAGGGATTGTTCAAAAGCATTTTTCTGTGACACCTCTTTTTTCTTCTTCAGAAAGTGGCACACCTAACATCCAAGCAGCGTCTCACTCACAGATAAACAGAGAGGCACACACAATATTGGAACAATGCTTTAGTCCTAGGCCTAGGCCAAGAGATCTGATGGCTGACTTTGGCGCCATAGCTGTTCTGATTCTGGGAAACGTACAATAGTGCAATGCTAGAGTGTGTCTGTACTTAAATGTCTGGATGTGTCAGTGTGAATGCACATGTGACTCATACACTCACTGCGGGTTTAGCTTATTTGTCAGTCATCAAGCTGGTTGACATTGTTACAGCAATTATTTCATCTTGCATCTCTGGGTGTGTGTTCCTGCCTTTGTCCGAAAGGAAAAATTAATTATGTGTCAAAATACTGCCGCTGATGTTTACTAACTTCTAACAGCATGGTGATGGCTTTTATCATTGGATGATGTCTTGAGTCTTGCTTGGAATTGTGCCTTTAATGCATCTAAAGTAGTTGATCCTTTGACAGCTGCAAACGCAGTTTAGGTGGAATCTAAATGCTTGTGACGAACTGCTATTTGCTGCAACTTCAGTTACATAGAATAATTACCAGCGTAGAATTTTATAACAAGCCTTTTGAATGACATGCTCATAGTCAGACTGGTTGTTCCGATAACAAGTAAAACAAGTGATTGAAAGTGAAATGGGTCTCAAACACATCAGTCCGCTACATCGTTAAATACACCTGTGCATTTTAATGCTGTATTTTTGCTTAGACTCAAGAAACAACTTAAAGGCCAGAAAACAGTCTGAGGAGTATAATGACACAAAGATTTTGATGCTTATAAGCCATAGCAAACACTGAATAAATAAACAAAGACATAATAACATCATGGAATCAAGGCTGGAAGAAGTGAGAGTGAAAGGAAAGAAAATAAAAAAGCTGGAAGGGCAAGGTGGTTATTCTGTCACCGGATCTATTAAGTGTTTCCCTGACTGGAACACTTGCGCTGCATTCGGAATGACAAAACCTTTGTGTGGAAAATGCTTGTTCACTTCAGTGACACTTAGAAATTGGATCGACAGCAGAGGCATCTCACAAATTGCATGGTCAATCAGCAAAAAGTTGAACGTGATGCCTTATGTAACATATAAAAAATGCAATACTTTCGTGGTATAGTATAGTCTAGTGTGCTTTGTCCTTAAGATGAAGGTACACAGCTTATTCAGGTCCTGAGGTGTTACTCCTGTGTAGCGGCTATTTGGTTTCTTCAATGTACAGCTCAGAGCATTAATCAACACCCCATTACTCAACAGAGGTGGAGGACTTAGACACAACCTGTCTTCTATTTATCATGCTGCCTTATCATCTATCCCCAAAAAGATCAGGCCCAATTCACACCTGCACCAAATTGGACACTCTTAACAACCCATTTTAGGTTTTAAGAGGGGTTGGCAGAGGTGTGACTATTACATCCTTCACATGCTCCCCTTCCATTGTTTCACCTAATGAGCTTATTCAGGCCAAGGGGTGGAGTGAAACCAAACCTGGAGTACAAATGTGTGGGCTCCAACAAACTATCTTCAGACTGAAGAAGCTACAGGACAAAGTCTGGGTAATCTCTGTGGCTGAATAACTCAGATGTTTTTGCTCTCACACACAGCTCACATGGGCAAAGTCTGGAGATGTTCAGGGTAGTCGTTGCATGTGTGTAAGCAGCTTTTGTCCCCTTACTGGCTGTGACTCACTGAGACTGGTAAAAACAGAGCAGAGGTGTCACATTTTTCCCTTTCCTTATGTTTGTAAGGGTTTCCAGGAGCATGACAATATGTGGTCAGTTTAAGATGTCTTTGCTACTCCATTGTATATTAATACCACCTGGTGGTTTTAAAGACAGGGGTCAGCATGGCACTCTGACTGGTCAACAGCTATGTAGCCCCATGTTCGTTTAGCTGCATTGCTCTTTTGATCATGAGTACATTTTTCCCCATGCTGACCTCTGTAAACCACAACATTAAAACCACCAGGTGGATTTATTGTTATGGCAGGATTGGTGTTTATTATAAAATGGCCAATTTTTCTTCAGTGCGTGCTATATTAAGTGTGGGTGTCAAAAGTTTTGAATAGGAGGCATATAACTTTTTCACTGTAGTGAAGAAGAGAGTCAACAGTAAGGACTGGGACAGAACAGGACAGAGCTTGACACAGCAGAGTTGGTTAGTGAATCAGGGAGTGCTGTAGGAATATTCTACATAGCTGACATCATCTCTGTCTTGCAGTGGATGAAAGTCTGTCATCTGAATAATGTCCCTCTTTAACTTTATGGCTATCTGCTGTTTAAAGTTTTTTCTTATGGTGTGGGGTGCTCGCTCAGCA
The DNA here is from genome assembly GCF_900324465.2 of Anabas testudineus. NCBI lineage: Eukaryota > Metazoa > Chordata > Actinopteri > Anabantiformes > Anabantidae > Anabas > Anabas testudineus. The sequence continues at coordinate 24,980,432 of NC_046622.1, read as the reverse complement.
AGAAGAAGATTTTCTCATTGATCAAGTTGGTATATCAGCCTGAAGGTATTTTCCAACTTAGCCTTCTATATACGTATGCTGTATAATAAATACTAAATAAATACTACAGCTGTACAGCTGTCTTTGTTCACTTACAATGCAATGGCCCTTTTTTAATGAAGACATCCATCTAAAGCACATGTGGAGCCATTGTTTTTACAGCTGACACCTAGCATACTTTGACCGTCACTGTAACTTTTTATGGTCCAGCCAAACTGATAAAGCATAGAACTAAGTTCAGTATGCAAGCATACTAAATAAACTGTTGAAAATAGTCACATGGCCTTAGAAACAAAACTAGCGCCACATTTTCATCCCTGCATCCTCAGCAAACGTGGAATGATAGGCCACCTACAGACATAGAGCAGAAGGTTGCTAGTAGCTTTCTTTGCAGAAAGAGAGAAGGGGCACAGGGGACGTGGGGGTGCTGGTGGTGGGAGAGTCTTGCCTGATTAAGATTTATGTCTAAATTTTCCTTTGCCTGCTGCCTGATGTTGGATAAGTTCCCTCACATGTCCTTCTTCTTTGCTGTGTTGATAGAAAGGCCTCTGGTAAATGTGTTGCATGACAAAGCATTTCCCCTTTTGCCCTTCATTTTCCTCCCTTTTCAGTGTGTGTGGACCCTCAGAAGGGGTTGGCCAATGAGACATAGTGGAAACAAACGCTGTATGAATTGTTCACGGAGCTGACAAGAGAAACAGTTTAGGCATAGTCAAAGCTAAATGTGGCTTAATGTGCAGTTCATTGGCAAGAGGTTTGATGTCCTCTTCCTAAATATCATTAAAACACTCTAATAATCTGGGACATATCAAAATGCTGACAGTAACACTGTAGTGAACATTTTAACATATTAACTGCCAAATTCAGTGTATGAAAGCATTTTTTACAAACCTATTCTGTAAAAGATTAAACAAATGTTACACTTAGAAGCTCTGAAATGCAGTCTTACTCAACCATATTATTTTTTTTTTTACTTTAGTATCTTCAGTTTAAAAAATGTTACCTACCTTAAACACACAAGGCATGATTATCTGGACATTTTGTGTATATAAAAACAAATCAACATGACTAGCAGAGATGGCAAATTGTCAGTTAGTTTTTAATATTTAATTTTGAGCTTTTAGAAATATAACAATAAAAAAATTAGGCACATACATACAGACAAAAAAGAAAAACATAACACACAAATGGGCTTCTAAAGGCCAGCCATTACAATAGCAAAGATGGAGTTTAACAAAGTGGAAAGTAGAAAGTTAGAATGTAGCAGTCAACATCATGATTGGGTCTCAGATAATTCTAAACACCACATCGTCACAAATTTGTTTTGCAAGTTGTGTTACTTAAGCTGAATCTGTTCCATTTTGTTGTAGCACACATTTAATTGAGCATATCTCAGAACTTAAAGTTGAACAGTATTATTTTCTTTTCTGCAACAATACCTGTCATAAGAGCCCGCTTTACATGGGAAGGAAGTGGCCTTGTCCTGTCAGAATAGCCATTTATTAGTGAGAATAAGGTTGAATGTTCATTTGAAATAGTTTGGAATACCAAATATACTGGTCCAAAAATCATCATACTGGGCAATACTGGGCAGTGCCAAAACAGAATGTGATAGTGATCCTATAGCTGTATCACACCTTTCACATATGGGAGACTGACTGAAATATGGTACTAAGTCCGACCTTGGAGTAATGTTGCCTACGAATGAATCAGTTTCCCGTGTTTTATTTTATAGATACACACATTTATAGGATTGTGTATTGGTGAAAAGAACAGCTTTGTTTTACTTTTTGTGAACTGCTGACAATATTTCTTCTAAATTCCAAATAAAACTATTGTTATTTAAAAGATACATTTAAAGGAAATGACAATGTACAACATGAAAATGACAGGAGTGTTTGCAGAATTTAAATAATTTATTTACCCAACTCTATAACAGGTAACTGTATACCCTTCTGCAAGAAGTCAAACAGGATTCAGGCAATCACCTAATCCAAAGAAAATTTTGATGTGTTGGTTTAGGACTTCTACAGACACTGTGACACTGACACGGTGTTGAGTTGCTGTCTGAACCAACAATGAATTTCATCAGTAATAATTTGAGGATTGTATGCTGTTGTCATTTTGTTTTCAGGACAAGCCCTCCCTACTGTTGCGCTGACCTTTATTCTCTACGAACAGGGGAAATGGTCAAATCAATCCAGTTCAAGACACCTATCTTTGATCTTCACTGCAACAAACAGTATGTTGTAGCAACTGATCTAAAGTTATATTTTAGGATTCACTGCATATTTATTTTCTCTGTGTTAATGAATTGCTTTTTCCTCCTCCAGTATTCTTGTTGTAAGCCTTCAAGAGAAGATTGCAGCATTTGACAGTTGCACCTTCACCAAGAAGTTCTTTGTTACAAGTAAGGATTTCAAACACATGATTTTTAATCACTTGACTTAAGGAGTTGGATATTTTGATTGTCTGAAATGCTGTGCCAAACCCCCGATGTCATGTGCGTCAATGTAACACCAACACTGGCAAAACATGACACAGAGGCCTGTGGGCATACCAAAAGCCAAACAAACGCAAAGCAGTTCACTGAATATAATCCAACCAGCCACTAAAGCCTGCTGTAGTGCTTTATCACTAAACTGCTTTTATCAAAATATGACGTGAGGCCCTTCATTTGAAGATCAACACAGGAAGAACTATTTACAACACAGCACTTGCATCCTCCTGGCTCTACCTGCTGTGTATGCTCAAGGAAGCTGCAAAAGAAAGGCCAAACTGTATTACAAGGCCGTTGCTGTCCACTTAAGTCATTGACTGGAGTAAACTGACCTTACTGGCTGGCTTTAATGCGTCTCCTCTTTGTCTGCCTGCCTTCCCTATCAGTGTCTGGACCACAGGAAACCAAACATGCTCAATAGTTATTAATCGTTTCTGAATGCTTGGGCCTCCTCCTCATAATGTTGTTTGGTCTGTGTAGGCAGTAAAAGCAGTAAACAAAGGTTCCTACAATGTGGGCAGCTCTGCTTTCAATGAGCCATTCTGCAGTTGGATGTCCACTTGTTCTTCAGGAATGTGGCGTTGGAGATGTCATGTATTTATGAGCACTTAGCAATTGTCTCCCAAGGTTAGGTTCTTGCTTGAACAGAATCTGAATCTGAATCCCTTTTATTAGTAAAGTATGCAAATATACAAAAAGACAAGGAAAGAATAAAGAATAAAACTGAACAAATGGTAAACAATTCAGGTTTTGTGTACTGTGAGCTGGCACACATTCACCAGCAGCAGACATTGTGTGATCATACTTTTCATGTTTGACAATGAATTGTTCTGCTGTCCACCACTGTCACCAGCATTGTTCTGCTGGTGACAGGATTGGCTGTCCACCACTGGAGTTCTGCATGCTGCTGCTGCAGATGATGGACTAGTGTTGCTCCATAGAAAATTGCAATTGTCATAATCCTATAGGGGGGAATGCAGTATGGATGGTAAATTGCATAAGTAGTTCTTTTTACAAGTTTAGATTCTGCATATAATATCTGGTTTGGTCACATTTGGGTGACAATTTCTTATGGACAGAATTATCTTCACAATTTACAGTGGCAGAATATAATGTAACTGCTACTTCTCTTTTGCTGCTTTTCATTATATGCTTCCCCTTTTATGCCAGAGAAGCAACAATTTAACATTTACTGTTAATATCACTTATCACCGCTTTCTGCTTCCCTGCTTCCCTGCTTTTCACTTAAAAACTCAAGTACATGGTTGTTTCTCTGAATTATGCTTATGCAGAACAACTTCCAATGTCTGATCCTACAATTTGTTGGCTAATAATATTGTTAGTCCTATCTTTGCCCTACATCTTTTTGATGGCCTTGAATTTGGAGCAGGATATAACTCCTGCTGTTTCTTATCTTTAAACCTGCAGTTCACTTGAGCTCCTTGCAGGGCTGTGTTCATGCAGACAGACCACATGTTTGTCTTGGTCTTGTTAATGTGGGAGATTGATTTTCTAATAGCAACTACTCTAAACAACTACTCTTGTTTTTAACCTTTTGAAAACAGGGCACATAAACCTTGGGCACAGTCAATACAACAATTTGGAATTTCTTGAAAAAGATTAAAAAAACACTGGTGTAGTGAGAAAAATACACAGAATTGTTCAGCCAGGGAAAAGAGCTGATGGAAGAAGCATTGTTAGAGGCATATCACAAGATGCAAACGTGGGAGAAGAAAGGATTTGCTCATGATCCAAACCATACAATCTCATCCGTCAATCATGGTGAAAGTAGGGTCATGACTTGGGCTGCATGACTGCTTATGGAACAAGCTCTCAAATCTTTATTGTTGATACAACCTATATTGGTAGCACTTGGATAAATTCAGATTTTAAAGGTTAGTTTACAGAGAAATGCTTAAAAAGTAACTGGGAGGAGCTTCATCATACAGCCAAACAGTGATTACAACCCTGGGACTTAATCAGATGGAAAAGGGGGAAGTTTTAGACTGGCCAAGTCAATAGTCAGACCTTAACCCAACTCAACATGCATTTTACCCGTGGAGAAGGAGACTTAAGGGAGAAAACCATCAAAACAAACAACAACTTTTATATGTTCCAAAATTTTTGCTTGCTCTACATGTGGGTCATTTGATACAGAAGGTCTTAAATTCAGCCTTTAAAACTGGTTTAAAACTGATTAGTGTAGTGGGAAGATCACCTCCTTCTATGTGGGAGACTGAGGTTCGAATCCCACCTGTGGCCTACCTCCAGTAGGGTTCCTTGGGCAAGACCCCCTTACGCTTACCCTGCCTACTCTTGTAAGTCGCTTTAGATAAAAGCATCTGCCAAATGGCTAAATGTAAATGTGTCGTCCCCCGCCACTCAGCTCCCTGATGTCAAACACATGCTCATCACCTGGGTGCCCCCAAGCCTTCAAAAAGGCTTCTCTGCTGCTACCAACAGCCCTTGTGGCTTACTTCAAGGACCCAACACAGCACACTACATTACTGTCTGCCTCCACCTCATCTGCTCCCAGAGCACTAAATTATTGTCAGCAAGCCTTTTTCCCAACACCATGCACTCACATTACCTCTGTGTATATGTGTTGTGTGAGAGATAAGGTCCAATATTTTTGAAGACAGTGTGTGTTATTTTGATGCTGCTTTATTTACCTGTGGTCGACTTTCCTTGCCTGGATCTGTATGCATACATTATATATTTATGATGAATCAGTCATTTTGCAAGTGGATTTACATGCACTTTTGTCTGTTTTGGCCTCATTCTGTTATGCAGGAAGAGTAACAGACTCCCTTCTAGTTGAAATTCTGTTTCTGTAGTGTGTTAGTCATTGTATGCACTATTGTGTCTTGCTGTTATTTAACTCCACATCTGTTTGAGCAGGGAGGGAAATTGTTATAAATGTCCAAGACATTTGTGTTTTTGAATAGAGTGTTTTGTGTTCCATTGGTTGCTATCTTTATTTCTGCTGACAGCAGCTGAGTAACACACTGTGTATGTGTGTCAGTGTTTGCATGTTTGTTTTTATGTGTGTCCCCAAAGGGATATATTGTGCTGGTCAATCAGCAGAGGAGTCATCCTCAATTTATCGGGTACCACAGTCTCCATTAGGTCATACTGTGCAAACATGCACATGTATCAATTCAGACACGTCACCCTCATTAGACTCCCATTTATCTTCCCCAACAAGAGACTCTCCACAAACACATTAATGGTTTAAGATAGTTACAGACACTCTCCAGGGAGGAGGCACATGAAAATACTAGATTTGTCTTTTTTGCATAGCAAACGTTTGGTCATTGGTTATTAAGCTAAACATTTAACTCTATTGACATGATCATTGGTGTCCCCGTTGGTCAGGCTGTGTTTTTGTCTTTTCAGGCTGCTATCCCTGCACAGGCCCAAGCCTCAATCCAATAGCTCTGGGAAGCCGCTGGCTAGCCTATGCTGAGAACAAGGTAGTCTACGCACACGCACACGCACACTCACACACACACACTCACGTACACACACTCATCTGTTGTAGAAGTGCCTTATCAGAATAGCAACATATTTACAGTACAAATATGCATTTTTATCTATTTTCTGCCTCTTTAATCTGTCTGGATAAACAACTCATTCCAAGAAGAGCCCACTAAAGATGATAACATTTTGAAAATGAACAGATGCACAGAAGTATTCTGTTCTCTTCTGTTTAATGGGATTGTTAAGTATTTACAAAAACCAGAATGTTCTGTTGCACACAGTGCAATACATTTAAAACGTAATAGTGTTTTGTGCTGGCACACTCAAGTAATTGACAGATGGGGCCACTGTTTGTGTGACCGCCTAAGGATTTCCAGAAATGACAAAATCTAGTTTTGTGAACACTAAGAGTAATACTGGGACAAAACCATCCAAGTAATATTGTATTTGAAATTAAATCAGTACAGATTGCTTGTTGGATTGTGCAGCGCTTTTTTGAAAGCAAAACCAATTTCCTCTAGAAAGTGAACAGGGGAGTGTTTTGGATGTCCAAAATTCAAGTTAATTGCCTAATTTTTCTTTTCCTTCATACATCTTCTGTATGGTCTACATTGTACAGTATGTTGTTTATTTATTTGTAAATATTTGTGTCGCAGTTAATAAGATGTCACCAGTCTCGTGGAGGAGCTTGTGGTGACAATGCACAGTCCTATACAGCTACAGTGATCAATGCTGCCAAAGTAAGTGTTGATACATTTTTATGTATTTTTTAAAAGTATGCAAACCCTTTGGAATTGGTTTTCTGGTTTTCTGCATTCATTTGTCAAAAAATGTGATCTGATCTTCATCTTCAGTCAAAGAATTAACAAATATAATGTGCCTATAATAATAACACAAAAGAAAATTCTGATCTTATATGTCCTTATTGAGAACAACCATTAAAAACCTCATAGTGCTAGTGGAAAAAGTATGTGATTGTCATTGTCAAAAAAACACTTAAACTTTTTGAACTTACTCCGCACAAGAAGAATACACTTATGTGAGCCATTTCTCACCAAAAGGAGCTTTCAGAGGATCTGTGATCAAGAATTGTTGATTTACAGCTGGAAAGTGTTAAAAAGTGATTTTAAAGACTTTAGAAATTTACCAATCTACAGTTAGGCAAACAACCTACAAGTGGAGACAATTTGGGACTGTGGCTACAGTAAAAATGACCCTAAGAGCACAACAAACACCCATCAGTGAGGCAAAAAAACAACTCAGAGTGACAGCTAAATATTTGAAGGCATCATTGGAACTGGCTAACATCCATTTTCATGAGTCCACAGTACGTAAAACATTGGAGAAGCAGGAAGCTGCTGATTACTAAAAAGAACATTGTTAAATGCCTGACGTTTATGGAAGATTACATTAACACTCCACAGCAGTATTTGCAAAATGTTTTGTGGACTGATGAAACTAAGATTGAACTATTTGGAAAGAACACACAGCACTACATCTGGCATATAAAGATTATAAAACATCATCTCAGTAGTATGTAAGTATGGTGGAGGAAACATGATGATTTGGGCCTACTTTGCTGCATCAAGGCCTGGCCAGCTTGCAGTGATTGAGGGGAAAAGTAATTCTCAAGTTTATCTAAAAAATCTTCAGGATAATGTGAGAATGTCTGTACTTCAACTGAGACTCTAGAAGCTGGGTGATGCAACAGGACAATGAACAAAAACCCTAGAGCATGTCCAAAACAAATCCGCCATTTGGTGTCAAATGGAGCCAGGTCAGAGCACAGACCTCAACCCAATAGAGATGCTATGGAACGACTTTAAGAGAGCCATACACATGAGACGTCCAAATAATATGACAGTATATGAATATTTTTCTTGCCACTGCATATGGTGTAAATAGAAAAAAAGACAGTTATATTTATGCTGTGTTACCACATAGATATCTAGGGCTTTAAGTTGAAATTGTAAGTGTACACTGCAGCAGGAAACAAAAAAACTGCAGAATGTGACATTTCTGTCATTTTGTTATTTTGAAGATATCTAAAGGACTTCTCATTCTTGTGGGAAAAAGTAGATGAATAGGAGGTGAATATGTTACTGCAGCATATTATCACATTATAAAATAAAATAAATTCCATTTCTACATGTAAAGCATCTGTACATTTACTCAGTGTAGGGAGGTCTTGCCTAAGGACCCCTACTGGAGGTAGGAAGTATTTTTGTTTAACACTGTGTACTATTTATATCATTTATACTGGTTGTACAGTTATAGTAAGTAGGCCTAGAAGTCCATTCACCAGTGGTTAGAGCAGGGGTGTCCAATCGTGCTCCTTGAGGGCCACATTTCTGCTTGTTTTCCAACCATCCCTACACCTACAGCTTTTGATTGGCTGAACACATCTGATCCAGGTAATTAGCAGTGGAGAGAACAAACTAACTGAAATACTACTGCTTAGAGCAGTATTCAAGCCATTTAATAGATGCATTGAGCTAAGCCAAAATGCTTCAGAATTGTAGATGTGTTCTAAGTGAAAGGGGAGGCTCTTCCAGGTAGCATTTTCAGTTTTGTTTACCATACCAATACTAAAGCATGGTTAAGCCCTCAACTAGAAGCGTTTCATTTCACAAAAACGACAATCCCTCCTTTTGCTAATAGTTGTGGGTGGAACTCACCCACTTAGGAATTTATGTTATCCACTTGGAAAGACTTTGATTATGAGGATTATGTGACTGAAATTATTTGTTTTACAGTAAGAAGGTCTGCTGAACTGAGTAAGGTCACATATTGCACCAAACATCCTGTACAGAACAATTAGTGAAGATTAGAGATACATTAATTATGTGTGTGTGTTCAGGAACACTGAAATTGATCCTGACTCTGGTTTACTGTTATTTTAGAAGTTGGAAAATGGGTTGACATATTCAGTCCATGTTTGTCTATCTGTTGGTGTAAATGTCCTCTGGTCTGTCTCAAGACATTGCTCAGCCCATATTACAGTATTTTGAACTCTGCTTACACCATCTGTGAATTTGCTGACATTAGATCCACCTGGCCTGCCTGGGTGACTAGAGACACTTCATCAACCTGTACCCCCACTGCAATCTGTTTTTATCCAATGGTCTTGTTTTTCTCATCTCCATAGGGGAGTGAGTCTAAGATAGCTCACTAACAGCCAACATTGTCCTTTGATACCAGGTGAAATTAATTCCTGGTGTGATTTAGCCTGGTTCTAGTCTATTTCTTCGTTCAGTCTCAGAGGGGAAAGTCTAATCGATTTACAAAGAACAAGTGTATCCCTTTCCCTGTACTTAATGAGTGCTAACAGCTAGTGTGAGTGGAGTCTCATTAGTGGACTAATAATGGTATACATCAAAAAGGACACTGTCACTAACAGGTTAGCGGTATGGTAAGGGGTAGACAGTGTTGGGGGGTGGTATTGATATGTAGACAGGCAGTCTGCTTGCCCTCCTCTCCTCATTTAGGGCCATATATCTCAATTTGGATGACAAGGTATCTCCTTCTGGCTTGTGGCGCGACACGCTGGCTTTTAGTGCTGACGTTCAGAGACATGGAAACAAAAAAGGGAGGGGGTGTGGGGGGTGGCATTAAAACGTAATGGCTTTTGTTTACAAGAAAGATAAAAGAGAGTGCAACAGCTCCGACCAACTGGACTGCTTGTTCCAAGTCTTCATCATATTAAATTTGTTGCCTGTCACTCCTTGGGTGTATGACTGAGAAAGACCTTTCACATAAATTAGGTTGTAATTTGTTTAGATGGCGACATCAGGCCATAGCTCTGTGCCTATGTAAATGCCCATGTGCTATTCAGACATGACCCCACCCCCCACACCCCCTCAGACAAATCAATAGCCCCTGTTTGGACTACCACTAAGATCTCCACAACTGCAGTGATTAGAAAACACATTAGTGTTGATCAATTAGGAGCCAAACGCCTCACTTAATAATTGATGGCTCTTTTGGCATTTTACACACACACACACACACACACACACACACACAAATGCAGGCATGCGAATGCACACATAGGCAGCAGACACTGTTAGTGTGTTTGGCCAAGTGGCAAAGAGAGACAACGGGTGATCCTCAGACCCAACAAATGCAAGGCGCCACGCTGTATTGACAGGGCCGCCTAGTCTGAATGCCTGATTAGGCTCTCTGGGGCCCCTTTGGTGCTCACACACACACGCACAGGCACACAGTCACAAGCATTGGACTCCATTAGGCAAAGACAGTGTAGTAGGTGAGATAGACTTCACTTAAGCAGCACTATCCATTTCCCTCAATCGAGCCACAGAGGTGTGTTTGAGCCAGACACCCTGGCTGGGCCTTAAGCGGACACAGAGGAGCCTCATACACACATACATGGGTGTCTCCTCTGACTATAGCCTTACGACTCTTCAACACTACACGTTATCAAAAGGCATCAAGTGTAAATGCTGCACACACAGACACTGCTCAGCTTCATAGCTAGCAAAGGTTTTAACCTACAGTAAACAGTAAACTACAGTCATATAATACATTAGTTTTAATTTTAAAAATGTATCTTTGTTCTTCCAGACTTTAAAGACAGGCCTAACAATGGTGGGTAAGGTTGTCACCCAGCTTGCAGGCACCCTGCCAGCAGGCACTCCAGACGAAGAGGGCTCGCCTCACAACGCAAGCCGGCGTTGCCCCCACAACCCGGGTGTGGTCACCATTATTGATGCACAAAGTGTTGGTGAAGGACAGGTCTGTATCAACTGCTTTAGCTTTTTCTGTATTTGTTTTGTTTATATATAAATTATGGCATTTCATTTCAGGTGTGATAATGCATTGTCACATTAGCCATTACTTTGCAGTTTTAGTTCCACCCTTCCAACAAGTTTGATGACCAGCTTCTGACCCGATATACATTGGGTATACTGTTGCCTGTATGGACTACAAAATTATGCATTTGCATTTGACTGAAGTATGGAAAAAGGTTGTTGTGTGTTCTGAAAAACATACTGAAACATCTCAAGTATGGCTTCCACAACATCATGTGCATGAAACAAACCTAGACAGACTTAGAGAGTGTTAAAATTGTCAAGACACTTTGAAGGACCATTCGGGTAAAGTAAGATTCTTGACCTGTCTTCCACATTCAAGTGATATTAGTTCTGAACTTTAGCACAGCATCATTAGAACACAACCCTTTTACCCATCACTCTTTTAACACCTCCATTCCATAAAAAAACGACATCACTGTCATCAGCATTTACATCAGAACACTATATTTTAGTTCATACTTTGTTTTTTATATATAACTACAAGATTTCACATGTAATTGTAATTAAATTAAATTAAATTAATACCTTGTCAGTACCCTTGGGAAAATTCTTGTGGACACGTAGCTGCATTTTAGGCGCTATAGATTCGGGGTTCAGTGTCTTGTCCAGGGACACTTCAACATGTAGACGACTGCCCTACCAACTGCTCCCCTATTGCAATAATAGCAATAATGTATTTGCATAATTAAATTATAATGATTTAATTTATAATTTGTAGGCCTCAGGGAAATGCTATTAATATGCAACTTCAGGTGGAATAGCGCACGATGGATGTTGGTGTCACGATTTTGGTTTCAGTTTCAATTCCCTTAAGCCCTTAAAATTTGTTTCCTAATGACCTTGCTTGTTTTATTAGGCTAGCCTTGTTACAAAAACTTGCAAATTCCCCCAACATGCAGTGCATAACACATACACACACATACATCAAAGATTAAATTAATACTTGTTGCTTAGTAAAGCTTTTTAGCCACAGTCTTGAGAGACACCCTGTAAACTCTTGGGCTGTATGGGGTGTAACCTCACTTGTAGCTCTAGGCTGATCAAGTGCACCATCTGTCACATAACTTCCTGACACATTTTTATGGGTGATTTGGAGGCTAGTAAGAAGTATGTCCCTAGACATACAGTACTGAGCACAGGTTTTAGGCACCGAAAATTAAGTAGGTAAAATAATTTGCAAGTAAACAGAGGTGTTCCTGTTACATGACAATTTAAATGTCTAAAGGGCCAGTGGTGGACTAATGCTTAGGGAAACAAGCTTGTGACAAGAATATCACACTGATAAGGACCTCATCAATGAGGTTTGTGCATGAAAGATTTTTTTTTCAACATTTTTGTTGTGTTTTCCCACACCTGTCCCTTCACAAGGCTCATATATTATTATTATTGTGGTCAGCTTTTTTTTTTTTTACAAATTGAAATAGAAATGTAAAATTAATTATTATATTTTATATTAATTTTTAAATTATTTAAATTAATTAAGTGGTATAGTCTATAAGACAAAGTTTGGTAATTTGCATGTATCTTCTTGAATCACAATATTCTACAAAAAAAAAAACACGATTAGACCATTTTGAATCTTGCCAGTTGTCTACACAATTTTCAGTACTAAAGAAACGTTAAAAGCTTTTATCCCCTTCTCATTGGGCAACTATAAACCATGATTAATCACACTGAAGCTGCTGTCACATTTCTAATGAGGGGTGTTAGCATACATAGTACAGTTTGTCAGTGATGTAGTCACCCCTCACACTCTCTCACACAGTGACTGACTGTAGCTGCCCTGTAGCCAGTGCATTGTCTTATAAGCTAGACCTAAGCCTTCAGAAGCAGGCCTGCACTCTGTCACCAGCTGACACAATGTAACCTTACACTGGCCATAAACACTGACTAAAGCAGGAAGGCAGGCAGAGAGGGGAAAGCTACGAGTGGAGGAGAAGTGCAGGGTGAAGGCTGAAGTGGATAGAGGGGGAAGCATTAGAGAACAAATTAAGATGGGGACATGGCATGTGATTTTTCAGAGAAATCAGAAAAGACAGGAATATGATAGACATGAGTTCCTGCATTCGTACTGCAGTTCAGGAATATTCCCATCTCTTCCAGGCTTTGAAATTCCTTATTTGTAATAGCATTTATATAACATACAAGCACACATGCTCTCTCCTGTGTAACAGGCTCAGTCCTCTGGAGGACACTCTTGTTTCAAAGGGTCCAGCAGGATTCCCTCACAGAACAACATTGTCTGCCTGCACTGTAATAAAAGTGACCTGCTTCATCTCACCATTCATCTCTTCCTTTCTTTCTAGTCTCTCTATTTTTTCCCCTGCTTATTTTCTTGCTTATAGTCTGAGGCAAATCCTTTTGGTTTTTCGAGGCTGTTTCTAGTTTGTGCTAATTCCTACTTAAAATGCTCAGCCAGCCTTCTTGACATTGTGAATGCAACACTGGAGCAAAATGCAACTCTGTGTATATGTATGTTCTGTCCCTCAAACACACGCACACACAAAATGGCCTCATGTCTAGCCTTATTGTTATCTCTCTTCTTCACTAAAGGGGTTTTCTGCCAGCTCCTGGTCTCCACTCAGCCTTTGTTAGTTTTACCCCAGTCTTGACAACAGACTTCATACAGAGATTTAGGAGCAGGCTGTATTTGTGTGAACTTCAATTTCAGAAGTAGCAAGCCAGTGCTATATTTGACGCCAGTTTCTGCCTGTTTACGGGAAAACACACTGTCATGGGGTATTGTCAAAGCCACATGTAAAAAGCCACATTATTGCCAAAGTAAATTTGTCCATTTTGTCATGTCTGTTAGACCAGATGCTGTGCACGCTGGACCGGGTACAGCTTTTTGCTGAAGCACCAGCACTAATAAAACAGTGTTAGGATATTTATGATTCCTAATTTCTTGGATGCAGCACAAATTGTATTTTTAACAAAGTGCTTTTTTGTCTTCCATGCCTTGTCTTCAGGTAGAATGCTAATTATTTTTTTATCCACAAGAGGGCAATGGCACATTCAGAAAGCAGTTGAACCTCCAGCTATTTCCCTTTGGGGTGATGTCAAGGAACACCGCTAAATGTGGTGATGATTTGAAACCAAACCAAAATGTGAAGAGAAATCCTTGAGCAGGGGAAAGTCCCATTCTGGGTTTAATGTTCTCATTGTTAGAAAATGATTTGGACTTTCTTTGTGTGTGTGTGTGTGTGTGTGTGTGTGTGTGTGTGTGTGTGTGTGTGTGTGTGTGTGTGTGTGTGTGTGTGTGTGTGTGTGTGTGTGTGTGTGCGTGTGTGTGTGTGCGTGTATGTGTGAATGTGCGTGTGTATATATACAACAGGTCTTGGTGAGTGAGGAGTCGGACGGCGAGGGAGTGGTGGCTCACTTCCCAGCTCATGACAAACCCATATCCTGCATGCAATTCAACCCCAGTGGTAAGACACTTACACATTTACTCACACACACAAACACACATTGAGTTTTAAGGGAGGACCCAGAAGCAGAAGACCAATTTTATTTCCTTTTCTTTAAACGAGACACTAAAACAAGCCTGGAGTGTTAATTTACACCCAACCTGAATCAGTATAACAAATCCATTCATAGGGTTTCTTTGAAAAACACATATACAGTTAATTAGGTAAGTGTTAACAACAAGTTAATAGTTGTGATAACTATTTGCTATCAAAACTGAAAATTACTAGCTAGCCCCTTATCAAACCTCTAACTTTGATAAGGTAGTAAGTGGGCTGTTTTAAAATTCTATAAAAAGCATGTTTTTGAATGCTGGTGTTTCTTTTGTTTCTTCTGGGCTCAGTTTTACATGTTGATCTATCTGTGACATGTGTTTCGATAAGAAAGACTGCAAAAAAAAAAATTAGATGTTTTAACACAGATCTGTTTTTATAAAAAAAAGTCTGACCTACTGTAAGTGGGAGTGGCAACGTGTCCTTCAGAGAAGTTTTGTGTTAGTGAGGCTCATTTTTAACTTCACCTTAGGGGTGACAAGTTGTTACAGTCACTCTGCCCTTGAAACATACAAACAGAATCCCATGTTGAAACTTTGTGCAAAACTTCCTTCAGCAAGTACATTTACATTGACATTCCGTTATTTGGTGCTTTTGCTCAAAGTGACTTACAAGGGAGGTACAAGGCAAGGAAAAAAATCACATACTGATGTAATGTGAACAAGTTAATGTCAGATTTCAGCTCATTTAAAATGTAGCAGTTTTAAGTAGGTTTTAGTTTTTTACAGCATAAACTGTAGAGTTCAGACCTTTGTGAAATTGGTAGAGTTCGGTTGTCACAAGTAAGTTAGTATTTCTACTTTATCTAGAATGAAACATAACATAACATAACATTTCCCTCCTGGTAATCAGATACAGATTGATTTCACTAATTCAATAATATCAGAATTCCATTGGTTCCAAGTTTTTTGTTATGACATTAGAAGCTTTAAATTGAATAATTGTCATGCCTTAGCTTGGGGCATGCACCTGGCTCCTCTGTATGGCCTTTCTTTGGTCCCTTCGCCATCATGGCACAATCTGAACCACCCACTCAATCTAAATCACTCAAAAATTTAGTAAACTGGTGCTACCATGTTTATCTGTACACAATAAATGCGAATATAAAGATCATGGGACCACATTACCATTGACTTGATCAGGTGGTCCTAGAGATAAAAATATTTTGGAAACCAAGCAGTGCTGTAACTCTCTAGGACCAGGGTTGCTTACCCCTGGCCAAGGAGGAAGCCACTACTCCAAAACTGTCATAAGAAGGCAAGGCTAAGAACCTACCCTGTAGTGTAATGTCCTTTGGTCAAATGACACAGTAGAACTGTTTAGCCTTAATGATTAACGTTATTCATAGAGGAAGAACAATACCATTATTTGATATTCGATATTATATGAAGACACAGTCCTACACATCCCTGACCATAGTCGAATGGAATATGTGTAGGCTGAAATGAAAATGCAGGTAGGCCAACAAACCTGATTAAGGTGCATGAGTTCTGTTAGGAGGAACAGGAGAAAATTCTCTTCTCTTGTGCAAAGCTTGGAAAGCTTGAAAGCTATTCCCAGCATTCCATTCAAGTTGCACAATTTTTAGGCAGTGCTTCCAAATATGGATATTAGCAAAAATTAACCTCTTTCAATTTGTTGTGTAGTAGTTGAAATAAAATGTTTTAAGTGAATACATTTAACCAATATGTAAGTAGAAAAACATACAGTATGTTTTTGCTTTAGGATCTCAGAACTTTGATTTTGATTTTCACGATTATTTCTTTTTCCTATTTAAGGTCATGCAAATAAAATATATAAAACAAAACATCAACCATAAATACTTTTATTATTCTCTACTACTACAACTTTCTTTTAAGATGTAGGATGACCCAGCAATCAGTCTGAGTATTATACCAGCCCATATTTAAACTGTAGATATTTGGTATATACATATTATTGTGTCACTTATTTCTTTACTAACACAAAGAGAGGCCCTGACATATTCACCCTTTTAAGGAATGGATCTATGTATAGAAAAGAAAAGTAAACAAAAAAACATTAGTTTTAAGGTGAGCTTTCTGATCAGCAGCAGAAGATTCTAATAGTCAGTGCCACTACTCAGCAGTTTATTGTAAATTACCTGTTAAACTTGAATGCATTGATCCTCATTATAATGTTTGTGCTATACATATTATAATTACTTGTTTTTCCCACATGCCCCATTGATGGAATACCTCCAAGCTATACATAGGAAGGTTTATAGGCATTTCCACTCAGTCACTATTTTGCACTTTACAGAAAGTGAAAAATAGTCATCTTTTTAATGATTGCGCATGTACTCTGAGTGCATTAGTTAGGCATCTGCCTTCGTATTTTCTTAGCATAGCTGGTCTCCAGCTTAGAAGGAAAGGGACAGGGGATGCTTTGTAGGTGTGCTATGTCCATTTGTGTGTGTTGTGTGAGCTTTTGTATGTCCCAGTTACTTTTATGGTGGTATGTGTGTAAGTGTGTTTTCATGTATTTTATGCTGTGTGTGTTGCATGCATGTGCAGTTAATAAAGAAGCTGTTGAGAGATGTCTCTCACCCTATGACCTCTAAGCCCCAAGAATCCTTCACTTACCTAGAATTATGAATAAACTCAGCAGCTCTGTCTGAACAGGAACGGGATGATATTGCAGACAAAGACAGACAAGACATCGTTGTCTTGACCCCCATCTTTCCTCAGTCCAACCTCACCAAACTCGCATACAAAACACAACCCAGCCCAGAACACTACATTATATCATTGAAAATGTGCTCAGACAAATAGTGTAATTTGTATTAACTAAAAAGAAATGTTTAAAATAATTTATAATCCTTTCAATTTGTCCAGGTCAGCCAAAAAAGCTTTGGGATGGATTGGTAAGGGTGTTTTAACTACATTTTTAAAACAAACACATACGGAAAAGTAAAAATGTTCTTGTGTCACTCTAAAACTACAGAGGTACTGTATAGCTTTGCTAAGCTACGTACTATCAACTTTACATAAAAAAAAAAAAAAAAAAACACTTCTTTAGAAAACGTAGAAACATCTTGTTTTCTTCCATACACATTCAGGATCAGACTCTGCTTCTTACAAGTAGATCGCTACATACTGTTTACATCATTACTCAAGTTAATGATGCAAATCAAGATCATTTGCATTATTCATTAGTTAGCACTCTGCTTGGTTATGAGTAAATGTGGGAACCGCATCTACAGCAAATCAGCATAGGTGGGCATGAATAATGTACACTGTAAATGTAAATAGCTTTAGAAACAACCTACTGGTAAACCGAGGTGAATGTGGACTGTTTGTAGGCAGGACTTTAGACAAATCTTAAACACCAAATGAATAAATAAATAAAATGTCACAAATATGTTTTAAATACACTCAGTATTCATAACATTGACTAACAAAATACCTTAAACTGTTGTTTAAAGAACCTAAACACCTAATAGTGATGTTGACAGCAACTGCAGAGTTGTTTCTAACTGAATGTCATGGCTCACTTATGGTTTCTCTGAAGCATGAAGTAGTTAGTGAAATGACATTATAGACATCCAGTCATCCTTTTAAATGTTTTAATACTCCATTACCAGTGGTTTTTGGAAACATATGCTAGCCAGTGACCAGTTGTCACCAATTAGCTAATGAGAGTGGCAGGAGGAAGCTGTAATTGTGCTGTGTGAGCTGTAAGCTAAATTCAGTTCACATTTAGAACATGAGAAATGTTCACTGTATTTGTTATGCACATGAACACAAAGCTACAACTTTGATGTGTATAACTGAACAGCAGTTTTTTGTAAGTCTATCTTAAAACAATATGTAGGTGCTCATATAAACACTGCAACAGGTTTTGCTTGCTGAAAATCCTCCTTTTCATCCTGACACCGGAGAGATCAGTTCACAACTGCAATGTAAGAGTTTCAACCAAAACTTGCAATCAAAAACAGTGCATCCACACAGATTCTCACTTTATGCTCTTTGGAGTGAAGGCATGTAATGAGATTAGGATGGAATTCTTCTACTGTGCAGGACTTCTTTCATTATTGTGTATTCTTTTCTAAGCTGCCTGTAGTGCAGTGTCCCATAATTAGAGGCCTCTTAATTTGAGCAAAACCCAAATCCTAAGTTCCTTGGTCTGACTCTAAGTCAAGTCCTTCCAAGGAGTTAGGGAAAGTGGTTTTTACTGAACTACCTTTCTAGCCCTTACTGAGACTTCTTTCACAGTGGTCAGGCTTAACATGGCAAAAACAAGAAATATAGACTTAGCAGGAAACAATGATATGACTCAAACAGGGCCTGGAAAGCCCATACGTTTTGGCTGGGAAGTGTTATGTAAGAAACCCTAGTGGGTTGTGTGTGTTGGCTACTCTACAGAGAGTGGACTGGTGGCTGCTAGCTCTTGGTGTGGCGGCTGGCGCTTTGCGGTGCTTCGGTGGATCTGTGGATCTATTCCTAGTGGTGTAATTAGAGGGGCTCAGATGAAGTGCAGTGGCAAAGAACTCTCTTTAACAGCTGCAATGTGTGTGTGCTTGTTTTCTTTTACGTCTCGTCCTCTTCACTCGTCCTTAACGATCCTTGACTTAATTATTAGGTACGATGCCAAGGTCAAAATACATTCTTGTTTTGATGGCAGAGATATTGCCCAGCATTTCTTCTGATTATGACTGTCACTAGATGGAGTGAATGATCCAGCAACCATGGAAGGCACCACCCTCTGCTTTTTATTCTCTTTAAACCATTTCCCTTCAAGGATCAAAAGTTTTACATGCACTGAAGGAAGAACTTAATTAAGTACACCACAATGTATTCATAACAAATGTTAGTCTTACATTTACAATATAAAAAATTGAATTACATACTAATTAACATATACACATAGATTAATGTAAAAATATAAATAAACTTACAGTATATTATGTCACTGCAAACTTTATCTGTATTTACCATATCTACTGTTAGTTATATGTAAATGTAATTACCAGCAGACAGGATATTATTAGCCATGGAGGTTCTACATGCATAAAACTGATCTCTGCAGTAAGGGAAACTGAATTAGTCAGTTGTCTAGCTGCCTGCACTTTGAACATGAATTGGTTGAATAAATAGTGTTTAGACTGGATGAAGGTATACTTCCATGGTTGTGAAGAATCTCTTTAATTTTTCCTTTCAGTCTTACACAATAATTCCAAGTAGATGATTTTTGCGCAGCTGTCTAAATTTTCTGAAATTTTGCCCCATCAAAGCCAAGGGTAATGGAGGATGAATCAAGATTGGCTCTTTCCCCTCTAGAACTGTCCCATAAACCATATTCCTGGTTTAGTAACAGGCCTGTCTAATGAGTAGCCTGGCCCATCGAGCCTGACCATGGACCCAGCTGTGCCATGAAGCCACCTCTCCATGGTGTAATAACTCTGTCTCTACATCTTACTGATGTCTGAAAGAAAACAGGCTGTTGCAGAAAACCCTGGACCCACACACACATGTTGAACACAGGGGGAATTCCCCAACATACTGGGATTTTCATTCAGCCACACATTTAACATGGATTAAATTATGTCTTCACACCAAGATAGTAATTAGCAATCACAGCCAGCTCTAATGTGATTTACAGCTACTTTTCAGTAATTTGAGTCGGGACAATTTACGTTGTTCCTCTGCCTTTAAATTCTACAGGTTTTTACTGGTCATTGTTAAACAAGTTCATAAACCTAGGATTTCTAAACTGTGTTCACAGATTTGTAAAATATTGTATTATCCTATGCTGGCAAGGCTAGCAAAGGCAGAATGACTAAGACAATTATTGCGATAAAAAGTCAGCTACTTAAAGGATCAATTCATGCAAATATAAAAATGGTTCCATTGTGTGTTGTTTTGGGCGGACATTTTCATAAAGTTTTCAACACTATGTCTATGTAGTAATTGTCTTGCATATGTTTATTGTTTAAATTATTATTGTTATTATTGTAAATGTTTTAGCCAAGTCACATCACACTGCAATGCATTACATTAGCAAAAAGCTAAGGCTACATCCATTAGTTTCTGCACCTAAAATCAGAACTGAAAAGAAGTAACAAATATTTCTGAAGAACAAGTTACTTCATCTTAGTAAACAGTATTGGAGCTATATAAGAAGTTATCATAAAGACTACTAACCTAATGATATAGCCATATCACGGTGCTGCCAACAGCCACAACAGATCACCACAGGCACGCGTCTCCACTCAATATGAGAAAACCTCAAGCTGCCATATTTTTATAGGAGGGAATTATTTACATGTGTTCAGTCTTAGCCAGTAAAGCAGAGTCAAATAATAATGCTAAATAAATAATGATTCTGGGATAAGACACTATATGACCAGAGCTTAGGATAGTAACTGGGCCAGCTACTCACCATGATTCAGGCCCTCTGAAAAACTTGGCTGAGACATACCCCCACTTACCTCATGCTGGATGTTCACCAACACAGCAGACACCTCAACACTGTGGAGTCATTCCCAGCCCACACAGTGTGGTAACACACAGGTCATTTGTAACGTCTTTACGGTATGTGTGTAGGTGGGTGGCTTGGTAGGGAAGAGGTGAGTTGCTACATTTCTTGTTCCCATGAATTAAGGACTGGTTTGTTTATATTGGCAGCAGTGACTTTTTAAAGGAAACTTGGCCTAAAAATCTTGATGTACCAATTTAATGTATTCTTTAGTCAAATACAAATAGTCAATACATAATAAAAACACAAAAGAGTTTAATGCATTTATAATCTAAAGAAAAAAGCCACCAGTGTTATTGCTTTTCTCAAGGTGTTGGATGGAAAAATAAGTTACTGACAAATCTGCTATTTCTGGAACCTTACCAGCGGTAAGCACCAAAGGAAAGACCACTGGTTCAGGGGAATCAAAGCGGTTTATCCTCAGAGCACCCCAGAACATTGCTGGACTGTGTGGTGATTGTGGCATTGTGGCTGCATTCATTGAACACACATTAAAAATGTTTTCATAAGAATGAATAGGTGTTCTCTCATATAGCATGGTATCTAGTTTTCTTAATGCATCCATGTTATCACCTATTAGCGTTATTTTTTTTTTCATTAAATTTATCTTTTTAAATCTGTCCGATGATGTAGATTGTAAGACATCTTGTGTACAAAGTCAACTTTTAGGCTCTAGTCAGGTCTCCCATGAAGATGTGATTTCCTTGTTAATTGTCTCTTATGTGACACCAAATTGTGCCCAAAAATGTGCACATAGGTAGGTGCACATAATAACCTTGAAAAGTAAACCC
This sequence comes from Anabas testudineus, assembly GCF_900324465.2. Lineage (NCBI taxonomy): Eukaryota > Metazoa > Chordata > Actinopteri > Anabantiformes > Anabantidae > Anabas > Anabas testudineus. The sequence goes on along the minus strand of NC_046622.1, from coordinate 24,958,768 downwards.
ATGAACTGTGATAAATAAAACAGTACCATGTGTGTCCCAACTAATAGTATTACAGGACTGAGAGCAGATCAATCAGATCTATTCTATTCTTGTCATACACAGAGCTACCTTCCAGTCTTTTCCTTTAAATCCATTAACAATTATTTAACACTTTTTACCAAAACACTTGGGCCAGCATTGGAATTAATTATTTATAATTGTATAATTGTAACCACTTATTTGTAAGTATTTAAAGTGATGCATTGATTTGAGCATACTGCTTGCCATTGATTTTGTAAGGGTAATGAATAATTAGAATTGTGTACATATGCTGCTACAGGTATTTTCAGTTAGTAGAAAATCTAGGTTTTAAAATCGGATCAAAAAATTTAGTATGTGACTTCAGGTATGTTTTGGGACTCCAAAGTTTTACATTTACATTTTTACATTTAGTCATTTGGCAGATGTTTTTATCCATAGCGACTTACAAGTAAGGAACAAGGCAAGCAAAACTAAATCTAAGTCAAGGAGTTTCTGTCAAAACAGTGTTTCTGTTTCATGAGATGCAAGTACAAGAGAGCAAAACTTTTTTTGTTTTGCAAAAGGAGTGCAAAGGAAGATGTGGAAGAGTTCTGTTTTCTGCAGTTTTTTAAATATTGTAAGAGAGGTGGCTGAGCATGCAGAGTTTCGCAGCTCATTCCACCATCGTGGGATCACTGAGCTGAAGACTTTTCCTTGGTGTCCACTGTGTGGTGCTGGTACTACCAGACGTCATTCACTGGCCGAGCGCAGTGGACGGGAGGGAATGTAGACCTAACAAAGATCACAAACTATTGAGAAATCCTGACCTTTACCCGTTAAAATGGTTTAGTATCTAAGACAGTCCTACTTAAGTTGCAGTTCCTACAATGGAACTCAAGAACATCTTTCCTTAGTAAGCCTTATGAATATGTCCACTCGCCCAGTGTGTAACACAAACTTTCCTTTATACATGAGTTTTTCCAGGACCAATTCAAGAAGACAGTGATGATGTCATTAATTGTCACCACTGGCCACTCTAGCATGATAGTGATTTTAAAATGCATTTTCCAGTTTATTGACTGTGGCTTTTATAGGGTCTATCTAGTAATACCGTACCCAATATATTTCTTCTTTCTTAAGATGTAAATGTATCAGATAGTCCAAATGCATTGCTTCATCTGTAGTTGAAAGTAACCCATGAACCATGATAAAACGATACCATGTGTGTCCCAACCAATAGTGTTGCAGTAATGAGAGCAGATTAGTCGGACATTTTCTTGTCTCACACAAAGCCACCTTCCAGTTTTTTCCTTTAAATCCATGAACAATGGGTGCACTGTGAAGTGTTATTTATGACCAGTGGCTGTGAATGTTAGAAGAACTGAATAGATTAGTTAACAGAACAGAACTCTGAGAAATTTAAGAAAGCCTGCGTAAATGCAAGGAGCTTACCTCTCTAGCCTCACTGTCTGTGTGTTGCTCACTAAGGGGATTAAGTGTTGACAACAGTCCCTAATTCATTATTGGGAGATTGTGGATGGGCACAATTTGCTTTGGGGCTTTTTAAACATAGTATCAATAGAAGCCTGGTGTTAAAGTTATCTTTAAGCTGATGTGAGAAAATGCTTGTCTCATGTTGGCTTAAGCTGACTCACAGTAAGAAAACAAAGCATAAGTGTTTGGAACGACTGGCAGTTTAGATTAGGGACAATAAAATGGGCCTGTTGCTTGCAGGTGAAGTGGGAACAGAGGCATCCTTAACATTTTCACCTCCTTGCAGTCTGCTAATCCCATGGTGTACCCACTGAATAGCCTTCTGGCGTATAACCTCTCTTTCTATTTTTTTTCAAACAATTCAAGCAGGGAGTGTGCAAATATGTAAATGCTCCATAAAAAACAGACTTAAGTAGTATGTTTTCCACTTAAGGTGATAAAAGAACGAGCCTGGAGCACTGCCTTGAGAACAGTCATGCTTTGTGAACTTGACCGCTATGGTGCCTGCCTCTTGTGTGTCGGCATGACTTTAAAGCTAGGTGAGTTTTGCTCTGTTAAAAGAGCCGGTGTTCCAGCCTAGTAATATCAAACTAATGGCAGCTTCTCAGCTAGGTTACGCTCACACACACACACACACACACACACACACACACACACACACACACACACACACACACACACACACACACACACACACACACACACACCTTTTTTCATATCTATTAATATCTAAGTGCTCACAGGTGGTCTGTCTGTGAAGCACATAGAAAAACACAACCCTTGGTTTCAGCCCACTGTACATCAAATGAACCGTAAGCACCTTTTTCCCCTTTTTTCCTCAGTAGTTTTCTCTGTTTTTCTTTGCGGCCTTCACCCTCCCTCCATCTCCCTTTCTTGCCCTCTTGCCCTGCCTGTGTCCTGCTCTTTCTCTGTAAAACAAATTGTGGACTGGATTCAGGGATTTAGAGAATTTTGTACAACTTTTTTTGTAGTTTTTGTTGTTTTTTCTGATATTATAAAATATTGCAATACTGTTGACAAGGGCAAGAAACATAGCAATTAAAATTTTTTGGAATTTTGGGAAGAGCTCAAAAGTTCAAGATAAAACCTGAACTGTCGACATTATCAAAATATGGACACTGGCTTGTAACTTCCTGTTTTCAACATTGTATGTTGGAACATTGGATATAGCTGTTGACAGCCTGTCCTGTTACCTTACTTGTTGTGTTCATTGCACTGTTAGAATTTGTTTGGGCAACATTGCCATGTTTCCAGATTAAAGTCTATTCTTTGTGAGTACAATGTTATCATAAGTGATATAAATGAAAAAAATCAGGCCCAAATTCATATGAACTAGAATTACTCTCGTGATAGCAAGTGATCATAATGTTAAGAGGTGGTTACTGACCAGTCACCAATATGTTGGTATCTTAGAAAAATGCTTTTAATTAGAAACAAGTAAGGCAAACTTGTATAAACTCCAGCTAAATCCTCAGCTAAAACTCAAACCAGTTTGCGTCAATATTCTGAAATAAACATGGAATTAGTCAAACTGAAGCCTGTCTGTTATATTAGGAGTTGTTCACTTTGACTTGTTAGCATCCGACAAAGCCTAATGCATACCTGGCTGCCCAGTTAAAATTAAACGTCTTGTGTATTAGTGTGGTGCTGTAGTGGTGAGATGATTAGTTGGGCACTCTCTTTACTTCTTCTATTAGCTGGATCTAGAATTTGCACTGGTTGATATAAAATACATAATTATTAACATATTACATTACTTATGTAACCACCAGACTATAATTTAATTTCTTGACTGAATTCAACAGGCTAGGCTTAAAGATTTACAATTATTTTATTATTTTAAAATTTAAGGGGGAATCGATGTAGGTAGACTAGTGGGTAGTAGAGGGTCAATTCTAGGTAATAGGTAGATGGGTGGATGGTGGGAGGAATGGTTAGGAGGCTTATTGGTGCTGCAGCTGTATTGTACACATCTAGTATACTGTATGTACCTAAACAAGTACATGCAGACATACTTCACCGTGCCCTTACCCCCAAACTGGCAACTGAAGACAAAGCCTCATCTTACGATCAAGTCTTTCATTTGTGTGTTGGGCTCATTTGCTCTAAAATGTATTCATCCTGCTAAAAGCAGACCTATCTGAATCCCCCAAGTACTCCATCTTGTAGGCTTTATGCCTTACACATGGTTATAATTTGGGACTTTTCTGATTTTCAAAGCTTTTTTGAGCCTAGTGTTGTTAATTAAAAAGTGGACTAGTTTTGTTGTGGCCTTTTCGATTGCCAAGTAGGGAAATCACTGCCCTCTTTGTTGCTCTCTCCATTTCTTTCTTAGCTTTTCTCTCTTCCTCTCTCTCCCACTCCCTTGTCCCATCTGCTTAAGTCAAATACTGTACAAAGCTAGCCCAACTACTTTGTAAATTGAACATCCTCCCATTAATAATGGGATTGAGCAGATGTTGTTTGTTTGGATGGTCAGAGATGGGACAGCAATGCCTTCAGCAAAACAAAACAAAAAAGATTTCTGGAAGAAAAAAAACAGATAGCAAAATTCAGTGTTAATGGAAATGATTATATCACTTCCCTCATGTCCCATATGCATGCATGTCTTGCACATATGGCAAATTAGAGGTCATCCCTTCCAGTTTAGTAAACGTTTAAGTGCATATGCCAGCGTTTTTGTTACTAAAACATCGTAAATAACATTGCAACCCCTAAGACGAGGTGTTATAAATAGGACGTGTCAAACCTTGCTCCATCCAGCCTCTGGTTTCCTCAAAACCCTCTCTTTTCACCCACCAAGCGGTTCAGTTACTTTTTAATTTGGCCTTCCCACTGGCTAACCGACTGACGCCTCTCGGCGAGGGCCTCTGTATTTCAACAAGGCCACAAAAGCCCCAGTCCTCGGGCACTCACGCTCACAACGCTCTCCAGCCTTTCTAAGTTGTTACTTTTTTGGAGCCCAGACTCTACCATCAGCAGAAGAGAAACGCCAGTCCTGGCCAGAATGAAGCAGCCAAGTCTCATCTGTCAGAAATCCAGGGGCCAGATTCTCCAGCCACTTGGTAGGTGGGGCCCGTCCAAAACAGAGAGAAGAGGAAGAAAGAAGGAAAGAGCGAAGTGTAGGGAGAGAGAGTTCGAGAGCGAGAGGAAGCTCCCAGATAAACAGACCGCAGCGCCTCAACTCCTAATCACCCTGTGCTTCCGTTTCCAGACTCTATAATTAGAAGGGCCCCATCCCTTTTTTCTCTGTATTCCCAGTTGACGCAAATGCTTCTTGTGGCTTGGCACCTCGTTTGGGGCGTGGGTTTTCAAGAGTTTACAGGCCCTGGGCCTTAGCTCTCTGGCTTTCTGGTCGCTCTGATACAGCATGAATAGCTAACCACTGTCTTAATGCACACTTCACTTGGCTTCTCCTCTGTTTTCCTCCCTCCACTGCTGATAATCTGCATGACCCCATCGTTCATCCACTCTGTACCTCCCTCCTTCCAGCGCTTCATCATTTTTAAATATAACTGTTCAGTCATATACCTTTCCACTGAACGAGTGAATGTGCAAAGATTTGTAGTACATTCTGCTTTTTCTCTGGAGTGTTTTTTTGATCTCCCTTGCACGTGTTGCTAAATCCTTTTAATCTCATGCCATTGAGTCTCCTCTTTTCACTGTGACATGCCACCCAATAAAGCCTGGCCACTAATTTAAACCTACTGCAACCTCCAAATAAGAAATTCCATGGTAAAAAAAACTCAGAGGAAAGTTACTAATTACTTTAATATTATTTATGTCTGGGAAGCTTGGAAAAAAACAAAATGAAACAAAACAAACAAAAGCTTTTTTTTGTTTTATTTTTCCAGATTCTGCATTCTGAATCAGTAATGCATTTTATATAAAGCTTAGTAATATATGTTGTTACTTCCTATTCCACGGGTGTGTTTGTAACACTAAGAAGACTTCTGGATGTGTTTTGGGTTACACTTGAAAAGCTGTACTGCTTTTTTCCTAGCTGAGCGAGCTTAGATCTTGGTTTGTTCTAGTGTGGTTTGTTGAGCATGTTGTTTATGGTGAGGGCCTATACTTTCTGGAGTTTGACAAGCTTCAAATAAAACGGGACCAAATGAATGGGCCTGTCAGTGGGGGTTACACTTGTGCTGAGCTGTGGTTCAGTATTTCAGTGAATCTCAATATGCACACACACCCAAAACCATACATGGATGTATGCATCCATAGATTCCCTCTTTCAGAGACACTCATCATCTGGTGTGCTGTGCTTGAAGAAGCACACGACTCTAGCCCTGCTTGCAACCAGACTGACTTATCATGTGAGGGAAGGCTGCATTTTATGACAGCGACAAATGATAGCTGGCTTTGTTTTAATGTGATGGTTTGTTTTAAAAGCACAGTAATTCTGTCATGCCGTCTAGAATGTGTCCTGCGCAGTTGTGCTGGCTGTCTTCATGTGAACCGCTGGAGTGAAATACAGTTTAAATATTTTGGTTTGCTTGACTTTGTTTCAGTTTAACAATGTACCATCTGCAACTTTTAAATACACTGGCACAGTAAGTGTTTTTGGTCAATCTTTAGATACTGAAACAAACACTTCTTGCCAAAAGACAGGAGCTGGCATTGGAACAAATATAGTTTTGAAATGACATAAGTAATCAACCTTTTTATTTTTGTAATTGTTACCATGTATTTGTAAGTATTATAAGTGATGCATGGATTAGAGCACACTGCTTGTCATTGGTTTTGTAAGGCTAATGAATAATTAGAATTTTGTACATTTTCAGTTCGTAATTTTAAATTGTTAAAATGGGATTTTGTTCCAGCAATTTAGTATTTCTTTTATTGTCTTAAAATGTAAATCTATCTATTAGTCAAAATGCATTTTTTCATCTGTTGTACAAACGAACAAAAATCACGCTAACATGAAAGTGAAAACTTTATTAAAAACATTTGAACTCAATGGACCACATATGTAAGGACGTGTGATAATGGTTACTTTGTTAAGACCAGCTTTGCGTGTGATTTCCCGATGCTGAAAAAATAATTTATGTTTATTGTAGGAATGCTGCTGGTGACTGCCGACACTCTGGGCCATGATTTTCACGTCTTCCAGATTCTCACCCACCCATGGGCTTCTTCACAGAGTGCTGTCCACCATCTCTATACTTTGCATCGTGGCGAAACGGAGGCCAAGGTCTGAAATACACACGCATGCACGCACTCACACACACACACACACACACACACACACACACGTACGTACATACATACATACATACATACATACTTAGTGTAAGTACTGTGGACATTTTTGGAAACCATTTAACTTGTGAACCCTTTTTTTCCTCTATGTCTGCATCAATGCAGTATTATCTAAAATGTATCCCTAAAACTAAATAAAGAGAACACATTTAAACAATAGAAAAAATATAAGTATTCATTTATTTATTGTGGAGAAATTAATATAATTTTTTGCAGTTTGTGATTCTGACTACCTTTCACAAATGGGAGACAGTTCTAATGCTGGAATGCAGTGTTTGCTGGTCACCAGACAAAATGCTTGTCATTCAAGCCTAATTCTATTCTTCCAGTAGCAAAAACAGTAGACAGGCAAAAGTGATGTTTCATAGCTTTTTTCTATATATATAATATCAATATTATCTACTTTACAAATGCATGTAGTTTCTTAAATGTTACCCTTGGGTTTCTTGTGTCCTCCTGGACTATTACACACCTTGCTTTCTGTGTGATCTTTGCTGCTTGACTTGACTCTCTTTTACGGAGGGACAGTGACACAATTTGCATGTATGACACCACAGTTTTGAAATGGAACAATCAATGTGCTTAAATTGTAGACTGGTCAGTTTTCATTTAAATATTTAAAACACTGGATGGATTGTGTAGGAATTACAGCCATTTCATTCACAGATCCCCAACTTCAGTGGCTTGAAAATATTGTGCAACAACATGTAACAGGAATTAAAATGACATTTTTAATAGTTGCAAGTCCTTTGTAGTCAGCGACCGCCTGAAGTCTGGATATTGTAGACATCACCAGATACTGATTTTGTGAAACTCAACTGGATTCAGGTCAAGTGATTGACTGGGCCATTGCAGAATATTTCACTTTATTGCCTGGATTGCTTTTGCAGTATGCTTTAGGTCATTGTCCATCTGTGAAGTGCATTCCAATGAGTTTTAAAGCATCTGTCTGAATCCAAGGAGCAGAATAATTTTTTTTAAATATTTTTTTGGTAGTGGTGTACAGAGACAAAACAATGAACGTTGTGTCACTGTCCAAATATATGCAGCCTCAGTATAAATAATACTGTATGTCGTCAAATCTGTTTCTGCAGACCACCAACTTCAACCCAGGTTTAAAAAGAAAACAACATGGAGTTGTACTGAAGTGCATTATATTAAGTGGTGCTTCTAATATTTTTGGCACCTAGGGTGGCCAAAACATACAATGCACTCTATACAACTCCACCATCCACTATGACCTCAATAAAAAAACATATAATAGAAATATCGTCTTTTGTATGTTATTTTTACATTGCAGTGTGATACTAAGCATATACAGTCAACTATTATCTTTAGTGACTGTTCCTCCTCGTAACGACTCTGTAGAAGAGATTTTGTTTTAGGATGAAAGGAAAAAAACGTTCATTACTTTAACACAAAATTTCCCCATGTGCTGCTATTGAAACACAACCATAGGGGTAGCATGGCCCCGCAGGCATCCAGCATTCAAGCGGCTTCCCATCCTCAGAATAAACCAAGACCTTTTTGGTTTAGTTATCCATTTATCAATTATCAGTTATCAATTTAAACATTTTGACCATAGACTGTCAAATGTCAGTGCAGTACATGGTAAAAACTAAACAACATTCTCCAGATCTAAGGTACTACATTCAACAGTACGGGATTAAAGAAAGCACAAGCACACATTATTTAATTATGCGCTTATTAAACAACTTAAACTGCATCCAGCTCTAATTTACAAACTGCCTTAAAGCTCTAAGCGCCCATTTTTGTCCATAGTCATCAGAGTCATAATATCGTATTTAACATTCTAACAGCCAGAGTGTACATCATTGTGCTGTTTAAGTGCCCTTCACTATCAAAGTAATTAATTCAGTTGTCAGAATATCTAATGATATATTATCATAAACAATAGCAATGAAATCACTGTAATTCCAAAATGTAAACATGCTAAAAAGGGACACACTATATTTCACTGACGTAGGTGGATTTCAGGCTGTGATTAGACTACTGTTACTGTTACTACAATGAAGATCCTATCAGCTCGCCAATGTCTATACCACAAACAATTCACAAACAAAACCAGGTCACAGAAATTAGCTATGACATATTAACACATTCAACCACTGTTTCCCAAAATTAAATGAACAAATGTCACATGCTCAAATTTGTTTCCACGTTCTCCTTTTCCCTGAAAATTCAACAATGGAAATTTGATTTTTCTGCATACTACTTAACAACTCCATCACTTTTTGTTCCATTACAATTATGGCATTTGAGGTAAACATGTGTTGAATTGGCTTATGGAACTTGGAGATGGAGATGGTGCCCTGAGTGTTTTTTTTTTTGGCTGGTTTATCAGGTAAACAGAGATACACATTATATCTACATATTATTTTCCAGTGAACTGGGATCAGAAATCCCCGCTCTACCAACATAACATGCACTCTGAGGACATACAAACTCCACACAGAAAGGCCACCTAACCCAGGACCTTCATGCTTTGAGGTGTCTGTGCTAATTTCAGATTAACATCAATTATTTGTTAAAATTATCATATATCCTCATCTTGTAAGTTAAGAAACTTTCCACCTCTTTTAAACCTCCTTATATATTAACAAGAGCGACATGCATAAACTTTGCAGTGCAAGTTGTGCTTACTCAACAAAAACTACTTCAGACCTTGTTCTGTCTCACAGCCTGCATATAGTTAATGTATGACCAAACAGCAGGTCCGCTGACCGACTGCACACTGAGCCTGCTTTGATCCAACCTGTTGTAAACAGTAAATGCTGGCCTTAGCCGGGTGCTTGGGCCAAAGGTTATCACAACACACTCACAAACTCTCTCTCTTACACACACACACACACACACACACACACACACACACACACACACAATCTCTGGAGAGTGATAAAGTCTTTAGTTAGGTGGATGGAGAGACACCTTATCTGTCTCCAGCGACCAAACATGTGGACGGCTGTAAGTAACCTGAGGCCAGGTAAACAGACCTTCAGCAGATAACAGCTGTAAGGGTCTGAAGAATTCCGATGAAATAGACAAATTCTGAGCCACAGGGCAAATCACTGAAGTTGCTAAACTTTGCAGCCCTGCACCATTAGCTGTGATTCAGTGAAAGAGGAATATGAAGGCCAGTTCTTTTAGTGGGTGGGAGTAACCCATTTGCCCTATCTAGGTTTATTCAGGAGCAGATTTCTGAGGCCAGTATACATAAACTAGATTTTTAATTAACGTTTTACAGGTTGTAACAGCGTAGTTGCAAATGTAAGGAAAGCTCCTCACATGTGGCAGTGTTAAGAACCTTGTTTTGAAAGTCATTTTAATTCAGACTATTATTATTTACTATTAGTAAGTAATTTTAAATACAGTCTTAGTCTATGGGGGAAGAAACATCAGGAAGAAGCATCCCTTTGTAGGATGTTGTATCCCTATTATACTTTTTTACTCATTAGTATGAAAATAACGTGGTGGCCATGTGCTTTAAAGGCAGACTTTTGGGATTTGCCAATTTAATTCCAGTATTCGGCAGACTGTTTAATTTCATGTTAAAACATTGCATATAAGTATTAAATTTTAATCAAATATGGAAAAAATGTACTGGCACAAAATATGTGCTCTTGGCTGCTCTATCTGTCTAAATATTGGCTTTCAAAACCCATATTGCTCAATTCTTATGACAAAATTGGAAGAATGCTTGTTTCAACATAATTTAATTTGACAACACGAGTACAGTCTTTATGCAGTTATGGAGCCAAACTCTTCCTATACCACTACTACCTTGACTTACTGCTACCGCTGCTACTATTCCTCATTCAAATAGAACAAATGTTGCAAATGAGAAGATTCCAATAACAATCAGCTGTCATTAAAGTTAACATCAAAACTCCATATATACAATATACTGTATATCATATACTGCTGTTCCGGAATTATCTACTTCTATACTGGCACATGCATGTAACTGAATGCAGTTACATTACACCTTTTTAAGATAACATTTGACAGATGTTTTATATTTGCATTGTTGTCACATGTAGAACTTGAATTACTCTGCCATGAAAATGTGTAACTAGGTTTCTAATCAGCTTTTTACAAGAGCACAAGTGCATAAGAAAGGCTGCTGACACTCACTGCTCTACTACTATCAGCTGAGAAGTGTGGCTAGATGAAAGGAGAGATCATTACACAGAGCGATGTGCAGGTTAAATTAAGCTGTATTAAGTTAGCATGGAGATTTATTCTCTGAAGTTAGCCTGGTCCAGAGCAGTAATATATAAACTGTAAAGGTCAATTCGCAACAAAAGTCATCTCCAGGCACTTTACAATGTAAGGTTTAAGACCTTACTGAGTATAATTAAATACAAAAATTATATAGAAAACCCAACAATCCCATTTAAACAAGCTTTAGGCAACAGTGGAGAGGAAAAAGACTGGCCCCTTTGAAGCAGAGGTGTCAAACTCAGGCCCGTTGTAATTACAGTATATTAGGCCCGTGAGATCATATCAAATGTGTATTAGAGCTGGCCCCCAGTATACAGAGCACACACAGCTAATACTACAAATAACACTAAACAATAATGTTTTGTTAGTGCGTTGGCGCGTCAGTTGAGATCGGTAAGCCCTCCTTTTCTGTTGACAATCATTAGCATCCATGCAACCAGTCACATCAGACAACCTTAATCCACCCCTCCCCAAAAATGATCAAATTAAAGAGGCTGAGTGCACAGTTCGCTGAAAACTCAGCGTACTCCATGTCGAGTTTACCCGACGATTTGCTGACTTTGAAGCCCATAAATGCAGATTTGAACTGCTCAGTAACCCGTTTGCGGTTGACGTGGAAAGCCCATCAACCAACCGCCAAATGGAGCTAATTGAACTCCAGTGTAGTAACACACTCAAGTAAAAGTATGACTCTGTGAGTGCTGGGTCCAGTTTCCATATTTTCTCCCCGACACACTGCCCCAACTCCGTGCCCAAGCTGCTCAAATGTTCTCTATGTTCGGCAGCACATATCTATGTTGATGAAGATGAACAAAACACCACTCAGGAGTCCTCTCACCGATGAACACCTTCACTCAAATCTTTAGGATTTCCTCAGCTTAGAGCCTAACTCCAGACGTTGATGCACTTGCATCTCAGAAGAGATGCCAGGTATCTGACTTGAACCAATGTGCATCAGAGTAAATCAGAGTATAGCAAACTGAGCTTGAATAAATGCTGTCTTTATGCACTTTTTCTACTTGAAGGCATGGACTAATAATGGTTCAAAGATTGCCTTTTCATTGAAGTAAATTATTATAATTTTTTTGGTTGTTTTGTTGTTGGCCTGTGAAAAAAAGATTTTCATTAAAAAGGAACTTGAAAGACTACAGATAGAGCGATATCATAATTTATTTTTTTTATATTCATTTAAATAAGAAGCAAATATCACTAATGTGTTTTATTTCAATTTTATTTTATCATTTGTTTATAATATTAAGCTTTGCTTGCTCCAGATTCAATGTTTACGCAAAACAAAATTTTGTTTCCATATGAAAAAGTTCAACATTTCATATCTGGAGAGATGGGAAAATATGCACAATTGCAGTTAATTTTTCAATAAAGATTTAGTTTGGCCCGTGACTTTGTCCCAGTTTTTAATTTTGGCCCACTGCGAATTTGAGTTTGACACCCCTGCTTTAGAGAACCAAAAGCTCCAACAGAACCAAGCTCATGGTGGGCGGCCATCTGCCTCGACCGGTTGGCTGAGTGGAAAGAGGAGAGAGAAAAGAACAGCAGGCAACAAAAACACTGGACAGGTCAACTGGATTCTGTACTCTGATATACAGCTCCAGGCCGAGGATACCTGCAGAAAAGTACAGAGAGGGACTGAGACAGAGAGGAGGAAACACAACTACAGGAGAGAGAAGACACAAAGTTAATGACATACAATTGTGGCATTTGAATTGATATAGGAGAAAGGAGAGAGGAGAGAAGCTCAGTCTATCAGTATAGGTCCCACAGCAGACTAACCTATAGCAACATAACTAAGAAATGGTTCAGAGTCACCTGATCCATCTAACTATAAGCTTTATACAAAAGGAAAGTTTTAAGTCTAGTCTTAAATGTAGAGAGGGTGTCTGCCTCCAGAACCTGAACTGGGAGCTGGTTCCACAGGAGAGGGGCTTGATAGCTAAAGGCTCTGCCTCCTTTCTATTCTACATTTGGAAACTCTAGGAATCACAAATAAACGGAGAATGGAGAGTTCTGCTTGGAAAATATGGTACTATGAGGTCTTTAAGATAAGATGGAGCCTGAATATTAAGTATTTAGTATTTATATATACTGTATTTTACAGGGAGTCAATGGAGAAAAGCTATCATGGGAGAAGAAATTATCTCTCTTGCTAATTTCAGTCAGAACTTTGGTTGCAGCATTTTGGATTAACTGGAGGCTTTTCAAGAATTATTGGGACATCCTGTTAATGATGAATTACAGTAGTCCAGTCTGGAAGTAACAAATCCATGGACTAGTTTTTCAATATCACTTTGGGACACGATGCTCCTAATTTTAACAATGTTTCTCAGGTGAAAAAAAGGCAGTTCTCTGAAGTGAAGGACATATCCTGGTCAAACATAACTCCGAGATTTCTCACAGTGTTACTTGAGGCCAATACTAAGTCATCTACGGTAAGAATGTGCTTAGACATAGTTTCTCGGAGATTTTTAGGACCAAAGCAAAATAACGTCTGTCTTGTCTGAATTTAGGAGGAGGAAATTGGGGGACATCCTGGTCTTTAAGTTTTCTAAGCATGCTAGAAGTTTGACAAATTTATTGTTTTATTCTGGTTTCATAGATAAGTATAGCTGGGTATCATCTGCATAGCAATGGAAATTTGTAGAGTGTTTCCTAATAATCTTGCCTAAGGGGGACATATGTAGAGTGAAAAAAATCAGTTTGAGCACAGAACCCTGTGGAACTCCATAGCTGACTTTGCTGTGCATGGAAGACTCATCATTAACATGTACAAACTGAAATATATCTGATAGTTACGATTTAAACCACCCTAGTGCTGTTCCTTTGATTCCAATGACATGTTCCAGTCTGTGTAATAAAGTGTTGTGTGTTGAATGCGGCACTAAGATCTAACAAGAGGAGTATAGAGAGTAGTCCATTGTCTGATGCCAATAGAAGATCGTTAGTGACCTTTAACAGTGCTGTTTCTGTACTATGATGTATTTTAAATCCTGACTGGAAATCTTCATACAAGTTATTGTATAGGTATTGTGCTACGCAGGTGGAACCATAATTGCTTAGAAACTACCTTTTCAAGAATTTTAGAGATAAAATGTCCAGAGTAGGCTTTTTGAGTAGGGGTTTGACTGCAGCAACCTTAAAAGCCTGTGGTACTTAGCCTGTTTGTAAGGACACATTGATCTGATCTAATATGGATGTGCTGATCAAAGGTAAGACATCTTTGAGCAGTCTAGTCAGGATGGAGTCTAAGAGACATGTTGATGGTATAGATGAATGAATTACTGAAATTAATTCATAATGATCTACGAGGATGAAGCAGTCTAAGTACGAGTACATACGAGACCGTCTGTGCCGTATGCAGGGAAGGTCTGATCAATTTTTTTCTCTAATAGTTATGATTTTATTTGTAAAGAAATTCATGAAATCATTGCTGCTAAGAGAATGCTAGGCTCAACAGAGCTATGACTCTTTGTCAGCCTGGCTATAGTGCTGAAAAGAAACCGGGGGTTCTTATTGGCCTTTATTAATGAGGAGTAATATGAGGTTCTAGCTTTACGGCAGGACTTTTTTATATATTGTTAAACTATCTTTCCAGGCTAGGCAATATTTACTTCTTATTCTGGCTTGGCAAGCATGCAATAAAATTAGCCAGGATAAGCTTATCAGGATAGGTCAAGCTAGAATATTTCACTTATCCTGGATTTCATAATTCTACTTCTGTGCGATGCCCCTCTGGTTTCTCTCATTAACTTGGTTGCTTGAGTGCATGTAAACATAATGACTGAGACACACCTTTCGGTAACCCCTGTGATAACATGAACTTCACAGTAAAAGCCAGGCGTCCATTTGCAGTTGACGCTCTGTCAGGTCTATTACAACCAATTATGACAAAAACACAAAGTAGCCCTTTCTCATCTTAGAGACATCCTCAATCAAGTACAGCAGGGGTCAGGCCTCCTCTTTCACTCATTTTTATGTAGTAAAGTAACTGTCTGGTATGCAGAAGAAGCCCCATTAACTGTCATTGCTGGGAACAATTACCTAGTCTGACCAGACAAAAGATTAGAAAGATCTGCAGGTACAGGGCTGTCTCTGTGACTGGTTGACTTGTTTGTTGGCTTAAGAGTTGGACATTGCTCATGTTAACTTTCTCCTGGATCTTTTTCTTGGGTTTTTTTTCACCATCTGCAGTTTTGTTTCTTTTTTTTTTTTTTATTATTGATGATTGATAAATGTCGTTTCAGCACACTATCACCTCATTGTCATTTTCTTTTTACTACTTTTCTCTTTGTGCTGTTGCTTGTAGCCCATGTGCTTGTAACAGTAATATAAACTTCACAAACCCCAGGTAATTTTTTTCAACATGGTCCCTTGATGGTAGATCTGCATTTACATGCAACGAATTAACCAGGTTCCTGAGAAAAAACCACTTTTCTCTGGAATTCAGAGTGTACCTGCACTGAAGAAAGCTGGTTACTGGAAATTTGAGTATACATGCATCCTTTTTACAGCAGAAACTGTCTTAATTGAAGAAATGCACGGTGAAAAGTGACTTATATAGATGTCTACGAGGTACTTTGTCTTGGGTTGATTTTTAGTTGGATTTTGGTGGACTTGATTTAAAAACATGGCCACATCGTTCCGTGTAATTATCTCTCCTTTCATCAAGCCATACTTCCCAGCTGATAGTAGAAGAGTGGTGATTGTCTGCAGTCTTTGGTATGCACATGCTCTCTTGTAAAAAGCTGATTAGAAACCTGTTTACCTGGCAGAGTAATCAGAGTTCTCTGGAAGAAATGTTTTTCGGGAAATCAGGTTTCTGTAATCCTCTATCCCAATAACAGTAACCAGGTTTCCCGTTTATGTGACACTTAAGAAGTCAGCTTACTTGAGAAAGCTAACTGTAACTTAGTTACTTGAGTGCATGTAAACGCACGCACAACACAATGTTGCTCCTTATCGTTTCTGCTGTTTGTGAGGGAAAACCATGTAAAAGTGCAAGATTCAAAAGCTTTAATCCAATACAGGATTTTTTTTGCAATCAAAAGTTTGATCAATTAATTTGTGCCAGTGTTATGATGGTAATAGTAATGTTTTATCTGTTTTTATTTTGGTTACATTATGCCTTTGTGACTTGGAAGTCACGTAGGCCTACTGTATGTAATGAATTCATAAATTTTTTGAGATATCCAGGAATAAAAGGGAATATAGGGATTAAAAATTGTAAAGGCACTGTATCTATTCTTTTTCATCTAATTCTAAATTGAATTCTAACCTGTTCTTAATTGTCTCTGTCCAGGTCCAGGACATGTGTTTCAGCCAGGATAGCCGCTGGGTAGCAATCAGCACCCTTCGTGGCACCACCCACGTCTTTCCCATCAACCCCTATGGTGGAGCACCCTGTGCCCGGACACACATGTCCCCACGGGTTGTTAACCGCATGTCACGCTTCCAAAAGAGTGCTGGCCTGGAGGAGATCGAACAGGAGCTGAATAGGGCAGCTGCTTTAGTTGGAGGAGGCATAGGAGGAGGTGGTTGCATTTTGGGTGGAGGTGGAGGCATCGGAGGCCGCTGTAGTCCCATACCTGGTCTGTCCAGCAGCCCCTCAGGGTCTCCATTGCATGGTGAGGAGCTAAGAGGGAGGGGAATGGATGGGCTTACTGCTCTTTCTTATTTGAGTGTCTTAAACAGCATTCTAGCACACAGACGGTGGACGTCAACATCTACTACATGGCTACAGTATCTCAGCTTAGCATGTGCATATTATGGCAAGTTAGGTATTCACATTAAGACTGTCTTGGAAACCTGAATAATAATAATAGTGACATACTTTATTAATCCTCTTGGGTGCTGTGTGAGGTGTCGTCGTTGTGTCCAAGGATACCTCGACATGTAGCCCAGAGGAACTGGGGGTCGAACCACTGACCAAGGGGCTTATAGGCAACTGTCCTACAGTACCAACTGAGCTACATATCATTCCTTATAAGCTATAGTGTACAAGGTCTGCCCATGTTATTCATGATGATGAAGTAGTTTCACAGCATATCAATTTTGTACAGCAAAGACATTTCTTTGTGGAATAAATTTACAGCTGTTAAAAATGGCTTGAGAAAGATCTACCATATCGTTGCCTTATAAAGTCAAAGATATGTCCATGCATGGATATTTCTGCCTAGTTGTGCTTGTGTTTAACCACATACACACAGGTTGTGTACAGTGAGTTGTTGTTTTGGTTATAAGTGTCATAGTGTCAGCCTATTCTCTTCCTAGTCTTTTATCTAGAGCATTTAGTATTTTTGTTTTAGAGCATGATTTTTTTTTTTTTTTTTTTTCAGATTCTGTAATGCTTTCCCTCAAAAACCGTCCCTCACATTCAGATAGCCTGGGCTCGGAATTACATATTTTAAATCTGTATATATGTATTCTCAGATGATCACTGTCATATTTTGCATTCACTTGCTTTACATCTTAAAACATCCTTTATTGGTAGCTCTCACATAAATGGGGCTCTATCTTTATCGTCTTGGGATCTATTATACAGCGTGTACTTATTGTGAGTTGTGCTTTGCAGTTATAGCTCCAGATAGTATCCTCCAGTGTGTATTGTAGCTTTGGCCTCCTGCTAGCATACTGTCAATTTGTTGTTAAGATGACCTAGTCTTCTAAAATAGGTAATCACCTCTTATAAATAGTTCATAATTACTGTGAGCCAAACACATTAATGCTGGCTTTCTTGTTATAGTGTGGCCTTTGACTCTAAGTAAGGCTTGGTTTCAGCTTAGCTAGATCCTGCATGTGCTCTGTCTTTTCTCTACTAATGTGCCCCATTTAGTCATATTACATTTGTGTACACTATAGTTTCACCAGTTTAGGAATTGGTTGCCATTTGGCTTCTGTATAGATTGGTGTAGATTCCTTTAGTGCATTTTGTCTCAGTTTGAAATCAGCAAAGGTTCTTTGCTTAATGTTAATTATCATTTCTCTTAACTTCTTGCACTCTTTATCAGGAGTTTTTTTTTCAAAAAAACGTTGTTGGAGTCATTATAGCTGCTTGGACTTATGTATCTTAGTAGCATTTGGAAGATAATTTATTTTTGTGAAGAATAGTTGAAAAGCACAATGTAAGTCCAATTCTTACATTGGCTTGTCCTCTGAGATGTTTTACTACAGACATGCAGCTCCTTCTATTCATATTTCATTTGTACACATGTACACACCTTCTTTCTTTCTGTATTGCTGACTACCTCAAGATCTCTCATGAATTCTAGAGGAGCTAGATTTAAGGCAAGTGTTAAGCAGTTTTGGTTAAGGTGGTCAAGTATTTGACCTTAAAGTGACAACATTTGCTATCCTAAGCATAGGTGTGCTTTACCAAGAGAGGGCATGCCTACCGATAGTAACCAGAGTGAGATAACAACTCTCAGCGCAAGCTGTCACCAACTTGATGCAAATGACCAAGCTATACACCACAGTTGACTTAGAAGTTGGGACATGACGGAGAGCTGTGAGACACATGCCAGGGCCCAACGAGTCCTAAAGCCACCTCTGAGCATCGCTCTGCTCAGATATAGTGGACTACTACTACAACTAACCACAAATATGCCACCCTCTAGGGATGAGACCCATCTCAGCCTCTGTCACTTTGGCTGTCTCGAAACTCTGGTCCCACTGAACTGCTGCCCACAATACAACCTTTGCATGTTTGAGACAGTTATTCCAAGCTTTGCAGGGTCCTGTGTTGAGGAATGATCACCAAACACTAATGAAGCAGTAAAAACAATCAACCACCTTCACCACCATTTGGATAATGCAATCAATAATTTAGTAATATGAAAAGATTTGTTTAGAGACTTGATTGTAATCTGAAAGGCTCATTATACTCACTCTTATACATACACACACACACACACACATTCTCATTCCCTCCCTTAGATATAAACAGACATAATATCAACAATGAATAAATAGTTGAGTACTGGAATCGCTTTGTTATTTTATTGTTTTTAATCTTGTTTTCAAATTACTACATGTAAATACTAATACATATACTAGATTGTATTTGCATATTTTTTAATAATTGATTAAAATTCCCGAGTAACTGTGTTAGAACGAATCCTGAACATCTTAGGGTGATGAAAAAATGATCTAGACAGTGTGCTCTGCAATCAAAGACAAAGTAATGAAGTAGTAGTAAAATACATTATTTAGTCAATCATATCAGTGTATGTGTCTGTGTATTTATGTCTGTGTGTTTCCAGTGACTGGTCATCCCAGTAGCTCTTTTCCTGGGACTCTGATCTGTCTGCCACAACCTTGTCTCCCTTGTTTGTCAAACACCATTGTGTTTGACAAACAAGGGAGCGCACACTGTCTGTGTCCCCCTAGCTGACATAGATACACACTGATAAACACACACTGTGTGTCAGCTGCACTGCTTGACCCTGCAGGTGTTACTGAGTGTAAAATATCACTGTTCTCATTAATCACGGGTTTCCAGGAATATCCCTGAGCTTTCATAGGTGTACTACTAGGGTGAGGTTGAGAACTTGATAAACACTTCAGAGAAGCCAGGAACAGGGAATTGACTTGTGGGTAGTTTTACATAACATAATTTAGTGTGTTTTACAACTTCTTTTATGTACTTAAGTACAAGTTGACTGGAGTGGGAAGTGAAGTAGACATTTTGACTATTTCCACTTTACTTTGAGATAGTTCTTTTTTAAACTGTTAATCTATCATTACCCAAATGTTTAGCAGTTTGAACTGTTAATCCATTATTTTGAGCGTACCGTTTGCACCTCTCTTCCTGCTCGCTAATTACCTATGCATTAGTCACAGTGTGTTTTGTTGTGTTACAGCTAAATCTCTGCCATTGTATTGTATTTCTTAAAATTAGGTGACCCTGGTAAGGAAAGACAGGCCATCATGAGCAATATTGCAAATAAGGGGATTACCTTTGCTATTATTTGATTTGAAGCATTTTTGCCACAATGTGATGAAGTACTTGATTCACTGGATTATCCTGAATGCAAAATAAACATTCCCCGTCAGTTATTTTATGAGTTACTACTTCCGTTCTGTAAAATGAAAAAGGTCATCAGAGATAGATATTTGAATGGATTTCTATAGTTCCTAGTAACAAAGACCAGTTTTAATTTAGTTTAAGGTGGATATTAAGGGTTTAGGTCTAACTTTTAAACAGCCCTTGCTTCCTCTCTTCTTTCTGTCTTCCTTGTCTAGTCCCAGACCCCTATGTAACCCCTACATGAAAATATAAACACACACATACATGCACATACACACAAACATTCCTCCATACAGAGAAAAAAAGGCCATCAAACATTAAAAGCATTTCTGATTTTGGAGAGCCACCACTCTGTTGCAATGAGAGAAGGAGAGTGCAGATAAGGTGCAATTGAGAAAAATGAAGGAGGATTGAAACAGCAGAATAGAGGAGGAACTACAGACTCAGAGAGAGAAAGATAAGTTTGTAGTAGCAACAGTGAAAGCAAGGGTCTCTGGGAGTGTGGTCGTAAATCAAACTTTAGTTTCAAAGGAGAGCATTAGGGCCACCTGTCGACAATTAGTCCTCACAGTGATACCTTACTGAGTGTGTGTGCATGTGTGTACACTTTTGAAGGTTAACATAGCTACAGTGTTATTTTTGTGGTAAAACACAGAGAAGATAACATTCACATTGTAGTGAAGAGTTGACTTGACACTTGGCTTCTACAAGCTTCAGCTTTTTTGTGAAAACAAAAAACTAACTTCCAGATTAGTCTTTAACAACTGGGAAGAATTCTTGGTGCAAAATGAAATTAGTCATTGTCAGTAATTGCTCAGAGGGTATATCTCTGCTGACTGACTCTCCCATTACCAAAGCATGGCCAGATCATTTCACCCCCATGCTTCACTAATAGTGGTAGACAGCATCTGTTATCTTTTCAGCTCTGCATCTGAGCTCTGTAGTGTTTGTTCTTTGCTTAGATCCAAACACGTCAAACTTGTCAGTCCAAAAGACCGATGAGTTCAGATGGTTATGGTCACTCAAGTCCACTGTTTGTGCATCTTGGCCCACTGGAACCTTTTCTTCTGAATTGTCAGCCTTAGTAAGGAGTTTTTTCTGGGCAGCTCTGTCTATGAGGCCAGCTGACCTGAGTCTCCCCCACACAGTGACTGTGCACACTGTTTTCACTCTTGCTTTATTAAACAATGCAGCCAGTTCAGGAGCAGTGAGGTGTCTGGTTCTCAAGGAGCACGCTCATAAGCACTCGTCTTCTTGGACAGGTACCAAGAAGCACCTGGGTCTTCTGCTGTTTTCTGATTGAATCCAGTTGCAGCATGTCTCTGGATGCAAATCAGTGTTTTTGACAAAAGGTCAACTTCTGCTGGTTAAACTGTCACAGATGAATGAGCTTTGGTATTTTCCAAATATGATCCAATAATGTTTTTGTGTATATATAATATAAAACACTGGGTAAGATTGTGTAGGCCTCTTGTTCTGTTATTTCGAAGATAAAATGGCTCTAAGGTTCCTGCCATGTGTACATTTAGAAATCCACCCCCCATCCACCAAAACCACTTACATTGCCACCAGCATTGATAAAAAAATGCCATAATTTGGGCACTTTTCAGTGGATGCAACACACATTGAGTCATATTTGTTTTTGTGTCTGCCTTCCGCCTGTTTTTGTTAGCCGGGTGTGAATTTTGGGCCGTGAAGATGGGTTTCTTAGGCTGGCAAAAAGCAGCAGGGTGAGGCAAGCCAGGGCTGGGCCACCTAGCCACAACAGCTGCTCTGTGATTGTCGCCAGCGAAGACAGCGTTGATTTTTGGGAAGGAACTGTAGAAAAGTACACATCCTTCTCAAAGCTGCCAGCCCAGGCTGCCGGCACATCTAAAAATAGAGGCTGCAATTGGCCGTCCTTTTGTCACTGTTAAAATCTGCAATAGCTATTTACGTCCCTGTATACAGTACATTATCCTCCCCCCATTTTTCCCCAGAGCCTTTCCTCTATGTGATCAGTGTATTGTCATTTGAGGTGATGACCCATAATGTGACCGTTCCATGCTGTAAAATGCGGTTTTGTCTGCGGCCCACTGCATACAAGGCTAGATTAGTAAGTGCAGTTTCTCTGCACAGGGCAGAGGTTATTGAGGCTATACCAGGCATATGGCAACCACTGTGGACTTTTATCATTCAGTAGCTTTTCAGAACCAACCACAGTACTGTATAATACAGCAGAGTGCTCCAAAAACAACTTGATCATAATAATCTAAAAGCCATCTTTGATTTTTTTTGTTTGATCTGGGTTTATATTCCTCTTGTGAATTGCTGGACCTTGCCCTCCACTGCTGTAGATGGAGAAGCTTTTTATTTATACTTTCTCTGCTCCACCTTTTTTCTGTGACACGTTTCTGACAGTTATGACATTTGGCATTACTGTCACATATGGCATTTTCAACATGCATGGGTGCCTTTTGTGTGTATACACGGCAGTGGTCATAGACTTCCCAACCATAAAACATCAACATGAGGCTATTAGTCAGTGCAACAGATTTGTTTCCTCACCGAGCTGAAGCCCTGGTGGTCCGATCATGGGGCCATCTGGGCTCTGGCGCTGGTTCAGAGAAAGAGGGAGGCAAAAAACAAGGTGTGACGGGAAACTGTTAATTCACTTGTTGATAAAGGGACACTTCCTTTCTGCTATTAGAGGCTGACGGCTTGCTTATTTGGGTTTGGACTTTTGTTTTATCTTGACTCCCTCCTCCCCCAGCGCTCCTTTTCGTCAGTCATCGTTCTGTGGTGAAAAACACCAACACTCTGCAGAGGTTGATGCCAAGGAAACATTACCTCATAACTGCTGGTGTGTGACACGTATGTACACGGCCTTGCTGTGACCCTGTTTTCGACAGTATAGTTACTGTAAGTTAAACAGTTACAGAGTGTATTTGAAAATGTTGAAATCTCTGTTTCACACACACAGTGGATGGATTTACCAGAGAGTTAACAAGCCAGCTTCAAAAACGTGTCAACAGTCTGAAACAGGAAGATAGATAGATTTGTCCAGATTTCAGTCATCATGATGAGCTGTCTGCCTTGATTCAGTGTCCAGCTCGAGACTGAGCTAATCAGCATTCGTAAAGCCACCACAGGCCCACATGAATTGTAACTTTCCGTATTTTGTCTCTTCTGTTACTTTTAGTTGCTATGGTGTTGCTTTGAAGTTACTACTAGCTTCACCCAGGTAGCCACAATCTAGTTACTGATGACACAACTACACACATACTCAGTGTCCTAGTATAGTTCCAAAAAATCTGAGACCTATAGAGCTTCCCAGTAAAAAGCAGTTGACAAACTAATGTTACCACAAGTTGCATTTATTAACTGTTCTAGAGCTTACTCTCACAATACATGGTGCTGCTTTTCTGCTTTACAAGCAGAAAAAGAAGAAAGAACTGTAAATGTTAAAACATTTTTTTTTTCTAAGCACTTTAGGGACTTTGAGAGAGGAAGAAATATAAGCAAGACTACACGGTATGACTGAAAACTCTAAAACAGTAACTACAGGTAAATTTAGTTTGTAAATTCATTTAATTGTGAGGTAGGTTTGACAAACAATTAAGAAAGTGTTTGTTGACAAAAACATTACAATTAAATACCTGAATCTGGCTAATTCAATAATTTACATGAGTGTACACACCAATGCACATATTTACATATCCAATATGTTAATAATGGTTTAAATTAACCAGATATGTTGTTATCCCATGTTTTCTCACAGTTGTGTGCTTCATTGTTTCATAAAATAAAGGCAGCACAACAGAACACGGTGAACCCACAAGAAGGCACAGAAGATGCCGTGGGACTTACAAAGCAACTAATGTTATCAGTGCTTCCTTTTGTTTGACCTTGACCTAAATATATTAGTACACTCACAAAAATACAAGTGCATTTGTAAGGGACACGTAACCACTGGCATGTAGTTTAGACATTGGTTCCTTTTCTTTGTAAAGAAAAAAATTATCCGCTGTGTCTCAGTCAGAAGTTACAAATAAACAGCAACAGCCAACAAATTTGTTAAAAATCAAGATGTTAATGAATAATGAATGAATAAATATCATTTGCTAAACCAAAACAAAAAACAAAAAACAAAAAAAAACTGAGCAAAGGTTAACTTTATAAGAAGAAAACAAGGAGATTTAAAAATCTTGACATAGTTTGATGGTTTAACTCTCAACTGGGATAAAACAAATAAATAAATAAATATGTGGATAATAGCTCATGAAAGTCGGTTACCAGAGTTGTGGTATTCTGCATCAAAAGTATAGCACAATCAGCCCTGTGTTTCAGTACCGGATTTGTCCTCTGTGTGGTGCTGTGTGGTCAGGATTCCCAGCAGGGTGCAGAGGAGCGGAGGCAGCCAGCCCCTCTACTCCAGATAGAGAGAGAGAGAGACAGAGAGGAAAGGACTTGTAAAGCCTGAGTTGTTCTGCAAGGGTTTTGCCCTGATACAAATCTAACAACAGAGAGGGAGAGGGGTAATTTCTGTGGGATTTTTTATGAATGGTCACTTCCTCCAACTAAAACAACTTGCAGCCCTCCTTTAGAGTTTTTTTTAGGAAGCAATGTGGAAACTCCTCAGCTGAATATAGGCATCTCTTAGTTTATGTCTTGTAATTGTTCTGGCATTGTCTTTGTTTTTGTGTTTACAAAATATTGGAAAACATTTTCTTTCGTTGTCTTTTTTTTGTTTTAAATTGCAAAAACAAACAAACAAACAAACAAAAAACAATACACTGTTCCTATTAATCATGTATTTTATTGGACACATGTAATCCAGCATCACTTTAAAATCCTACTGTGCATACCTTGATAATTTCACCTACAAATGACTCGGCAGCAGGAAATAGGAAATGGCAAATAGCTTTCTAAAAGGAGCAGATGTTCTTTTAAAAGCATTTTTCCCCTCAACCTGCCGCATAGTCAAGAGGATTAGGCTTTGTACATTAGTCAGTACATGTGATTTAACAGTTGTGTTCCATCAAAGGTAAGCTAGTGTTAGCGGCTTGTATTTGTTGCAGGCTCCATCGGCAGGCTTCTCACTGTGGTCGGCAGAGGAGCCAGAGCCCAGCTCGGCTTGAGTCAATAAACTGAGAGCTCAGAGCAAAACCACACTGCAATCGAACAAGCTGTTTACTCTGAAAATTAGCCTTCCCCTGTACTTTTAGGGCTTTTAAAGCGACCAAAAATACACAGTGCGAGGAATATGTATCTTGGCCTGCGTTAGGGCTCCGCCAGAGACCTCTGTCCTTTTTATACAAAACCTAATAACTCAATCTCCACAACCGCTAAACCCTCTTATCACCGGGAGCTCGCCGCTGCACTCATCATTATTTGATTTGCAAAATTGTAAGGTAGAGATAAAGAAATAAAGCTGGCTTGCCATTACAAGCAGCACTTGCGGCTTCCAACTTATTGCCTACCATGTGAAAAGTGCTCTCAAAAGCCAAAGCCTCCCATTGTCACACAATCAATTGGAATTGTGGCCGTGTGTCAATCTCCTGTTTGTTTGTTTGTTTGTTTGTTTGTTTGTTTGTTTGTTTTCTATTTTCCTGCAGCTTAAAACCTTCACTTCAGAAGTGTTTGTCTTACATACGTTTTATGACTGAACAGATCACTGCAAGTTATACTGTGTTAATAATAATAATCTCTCACTCTCTCTCTCTCTCTCTCTCTCTCTCTCTCTATATATATATATATATATATATATATATATATATATATATATATATATATATATATATATATATATATGATAAAATAGGAGATAAAACATTAGTGTGAATAAATTAATAGTTAAATATAAAATAAAAGTTTTTTTAAATAAATATCCAAATACATCTACTGGATCATTTGTACTAGTAATGTGAGGCATGTGCCTACAATCCTGGAACAAAACCTGATCCACCTTTACTCTGAAGTTTCCACTACTACTATCATGTCTAAGTGTTTTTGACACGGCATTTATTTAGACTGGGACGCTGTCAGAACTCTGTCGTCTAAACTCGGATCAAAGCTGCCTCGCTATTGTTACTGGCTTTTAAAATAGAGCTTCAGACACAGCTGAACACAACTAGTAATGTCAATCACTCAACATTAGGTTGGGGTAATTTTTAAATGGAGAAATCAAATTTGTGCGTGTGTGTGCGCGTGTGTGTGAGAGAGACAGCGCTGTTTGTGTTTTTGGATGCAGTGTAGAACACAAAGGACTGTGGATGTTTGATTATTGATGCAGATGAAAGAAGACAAAGCTGCTGCGATAAAATACAATAAAATACCAACTACATTAAGGAAACTCTGCTGTAACATAACTCTACTGCTGAAATGTTCGGATCCTGTAGGAAATGTTGAGCTGTTTCACTTTGACTCATCATTTTCATTCACTTAAAAAGCCGGCGGAGGTCGGCTGCGACAGCAGTTCGGACATGTCACTATCTCCTCCCTGTCTCTCTTCTTGTTTCCTCTCCTGCAGATGATGCAGTAATAGAAGGAGAGGCATTTAGACCCAGGCAGTCAGCGTACCATTTAGCTTTAAACACTTTGATCTGTTCGTGGTCACACACACAGTCAAAGAAACTGAAACTGAAAGTGTCAGTTTTCACATTTAGTGGACATTTCGTGTTAAGTTAATTTTTTTTTCATCTCCTTTCTAAGAAATAGATCATATTGTGGCTGAATTACCACGTACACTTTGACAAGTGTTATTAACAGGTCCTTTTCTTTTTTTAATAAAATAATTCAACTTGATACACACTGCCCTGATAGCCATGACCTGGTCTCTTGGCCATTATTTATCAAAAAAGAAACACACTTAGTTATTTTCTGAAAAGATTTTTTTGTATCCTTTGATATAATTTTACTAATATTTCTCACACTTCTGTTGAATTAATAAAAAAAAAAAAAACATTTAAACTTAATGCATTAATTCTAATTTAATTATATATTTAATCAACTCAAGTCCAATTTTGGTCCAGTCCTAAATCATTTTCCACCACTTCTGGGATTAGGACTGAATTTTAAACTCAAAGTTTGCATCCTGTTTGTGCGGGATAACTTACAAAGACATGCTGCTGCTGCTCTTAACAGTCTGGAATATTTTTTCTTTTAACCTCCATCTTCTCATGATCAATTTTCACATTAGGCCATGCTAAAAAAAATTTCTTACATATTTTATTTATTAATATTTAATTTAATAAAAAGTTGCATAAAAACATCCCGTCTTTCTGCAATTCTCCCTTTCTCTCCTGCTCTCTAAATTGGTTTATAAATGTGCACGCTGTGCATGTGCGTTGCAATACATACTCCTTACTCTCTCGCTGTCACTCACACACACATACACACACACACACACACACAGACACACACACACACACACACACACTCTTCCATCCTCCTCCACCCTCTTTTGCTTTCCCAAACATCCAATCACTAGCCATAACCCGTCCCTCTTTACTGTGAGGTACTAGCCCCTTGACCCAAATCAGATGATGTCTGCACACACACACACACAAACAGTCTTGTACACACTCGTATAGACAGACACATATGGTTGGAGTGTGGGTGTCATCTGAGCCAGTGGACTTGCCTAACCCCCACCCCCCCAACTTGCGTTGCTGGCGACTCAGTCCTGTCTGATGAAGCCTTGTAAATACTGACATGCTGTAAACGTGTAGATCTGATTTCAGGGTGTGTGTGTTTGTGTGTATTTGTGTGTGTGTCCCTGCGAGCGTATGTGTGTGTGTGCTTTCATGTTTGCACCACTCTTTTCACCTGGATGTTTTCCCAATATTATCTTTGGTGATTTGTCTGAAATTTGCGCGTGTGTTTTTGGCATGTAGACGTGTTTCTGCTTCTGTGTAACTAGCGTTTTATTTTTCTATTTTTGTTGCTCTTAGCAGCTGCTGTTTTCTTTTAATTATTACACAGCAAAAACTATTTACCATATACAGCATGTTACACAAATTTTTTTTTATTTTTTTGCTCTTAACTTTTATGACGAAATGAGAACTTGTGTCCTGGGAATTTTTTTCTTTCTTTTTTCTCTGCTGTTGCTGTTGTCGAGCTCTCTGACATGAGAAATGTCAATAAAAGTACAAAACGTTGAAGAAATGTTCCCAAATAGGGCTGTTAATAAAAGCTCTCTGTTAGCCTGCGGTTTGGGAGCGGGGGACTGGGCAGGAAGCCATTTTCACACAGGCCTGCCTGACCTCGACTCTTAACTCCAACTGAAAATAGCAGACGAGCGAGTCTGCTGTACAGAGAGAAAGGGGGTCGATCCCTCAGCCACAGTGTTACCTGAGAGAGAGAGAAAGAAAAGGGAAAAAATGGAAGGGGGAGGATGGTGGGGGGGGGCATGTGATGGCTTTTCCACCGGTCTTCTGATTCCTTTGCGAAACAGTAAATCTTGTGAAGTTTATTTTCTTTGCAGCATCTGTGTTTTATAAGGGCTCTGTTAATTTGTTTTTACTCTGTCTAGTGGGGGATCACCGCTCCTTCATTTTTTTTCTTCGCCTTTTGTGTTTGCCCTCCCTGCTGTCCATCTCTTTCTCTTCTTCGGCCTTCTGTTTTTTTTTTTTTTTTTTTTTTTTTCACCCTCTCTCTCCTCCTCCTGTGGAAGTGAGTGTTTTAATAATGATACTTTAGGGAATTGGGATGGTAGAGCAGCTTTCATCCCCTGCACTGAACAGCTATGGCTCCACCCTCCCTCTTCTTCCTCTTCTTTCTTCTTCACCTCCTCTGCTTTAATCCCTCCCTCCTTTAACATATCTAAGGGAAACTTGAAAATCAAGGAGAATCAAGGAATGAGCTATAAAACAGGGATAGACTGATACCAGTTTACCAATACTGGACTGTTATTAATTTAATGTTAAATTTATAAGCATACACATATACAGAATAGTGCAGCTAATATGATATGATTTGATTAGTACATATACTGAAATTATGTTATTTTATTCATTAGTTTGACAGCTTTGTTAAAAGTCAGCATTTATCCCACATACAACTTTATCTAAGTGGTGTCATTTATTTGGAAAAAACACATTCATTTCACAACATAGTCTATAATCAGAGCCTGTGAGGATGCAGCTGCAATGCCAGGAGTGGGAGTTAAGTGTAAACCAGTGGGAAGTTGAGAAGTAGTGATGTGTGTTTCCAATTCTTCCACAGTTTGTATTAGTAACTGTCTTTAAAAGTTATTTTGCATCTGCCGGAGTGTCTTCATGGTTTAATGAGAGAATTGTTACCTTGCTTGTTGCCTCGTCCCAAACCGTTACAACCCAAAGAAAATACATAGCATCTGAGTTCCCATACATTTTAATAAAGCATAAATTTGGAGAATTTAACACTTGCCTTTATTATGGTTGGCATTCATATTATCCGTGTGAAAATAAACTATTTATAATGTACTAAAAAAAAGAGAGAAAAAGAGTTTTTATTTATTGTGTTACAAATTAAAGTGTCAAGCTAAAAATGAAGACTCTCGAGGGTTTAAAGTAGCTAATAAGCAAGAGTTGAGTGAGCTCACGGAATTTCATTCATTTAACTTAAACAACTTTAAGTCAGAATAACTCATGTTTACAAATTAGACAGTAGAAACTAGTCATCTTCTATAGAAAATCTGTAATGGAAACAAAAATGTTATGTTAATTAAAGAAATGTCAGTTTCAGGTATACTTATGCTAATGACAAGTTAGTTGGTTTTGAATCTCACAGGTTTCACCAGTAAAGACTTAAAACTGAAAAAAAAATGTTTCAACAAATGTCTTTTGGAGAAGGAAGACCTGATAGTGTTGCATGTAATGGACAATACATCCAATCTTATCACTATGTGAACCTAAGATCATAGGTATTAGACTGATAAACATCTCAGCACAATATTGTTTTTTATTAGTTTTTCTGTTCTAAAACATTTAATCACCTAAATTAGTTTCAAACATGTCAGAGTTGGGAATTTTTATCTCTTTTGTTTTTCAGTTAAAAACCCCTTTTGCTTGGGTATGTTCCTGTTGTTATAATTGTGAATTTTTTTGGTGAGGTTTTGCACCCTGATGTGAATTCTAAGGAACACATTTATCAGCCTGTGCAAAGTTTTTATTACAGTCAAGCTTTGGGATCTACTGTACATTCAGAAGGAGGTTTTATCTTTCAAGATGTTTTTATGGCCATGAAAATAGGATGTAAGCAAAAAGCATTAGTCTCAATGCAAAGTCTTCAAAAGCACAAAGCCTAGACAAAAACATGAACATATTCCTCTTTTGGGACATGTTTTCTTTTCTTCTGTATTCCACCTCGTTCTTCTCTACCCCTTCATCTCCCAGCTGCAATATCATCCTCAGGTCCAAGGTCTCTCCTAATTCCCAGAGCATCACTCAACATGTCACCTGCTTAACCTGCTGCGTCAACACTCTCTAACCCAGTTTCCCTCTAGCACCGCTTGCATCTTTTCTTTCCTGACTGAAATATCCTCTGGCAAAACCATTCAAATAAGACACAGCGTTTGTGTGGACACATGCAGTCTTTCAGAGCTTGTCCTTTCGCACGTCGGCTCCTCATTGGAAGCCGCCTTGCTTGTATTGGATGCAAATTGGGTATTAAAAGAGGGGAGAGAAACATGAGATAGCATGACGACTAAGGAGAGAGAAAGCGCGCGAAGGATTGAGAGAGGCTTAATGTGAGAAGAGAATGCAAATGTTGTTGAGGTAGGGAGGCACGGATGGACAGATGGACAGAGGAGAGCTGGATGGATGGTCAGATTAAGGGAGAAAGAGAGACAGGGGTCAGGTGACAGTGTGACTTTTTGGCAGGGTCAGAGCTTTTCTCTGAAAGATGGCAACGGAGCTGGATTTGCATTGATGGATCTTCTTTCCATGGGGATGTCATGTATCACTGCTCGGGCACATCACGCCCCGGTCATTAATCAAATCATGGCCTACGTCTAGAACGATCAGTCGGCCAGACAGTTCTCATCTGTCTCACTCTCTCTCTTTTTCTTTCTAATAGCATGGCTCAACTTTTTTCTTCTGTGGTTTCCTGCCTACCTTTTCTTCTGCACAGGCCTTGTCTTTTAATATGCTAAGTTACAAAGTTACATCTACAGAGGTCATTAAAAATTTCATTATTTAATTTAAACCAATCCTGCAACACTGGTAGTGGTACTACAAGCAGTCGGTTCAAGTAGCGTTATAGTATTAGAACTGGTGGTGTTCATTTAATAGTATCCGATTGTAAATGTTAAATATTTAAATCATAAATCCATTCTAATTCTAGTTTAATATGCATACACGCTTTTTTGTATTTATTGTTTTGTTTTATACATTACAATCTCTGTGAAATTGTGGACATGTGCACAGGCTGTCAGCAATAAGTGGATGTAGACACACCCTTAATCAGTTGTTTGCATATGTGTGCTCCAGCACTCTGTCTATGAAAATAACAGCAAAGAAGTGCAATTTTATTGAATTGCACTGGCCTGTCTTTCAACAGCTTCATCCATACCTGCAACCATCACTGACATTAGTCTATGCACATGTCATCAGCAGTTGTGTCATTATCATCATTTGATTAGTCGGTTATACCATGAAAACCCTTTGTCCACAATAAGACATAACATGAAAAAAAAAAAGTCAAATTAGCTTTTTGATGCATATGTTCAAATACATTAAATACATTAACTTGCAGACTGAAGCTGCAATGTAGTGTAATGTCACACATACTATAGAAGTTTGTAGTGAAAAAGTTGAAGTATCACTTTATGTAGAGGAAATAGTTTTGTACATGCTATTTATAGGTCTGGTCCTAGGAGACCATGCATACACTTTCATCGGTTGCTTCTATTGATCTTTTAAGGTTAACTCAAAAATCTCCTTTAACTTGTTCTTAGTCACTGCGACCTAAAGGACAATGGTGCTAATTTTCTATATTTTACTTGCCTACAAATTCCATAATTTGTTGTTGGCTTTAATATTTTTATGGGAGTTGTTGACAATAATAAAAATTTGGAAAATTTGTACCAACCTTATTCTTTAAGTTATGTTATATCTAATATATCAATGGGTGCTTTATTTGACTAAATGACACAAAAAGAGGATAGAAAATCAGAAATCTATCTGTGTTATGGAATCAGGGAGACAGACACAGAAGTCAGAGAATGTGATTTGCACCGTATATTTTCCAGGGCAGCTGTCCAGCTGTAGCTTTCCAACTACTATAAAAACACCACCAAACACGTTACCTTTTTGTAGGTAGACTTCATTGATTAAAGTCAGTATTGTGGTGCGTGATGTTCAACATGTTCCACACTAACTCTTGTTGGGTGTTTTGTCTGTCTGTCTGTCTGTCTGGGGGATATGACAGTTCAGGACCCCTTTAGCTTGAAGTGAGTAGCAGTATGGCTTGACAGTTTAGTCAACAGTGATCATTACCCCCCTGTCTCAGTGAGGCGGCACCTGTTGTGCAAAAAGACTTATTGCTGATGACAAATCACACCAATGAGCAAATGTGAAATATTTGTTTAGGGTGAGGAAGCTCAATTCATCGTCATCCCCCATCCCAAACCAATACCCTACACTTCCCTCTTAACTGAAGCACCATTATGGCTTTTCAAGCTGCTTCCTGTACAGATTTTATTTTTTTCATTCGACCCCTCCCCTCAACACAAAAGGTGGCTGCCCTGGGTTCTTGGGGTGTAGCCCTTTTGAAATGTAAAGGGCTTTCAGGAGCCTGCCTTAGTACAGACCTCTGTTAGTCTGACCAAGACAGGAGCAGGAGCAAATGAAGCACAGGTTTGTGTAATGGTCTCCTCTCCCCCTCAGTAGGTCACGCAGCATTGTTGGCCAGCGGAGGTCTAAAAGACAGACCACAAAGCGGAGGTTTGGCAGGACTAATGAAACTCAGAGCTACACGTTAATGATCTAAAAGACTGGACCAAAACACTCAGCAGTCCCTTTCCGCTCTCATTCAGCCTCCTCTTGATCGCTCCTTCCAAATAATGACAAGGCACTCTCCTCCTCTACCTTTATTATAACCTTTGATGTCCGCCTTGTTTTCTTTGTCTCACATCCCCCCTCTTTCCTTTTCATTCCTTTGTGTTACGCGGCTGTCACTCATCTATTATGGCAACAAATGGAACAAGGAAAACATTCAATGAGGCTATTGTGGTCACCCACAGGTTTGCTCTTTATTTCTTTTGAAAGCACTTGAACTTGGAATTTTCTTTGGGTTGCCCATTCAATCAGCAGGATACACTTTTTTGTTGTCACTATTGTCATAGGATTATAAACATATTTGTTTTGTAATCCACATTGTAACTTCCCATAGTGGAATGTTTCCATGTAACTGTTCATATGTGACTGTTTCTTTTCTCTGTTCTATTGAAGGGGTCACCTTACCAAAACATGTTGTTACACTTAGCTATACTGGTCTATAGCCGTGCACAGTTTTTACTTTGATTTTACTAGGTTAAGAAATAAAGGGTACAAAAACAATGGAGGTAAAACAGATGTGCTGATCTGAAAACAGTTCATAGGGAGGCATTTTAGGCTAAAATGGATGCAGACATCATAGAAGTAAAAATCTCCAATCCTGGGCGAGTAAAAGCAAAAATGATTTACATAGTCTTCTTTAATGCATGAGGACCGAATGTTTAAAACAGAGCAAGATTTTTTATGTCAAAGTCCTGCATTCTGGTTCACGTAGAGGAATGCGCTGTCCACTATGTTGGAACTGGGTGAGAACATTTAAGTCAATGCGAATGAGAGTGAAAGTGGACAAAAAGTCAGCTGTAGTTCTTAACGAAGTTTTCAGAATGTAACTTCAGGTAAATGCAAGAACATTCTGTGCATCTATGTATGTTTTAGTTTTCTGGTCTTCATTTGCCTTTAATATATATTTCTTAGTGACCTTTCAACCCAGAAACAGTTAGTCAGAATTTCATCAGCTCATACTAGCTAATCGTGATCACTGTATACTAGTCCATGCTACAGCCATTCATTTAAGGCCCAACAGGTTTATTGTATTAATTTATATTATTTTTTTAGTAGATTTAATTAGATGTATATACAAATTACTGTTATAGTTTTCTTCATTTTCCATTCCACAATCCACATTTCAATTTAAATTCAATTTAAAGTAAATTTTTTGTTTTATTTGCCCAAACTTGGGCACTGGATTTAACTGGATTTAACTTGCACACAGAGATAAACCCAGACTGACATGTAAAGCAAATTGTCTCGCAATGTGTCCAGTAAAATGGAAACTTGTTGTATATGATAAGTCGTCAGTACTGTAGCTGGTGGCCTGTTGATTAGCCTTGATTAATAGACTCCCAGGCATTACAGGTTTGAGCAAGAGAGAGTTTGTAGTAATGTAGCTTCTTGAATTGGTTGTTTCCAATCAATCCAAAGAAGGCCTTGAGCCCCGGTTTGTGTGTGAGGGGTGGGAGCAAAAAATCCAGTGCACAAGGATTTTCTAAAAGGTTTGTATTTTTTCTTTAAGAAAAAGGTGTTTCTTTTCCCTGAATAATATTAATAGTCTCTTCTTGTGCTTTGCTGTATGCCTGCTCTGCAATTTCATATGAATTTCCGATACCTTTTTTATATTTAATTGCAAGCGAGCAATGTTGAGAATTAGCATCTGGAAAAAAACACAGAACTCAAAAAGGTACAACTGAGCAATGAAAAATGTAAAAGTATTTACAATGTAATTATCAGTATTTTGTGACTATTACCTGGGTAATAATGGCGTGTGTATGTGTGTCTGTGTTTTTCTAGCCAAGCTGAGCAACCAGGATTCATACAGCAATTTCACCAACAACAACATGGGGAACCCGCGGCTGTCCCCGCTGCCCAGCCTCACTGTGGTGCTGCCTCTGGCTCAGATCAAACAGCCCATGACTCTGGGTACCATCACTAAACGCACTGGGTAGGCGACAGACAGACACATACACACACACACACACACCCACACACACACACTCCTGCCTGAATTATCCACAGGAACTCCAGCTTATGTAGCACATGTTATTCAGCTACAGTGTTATATAAACCCATTACTTTTATTTTTATACAGATATAAAGACAGATTTACTGCAAGACATACAATATAGTTTGCTTATACACATGTACATATCATCCACAGGTGGGTTACAACTCATGAAGATACGTTGTTGTCCTTGAACACTGTAGTTACAGTAATAACAGACAAAAAAATATTAACTCCAGTTGTCATGGCCTTTATAAGCAGATAATTTGCTTATTTGTCATAGAGAGTAAGAAATAACTAATTTAACATTAAAGATAAGTGAAATAAATGTGCCAATGTATATTATAAACATTTATTACATTATTAACATTTGATATTTAATGTGTCTACTGACTTGTGTTGTTTGTCATTAGGAGTTTTTGACAAGTATATTAGTAAATGTCTACATATATTAAATTGAATAGAAAGTCCAGTAAAGACAACAATAGCTTCATTACCACAGTATCAGGTTTGTTCAATGAAATTAAATCCCCTACCTCTGGGATTGCTCTCTACAGTTGCATTTAGCCTACGCTACCTTTTATTTTCTACATAAAGAACTTCTACTTTAAAAACTATTTTTATATGTATTGATAGTTTAAAGTCACTAATGCCATTTTCAAGTAGTGACTTTTCCAATCACAAAGCACCAGTATACAACTAAAACTTTAAAATGGATTATCTCCAGAGTGGTTGGTATAAAAGGGTTAATATCAGCCTTACAGGCTTTCTTGAATTTACATTTTGGCTATGGTCAAGTGAAATTTAAGGCATACTAAAATTAAATCAATGTGTGATTCGCTGTCTTTCTCCATTAATCATGCTGTAAAAACACTGTTGTGTCAGCAGTAGCCTTGTGCAGGCCAAAGCTTTTCCTCTCACACATCCAGCTGATGCTCATGGACTTTTGTCTCAGGCCACCACTTTTTTTGCATAGAGTAACGAAGCACAGCACACATGCGAACTGATTCTAAGGCTGTTTTCAAAGCAGCAAAAACACATAATGTGTTGCAAAAGAAAACCCTCATAAAACCCTTACAATAAACGGAAATCACTTTCAGGTCATATTAAATGCACTCATAGCTTTGAGCATGAAAACATCCACTTTAAAAGTATGTGCTCTTCTCTCATGCACTTCTGCCCTCCTTTTAATTTTCTATCTTGACCTTCATCGTGCATTGAAATGATGTAGTTTTAAGACCAAGAGCAACTAGGCCTTTGCTAAATGCATTTACATACAGTACAGGTGGCTCCATAAATATAGGCAGATTTTAATAATTTCATTTAAATGTAATTTTCATGCCCTGTTTGAATGGGAAATGCTATAATGATTCAAACAGACGGCCAGGGGTTTATTTCCCCATGATATCTGATAAGTGAGC
Source organism: Anabas testudineus (assembly GCF_900324465.2). Taxonomy (NCBI): domain Eukaryota; kingdom Metazoa; phylum Chordata; class Actinopteri; order Anabantiformes; family Anabantidae; genus Anabas; species Anabas testudineus. Next base: position 24,922,264 of record NC_046622.1, on the reverse strand, counting down.
CTTGAGGATGAAAACATAGACCTGATCCTGTGGTCAGTGTAAACAACATCAGGCCATTTTCCAAATCATTAAGATGACTTGCAAAGTTCATTTGGTTTGTAAAATGTGTGATTGCTTATGGCTATACTGTGGTGTGCTGCTTTGGTATATTTATGATGATGTACTGGTACTGGTGGTTTGCATTTGGTTTTGCAGTTGTAATATTTAACGTCCTACAATCTAGGGGGACTCTTAAAATAGTTCTGATGGGTTTTAATTTAAGGCCTTAACTGTACAGGATTTTATTTTCACTGTCAGCCTTTAGGTCACTTCAAGTAACATATCCATCAGAGTATTTTATGCTGTTGTAGAGTTTGTAAATTAGCAATAGTTAATGCCTTTTTTCTTTCAAACTTCATTGATTACAAGCCATCTTTCTGGATATCCACTAAGGTTTTTGCAGATTCAGAACAGAGCAAAAAAAACATACTTTCCAGTTCTGTTTCCTTAAAAAGGACTTACAGCCTATTCCTACTAGATTATTAATTGTTATTTAGAACAATCAGCATAAAGGAATTAAGGCTCCGTAATTGTCTGTGTTTTTGTTATTGTCCACAAATACCCTAAAATAAATAAAGAATATATCACAGGATAATGCAGTATTCTGCATTTGAACCTCAAGACAAACTTCCAAAATGACTATGGCGAAAAAAATCTCCCTAGACCCAGATGTATTGACATGCATTCCTTTTTGGGGATCAGCCACAATATTAACGACACTTCATGGTTTTAATTCCATGGTGCTCAGGGTTTAAGCTGACACTTTGTGTATGAATTTTACAAATACTTCACATAGTTCACCTGTGATAGCAGGTCATAAATCGGATAGCTGTGTTAGCTCTGTAAAACAATATCCGGCCTGGTAGGCTGCCTTAGCACTCCTTCATCCACCCATCCACTTCAGAGGAGGTGTCAGTATTAATGCAACAGGACATGCAGCTGTGCGGCCTGCTCCTGTGTGCACACGGCTGCACCAATACACTAAAAAAACACACGGTCACACACAGATTGGGTGAGGCTGCAGGTTTGGCCCCTAGAGTGGGGGGTGATATCATATGCTTTCACGCTGTACTTGCACAGGACTACCAAGGCACCATCTGTCTGACTGTGCAGCCAGTCTTTTCATATATACTGTATATATATATATATATGTGTGTGTGCGTGTGGTGTGTGTGTGTCTGTGTAACAGAGAGAGAGAGAGGAGCATCCGGCAGCTGTATTTACACCTGTATGAGCAGATCGCTGTTGGCAGAACAGCAGAGGAACACACCAGCTGCTTAACCTACATTCTCTACCAGGCTGTCTGTTTGTGCACTGTGCCATGACACACACAGACACACACAACTCCACACACATTGTACTGTGCGCTCACACTGATGGAGTGTTTACCACATTTGTGTGACCAGGCCAAGTGCAGGCATATTGTCATAGACTCTGGCTTCAGACTCCTCCAAGTTTTAACATCAAAGAAAACCTCAAAAAGTTCATGCAGAGCCTCCTGCCCTTTTAATTTAATTTTTGGTGTTTTCCCCCCTGTCAGAACAGGGAGGTATAGTCGGATGTGGCTCAGTTTCCTCCTGATAACCCCCGCCTCTCCTCCAGATGAATGCAGGTCGAGGAGTGGAGGAGCCTAGCCAAGCTTCTGCTAGTCTTCAAAGTCTCCTGGGAGTCCTGAACATGAAAAGGAGTATCATTTTTGACCAGCTTCATGCTTCCTGTCTGCTAAATTTGGCAAAGTGTTGGACCCAGATTAATTAAAGAAGAAAAATACATTGGCCACAAAATCAAAAGGGTTCTTTTTGATGAACTGTCCAGACTTAATCTGTCAAATAGATTAAAAGAGTTCTATAGGGATAGATTTAACTTGTCAAAATGCCTGTTGGTGTCAAATTTGGGATTTGCAAGCAGACAAGCTATTGCACACTTATCCCCATCTACACACCGTCAGATTTTTACACAGACAAATGAAAATCCCAATAGAAATCACACACAAAACAAAACCACCCTTTACCAAATCTCACTGATGAAATGTTCAAGTAAATGCAGATAGAGTGCAGGCGTGGTAATGACACAGACAGCAGTGAGAGACTGTGAGACCCTGTGACCTGCCACAGATGTGCCCTCAGATTACTGTAATACGTATGTAAGAGCCAGCCAAATGTGCGAGCCATTGTCTTACAGATCCTCGTTGAGACCAGAGCTAGAAAGGGGCTTTAAGAATGAAATGCCCAGCATCACATGGCAGCAAGACTAAACCGTTTGCGCAAATCACCTCACTTCCCTCCTTTTTTAATGGCCCATGCGGAGCAACTATTAGGGCCAAAGGGTTAAGCGATGAATGTGTGAACGATTATTCTCCCAGAGTGGGGTCGTAGCCCTTACAGGTCGATTACGATTCTCTCTCTCTCTCTCTCTCTCTCTCTCTCTCTCTGAGTCTGAGTGAATGGTGAGTGAGTGGAAGGAGTGGTGAAGCGACCGCTTGAGCGCGAGTGAGTCTCCCTCTTTTTTTTTTTCTTCATTTTTTGTTTTTGTTGTTACTTTTCTTTAGTTGAGGTTGCTTTGGTGGGTTGTAAGTTTTTAGTGGGTAAGTGGGTTTAGTTTGGTAGCGTGGCTACCAGCTTGATCTGGAATTATGCCCATCTTAACTGTTGGCACAGAGTTTGAGAAGCTGACATGCCAGCACGCAGTTAAACTTGTGCTGGCTGTCAACTGCTTGGTGGAGAAGGCCAGTTTGGCGATTGGAATCGAGTGTTGTCATTCATGATACTTTCACTCTGGTTCTGGTTAGTCCAGCCAAAAGGATAACCATTTCTAATGCCCTCCTGTTCATTAAAAATGAAGCTTTGGCTAAAGAGCTTTCCAGGTTTGGACAGCTGGTGTCCCTGATAAAAATGGTTTCTCTGGGTTGTAAGTCTCCTTTACTGAAACATGTTGTGTATCACCAAAGACAGGTGTACATGTTATTAAAGGACAACACGTCTGATCTGAATTTGTCTTGTAATTTTAAAATAGATGGATTCGGTTACATGGTTTTCACTTCCTGCCCAGAAAGATTATCTCCTGAGCAGACTGATGATCAGGCAGTCAGGTCTGTCGCTGGGCATATTGACGCAGGCCTTGGTGGAGTCGCAAATGAGACCAGCCCTGGTAGGGCTTCTGCAGGCATGGGTGCAGCTGCCAATGAGAGCGGTGATTCCCCTGCAGATATTAGATGCGGGAGGCCACTTGAGAATGGTGAGGAACAGAAAAAACACGATGGCAAACAGGCTGAAACAACAGAGTCACAAACACAAAATGAACAAAGTCAGAATGAAAGCAGACAGACACAAGCAGTTAAGAAAACTGAAAAACTGAAAACTCAATATGACAAAGATGATGTCATATGTCACATGATAAAGTAATAGATGTAAGGTCTTAAACCTTACACTGTAAATTGCCTTGAGATAACTTCTGTTGTAAATTGACGCTATACAAATAAAACTGAATTGAATTCAATTGAAATTGAACATGATAAGTTGTTAAAAATGTCAAAGAAAAGGAAAAACTCAGGGGCTTTGAAGAGTTGTGCTCTTTCAAAGCAAGAAAATGTATAAGCAGATAAATGTTTATTAGAGTGCTACAGTGAGTTTTTGTCCACACAGGAAGAAGGACACAAGGGTTAATCTTGGCTAAAGGTGAAAGTTGAAAATGATTTCCCAGACTTTTGCTGACTCAGCAACACCCCTCACTAAAAGCTCAGGAGTTTTAGGAGATGAATGGCTCACAGACCAGGAGATTTATCGCCACAGAAAACTGATTATTAAAGTAAAGGCGCAGTTTCTTGAAGATGATGTTTAGTTTTTGATTGTTTTTTGTCTCAGTCCCTCTCTTCCTGGTTGTGTTTGTGATTGTTTCTCCTTTTACCTCATCTCTCTCCATATTTCAAAATAGGCACTTTACATTTGAATGGAGCAATAAATAATGTTAAAAGAACAGGAGCATTGTGAGTGATTATTGGGCTCTGTAATGAAGGGGCAGGTTGTTTTAAGACATGTGTTGATGTAAATTAGATGCGGATGCGTTTTCATTTATTTATTTTTTATTTCTTTCTCTGCCACATGTTCACAAGCAATATGATTTTTGTACAGTGCGTTGAGAATAAAGGTGTTTTAAATTTCAAATTAAATTCTCTCTCTATCTGAACCATAATGCAGCTCATGTGGAATAGTTGATGAAAATAGAAAAATGTCTTCTTGGACAGTTGTGTGAGCTAGATTTTGGTGGCCAAACTTTAAAGTCAGTATGTCAAGGATTAACTGATTTTGGTAGTCAGAGGTCAGTGTCCCATAACACTAATGTATGTTCCATTCTTGTCAATGCTATATTTCATAAACACCTTGAAGGAATGCACACCAGCACCCCCTTGGATTCATGCATAAACTTATTTGAATATGAATCTGTAAACTAACGATAATGTGTAAACTACAATGTCACTTGTTAGCGGAGGCATACAACCACAATGTAATGTAATTCTAGTTTGAAGGGATACTGTTGATTCAGACAGTTAATATAGTGAGAAAACAGAATGTCATAAAGTTGTAGGTACAGAAGGTTAGGTGTTGCTAGCAGTATTTAAAAAGAGAGTTGAATGGAAGTAGTCAACAATAAAAACTCATGGCATATAGACATGGATGTCATTATACAATGTAACCAGTAAATTGAGTTCCAATAACATCACACAACATCAGACAATACTTGAAATTCATTCAAATGATGCTCAACTCTTAACATATTAATTAGATTAGGCAATGCCAGAAACATGTATTCCCTGTAGGTCAAAATCTCAAAAATGTCTTTTAATATTCACCGTAGAGTAATTCCATTCCAGATTTGGCTGCAAGAACATTAAAACGATCCCAAGCAAAAGTGTTCTGTTCAGTGGTGCCACAATGGTGGAAAGAGCTACCTGTAGCTACTCTACTTGCTCAGCTTTACTCACAATATATAAAAAAAAAAAAACTCATCCACAAATAAGATTAAAATAAACAAACTTTCTTTCTCCCCTATGTAACACTTTGCTTCAAATGTCTTTTCCCTGATGATGTAAATTACTACTGTGTCAATTTTCATGTTCTTTTTCTGTGTATGTGATCATACTGCACTTTCCTGAAAATGATTAATATGAAGAAACAACAACTTTTGACTAAATGGAATACTTATCAAACTTTCTTCCCATTAGTCTGGTAGTCAACAACAGTAAATTCTACCTACAATAAGTTCTAGGAAGGAGAAATTCAAAGTGGCATGTTGTAAACCCTAAAGCCTGTTTGGCCTTTGAGCCCACCATGGAGATCTTACCCGCTTCATACATCACTCTCCTATTGGTGTCCATCCATTTACCCAGCGGGAGGCCCAGGGTGGGGGCTCAGCAGGTCTCGTAGGCTCAGAGGAGAGTAGATGGTAGAGACCGTCCACCCTTCACTGTAGGTCCTTGATAAGTGGACGTTTACCAGGGGCCTCCATTAAACCAACCAACATGTTCATTTGTCAACTTGTGCTCCAGCAGTAAGACATTCCAGTGCAAATTGTTGGTCCCTGTCTCATGAAGGAACATTTTCCTACACATTCATAAACCAAGTTTAATTGGAGACTTTGCAGTATCATTGGGAGAGCCTGGGCGGATGTGGTGAAAGTGATAAAATAAAGAAGTGCTGCAGAGTGCTTTGGTTGGCCAGAGATTCTGTTTTTCATGACTGGGGGAGGTTGGCTGGGGGGGACAGAGTTCAGTCTCATCGGACCTTTATTGCTGTAGGGAAAAGGCTTATTTACTGTAAACTGTTTATGGAGCTCTGTCACTATCTCTGGACATGCAGAATAAACACAGGAACACACTCCCACTCCTAATGTCTTGTAAACACCAGAAACATGCACAGACTGACAGATAGAAATACACCCTGAAAAAGGCATTACTCTGGATGGCTCTTGAGCTCACACACACACACACACGCACAGTGTACTTGTTAACATAATCAAAGTAAATACACAATTGCCCACGCCCTCACTTCCAAACATGCGTGCACATTCACAAGACAATGCAAAGTCATAAATACACACTTGTGCTAAAAAAAAAAAAATCACATGCAAACACAAAACTTCTTGTCTCAACAATGCCTGAGTGCTGTTAGTTTTATTGGTGTCCCCAGTTGTTATAAAAACTGGATAAACTCTTCATACTCTTTCTCAATCTCAGCAATCAGAACTGTTTCCCTTCCACTGTTTTTCTGTCATATTTACATGGTTGGATTCAGACTGACATGTTTCTGCACATGCACCCATTCCTTTTAGAGTTTTAGAAAAAATGACAAATGTCTAAAGAAAAAAAAAAAGTCTGCGGACAAGCTGCATTTGCCAAATATATGGTATCACACTTTACAGAGCAGCTTGAGCAGATGAATCATCAATCCATCCCAAAGGTTTTCAAATCCATCTTAGCACACAGACATTCTGTTTCCTGCCTAATGTGTGTTGTGCACTTAAACAGACATGTCAGAACCTATGTAATGTGAAGAGTGTGTTTGCTCAAGTCTGCTAGTTTAATAATGGTTTTTCCGTCTATCTCTGAATCCCTCCCCCACCCCCCACCTTCATGAAGACCCTACCTCTTTGGGGCGGGATGTTTTACCATTAAAACTCCATGGTGAGTTTTGCTTCTCCCCTCCTTGGCTCCGTCGGCAGCATGCAAGTGTATATCCCGCCTAGCACACTGCCTCCTTTACCACTCATTTGTCTCCTGGTATATTTTTAACACATTCCGCAAACATTCCGTTTGTCATTCCTCAGGGGAAACAGTCCCAAAGAGGAATGTTTCTTATTTTCCCATCATTTTTATTTCAGACCGTTCAGTTTAAGGTTTTGAATATTTGCCATTAGAATGATTAAACCGTACTGAAGTGAGTGACTTCTGATGGTTTTGATAGTTAAATACAGTATGCATACAGTATATCTTGTATTACAAGTTATGGTTTAGCATTTTGAGCGGACATGTAGGCGTTTAGTGCATGCCATCACACTTTTTGTTTTTTTGCCATGTGGTTTCTTTGAGCCACCCACTAGAAACTGACATCTCTGTCTTCTTCTTTTCTTCCTCTCTGTTTAGACCCGCCATGATGTTTTTCCAAGAATAATGCCTTTGTGTTCTGTATAACACATATTGTTCAGATTTTCCTTTAGCCTTCTTTCGTTGCTTTTTTTTCTTTCTCCAGTTGTGTGTGTGTTTGTACTAGTATTGTGCTCTGTCATATTCTGGTTTTATTGTGAAAAGTGTCTTGTGTGGATATAGGAATGTGAGTGATGTGTTCCTGCTGCCTGCAAAATATTTTTGTAAACAAAGATAAACCAAATTTTAAATTAGTTTAGTGTTCTGTTCACTAAACAGAACACTAAAGTTAACTTTCTTAGTTAACTAAGAAAGTCATTACATAGCTGCAGTGATTTATGATTTTTATATTTACAGTTTACATAAATTTATAAAATGGATATTGAAAGATATTACTGAGACAGAAAATTATTCATTGATTTTTAACATCCTTAGTGAGCATTTTAGCCTCTTTCAGCTCATTGTTGTCCTTTTACATAACTTTTATAACACCACAACTTTATTGCTTTTAAGAGCCTCAAAGGCAGGAAACAATCCTAGGTGTGCTCAGTGATGGCTGTTTGTTAAAGCATCATTGGAAAACAGCCACGTCAATCAGACCTTTAGTCTAGATCATTTTTCTTTTGTAAAAGTAGATAAACTCCAACACAAAAATGGCCCCATTTGATGAGGTGTTTGCAGCTATGCAGATGGTTTAAGCCAGTTTACAGAAACTACAACCCTTAAGTCTTTGTTCTCCTTCAATAATCAATGAAATGATTCATGATCTTGCCATTCGCAACCCCAGCTTCTGTTTTAACTAAAATATATCATCATCAAACTGAAGACACTGATAAAAACAAATCAGGCTGAATAATAAGCAAAAAAAACAATGTGATTAAATTTTAGCAAAATTTTTAAATGTCCAGCACTTAAAATCTAATTTTTTTAAAAAGCATAACATCTTCCTCTTAAGGGACATTCTTCTTGTGGGAGTTGAAGCCAAGTCTCTTGTCAACGCTGTCTTGTGAAATCAGATGCTTACAAGCTTTTAAAAGAAGCCCCATTATGACAGACTCACTTATGGAGAGATGATTGAGTGGCTCAGTGAAGTGAACTTTTCCCTTCCCAACTCTCTGCTCCCCTGCTCCTCTCTGTTGACTCCATTCACTTTAGGAAATGAATAGCATGTGGTGCCTTCCCCAAGTCTTGGGTTTCATCTTTTGTTGTGGGCAGTCACTCATACTTTTTAATTGAAGTTTTTTTTTTTTCTTTCTGTCTTCATCCACCACCCACTTAATCCAGGTCTTTAGCGATTTCAGAGTGTATATTTTTCAAAGGTATACACCATTAGCATTCAAATCTTGACCTTCACAATAACTGCCTTGAGCTCACATTTTGCTAGAAGAACCTATATTGTTTCTCTAATATCATATGCCCTGAGATGTGAGCTGTGACGGCCCATTTACCAATTTCTGCTTCAGCCTTCTCAAAGCTCAGTAGTGCAGAGTGTAGGTAAATAGTTTGTTTCCTTTTTCCACATACTATTTCATGTCTATCATGTTATAAGTATGCATTGACTGTTTCTGTAGATGACCTGAGCTTACTCCAATCTATTAAATAACATTTGAACATTTGTACATGGCTCATAAGGTGGAGTTAAAGAAACAGGAACAGGTAAATAGTAAATAGTAAAAAGTGCTACTTCTCCTTGAACATTTGATGACCACTCCAGTGTTCATCCAGTTGACCCAGTGGTTGTCATTAGTGCTGTGTGTTCAACATAGCCCCAAGGCTGCCTCTTTTGCAAAGGCTGCTGTAAAATAATAAATGTGACGTTGAAGGATGTGTCCTCCACATGACTGCCTCTCTCACGCGTGCGCTCTGTGTGTTTAGATCCCTTCTCAGTTGAAGTCTTTATACCAGCTTTTTCTATGATGTGAATTAAGCATATGGCCCAGAATCAAAACAGTGACTGACGTGCAGCTCTTTGTCACTGGATGGGCAGCTAAAGTGAACTGTATCATATTTGTTCTGAAAATAAATGGAAGCTGCCACTGGACTTCCATCCCCCCTCGGAGGCGCCTCACGTTAGCCCCGGACACTGTAATGCGAAAGGACTTTGATGGTTGATGTCGCAGATTGAATTATGCCCTTGAGGAAAAGCTATTAGCTCAGTCAGGAGTCCTCATTTGTTAAATTAAAAGTGGAAATGACATGTGAGTAGTCTTTTCAGTGAATTAAAGTTGTAAAGAAAATGGATTCCACTCCCTGCTAAAAGGCAATAGTGGGAGAAAGAATCTTGTGAAGGGAGAAGAAAAAGGAGATTTGCTGTTTGTTTAGTGACATCCATCTCCCCCCACTCTCAATTCCCTTTTAGTATATTTATATTTCATAACTTATTGATATTAGGTTACTTTTTTCATAGCTTTGTGCCATTTGCCAACCCACTTCCATACCACTGGCCCGCTCCAAAATACTGGTTACTGTTCTCTGTATGGAGAGCAGAATTAGTCCTTGTCTATTGGAGTTGTGCCTCTTTGTCGAAAGGGCAGAAACCTCAACACTTTTAAGCCACTTCAAGTGAGATCAGAAGGAAAAGGATGATTTAAAACACAGATGAATAAACTTTAGTGGTCACTGTACCCAGAGGAGATGAGAACTGAGCTGTGATTTTTGGTCCTGTTGGCAGGCTTAGTGCCTCTTCAAAGAGGTCCAAACCCAGTTCATCAGCTATAAGACCACAGTAGGGAACCAGTATTACAGCCTGCTGTCAGAGAAAAACTGATCAAAAGTATATATATATATATGTCCATTTGATCAGTCTTTCCGAAATGGCTGCAAACAATTACCTCTACTGTTCATTGTTGTTAATTTTTGTATTCTATTCTGTTTTAATCTATTATATTTTATTCTATTCATCTCTTCATGTTTTTTGTTGATTTATTATTCCACTTATCTTTATCAAGAATATCAGAACATCAGGATTTTCAGCAATTAAACACCTCATCAAAGAAGAACTTATACTTTACAGATCTCCCACACAGTCGAAATCAGGCAAACTATTCAGTATTGTGCTTTTGAGCAATGAATAGAAGTCATACTGTGTGGTATCTTATTCCTAACAGATTCCTTGCTTCCCCTGCTCATATTCCATTTAACATGTCCCTTTTTTATTTTCTTCATAATCAATTTACCTTTAATTTGTCTTATTCTGACCCAAGATTGTTGAGATTGAAAGAAGGAAGAAAGGGGACATATTTAAGGGAAAGCTGTAAGGTAAACACTCATCATAACTAGCCAATATCTAACTAGACCTGTTTGTTAAATGCTTTATTTCTGACAGCACTGATAAACAGGCCAGAGGAAGAGCTTGGAGGAGTAGACAAGGACACTCTGGAGTTAGCCAAGGCAATATCCTGAGTGTGGGTTTATCTCTCGCTCTATCTACTTTTCAGAGACTGGGCTTACTGTGGATATTTGGTTATTCAGCCTTCTCCTCTTGACCCAACACTAATAAATACAAGCTACGAAACTTGTATATAGGCCTTTCTTATGACTACCATCACCACTTCCTTTTTTCTGATCCCTATTTCACACGGCATTGGCCAAACAAAGACATCAACATCTCCTTGGATCCAGGGAGTAATTTATGAGGTGCTGACAGTCTGAAGGCAAGGGAAAGAGTTCTGCCAGCAATGGGTCTTTCAGCACCAAGTACCATGTTAGTTGAACTATTGGACACACCAGACAATCCCTACAAGCATTACTGATGAACTGCACTCCTACATGCATTACATAGTTTATTCAGTTTACATACAGTATATAATCATCTTCCCGAGAGGCAGCCAACTTCTTCAGGTTCCACATATCCACAAGAGGGGGATGTTTGATCTTTGGCAGAGCATTCTGTATATGCCAACCTATGCTGAATATTATATAAAAAAAGTAATAGCAGTAGATAAAGACATTTTTATGCTGCTACTTTAGCATTTAGCACCTGTGGCAGATCTAACTTACTAAATGTTGAATTTTGTACAAGTTATTTCTGAATGTGTTTTCCTCTATAAACCTTAGCTTACCATTAAATTATTTTGACCACACACTGATTCCAAAGTCAGAAATTCATTTTAAGTAAGGTTAGCACTCAGTAAATGATGTAGGTGTGGCTAAGTGGCAATTCATTCATCCACATATTCTGTGAACCACTTACCCTCTTTAGATGCCTTTAGATGTTGACATGCTGCACACACAAATCAGTCAAAGATATAGAACTGCAAACCTACCACCCATTGTCTACAGACAGCACCAGAAGTGCCAAAAGTTGTATTTTGTGTACTTTGCCTATAGTGGACATAGTTTAGTTGGACATTTGTAGTCTTGGGCTCAGGTGCTTTTCATCAATGACATAAAATTTCCCTGTTCTTAATAAAGTTTTTGTTTGAGAAGCTCTTTTTTTATTAACTATAGGGGATGTTTCTGCTCATTCTTCTATCAATTCTCGCAGTTGCTCCACACAAACCAAAAATGTGAATCACCTGTGCAAAGTTCTCCTTTAGCACACTTTAACTGGCATTACAAAGTCACAGAATAAAAAGTTCTCCAACTATTTCTTTGTCTTATTTTAGCTTGGTTTTTTTCAGCCAATGAGTGTGGACAGAAATGAGCATGTTGCTTCCATATCAGTGTGGTTTCTAAAGGTCAAAGTTAAGCACACCTCTGGGAGTGTGTGACACCACCATGGGTCTTCAAACCCTTAGCTCACCAAATATTTGATGTGGTGTGACCACGGGTTGCTGTCCAGGTTGGTTATAAGGCCAGACAGTAACACAAGACCTTGCTACTGTTCACTGATCATTACCATACGGGGAGCCCTATTGCAGCTGAAATCCTTTCTGTGTTTTCTTTCTCTCAAGCAGTCCTGACGGGCTGAATAATCTGATAACTGCCAATAAATTCTCTGCTGCTGTGATCAAAACAAAGTGAACCATCTCGGGAACATAGGAAACGTAGCTTGGGTTTTTCTGTAGCGAGGTGAACATTCAATTGAGAAAAAACAATTAAAACTATGATATTTATTAAAAATGTCCATGTGATGTAAAGGTTTATTAATTTTTTAAAAACTTGGAAAAACAAAGACATCACTAAAAAAAAAAAGCAACATGAACATATACAGTATCCTTTTTACATTAGGAAAACTCTTGATTACATTACATTGTTCACTAGTCACCAGTGATGGTGACACACATTTTAGAGATTGACACTACCATTGTAACGCCAAACATAAAACAGAAGCACAGTTAGTTAACTTACTTGTTGTCACATAACATTCAAACAAGAAGAAAATCTATGAAAATTGTGTATTGAGCAGGTGGACATTTTGTATGGCGAGCGTTTTTGAGGTTTGAACTGGTTTTAATATTCTGATGTTTTCTCAGCATTTCATACATCTGCATTTTGTCAGTGCAAAGTTAATTTTCTCATTTTTTGCTGCTAAGGTGGATGTGTTATTTGCGGGCATTTTAATTTTCCTTTGCTTAGCTTCCTGCATGCAAAACAACCACATATTCCAAAGTGTTCCATTTCTTGTCTAATACTGTTATTGACAAACATGTTGTTTTCCTTTATAAAACAAATAAGAGTTACAGTATTTAGATATAGGGCTTAAAGGTTCATTAGTTTTCTTTTAACTTCATATACATAATTATTCTCTAAGTGAGACCTTGGTTGTAATGCTTGTAATGGTCTGTACAAGAATTTAATCTTTTAAGTCTGGGCAGTCTTTTTGATGTGAAATTTCCAGGATTGCTCATCAGAGACTATCTGTGTGATTCACTACAGTCAACATTACTTAAGAGGGGCAACATGACAGAAAGCATAGTTTATCTTAATTCTGACAAAATTAGGAGAAAAAAAAATTAAATAGTAATTTTACAAAATGTTAAAACCTACCAACACTTCTTGAAGCACTGCTGGGGCACCGCTGCAGTACAGTTTTTACTTAGTATTAAGTTGTTTTGTTGTTTTTTCCTCCTGAAGCAAAGCGAAGCCACCACCTCAGATCTCCCCAAGCAAGTCCAGTGGAGGAGAGTTCTGCGTGGCTGCCATCTTTGGCTCATCCCGCTCCTGGTTTATCACCAACCCCAGCTTGAAAAGAGAGAAAGGTTAGATCAAGGTCACGGGTGCTTTTCACATTGTTCTAGCCAGTGTACAAGCCAAATACGTGACCCCAATAATGAAGGCCAAGAGGCCAGTGGATGCAAAGCCAATTGATAGAAATTGTATTCCTCTAAAAATGTAGTGGAATGTTTTTCCTCTATTATTTAGAATGTACCTTTTATCTTAATTTCTTGGAGCAGCTGAAAAAGAATTGTGTCATTGCCTTTATCCTCACAGATCAGTCAAGGCAGTCAGTTGTTGATTCACTGTACATCATCAGTTGCTATGGTAACCTGGTGGAGCATGTCCTGGAACCTCGGCCAATTAGCACTGCTCAAAAGATTAGTGATGATACACCCTTGGAGCTCAGCACCTGTCCAAGAGCCTGCTGGAATCTAGCCAGGTAGTGCTTTGTTGATTACTTTATCTATAAAAAGTGTCCCTAATACTGTTGGTCTCATAGGTGATTTCTCTTCTTGAGCAGAACTCCACAATGGAATGAACTGCAGCCACCCTTCAACTCCAACCACCCTTTGGTGTTGGCTTCAGACCTGGTGCAGTATTATCAGTATCTTCTAGCTGGTAAGAACAATTTGTTTTTTCACAGTAGATGTACTGACAGTATGAAGTTGTGTTCAAATAAAATGCAAAGCAGTATTCAAGGGTTGCTGGATGCATCCTAAGTTAGTGGAAAACATTTTCGTTTGCAGTTTAATTTATGGGAAAGTAATTTAGAGACACAATTGTTTCAACTTTGTTCAAATATCTAACTTTTTTAATCTGCATATATAATTAACTATGGGCCTGCATGTTTTTTTTTTGGTCTCGGGAATACAATAGAATAATAGAAAAATATAGGTTTGAAGGCATTTTACACATTCATACCCAAGTGTGAAGAATTTGTAGTAAAATCAAAAAGATCATACAGATTTATAACTTATTATTATAATTATTATAATTATTTTAGATTTCTCTATTAAGATACTGTGAAAACATAAAATGAGCCATCCATCAGAAATGTTCAGTTTTGAAACTTACTAGAAGTTATTTACTAGTTACTTTTTCTGTGAATCTCAGATGCCAATGTCGAATTTACTAGTAGGATTTGCATGCAATTGTAATGATGTAATTACCTTTGTGTGTTTATTACATATATTCATCATAAAAATACAGGTCTTTACATGTTTTAGTTGCACAGACTCACACTACCTACAGTACAGTAGTCTTTCCTCTTGATGTTCCATGTTGACTGTGTTGAAAGCCAGCCATCATTCTCTCATTGGTGCCACATGCTGAGTAAAAATCTTTCCAGTCAGGAGCCATAACATTTCTTTCCTTAAAGATGGAAGAGAAAAGTTTTACCTTAACTCATATTCTGTGAATTCTGGCAGAAATTATCCTTGTGTTTCAGTTGCACATGAAATCTATTCTTTGGTGGCTACACTACACTTCTGCTTCAGGACATGCTAGCACATTGCTATGAGATGCTGCACTCAGACCAATTAGCTGACACCCTAAGCTCCCTCTAATTCAATAACAAGTACATAGCAGTGAGCACTTTAGGTTGCCATCTGAAAGGCTAATTGACAAAAGTGCAGAGTGCACATGGATGGCCACACACGGAATCAATCCACCCCCTGGAATAGGCTGGCGTTTTGAGCCCACTCCATAATTATAAACACACAAAATCTGTAATTAGCTTTTGCGGGTTCTCTGGGGCAAGTAGTAGCTGTGTTTCCCCTAGCCATCCTACTCGTGTCTGTTGACTTCTGTAGTGCTCCGAGTCTAACTGGTAGGATATTTTCCCAAATTAGTGCTAATGGTCTCCCCTAGTGTCAGATCGATGAGGACGCGTTGGAGTGATGGGCACAGGCATCAGCCTATTCCATCATTCTCTCTTCCAGCCTGGGCAGTGGAACAGGCTGCATAATGAAAGAGATTCATTGCATTAACATTTACATCCAATTAACAATAGCCAGATAATGCAACTGTGTCCCTTCATTCCTCAAATCAACCAAGGGTGAACTGAACTGAGGTCAAGACGCTATAAGCATAATTGTTCAGCCCTTTCCCAGTTGGCCCAGCTTCTTATATGCCACCACCACTGACCGAGTTGCTCTTGGAGTGCCACCTTCCATTTCTATGCTTTGTACCCGAACACAGCCTCTCAACATCCTGTTTCTCAGCATGCATCCCCTTGCCAGCGCTCTCCTCTGCTGTTTCCTCCAGGGCTTGGCAACATAGCGGAGAAGTGATCCAGGAGAAAGAGTCAATTTGACCTTAGGGTGAATTACAGCACAGCCATACGCTGCTTATCCAGCCGACTCTTGCTGAGCATCAAGATCAGACCACTCCAAAGGAAATTGAAAAGACACAGTTTATACTTGCAGAAGAAACTATCTAGGTCTAATTTACATTGGCAATACTGCTGTCACAAGACAGCACAAAAAGCAAAAAATAAGACAACTCAGAAGTTGTACTATTAGACAAGAAACAGAACTCCTGTGAAACAGCAAGGGAAAAAATTCTTGTCAGCTAATTATCGCACAAAAAGAGGACGTCTCTAGAAAGGTGGTGCAAGGCAAAAGAGGTGGCAGCATTAGATTGACAGGCCGTGGTCTCCGGTCTCGTGGCTCTATATTGGATGACCCAGCCTGATTAAAAATGCAGTATGCATGGAAAGGAATAGGAAGGGGAGAGGAAGGGCCGGGGTCAGGCCAGACCGGAGCCTCCAGGACGGGATGATAAAAGGCAGCGGTGGCGCCACTTCATGGTCACTATCTCCACCTGTCCATCTGTAGCAGCTACTGGCAGCACTCAGCCCTGCAGAGAATGGCAGTGCACAGTACTGCCTTGGAGAGATAAGAAAGAAAGAGACACACATTATAGAGTGTACTCATAAATAAAGTAGATGCTGTAGTACAATCTGGATTAATAACGGCATTCTCAAGCCAAGTATTTAGTCTTTGGGAAATCCTCTATATTTAGCTGAGTAAATATAACTATCCATTGGATAGTATATGAATGGGCCCCTTTTGTTTTTGCTTTTGGAATGACTTCTCTAGTCTTTATAATAACAGTAACTCGTCTCATTTTTTTCTTTGTTATTTTTTATTTATTCATTTCACAGTATGCTTTCTGACACCTCTTCACTTCACCACAAGGTTGCTCTGAAGCAAACAAACCAGTGAATAATTTACCACCCTGATTTCTGGCTGGCTCCTTTGAGGCTGGTCATGATGGCAGTAGTGTCTATGCTTTTTGACCACAGCCCTTCCCCTTACTACCTGTCATATAATGTGCTAATTGTGGAAACTGACTGACTGGCTGACTCGGCCACCCTCTCGGGACTTTGAGGTCCATGACAGGCCAGGCACAGTTGCCTCGTCAATAGATCTAATTGCTCTGAGAGAGGGGCCAGAGTGAAGGCTTTGGAGCATCAGGCGTTTTGTAAAGAGAAACCATGGCGCCATGACTGGGTCAGTAATCAAAGAGAGGCAGAGAAAGGATGGGGTAAGTGTAGCGCTGGCTGAATGAAGGAACTGTCACTCAAATACGCCTTGAATGATACATAATGACTAAGCTATCCCAGTCTGTCAATATGCCAGCACCTATCTGCCAGAGTACTACTCAAAAGAGGAAAGCGAGAAGAGAGGAAAGTGAGAAGAGAGACAGGTGGAGCAGTCAAGCCTAGCAGCCCAGCAAGTCAAATGTCTGGTAACCAACCATGGCAGGCCAAAGCCGAGGAAGGGAGAAAAAAAACAGGCTAACAAAATGAATCTTTAAAAAATACAAATGAAAAGAAGATAAAGGTGAGCAGAGTGGACAGACTGACAAGAGAGCCGTTCTCTGTTCACCGTACAGATCTATCAGATTGTTAGCCCCTTATCTGTCTTTGGAAATCACCCTGTCCAGCCCCTGGCCCCAGGCCCCTAGAGGTTGGGCTACATCAATACCTAGGCAGCCTTTGTTCTTGTTCTGACTCCCTGCTTCATTGCTCTGGCTACCGGCCTTCAGCACAGCACAACTCTCTCCACAATCTTTCTCTAGCTATAAGGAAGTTTTTCTATTTACATGATGTAAACATTATGCAGTAATCATACACAATCGTAAGTTGTTAAATGAGCAATAGGTTCATGGAGTTCATATCCCTTTCCCCATGAATACTATTTATCATGTTTTAGTAGATTTTATGGAAAATTATAACTGTTTATGGATAAAATAAGTAGATAAAGCTGTTTGGCTGCTACTACTCCAGCCAATGAATTATCTGGGAAATCAAAGAACATTGTCACATTAATGCAAAATATTTATGGCAAGGTTATCACACCACAAAACTACTTATTTAGTTACAGTGGTGCCCTAAAGAGGCTGTAGAAAGGGAGGAATGCCATGGGGAGCAGAGCTTTTTATGTTAACTAGAACAGTTAAATCAGTCTAGAAATTTTTTTGTTTAACTTTTACCACGACACAGTGTTTTTTAGCTGTTTAATTGCCAATTGTAACAACAGCATACAAAATAATTGTTACTGTGACGATCATTGTCAGTATTAGATATTTAAAACCTTCTCTAAGTGTGGAGGGCTACAACTAACAACTAATTGTATCATCCATTAATCCATTCCTTTTTAATATGTTGTCAATTCATATATTAATTGTCACAAAGTGAAAATTTTTTTAGCAATTTAGTTTGAGGTGCTATTTACAATAAACCTGTTTTTTATATCTTTAGTTCCAAACCCAAAGATATTTTGTCTGCTATCACATTTATTGAAGAAAGATTGCAAATCCTTATGATTAGAAGGAAAAAAGATGAAACTACATTGGCATGACCTGTAGAATTATCGGATTATCACAATTGCTGATTATTTTTCTGTTCATCAACTTGTGGATGATTTCAGTTTAGCATTGTGGCCTTGCTGGATCACATTTAATTTTTATACGTAAAGTAGAACAAATACAAAATCCCAAGATTTAGCTGAGAAACAAAGAATGTGTTGCCATTTTGTAATAGGTCTGCAACAAGAACCATTACAGCATGGCAAATGTGGTCAAAACATTTTTTTTTTTGGGTCATCCCAAATGAAATGGTCCAAAAAATGTTGCCTGACCCATGAGGATGACCACTAGCTCACCACACCAGTGCAACTCTCTACATTGAAACCCCCACCCCCAGTGGAAACCTGATCTAGCCAGTCAACCAACTGCTTTAGAACATCAATAATTAATTAGGGGACAGCTATTGGCCCCAAGGGTCAGAGAGCAAGGAGAGAAAGAGAAAGAGAGGAAAAAGAGTGAGAGACAGGGGGAGTGAGGGCAGGCGGAGGAAATAGAGGAGTCGTGATTTTGTTTAATAAGTAACAAGCACAGGGTTTGTTCTTCTTGCTTCGATTTGAAAAGGACACAAGAAACCTTCTCTCTCTCTCTCTCTCTCTCTCTCTCTCTCTCTCTCTCTCTCTCTCTCTCTCTCTCTCTCTCTCTCTCTCTCTCACTCTCTCACTGACACAAACTTTCCTTCCTGCTGACCTTTGTTTGGAAAGGGTTCGTTCATCACATACACGCATTTCATTTAACTCAAACATGGCTTGGAGCTGCTACAGTCTAGCAGTCTTTATTGTTTTGATTTAATTTTTTTTCATATGGTTCAAATGCTGAATGTTTCCAGATGTTCTAAGCATCCCAGTTGATTGTAGATCTGAAATAATAAGTAGTTGAAAGAAAACCGAATCATCAATTTTGAAATCAAAGGATTATTTACTATAATTTCAAGTTTTGAGAATCTTTTCTCAGTTCAACTTTTTGTAATGTGAATATGTTTCAATATACTGTAGTGAGTAAAACAAAATAAACATGTTACATTTTTTTTTTCATTAAACAATTATTGATTGAATTAATGGTCAACAGATTAATTAACAATGATGACTGTCAATATTTTATAGTATTGTTTGTGTTTCATGTATAGTGTTTAGAAAATAGCTTAATTTGAGATATTGAAATATTAGAATTTCTTAAATTAGTATTAGTGTACATATTCAAATGGCAATCCCCTCTTTTTCCAGATCTGTTGTATGTATTTATTTTGAGTTTTGTAGGCTATAGCGCCTGCTCACTTTACAATATTTAAATTTTTCTTCAAATACAGGTATACGCACACAGCAAGCACTACTGCAGAAGCAGGTGTAAGATACATGCAGATCTCATAGTTCAATATATGTAGGCTGGTTGTTAGAGTTGATGATGGTGTCTAACACCAAACTACCTCCATCAAGTGTGTATGAACACCTGGCACACGTGGAAATGTGTGCGGATAAAGACAAGAGTGCCACCTGTGCTACAGATGTAGACTTGACAAGTTTATTAACCATTCCTGTCTTAAACCAACCCCATCCCTGAGGTTAGGGACAGAAAAAAAGGACTGATTCTTCACATTTGGCCTCATTCTCCACGCCTGCTTATTCAAGCTTGCAAGAGCCCCATCTGTCTGCTGGTCTGTGTCACTCTCTTCCTCTCTCTCGTTACCTCTCTCGCTCCCTTTCTCTTTCTCTCCCTCTCTCTGCTTTTTCACACTCAATGGCGTGCACCTATATGCTAATGTGAGCAGGAATCCATCCCTCTCTTTTATTCCCTGGTTTTTGATCTTAGACTTGATTTGACTTGACTGTGATTTAAACATCAGTTGTCATCCAGTTGTACATTAAATCGTTAATTAGAATATGTGATCTACTGCCCTGCTTTGACTCCTTAGTTGGCTTTTATTGATAGGCTTTACCAAGGATTGGAACTATGTTTTTCTGTTGGACACAGTGACTATTAGAATTTTAGGGACCTCTTTTAGCTAAAAGAAACTACTATGAAGTTGAACACTGGCATAACACTTTGGCACTTTGGCTTTTTTTTTTCAGCTCCCAGATATCAATATCATGATTGCATATAAGATCGTATAACCATTTATTTGATTCTGTGTGTGTTTTTGTGTGTGCGTGTTTGTTCTCTCAGCTATGCCCCCAGGAAGCCCAGGCCCAATCACGCGTCACGAGTCATCAGACAGCTTGGCGTCAGACCACAGTGGTCAGGAGGATGAGGAGTGGCTCTCTCAGGTCAGACCTCTTCTGTAACCAACAATATGTTGGTTTTCTGACATTACCTGACTGCTTTTAGCTTTGATGAGAGTTAGCTTGCTGGTCATGGTGCACTTTTGCAATGCATTTGTTTCATTACAACAGTTGCTTTAATGAAGTGTTGTCCCTATAGCCAGAGTTTCCGTACCTTCAATATCAATGTGCAACAAGAATCTAATAAGAAGATTATTCCAGGTATTATCTTAAATATTAAATATCTCTATATCTAACTCTTCAAGATTGACATATTTTGTTGTTGACACTTTAGTTGTTAGAAGTCAACACACAGTTTGTGTTGTGATGAGGGCTAAACACAAAGGCATACTGTTTGTTCTAATTCATACATAAAATGTGTTTATTGGAACACCTCTGCACGGTTGAAACTACCATTCTCTTTTGATCAGGCATTTTTCCTATAATTTATAAATGCTCATTTCTGCACAACAAGTTTGGGCTTAATGGTGTGGGTGAATCAAACACTACACTAGATTTATGACAGTCGAAACATACAGTAATATTTGACAACATTTTCTGTTATTGACACAATGTATCTATGATAGAAAATGAAAAATCTTTAAAATATTTATGTTGGCAAAGATTCTCATTCATCCAGGTGAGGTTATCTGGAGGTTGAGTTTTGACAACTGGACTTCTCTATTTTTATTTTCACATATAGCAATTGGATCTCAACTCTTGTGATTATGATGTCATGTGCATTTAGTCATTTATTTATCTTTCACAATTCTACATAGTGGTGGAATTTTCACATTAGCTGGTGAAGAAATATTATAAAAAACTAGTACGCACAGTCTTTCAGCTTGGTTAACCCTCATAGCACTCATTTCTGGTGCCGGCAGGTAACCCGCTACATTCTCAACATCAATAATTCCGCTGCATGCATAATTGATTTGTTAAAATGCACCCCACTTAGCTTGCAGGAATTGTGGTTCAAGTTTGTCATGATAGTTTGCCAAGAGCAAAACTATCAGTTGCACTAACCCAGATCTTGGGCAACTTCCTGTCAGAACAGTGGTAGTGATGCTTTCATCAGTTGTTGGAGATGTAACAGTCAAGCTCTTTGTGCCTTACCGCATACCTGGGATGATTTGGAAGCGACTCTTCTAGCAGAACATTAAAAAAATAAATAAATAAATAAATAGATTTACGACCAAAGGGCCCAGTCAAAAACAAACATTCATCAGGTCTCATCAGATCAGTTATGCACAGTAGATAGTTTTTACTCCAGTTCCTCTTTAGTATTTGGTGTGTTGAGAAATGCGAAATATATATAGACTCAACTGAATTAGAGGCTAAGTACTGTCTCACGGATTTCACCGCATCATATAACTGGCTTTCATTAGATTATCAGCAGGCATTTTGGTGTTGGGATTTAGGATTGATCGGCCATTTCCTAATTAAATGTGAGTGTTCTGACCCTCTGTGTCAGCACTTCACATAACCTGGAGTTTCCCACTTCAGCCAGCTGCCATTTCACCATTTCAGGAGCTTCGATTCAGTGTCTGGCCAATGATTCACCACTAATTTAGAAAACAAAACTATTCATCAGACTTTCAGGAAAAAAGATTTTCAAGCAGACAACACAATCACCTTTAATCACCAGTAAGTTTCTACAGTTGACAAGGAAAAGTATTACTTACTCTTAAGCCAGCTGTTAATTGACAACAAAAACTCCTGTCCAGCTAGAGTGTACGTCAGGTCTCCTCACAGCTTTTGTCAATTTCATAAGCAATTTTAGTCTTTCCTAATATGCAAAAAATATTAATTTATAGATTTTTCACTGCAACATTACAGTAGATAAGGTTCCTATTTCTGCCTTGATGATGAGCAGCTGGTTGTTTGTGGCAGCAAACAAGTGATTTGCCTATCAATTGCTATAGGATAGCTCAGTAACTGTGCACAGAGCTTAAAGTCTGAGGCTATATGTCACTGGCGCTGGTCGATGAGACAGGAAGGGGAGGAGGTGTTGGGGGGTTGACACTGGACTGTAACATCTGGACCTTCCATCCTGCAGCAGAGAGAACCTTGGCAGCTGTTCAGCTCTGCTGCTAGGCGTGACAGTGGTGGTGTTAACTGGCAAAACACACACACACACAAAGTGGCAATCCTCCTCCCTCCTTCTGTGGCCTAATTTGCACAGCTGTGACAGAGCATATATATCTAAACGTGTATATAAATATGTGTACTGTACATGTGTGTAGGAACACAGATGTAAAATAATTAAGAGTGTGCAAGCTCTCAATTTTGTCTGTGATGTTGGCACCTGGCAGCCAGAGTGGATTGAGACTTTGAGCTGAGAGCTGGGTTGAGGTGAGACACAAACACGTATGGCGTAATGATAATGAAATATGACTGGTGAAACACCAAGAGCCACATTAAGTGCTGTTGGGAAATGAAAAGTCAGTAGGCAGAAGATGGTTATTCAGTAAATACAAGGCAAAGAGGAGATGTATACCAGAGGAGGCAGTAACAGTCCAATGTTTATGAGTCACCCACTCTGTGGCCCTCTACTATCTTACTTTCAACCAACATTAGTGCCACTCAGCTCAAGCGCCCATGGACCGCCTGCCATGCCATCACCATCTTGTTCTCCCAGTAGGCCTCACCTCAGCCTTACCGCGATGCTGTTGCTGGTGTCACACCTCTATTAACCCTCCGGGAAGGCTTCCCATCATGCCGCCAGCACTCTCAACATGCACAAGACCTTGATGAGTTCTGACATCATCTTCAGACTTGCAGTGGTGCTCCTTTTAGTAATGCTTTTAGTTGGATGCCATGTAAGTGGCTGAGTTCATCTGAGTACTGCATGGGATCTTTGCAAATTGGCAAATAGGTTGACACCAAACCTGCATGTGATATTCACTGATGATTACTTCACATAGTCAGTATTCCATCCTTCTATCTGTAACCAATTGGTAATGAATTAGTCGAGGATTTTCAACATATTTAAAGAAAACATTTTTGTGTCAGTGTGAGAAATGTGCTGACTGTAACTGTAAATATTTCTGAATTTATATAATATAAATTCTCTCACCTCAGTAACTTGTATTTTGTACTATTTTTATTTTCAGGTGGAGATTGTGACCCATACAGGACCTCACCGGCGCTTGTGGATGGGCCCTCAGTTTCAGTTTAAGACCATTCACCCTTCAGGGCAAACAACAGTGATCTCCTCCTCATCCTCAGTGCTTCAATCCCAAGGTCCCTCTGATGTCCAGCAGCCCCTCTTGGACTTTGACACTGATGACCTGGACCTACACAGCCTCAGGTACTTTAAAACTCTAAAAAATGATATACGGAGAAGTAAAACTCTGGCCTTAGAGCTTCATTACACTAGATATTGGTGTAGAAACACACTATGTTTTCGATGTGAATTGCAAAAAGGGTCTGCAAAAGGTCATGCCCATGTATCTTTTAAGTATTTAAAGAGGCTGCTACTCTGATTTACCAGAAATTATGCTGAAAGGTCATGGTTAAGAATCATATTCTTATAACCATAGATGTGACCACAATAATCCCACTGGTGTAGGCCACCTTACACTTATTCACTAAAACAACTCACATAGCTAATGTCATCAGATCCAGCTAAATTTGAGAATTTGAGGCATAAGATGTTACTTAGCTGCCTAGTTTGTTTTATTCACTTTAAAAACTTAATGGATTATGGTTTTGGGTTCGGGACTACAACCCAGGATCAGAATAATATGTACAGGATCAAAACTACATATACACCCACTCAAATGTTTTATTTAGTTATGCTAAAAATTCCAAAATGAGGGTGCATCGCCCTATGTAATGATCTCTCCTTTCATCCAGCCACACTTTTCAATTGATAGTAGGAGAGTGGTGTGTCTGCAACCTTTGTTATGCACATGTGCTGTTGTAGAAAGCCGATTATGTTTTTACATGGCAGAATAAAGAGTTCTTTGGGAGAGGTCTACCTCAGGAAATTAGGTTTCTCTAATCCTCTATCCCAATTATGGTAACCAAGTTTCCCATCTACATGACACTTAACAAATCAGCTTACTCCAGAAAGCCGACTGTAACCTGGTGACTTAAGTGCATGTAAACGCACTGATTGTAATGGACTGAAAAGCTGCTGTGAAGCCAGGCTCCAAAATGAACAGCTTCAAGCTGAACTAAAGTTTGTAGCTAAACACATGGACAAAGACAAAGCCTTCTGGAGGAAAAATGTATAAGCCAGAAAACCAACACGTTTAATTAAACCCTACCAATTTTGCAAAGAAGATGGATCAAATATTCAACACGATTCTGACAGACCCTCTGGCACTTCACAAAGACTTGAGACTCAACTCAGACTTGGGATTTGTGACTTGTGAAAAATCGTATTATTTTATATATATATATATATCATTATGTACTTGAAAGGTTTGGACATTGTTGACCTTATGATTTTATCAACATGAGCAAACAAAATTAGAAATTCACATAAACATCCTGTTGCTTTATAGGTTAGATGAATTTAAAATTAGCACTAAATATTACATATATATTTGTTTTTCACAGATCTCAGTAAAGGAGTCTGTAAAATGTATATCAATAGGAACAGCTGCTGTGGAGAAATAATGAGTTGGGCTATTGCCTAAATAAACAACAACCAGTTAATTGATGTGTTTAAATCTGACGAAGAATATATTAATGTGGAAAAAGCATGAACTCTGCTATAGTGGTCTGTGTGATATGACTGCTTTTGACGTTTATGCTACGCTTCTCATTGTGAATGCAGCAGAGCACAAGCACCACAACGCAGTAACAATGCAGCACAATTATGTGTTTTTACCTTGTTTAAATCAGGTATAAATGATAAACAAATGCTATAAAATAATCACACACATCTCTAAATCAGACTTGTGTTAGAACTTATTCTCGCCATGTCTACTGTAAATGAAACCCTGTCCACCATATTATTGAGGTTGTTGTTTATTAAAGGTGTACATTGTACTGTATTCTGCAGTATATATAGGCCAAAATTGCTATAAAAGTTATGTTAATGTAGTGTATGTAAACTCTTGTATCTTTTTGTATTAATAAAAATGTACATATACATTATTATACATGCCTGCAGGATTCAGCCTGTACGTTCAGAGCCAGTCAGCATGCCCGGCTCGTCACGGCTGGTGGCTGACCGTCGAGGACAGTGCAACATTATGGATACAGTGTCAGGTAGGAGGTTTCATTTTTTTTAATCTGCTCTATTTGAATTTCTCCTCTGTAGCTTTTTTAACATGGTTCTTTTTACTCCATCATTCTTGTAACCGTTTCATTGTCATGTAGTTCCGTCTACCACCATCATTTTCTCATAGTCTAAAGTGTGTTTGTATGCCATCAGTCACATCAGTTGTAACTGTCTGAAGCTGTCAGTGCAGTCCATGTTCGAGTCATTAGCTATTTAGCATTTAACTATACTTACATTCATACTGAACACTAAACACTACAGAGACCTGAGAAGAAAGTGTTACAGCAAAGAGCTACACCATTTAAACAACATGGAGCCAAAACGTTGTTATACAATTCTCATCACATCAAATCACCCACTAAAGTACCTCTACATACTTTGCCTGTTGAAAGGCCATTGAGAGATTTGGAGTTTTGTTTGGTCTGTTGTTTTCTTCTTCTTCAAAATTGAAACTTCTGCTACTCAGGTATTATTACTTCATTATTAAATGCTCATTCAATCCTCAGGGTTTGAAACATTCTACAAGCTAATCATAATTCCGAATGATATCTACCAGCTAACGGCAGTTTTATACGAACCCCAGTGTTGGTTGTTTGATTCCCAGTTCCCTCCTAATTACATTTGCATTATGCAGTAGTGCAGCCAACTAGCTAATATGACTGGATATTTGTATACTGTACTATTCCATC
The DNA here is from genome assembly GCF_900324465.2 of Anabas testudineus. NCBI lineage: Eukaryota > Metazoa > Chordata > Actinopteri > Anabantiformes > Anabantidae > Anabas > Anabas testudineus. The sequence goes on along the minus strand of NC_046622.1, from coordinate 24,895,930 downwards.
TACTGTCCCCTGTGACAACCTACTAGCAAAATGAAATGTAATTTAATGGTAAAGAGATTTGCCTTTGCTGTTGCCTAACACCAGCGTAATCCCATGCAAGTGGATTGCAAGTAGATATTGCACTAGCTGTCCAACACCTAAACATAAACAACTTAAAGCCGTCTGGATGGTGTTTACTATCCTGTTGTCATTAACTGTCCCCTTATTGTGTAATAGAATTTCTCTGAATAGGCCTAAAAAGTCAAATCATCCATTAGATAGGATTGATTTGGTTTCAAGTGATTTTGATAGTTTGTCTTCTTTAATCTGGTTGAGATGTAAGGCTAATCCAATCACACACAGATGAGTGGATATACTCCTTAAAATATGTTGTTTACAATCAAATTGTAATGCCTTCACATGAGTCTTGTGAATGTGTGCTGTGGTGCACACACATAGTGTGTCTGGTATTTGCTGCCAGTGCGGGTGAGGAAATCACTTTGCAATTGCGTGACCTTAGATCATGTTGCTTTTTGTCTGATAAAAGAGATACAAGAGAAACGGTGGCGTCTGTGGCATTATCTGCTGTGTCTTGTGACACACTTAAATCATCTGATCTTCCTTCACGATGGCCACAAGAACCACTCAGAGCTTTTTCACTGAGGTGTCAAGAAACATTTCCAGCTTGTGTCACAAAAAGGTGTGCCACAAATAGTTTTACATATCTGATAAATACATATCTTTGTCTTCTCCACCTCAGCTAAGCTTTTCGGCAAATACCCACATGACCTTTGTTTTTCAACTGTGCATGTTTCTGGGATCTGCGCAAAAGGATGTGAATTTTTAAATAAGGTTTATTTGTTTACCAACACGGAGAAACATACATTAAGTAAATATGTTAACATGTAAATTTAGGAAAATAGTATGTTTAAGTAAGTTTATTAATTTGCAGTTTTGTACTTTTCAGACACCACATTAGTACCACATTATTAGGGTTATTATTAATTTTTGTGTGTATATTGTAAAGCCTGAAAAAGCCATTGACATTTTGCAGATTACAGTAATTGCATGTCAAATTCAGGACACCTTCAGATCCTGGGGGATTTCTTTTATTATTATTAATTTTATAAACTGTGAGATTTTTGCATTTGCAAACCAGATGGTCTTGTCTTATCCTGGTAATGTGAGAATGATGAAAGACCTGTAAAGAGACCAGTAGTGTATATCTTGTCTGCCTCCACATTTACCTGTTAAATTACAGCACCCCCTGTGTCCCATTGTGTGATCGTTGTTTTCTTTCTCCTCCATCTTCATCTGTCTTCTCCTGTCTGCCAAGTACTGTAAGGTAAATGTGGCCCTTCTCTTTCCAGCCACTGTCCTCTGTGTTTTCAGTTTCTTCACTAACTGGTTCAGTGCAGAGGGAGACAGGAGGACAGAGCCAGGCTGAGGGGATGGAGGTGATGCTTATCTGTGTGTGTGTGTGTATGTGTGTGTGTGTGTGTGTATGTGTGCGCGCGTGTGTGTGTGTGGCTGTGTGTGTGTGTGTGTGTGTATTTGTCCATGCGTGCAAGGGGTGTTCAGTGTTGTATCCTGCCACCGCCGTGGCGCCGCCTCTTATCACACAAACACATCACTGTTGTCTTATCCTCTGAAGAACAAGTCTGTGTGTGGCAAAACTTACAAATGCAAGTTTTTAAAGGCTGACAGCAACATTTTTCGGATCAAAGGTGCAGACATTTTACACATCTTTGGATCCGATCCATCTCACAGGATGCTGAAGTGTTTGCATGTGTTTCCAGTTGTACTAATAAGAAAACAGGAAGCTGCTGACTAAGCCTACGATTTTTAATTGTTTGTGACACATACGTGAACATGTAGCCCCCCAGATTGAACTCATAATAGTGTGATAATTTATTAATGTTTAAGTCAATAAATTCTATATTTACTTATTCTGCCATTATATACGGTATATTAATAGTTTTACACAGCTCTGTGTGACAATGTTTATTCTGTACGGGTCAGTTTATTTTTTTGGCACTATATGAGGTTATCACAAGGCACTTTATAAATTAAGGTTCAAGACCTTACAGAATATAACCTTATATCTAAAGATAGAATTATATAGAAAACCCAACAATCCCACTTCAGCAGCAATAGGCGACAGTGGAAAGGAAAAACTCCCTTTAGAGGAAGAAACCTCCAGAAGAACCAGGTTCAGGGTGGGCAGCCATCTGCCTCGACCAGTTGGCGTGAGTGAAAAGAGGAGAGAAAAAAGAAAAGCAGGCAACAAAAAACAATAACAAGCAGGAGATAAAACACTGGGCAGGTTGGTCGTGCCAGTGACCACACTGGAACATACAGGTCAAAGCCCTGTGATACTTACAGGAAGGTCTAGCAGCTACAGTCTATGTTCACCTATCACCTAGTATCAGGGCCTCAAAAACATTTGTCAGGAGGAGTTTGGAATCAATGATGTGTCAATGTAACACAGGACCTTTCCACAAGGGACTAGAGTTTGAGTTCAGTGGTAAATAATAGTTGCTATAGCAGTAATGTGACAAAGGTTAGGTGAGGTTAAAAAGATTGTCATTTCTTTAGAAAAACATTGAACATGTTCACCAACCCTATCCAAGATTATTTAGTGCCTAACCCTAACTTTTACTGTATGTCTTTAAGTCCAACCAACACGCTTTATTTGCACGGTTGTTGTCCCACATTTATGACGGTTCAGAATAAGTGTTAAGTCAGCTGCTATTTTGGTGCCATTGTTATGACATAGCATCCACTATAAAGTATTGTTTTACATATTGTCAAATGTAAAGCATTTAAATGAAGCACATGAAAAATTTATATCTCAATCGTGATATTAAATGTGAAATAAAAAAAAAGTGAAATCAATGCCACACAAAAAATAATACATAGCACTTCAAGCTTGTCAAAAAGCAGTAGTGGACTTGGAACTATTATTTTATCTTGTATTACTAGTCAGATTCTGAAAAATGTGGTGGGTGAAAGTATAAATATTTGCCTCTGGAATGTGAACTCTGCAAAAATACATTAAAATTGTACTTAAGTACTTATATTTACTTCCTACCACTGCTTAAGACAAAAGTAATTTTGAATCATACCTGACATGTTCCACATATGATGTGTGAAATATATGTCACTTGCAAAAATATGCAATGACATTTTTTCATATGTGATGGATGATCATGTGTAACTAAAAAGTAGTTGTGTTGTGTGTGTTTTTGTTTATGCTGAGCACATTGTGTACTGTACTTTATGCAGAGTGTACAGTTTGGCTCATGTTTTCCAGCCATTTCTATTAGAATGAAAGTGTTTTCTTCTGAGTCCTGAGGCCCAGCCGCAGTTCTCCCTATAGTGACTCACTTACAGTCAGTTAGTCTCCCCAGTGTCTGCTCCCATCTTATCTCAGCCCATACACTCTGCTTATCTCTGCCTTCCCCGAGGTGATGGGACGCCGTCTGCAAGGGACACGCGCACACACAGACACACTCTATGTTGTACAGTGCTTCCAGTTGTGCCGTCTTGACTCAGCATAACTGTCTGTATGAGGGGACAGACGAGCCCAACAGCCAGCGCTTCTATCTCACTTTCCACCAGCTGCAATATACAGGATCGATGTGTGGCTGTTATCAGTATCCTTTCACTGCATCCCGAGCCTTGCTGTGGGGCACGTGTGTGTGTGTCTGTGTGTGTACACAGGCGACTTCAATCCCAGCTAGACTACACAGTGGCATTTTGTGGCTCAGGAGGACATATCAAGAAAGAAAGAAAAGGAGACAGACCTGAAAGAAAGATAACACCCAAAGACTGAAAGAAAGAATATTTAGTCTTACCTGTGTGTGTGAGGGTGTGTGTGTGTGTGTGTGTGTGCTAAATCAGTCCAACCAGTCCCCCTCCACACTACTGTGCGTCTGTTTTGACTGTGCAAAGAAAGCCACCCTGCTCCGAAACAGGACATAACGTCTGTAGTGTCAGCCATTTTCTTGTTTTTGTTATTGCCATCTTCAGCGTGTGTGTAAATCTCCCTCTTTGTTAACTTCTCTCTGCCTTGTTTTTTTTTCTGCAACTGTGTGTGTGTGTGTGTGAGTGTGTGAGTTGTGAGAGAGACAGAGAGAGAGAGTGTGTGATTTATATGTGTAGTGAATCAGTGATAGTATGCTGGCTGGCGGCAGAGCAGGCAGGATGAGAGGGAGTAGGCTTATCACAACACACTGAAGAGACTGTAGAGAGCTACCGGACTTTGGCACTGGTGTGTGTGTGTGTGTGTGTGTGTGTGTGTGTGTGTGTGTGTGTGTGTGTGTGTGTGTGTGTGTGTGTGTGTGTGTGTGTGTGTGTGTGTGTGTGTCAAGATTAGACTGATATGTTAGTCCACAGATAGGTATATTACATTAGTATCTTACATTGCCAGGGAAACAATAAATATTTAGCTTTAGTTTCAGATGTGCTGCCTAAAACCGGCCTTAGTGTGTGTGAAGTGACTTCTTAAACTTGACCTGTGTGTCTGCAGACGTGTGTGTATACTGTGTGTTTGCCTTGTGTCTTCTAGTGCAGTGTCAGTCTATTAGCAGCATCCTGTAAAGCAGGGAGTTAATCGGTGTGGGATCAGCAACTATCAGCCATTAGCCACATCCACCCCACATTATCACAGCTCAGTTACCTCTACTGTTTGTGTGTATGTGAGCTAGCGTTGTCAGTTTCAATTAGAAATCAAATGTCTTGAGTGATGGTGTTCTGTAATGAGCCTCTAATACCACTTCACTTGCCTGTAAGTGTCTATAGTTTTACTGAAAGGTCTCAGTGTTCAGCTATAACTGTGTTTTGTGTTATTATATGCCATAAAGTACATGTTTTGTCTACAGATATTCCAATATTGAAAATATTATTGAGTTTCTGTTGAGACAAAGTCACACCCATTACTTATTTTTAACTAGATGTGGGTTTATTAGGTGTGGCATATTAAAATAATAACTTTGTTGGAACAGCAGAACCGCTTCAAGTTTTACAGTGATACTATTTATGCCATAGGGAGTGGCTTACAGAGTGCACAATCTGGGACTAAACAATCAATCTTTGCATGTACAGTATGTTGGAAGTCTCAATCTCAAACATGCACTGGTCCAATTGTCAGGAGAAGTTTATATTGCATGAATAGTATCCTGTGGTGTGTTGTGAAAAGTGTTTTCACCATTCGGTAAGCATACATGCACCTGTTAGCATCACCAACACAGTGCCCCCTTGTTCCTCTGACCCACCAGCACCACCCCTTCACCATCATCAACACAACCCTGAGGCGAGAAGGGGATTTCCCCCTTTGTCATTGTTCTCACACAGACTGAAAGAGAATAAGAGCAGGCTATGAATGGCTGGATAAAAAGATGAGGATAGAGGGTTTGCACTACCAACACACACACACATGGAAACATACTTAGCCTGCCATCTTTCCCTCCCTCTCCTCTCCTCCACTTCATACCTAAGCAGCCATTTAAAAGACTAGGCACCTGTGCTGTGGTATTCTGTCTCTCTTTCTCTTTCTAATACACACATACTCCAGTAACTTATACCCTACAATTACCCCCCAGCCTCATAAAAGGCCCTTGTATTTTTGTGATATAGTGGCCGCACTGACAACAGTGATCACATAGGTCAGAAAGATGCCTGGCCATCCGATCTCTTCCTTAAAGACAAAACCCCTCATTTCCCGTGACCCCCTCCACACTGCTCCATTCCTCCTCTCCTGATTTTATTCTCTTCAATAGGCACCTTTGTCACCTTGCTGCCACTATGCCCCTCCACCCATCCTGTCAATCACCTCAGGGTGTGTTTGGTGACCCGTTAGTTAGTGACAGAACACAACAGCAGTTCTCTGTGGTCGTCGCTACTGCTTTTTGTCATTACCACAAAACAGGGGAGGGAAAGCGATCTGCAAAGTATTTTGAAAGAAAAAGAGGCAAAGTAGGAACGAGTGGTGCATTTTATTTACCTGCTGCTCCAGGAATTCTTGGAATATCTGCTTGTGGCTTGATATGTGGATTCCAGACAGAGATCAATTTCACTATGGGGGTCAAATAAGAATGGGGACTGAAAGACAGGACTGTCTTTTGTAGCTCTAATAGCCAAAAAGAAAAAAAAAACTGGAATTGCTCTGGAACTTCATGGAATATGAGAGGATTGATTCTTTGGGCCAAATGTGTTGTAAAGTAAAGCAGTGCTACTTAGGTTTGAGGAGCAAAAGAGAAACCAAGCCTTTACCTAAAGTTGCAAATCATAAACATGTTGATCATGTTAATGTTTTTTTGGACGTCGTTTTAATTGCAATGGGTATAAAATCCACACAATAAACTTGTTGTTGCAAATAATAAAATTTTTTTTTTGTTTGTTTTTTTTGTCATCTTCTGCCAGAGGCACAATGTTCAGAAAGAGGAGGGAGGCCTCACTTGTCAAACTCAACTTAACCATTTCTTCCTTCCTTTCCATGTCTTTTTTCCATTTTCTACTTTTAAGACCTCAGGAAGTGTGTTAGCTTGTGTGCACACACGCATGTGTGTGGCTTTGGGGAGTACAGGGTGGGAATGGTTTAGCCACATGTAAGGATTTATGGGGAGTGTGTGCGTGACTGAGAGAGATCGGGGTGTGACATGGATTGGCGATTGCTGATCAAGTTCTTGTGCTGCTGTTATCTATAAGTCTGTGCGTGTGTGTTTTTGTTTCAGTGTACTAAATCTGCGAGAGATGGAATACCCTCCAGCTTTGGTGTTATACAGCAAGTGCATATGTGCTTGTGCATCCATGTGACTGTGTGTATGTGTGTGTGTGTGTGTGTGTGTGTGTGTGTGTGTGTGTGTGTGTGTGTGTGTGTGTGTACTATGCCAGAGGGCAGTAAAGACTAAGCAGCTGCTCTTTATAGTCACTGAACGGACACCAATGTGTCAGGCATCTGCCACGCTTTCACTCTACCGCCTACCCACTGGGGTGTGTACTGGAGTGTGCATAGGTATTTTAAAAATATGTTTAATGTGTTTTTATTGATTGAAAAGAACATGTGATTTTATGAATGCTGATTTTGTGTGTGTGTGTGTGTGTGTGTGTGTGTGTGTGTGTGTGTACCAGTGGATGAGACAGAGGATCATGTCAATGTTTCGTGTTCACAGAGATACATACATACACACGTGTCTACTTACGGTGTATCGCAGTGTGACGGCTGGGTGGTAGTCGGGGGGGTTGCCATTAGTGCCGATCTTTCATTCCCATGACCTCAATCTGTGGTGGGCGCCCCGCCAGGCTGGCCATCCCTATGCCTGCTGGGCTCACCACGACTTCCAAGATGTGAAGGGGAGGTAATGGAACAGCCCTACGCTGATCTCTCTGTCACACACACTCTGATACACACTTCAAACTAGACTAAGACAAAAGCTGGTTTGGATTTTGATTGATTATTAAGTTACTCTAATGTTTAATAACTTAAAAACTTTGAGCTCAATATTTCTTGTGACATCCTGTATGGACCATGTTATACACCACCACATACTGTGGCTTTTACTAATTATGGGTGAAATTAACATTTGACACTACTGAGGATTTTATTTTGTTTAATGTTCAGGTAATTTGTGTTACATTATGTACATCATCTATTACTACCTGTGTAACACATGTAGTTCTATTGTATTTTAATTAGGGTCATCTTCCATGTTGTATCTGTCCCCCTACACGTTCCCTCTGTCCACTCACACTCAGGTGTTTTACCTGTTTTAACAGATATCCTGATCATGTGCCTGTGTACCCTCACACTCCTGTTAGAATTACATGTTAAAACTTAATGGAGGACTGTGACCTTGTGTTAATCCCAGCATAGCTCTGCCCACCATCAGCTCCAATCAGTCATAACTGAAAACAGCAGTGTGTGACCATTATATTACACAGACCTGCACCTTTGTGACTTTCAGAACACACACTGCTCAGTGTGCAGGTTGCTTTGTCTCGTCACCTTCTCTCTGTCTCTCATTCTGCTCTATTTGTCCTTCCTGCTTCTCTGCCACCTGCTCTTTCCTTTCCTGCTTCCCAGCTCTCTCCCTTTACATTTACCTCCTTCCCTCTCTCTCTGACAATAACCCACTCTGACAGTGTCTCCATGCTGTCGCGCATTAATCCACCTCTGAGAGGTGTTAAAACACTTCCACACTCACACAGACACACACATACACACACAGAGCATCGCTTTAGATCCCTTGAGGTATCGATCTGCTGTTCCGCTCGCTCTAATGGGATTTTTTACACCTAAGCCTAAGAATCAAAAGCACCTAATGCATCGCATCACATTTGATGCAGTCATGCTCATACACTCACATGCACACACGCTTTCATACACTGAGTTAATTACTGTAAGCGACTGAGCCTCTCTGGCAAGTGTGGTAAAAAATGAATAGAGCAGAGAGGAGGAGAATGCACTCAACAGCATCTGACTCCCTCAGCATCTGACTCATGTCACAGATGTTCAGATTATCACTACATCACCCACACACTCAGTTCTCTGCATGTGACTGTGGAATGACAAATCTATTAATACAGATTTTCAACTCTAGACCCTTTCCCTGAACCCGAGAAGTTTCAGTGTGTTTTACGGGTAAACAAGCATCAACAAGAAAGAGACAGTCATTATGTTGTATGCTAAACTTATAGAACTGATGCACTTCTATAATAAAGTTGCCATTGCTTCATACAAACACAAAGAAGCTGAATAAAAGTGAATCTGCATCACTATCATGAATGCTAATTACCTTTTGTCACAATAATGACCTGGAACCACACTAAAGCATAAAAGCCTAAAGCAATCTACAGACATGGTGTCAGCTGGAAAACAAAAACTCCCTGTTGGCATCCACAGAACCTGCTGTTTCTCCAACTTTTGTCTTTCGACATCTTCACTGCCTTTCCCTTCCTTTTGTTTTTCTCTGTGTCACCTCGGGGCTGACCCAGGTGTAGGCCGACTGCAGGCTCATTTCCTCAGCAGGTGTGTGTGCGCGCATCTTTCTCATCATCTGTGTGTGCATGCATGCGTGTTTAGAAGTGTGTGTGTGTGCGCGTGTGTGTGCATGCATGTGTGTAAACACACATTTACAGTGATACTATCTGCTCACCTGCTTCCACCTAGCCACAGAAGCAGCCATTGTTTATTATTGCTAGCTGACTAAAGACCAACCCCCTCCAGATGACAACAGGTGTGTGTGTGTGTGTGTGTGTGTGTGTGTGTGTGTGTGTGTGTGTGTGTGTGTGTGTGTGTGTTTGTGTGCGTGTAAAAGGATAATATCAAGGAGGATATTGTTTATGCCGGGGTGGGAGGTGGGAGGCATAAAGGGAGAGGGGAAGAGGTTACAGCCTTTCTCTCCTCACCTGGAAATTATGTCCTGCCGCCATTTTACTGGAGTGTGTTTCCAATCACTTCAGGAACGTGAGAAATGTCCGCTTGGGAATTCCTCCCCAACTTCCTGTCTGTCTTTGGCTGTGTGTGTAGGTGTGTGTGTGTGTGTGTTTGTGTGTGTGTGTGTGTGTGTGTGTGTGTGTGTGTGTGTGTGTGTGTGTGTGTGTGTGTGTGTGTGTGAGGGAGAGAGAAAGGCAGAGAAAGAAGTGTTTGTGTTTGATTGTGCATGTGTATCAAGTCAGCTTTTGTTCCAAGTTTCCTTTGCCCTTCTTAAATCGTTTAAAGCAGGATTGTTGGAGAATACTGTATAAAAGGTATGAACCTAGGATGAGGGCCATTGTTGACCCTCCATTCTTCTGACAGTGTGTCGGATTATTGTTTGTAGAAGTCTGGAGATATACTTGCATTTTAAAAATGCATAAGGTTCTATGACGGCTCTTCACCTGTGTGATTGTTCACTTACTTTTGGTTACTTTGTGTAAGTCTGGAGGCATAAAAGGTTTTCCACATGGGGGCAGACTAGGGCTTAATCATCTCTGTCTGACAACAGAATTTCTTCCTCGTAAACTCCCACCTTTGCACAAGGTGCAAAACAAACCCATGTCATAAATGACCGTTGAAAGCACAGCATAGATCTCTGTGACAACGACATAAATGTCAGACACATACGGTACGTGCAGGTGGTTGTGGATGAGTTCAGTAAGTTTCACTTACACTTTCCGCTGGGGTTGATGATTCCAACCTGTTGCTGAGGTACTTTAACACTGCCCTACTGGACATATGTTGGATTGCATTTAGCGTACACATAGCATCATTTCTGATGTGCACAATTAAAGCTCCAAATCTATTAGAAACAACGTGTTGTTGAGTCAACGACCCAGTCCCTGCTCAGACTCGGCTCAAACACTCACACCGCACACTCCCTCTGAAAACAGCAAAACAACAGCAACAGAGCACAAAGCACGGACAGAGCTCACATTTTGGATTAAAGGACAAACTCAGAAGTCTCTCTTCTTCCTCCATCCTCTCAGGATCTGAACAAACTGTGGATTTATTGTTTTTGATGGAGAGCTCCAGTATATGTGCGTGTGTGTTAAGTTCCAACCAATTCATTGATGCTGGATTCATTTTAGGAGTGAAGTTTAAAGATGGACTGATTCTGACTGTCTGTTACTTCAACCTAGGTCTCATTCAAAGTTTCAAGCCGTGTTACCAACACTTTATTTTTTGTCTTGACTGTTTACTGGATTAGCTTGTTGCATGTAGCGACATTAGCTGCACAGTAATGCTAAATGGCTAATGTGGCTAATGTAACTTTCGCAGATTTCGAAGCAGAAGAAACATTTGAGCTCATTACACAGCGGAATAAATGAACTGGTACAAGCTGGAAAAGAGAGTTTAAGTACATTGTATAGAGTGTTTCAGACGGTGTGTTTGTAGTTGGGCTCATACTAATGTTTAAAAGTGAGAAGATTCTGGTTCTAGCATTTATTTTCTTTTCTTATATTTGTTATCTGCCTGTAGAATTGATAATGTGTGAAAGTCAAGCTGGCTTTAAAATATATGGTCGAAAGAAATCTTTAATTCTATTTTGTAATTAGACTTCTCCTCATTCTAAATTACCCGCTGGTGTGAATGGTTGTCTTTCTCTGTACGTCAGCCCTAGGATAAACTTAGAAACTTCCCAAGGTGTTCTTTATTATGATAACCTCTTTATTATTCTTTTGCATCTGAGTGAGTGTTAACATTTTGGGAGTTATTTAATATTAAGTAAAAAAAATTACTGATTACTGTTATTGTTATTGTTGTTGTTGTTGTTATTACATTTTGAGGTCTGGTGTCTTTTGCCATATTTATGCTTTCAGGAAACCAAAAATATGTTTTTATACTCAAATAATTTAGTCCAGCTTCTACGGTATTCTTTTTAAATTGAACTTCTTCTAGTTGAAGGTCAGTTTCTTCTTTTACCAGTAATTTCACGTCTTTCTGGTAAAAACATTATTCAAAATTACCCGTATCCATTTGAGACAGGTTCTGTATTGGTCTATTTTTCTCCATACATTTGTATGTCCAGATATGTTGCTGATGTATTTTCTGACTTACTTTTTAAAGAGGAGATGGACAAAGAAAGCAGAGGCAGGAGGGAGGTTGTGAAGAGAGGTCACATCAGCAAAACAAGCGTCATCAGCACAGAAAGACGTGAAATGGGAAAAGAGATTGAGAGGCTGAGACAGGAAATGCCCACCTCTCTCACATACACGCATATTGAGACACGGGCTCAGTCTCACTGACATATAGCAGTGGTGGCAGCGTTAGTGCACGTTAGCATGTTGTTGCTGCAGAGCTTTGCATGTTTTGCTGCAGATCATGGCAGAGGCAAAGTGACAGCTTTCTTAGACAGAGCTGCTTCCCTTTGTCCTTTTCTTGCTGCTTTTCTTGTTTGTCAAGCATGTTTAGACAGTGGGAGTGTGTGTCTGGAGGTTTTGCGCTGTTGCCAGACTCACTAGGTAGTTGAGTATATTTGTGCTGCCAGGTGATTGTCTGTTTTGCCATTTTGCCAGTGCAGCAACTTTACATGTTTAGCTCCTCTCTGTATCAGGTTTTTTCTTTTCTTTTTTGATTTTTGAAAGCTTTCTCTCATCGTCAGCCATCTATGGTTCCTGTTGTACTTATTCCTTGGCTTCTTCTCCCATCTCGACCCCTGTATGTCTCTGCATCGCTTTTATCGGCAGCACAGGAAGCTGTTGTTTCCACAGTGCTGCAAGTTAACATCCATCTATCTGATGACAAGGGGAAAGACTCCAGATGTGAATAACTCTCCCTATTTCTCCATCTTTGTCTCTTTTTCTGCCTTTCTTTTCATTAGCTTTCTTTCTCCCAGTCAGAGATCAGTGTCTCGGCAACACAGCCTGCACAGTCTAGGCATTGGCCTTGATGTTTTGAACCAATTTCTGGCGTTGTTATTAAAGATTAGATCTGCTCCTGTCAGCTTGATTGATAATGTAGTTGCTGTATCCTTGGTTCCAGTGCTGGGTTTGTGTCCAGTGGCCTAAATATGGTTTTAGAAGCTGATACATGTAAAATTACAATTAACAGACAATCCTTTCACAGTGTCAGCATTCACAACATGCAGATGTTCGTTAAGACTGCTATTTATGGCTGTGAGAGGTTGTAAACAAACCAACAGAACTGTGTGTGCACAGCTATTGTTCAGAGTGGAACAGTTTGTAATGTTGGTCAGTACACTGTCAGCTGTTTTTAGTATACATGGATACCCTGCTTCGACATGGTGGCCTCTGACTAAGTTGCTTTCTAGAGAATGGGATTTGTTGATTTGGTACAAGTTTGGAATGCGGTTCCATCTGGAGGATGATAGCTCTATTTGAAACTTTCACAGACTACTGCCTTAACATGAGTGTAATGTAATGTAATAATTAGTGTTTTATCTATTAGCCACTGTGTTTAAAAATAATACTTCCAGTCTTTCCAGTATTTCAGACACAGTGCACGGTGAAGGAAATAACATTTAAAGGGTGATAAGGTTGAAACCCATATGGAGTGAAAGCCCATATTTCTTATCCTATTGTTAGTGTTTCAGTGTACACACACAAAAGTACATATCTTTACTTCCATGTGTGTAAAAGGTAATTCAGGCCTTGACCTCACTTGAACAGGCTGAGCAGCATAACTTTACTTACACCAGCGTGCAAATGAGCAAGGATAAAATCTGATGTGATGTGTGTGTGTGTGTGCGTGTACGTACATGTATGTACACATAACGCAGTGCTTGAATATACAGAGATTGAGCTGAAGGTATTTGGGTATTTGGTTGAGGCCGGAAATGTATTCAGAAGCATAACACGTACTGACAGAGCCCACTGCACAGTAAACACATACTCATACATTGAACATGTGTTTCTAATGAAAGTCTTGTTTGGGAGAGCTGGTCATCCATACAGTATGAGGTCATCTGGTTGGATGTAAGGATGTGTGTATATAAGTATATACAGATATATGCGTGTATTTGTGAGTCTGTGTGTGTGGAGTGCAATGAATTATCATCTGATTTTAGGGGACTGGAGGAGGCACATTTACACTTACAGGCTGCATTTAACGTCGTGTGTGTGTGTGTGTGTGTGTGTGTGTGTGTGTGTGTGATTGGGACAAAGAGAGAGAAAGAATTGTATTGTCTTGCATGTTTTTGGTACTAGCTATCTCTGGCCTTTGCTACTGCAGCTTTCATCTGAAGGCTCTGCTTTTAGGCCCTGTACCTGGCTCTTTTGTGTACATCGTGTATTTCTGTGTGTCAGCAGGCACGCTGTTAGCCAGAAAGCTAACAAACACATTTAACACAATTACCCATCAGCAGAGAGAAAGGAAGACAGACGGCACCTCAGAAGGTATGATGTCTGGTGTGTGTGTGTGTGTGTGTGTGTGTGTGTGTGTGGAGGGGCGTGGGGGGGGTGGATGTTGTCACTGGCAGCTAGTCATGGCATTTCCACGCCTGGCTTCCACTGTAGCATTTCAATCCTTCCCTCCAGTACCCCCCCCCCACACCCCCCACCCGCCCCCAATCCTGTCTTCCTCTACTTGTAATTGGGGCTTTCCCTTTTAATTAGTCTGTCTCAGCCTCGCTCCCCTCCAGGAGAGGCCTGCTGGCATGGCACCTCAGCCCCAGTAACAAGCACCCTTTCCCCCCTACGGCTCTGGCACTTCTATAGAGCAGGAGGTTAGCTTAGCATCATGGCTAACTAGGTTGAGAAGCCTCAGAGCAGGCCCTGGCGCCGGCCAGCCACATCCCCACTGGTCAGTCTTGCACTAATCCAATAAATGAGCTGTGCAGGAGGGCAAGTGTCACACGCTCTGCACAGACATACACACACACACACACACACACACACACACACACACACACACCCTGTATACACACTTCAAGGTCCAAAGTTGTGACAAGCTGTGGCTAATTGTGTTCTGTCTGTCCCCAGAGAAACTCTTCAACGAGCGCGTCGAACGCTGCTGTGTGAATGCACGTGTGTGTGTGTTCATGCGTCTACATGTCTGTATTTCGTTCTACATGTCTGTATTTCGTTTGTGGTGATTTCGATGGTTTCATTAAGATGGTAGAGAATGCATCCTCTAAGTCATATGTATTTACAGGCTTGAAAAGCCGTGTGTGTGTGTGTGTGTGTGTGTGTTTTCTCATTTGTTCTGCTCTTTTATCTTTTCTTTATAGCCATGAGTTGTGTCTTCATGTGTTTTACTACACATTTTATAAAACATTAAGATTTTATCATAATTGGTACTGGAGCACAAATATGCATACATCAAATCTTTAAACCTTTATTTAACAAACCAAAGCCCAAGAATATTGTTATCATATGAATTAGCGAAACACTGTGTGTCACAATCATGTCTTTACTGTACTCATTTTAAATGCCTGATATGTTATGCAGACACTGTACACATCATTAAAATACAGTGCTACAAAGGAATACAGCAGCAATACAGTACATCTTTTAGTCCACAGCAAATGACAGCTCTCACCATCCAAACCTAACTGACAGTCCAGTACGTAATATGCCAGTCTAGGTGTGATGCAGTTCAATGAGTGCCATCTCATTTATTAAATTAATGCCCGACTCATTTGTGGCATTGTTATATAGAGTTGTAACAGACGTTGCACTTCTCCTGCAGTAATAGATGCATCACTGGATAGTTAGATAGAGGGATAAAGGGCTTGTTGCTTTTTGGCATACTGTGCTGCTTAATTGCAGTCGGCTTTGAATGTGACTGCACAGAAATGTACTGAAATAGGTTTGTTTAGAGTTCTATTGCCATCAGGTATCCTAAACCTTAGCTCACACCCTGACATGAGAAGGGAAGGAGAAAGGCCGTGTTGCATCATTAATAGCAGATAATGTTCAACTGGATACTGTGGATCTAAAATCTACTCAATAGATTTTTAATCTAGGCATGTAAGAGTGTCACCTACTACATGTCACTGTAAGCAGATTTATTGTCCCCAGCCCTTATTCCTTATTAGCAAGTTTAGGTCAATCTGCACATGTCTGACACTAGAAAAGTGTGTAAGACTTCTTGGCAAAGATTTAAATGAAGTCATAAAAGTAGTTGCGATTGAGCATCAACCAGAATACATATCTCCAACTACCTGCACTTTGCAGGTTCAAATTTGAGACTCTGTACTATTTTCCATGTCAAAGTTTTACTTTATCAAAAGCTGATGGAAAAATCATTTCCAACATATTTAAACCCTTAAAAAGGAAATCTTTGACCAAAGTATTAACATCCTCTTCACCGCAGGAAGCGGCAGGCTTTATGGGAAATGTGGACTTAATTTACTGAAACACTAGCACTAACAATACCACTGGCATGAGACAGGGGCTGCCAATCTCTTCAGCTACACCAGATTTGTTTACCGTAATTAAGTAACGAACAATTCGTTCAATTTGTCAGTGACATATGAATGTTTAAAGTCTTTCATACAACACCTTTTAAACAACAGCTATCTCAGACAAAAATGAGACTTTAAACAACTTAGACCTGAAAGAGGAGAAAAGTACTGTAAATTGGCCAGAGCCACGTACTTGAGGAAAATTAAAAGTCAGTTTGAGATGTGTTTATGTTGCTATGGTGATGCATGGCTAAAATGAAGTGTAGCACAACGGTCTCTCAGCTCACATCTATGCTGATTTGTAATTACATGTGAATGTGACAAAATGAGATCACAGAAAACTCCAAAATACCAAAGTCCCCAGCTTCATTTACATTTCGTTTTCACCTTGTAATCTCAGTCTTTTCTTTTTCATTGTTGTATTATTCCACTTTAAATGAAGCATTTTTTGTGGAACAGCAGCTGCTTTGTCTGATGTCTGATAAACAAATATGACCTAATGAAGGAGTAAGCAGTTCAAGTCTTTTTCAGCAAATCAGGAACACATGGTAGACACACGAACACATGCTCTCACAAACACACACGCCCATGTAAGAGCACAGTGATGACACACAACCCAACGAGAACACAGATTCTCAGGCTGTTTGTCATGTGTGCAGACACAGCTCACTGGATACACAGGCGCCGGGGAAAGCGGGAACTTCTCACATTAACATTCATTTTTTTCTTTCTCTTTTCATTTCTCGTGTGTATTTCTTCTCTACCTACCTTCACCTCTGTTTGCTGTTTCTCTTTTTTTCTCCTCCTTTTACTGCACTGGCATTGTCATCCCCAGCCAGTTGCTTGTAAGTCAGTAAAGGCACTCTCTTGCATTGATACCCGCACACGCATAACACATGACACAATCTCACCACAGGAAAAGCTCTGAGCCAGAACAGGCAGGAAAACTCTGGAAAACCAGGATACAATTTGGCACTTATGGAGCCTAAACGATTTCCTCCTGGGCGTTGGGCTCCGTCCTACTGGGATAAGCCAAAAGACCGGCAGAGAAAATTACATCCGGAAAAATGTTTATGCAGCACACTCGGCTCCCTTGCTTTTTGCCCCTCAAATGAGTGATTATTCGTCTACTCTTAACCTCTGAGAAGGGGGGGGGGGGGGGATTCTTTCCATCATTAGCCTTTGGAAGGGGTTGCTGCTGGCATAGCTTAGCTTCTTTGTCACAATGTGAGCTTCCTATTTGGCAGTGCTGAAGGTATGTGGAGAGCACTCTGCAAAATGTTGAGCCTACTCTCTTAAGTAGTACTGGTTACG
This sequence comes from Anabas testudineus, assembly GCF_900324465.2. Taxonomy (NCBI): domain Eukaryota; kingdom Metazoa; phylum Chordata; class Actinopteri; order Anabantiformes; family Anabantidae; genus Anabas; species Anabas testudineus. The sequence goes on along the minus strand of NC_046622.1, from coordinate 24,878,786 downwards.
CTGGGGAAGGTAGGTAATTGGGGGAAATGTCCACACAAACAAGGACACACACAAAAACACACACATGCATACACTCATTCAGTGTTTAGCCCACTCGTGCTTAACTTTAGTGTACTCCCTGTGGGCAAAGTTATATAGAAACATTATGTTCTTTACCATAATAGCAAATACAATACAGAAGTTGGTCTTGACACTGGGTAGACAGTGAGCATCCTACAGATGCTGTTGATTTAAAAAGATTGTATAATTAAAAACAACTTTAAAAATGTATTCATAAGCACAAAATAATCTCCAACATGATACCAGCGTCATGGTTGCTACTACTTTGCCAAACTGGTTAAAGTGTTTGGCTAAGTAGTAGCCTTGGTCGCTTTGGAAGAGCTTTGTCTATTTTTTAGAAAATTACCTAATGTCATTAGGTTAGAGACTATTCATTAATAATACACATTTTTAACAGAAACGCTGTGCCACAGTTTGGAGATGTTACAGTAAAATAACAAATGTGTTCACTGGGTAGAGACTGTGTACAACAGTTGTTTTTCAGTTGCATCATGGGGAATGTAGTGTCTCACAGTCTCTGCTCCTTCCGTTTTGACCATATTCAGAGTCAAAGTTGCATTCATAGAGTACACCTGTTAGTCAGTGAGACAGAAAGTAACTCAGAAATCCCTATTTCCATTACTTTACTGTTGAGTTGAGATCCAGTACAAATGCAATAAATGTGCAAAATCAACAATGGAAGTAGCAAAATCAGAAAATAACTATTAAGATTACACTACCTTTCTCTGACCATGTTACACCGCAAATGACCTCAAATTCAAATGAGGAAATATCAAAGAAAGTGATGCTTTCAGTGTAGATGATTCAGGAACTTTCTTTGATCTGATACCTTTCTACTGATACTGTAAATATTTTCCCTGCTTTTCTTTCTCACTATTTTTTTTCACTGCTGTACATTAGAGAATTTACTTTGAGCTGTTTTGATGACTATTTCAATGTTTGCGACACCTTGTGAGATACAGGGCTATTGGCCCTGGCAGAGCAAGCAGAAAGTGAAATGGTTTCACTCCAAGAAGATTTAAATACAGCAACACTGCCACTTCACTCGCAGCAATTATTCATTCATCTGTCAAGCACAAAATCTTTCTTCAGTATATGATGTCATTTATGTGTGTTTCTGTCAGCCGAGAAGCTTCTAGAATATTAACACAAAGTAGGTAACAACTGTGAATTGCTGAGCCAGATTTAACCGCAGTGACATTCATGATGCAGCAGTCTGATGGTCAATAGGACCAGATTGGATAATGGGTGTTTTGAATTAGTAAACCAAATTAAACGTATAGCACTTGTCTAAAGAAACTTGAATATTTATATTTCCAGTGTTACATTAAATGTAACAAAATTAAAGCAGCAACGCACAGAAGCTGAGACTGTCCATAGTAATTATTTTTTCTGTTTAGGAAACAGTATATGTATAATTTGCATAACTGTGTAAAACTCAAACTACTGGACTCCTCTTGGCCTTGAGAGAAAATGGCAGAGGTGAGCTGAGCAAACTTGCATTGCGCTACTCTGTTGACATACTCTGCATATGTCAGTAGCACATTACAGTTCTAACCATTTGTCATGCTTTAAATAGCTCATACAGTGACATATTTAGACAATTAAGTATATATTAAAATAATTAATATTAAAGCAAATGGTAACAAAAACACAATTTAAAATGTAGTAGAAACAATTTAAAAAATATGTTAAAATGTAAAAAAGCCACAAAGAATTCACCCTTTAGTTTCTAGACAATGTGAGTTGTAATTGCATGCAACACATATGAGCCAAAACCATAACAGAAAAGAAAAACCCTAATAAACAATCAATCCATAGACCTTGCAATCATTTTGTTGATGTCTGAAAAAATAAAACATGTCAGCATCCGATATGTTGGATATGTTGGATACTTAAATCAAACATTAGAATTAATCATCAAGTAAGGACACATGACCTGGCTCAGTCTCCTGCTTGTCCAACTCTCATGGGCTTTACAAACACAGTTTAGACTGGAGTTGACAGCCAGCCACCCGTATGAACAGTTAATTTGGACTTCAGCTCACAGTGTGGACACAGCATAAAGCAGCACCTTCCCTCCTCTCCCCATTTGACTCATCCATGCCGTTAACTCATCCCAGGAGGCTCTAGGTGTTGGGTCACTTACTGTACTGGAGGAGGGAGAGAGCAAATGATGGATGGATGCATGGGAGGAAGGAGAGATGGAGGGGCCGTGGGAACTGGCAGGCATGACTTCGCTTTTGTTTTCTTTTAACAGCTCGTTCGCACATCACGTCTTCAGATGCAGGCAAAAGCAATTTGTCCTCTCAGTCTTCCCCTCTCTGTCCTCCCCTCTTCCTCCCTCGGCTTTTGAGTCATTCTCCAGCTGGGCCCAGTTTTGCTCATGCCGTGTCAGGGTGTCTGTTTGCATGGTTATGTCTACGTCTGTTTTGTGTGTGTGTGTGTGTGTGTGTGTGTGTGTGTGTGTGTGTGTGTGTGTGTGTGTGTGTGTGTGTGTGTGTGTGTGTGTGCTACAAACAGGCTGCAGCCTCAGGACCTTGACCAGTTCCCAGTGGAAAAGCGTGGCGTCTCTCTCTGTCAGGACATCTGGAAATGGGCATTCTGCAGTCGGCAGCCGCTGCACTCTGACTTGATTAAATTATCTTGAGGGGCATGCATGTGCGTTTATGTGTGTGCATGCAAACACGCTGATGACATATTTTGGATTCATATATACATTACTAAATGATGAACTAATAGCTGTACATGTGATTGTCACACTTTGGGAGTGTAGTACGTGTGGGTGAATAAGGCCTGTGTGTGTGTGCGCGTGTGTGTGTGTGTGTGTGTGTGTGCGTCTAAAAAGGGGTCAAGTGGTGATTGCTGATGTTGTCTGCTTTAAACACATGTTTAGCCAGGGCCCACTCAAACGTTTGGCAACCATTAGACAACTTCCTCTCTATCTTCCGGAGTCAGCTCTCTATGGATTTGTGTATGTGTGTGTGAGTGTGTGTATAAGTATGTATGTGTGCAGATGCATTTGCAGGTGTGGACACAAGCTGGAATGTGTGCAAAAAAAGTTTTTTTTAGAAGGAAAGTATGCAGTGATGCAAAACATTTAAAGGATAAGCACTCCAAGTTGTCCTTAGCATTCACACTCTCACACACACACTTGAGAAGCTCAGTCCAGACATCACTCTTAGAGCTTTGTTTTGCTACAGGATCAGCACAACTGTGAATTTAACTGTGGCTTGAGTACTGCGCACACACACACACACACACACACACACACACACACACACACACACATACCCAAGCACAGTCACCTAAGGGCCTCAGTCGGTCATCAGGAAATGAAAGGATCATTTAGCTTAGGGGGAGATGAGAGGATTGAAGAAGAATAGAGGTAGAGGAAGAGGAGGAGTGTCTATAGTATGGTTCAGATTCCTTGAACAGAGACAGTGTGATTTACCAAAAACAAAACACAACAGATGAGAGAAAACTCAGAGCTTCACTTTTTTTTTCTTTCTTGTGTTGGCGTTCTACTTAGCACATGTAGACACACAAATGATGTACATGCTGAGGAGGCTTGTTCTCCCTGCTTGTCACAGGATACCTGGAATATGAAGGTTTTTACATGTATTCCAAAGAAAAACCATCAAGAGAATGAATTAAATATTTGTCTCTGGAAATGTAAGAACATCAGGAAAACAGCAGTGACCAAGTTGAAGTAGGGTCACACAGTCACTGGTCACCAGACTGAGAATGTCTTGATGTAGTTAGGTGATATTTGTTTTATGGATGAAAGATGAAAAGCAAGAAGTGGAACAAGGTTAAGGCATAGGGTCAACATGACACTGGCACAGGTCATTTTATCCATAATAAATAAGTAAGTCAGGACTATGGCACAATCTCCGATTCACCATTGCATCCTACACTCGCACTAAGATACTAAACTAAAGTATTCACCAACATTATGAGCTGCTCCCCAGATATGCTTTGGACATTCATAACAATCCTTAGCCCTTTGCTTGTACTAAACACTGTACACTCTACAGGCCACTAGTAACAAACTGTTAGTAAAGCTATCCAAAATGCCAGTGTCAGCTCTATAATGCATTATAATTGTAAACCATAGTGGTGTGATGTGACCAGAGCTGCAGTCAGGAAGAGCTGTGGTGTGCCTCAGCAGAGGGCACAAAGAGGACATAGACAGATCCCACCGGGCATCAGAGCCACATGTGTCTCTGTTAACATTCGCCTCACACACCTGATGTTGAGTGCGTCTGTGTGTGTCTACGTACCTTTTCATGCCCTATTTAGCCCATCGCTGTGTGAAGCAGCGCCAAGTGTTAGCAAGTTTATTTGTCACACTAGCAGTGGCCTGGTATGAAGCAGAGAAAGGCTGCACACATTATTCATGTCTGACTGCAGGAACAAGGCTGGAGGTTTGCGAGTTTATGAGTGTGCGTGTAACTGTGTACATGCAGCAAGTGCTCTTGCATGACTCTGTTCCTTTCTGTGTGTTTACACTAAAGCCTTCTTGTCCGTGCTTTACAAACGTGTGAAGAAGTGCATGTGCATACTTATCTGTGATTGTGTTTTTGTAGCCATGAGTGTGTTTACACAGAGACAGCGTGTGACTGACATGTTTATGCTTATGTGAAATGTTTATGCATGTACTGTGTGCTTACACTCCTCCTGACGTGTGAATATGGGTGTATCTTTGAGCACCTATGCGTACACATGAGTATCTGTGTGTGTGGGTGTGTGCGTCTATGTGTGTGTGTTTGAGCCCCAGGTGTGCCAGTCTAGCACCTCTACATTAGCTCTGTAACCAAGCTAGTTTGACACCTTCTCATCCAGACTAGCGTTCAGCTGCTGGCTCTGGCATATCCAGGACCAGCTCGACCTCCGTCTGAACGCTCTGTCGCCTCCGCTCATGCTCACTTGTGTGTGTGCGACACCAACTGTGAGTGTTTGTGTGTCTGTGCCCACACCTTTTCTTCTGCACTTTTCATGCAACGTCTTTGATTCCTGTTGTCTCTGTGCATCCAATCTGCTCCTATAAATGGTTTAGAGGGTCCAAGTGTGCGTTAGGTTTTTCACACCCTGTTCACCTGTATGTTTACCAATATGTGCACATTTGCTTGTTTGTCGAGTGCACGAGCACGAGCACCACAAACACATGCATTATTTGTGTGTGCAGCATCTTTTCTTTGTTGGCAGGTCAATATAATGATATGTCACCTCTATAGACACATAGTTAACAGTGCCTACTTATCCACCCCTTTAGCACTGTGTGTGTGTGTGTGTGTGTGTGTGTGTGTGTGTGTGTGTGTGTGTGTGTGTGTGTGTGTGTGTGTGAAAACCTCTGCATAAGTTTTCAAGATTTGTTGTGTGTGTTCTATATGTGTCAATGGAACAATTGATGGCAAAGAGGAATCAGACGCAAACTGAGGACAGTCACATAAAGCACACAGACGTGTATAACCCAACAGTGTTCCTTCTCTTTACATTCTTCTCTTCTCTTTACACTTCATTACAGGTTCTTTGTCAAGAGACAGACACACACATGCTGCCGGCCATCATTAGACTGTACGGGGCGGCTTCAGGCAAAAAGGGGCTTTTAGCTGAAACCATCTCTTTTCTTTGGTTTCTTGATTTCCTTTTTTCTTCCATCATACCCATAGGCTTGGCCCCACGCTCTAGGAGTGCCACTTTGCTAGCACTGCTAGATACAGCACAGAAGTGTGTCATTTTTCAAGTAAGAAAAAAACATTAAGATAAAAACATTCAGTAAGTGAAAATTTGGAATCTTATGGACAGCTTTGGATAAGTTGGTACCTAGTTTATACTGGCTATGTTGAAGTGTTCTTGAAACCCGTTAGTGGCACCATTGTGCATGTGCAGCTGTCCAAAAGCAACTTCCTTGTGGAAATCAATCAAGTAGTTAAATATAAAAAAATATAATTTGTTTGACTTATGTTTAGATATCATAAAACTGTGCTCATCAGGGTACATCGGTACAACTAGAGTAATGGGAAAGCGTGTATAAGTGAGCGCAGGAAGGCTTAAGTGGAACTAGAAATTAGAGATGTGATGGATGTTTCCAACAGACGACTGTAAAAACTAGTCCCGAATTCTCCTGTAAGACATGGTCAGGTACACTCCCTTCCAAACGTATTGTAACAGTGAGGCCAGTTCCTTTATTTTTGCTGTAGACTGAAAACATTTGAGTTTGACACCAAAAGATGAATATATGAAAGAAGACAAAAGATAAACATTTCAGCTTTTATTTCCGAATGTTTACATCTGGATCCAATGCACAACTTATAAGATAGCACCTGTGGGTCAGGCTTATCAATCTTCATTGATAATGTAACACATGATGGCAGCAACAAAATGAAATCAGAAGTCTACAGAAACATTTCATCTGCCAATTTAAGGAGAGATGCAAACTAAGAGATCGATCATCATGCAGGAAGATAATGACACAAAACACACTGCCAAAACAACAAAGGAGTTCATCAGGGGCAAGAAGTGAACAAGTCAGTCTTCAGAATTAAACCCTATAGAGCATTTACCTGCTAAAATGGAGACTGAAGGGAGTAACTACACAATACAATTGAAATAGGCTACAGTGTGAGCCTGGAAAAGCATCACTAAAGAAAAGCAAAGAAAGAATTTGCAGCTAAAGCTAAAGCGTCTTATTCACTTGATATTCACTATTTTAATTCTATCTTTTCCAATACTTTAGCTCACATGAGAAAAGGTGTTGTAGTAAGTTGTGTATCAGATCCAGATGTAAACACCTGGAAATAGAGGCTGAAATGTTGATCTCTTCTCTCATACTCATCTTTTGATGTAAAAAAACAAATGTTTTCAGTGTACAGCTGGAACTGCCCTCACTTTTCCCATACTCTTGGAGGGGAGTGTAGGTTTTCTTTGCAAGTTTTATAGAGTAAAATGCCTGTGCATCACACAAATGGTGTCTCAGCTCCATTTATCTGATGTGACACTGGCAGAAGAAGAGTCCTGTCATATCGGAGGTGGCCAAAGACACACCATCAGTTTGCTAGCATCACTAGTCCAATGCTAGACAGTCTGTCTCAGTCCAGCTAATGGGATGTGTATGTGTATGTGTGTGTGTGTTTGTGAGTCTTGCAGCTGTGCCTTGTGTGTTGACGTGCCTTGTTAACACCTTTTAACACGAAACACCAATTAACCCCGACCCCCCCCCCGGCTACCCAGTTCCACACATAGAGCGCATTTTACAGTCACTCCACTTTTTATTTCTAACAAGAACGGAATCAGCTCTAGCAAGCCAGAGGCCTGACAGTACACTCAGTCCAACACAGTTTATGACGTCCTTGTTGTTTTTATGACACTTACCCAAATTCTGAAGGTATTATCCCAATTCTCATAAACCCTACTAACTATTCAGATTTACTGTAAAAGAAAAAAGTCTGGTTCAGTTCTGGGAATATATTATAGTCAGTTTCTCTGGTATTAAAACAAAGATGACAGAAGGTAATGACAGAATCATTCACAGATTAAAGACATGTTTTATCGTTTCTTTATTGTTATCAATAATTATACGTATTTAGCTCATGTCAATTTTCTTTCATTAAAGAAGATGCTAAAATCCTTCTCTCGCCTTTGGATCTGAGTAAAACTATACTTTTGTGGGATTGAACCAGATTGTCGACAATATATGGAAACCTTATAGTAGCGCCGTCATTTCTAGTGAGGAGGAGGAACTTGCAGTGCCCAGAGCCTATTTCCAAATGATTTAGTGACCTTTCCACCTGCATTGCATGTGTCAGATCATAATATCCATTTGCTCAGAAGAATTATTCTGTTTGATAAGCAGATTGTCTTGGGTTCAGCAGATCCTTACTCTCAGAAGATAAATCTTACTTGAATAGATAGTCATGACATCTTGTTGTTCCCAGAGGATACATTGTATTCTACTTATCAGGGTCACCAGGTATTTAGTTTACCTTATTACCAAATAATTTAAAGCAATGTCACAGTGTAAATATTGTTGCTAATAAACAAAATGAATATAATTATTTGTGCCATAGTATATTTACCTCTGATTCTCTCCAGCATCTGGCCGTTGAGGGTGGCACAGAGAAATTGGTCTTTTCCCTTCTCTTCAGTAAAACAGGCATAAGGCAAACTGACCTCTTTATGGCCAAACCTTATTGTTCACATGACCCTTGCTTATGTGAATAGGCTGCTTACTCTCTTGGGTCTGCACTTTGATAGTCCACAATCATACCCACTGTTATTTTCTCTGCACATTCACTGTGCATTTGTTTGCGTGTGCATATGTCATATTTTAGAGGCATAAAACGCCAGTGTGTGGGGTCAGTCGGTCGCTCCACCTCACACCCCAGCAGACATTGAGTGTGACACATTGTACACATGAATACACTCACACACACACACACAGAGAGGGAGACCGCCCTTTCACTGTCCTTCTCTAGAAGACATATGGAGCTTGACTAATGGCTCCATAAAGACGCAGATACATTTTTTGTCCACAGCCACCATTGTGTTAATGGTGTTAGCCCAAAAAGCCTTTTTCTTTTTTTTTTTTTTAGAACAGATGTGACTCCATGCTATCAGACCCTCATTTGACCCAAATACTTTGTCCAATCTAACACCCACAAACACTCATTGTCATGACAGTGACACATAGAGTGTCTGATCCCAAGTCAAATTAAAAACAAAGAAAAAAGAAGGAAATATGAACAGTTCATGGGATCTATACAGTACATATTTAGATCGTTGCTTAGACTTTTGTGCTTACAGTAGCATTTTTCATTATGTGGATTCTTCTCTAGATGTATCCTCACAATTCAAGCCTACCGTTTCCCACAAACAAAAAATGTTTGTGAAGGCTTGGATGTAGATGCTGACTGACACAGCAGACACATGGACGTTGCACAATGGATGAAAATGTCCACTGCTCTCATAGAGCTCTTAGACCTATAGTAAGTGTTTGTCTGCCAGTCAGACTGTCTGTCTGTAGTTGTGAGTGTGTGTGTCTGTGCATTTGTGTGTGTGTGAGAGTGAATGCCCCATCAGGGCACCAGTCCAGGAGCCAGGCGTCTGGGCTCTCGTCAGCCCACATCACTGTCAGAGAGCCGTTAATGAGGGGCTCATTTACTGCTACATTAGGAAATGTCATTACACACACACACTTCTTGTGGCTGTATTTTCAGTCTTTTACTTCCCAGTTTCCCAGTTAATTATAGCAGTTTGCTGTATCATATAAGAACAAAGCTTTGATTGATGTGTGTATTCTCAGTCAAGGATAACATGTTAAAATAAAAATTTATAATGAGAGCATTACTGATCACCCACCCCCCACAGCACTGGGACATTTTGCTAGGACCATATTTATTGTCAGTAGCTGCTGCTGATTATGCCTTCAACTGACTGATTGATCAAGTTGACAAGAAATTCTACAATATCAAACTCGGGTTTTCACCTTACTTGATGTTGAAGTTACTTAAATGAATATTTACACTGTGGCACAATCATTTCATTCATTAGAGGCTGGAGATACATGAAATAAAAGCAGCCATGCAGTAGTACATCTATTAATCTTTTTGGATAGATATACAGTCAGGGTAAAAAGTATTTGACACACTGACAATGAAATGATCAGTCTATAGTTTTGATGGTAGATTTATTTTAACAATGAGAAACAGAATAACAACAAAACACATTTCAAAAAAGTTATAAACAGTCAAATAAGTATTTGATCACCTATCAATCAGCAAGATTTCTGGCTCCTAAGTGTCTATTATACAGGTAACAAGCTGAGATTAGGAGCACTCTCTTTATAGGAGTCTCAGCCCGTTACTTGTATAATAGACACCTGTCCACAGACGCAATTATTTAGATTCCAAACACTCAACCATGGTCAAGGCAAAAGAGCTGTCCAAGGATGTCAGATCTCACCTTGGGGAGTTTCAATGATCACAAAAATGGTGAGGACTACACAGGAGAATCTCATCAATGATCTCAAGGCAGCTAGGACTACAGTCACCAAGACAACAATTCAGTGAAGGACAGAAATCCTGCAGCACCTGCAAGGTCCCCCTGCTCAAAAAAGCACACGTACAGGCCTGTCTGAAGTTTGTCAAAGACAAAGGGTAAGGTCTGCTAAGGGGACAGGACAACTAAACAGCATCAAAGGGAAAATAGACGGGGGCATGTACCATCAAATCTTGGGTGAGAACCACCTTCCCTCAGCCAGTACAAAATATGTAGTGGATGGGTATTTCAGCAAACCAATGACCTAAAACACATGTCCAAGGCAACAAAGTGGCCCAGCTAGTCTCCAGACCTTAATCTCATAGAAAATCTGTGGAGGGAGCTGAAGGTTCGAATTGCTAAACGTCAACCTCGAAAACACCACCAGGTTTGCACACATCTCAGTGGGACAAAATCCCTCCTGAGATGTGTGCAAACCTGGTGGCGTCTGCTAAATGACTAAATTTAAACGTAAATATAAACTCAAGAAGCAGCACTACTTTGCTAAGGTAGGATGAAATTCAAATGGGATTTAATGAGGCAATTATTTAATCAATAGTACACATGATTACAGTCTATATCTAGACGTTCTGCATAGAGAAGAAATGTTACTGCTGTCCACAGATGTGTGTGTGTTTGAAAATGAGCAAGAGAGCTGATGTGAAAGGATTGGCTGGAAAGAGACAAGGGTCACTGCTAAGGTCCCAGACGTAAGTCCACTTAACTCATCTAAGTGTGCCTGTATGTGCATGTGTGTGTGTGCACTTGACAGATGACTAACCCGAATGCTGTCAGAATGTTGTGTTACTCTCACGCCTCTGTCACAGTGACTCATCCTGTGTGTGAGGACGTGTGTTTGTGTGTGTGTGTGTGTGTGTGTTACTCATTGACTGGTGAGAGCCTTGGGTACATTGACATGACATCCGTCTCTGCCTCTATCTCCAGTATTCTCTTCACTGCCATCTCTAAGCTTGCTCAGTTTTTTTTTGTTTGTTTGTTTTGTTTGTTTATGTGTGTTTTTTTCCTCACAGACTTTTCCTAGAAACATATTGAACTTTGAAACTAATGGATACTCTAAATAAACTAGAAAACACAGTCTTTCTCTGCTTGTCAACTAGCATGAGTGACACCCCCAGTTCATTACATAGTGACGCCAAAGGGGTAGCAAGTGGATGAAGGAAGGCAGCAGAAGAAGATGCTCAGTTTTTTGGCAGCCGGTGGTGTATTATTATGCTTAACCAGACTCCAACTCAAACTTTGTTCAGTAACGTGTTTCAGGCATCTTAAAGAAAGGGGCCACCTTCTCACCAATATGACAGGGGTTCTGTGATAGCATGTCCCTCATATGTTTTCATCTAGAATCCAAAGTGTCATGAAATCATAAGGAATTTATACATTCATGAGTGTGTAAGAGATGCTTTGGTTTATCTAAAACAAACAACATAAACTAGAACCTGTGCCACTAATGGCATGAGCTCGTACATACAGTAATGTATGAATTGGTCGAGGCACTATGTGATGTTTGAGTGATTGCTGGATTTCCCTCCTTAGTTTTATTTAGCATCTACTGTGATGCTATTTACAGAGTAATAGCTGCCGTCAAAGGAAAGTTTTAAAACGGCAGCATTTGTTGTTGATGTTCTAAATTATATATAACAAAATATGGACACTCTCTGGTATAATGCAGATTACATTCTACTCTCTCAGTGATGTGGATGTAATACAGGTTTGGTAGCCAATGCTAATCTTGAGTCATAAGCAGTTTTTTTTTTTTTTTTGGCGTGCATTATCTTAGCACAGTGACTCAAGCTCTCGCCTATTTTCACAGAGTGATGATGTTAATCAGATAGAGACTCACTATATTGTGCCTCAGCTGGTTAGCATTAGCCAAGCGTAATGTAATCCACACTCACTCTATGTGGTAAATGGCTGTGGTGGCCCTAATGCTAATAAGTAAATTCATTCTGATGAGTGAGTCACAACTGCATTTGTTAGCCTGCTAGCCTGGTGGACTAGTGCTGGATCACTGGTTCTGTCATTAGCATTCCACTCATGTTAGCATTAATATACTGTACATATCAGTCCTGACATTCATTCACCCTACACACACACACACACACACACACACACACTCGCAGTACAGAGAAACATTGGCCCAGCCTGTTGTTGTGTCTGCTCACTTGGCCAAATTTAAAGTCTGTGGTGCGTGCAAGGGCTGTTTGAAGTCCGCCTCAAGCACTGTGGCATTAAATTGTGATAGCAGTACTGGAGAAATGCTGAAGTCCATGTAAATGTAAGCAAACACACACATTCACAAATAGAGACATACATGAGAACACAGTTCCCAGGTAACACGGCCTACCATCCAGATATAAAACGTGTTTATTCTTAGCCTCTGTTTATCATATAACCCGGTGCTAACATGAGTTCCTGTACTCTCTCCCCCCTCCGTCTCAAGGATAGTGAGTAATTAGAAGCAGATGGAGCTGAGACTAGTGTAGTCTGACTGTTATTTTAGCCCTCTGCTCAGCCACTTTTACGCCCTCTCTTTTCCACTCAGGCCTGTATGCTATATTCAGACACTAATTCCTGACCCTAACACAACACGGCAGCTTTCATATTTAAATATGTTCCAGTGATCACTACAGGTTGAGGCACTTTTTTTTTTTTTTTCTCCAATACACACTGAAAGACATATTACTGTGGCTGTGGTATGTAGCTATCATTGTAAGAAAGGGAATTACATCATGGGAAACAGGGACACTTGCATTCATTAGGTCACCCCTCGTGCTTAGGCCTAGATCTCATTTTGACATCAAAGGGTGCCCGAAACCCAGTGACACCGGGTCAGCTTTTCCTCATTTCCTTCAGCTCCGAGATTAAGATCAAACGACTTTCTAATCTGATTCCAGGTCAGCACTTATAACAATTTGTACTACTACCTTTCTCATCCTCACAGTGTTCTCTGCAACCATGAATTTGGTCATACTGTTTACATTTCCGGTTAAACTAGGAAGACAGCAAAATGCTAAAGTGCAGCATCTACAGTAAGTGTTACACTTGAAGGGGATGATATAAACAGTAGAGAATTGTGTATCACTTGTTACAGTCCCTCAAACGTACAGGACAGATGATAAGTTTGCTTGGAGGAAAACATAACACTTTATCAGGTTTCCCCTAAAAATGCAAAAATTATTACAGGTTCTATTATGTGATCTACATTATTTTAAAGATGGTGGGGGGTAGGCATGGCCATGATCAAAGTAGATTGTATTTTTTCAGCTGACAGCTTTCCACAGCTAATTTCAGTACTAATTGCTCAGTATGTATTTAGAATTTGTGTTGCAACGATGCTAAACCTCTTTCCCCCCTCCCTGCCTTAAAACATGTATTGGCTACTAGCTGAAAAACATGTCATCTTGTTCCTCATATTATGGAGGCTGTTATTCTGATTGACCTGCTCCTCCAGAACTCCCAGATGACACCCTTCAACTTGAAGCAGAGACAATTTGTATATAAGGTCATACAAGGTACAAGGTCAGAGGGAAGGTTATTACAATTTATATAAATGTACCCAAACGTGTAAGGCTACATTGTGTAGGGTTGCTAGCAACTGTATTTGTGATGAGTTTCTTCCACACCATTACAGACCTCTACTGTCATGCAATGCCTCCTTGCTTCATGCAAAATGTTTGGTGAGCTGCTTCTTAGTCACGTTTCTTTTTCCAATAAGTGGGATGTGAAGTGGAGCCCAGCTCCCAGATAATGACACATATTGTGGTGACATTAATACCGGATCAAAGGGCTGGCTGCTCCTTGACATTTCAGCTGGGGTAACACAGACAGGCCTATTACCGAGCAAGCAGAACGAGGGATGACTACCTCCACCACCCCATTGACGCCAAGCAAACCACCCCCACAACAATAGGGTAAGAGGGCAATGACAGGAAAACAAACCAGCCTCATTTAGTTTTTGTGTGTGAGTGTATGCGCGTGTGTGTGTGTGTGTTTTCCAGCAGGCATGGTGTTTGTGCATTTCCACTCTAGGTTACAGTACTTCCAGCTCATCTCCTTTTACAAGGCGAGGCCATTACATAATTACCCACTGTCAATTAGATCACATCCTGTGCAGCACTGCCGGCTGAAGCCATGTTAATTAATCATTGGTCCCCAAAGGTAGCTCCCTCTTGCTGATGTCATGGCCATCGCGGTTGTGGTTTCCTAGAATCCTGGAAAACGTGTCTGTCACCGCGGAAGACATGGGCAGGGAGGAAATTCTTCACGTGGTCTTCGGTGTAAGAGGGGTTTAAGTTTAATAGGAAGTAAAGTGATAGTCACACATTGTATGTATCAGATTTGTCAAAGATGTTATGTTGAGTAAGTTTTTCTGTTCTGGGGGAGTTTCTTAGAAAGTGTGATGACTTACAAAGAAATAATGTGCGTACAAGCAGATAAAAAGCTATGTGCCTGAATTAAGTGTTTCCTGATTTTTTTTTTCAGTCATTCCTTCTTACTAATAAAATGAGCAGGTTTATTTGTCACATTTCACTGCAATGTGTATTGGATGTCTAGTCTGTTTATTAAAAGTGCAGTCCAGTGCTCCAAATATTCTTTTGGTCTATTACATGTATACAGTAATCAACCACCAGAAGTCTGTGGCTCCATAGCCCCCATACAGTGTGCTCTGACACCTGTTAATCATGGCCAGCACTTTTATTTTTATTTTTTTGTCTTTATGCTGACCCCCGTCCACCAGGTGGTATTAATGTTGTGGCTGATCAATGGCTTGCCATGCTGTGTTTGTTATTATGAAACTATGAAATTCATAATGGTTCAGTTCTGCAGTAGCACAGTGATGTGTCTGTGTCTATACTTTTTTTTTCCATCAAAACAAACATAGTGCTGCTTGTAGTTGATTAATCACCTGTGTGTGCATGTTATCATAATCTTCTACAGCCATGATCAAAGCAGGTAGACCTGTGGTCACACACTCCTTCACACACACACACACACAACAAACATTCCTCCAAACCGTTGTTACATGCCAGAGTCAAATTAGTCCATGGGCTTTTTAAGTGGCACAAAAGGTTTAAATTAGAGACAGGACTTTGAAGGCATACAGTTTGCTGGGATAGTCTGTAGCCCCTCGTGGTTTTGGCCTCCATATCATTCCCTCAGAAAAGAACATGTTCACATCAAAGGTTAACTGGGGCATGTGTACTGTAACTTGTCACCAGTATAGCCCTGATTTCCAAACAGCAGGGAATTGGGACAGAGTGGTATGTGGGCTGGGGAAAGGCATAGTATGTAATTACATCAGGATCTGTGGGTCGCTCTCAAGC
Organism: Anabas testudineus; assembly: GCF_900324465.2. Lineage (NCBI taxonomy): Eukaryota > Metazoa > Chordata > Actinopteri > Anabantiformes > Anabantidae > Anabas > Anabas testudineus. The sequence continues at coordinate 24,863,343 of NC_046622.1, read as the reverse complement.
CCTCTGACTGCATATTATAGATGGAGCTTGGTAATTTGATGACAACACATGGATTATTGTAGATCATGTTCATATAGGCAGAGCTCACCTAGAGTAGATTCATATAGCAGTGTATGATGAGAGGCAGGACTGCTGCATTAGTGAGTGAGCAAAAGAAAGTAGAGGGACGTAGAACTGAGTGGATATGGATTAATCTTCGTGTTCATTTTATAAAGTGGAACTGCGTACATTTTTTCTCATATCAGATATTATATGTTGAATATCACATAAAACATGTGAACTTGGATTTCACTGTTTTTATTTGCTGTATAATTTGCAAACAATCACAAGCTGTGTGATCTAATGGCCAACTTAAGAAACAAAAATATTATTGTACATTAGTATATAGCATATAATAATCTAAACAAAGCTTTCCAATTAAATAAATATTTGACTATACTATACTATATATATTGAACCAAGGTGTGTTGTAAAGTCTATTCACTAAGAAGCACCTGTGTGCATTTCAAGTTCAGCTTACAAAATTGATAGTTATTGGTTAAAAATATGTTACATATTTGTTTTTAAACTAAAAGTGAACCACCCTTAGGCAGACTAACTGAAACAAATGTCTTACTGCCGCACTGAGTGGAGTATTGTAATAGTGGTATAAAAAAGTTGCCTGATAAATGATAAAAGACTGACCTGCAAATGAGGTGCAGGTGGTTTTCTTTCCATACAGTGGTTTTCACTCTGGTATCAGCAAATAGTCCCAGTGCCGATCCCAGTCACTTGCACCTCCTGTTATTTTTACTCTCTTGATTCCATTCAAATTATAGTAATAGCACTGAACAACAAACAGCAGCAAAATACTGTAACTGTTTAGAGGGATTTTCTTTTCTCTTTTTCTTCAGCATCATCTTCAAGAACACCAAAATGAAGGCTCAATGATTGGAATCATAAATCAATTTCAACCCTCATGTAGGCGGTACCATCCAGCCTTTTCCTCACCTTACTACTCTATTTGTGTGTGTGTGTGATGGTGTTATCTCCTGCTTCACCTTTCCTGACACTTGTGTGGCTCATCAGCAGCTATTTGAAGTGACAGGCCACATCCTGGGGCAGCTGGCAGGATCTGGCGTGCTGCAAAAGAGCAACACAATTCTATGAAAACACACATACACACATACACACAGTCACACACACCTCAGGCCATTTCCCAATCTTAATTTCTAAACGCATTTGCTCCAGTTCCTGCTGAGACGCTGCAGGGGAGACTGTTGGGTGATAGAGGAGGGGCAGGATGCATGGAGGACTAGCTCTTCACACACTATTCCTTACACACACACACATGCGCACACACAGATATCTGACACCCCTGACATAAAGTTGACAGAGCTGAAAGGACTGGGCTCAAACAGGCTGGTAGTGCCCATTATGGCCAACACGCGCCCTCTGCCAGAGAGGGGGGAAAGGTGGTAAAGCAGCTTTTACATAACATCCTGTCATATTGTGCTATAGGAAGCTGGATACTCTTCTACAACTTTAACTAAATATGTTAAAGGGAAAGAGGACTGATATACAGGTGTAAACCATGTGTTCATTCTCACGTCATTGATTGGGCTCCAGGTTTAGTAACATCTAGCTCGAGTTGAGTGTGTTCAACAAAGATGTGAAAGTTTGTGTTTTGCCAGCTGAGCAATATTGTGTTTGCTTATATTTGTGACTTTGTTGAAGATCAGATCATATTTCATGACAAATCTGTGCACAAAGAGAGTTACATATATTTTTTGCTAAGCTCTTATATTGTTGATGGAAGAGTAAAGATTCTCAATGGGGTTAAGGTCTGGACTCTGTGGGGGCCAATCCATGTGTGAAAATGATGCGTCATGCTCCCTGAACCACAACCAATCCTGGCATTGTTATCTTGGAATATACCTGTGTCTTCAGGGGAAAAAAATCCATTAATATAATAACCTAATCATTCAGTATATTCAGGTAGTCAGCTGACCTTATTCTTTGGGCACATAACGTTTCTGAACCTAGACCTGACCAACTGCAGCAGCCCCAGATCATAGCAATGCCCCCACAAGCTTGTACGGTAGGCACTAGGCATGATGGGGACATCACTTCACCTCCTCTCTTCTTACCCTGATGCATCCATCACTCTGGAACAGGGTAAATCTGGACTCATGACCTTCTTCCATTGGACAGTTCTTAACCCAGTTTTATTAGTTTCGGCAGTCTCCTTAGATGTTTTCTTTGCTTGATTCATGCCAATAATTTGACCTTTTTGAAGCAGATTAACATCTTATCTACAACCAGAGGATTTGTCTTCCGACATAGTTGGTTAAGAAATGAGAAGCTACTTACTGCATCAGTTAGGGTATAATAACTTGTTGCTAGCTGAAAAATAATCATCAATGCACTAATAATCCTTACTCTTACTTTTTTAAACCAGGTGGTGATTTTTTTTTTTTTTTTTTTTTTTTTTTTTGGATAGGCGGTGTTTAAATTACTATGTCAGTAATATCTATTTTCATGTAGAACGTAAAACTTTCTTTCTTTCTTTTTTAAGTTAAATACTTAATAAACTTTCAGTGTTGTGCGATCATCCATTCACTAAGTTTATGCGACCAGAACAGAGGGCTCTGTTCTAGCATGAAAAACATTAGTAAATTAGGTTATGGTTGTACTGGCTAGCCCTACAGTATATCCTCACTAACATGACCTCTCAGCAGTGCACTACCAGGCTGGTGTAGGATACTATTAGCTCTAATTGATTCATAAATATGAAACACATATGCCAACAAGCAAACATTCATAGCTGAGAGTAGAATGTTTTCTTTCTCAGCAAACCATATAATTTATAATTTGCTTTGTGAAACAAATAGACACCATCTCCTTTCACCTGCTTACATTTAACACTTGTGTTTGTATTGATAACCTTATTGAAACTCAGAAATTAGCTTTCAAATATCACACTGAATTTGACAAAATTAGCTGCACTCCCTCCAACCTGCCCCAAGGCTTGGCCATCTGGGATTTAGAGAGGAAGAAGGAGCAAGGGCCAAAGATGAAAGTGTCTGGGGATCTCAGCAAAATCAAAAACAAATCTGCAAGAGCGTCAGGGTTAAACTCTTTGGCCATCAAAGGGCTTTGAAGTGCTTGGCCATACAGTTAATTGTCACAGTCAGGATAAGAGAAAGGTGGTAACAATTTAACCCAGACAAAGGGAGGGCTGAAGGCCATGGCTTGGGTCTATCATGTGTTTGCAGATGTATGTGCCTCAGGAAAAGTGAGAAAGTCCTTGAGATGAGGAGAACTCTTAACTGACTCATAATGCTTTGTTTGCTCAAACCCCCATCACATTGTAATTGAATGGGAAGCAGAACAGCAGCCAGCTGATTGGACAGCTGGTGCACTTGACTGTTACTATTTTGGATGGTATGCTGGCATGTGCAAGGGGTACTTACACAGCTACAGCAAAAAAAACATCCTGATGGACAAGATGGACAGCTACCAAGAAACACTTTTTAAAGAAGCAGTGAACATGGCTTTTTCTGCCTGTTCATTAATTACCTTGTCCTGCTGATCTGATTCAAATCTGAAGCAACAAATTACAACTTGAACAAAAGTCAGATTTCAATTCCCCACTTTATCTTTACCTTTATAACACTTTTCTTTCCCATCTTCCAATGTTACTACAATTTCTTACTGTATGGGACACATCAGGTACAGGGAAGCACAACCAGCATATTCATTTCTTCAGTGGAATATTCACTGCCAAACACAGTGATTGATTGATTGTTACTGTTGTTACAATTGTTACTGTCTTCAAAACCAGAACTCTTGAGATGCTGCAAAGTCAATGCTCCTCAAAATGCAAATATCTGAGAACACATGATTTTCAGTTGGCCCTATCAGAATGCAGCTAGTTTATGTATATTCATTTTATTTCCCCTGTCCTTACTGATACTCTGTACTGGAGCTGAAATTGCTGCATTGTGGTTGCATGCCTCCACCAACCAGTAAAGTTGCAATTTACATGTAGATGTGAATTCTCAAGAATGGAGCATACATAATGTGACCTTGATCTGACCACCTAAAATCTGATCAGTTAATTTATGACTCTGAATGTGAACTTGTGCCAAATGTCCAAGAAATTCCCTCAAAGTGTTCCTGAGATGTCATGTTCAGAAGAATGGATAGAAGCCTGTGTTCTGCTAGAATCACATATTGTACCAGAAAAAGCTTCTAAAAAATCTCTGTAATATGTATGTATGTAAGTATGTAACATTTCTTGCTGTTTACATTCTATCCAGAGGTTTCTGTCTCTTGTGAATAATTTTGCTTTGGTAACACCCTGGGGAGTACTTAGAACCTGCTTGATACTGCCTGTGAAAGTGCTTTGAACTTGCAAAACACATATATTGCTATGAAGCCATGTTGAAATACCTCTCTTTAAGTCTGTCCAGACTGCTTGACAGTTCTGTTTTCCTGCAGTGTTGTGTTTGCAACTTGCTGGTACCGATTTCAGCTGTCACCTTTGCCTACTGTTGTTTTTCTTGGTAAAATCGGCCACATTTGACCAGCAGCTGAGTTTGCATTTAGAACATACTTGAACCTGTTTGCTCAGTCTTTTCTCTGCCTTTGTTCTATTTACCTCCTCAGCACTTCTGCCAACACACTTCACATTTTTTGTGTAAGTCTATGATGTCCATTTAAATGCATCCCAATCTTTTTATGTGGAAGAATGGAAAAATAATGAATCCTATCATTGGTATTTGACAATTATGCAGTTCTCTGGATTGTGTTTGATTATAATTTAATACTGAATCATTTCACATTTACATTTAGTCATTTGGCAGATGCTTTTATCGAGGCAAGCAAAATATCTAATTAAAGTGCTTTAGGAAGAAATGTTTTAGTTTTATGAGGTGCAAGTGGAGAGAAAGTTGTAGAAGAGTTCTGTTTTCAGCAGTTTTTTGAAAATTGCAGAGGTGGGTAGCTCCTTCCACCATTGTGGAACCACTGAGCCAAAGAGCTTAGCCTGGGATATTTTGAGGTGAGGTGAGAGGACAACGAGACATCTTTTGTGACAGGCAGAGATACTGACCACTATACCAACAAGGACAATATTTGTGTGTATTACTATCTTAACTTACTGTTACTGTTAAGTTTCAGAATCAAAACGCTTAATTTATCAGCCGTGACATTCATGCTTTCAATGTTAATCATGTGATGTGTGATTGTTCAATATCAACATGATTAGAAAAAACATTGCAGTAATAAAATTGGTATAGTAAGTATAGGATTAATACTGACATTGTGAAAAGTTACTTGTCTATAATAATAATATAATGTGACCATTAACTGTGTTGCCCACATTAAGAGTTGTGGCAATAAATGTGTGTGGCCATGTATCTGTTGCCCAAATACAGGCTGTTACAGACCTTATTGGTTCTACTAACAGTTGTTTCCAGTCTTTGTGTTTCAGCAATAACAGAAGTGAGCCTGAGATTTATATGAGGCATCTGAGTTTTAGCTTTCGCTGGCCGATAATGTAGGTGGCTACACACAAACCCAACCCAATGCTGGGTTTGAGATTAGTCTTGTTTTTAAAACAAACTGTCAGTTACAGCTAGAGCTAGGCCAATACATGGGGACAATATTATCTTTTTTTTTTTTTTTAAATAAGACATTACTTGGTCAGTGTCATACACGTTTAATATCATGATACAGTTAGTTTCATTAGATACAGCATGTACATAAAAAGCAATAAATGTATTTTATATGATGGCTTGTTTTTGTCAATATCAGTTTCTATTAATCTCTGTGATGTCTAAGGCAATGATTTGTGACTGACACATTGTATTGGATCACTGCACTGTATTTATGATTTTTTTTTATGAATTTATAGAAGATACTATATATTAACACTATACAATATAAAATAATGTATTGCTATATCAGGATTTTTTTTAGTCTTTGTGAATTCATTATTACACTGTTTTCAGTTAGATCTTCAATAAGATCATTTTAATCAATTATAACTAGATTTAGTAAAACATAAATGACAAACAAAATCAACAAAAAATAACCCTTTTACCTGTCAATTAATGTGTTTTTAGGTAGTGAATCCATAATTTTAGTATTATTTATTAGTTTTGAAAAGTCAACTTCAGAATGACAAATCTTTCCATTATCTTAACATGGATGTTATAAGCAGCATTATTGTTATATTAACAAATGTTCCACATTATGTTAAAAAAAATAATAGTTAATTATTCTTTTGTTTGCCCTTCAACTAATCATTTAATATAAAGTGATCATGACAATGGCTTCTGTCCTCATATGTGATTAGGGGAAACCAGTGAATATTTAAGATTTCTAATAATAAAGAATGTCAAGTTACTAAAAAAAAATTGTGTTACTAATTTTCTTAGCAACATGTAGAATAAAATAAATAAAAAAGTTTAACTCACACTTTTAGCTGATGAGTGAGGCACCTACTGGATATCACTCTTTCCATCTCATTCCTGTTGCCTGGTGCCAGTCACCTAAGACATATTCACTACCTACCAGAACCCTGGCCCTGTCATGCTGTTCCAGTCTTGCTGGATATCTCCTTCGCTGGCACCACACAGTCCATTTAGCTGAGACATTCATCCCCCTCTCCGCCCACCCCAACAGTATTTTTATTTGACTTTAATATCTCCTCTGTACACATCTTTGCTCTAAAGCATCAGTCTTTCTTCCTGGTATTTTCAAAAGGGTTTCTCAGTTTACTTCTTTGCTTTTAAGTTTAGGTCTTTAAATTAACCTGTCAGTGAACCAGCCTTAAATTCAGATTAAAGACCTTTACGATTTCAAACTTTTATTGTTTGAGTCATTGATTTATTGTAATTTGTGCACAGTAGCTTTATTAGTAAGGTTTTAAAATCCAGGCAGAATTAAAAAAACTCTTTACACCTTTTTCCTTTCTTTTTGTAGCATTGTCTTCTGTCTTTATTTCTATTATTTGCACATTTTCCTTTCTACACCTCTAAAAATCTTATACCCCTTCTTCCTTTCTAATTTCATCCATTCTCTCTTTCTCTCACTCTTGCTCCCCCCCCCCCCCCCTAGGGTTCCCCATTGGGGGTGATGTTTGTAAAGCATTATAATTTATAACGTAGCAGAGTGGATTTAATTTCAGTGCGCTGGGGCTCGCCAGCAGGGCGCCAGCCTGCAATCAGGGGAATCAGCAGCTCACACAGGGCCTGAAAATGCACAAACACACACACAGACGCACATAGCAGACCCCCACATAGAGCCAGCTAGAATGGAAAGTATTATCAGTGGCCACAAACGGACAGTGTTTCTCGTCACCCAGCTCTCTGGATGCTCCCTCCACAGCCCAGCACCTTCTCAGCTTCACTTTCAGCACTGCTGCAGCTGTTCTCGCTCTCTCTTCTCCTCTTTGTTTCTCTGTAATTTCTCTGTCTGCGTCTGGCTTACATTATCTGCATCTTCCTCCCCTCCCCTTTCTCTCCCTCTCTTACTCATTGTCTCTCATTACAACTCATTACCTATTTGTTGGTGGGTGAGAGGCTTTCTCATCATAGACTCTGTTGCCTTCCAGATACGATAAAGGTTCACCAGAAGGTCAAATCCAACTATTAGTCCTCCTGTGCCCCTGTCAAATATTTGCCTCTATCCCTCTCTCTCTTCCTCACCAACATTTCTCTTCTACCCTGGGGGGCCTTTTTTTTCCACCCTGCCCATTTGCCAGTTGCAATTTCCCCTTCATAAATCCTGCTTCTTTGGCAAACTGCACCAGACGGTGGGATGATCCTTCCTCAAATAAGGTCAGAAACCGAACAAGAGGAGGAGGAAAAGATAATGTTTCCTTTTAGCTAGTCATTTAGCTTCACACTGGACAACTGTCAATTTTATAGTGACCCTGGAAGCTATCATGACATAAAACCTTGCCCATGTTAGCTTAGCATACATTGGTATTGGATTTACAGTTATTTTAGGAAAAAGGTATTTAAGTAGGAATAGGAAAAAGCTCCATCTGTGTGCTGAAAACTGCACTGTAATTTCTCATTTAGGATTTTTGTGGAATTAGCCAATGTATTTCTTACCATTAAGGCGAGCAATACAAGTATCTGTGTTTTATATTTTCAACCTATTTCAATTTAAATTTTTTATCTGATGTTCTCAGAACTTATAAAAAAGAATTAACCTGACTTGAAGTTTTTTAACTTTCCCCAGGGGGATCAATAATGTATATCATTACAATGATGAGTTGAATGAATGACTTTCTGAGAGTTCACTCAACCAATTAAAGTTTATGAAAAAACTTCCAATTATGTATTGCTATCTCTCTTCTTTTTTGTAGTTTAATGAAAACAATAAGGGTGGAAACTTGCTGTGTGTCTTAAATAGATGTTGAATTTTGTTGGGGTTTTTTCAAAGAAATCAAAGTTTACTCGACACACAGTGAAGTTGGCATACATGTATATTTGTAACTTTAAACAATTACCTAACTTGTTCCGTAAACTGGCAACTCTCAATTAAACAAACTAAGACAATAGTTTGAATAGCATTAAGTTGTGTTAGAATATACAATGCCCATCAACAAAAAACAACCACACTATAATATTTCGTTGGAGCGCCTATTGGTTTGTTTATGCAAGCAAACAAACCTAAACAAACCTTGCAATCCATGCATTCACCGTGGCATCATTTCAATAAGCTTCTGCAAAGTCACAACATTTAATCCCGACCAGAGCTGCATTATTTTTTTGCCATTATCTTGTATTGATGATGGGAAAGTCAGACCACTAGTCAAAGTCTTCTCTAGCACATCCCAAACCCCCCAGTGGGGGTTAAGGTCTGAAAATTACAGGTATCATGTCTGTCATGCTGCCTGAACTGAAATTTGAGCCAGATAAATCTTAACATTATCTTCTTGGAATATTCCTGTACCATCAGGGAAGAAAAAAATCCACTGATGGAATAACTTGGTCATTCAGTATATTCAGGTAGCCAGCTGACCTCTTAGGCACATAAGACCTAGACCTGACCCACAGCAGCAACCCCAGATCATTGCACTGCCCCCACGGGTTTGTGCAGTGTGCAGTAGGCACTAGGCATGATGGGTGCATCACTGCCTCTCTTCTTACCCTGATATGCCCATCACTCTGAAACAGGGTAAATCTGGACTCATCACATCACATGACCTTCTGGACAGTTATTAACCCAATTATAGTAGTTTCATCAATCTCCTTAGATGTTTTCTTTGCTTGTTGCATGCCAATAATTTGACCTTTTTGAAACAGATTAAAATCTTTTCCACAACCACAGGATGTGCCTTCTGACGTGGTTGTTTACGAAATGAGGAGCTACCCACTGCATCAGTTGGGTTTAAATAACTTGTTGCGAGCTGAAACATAATAATCATTGCAGTAATTGTCCAATTGGAGGCTCTAATCTATTTGCTTAGTTTAATCCAGGTGGTGACTTTTTGGACAGGCACTCTATTAAATACGTTGTCTAAATTTTATACGACAGCTCTTTCATTCATATTGAGGCAAGTTGAAGCAAGTTATGTTTTACCAAGCAGTTGCTACTGAATAACACAGTAAATAATAAACAGTGATGATCAAATTCATGTTGCTTATAGGCACTGTAAATAATTGACAGTAAATATTCTGACCAACATGTTGACAGTTTACGGTGTTAGAGATTTTATTTTACTTAGCAGCTTGAACCTGCTTATTTCTATAGGTTGGCTTTTGTGGAAGTATATAAAATGTTTTATCATTAAGACTACTATGTTATACCAGTAGTATAACACTATATAAATGAGAAGAAAAGATTTTCTTCACTGAAAATCTTCAACACTCCTGTGCCCTTATCTTTGCACTTAAAGCATTTGCATATTGTCAGTAAATAGTGTAATGTGTAATGATAACTCCTAAACCATACATATATAAAGGAGCCTTAAAATGGATTCAATCATTTTGAGAGTTTGCTATTTACATGTATGCAGCACTCCTACATGTATGTAGGTCATCCTGGTCATCCAGATACTGCTTGATATGAATCATTTATCATTTCATTCATGATCAAGCTACTCTCAAACACAGAGCAGAGAAAATGTTTCAGGCTCACTAGTCCTTGCAGAAGAAGACTTGTGCTTTAATTCGCTAGAAAACGTAATGCTCGTCACGACTGAATTTTTGCGAGCGTTTTATTATTACCAAAGTAACAAAGTTTTACAGTATTTCTGAAAAATAAAATGTATGCATAACCCTGTAAGCAACTGGGAACAATTCCCTTTGATACCCACCTCTGCAGATAATCATGCCTACAGACCTTAATCTAAATGACCTATAACATCATCCAATTATCATGCATTAGCAAAAACTAGATATAATGACAATTTTAGTGACAATATTAGTACTCAGTTTTAGAGTACAAACTCTCTGGTAACCCTTTCCAGCCTGGTGAGCATCAACAACCCCTCTCCTAAATGTTTCATAAATCTTTTTTGTTTGTACCACAATACACTTCTACCTGGTGTCAAGATCAGACTTTAACAGTATATCCCCAGATGTCTCTTCTTTAAATAAGTCAGAACCTCCCAGACTGCTATAATGCTAGAAGACCTCATACCTTTGCCACAGCAATGTTTAAAATTTTCCACACTAAATTAAGTGCAATGTTTGTGTCATTTGAACTGGACTCCCCTTATCTAGTTTTACCACTTGCAATATCTTTATATTAATTACAACATTTTAAGCTCTGCTGTATGTCTGACTTGTAAAATACCAAAAACTTCAATCATCTGTAGATCAGAAATCTTTGTCTTTTATTTGTATAAATGATGTGTTTGTGTTAATATTATAATATATATAATATTATCTCCATCCATTCCAGTAGGCCCCAGCTGTGTAATTTTTTGACAGTGCTTCACATGACTAAATCTCAGCTCGTATTAGTATACTGCTTTGCTGCTGTGCTTTATCTTCTGGGATTCAGATAGTTTTAATCTGAGGCCTTAGCCACTGTGTTGTTCTGTTCCTGCTGTTATATTAGGATGATTGGACATCTGCTGTGGGGGTGCTAAGCTGGGAACACTAGTCCAATCTCCAGTACGGCATTTGTCTGATGCCGCAGCAGCGTCATTGTTCCACAGTGTGTGTATGGTGTGGGCCCATTCTGATACACACTGACACAAACACACGGGATTGGTGAATGGCACATTTGAAATATTAAATCAGTACTATTATGTATGGCCTTTTTTTGTCTGGCACACACGTGTGTTGTTACTTTTCACAATTGGGAACTCAGCTCCATCTTTCTCCATTTAGTATAATTAATAACCTGCCCTTCCACTCTTCTTGAATTTGTTGGCCTTTATCTAACCCCAGCTAACAACTGCAAGAAATGCTTTATGAGCTAAGAAGAATAACATACAAGCACAACACACATACACTATAAAAGGGTTTGGCATCAAAAAGCCACAATTAGCTAATTTATGGTTGCTGGACATTTTTTGAACCACATGAATTGGACAGGAAGCAGCCCATTTCTCTCCCTCTTACATACTCCAGCAGCAAAAGTTCAGAGAAAGGGCTCATCTTATAGAGGCCCCAACATTTATTTTTTTTTTTTTTTATTTGTGGATATCTGAGCTTGCCGCTCACTTTACCCTGCCTTTACAAATAGAATATTTGGTGTTAGCTAGATGGAAATGGTACAGTTTGAATATTTACATTTTGGAAACTGAACAGTGACAGAGTGATAGAGTGTAAAGGTTTTAAAGCAAACAAGTGGATGTAGAGAGGAAGGACGGTAATATACGTCCTTTCCCATATGGGGCAGAGGTAGAAGGTACCCCATGTGAATTCAGGTCTGCTGGCAGCAGCTTGTTTATGTGGAGTTTGTGTGTTCCCTCTGTGCTTTTTGTGTGCAGTTTAATTGGTGACTCTTAATTGCCCGTAGGTGCGAAGTTGAGTTTTTGTCTTTATATGTATCAATTTATGCCAGCCCTGAGATAGACTGGAGACCTTGCCCTGTGATGGCTGGGATTGGCTCCAGCACTCCTACAAACCTTAACAGAAATATTACTGTAGATAATAGATGCATGGATAGTACACAGATTGAGTTTTACTTGGGATGTTGTTGCTTGTCATACCTCAGGGCTTGCATTTAAGGTTTATTTTTATTCTTTATACTCCGCTGATTATTTTTAATGAATAACTTATTAAACTTAAATGCATTTACATTTAACAGATGGAGAAAAATTTTATTCTAACTTTACTCTGGATAATCTCAGTGGTAATTGCTATACCAGTGCATTTACATCAAGTAACCTGCTGTTGCACTGATGTAGTGTAGAACCATTGATGATTTTGGTGGAACGGGTAATGTTATCAAATAGACTGTGGGTCCATTCTAATGTAATATTAATGCATAATAATGTGAAATCAACACGTGCTGTTAATCATCTAAATATAATAAATAAATAAATATAAATAATGTCTACTTTATGTTTTGTGTGCTAGCATTGCTAAATGTCATTATTCGTTGCACCTGCACTACTCCTGTTTTGGCAAATCTGCTGTGATAAAGGTATTTTCACCTTGTATTACTTGACAAATGTTTTACTCAAAGTGACACATTGTACGGTTTTAGACTGCATCTTATTGCAATCTTTTCCTCACACTTCCACTTCACTGGAGCAGTTCATTCATGTGGGGAACACTCATCCAATCATATTTGACAAACCTGAGCATCTCTGGGCAGACTGTTGCTGCCACAGTCCATGCTCAGCCAAAGGAATAAACCTATTGACCTTGGTTGCCTTGCCAACTTATAAATACACTGTGTATGTGTGCATACATTTGTGTGTGTATGCGTGTACAGAGTTTTAGTTGTTTCATTTAAGTCAGAGTTATGAAGTGTTATGGAGCCTTTTTAGTTTTTAACCTCCCTTGCCAGCAGTTAGGATCTGTATTACAAAGGTTAAAAATCATTACAGTCGCTCATTTAAGCTGTGTTTTTTTTTTTTGCATGTGTATGTCTGCACACACACAGACACACACTAGGAAAAAGCAGCACTGTCCATCTCTTTATACATGAGCTATACTCAAATTTAATCAAAAGTCCTAATAGGTTCTCAGTGGGACGTTCCCTTGCCTGTGTGTGTGTGTGTGTGTGTGTCCGCGGCCGTGCATGCTTGTGTGTTTTTGTGTAGGCAGGCCAAAGAGGGCCTTGAAGGCAGCAGCGGTTGATTGGAGGGCACATGTGCGATGTGGCTGAGAGATCAAACACACAGTCTTGATGAGTGTGAGAGTGGAAGGGGGCAGTGCTCCTTTTCTCCGGTTCTGATCAAGGTTGGGGTGTTCTCAGTTCATTACACACACACACACATATACACACACATACATGCTCCTTGTGCAGAGTGAGTTATTGACAGTAAGAATACTGGTCCAGCATTTTTATGTTTTGCCACTCTACATTGCTGCTACGTGTCCGTGTGTGTATGTGTGTGGTTTTATTTGTGTGTGTGTGTGTGTGTGTGTGTGTGTGTGTGTGTGTGTGTGTGTGTGCATTGGTTTGTGAGCTTGTTGCCAGTAATGAGGTCAATCTCCTGTGTGGAGCTAAAACCTCTGTGTCTTTATCTCTGTTACATGGGCAGAGGATTATTCTCATCACTCTCAACACCACTTTCACTCTCAACTCTCTCCCACTCTCCAGTGCCATATGTACACACATCCAGCAGCTATGTCTTCTGTGCCTGTTGTCTCACATGGGAAGTCGGTAAATACATTTTTGAAATATATATTGGTTGATGGTGCCTCTTGTTCTCCAGTTGTTTTTAGAATTTCTATGATTTGTAAAAAAGACAATTTAAAACAGTTACTGCTGTAAGTACAAAGATTAACAGGTGATTTTCTTCCCTAGGTTGGTAATTGGACTTCATATATTCATATATATCATATATTATATATATTAAATAACTTTTTAAACTGAAAACTGTTACTATGAAGAGTAGCACTGAAATGGTGAAATGTCTTCGTTTCCTAACATTATTATTTTTGATCTATATATATCAGGCAATTTTACTTACAATAGAATTGGAAAGTACCAAAAACAAGACTAGAGGTAAATACAGATAAACAGATTATAAGTGAGATTGTATAGATTGTGTGATTCTGAAAGCCATCTGAAAGAATTTTCCCAATATTTTGGTTTTGCTTTTGCTTTTCAGTGGTGATTGCAGCCACAATCTCAAAGCGTGCACAATAACTGTACAATGAGAAATTGCCAAACACAGTTGTCAACCAATGCATTATGAGCTCCCTGTATATAAAATATACAACAAAACGTGTACAATCTATTACTGGTGTAATTTCACATACTTTTGTGTGATTATGTTTCAAAATAGTATATGTAAGTGTAGGGTGTTTGGTGTGTATAGTTTAAATATAACCAGCAGCAATAAATGTACTGTATAACTCAAAATTACACCTGGGATCACTGCAGCAAAAGTTATTGCACATGTGATTTCCAGTTAAGCTTAATTGCATGAACAAGTTTATAAAAACATAAACACTACTGCCTTCTCAATTTTGGCCTGGCTTGTGTCTAATGCAGCCTGACTCTAGTAAGTAAGAAAGCACACTGTGAGACTTAATGGGAGAGGGTACAACATGGTTACGGTTGGGAGGAACAGGAGAAGCCATACTCCCAAGTGTGGTGGGAGATGACCGATGATCCTAAAACACACTGCCACACTGCAGAAATCTAGAACAAAGTGACTTGGCCGAGTTTGACCACTTATTCGGATTCTCTCAAACACCTTTTTTTTTTGTTTGTTTTAATGCAGACAATAGAGCAACTGACCCTCTCCAGGAACCTCACTAATGAAGGTTGTTCTGGTTTTTCATGCAGTTGTTTCCAAACTTTTGTCCTTTCATTATAATAGAATTAGTCATTTGGTATGTTCCCGCTGATCCAATAAATAGCTACTAAGTCCTTGTCCAGTCATTGGACAAAACATCTCAGTTTCAGTGTTGGACTGGTCTACATCACTCACCTTTCTAGAGTGCAGAGTTGTTTTGCTTGATGCTCTGCTTGTGTTTCTCCACATCCCCATGTTCAGCTTTTTGTTGTACTGACACACACACACACGCACACACACACACACACACACACACACACACACACACGTGTCTGTCTCTTTTTGCAGTCTGTTTCACCATAATTGCTAATGCCCCCCTGCCCTCTGTTCACTTCACACATGACGTGGCCCACCTTTTCATCCATCTGTCGGAACTATTGTGTGTTAGTCTGTGCGTTGTGAGCTGTCATGCGAGGCTGGAACAGTGTTGATCAACTGGCCAAGCCAGTGGCATATGGCCATGTCCTGGGGTGTTGTGGCATGCAGGATAGCAAACTGAACAGACAGGAGCTAGTTCACATGGTTGTACAGATACCGACGTGCCAACACCGCATATGCAACACATCAAGTGCAGTTGCAAACACTCTGTTCTCTCTTTCTCTGCCTTCCTTCTCCTCACTTACCTACTAGCTACAATCATCAGTGCTAACACCACATTCACATATCTGTACAAAGAGTGGGATTAGTTGAGGATACTGAAGTGGTTTAATGACATCTTCAGCGTTACTTGTTGTGGGTTAAGTTGGTCCCCAGCAAAATGGAGGTAGGGTTAATTTCAATATTATTTGTACCGCTGATACAGATGTACAGTATGAAATACACCTCACAGTCCATTGCTGTCCTTTCATTTATTCATTCATTAAATGACTCTTTGGTGTGCAGCATATGGTCGCTGATTCTTTATCTAATGTACTGGGTTCTTGCATCTTTTTCTTTTTTTTTTTTTCCATGTTCTCTTTCGCACATGCAGTGTTGACATGGATCAAACATTTGCTATATTCTAGGTTCTGTACAGTAGATTAAGGTTCTATACATTTTACCAATGATGACAAGAACCAGTTTGAACAAACAGTGCCAATTCAACATGTCCAATAGTCTTGAACCACTGGCTATTATAAATGCTATAATATACCTTTAAAAGGTCTTGACAGACAGGTCTTTTACAGCCCAGTGTGGGCATTTTATCATTAATGATCATGAAGACACCAACCATTACTAAAGGCAGCTGCTGCTGCCAGTTCCATTGCAAACTCTGATTATCGTTCATTGGAACCCATTGTTACTACTTTGGAATTGTACAAAATTATGTCTAGTTGTACTAGACGTAATGTTGACATTGGACGATTCTCCTAATGGTTAATGTCTTTTTTTAACATCCAGTACTTTTTATCCATCCATTAGCTATACCTGCTTTTCCTTAAAAGTCGTGGGGGCGAGGGCACACAGTGTACTCCAGCAGGCTGATAGCATTGTCTGGTAACTCCACCACTTGTTAAAGGTTTTTTTCTCTAGAAGATGTATCCATGATTATTCTTAAAAGTAAATACATTATAATAGTTAAAAAACATTTGCCATCAGCACATATAAACCTTCCTTTCAGGGTAGTCTCTTGTTAACGTCATTATGTTAAGAGCATCAGGAGCTGGTGCACTACTGTTCAATAGTTCAGGATCATTTTTCAGATTTTCTTGTTTGTCATCTGTCAACATACACTGATTTCACCATACATATTTATATTTAATTGACATAACTTTGTAGAAACCAGTTTTGACTTTGACATTAATGAATCTTTTTGTCAAAGTTGCTTTTATTGACCATGACTAATTTATAATGTCAATAAAAGGATAAAACATCAAAACGGTGAATACTTTTATACTTTTTATAGGCGCTGTATATTTCCTGCAGTAATGTCTAAGAATATATTTTGTGTATTGCATGCCCCCAAAACACACACATACATATATATATATATATATATATATATATATATATATATATATATATATATAGATAGATAGATAAATAGATAGATAGATAGATAGATAGATAGATAGATAGATAGATAGATAGATAGATAGTCAGTCTGCAGAGCAGGGAAATAATTTACCAATTATACCTGTTACAGCGGTATTGTAATGCTGCTTACAAAGAGACAACGTGAAAGTTAGTAAAAGGAAGAACAGGGCATTGCATGGCATGCAAAAAGAGACTTAACCCATGCTCCTCTGTCTAGTGGATTAAGCGTAGCCTGTTTATTACTAGCTGGGTTGGAGGATTGAGGATTAAGTGGTCCCTCACCTCCCCAATAACAGCTCTGGGATTGTCATGGGATGGAGCCAATGCATTAGAGCCTGGTACTTATACTGCTCACAGTGGGAGCACAGGGAATGTGATCACTGAACAAGTTTACTTGACCTTCCCTTTAATTAGGATTTGACAAAAGTTAAAATTGGACAATGGCCAGACAAAGAATCCCTGCTCTGATTTACAGATATCTTGTGTCGCGGTTCGTCTAGAAACAGGTTTTCTGCAGAACACTAACAGCAGGAGTTACATGCCTGATAAACTCTCAGACAGACTGCAGACAAGTGTTTTTCTTCAGTGCCATAAGGACACATAAGAGACTACCTTATCACTTTTTAATCCAGAATTTTTTTACAATATTCAATGTGATTTTAAGTAAATGATGTATTTTATTGTTTCTCCTAAAGTGACTACTTTATCTCTTGCATGAATATTTGTATCTTCATTATCGTCGTTTTAGTTGATTTCAGCAATTAGCTTCTTTAACTGCATCTGAAACTTATTTTAACTTTTATATCCCCGCTCCCTGAATACTGAACAACATACAATATCCAAAAGATGTGTTCAGCTTTATAAAGCAGAAAACAATTGAAGATACATGTCTCTGATTTAGACCATAGACTTACAAACATTTAGCTGTATGGCTGTGACTCATGCGAAACAGGCGCTGCCAGCAAACACATTGAGTTCTCATGTCTTCATCAGTTCATCAATGCTTGAGCATTTAAGTATTTTGTGTAGAGGATATTTGCCATATATTCTTTATTTGTGTGGAAACAGTCGAGACAAATTTTATTTATTGAATCCATTATCACAAATCATACATTTGCATCAGAGACCTTTAGAAACATTGTACAGCAGTTTAAAACTAGTTCAGTTGTACATTCCCACTCTGCCACTTCTACTTCCATTACTTTTGTGATGCCAATTGTCATTGTCATTGATACAGTAGCAAGAAAACTGATTTGTTGTAATTTCTTCATGCTGTCTTGTAAAACTGTTTTGTCAGTGTAGCGATAATAAACATTATTTGTGTTGTACAAAACATTTTCAAATGGAGTTAGTCTAAACTAAGAACATGTGGCGTGTAAAAATAAGAAAAATATGTCTGGCATACCTGTGGAATTTAGTCGGTTTAATTGTATTGTCATGTTTTTAAATGAGTTGAACCTTTATAAAACAGGAGAGAAATTAATTTAGCTGGTTACCACCATTCACACCCATTTGTGATTTACAATTAACTTAATCTAACCTACCTGCATGTATGGTAACTAAACATTTCAAAAACATGTGACCAACGGTTGGATTGAAGCCCACGTCCTTGTAGCTGTGAGGTCACAGTGATGAGCACTACATCATGTGTATAGGCAGGCCTGTTTCATTAGTTTTTCAAAGTTCTATTAAACCACAACTCTAAAGCTATGTCTGATTTTCATGAGTTAATATTTAGTACATTTTTATTTATTATTACTTTTGTCAGTTTCAAGTTATTTGACCTTTGTGGGTTTTTCTTTCTCTAACGGAGGGGTATCAACAATTTTGTCCATGTCTGTAGCTTTACAACTTGGCCTAAATCCTTGTCAAATTATTCACATCACTAGAACTTGTGTCATCCACACAGATGTTTTATTATTAGTATGGTGCAGGGTTTGTGTGTGTGTTGTGTCAGTGTTTGTATTCACTGGCTCTTCTTCAGAAACAAAGGAATATGTCCCTGCATTTGCATCTGATGATGCATATAAGTTTCCCTCAGAAGCCTTGTCAGTCGTGCCGTACTTGGCGCGTACACACACACACACACACACACACACACACACATTCACACACAGAGACTAAGAGACATTGTTTCTCACACAGCAGGGCACAGGGTCTGTTGCCAGTTGTGGAGCACTATCAGCCTCCCCGTGTTAGTTTTTGTGTTCTTGTGCAGACGTGCTCTCAGCTGAGGGAGCTGGTTCATGGGCCGGTCAGAGCCGCCTTATTTCCTTTTAATTGACTTAAGATGGGCAAACAAGACCTCAGCAAGCACACGGTACCCATTACACTCACACACAAGAAACTCACAGCACCAAGATGCACGCTAATGAAGCACACATACTGACACACACACAGCCACAATTGCTCCTGCGTGTGTTAGCTACTTTACAGTTCCATCAGACTTAATGAGTGGGTTGTGTTTTCCCAGTGCGTGCTGCTGCCTTTCAGCCTCCTTCAGCAAGAACTTATTCACGATTATTAATCTTTTTAGTCACCTTGCCGCATGATGTTCAGCTTGGTTTAGATACAGTGTTTGTGCTTCACGCCAAAGTCAATTTGTGTCATTGCTTTGCAAAAATGAATATATTATGACTGCAGGTGAACATTCTAAAGCCCTTTAATACAGCCATGATAAAAATATAAAACAGTTAGTTAGACATTACTTTTATTTTGTTTTTACACTGTCCAACAACAGTCAAGCTGCAGTAGATAAAATGAAACAGGACACTTTAGTTTTATCTCTCTTTTAATTCCTATATTGCCTTTAACAAAGGATAAGGGTTTACTGAGCTGAATCCTGAAACTTCCAGATTCAGGGGGGCAAACATTTATGCATTTGTGCATTTAGGTCACTTGTTATATACCTATTTCTGTTGGGCCCTGTGTAACAAGATAGATTATATCAAGATCATATATTTTATATTACAGAGTAAAATCAATGCTTATCAATCCCTATTACTGATACTGTATTTGTCATAATGCACCTTGATAACTTCCTTTGTAAGATTTTTCCTGCTAACTTGCCAACACCCCACAATTACTGTAGATTTTACACTCCATGACCCCAGACAGTAAGGCATTATGTTTTAGCGGTCAGCATCTTCACAGGCATGCAGTGGCTGTGTAGCCGCACTGTGCTTTGATAAGCTGCATGTGTCAATCACTCATCTGTCCTCTCCAACCTCTCTGGCTGTGGATTTGCATTCTGAGGAAATCAAAGTACAGTACACACACATATGCTGTATGTCACCAACAAAGATTTAAAAAGCTACATTTTTTGTTTTATTTCCTGTTTGTCTCCCGCAGGTTATACCTAAAACAGAAGCTCCTCGTCCTGCAGTATTTTATTTTCTTTCCTTTTTTCCCCTCACAAGCATGCCTCTCATTTTTTTGCCCCTTTCATCCATCCATCCATCCATCCACCCGTCCCTCTCTCCCTCACTACCCAGCCATTATTTTATCATTGGTATGTGGGAGAGAAGAGGACAGGCGAGAGGAGGAGGAGGAGGAACAAAGGAAGATGGCCAGCTTTCTTCTTGTCTCGTCTTTCTTTCTGTCTCCTAATTTGATAATAAAGTGTATTCATTTGACATGTTCTGAAACAAAACAACTTGAATGCACAGTGAAATGTCATTGACAAGATTAAATACTGACACATCAGCAGTCCTTTAAATCAAATGTTAAAGAGGTTTGTTTTGCTGTGAAGCACTTTTGCATATGCACTCATCGTCATTGTTAAATATTTCAGTGCTATTAATCCCATCTAATTTGAGTGATCACTTTTCCACTGCAGCATTGTCATCATGCCACATCAATTTAAACCAAACAGTATTGGAGTACTTTAGAGGGCACACTGGCCAGGACTGCGTGTGTCATGTAGTTGCCCAGCCAAGCCTCTGTTACTTCTCACTCTTTATTTGAGATGAAACCAGTAATTAGTCTAAGTCTCATTCTGACTTACTGTCTTAAACTGTAGTAGTGGCAGTGCACATTTCTACTCTGCATAAATAACTCTAGTGGTATAGTTTTTTAGGATTTTTCGGAGGTACTAGCTCCAGCAACAGTCAAACCACTTTCAAAGGCACTTAGATCAGGTACCTTAGTCATTAATTTAGTCAAACAGTAACTGAACCTTCTCACCGGATCTGCATACTTCATATTTTGACTTTCAAACACATGATCCACTGTTTGAAGGAGCTGTTGGTGTTAAAATGGCAGCCACTGTGCTTGTATATTAGATCATACTTTTTTGTAAGTCCCGAGGAAGATAATTGATTGATTTGCACAGTAAAATGTAATATTCAGAAATAAATGCAGTGATGACTCATAGGAAGGGAAGCAGTTACACAGTCCTCCCAGACTTATGTTGGCTACAGAGATTGAATCAAAGTGCACTGCACTCAGCTGTTTCTGATATCACGGTGCAGTTTTTCTATGGAGCAACTTGCACAAACACGTACACAACACACACTCAGCAGAATTTGCCCTTTGGGCAGAGAATGAAGCATGTATTATACATCCAGCTCAGGATGAGATGGAAATGGTCACACTAAGAGGCAGGAAGTGCACTAGTGCATGCAGAGGACCAGGCAGTGTGGTGGGCACATGAGGCTCCTCCAGTGTTTCCTTGTTGTTCGCTTCAAACATTTCATACTAACGTTCGTCAGTGCCACTTTAAATAAACGCACAAAAACACATGTTGTAGGTCAGTTGTTCTTTTGGACAACTTTGTAGTTATAAGTGAAAATATCTTAATCATCTACATTTCTGCCGTTGATTTTCTGCTTTATATGCTGTACACTTTGTTGAGCGATGGACATTCCTGCATGCTGCAGTGCCATCCTGAAGTTAGCTTAAACTTATTTACAATCAGAGAAGTATTGATCCATGGAATATGACTCACTGCCACGTTTCCAGTCTCATCTATTAAATCACACTGACAGAGGTTACGGTCAGCATGTATGAGAAAAAAACAAAAACAACAAATTGACATTACATGCACTTACACAGTGAACATGCCCATACAATATGTACATGTTGGTTTTATGGTCTGTAACTTTACAGCTGCCTTCAGCATTAAAACACCTGATTGAATAGTTATGTCAAAGCTCAAACCTCATCTGCCTTATAAGTGTATATGCTCTGTATTACAGTCTTGTAATAGCATGACGTCACACACAGATGTGTGCTGTTTTTAAGTGAAGTTTAGTATTGGTTCCTACAGTAACATTCACATTATTTCATTGTCACCTCAGAGGTTCTTAAAAATGTCAAACCTCAGCATTTTTGTTTTAGCATATCTACTCAACTTTAACTAAATACAAAAGTCAACCAGTTAGTTTTCTTTATAAAAACATGTTCCAAGACATGGAAGATAACAGGAAAGTTAATCACTGATAATTGGAAGTACATTAAAGTTGTGTTTTGCTGTCAGCACGTACAGAATGTACAGTGTCTGTAAAAAGTATTCACCTCTTTGGATGTTTCATCCTTTATTCTAAATCAGTAATGGTCAAGAAAAGGTGGCGACTTTAACAAAAACAATTCAGAAAAATACATCATTAATGTCAAAGTGATATTAATGTCAATTAAATAAAAATATATAAGTTGAAATCAGTGTTTGCATTAATATTCAACCCCTTCAGGTCAGTATTCAGTAAATACACCTTTGACTACAATCACAGCATGGACTCTGTGTGGATGGGTCTCAATTAGACTTGCACATCTGGACACTGGATTTTTTTTTTCTATTCTTCTTTGCAAAACTGCTCAAGCTCTGTCAGGTTGCGCTGGGGATCGGGTGTGAACAGCCCTTTTCAAGTCCATCCACTAATTCTCTATTGGATTGAGGTCTGGGCTTTGACTTGGCCACTCCAGAACATTCAACTTGTCGTCGGTAAACCATTTCTGTGTAGCTTTGCGTTATGCTTTGGGTGATTGTCTTGCTGGAAATCAAATCCACATTCATCTTACCTTTTAGCTTAACAAGCCTTCCATGAGTTTTCTTCAACAGTGGCTTTCTCCTTGCCACTCTCCCATAATGCTTTGACTGGTAAAGAACCCAGGCAACAGTTATTGTATGTACAGTCTTTCTTATCTCAGTTGCTGAAGCTTGTAGCTCCCTCAGAGTAGTTGTCAGTGTGTTAGTGGCCTCTCTCACTAGTCTCCTTCTTGCACTGTCATTCAGTTTGTGTGAACTGCCTGTTCTAGGCAGATTTAGACATGTGCCATATTCCTATCATTTCTTGATGATGAATTTCACTGAACTCCGGGGGATGTTAAGTGCCTTGGAGATTTTTTTGTATACATCCCCTGACTTATGCTTTTCAATGACCTGTTCTCTGAGTTGCTGGGAGTGTTCTTTTGTCTTCATGGTGTAATGGTAGCCAGGAATACTGATTAACCAGTGACTGGACCTTTCAGACACAAGTGTCTTTATACTGAAATCACTTGAGACACATTCGCTGCACTCAGGTGTGGGACTACTAGCACCAAATCTTTTTATTTTTATTTTAAAGGGGGTGAATATTAATTCACTGACTTAATGCACATTGATTTCAACTTACATATTTTTATTTAATTGACATTACTCTGTAGAAACCTGTTTTCACTCTGACATCAATTCAATCTTTTTGTCAAAGTCGCCAACTTTTATTGACCATGACTGGTTTATTATGTCAATTACAGGATGAATTTTCTGATACCTACATGTAATAATTTAATTTGATATAGTTCAGAGGCAGTTGCCATCTTTTAACTCCACTACATGTACATTTATGATGATTGTAGTTAATTCAAATTCTTATTTGTAGATTCAAAAGACAAACCTTAAGCTCCGTCATTACCAGCTGCAACATTTAAACCAATGAACGCACTGACACAACAGTAATTATAATCAATAATGCAATAAACATTATTTAATTAGAGCCATTCTGCACAGTGAGTACGTTTACTTTTAGGACTTTAAATGTTTTTGAGTAATACTTTTTTACTTTTATTTAAGCTAGTGCTGGTGATTTGGAATAAAAGTATTTCATCACTGTTGTAATGATAGCTTCACATAAGTAAATGATCTGAGTAATTTTTCAACACATTTTTAGCACTGGAGAACAAGGGAAATACAGCAGTTGATTTTCATCACTTAGCGGGAAAGTTGCCCAACTGAACTCTTCCATCTCTACTGTTGCGCATATTGTACATGTCAAATGAAAGTACTGTATAGTTAGACTCCTCAGTATTGTCTCGTTCTATCTTTAAGAACTGGTTGAAGTCCTGTAAGTTGTATTTTTGTGTATGTACTGTGTGCACACATGAAAGGTAATTTCACATGTTAGTAAAGTGTATTTGTAGTGTTTTCAGTGACGGTTCTCATCATACATTAAACAGCATATGTTTTACCTTAAGCTGAGCATTTTTAGGTATGTGCCTGGACTCACACGCATGCAGCCACCCACACTACACCATCTTTTCTCAATTCCTTCTCATTTAGGCATTATGGTGAACTTGTGTGTGAGAGGACAAAGGACGAACTAACAACATGCATCCCCCTGGCACAGTGTGTTTGTGTGTGTGTGTGTGTGTGTGTGTGACGGCATTCACACAATGAGAACACAAAGATGGTGTTTGTGTATCGTATTTATATATATGGATCAAGTAGTGTTTAAAGGTGGTCTTTGGGGGTCTCTGTTTAAATGAAGTAAGTAATTGCCTTTGGAGTACACACACTCACATATTACCAATGGAACTTCATTGTACATGTATTTTTTAACTAATATTTTGGCAGAAAGCAAAATCCATTGTCTCAGAAGATTTTTATTGATACATTCAGAATCTTTGTATTTGCAACTTGGTATTTTTGTTAATTTTCAACATACTCTGTCCTAATGAAACAGAAAATACACTGGCCGTCCAAAAAACAAGTTTCCGCCTGGATTTAACTAAGCAAATAGGTAAGAGCTTCCCACTGGATAATTACTGAACGAATGACTATTTTTCAGCTGATGTAGCTTCTCATTCCTCAAACAACAGGTCCAAATCTCCCATCATCGATAGAAGATCTTGGTGAAAAATGTATGCAAGTCTGACGGGAAAAAATGTTGTGATATTGCAGAAGCTTATCAAAACAATGCCAAGGCGAATGTGTGCCGTAATCAAAGATAAAGGCGTCTGTGACCTTTTGTTTGGACAGACAGTGTAGTACTCCAGTTGCAATTTGTTGTTGCAGTTTATATACAGTTAGTTAGCTTTACACCAGTGTACCTAGATTAATAAGGGGCCTGTACATTGTACCTCACTTGTAAGTCGCTTTGGATAAAGCTTCTGCCAAATGACTAAATGTAAATGTTAATGTAAATGTGAGGAGGAAAAAAATTACACCAAAATACAAAACATCATTCTGGAAAGAGCAAACACTAAGAAAAAGTTCAGATAGTTTACTCTAACTGGTAGAAGGAGCTGAGTGTTTATTATTATTATTAATATTTTGTGCAATTTCGGGATAAGGCATTAATTCAAGAGGGCTTCAAACCTGAACCCTGCAGCCACTCTGTATCCATGAGTTCACATTTCACTGTGTACAAGTTGGCATAGCACTCCTCTCCCAATTTAAACCATTACTCTCTACTTTGTAATCAGCTCCAACAATTATAACCTCACAGTGTGCCTCTGATTACTGTCCGGGTGTATTTTCGACTGTTCTGGGAATCCAGAAAAAAAACTGATACTGGTCCCAGCAGAACTCTAGGTTGCACACATTTACAGTAATCCTTTCTGTGTGTGTTTGTGTGTGGGTTGCTGTTCGTTTGAAGTGCTCATTCCCCCTAAAATTACAGTGCTGCCATAATGAAGTATTACCATGCGAGTCCAAGGCAGACCAGTACAAAGAGTGAGCAGTTATGTGGATATGTGCGAGTGCGTGTGTGTGCTGGGCACTCGAGGTGAAAGTTCAAATGGGATGCCTGGGCAAAAAGCTGCAGTGCCAAACCCTGTACATGTGTCTGCGCGTGTGTTTATTCTAGTGTGTGTTTGCACATATTTTATGATCAAGGTACAAACGTAGCATTTTGTGTGTGATGCAGCCCTGCTATGCCAAGGCTGCTCTTTGTGTGCGTAACAATGCCTATGACTATGACTTGCAGTTGCGTGAGTGTCCTCCCAGTTGTGTTTCTAAATGGGTGGATCCACCAGCCAGCTGTGACAAAGCTCAGTTTGAGCTCTCACACACACTTGAAGGTGCGGGCCTCTTTGGCTTCAGGCTGTGCTGGCCTCACCTACAGCCTCCCTGGCCTGCTGAATATTGCATGAGACCCAGTCGCCTCATACATAGTGCATCAACACAAACTTGCCATCGGATGATATACATACTGCATTGGCACCTGTACCCGTCCTCACTAACATGCATTCAATCCATTTTTCATCAGCACATGCAGTGGGACGTCAGTTTGAGGACAGGAAAGTAGACGGGAAGTGGTGGGTGGGAATGAGTTTGTTTTTAGCTTTTGCTTGTTTGTTTGTTGGTGACAGTGGGACTTTAGTTATGTCCCATTTGGCACTTAACATTTAGGGCTTGTTTTCTGTTTTTCAAAGTTTTCTGCTCAGCAGAACTTCTTCTTTTTAAAGACTGCACATTTGTTAAGCTCTATTAATCATATTTCAGCTGTTTTTGAAAGAAAATCTGATATTGCAGTGTAGACATTGTCAGTGACGATTGCTGCTATGAACTGTTTTTACACTAGTGATTTAATTAATGTGGAGGTTTGACTTTAGATCATAAAACTAATTGCTTTATGTTAAGATATGATGTTATGATTCCTCCACACAGCTAGTGGAAATCATTTCTTAATATTTTCTACCATTTACCTTTTTTCAGCATGTTTTGTTTTCTATGGCATAGTTTACATTAAGCTGAAAGGTTGCCTATGAGTGAACCCCTTCAAGGGGACATATGGTCAGATCTAGTAGCTACAATAGAGCAATTAGTTTCTTTAGATTTAGATTTAGAGGTTGAAGCATATAGTGGATATCTGGTGCAAAGACACAAATGGAGCCCACACAGAGACAATGTTGGACTTGGATTGGATTTATCATCACTCCACGGACATTATGTAAATTTGCAACTGACTGTAACACCTTTATACGGCATATACAGCATATGGTAATAGAATATTGTGTTCTATGCCAGTTAATGCTACACTAGAGCAAAATAACAGTTTTAGCTTCAATTGTAGGCCAGACTTCAGTCAGATACATAGCTGTTGACCCTGCTTGTTTCCAGCCTCCAGCTCCATCCTCATAGCACACAAGGTGCTGATAACAGCAGTGCTGTCAACGTGGCTGCTATCAGCTAACATATCTTGCTCTCAGCCAGTGACCTATCCAGCTTCTACATCATAGCTAGCGTGCTAACAGCAGTGGGGCCAAGCACCCTTTAGCAACTCTCCCCTGCACAGCAGATTCTCCTAAATGAAAACCATTCCCCTCTGCCTGCCTCCCAAGCTCTGCTCAGGGACAGGAGCCGTGGGGTCAGCAGCTGGTGGAGGATATGGCAATTGTTTATGAAAAAATGCTTTCTCAAGCCCACCAAAAACACACACTCGGGGGGGAAAAAACCTCTGCCCCTGAACAGCCAACAGCTGGGAAGGGTTGGGAGTAGCCTGGAGGCTGGCAAGTCGCCTCCTCCTCAGTCCAGATGGGGGAGGTTAGGTTAAGGCTAGCTGCCGCCCTCTTTACCCCTCCTCTCCCCCCTCCACTTCCCAAACTTCCTATTCCCATTAAGGAGAGGCTGAAGATTGCGGAGGAAGGGAAAGGAGGAAGAAAAGCAAAAGAGCATGACTGCTCTGTTTTTCACCCCCAACCCTCCCTCCATCTTCAGCCTAATCAAATAAAGCAGGAAGCTTCCGAGACGGAAGAGGAGTGTTTATTGATATTTGCGTGAGCTTGTTCACTCCCTGCCCTCTCTCTGCTGTTTATTTTCTATAAACCACTTTTGAAAATTTTGATATTGTCGATGTTTTTTTTTTCTTCATATACATCCTTAGCTGAATGTCTTAAAAACGACTCCAGCAAAACGCATATGTTTCTTTCAGCCTCTTACCATATGCCATTATGTTAAATTGAGCCACTGGGAAATTAAACCCCAACTCAACATCCGTTGTACAATGGCTATGACTAGTCCATTTATTGTAATAAGAGGGTGTCATGTGAAATGATATGGCCTTAAATAAGAATTGATGACTCTCGCCATCTATATCATGGGTTGGACATAAAGGCGCACACGCTGCTCATGGTGGAGCCAAGAACAGCCTGTTGAGTGTATCGTGTTACAGCTGCTTACTTTTTAGTGCTTACAAAGTTGAAATTGCATCTTTAAGTAGCTCACGGACTCAACTCAAAAGTGGCCTCTAAGTGAAAAACTGTGTTGGGAACTGGATTGGGACCTTAATGCAGCTCTGGGGGCACAGTACCAGGAGAGAAGCTCCATCATCCAACAAGACGGCATTCTGATGTTTTAAATCTGGTAACCCCCTCTTCAACAAGTTTTTCATATTACGCTAGCAGAGTTTCTTGCATTTAAAAGCAGTGAGGGTCTTCTATTGGAGTTGAAGTTGATTAACCCCATACTTGTCTACACAGTTGGACTTTTGAAATATTGAAATAATAAACATTGTAGTAGTGCATTGAACCCAAGCCAAAACCTGCACACTTCCTATGTGAGCATAGACTCCAGCTAGTTTCAAACTTTTAAAGACCATGTAAAATCCCAGAATAAGCACTGGGCAGATTTACTGATGTAAAAATCATCTGCCCTGCCGTTTGAAATGAAACCATAGCCATTTTAAAGCATCGTATTCTGTCACGCTCTTTATTGTTGTGATTCACAATGTCGAAACAGATTGTGGGTTAGGGTTGCCAAAGTCGGATGTCAGTTTTCCAATACTAGCATCCAGTAGTCGTCTCTTCAAAGTGCAGTGAACCCTTGTAAAACCAGTTTGGCACTTTTTAGAGGATTTGGTGTTTGAATGGCGTGGTGCTGTGAAGCTGCCATCAGTAACAAAGGAAAACTTTTTCTTAAGCTGTCACTATGAGAGCCTGTCTTGTTATTTTCAATGGTCTTTTGTTAGAGGGCATTCAGAGGCAACAGCTTCATTTCCCCTCTAGCCATCGGTGTGTATTTGTGTGTGCGCACACACAAATACACACCGCTGCTGTCTGACATATCACTCGTCATGCCGTGTGTCGTGTGTGTGTGTGTGTGTGTGTGTGTGTGTGTGTGTGTGTGTGTGTGTGTGTGTGTGTGTGTGTGTGTGTGTGGGCAGTAATCCAAGCCTACCTGCAACTCTTTGGGCTCACTGCTGACTGCGTCCTAAAGATCAGAACTCCTGACCTGTGGGGTCTAGGTCAGATCAGTGTCCTGGGGTGCTGTTGTCTCTCTCTGGTAACCATCCCAACATACACATCACACAACTCCCCATTCACACAAAAGCACATACTACTAAGGAAATGGTTAGACACACATTGAAGGATTTGGATACATCAGTTAACACACATTTGGTCTTTTTGGAATGACATAGCTGAATGTGTGTAAACTTTGCTTTGTTTAAAATGGTGTCTGGTGTAGCAAATGTGATCTACTGGTTGAATGACTGTGTGTGTATGTTATGTACATACACATATGGACATATATACTAGACACAAACTAAAGGACAAAAGCCTCGATGCTTAATTCTAGACTGAAAAGAATAAAAACGGAAAGAAAGGAAGGGAGGAGAGAAGAAAGAGAAAGACTTGAACCGCATATACTGTAAAAAGAAAGGATGGAGGGATGACAGTAAGAATAAACAGAAGAAGGAAAGAAAGGCAGGAGTAATGAATAGAAGAAGTGTGTGAATACACACGCACGCACACACACACACGTAGACATGTCCTAAGGAAAAAACATTAGTAGGATATAATTGTGAGGTAATGGAGGTTGGTCTGAGAGGGTGAGAAGTGAAAGGTCGGAGGTGTGTTGTTGGAGAGGCCTCAGCCAGCAGCTATGTCATATGTGTTGGTGTGTGTCAGAATTTAAAATAACTAAGTCAGTCAGACCTCTGTTAAAACACAAGGGTCAGTGTTCTGCTCCAGAACTATATTGAGGCATTTCCATCTGATCAGCATACACGTAGATGAACATCATTTCATATTACCTCAAAGCAGTGTGTGTCCATTTTCTAAACACACACACACACACACACACACACACACAGGTGTGATTCTAACCCCCAAATCTGCTTTTAAGCCCACGCTCCTCCAATCCCCTCACCTAACATATGTAAGAGCAAGTAGGGTCTCACCTTTAATGAGAAAAGCCTGGCTGCCCTGCAGGTTCATTAGCCTTCAGGCACACTGAGTAAGACACAGCACAGCTCTGTGCTTCCTCACACTGGCATCCAACACTCAGCACACTGCACTCAGTAAACTGCTCACTTACACTGGAAAGATGACTGCTGCCACCTCAGCAGAGAACAATCCAAAAATGAAATGAACCTACAGCAAGTATCCAAAGTCATATTTGTGTGGTTATTGGTATCTAGCTGATATTTTGACATACAGAAATCAAATACTCCTTATCATTATTATTTTAAAATGTATTTATTTATGTTCAATATTGTTATGTTCTTGAACAATTAATAATCTAATCTTGACCCCTCAGATGGACTAGTGGACCATGCTTAACTGTATTTGAAGTAACATAAGTCTTTGCTCATTTACCTGCTAATATTACTGTTTATTCTATTATTATTTAACGCCTGTGTATAGATATGGTAAGTGAAACATGCTTTGTGTGTCCATTCAAGAGCTGTTCACAGCGACCTGTTACTCTGGGTAACTGATAAAATGTTGAACTACTGAACTGGCTCGCTGCGATTAAGTCAACCCTCATCATCTGCTGCAGGTGATATAATTATCCAGTAACGTGCTCAGTGTAGGACAGTAACAAATAGAGTAAATGAAAAAAGCTAAAGCTGTGAACTGAAGTCTTATATGTTACATGTGTCGTGAGAATTCTTGTAGGATGATGCAAAGCATGTGAGTTGTATGTGTGTGTGTGTGTGTGTTTGTGTGTCTTCCCTGTTAGCTCTATGAATCAGTCTGTAAACAGACACCTATGAGCAGCTGGGCACTTGGCTCCAGCACAACTCCCTCGCAGAGAGAAGAGAAACTGTTGACCTCCACACACACACACACACACACAAACCCAGACTAGAGTATGCGTGCACCGGCAAACAGTACATTGCCACACACAGACACACAAATATTCATAAACACACAGATCCACTCGACAACATGAACTCACACAAACACATTTCCCTCGGCTCCCACAGGAGACAGACGCTGCCATGTTTACTGGCTCACCGGAAACTTTCACAGGAAGGAGCGAGAGACCAGCACCTATCTTTCCCCCTTCTCTGTCTCTCCCCTCTCTCTTCCAGACTTTTTAACATTTTTTTGTTTCTTTCGGACGTCTCTGAATCAACACTTCGGTCAGTTTATTTGTCCAAGGCAACAACCCCGCAAGTTTTATTGCTCTCTAAATCTAAATTAGGAGGGGGTGTAGGGGACAAATTTCCGGATGAACACACCAGTTGACACACTCAGGAGAATGTAAACCGGGCTTGGAGCATAAGTGATAACAAATAAGAGATGTGCTCTAGCTGCGAGCCGTACACTCTGAATGTTTTTGTTTTCACTCTGAAGGACACTGAGGAGTCTGGCTGGAGCTGCAGCCAGGAAAACTTTGCAGAAGCTTCCAAACATCGTCGTCCAGTCTGTCTCTGCCTCAAGAGGCAGCTTGTCCTGGCCTTCACACAATCGCAGGAGGTTTTTTTTTTTTCCCCTAATGGCTGATTCAGTTGATCGGATGATTCACTGTAAACAGAGCAGAAGAAATAGGATGGTACTGTGGAGCCAGGGAAACTAATCAATTACGCTATTTAACATTAATCAAAAGTGTAGTTTTAAACATTATAAATGTGTAATTACTTTATGACCTTTCAAAAGAAATGACTACAAGGAAACAAGAAATAGTCATGTTTTAACACCTTCCAAAATATTCCAGAGCCCCAGTGGACAAAAAATCCCAATCCTAATGTTGTTTCATTTATGACATATGTTTTTTTTAATGACTGATATTGACTCTGTGCACACGATTTTATAAATCAGCTTTTGTCCAATGGAAGGATGGCTCATAATAAGATATTTGACAGCTAAGCAATATTTGTTCTTTAATTATATTAATGAATTATTAATTGTTTTTTCTACAAGCTGTCAAAGTAATAACAAATGCCTACCACCAGTTTGCATTGCCAAATGTGATGTATTAGAAGCTCTCACTCATGTTTACTTGCACCACAAAACCCCCAAAGTCGTAAATCTCCATATTTATGAGCGCAAAGAAACAGCTGTGATTAGTTTTTTTAATTTTCTATAAAAGAAATTACTTAAAAATCATCTCAACACTTATATATTAAGATACTCTACCTACAAATAATCATGTTTGAAATGTTTCTCCAAAAACTCACCTCACTGTTTCTCCCTCATTAAAACTCCACAATCTCTGATAATACATTCTCACTGTATTCACTCATATAGACATTCATAAGTTACATACTGGGCTATGACTGGCTTCCAAGCTAGTGCTGGTGTTACAGAACCTGCCCATGACTCCAGGTGAGAGAATTAGGAATTCAGGTTGGAGTGGAGGGGGGGGAATGCATTTTTTATTCAGTTTTATTTAGTTTAACTGCTCAGTGGCCAAAGTACAGACTGCAGCTTCGCTGGACAGCTGAAAGGTGTGAATGTGATCAAGATATTTCTGCTTTCATCCTGCAGACAGTGGTGTAACACTGGGCCTGTGTGCACTAGCTCAGAATTTTCACACAGACTCTGAGTTATTGTGGAAGTTTAGTTGAGTTTAAAGAAAGTTGGTTGGAGAACACCAATTTTGAGTAGTGAAACATTTTGACATTTAGAAAAAAGTTCAGTTGCCATGACTCAACTCCCAGAGAACTTCACCTGCATGACTGAGAATCCTCACACAGTCTCAGCCTGTGTGGTTAGAAAATCTCATTTTATCACATCATCATATAATTACAAATGCAATTAATCATTAAGTTTTAGTGTAGACCCATAAACCTTCACAATTACGTCATTGTACCTGGTACCTACCATTGTTCTTTAGGTTTTTTTTTTTTAACTCTATGTCACCCTAGTGCACATCTCCTTGTTGTTGACTCTCAGTGAAACTACTCTGAATAAATAAAGGTTTAAAAAAATCTAGATATTTTGCAGTTTAAATGCAGACCAAAAAATTTAGGTCTGCATTTAAGTTGTACTATATTTATGTTTCATGGTGTAGTAGATAGTTCTGTAGATTGTCACATGTAAAATTACAGATACTGTTTCATTATGACAGCATGTGACTGAAGAACATGTATCAAAAATAGAGGAGTAATCAATCATTTAAAATGTGGTTATAATCAACGTTGCAATATTTACCTACTAAGCTTTAAAATCAGTAGATCGTACATTTGTCATAATTTAACTTTACACAACATGTTATTAGACTTCTCTCAAACTCCACACCTCCAGTTTGTATTTCGGACTTCAGACAATTCTGTTCAAAACTGTAGGTCTATTTTGTAATGTGTAAACTAACCACAATGTGCAAAACTAATGACGACTTTACTGTGCAACTCGTTACTTACGTCAGCCGCAATGGCTACAAACAAATTCACACTGGACACCAAGCTCTCAGCTACGGTGCTTTCAGTTCAGTTTAGTGTTGTCAACAGTGTAAAGTTTTCAACACCAGAGGATTGTATGTGTTTATTACCCCATGCCTCATTTGCAGTTATTATTCATTCTAAATATTGTCATAATGAATTTTTCATGCGTTGTAATGCTTGTAATCCATCACATTGCACAATGCAAGTGATCTTAGCCAAGTGTTAATAGATAGACAACAGCTTTTCTCAGCACGCTCAGCCTGGACCTCCTAGACAGTAAATATTTGAACACTGGTGGTGATACAAGCCTATTGGGCAGTGAGGAGGGCATTGGACTTTAAGCTCTGCAACACTGGGAATTAGGGACTGATCTAGAATTGATACAACTGGCTGCCACATGTGCCCATGTGTCACCCTAGTAATCTCACAAGCATACACGTTCACTTTAGGTGTGAAAACATATTCTCCGCAAATGTTCCTCTAATCTCACCTGTGTGGCTGCAGCACTAGCTTTTGTAACTTCTCATTCAGTCTGTCTGAAGAATTGAAACATTGAGCTGGATTTTTCAACAACTGTAACTCTTCTTGTGCTGTCAGTACTTGGAGGCTGCTGTATAAAAAGACAACCAACTAATGAATGACCATTAGCATTGCCTTCCCAGTGCACTGGGACACTTGTGGTGGTACACTGACTGACATTATCAATGTATTTGCGACATGCCATCTACACAAATGGTCATTATATCCTCATTATGTTAATAGAAAAGGTCATGGAGTTGCATTTGTGATTTTGTTGTATGGAAACATACATTTTAGGAGTCAGCATTAGTTTTTAGAAATCGTGTCTTCTGCTCCTTGTACACACTTCACATGTGCTTCTCAGCGTAACGCATCTTCTCTGCTGTTGCGTCTTTTATATTTGTCTGTTTATTCTACTGGCAAACATGTTAACATGTTGACAGACATGCTGGGGACAAGTGCCCTCAGTTCTACTTGCCGCAATATGTATTGTTAAATTTAAATAGCAATTGTAATAGTGCATAAGTACAACAAGTACGACAGGCTGGGCTCATAGACATCTCTATGACCCAGAACAAACTCACTGCCTCTCTTTTTTATGTGAACCAGCACTGCGGTATTGTTGTTGGGAGGTGGTGGGGCGGGGGTTCCTCCAGGGCAAGATTGAACTTCCTGTGAAGGTGTAAGGGATAAACAAAGAGAGGGATGCTGGGAAAGGGTGAGGCCATGTGAGGAGATGAGAGTCTAAGCCCAGCTTAGACATCCTCCTTTCAGAGGCTCCTCACATCCCTACTGGCTATCATACTCTCCACTGCCTAAACACAAAACTCACACCCAGTCCCACACACTCAGTTTGTCTTGCTCTTTTCTTCTCAGCGTCCCCTGTTCTGACCCTTAGCACTACTTTTACAGAGAGCAGAAACACTTAGTGCTGTTGGATTGCATGTAAAAGCTTCTGTCCCTTCTCTCTGGCCTTGGTGTGCATCAAAAGCCGAAGCTGTTTAACAGGGCTGCTGCGGGTCATGGCACAAGACAGGCTGGCTAAGTTTGAAAATTTATACTGCCCTATATTTGAGTACACTGCCTGAGAAAAGTTTCCATTTGAATGTAGTGAGAGAGTGATAACAGTCATTGTTTGACTTTAACATAAATTATAAAAAATCATTTTAACACAATAGCAAACTTAATGTTACAGTATATAGTAGTATACTTAAAATTGGATTTAAGTTGATTGGCCTTTGTAAAAAGAACATCAAAAGACTTTCTCCCTCTGGTATTTATTCAATTATTTAGTTTTTCATTTTTCGCTGACTTAAATTAATCATATAATCTTTTTCACCCTTTTCTGTGCCGTTGTCGTCACAACTTGTTACTGGTGATGTTTCACACTCATGCTTCATGGCAGTGACGTACCCACTCTCTGTCACACACTCAATGTCTTCCTCTCAGTTTCTCCTCAGTTTTGGTGTCAGGCCCTCCACTCTCCCACCAAGGGACCCTCCCAACACCATGTCATTATTTAAATGAAATGCAATTACAGCCAGTGTGAGGACAATTGAGTTTTGTTGGCTGCCCTTTTTCTGTTACCCTTTATCTCCATCCATGCTCTACTCCTCCATCTCCCTCAACCCACCACAGCAAACATACACATAGACAACTGTCCCAGACAAGAATTAAAAGTCTATAAGTCAGCCAGGCATGTGGGATCGAGGGGATGAGGAGGGACGTGGATCAAAAAGACATTTTAATTTCAGTCTTCAGAGGCGTGTTGTGTCAGTGCAGAGGTGGATCATTTGATTGAAGTGTTAAGAGAGATGTTTTAGTGCAGCAGTCCCCAACCCCCGAGCCGCGGACCGGGACTGATCCATGGGTCAATTGTTCAATTAATGCATGTCAAGATGCTTGCCTCGGTCACATGTCTTACCTACATCCACTACCTTCTTAAAGGGGCTGCTCAAGCCTGTAACACATAATACATTACCGCTAAATTGAAACCCCCAAGCTAGCAAAATGAACAAAAAACAAACGTCTTTAGAAAGTTTCTTTGCGCAGGGTAAAAGAGCCAGTGAGGAGACAGAAGAAAAACCTACAACATCAAAGAAAAAGAAAGCTGCGTTTAACAGACAAGACCAGGAGTCCTACTTGAAATATTGATTTATTGCAACAGGTTGTTCCCATGCACAGGGCCTGCTCTGCATAATATACGCAACCTGCTCTCTAATAAGGCCTTCAAAACTGCTTCGCCACTTTTGATCGGAAAAAATCTAATTTTGATAGAAAACCCTATATATGTAGAAAATATTAGTTTTTATCCCCGTCGTATCATTTTATTTTTTTGGATTTATCCACCACAGCTTAAAGGCCGGTCCATGAAAATAATGTCTGACATTAAACTGGTCCGTGGCACAATAAAGGTTGGGGACCACTGTTTTAGAGTGTGTCTCTGTGTAGTTTTAGCATTTCACCCAGCTATTCTTTTGATTGGGAGGTGGGAGAGGTAGGGCGTTAAAAGACCGTACAACGCTGCTCTGGGGTGAGGCGCTGGACTGACCGCTTTTGTGTTAAGCGACAAAGAGATGGTCGCGCCTGAAGCAGACTCGCCTTTGTCCTCACCACTCCCATTATGTTTGCATCAGTGCAAAATATGATTTCAGATCATCCCAGAAGAAAAGGAAAAATCGGTTGATAGTTGTGTCTGGGTGCGCATATGTGTGTGAGTGAAGGGAGGGAAGTAAGGAGGGGGCAGCTGCTGAATAGCCTCCTGTGTAATAATCTGTGGGTTGAGCCCCCCAGGATGGGGGAAGAAGAGTGGGATAAAGACTGTAAGTGTTCTGAAGATGTGACTGCCACACCACCACTTCTTTTGCCTTGTGGGCACTAGGAAAGAATTCAAAGATCTGTCATCTGCCAGACATTACCCCCAACACCACCCCTTTTCTTTCTTTCACACACACACACACACACACACACACACATCCCTGTTCCTCCCCCTAGCAATCCTCAGGATTCCTTCCTGTAACTTTGGGTGACCTCCACTCCAGACCAGACACACAATAACCTAGCGGATCCCTCTGCAGCTCCCTGCTGGTGTGAGAGGACTTAGTCAGTGTCTCAGAAACTTATGACTTGCCTTCAGGTAGATTGCAAGTGTGTGTAAGAGAGAAAGAGGTCAGGTTAGAAGCCAAGTAGGAGTGTGAGGATGCTTGCACAATGCACTCCGACAAGAAGGCAATATAAACAAGACACACTAACAGGGTGGGGGAATTCCTCATGCATGGCTACTAACCAAACATGAAATGTTTATGTTGTCTATGTGTGGGAAAGTGTGTGGATATGCACACTCGAGAAAAAACAAGGGACAGCGCTGACTCTGATCCGCATGTGGTGCCTCGTGCCATTTCATGTATTCTTGCATCACAGAGTGGCGGAGAGGGCGTGCTGCCATCCCCTGACCAAAGATACGGATATTTAACAGGACAAGACATTAACATTTCACCAGCACCTTTCCTGTGCTCTCCTTTTTTCTCACCCTTTCTCTTCTTTCTTTTGACATGGTGGCATTCCCCAGAGCTGTGGCACACTCACAGTGTGCTGGTGGGAAGTGCCACAAGCCAGAGGCACACCCACATGGTGACGGGAGATCAAGCAAAATGAGTTGAAGAGAGGTATCTCCACAGCCTTGATGTGGTGGAAGAGCTTCAGGCATTCTTCTTTAACCCCCGGGCATTCGGCATTCGTCTCTATGACAGCTTTTAAACAATTGCTTTCCTCCCTCAGACCCCATTTTCATATGGTCCTTTTTAATGATCTTTATTATTCCGTTAAAAAAACATCTGAGTCGAAAGTTGGAGAAACAAAGCACGCACAGGCCAAGCTACAGAAAAGTTCTCCTGAAAGCACTCTTAAGTCTTTAGTACTACTGCTTGAGCAGAGCGGTATTTATGTCCTTTT
The DNA here is from genome assembly GCF_900324465.2 of Anabas testudineus. Lineage (NCBI taxonomy): Eukaryota > Metazoa > Chordata > Actinopteri > Anabantiformes > Anabantidae > Anabas > Anabas testudineus. The sequence continues at coordinate 24,825,099 of NC_046622.1, read as the reverse complement.
TAAATAGATTTTGGGGTTGGTATTTTTACTTTGGCCCCATTATACTCATTTTTAGTTACCCCTCACAGTTTTCTTTGTCTTTCAAAGGATATTATTTGTGTTGAGGTGTTGTTGCACTGTACTTCAACTGTCTGCATTGTTGTTTTTGTATTGTAAGATTTAAGGTTAATTTACATGTGATTATGCAGGGGAAGCACATTGAGATGGAATTTAATGAATATCATTAGTTTCCAATTACCCCCCATTTAGGAGATTTTCACTTTTTCTTAAAAACATATACTGCAGTGTTGAGAATGAAACACATTGAATATTCAGTGTCTGATCTGGAGAAATGGTACAGCGGCTCATAAATAACATGGTACAGTTAGCCTTTGTTGCTCTTGCTTCATTTCATTTGGTTTCTTAATAAAAGACTAGAGGTAGTTAAGGCCAGAAATAGGGTGTGCTCTACCCAGCCCCGACTGTCGGTCTGAAGTTTACTTTGAGCATGACATTAACACCCAGTGTACATATGTTAAGAACCCTCTCTGAAAGTACAGTGTGTGGTCAAAGTAAGGGATTTGTTCAAATTAGGCTCTTAAAGATCATGTAACATAAGTGGAAACAAATGTGGATGCCTCTGCCATGTTATTTTTCCGATGCTCTGCCAAAGCCCTGGGCTTCAAGACAGCTCATGTCTCAACTACTCAGTAAAAGTAAGGCATTAAAAACAGAACCCTTTTTTTTTCCTGTCCCAAACTGTGTTACACTACTTGCACATTTTATGACACACCTAGGAGTGTTTTGAGAAGCTTGGCTCCCAGGCCTCCATAACACAGCCTCTGAGAGGGTGTAGGAGGACCAAGTTATGTCTTATGCGCAATGTCCATTGAGTTGTCTGTTATAAATGGTAATGAATGGTGGTCAGAGAAACAGTGTCCTGTATCAAAGAGCTGAGCTAACATGCCTTTCTCACGGATCCGGAGAAGTGGCCCTTTGTCACGGCGGACGCCTGCTATCGACTCCCAGCATCTCACAAAATATGCCCCATTGTTGGTGAAGGCCAACTGCATTTACAACTCTGAACCGACAGCATTCCTGAAGTCAGCAACACCAACCCCTCCTCCTATCACTTCCAAGACCTACTGAAGTGAATTACATTTACTTTAACCCTTTGTTGAGACTTTATTTTGCATTTTTTTTCTGAATTAAATGTAGGTGTAACAATAATAATAATAGTAATAATAATAATACTCTATTACATACTAATTAGTAATTAGTATTGTAATGGTGGTGGTGGTGGTGGGGGGGGGGGGGGGGGGGGGGGTAATTAAACCACCACATTCAAGATATGCCCTACCAACCTGTCCAGAGTCATCCCTTAGTATCAGGGATTAAAGTTCAGTCACCCTTCCATTTTGGAAAATGCCAGGCTTAAGAAGAGACTTAGCTCATCTCTGCCAGACAGTACATATCAGCGCTACTACAGGGTTTTCTGTGTCTTGTCAAAGGACACCTCAACAAGTAGCCAGGAGGAACTGGGAATCAAACCACTAACCCTGGGGTAAGCACAGTAAACCCTTCGAGCACCACAACCCTTTCACGGTGTTGGTAGTGTTGGAATGTTTTTCGGCAGAAAGAGGCTATTTACTCAGCTCCAGCTTCTGCATGAATGTGCATCTGCAAGTGAGAGAGTGTAGTGAAGCTCAGGAAAGCATTTATTTATAGGTGTCTGAAAGCTGTGGGGCCCTGAAACTCTGGGATGTATTATGATGTACTTTTCGAAAAGAAAAACCAAGCCCTTTAGAGACAGATCCGGCTATTTTTATCACTTAGTTTAGCTCCCAATTGTACTCTATAAAGGCTGCATTCTTATTCCACCCCCTTCACACACATTACCTTGTTAGTCCAAACACTGAGTTGGTAGTGTGTTCAGAATCCATGCAGGTGTCCAATGAAAGGATATCGGCAAGGAATCTTTGCTGTTCATGACCACTGTTTTGACAATATGAGGATTTGGAGCGACAGTTGTCGTTGGAAATGTACAGTACTTGGTAGCAACCATGCTTTAGTGGAGAAGCCTAGGTCCATGTGTGACATAGTATATTGTCTAAGTCGGCTCACCACTCTGGTGCTAACAACTCCAATGATGAAGTCAGCACCTCTCAACATCTTGCCTCTTAATGGAGTCTTCACTGTCTTTGTCCTTAACCATCCATTTCCATTAATTATTCAGGGGACGAAAGGAAAACCGTTTGAGTGGGTAACACTGATCCAGTGTACTCAACCAATCTATGCAGTGTAAGTAATAAAATACCACGCACTCAGACGACACAATAAAAGAGATGGAGACAGAGGAGACGCTTGTTAAAAATGTAAGTAGACGGAAGCTACCCGAAGACAACAGAGGGAGGAGGCAGCGGCTCGGGAGTCAAAAGACACAGCTACAACATCTTAGTGTCTGGGTTAATCAGCGAAACAGGCCGATAGCAGCTGGTGTTTCACTGTATCCACCCGGTCCAGGGAGGGCGCCTGTCTAAGCAGAGCCTGAGTCGATGTGATGCGCCCTCAGTGCAGCTGAGTGATGTTAATTGGGATTAGCGCCCATTGCGCTAAAGTGACATTCCAAGAGGCTGCCTTTTTAGACTCTACTCTCTGCACTATCAACTTCTGCCGTATGTTTTCCTCTTGCCCCCCAGGGCTGTGCAAAGATGCAGGGCACAGAAATTAAAGCAGAGGAAAAGTACAATCACAAAAGAATAGAATGACAGATACTCAGCTAATATGTTATGATGCCTGTGCCCAACTTGGACGATGCACTTTTGAACTTTCACTCTGAATAATCTAGCTTTCCCTGCCTCAAAGGGGATTGGAAATATAAGACATCCTGAAAATATGATATATCCAGCTCTGCTACCAGACCAGATCTTCATGGACAAGAGGATTTTGCACCTTGACTTTGACAAACCCACCCAGCCAGCTAGTGTGAAAACAGGAGGCTGGAGAGATGCTGATTTTTTCCTTTGGATTTTGGAGGGGGGGCTTTTTTGAGGTATTAGATCCATGAACTGGGAGTGCTGTATTGAATATTTTATCGACTGTCTGCTTGCCCAGTGCTGACCTGCCTGACATGCTAAGTTCCCGGCTCGCTGGAGACGCCACGTCGCTTCGCATCAGCCTAGCCACCCGTGAGGCTCCCCTGCATTTCCTGTGAATAAACTCGCACACAGTGGGGGAGTAAGAGAGGCCAGGGCACAGGGGCACTGGGGCTGAGATGAGGAGAAAACACACACATTCTTTCTCTGAAGAACAACACACACAGTTTTGTGTACAGTATGAACTCCCTTGGTCAAAGACCAATGAATCTTGTGAAATCATCCAGTGAATTGAAACGACCTGAAACCTCTATTTTAATTACAGCTTCACTGTTTAGAATGTTTGGTGCACCCATACAAGTCATACCTAAACTGCAAAATATGTACTGTAGTTTGTCATTGGCTTCCAAAATTACTTACTTAACATAGGAATTCTCTGATCTTGAGCACCAGATAGCAGGGCTACATGCCTAATAAGTCAGCATAGTGTAATGACAAAATAGGGTTTGTCAGTATCATTTAAAACCTCCCAATATTAGTTAAATAGGTATGGCTATAAATATTTTTTATGCTTTGCTTCTCTCTTTTTGGTTAATATTCAGTCAAATTTGAAGAAAATTTGAAGGAAGTGAATTTGTTTTATTAAGGTTGGATAAAAGATTTTAGTTATCAAAAAAAGACTGTAGATGGAATGCAAACTCTTTCTGTTTGTCAGTTTCTGTTGTCAGCATGAAGCCATTGACTTGATCCTTCTGGTTTTGCAGCTGTATCATGTAGTTATGCTACTTATTCTTTTGATAATAGATTGACAAGATATGGCCACAACAGGTTTGGGCTTCAAGAAAATGTAAACATAGGTAATTATAAGTAAGTAAGTATTTGAACAAACAACCTTTGCTCAACTACAGTCTGTGAAAACAGGCTTTAAATTCTGGTTGCATGTATAACTATTAATGACAAACAACAGTTTGACTGAAGAAGTGTTCAGGAAGTCTCATAACAAATCATCAGCTCAGTATACCCACATTAGAGGGCATGGTAACCATACAGTTACAGAATGACATGGTAATATCCATAAAAGCGTGCTATTGAGTGCAATTTGTTGTGCTTGTCTAGTGATTATATTGTAAGCAAGATGTGTTTTTGCTAGTCTTACACTGTAGTTATGTATCATACCAGTGTAATTTAAGTCAGAGGTCACCAATCAAGTGCCATCTTTTTCACATTGCATGCGAGTAACATTAGAACAATAACAGGTTGAGAGTGACACAGTCTAATGTGCTCAGGGAGTTGTGCTCTGAGAATGTGAGTACACTCTCTCACCTCTCAACACCCCCACCCCATCCCTATCCCTCTGTCTCTGGCTCATTACTGGCAGTGGGGCTTCCTAATGTGTTAAAACTCAGTGGGGTGGAAACGTCAGCCAACGGACTTTGGTCCCCCAACGGTCTTTACTTATTCATGCAAGCGCTGGCCTCTCCCCAGGACAGTGTAGCCCTCACCCAGGAGGACAGCAGGCCCTAGAAAAAAATGACCCTGCATCAGGGTCACTCAGCATTTTAGCCCAATGAGTCGACAAATGACAGCATCAGTGGAGTAATGTGCTCACTTCTGTTGATGGTGAAAATGTGCCACTCTACAGCCCCATGTTGCATTTTTTGTTCATCCCCAACCCCCTTTCTGTTTACCCTTCCTAGCATAGCCTAATTACGACACAATTTGATGGTAGGACAAGTTAGAATAGATATTATTGAACTTGGAATAAAAATTACAGCAACCCATCAGCATTCACCTATGATGTGATGTATGCTTGAGTGTAGCAGAGCCTAGTAGCAAAAGTGACTAATGAAACATCTGTTCAATATAATTTTTTTCAGGTGAAACTAAGCCTGAACACCTTTCCTAAAATGAGAAATATCTTTTTTACTTATTTTGATATTGTTTCTGTGGGTATTGTTCCTAAATGACTGATATTTTATTCCTCCTGGAAGAATAACATATATGGGATGGAAGGTGGGAGCCTTTTGTCCATCTTCATCTCAGACAGAAAGAGTATGGCTGAGCTCAGGTTGGGTGTATTAGATAAAACATTTTTAGTGACTTAGGATAAAAGCAGGTGCATTTTAGATTTAATAATTCCAAGACGAAGTGACAGTCATATGTAAAATTTGAAGGGTTATCCTGGAAACTAATAATTAATACAAAGTGTTTTCGAACCACACTAGAAGACCAAAAATGGCCACACTCGAATGTGTGGTGAAAAACTTGCCATAACAGGAAGAAGTGAGACCCAATGAGTGATGCACATTTTGAGACAGTCCCTACTAAAGAGAATTTTTTTCACTTATTGTTTGATCTTGCTGTACCAGTCAATTTAGGACATCTGACCCACAGCAGACTTTGTGTATAATATATAAGATGTGTTTTATAGCTTAAAACTTTAATTTAAAATGTTTTCTATGTAAACATCTACTTTTCTACTCTGTACTAGGTACTAGGTACTACTCATGCATCAAAGAAATCTCCTGTTTAATAGGATTAGAGGTCTGTAGCACATGTATGTGGCTGTCTGAGGACAAGGAAAAGCATGAAGGTGCCTCTAGAAGAAGACTGTATTATTTGTCTTTTAAATGATGCAGTTTTTCCTAAATACTTTTTGTGATTGTATATACAGTATTGAGTTCTGGCAGAAAATATCTGCTGGGTACGCCCCTTATTTTACTTTTTTGATTATTTTTATTTAAACTTTGTCGTCTCTTTATCCTTCCATCTCCTCATCTCTCTACCTCACACTTTCATTTCCACTTTTCCCCATCCCTCCAAGCAATCCCTCTCCTCTGTCAACACTCCCAGCCTTTCTTCCCAAGTTGTCCCTCCCTGTCTTCCTCAATCCTCTCTCCCTCCTCTTTGCTCTCCCACCCTGCCCATCACAGAGCCGTCAGAGAACATTTGGAGAATCCCTCCAAACTTGTTTGTTTGTCTTGCTGTCATTCTAATTTGCTAAAAACCCCAACCACCAAGTCCCGACAAGATGTTTTACAGTTGGCCCTTCAAAGTCAAGTTTTAGAGATTCAAGATTGAGTTGGCTGGCAGCTTTTTTCTGCACATTTGCAACCACAGAGAATGTGATTTACCAACTTGCTTTTGATAGGGTTATTGTGGCTGAGTTGTCTGCGTGTGGTTGTGGGGAAATGGGAAGAACTCAACTGCCATAAATCACCTCTTACTGTATATCACTTAGGAACAGGTTTATATAAATACAGTTGTTGTCACAGGTGACTCAACATTTGTAGACTGAAGTGATCAGTATCTGATTATAAATTTATTTTGACAGCGCACAAACAGGATACATATATCATACACATAAAATAAAGCTCCAGAGCCAGTCTAAATACATTTTATTACAACTTTATTGGTTAATGTGTTGAATTAGTTAAAACCCTGCTTCATATTTCCATTATCAGGCACGTGAAGTGATCATAATTATAATAAAAAATTAACTAGCTGTGTTGAAGAATCATCATATAAATAGTGGATGAGACTGACTGACACTGACTGACACAGACTCAGAGATATTTTTATGTGGGCATAAATAATTGAAGTCACTACTTAACCTCAGCTCTTTTTCTTTGTATTATCACTATTTGGCATGTACATACAGTATAGTATGTGTAGTGTGTGATTAATGTACCTCATTGGTTATTTAAGTTATTGTATTTTTTATGCAGTTTCATCTTTATGGAGTAGAGAGTAGTGGTGTCAAGAAAGATCCAAAGGAGAGACATAGAGTAATGGGTAATGTGACACTGGCAGAAAGGTTCAGAGTTCCCAGTATGTCGACACATACAGAAGAATTCTGCATATAAATCTTAGATCTAGGACTTGAATGTAGCACTGGACTCTGCTTGTCTTCCTATTTAGATATACAGAATATTGATTTGTTTTTTGTTTTTTGTTTTTTGTTTTTTTGTGCTGAATTATTTCCCCAAACACACAGATTCTAACTAGTACAGTTTCATAAATACACACTGGGAGCTTCCCGAAAGAAATGTTTTATGCTCTGCCACACATAATCGAGAGCAGCCCAGTTGGAGGACACCTCAGTTTAATGTTCACAGCCTTCATCTTTCCATTCATTCTTAGGTCTGACTTGCCTCTAATAATCTGATGCCTTAAGAAAGCTATTGATTTTAGTGTAACAGTGGCTTTTTGTAGTCTGCCCTGTCAGAACTGCATTGTATTGCATTGAAGTTGGTACAGTAGATGTTCTCTACAGCCTCATTCAAGGCAGGGTTGACTTGACTTAGGTTGATGAAGAGAGACAAGACATGATATGGTTTAAATCCAGGAATAGAAATATTTAGACATTCTTAGTGTTCACAGAAAAGCTGACAGAGACACAGTTTGTATTAATTCATCCACCAAGGAGTTCAGACAGAGTATGGTAGGAACGGTATTGCTTTATCACTGTCCATCCACACATTGCCACACTACATTATTAACCCTCTCATCACTACCATGCCACTGCCTCCAGTCTTCACAGTGCCTATAGTAACACAGACCAGTCACCAGCAGCAGCATTACTAAGGCTTGATGTGTCAGCAGACACTAAGAATATTAGAATGACATGGCTACATGGCTGTTTGTGTCAGCAAGAGGTGCCATCATTGTTTACTGTCTTTATCTCTGACATCTTTTCTACTGTTGTTTCTTGCAATATATCCACCATTAAAACTCTTCAATCTTCAAATGAAGGTTACAATGAAGGTTATAAATAAACACTTTTACTTATAATTTTATTTGGAGATGAGGGGGATCAGTCGATTAAGGGGTTACTCAGAATGGTTAACGATTAAACAAGGATGTCTTGCCTTGTGTAAGAAGGCAAGAAGGCAGAGCATACATGGAATACCATAACTAAGTGCCTGACATAGGGTACAGGAATATCTGTAAGATACACCTCGAAAGGTGGTTGAGAATAACCAAGGTAAGGCCTGTGGGACAGACTGACAAACTGGGAATGGCTAACCAACCAGACTTATTAGGGAAGGACAGAGGCAGAAGGCTGTAGTGATAGATGTAGCAATCCCAAGTGCTGGCAACATCAGGAAGAAAGAACATGAGAAGCTAGAGAAATAACAAGGGCTGAGATTATACAGTAGGGAAGGTGAAGGCAACAGTGTTCCCAGTGGTAACTGTAACACTCAAAACTCAAACGAGGATTTGGCTCCAGCAGATTCCAGGAACAATCTGAGATCTTTTACCAGAAGAGTGCAGTTCTAGGAACAGCTAAGATACTGTGCAAGTACTCTCCAGCTTCCAGACGTCTGGCATAATATAATATGTTGGAACCCTGTTGAGCTATTGTGGGAACAGCTTGACCGTATGGTATGGAGGAAGACTCTATTAAGCCAATTAATCTAGCCAATGAGAGCTAGAATGCCTAACTCTGCCAGGCTGTAATTGCTGCAAAAGGTTTGAAGAACACATTCATCATTTTCATCAAAATCTTTATTTTATTAATGTCAGCATGTCCTGTTCTTTTGCCTTATTTCCTGTTCAGACTCATTTTATGAGTGTTTTCTTGGAAAACAATAACATTTCTAAGTTTCTAAGTTTTGAGCGGTAGTGTAAATGGCTCACATTAGTCCAGCCCCCAGTCCCTGCCACAATTGGTTCCTACATCTAGGCCGGCAAATAGTCTTTATGGCCAAGAGCTGGGTAGCTAATAAAATGAAAATAACTGGTTAAAAATTAAGTACTAACCCCGAAGCAGCCCCAAAAAGGGTAATCATGCCTTTGGTACACTTTACCAAGGTATCACCCTTTGCCAAAACTAAACTGATTCACCAAGTGAGAACACGTCTGACACGGATAATTATTTTACGCTCACACATTGGATGAACAGACATGGAGTTCCACAGTTTGCCACTGAGAGGTGTCCTTACTAAATCCACTACTGCCCCTTTGTGTCAGAAAGTCATTAAAATCCAGTCTCTTAAAATGCTTTCTCAGTTTGTCCTTGTTGCTTCTTCTCCCAGGCCATATTTAATAAATAAAGCTGCTAGCACTTTGTCCGCCTGGGCAAGAAAGCTGTGGGGGGCAGTGAGAGAGAGTGAGAGGGTCACTATTATACCTTGCTAAAATGCTTTAAATGTAATTCAGCCGCAGGCCAGAACTTTAAAAGTGCAAAGCATTGTGTGTTGTGTGTGAGAGTGTGTAAAAGCAGTTGGTTTTTAAAGGGGTTTTAAAAGGTTTGGAGGAGTGAAGGTCAGGTGATGGAGAAAGCGTTAACAGCAAACATCACTCCTCTCTTACCACATCTCTCCATTCTACTCTTCCCCTCTGCTACCCATGAAAGTTTGATGTTAGAATTAGGTTGTTGACTCATCTCTCACCTCTGTGCTCATAGTATTGACAGGCTGCCAGCAGACTGCTGGGCGGCTCGAGATAGCCACTCAATGTGTATTCCCTCCCTCACTGTCTCACTTCCTCTCTGTTCTTTTCACTTTCTTTTTGCTTCAGCATTAGCCAACAGCATCAGAAGTGTTTTAACAGAGCTTTAATGGCTCCAGCCCCAAACCTCACCTCCAGCATATACTCACTCAAACAAACACACATACACACACTGTGGGTTGGAAATAGCTTTCTAGTGGTGGAAAAAAGTGTTGAACATAAAAAAGGAGCTTGTTGTGTTGATGGAGGATGACATGCCCCCATTTTCTCACCCTTAGCTCCCGCAGCTCCCATCTTCCTTTCTTCTACCCACTTATTAATCACAAACATTCCTGGATTATTTTCTTTTGTTTTGTTTTTGTGTTTTCCTTTTTGACCAGTCCATCATGCCAATTCAATTCAATTTTTATTATATTTATATATAACAAATCACAACAAAAGTAATCTCAAAGCACTTAACAATGTTAGTTGTAAGACCTTACAAAATATAACTGTATACAGAATTAATAATTTTATATAAAACCCAACTACCCACCTGGCCAAGTAATAGTTGACAGTGGAAAGAGAAAAACTCATTTTAATAGAAGAAACTTTCAGAAGATCTAGGCTCATGGTGGGCGGCCATCTGCCTCGACTGGCTGGGGTGAGTGGAAAGAGGAGAAAGAAAAGAACAGCAGGCAACAAAAAACAAGAAGAAGAAGAAGCAGCAGAAACACTGGGCAGGTTGATAGGGCCACTAACTGCACTGAAATTATACATTAAATAACACTCAGAGGTCAGGGTTACCAGCAAAAAAGTACTGAGAGAGGAAGACAGAGAGGAGGAAGCACAACTCCAAGAGAGAGAAAAAGACAAGTTAATGACATGCAATGGCGGCATTTAGTTAGATACAGGAGTGGAGCTCAATGTGTCTAGATAGACGTCCCCTAGCAGACTTATACATAGCAACATAAGTAGGAGATGGTTAAGAGTCACCTGATCCATCTCTAACTGTAAACTTTATTTTTAAAAAAAGGAAAGTTTTAAGCCCAGTCTTAAATGTAGAGAGGGTGTCTGCCTCCCGAACCTGAACTGGGAGCTGGTTCCACAGGAGAGGGGCTTGGTAGCTAAAGGCTCTGCCTCCCATTCTACATTTGGAAACTCTAGGAACCACAAGTACACCTGCAGTCTGAGAACAGAGCATTCTGCTGAGATAATAAGGAACTATGGGGTCTTTAAGATATGATGGAGCTTGATAATTAAGTGCTTTTTATGTGAGGAAAAAGATTTTAAATTCTATTCTCTTCTCTTCTCAAAATGTATCCTTTGATTTTGCTTTTTTTGTTTATTTATTTGAGTTACATTTATTTAGGAACAATCTGATTCATACACATTTACTGTTCATATAAACTTCCATAGTGTCTTTGGTTGTGTAAAGCTGCTTTTGCGACAATGACAATTGTTAAAAGCACTAAAAAAAAAAAAAAAATGAATTGAATTTTATTCTATTTTCAGCAGTTGAAGTAGGTAACATCTTTTAATAATGCACCTATGCTGGTGGTAGTCTACATGGCCTCAAAGATGAACTGATGAAATCTTTGAGGACAAGTGTGGTCATTGTGGAAACTGGTCCTACCCTTGTAAACACAATATTTTAGAACCAAATTAATAGAATTTCTGTACATTTCTGTAAATTTGATATTATTAGATTTTGATTACTAAATTTATTCTGTGACATCACATCTGTTTTATTGTCAGCACAATATTTCAGGAACACCTGGAGGCTATTATTATCTGACCCAAAGGTCTGGTAAATTTATTGCAATATAAGTTTGGACGGACATGCATGTAATATACAACTGGACTGGTGGGTGAAGGCATGTAAACAGAAGATGATCAGTCTAGTTTCTTTCTGAATATTAGTATTGAGTATCATTTGGTCACATCTCCAAACCTTCAGACTGGACAGAATTCAGTATTTGGTCTAAAGGTCAGACTAGATGATTATAGATGGATGTTGTCTCTTTAAATGTACACTTTTTAAGTTGAGTCATTAGCCCCTTTTACACATCCTGTTCAAGGCAAGACTACCTCTGGATTGTGTTCATTATAAAAGGTATCCATGCTACTAAGGCTCATTGTGGACCTCCTTTAATGTGCCACCAGAGGTTGTGATTTTACCACATCGGTCCTGTCTTTTCTTCTGTGTGTGTTCGTCTGGGTATGAGTGGCTTCACAGATTGGAAGCAAACAGCTGTGATATTTCAATTTCTAACACCAGTTCCCAGAGATCTTTCTTCTGAGAGACTCTCCCACACAAGCAATCAACACTCAAGGAAAGTTGTTCTGTATGATGTGTAACAACCTTCACATTCAGATTAATGTATTAAGAGGTATGCTGTTCTAAAATGGAGCCAATCATGGTCTTTTATAAAAACAATGTGATGTATTCCTAAGAGCCTCCTCCATCTCTCGTTCATATAATGAACCAAAAAATGGCCACACTCTAATGTAGCAACAGTGTAGCTGATAGTGATGTTAAAGTAGTATGAGTATACATTCATGTTAATGTAGTAGTAATGTTAGTTTTTGTCTGTCAGGTTTTTCCACTCTGACAGGAGCAGCATTCCAGTGGAAACCCCAGAAGTTTGTTTTTGTATGTTTTGCCATGAAAACAGTCACATTTACTGTAGCTGTAATTTGTCATCTTTTGATGAGGTTGCATCCTGAGTCATTCTTTCCTTTTCTCTCTGTTTTCCTCTGTTGTTTACACACTCTCCTGCCTTCCCCATACCCACCATCCCAGCCCCACCGTCTTTTGGTTTAGGGTTGGAGTGTGTGTTTGTGTGTGTTGAAGGCTTTAGCTGTGATGAGCACCATGCTAGCTAGGCCCAGCCGGAGCAACGCTCATTAGCAGAGTTTAGCCACACAGGCACTGAATAGAATTGCTTGTTGACACATACAATGGGATCAACCCCCTCACACTTGCACGAGCGCGTGCACACACACACACACACACAAACACACAACCAAGTCATGGCTCCAGCTTGACGCGTCATGCCCCTCCCCTCTCTAACCCTCTTCAAACTGGATTTGTGTGTGCATTGCTACGTGTGTGTCAGAACCCATCCAGATAGCTCATCTGATGCCCTTTTCCCTCACCTGACACTGTCTCTCTTATACACACAGTCACATGGTGCACACTTCCTTGCTGATGAACACTTGCACATAGACAATCTCTATATTTATATGCTTAATGACCTATAACATGTTACGCCGACACAATTCTGGGAATCTTACATACACATACGGTTTAGGACATACAATACATCTATTGTCTTTTAATGGCAACAACCACAACTGCCCCTCACAGATTTTAGTGGCTACAGTGAAGTTGTCTCCTCAAGGGTTATATCATTCTCAAGCCCCACACTCCCCAACCCACACACATACACCACAACATGCATGCACTTACACACAAACACACACACACGTGCTTGGTAATGAAATAAGCAACCCTAATACACAGTAAACTGACCAGTTAGTGCTAATAAGTTCTTTCACTTTGGCCTGGTTTGGCTGTCACATGGCAGTAGGACAAGGCTCGGTCTTATAGCCTCATCCACCCTGCCGGATGGGACATATCAGCTCCAATTTGGCCCATCGCCGCCTTTAAGAAAATTCATCAGGCCCTCGTTAGGAATGAAAGCAGTCTGTGTACCAGGAGCCGGGGCAGATGGGAGATTAGTTCAGGCTCCCACGGACAGGGAATATAGAAGGAGGAGTGCTGAGTGTTTGTGTTAGCTGAGATGGAGAAAATGAGGGAACATAAGGACACTCAAGTTTTGTCTGTGTGTGTGTGTGTGTGTTGTATTTTGAAGGCACACACTTATGAATCTAATGGCTACCCAATAATAACAAAGCACAGAGGGATAAAAATGTAGCTGATTTATAAGAAGAATAGCAATTATATTCTTACCCAAGTGCTATAGCCTCCGTGGTGCAGGCTTACTGGTCCAACAACTGTTCACACAACTGACCTCTGTGTGACTGCCTGCCACGGCTCGGAATCATGTTTGGATGTACTGCACTGTGTCTAATAAAAACTGCTACAGGTTATTTTCATTATCAGCTGGTTTGAAAATCATGTCTCGTCTTTAAATGATGTGTTTTGTCCAATCATCAAAAACCCAGAGATAGTCAGTTTACTACCAGCCAAAGAAAAAACATCAAATCCTCACAACTGAGACTCTTTGATGAGGCTGACATATTTGGCCTTTTTTGTCTGAAAAAAACATGAAGCGTTATTTGATTAGTTCTGAGTTCAGCCTCACAATATGACAGCAGCTGTTTCATCTCGAAATGAGTAGTTAAATTAGTAGTAGTAGTTAAATTGACATGCTTCAGATGATAAGCTACTCTGTGCCAGAGTCAGTGTTTTTTCTACTTTAGTACTCAAGCATTTGAATTTACACTGTATTCAAATAATGGATGTAGGAATAAAAAACAGATCATACACTGTTTCTGCATTCACAGTATTAACTTTGCACATCTTTTTGAAAAATTAATGTAGATTTATAAATTCACAGCTGTTGAATTTTATCTCCCATTTCTGTCAATAAATCCACAACGATGAGGTGAAAGGCTAAATTCTGAGAATAAGGTGAAAGTTAGGGCAGCACAGTGGTGTAGTGGATAAGACTGCTGCATCACAAGAAGGACGCTAGTGCGAAGCCACGGGTTGGCAGTGTGCCTTCATGTGTGGAGTTCGCATGTCCTCCATGTGTCCGTGTGGGTTCTTTTCAGGTACTCTGGCTTCACCTTGTCAGGTGACTCTATTGCCCATAGGTGTGAATGTGAGTGTGAAAGGTTGCAATGGTTGCAATGGACTGGCAACCTGTCCAAGGTGTACCCTGCCTCTCGCCCAATGACAGCTAGGATAGGCTCCGGCAATCCCGTGAGCCTTCAGTGGACAAGCAATAAAAAAATGGAGATCTGTTAATGTCACTGTTTAACATTTTATTCTCAGAAGTCTGAGTTTGCTCTCTAAATTCAGACATTTTGTTCTCTGAATTCTGGTTTTAATCTTAGAAATATTGTTATTTTCACATGGCTCTAATCCATCAACTTTGGGAATTACAACACAAAGCATTAAAGAAACACACAAACTACTAGTTAAAAACTTGGTGCACAAGATGACTATGTAATCACAGCCTCTGGCATCCCACACTTGTCTTTTTCACTTTAACCACAGATGTTATTTTTGCTCTGAGTTTTGATCACCATTGTTTCTGATCTGATTTCATGAGGTTGCTACCTCTGTAACCTTTTATGTGCATGAACTGTGTGGAAGTTCAGCAAATACAGAGCAAATCTGCAGTAAGTTTACCTTTGATTTCAGGGAATTTCCCCCTCATTATACGTTATACATTGTACTGTGCTCAGCTTTGAGTGAGAGTAAGAGAGCAGATGCTGTCAAATAACGTTTTTCAAATGACACAGTGTGACTAACCATGATCACATCAACTGCAGCTGCAGTTTGTTTGCATCTTGAATCTAGCTGTCATTATATTGCTGTTATTACATACATTCACATAGAGGATAATCATGTACATAAATGTTTAGACAACGTCCTTTACTCACATGCATCTATAGTAAACCATTTTCCTGTAAAAATAACCATTCACCATGTTCTGTGTTCTAATTAAACCTAACCTTCACCCTGACTAAAGACTCCTTATATGCCAGTGCTGACCCTTTGAACCGCACTGCAAACACATTGACTGTGCATGTCTGTCCATGTTTTTCCAGGGGCAAGGAAACATTATAAAATGTTTCAATATTTAATTGTCTCTTTGTGTGTTTAACTACAAACATAATGTAGAATGTTACTCAAATTTTACCATTTCTTACATCTCTTAAATAAGTGTATAGAAATGTAAGTTGCTGTGACGTGAATCTTCCCTTCGGGGGATGAATAAAGTGTTATTTTATCTTAACTTAACACTTAAATCCAAAATGATGCAACATCTCTATAAGCCCAAAATAAATGAAATTCTGTCATTGTGTTTTGTCAAATTACAAAATGCAAGTTTAAAATGGCTCATTTTAAAGCATTTTCCCAATAGGTAAATATGCGTACATTGCATCAAAGGTAGTTTTATAAATGCAACTGAATAAATGAATGAAATAATCACAAATGAATAAATCTTCACACTTTGATAAGGTCCTGGTGAAGATATTGATATGATATTGGTACAACCTCCTCCAATAATCCAGATAGGTAAGGAAACCACAAAAAAGACATCAGATCAGAAAATTAACTATTTCAACATTCTGAATACTGACAAAAGGGATAAAACTGTATTTTTCACTTTGGAGTTTGGAAGACCTGTTACCAAGACACCATCATTGCAAACTTCACCTCTTACCAGACATATAAAATGGTCGATTCATGGTCATGATTAGTCACAACTGGGTATCACCTTAGCAGTACACTTGTACGTTTTGCTTGTGTTTAGTGTACTTGAGTTGTATAGTCACAGTTGGAATGTTGTTGTAGATGTGTGTAGACTGGAACTACGTGTCCCGCTTTTATCTTCAGTTATTGCCACACACAGCAGCCTGATTACTGAAGTGAGACAACCACCTTCTCTCTCTCCCTTATCTCTTCTCTATCTATCACATTCCTCTCTTTGATCAATGCCAGAGGCGTGTGTAGTTGGAGCCAGTGTGTTTAGATGTGTATTTCTGAGTGTGCGACTGAGATTATGGACGTGTTATCATGTGTACTGTGTGTCAGTGCGGCAAGCGCGCGTGTTTGTGTGTGCATACCAGATTGGCCATGCTTTGATCTCCCATGCAGTGTTGTCTTTGAACTAAAGGGCTGTGTATGACAGAGGCTGGTGTTAAAGCAGCAAGGGCCTTCAGCTGATAAGGCCGGAGTCCCTGGGGCCAAATGGAGCTCAGTAAAGTTGCCATTGCTCTGTAGTTGTAGTGATATGCCTCCAGGAAACCTGGGCTGCTATCTTGTTCTTCTTCTTGTTCAAGACCAAACAGTTTAACAAACCAAACTGTTATTGAAAATTGAATCATTTTAAGGTGATCACAAACAGTTTTTTTGATATATTATTGTTTGATACTAACCTCATGGGTATCTAAAACAAACATATCAAATACTGTCTGTATAATGCAACAATGTGTCTTCCAATTGTGTTTACTTACTGCATCCTTTAATTTGAAATGTCCTGATTTATTTTGACACCACATTTTTGGGTCATGATTCTAGTAGTTTGTTACAACTCCACATTGCATCAGATTAGCTTTCATGAATAGCAGGACTTTTTTTAGACAAGCAGTCGTGTTTTTAATGCCATGTCTTTTCATATTTGTAGAAGTGCATCATCTTAGAGTTAATTTAGTTTATTCAGCTTAGAATCTAGGTGACTTAATTCTTGAATTGAACAAACCACAATTTTGAAACCAACTGCTGATTTTAATGTTGTGGTGGATAATGATCAGAGACTTACTGCATACACCTGCTGATTAACGACAGCACTCAGTTTTTCCCATGTTGACCTTGGTCAGCCAAAACATTATGAATGATCTAAGTAAAAGAGTAATTGTAGATTAGAGATGCAGTTACTACCTCTGTGAGCTTTCACAGCGTCTCATAGCCCTCATCAGCAATTTAAAGCATGGTTTGCCATGGTTAATTGCTGAATAAAGACCATCACAGCTTTGAGCTTATTTTGTTACCTAGTTTTAATATAAGAAATGCAGATGCTATATTTTACCCTGCAAATAAATATATGAGTATTTCATTTGAAAGATACTACAAATACAAGTAGAATGTCAAGTTATTTACACAAGGACATCCTCTGCATCTGACTTTTACTCCACAGAAAATCAATTAATGCATCAGTTACATTTGAAGCTGCCTAAAAAATCTTTCAAAAGCACTGTATTTTTAACACCATTAAACTTGATCCTCTCCACATGTCCTCATAAATGCAGTTTCTGCAGAAATCTAAATTATAAAGCATATAGAATAGTAAAAAATGTCCTTTAAAAAACATCATGCATCATCTCTAAATACAACAAACAGACATTGGTTTGGAGCTGACTATATGCAATATGTTTCCTGCTGTAAAGATCAGTGTATTTATTGCTTAATGTGTGTTTTAGTTTAATAAGCAACAAAGTGATGACAAATATGCCAGTGATCAGGGAGATTAGATACATGACTGGCATTGATATTACTACCTAATAAAGTAGTTTCATGGCTCATTCCCATAGGACATGAATGCAACACGTCGCCCTTCCCCCTGTTGGGAGTGTTGGTTACGCATGGGAGCACCTTCACCCCATACCGCACCCTGTCCTTCTGACCCCTCACATGCTTCTCATTTAGGCCATCAGGCATCTCGGCTGCAGTCCTGACCTCCCTCCTCAGGATTTTATGAGGCAGCCATTAACTCCCTGCTGGCCCTCCATGGCTTGCTGGCCAAATTTACAGCACCATGAAGGTGGGAGTGTGTGAGTAAAAGCTAAGACTGCCGATTATCACCAGGGCCATCCTAACTAGCTCAGTGGGCGTTAGAGGGATAAGGTGTGTATGTTGCCTGTACCCTGTGACTCTGATCCTCTATTAATCGGCAGCATTAGCACTACTGAGTTAACTACTGCCATGGCAATAGCTGTGAGGGAAATGGAGGAAACTATTTGGTGGTTCGATTCCCAGCTGCCACGTCACATGCCAAAGTGTCCTTGGGCAAGATACTGAACCCCTAGTTGCCCCCGGTGAGTCAGGTCAGCTGCACAGCAGCTCTGCCATCAGTGTGTGAATGGGTGTTTGTGTGTGTGAATGGATGAATGAGACGCAGTCTAAATCGCTTTGAGTACCAGCTAGGTAGAAAAGCACTATATAAGTGCAGAACATTTACCATTTAATGTAGAGTTTTAGCAAAACATGGAGCTACTCCGTATACTCTACCAGCAAATAAACTAAAATCCAGACCAGAACAGTTAGACCAATTACAAATCAAATACTACATTACATTTTAAAATGTAAAACCAGCTTTAATTTGAGTACTACATCATAAACTGTGTGAGAGCTTGTGTCTTATTTCAGTTTTCCCACAAAAGAGTGTTAAAACATTGTAAAAGGCATAGAACAATAAGCAGTCAGCAGGTCACCTGACAAAGGAGGAAGAAAACAAGGAAATCAGGGTCAGACAGGCAGGAGGAGCTGGAATCATGACAGGTATGCACAGAAACCTAGAAAATGTCTAATTCTCATTCTGTTTGCTAAGATTCTGCATCTGAACTCACTAGACGACATTTGGCAGTGCAGTGATACTAAACATATGGTAAAAGCATCCAGAGAGATGGAATATCCTCGACTGACCAAGTCACTCACTTGATCTCAGAAGATCTCTGAATAAGCTGCATTCAACTTGTTGAAGACCAGACTAAAGGCAGGGAGAAACAGCCGAGGGCAGCTGCAGTGAATACCTAGTAGAGCATCACCAGGGAATATATAAAGGGTCTATGAGGGTCTTCTTAATCATTGACTGAAAATAGTATTCCATAAAATGTAATATTTGGTTAAAGGTAAAAGAACACTGAAGTCAAACAAGCACTGAAACTGAGAAAGATACATTTTTAAGTACACTACATCTACATTACATCATTTGGCAGATGCTTTTTTCCAAGCGACTTACAAGGGTACAATGTACAAGGTAAAAGCAGGGAAAGCGTAAGGAGGTCTTGCCTAAGGACCCCTACTGGAGGGAGGCCACACCTAGGATTTGAAACCTGGTCTCCCACATAGAGGGTGACGATCTTACTTCTACACTATCCAGCCACCTATCCACACTAGCAAGATACACAATGGAAGAAAATGACGGAGATGTCAGGACTGGAATTCTTCTGTAAAAGAAAACACCACTGACTGACCTTTTTCCCTCTAAATGTGGAATGGCATTCAAGGATGGAGGTGTTTATTTTGTGTCAGAAGCACTTGGGAGTTGGAGTCCCATCCCTCCAGAGTGCTACTTTATGTCTTCAGGCAGAGAGCTAACACCTAGGCACTTAGCTCTATAGCATATCTCCCTCCTCCTTTCTCACCCTTTACCCAAGTGGCATCGCCAGGAAGCAGAGGTGGGATCACAGTCTCAGAGGTGTTGCTAGACCTGTCCACAGCCTCAGTGTGAGTGTGTGTTCCAGTATGTATGTGTCCATTGTCTGTTTTTGCTCTGATCAAGCAGTAACAGTAATTTCCCCAGAATATTTTCATAGCCATATTCCTGGGGGAAGATTTTGTACTGTCTGTGCTTTGTAAATAGCTTCTTTTGCTTAGGAAATGTGCTCTAAAATTTAGAGTTACATTGAAAACCAATCTAAATTTTGAAGTAGTAGTAGTAGTCCTGGTTCAAAACCGTGTGAACAGGTTTATTTAGTGCTGAAAAAGCCCAAATTGAGAGAGGAACAACCAACTCTGGCAAGACCCTTTGTATACCAACAACAGATGCCTTTTCAAATGTGCCTTTTCAGAAAAGATCAGGCCATTATATATATGTTCCTGCTGGAATTCATGGTAGAATTCAGATTATTTTGAAAAGCTTGCTTTGAGCATTATCAGAAGATGATTTTAAAGGAAAGAGTTCAGAAGTTCAAGGTCATGTCCAAAAGTCTGTCTTCTGGCAAACACAGTCACACAAATGAGCTGGTTCACTGGTAAGTAGGGACTATTAAAACACTCTTATGTACAACAACAAAAAAGAAATAGACACACGGGTTTGCATGAAAAGCTGAGAGTGGCTTGTCACCGAGTCCTGCAGCATAGACTAATGTCTTTTACAGGAGGAGACACACTCAGGAAGCGTGACATCTCCATTACACTGCTGCTTTTGTACTGCACTGCATCATTTTTCCTTTTTCCTTATTTCACACCTCTTCAGACTGACAAAGTTCAGCTCAAGTTGTAGCTGTTTTTCAATTTATTCTGTTCCTTTTCAAATTACAGAAAGTTACATTATATCATATACTTTTTCTATAAATGCTTATCATGTGACGTATAAATGGTACTTGTTTTACACTTTTATAATACAATCTACTTTTGTATAATAGCACATACAGTATACAAAGCACATGTCAGATATACATAACATGTATGTATAGAGATATACATAACTTGTTGACATAGTACACAAAATCAGCTTTATCTTAAATGTTTTTCCACCTTATTATAGAATGTCACATTGACTGACTCTTGCCTGACCTTTAGCCCCATGCAGTACTGTATAAATTAGACAATTACTTTCTCTGTTCATTTCTGGGCAACATTAGATCAGCTCTAGATTCAAAGAACTGGGACTAAGATGCTAATCATCATAAAAAATGTTTCGCCCCTGTGGCAATAGGGTGACATTTTTACAGTTTTCAATACTTACCAAGCCAAGTCCTGCCAAAGACTGTGTGATGTGGAAACACTTCTGGACCACCAGTTCTAATGATGGTTAAAGACACAGAGCCTTCCACTGAGTTAAAGCAGCATCTGTCTGAGTGTGTGTGAGAACTGTGTCCGGGTCTGTGTGTCTGTATGTAAGGGGCCCAATGCCCTAGACAGCTTTGATCCCAAGGTCTTGTCATGTTTATGAGGGTGTTGAGAAGGGTAAGCCAGGCCAAAGGAACAGGTCACAGACTATCAACGCAACATGTTCATGTAAGGGTAATAGTATACAGTGCCACTTAAAAGTTTGTGGACTCTTTAAAATGTTCTATATTTTTGTAAAAATATAAAAAAAGATTGTCAGGTTTGTTCTAAAACTAGACAAAGGGAACCTAATTAAACAATTGAGATTCTGGAAAAGTATAAAAATTATTAAAATATTAAAAAAAAAAAAAATGGTGTCCTAATGTGGCTTCAGGTCCTTCCACTGAATTTCTACAGGATTGAGTTCAGAACTATAATAGCATATGTGACAGTGTAAAGACACAACATGAAGGCAGTAACACAGGGAGATAAACCTTTAAGATATCTTAAGACAAAATGGAGTAAGGATACGTTTTTTGACTAAATAAAATGCTGCTATGTTCTTGTGAATTGCCTTATACAAAAGAAAGTGTTCATGTGACAGTTTTCATCTGAATAAGATGTGTTACATAAGATATATGCTGCTAGTCACTACCCTCTCATACAGTCCATAAGAGTATTTGTGTGCACCGGCTTGAGGCTGTAGGCATTGAACATGGCAGCTGGCACCTGATGTAGCACTTATTTTCGCTCAGAACAGTCAAAAACACTAGACAACAGCAGTTCAAACTAAAAGCTTTGGTTGGATATAGATAAATATGTATTAGGTATATGCACTAAATAAACATTGTTAACTAATTTAGTTAATACTAAATACTGGCTGTGTGATGTTCACTGCAGTTGCTAGACATTGTCATTGTAATACGTACTTACTTACTGGTTTCGGTGGCTGGTACAAACAAGTACAGTAAAAGTATTTTGCCAAAGGACAGTCTCTTAATATTTGTACAAAAATACCAGCATTGTATTTGCATTGACTGGTATATTGACAACATATCAAGCAATACCCTGACCTAGGGACAGTGTTAAAATGAGAGTTGAAACCATTAAAAATAGTTTGTTTCATTTGTGAAATTTACAACGTGTGTACATAGTAAAGGCTGTGGCCCTGGAGGTACAGCAGATTGTCCACTAACCACACAATCAGCAGTTTTGTCTCTGTCCCCATTGGTCGTCATGTCCTTGCTGTCCTTGCATAAGAAAGCGAATTCACATCATCTGCCCAATGACTAAATATAAGTAACTAGTCCCTCTCTGCAGCCATTACCATCAACAACACTGTAACTACCTGGCCTTAACACACACTTCCCCCTCTCACTGTTTTTTAACTTGGTTTGAACTCAACATAAAAACATTGCTTACCCCTCCTTTAAGACACAATGTGACACAACACCCTCAGTGAGCGGTTTTAGTGTGGAAAGCTGTAGTGTGCGCAGAATTGGCTAAAGACTAAAGGAGTTAATAAGCTTACATGTCAGGCCCAGTGATTAGCTCCCTCTCGTAAAACAAAGAGTGATTATCCCACTTTCTAATAGGAAGGAAGGAATGCACTGTGCTGTACACAAGCATTCAGCAGAAAACGGGCCAGGATAAGTTGTTATGTGATTGTGGAATGTGTGTAAGTGGGTGTGCACATGTCCTATGTTTGTGACTGCCTCTCAAGTACATTGACTCTACACGTGTGTCCATGTCTGTGTGCGTATTCAGTCGAGAGTGAGCAGCCACACATGGCGCCAAAGCCTCCTTATTCTAGAATTCTTGGTAAAGATGCTTATTTGAGACCCTCTTGATGTGTGTGTGCGTGTGTGTGAGTGTGTGTGTGTGTGAGTGTGTTCATTCTAAGTGAACTTACTAAAGCTGCCCTTTAGCCTGAGGCAGTCTCTCTTCATCTTCTCACTCTTGAGTGGCCACACACTAAGAGGCCAAATCCACTCATAACAGCACAGAGAAAGACAAGAACATGAGTGAAGACACAACAACCCTCTTCTTTTACATTAGCTGTTTTCATACAAGGTGCTACATTTAGTATTTTTAACATTTAGCTTTATCAGGCTGGTGCAATTACTTCAACACTAATGAAACCATGGTTGAACCATGGAAGCCTTATGTCACAGGGCTTTTTATTAGTACTAGTGGTTGTTTAATGTAACCACATTTCCCATAAACCTCTTGTTTGCTGCTCCCCATAAGTCCTTTGCTTGTTTAAATGTTTGTGGTGGCATGTTAGAAAAATTTGTTTATTTATTTATTTTTATTTTATGTTTATTGATTTATTTATTTATTCAGAAATTATTAAATTTCAAGATTTCATTCAAGTAGAAGAGCAGTGTAAACAGCTCTACTTGTTTAGTGCTATAAAGCCACATTCACCCATACATTAAAACAGTGGAGTGCACTGGTAATTGGAAAACTGTGATTACATTACAACAAATGTAATCACAACGTATAATAATTATGTTGCGATTCAAATAATGTTTTGACTATACAAAATTCAATGAAGGTTGTATAGTGCAGGATCATCAACCGCAGACCCAAGTTTGAGTCCAGAGTCTGTGTGCCAGTAGGACAAGTTCCCTGACCTGTGAGGGCTTGGCTTTAGGCAAGAAAAGCATTTTGGTTAGGTTGTTTCTGTTTAAGTTTTAATATAGATGTGTGTGTGTGTGTGTGTGTGTGTGTGTGTGTGTGTGTGTGTGTGTGTGTGTGTGTGTGTGTGTGAGTGAGTGAGAACACTGCTGTCATGTGATGACTTCATGTCATCAGGCCAGAGGGTCTAATGTCCAGCCTGTCTCCATCTGCTGCACATGCACACACACAAACACATAGACACACACACGTCTTCCTCTGATGTGCATTGTCAGTTAACTTTCTTAAGCCGCATTAAAAGCTAACTGTCATACAGCAGAGATTTACTGTGAAGTGCATAGTTACCTGTACATGTTGAGTAACATTACTGATTAATATGCAGATGTTGTGAGAGCCGTCTTTGTAGTGTCTGGTTGGTGGCGCTATGGCAAAACGGGAGAGAAGGAGGAAGAAGAGCCTCCGTCTGTCTTTCCCTCATTGGCTGAAGACTCTGGAAATGAAATGTGATCCTCAGAGTGAAACATCAAACAGCTAGCAGCTGCTGGGCTGTCAGGTCACCGACCGGTCAGAGGATGGACCTTGGCCTTCTGTGTGCGTGTGTGTGTGTGTCTGTGGCTGCATGCATGCATGGGTTTCTCTGTCTGTCTGAAGGTCTTTCATTGGATTTTGTGTGTGACACTTTCTGTTATTAATGCATTTTATGTTTTTTATGTTTCGTGGTCTTTCAGACCCACTATACCGTACAGTGTTGTCTGTATATATGCACATGTCCATAACCTGCGAACACCACCTGTGTGGGGTACCCTGATATATCCATACGATCATCACCTAGCATCTGTTTCCTAACAGACTGTGGCGAGGCTAGTTTCTGCTTAGCAGCGGTGGAAGAGGAGAAAGATGAAGCAGTTCAAGGCGTCTGGTATGGTCAATTGGGAGAGGCGCTGAAATGCTGCCGGGGCGTGGGGGAGGTGGGGGTGGCGGGGGGAGTGTGTGGCTGAAGTTGGGGTATCAGGGGCATCTGTCTTGTTTTTGGCATGTGGAATGGGTCAGTAACCGTGTATGCAGGCAAACTGAGCGGCTGGCGTAGCCCAGCCAAAGCAGATGGTTGGAGGGGTCACAGCGGGGTCATTCCTGTGTTATCTGTGCCACATGTACGTGACATTCTGACAGCAAAACAGATCTATAGTTGTTCATCTCCCACTGGCCACGGACAGAACAAGTTAGTAGATCTTCTTTCTCTTTTTTGACATCTTGGTCTCAGACTTGGTGCTGAGCAAAGAAGTGTTTTTCTCTTGACTTAGATAGAACCCAAATGTCACTCAAACACGATGGTCAGTAGTGATTCTTGTTCTGTTTGTATAGTTTCTGTTAGTTTGTTAGCTGTAAATAATAACTACACATTTCCCATGTAATGGTAATTAATGTGTTCTTTATCTAAGCTGGGGGTTTAAGGACAGAGGGCACCTTATGGTGCACAGATTGTAAAGCCATGTGAGGCAAATATATTATCTGTGATTTGTGAAGTTGTCATTGCTAAGATTTGTGAAAATATTGTGACAGATCTCGAAATACCTGCATGAAAATAAGGTTTGCATGTTTGCAGACATCTTTGCCGTCCATAACGTATTATCATATGGACTGTACACATGGAGTATCCTTCCTGTAGACATGTGTCAGTGTAGTAAAACCTCAACCATGAGTTTTTGGATGTTTTGTGATGTACTAAGGACTACCACTGCTGTCTGCATGGATAGAAACCTGACAGACTCCTTCCTAAATTGGTTGAACACTGGATGACTATTGGAAATAAAACCTGTGCTGCAACAGTCAGGTGCCTCCTGTATGTCAACACTGACCAATGTCTTGTTGTCTTGTTGTAATCATTCCTCCTGCTCATAGTGTACACAAAGAGATTGCTTCCTAAAACCTTTTGAATGGAAGTGATTGTTCTGTTCAAAAGTGTATTCAAATGTGTAACTAAAGCTGATATGTGGCTTCATCAGTTTATTAAATCAAGCAGATATCTTATAAAGTTTAGTTATTTTCATTTAACATTGGACTCATATTATTTCTTCCAATAAACTTAAAACATTTTTGCACATAGGGAAAAAAACGTGAGACTGAACTTAAGCAATCCTCTGGCTGTAGTATACAGTATATTCAAACAGCAGGCTGGATGCGGCTGTGGCGGTAGGCTGTTCCTGTGCGGCCACTAAGCTTTCCTATGAGCTTTCCTGTTGGACCACTTTCTACACTAACACTCCTTGTTAACCCTGCTGCTCACTTTGTCTGTTTCTGTGGGTAATGTGTTTTCCCTGGTAATAATCTGCCCTACAGTCAAAGATTTGTAAAGGAATCACACAGTAGGGAGAGAAACGAGGACGAAACTGAATGTGAAAACAGCTGGACAGGCAGCCATACAACGACCTTGGAAAGTGGGTCTGTGTAAAGCATTACAAAAGCCCTAGGAGACACTCAGCCAATACATAAAGGACACTGTCTGCTCATCTTCTCTCCTCCTCTTCCTCCCTCTTTCCTCTTCATCCCTTTCTCCAGACTACTCGCTTTTTTATGTTCCTCCTGAGGTTACTCTCTTCCTCTTCTACACGTTTACTGTCTGTTTCTTCATTCATCCTTTTGTTCAGATTTTTTTTCCATTGCTTTTCAAGTGATCCAACCTAACTAAAGCCCACAGTATTAACACACAATCTGCAAGAGCCATCAGATGGTAGCGAACAGGTGAGTGCTACAGTGGAAAAATACATTTGTAAAATAAGTATTTTTGTATATCTACAGTATATTATCTTTAGGCCAGTAGTACTATTTTTAACAGAAATATGTGCATGTCTGTCAAGTCATTTAGCAAAGCCATAGTTTCATTTCCATTTCCTGGCGTAGATTACACCGTATGTCAATATATTTTGGTCGTTGACACTGTTAAAGTTGGGGAGAGTTCTTAAAAACAAGGTGACCAAATATATTGTAAATTATCTGTACAAAATTAGGATACAACTACTGCAGATTATTTTAATGATAATTAATGAAATTAATTACTTTATTAATTATTACTACGTACATAAAAATATTGAAATCATTACAATTTCTTAGCACACATACATTACATTTCTTGTTTTATTCAACATCAGACAGACATGTTTGTGTTTGACGTTTGTTCAGACAACAAATTCTCACTTTTCAAAAATATGTTTGGCACTTTTGCTTGAAACAAGATAGAATTAGTAATTTTCTGTTAACTAATTTACAAATCATTTAATTGACTAAATATTTATAAAACTCTAGTTAAAGTATGTCTTATTTTATGGAAACAGTGCAAACGCAAACAACTTTTTGTAGGAAAATAAGTCAGTGGATGGATTATATTACGTATTTGTAAATGAAGGCCTACATTTATTAAGGGAAACACGTGTGAGGAGGTGATTGAAGTGGATGAAGAGCTTCAAAAACACGAGACTTTCACACCACAGTCAGTGCATAATTAAGTCTAAGCAAGAAAAGCATTTTAATTAAGATTAAAGATGGATTGTGCTTTTTTGTTAAAAGGTAAATAAAAGTGTTTATTAAAAACAATAATTGATACTTTATTAATCTCCCTGATGAAATTCTTGTGGACAGTCTGCCTCCTTGAGGCACCAAGGCTTTAGTATCTTTAGTATCTTGTTCAGGGCCACTTCAACATGTGGCCAAGAATTGGGGGAACCGGGAACCACCAACCCGGATGTTTGCAGACAACTGTCCTACCAACTGAACTATGGTCATCCCTTATATGATTGACCAATACAGCAAAAACACAGACTTCCACCTGCAAAGCAGCAAAAATGTTTCTCAGATATCTGCTGCACTCTGATGCGCCTGAGCTCTTCTGAAAACAACTCAGTGGCAGTCAGCCAACTTTGAAGTCGTCGGCATTCCTTTCTCAGGCAAGTCCTCAGATGCTAGCAGCCTGCTCGAGAGACACTCTCACCCCCTTAGACAAACTTTAATTAACTTCTGTGTGCAATTCTGAGTCTTCCAGCTTAACCTTTGACACACTGCCTTACCTGAGCACCGCCTCTATAAGTGCCCTCCACTCACAGACAAAGGATGCATAAAGGCGAGATTAGCTGCTTACCATTGTCTTTCCTGCTCATCTTATTGGACTTCAGCGCTCTGAGCCCAAAAGGCCACTCAGTGGGCCAGAATCAAGCACTTGAGCTTTCAGACTGGAGGCCAAGGGCCAGCTGGTAGTCCACTTGTAGTTAGCAGTGGCTCCTAGATTTTGGACCTAACCTTGTAAAACCTCTCATGGTGAATAGAAGTGGAATTATCCTGGGCAAATCCCTAGGTTAGAGTTAAGAGTTTGTGTGTGTGTGTGTGTGTGTGTGTGTGTGTGTGTGTGTGTGTGTGTGTGTGAGAGAGAGAGAGAGAGAGAGAGAGAGAGAGAGAAGGAGAGAGAGAGAGAGTGTTCTGTCTGGCTCCTCTGTGGCTGCCTGAAAGAGGTTTGGACACTTGGATAATTGCTTGGACCCTTTGCCGACCATACACCCTTCCCCCCCTCACAAAACCATATCCGCTATATCAGCTCTGTGTGGATTTTTGGTGCTTCTCTCTATGTGTGAATGTACATGTGTGTGAGTGTGTGTTTGTGGTCAGGAAAACTATAGAGAAGAGTCATAAACCCTAGAAAGAAACCATCCTTGTGAGCTGTGTGCGTGTGTTTCCAAAGTACTCCTGACCTCACTTAGGATCTGCTCATCTGACCACAGTTTTGAGCAAGTGTGTGTATGTCTGCACGTGCGTATGTGTGTGTGTGTGTGTCAGCAGGGGGGAAGTGGCTTTAGGGGAGGCAGCTTTACAACTGACACTGACAAGTCGTTTGGCGCTCCAAACCTTCCAGTCTCGCCACTGTCCTTGAAACTGGATCAACACGACAGGATACGTCTGTCTGTGTGTCTGTCTGTGTGTGTGTGTGTGTGTGTGTGTGTGTGTGTGTGTGTGTGTGTGTGTGTGTGTGTGTGTGTGTGTGTGTTTGTCTGCGTATGTGTACTATTTAATGTCTGACTGTTTCATGTCTTCTGGACTGCTTCCCATTTTTAAACCAGTATTTCACTCTTTGGTCTGCTCCACATCAGACACACGTACGTTTTCTGCCATTGTCTTACTCCACAAATACGTAAAAACGTATGAATCTAAGGTCAGTTGTGTGTTTTCCTCTGTGATTGCTGGATGCAACAGCATATGCAGAGACTTTATGTGTGTGTTTGTGTGTGTGTGTGTGTGTGTGTGTGTGTGTGTGTGTGTGACACCAACCCTATAAAACCGACTCGTCTTTTCCAAGCACTTAGAGATAATCCCCACAATTAGCCACAAAAGCTGCAGAGCACTTTGATCAGCACGGGGCAATGTGGAACTCCTCAAAGATATGCTCCTCTTCCACCGCTATCTATCTCTCCTCCCAGTCGCACTTTAGCAAACTGATACTACACACCGCATCTGTTAGGAGGAGGAGGCTCTAACTTTGGACCTCTCTTTCTTTTTTTCTCCCTCCTCTCTCCTGTTTTTGTGTGGCGGGATGAAACGTGGCCCTTTTAATCTCTGGCAGTTTTGGGATTTGTGATTACAGAATGTAAGGCAGTTTGTTTATGGCTTGAGTTACTGTTGAGAGGCAAAGCCAGGCCACACAGATATTTGGGCAGGCGGAAAGGGGGTGAAGGCGAAGAGATGAAAGGAAAAGAGGCTGAGAAAGAGGACAGCAATGTGATTGGGATGATAGCAAGCAGAGCTTTTTTGGAAAGGCGGTAAATGAGGCGATGTTTGGAACAGCAGCCTTATACTAGGATAAGGCCAACTTTGTGTTTTAAAATGTTTTCGTTTGCATGATTTTAAAATATTCACTTATTAAGGAAATTTCAAGTGGAGACAGGATTTCCTGATTTCGGACATCTTATATGCGCATCAACTATTCCTTTTAAAGGAAGTCTGTCTGTTTTGAGGGGAAACACTGTATCCATTTAAGAAGTGCACGTCATCTTTATATAGTGCTAACTAGATGAAATCTTTGCACACAAGGATGAGGGAGGGAACTTAGTCACATGGGAAAATGTATTGCATCGCCATTGTAGTTACCATTTACTTCAAAACTGCTAACAAGTTAAAGGATGCTGTTAAAGAGCTGGTTGAGCCATAATGGAGCCAGATGAGAAGGTGGCCAGCTTGATTTTGAGATAATGCGTGTGTTATATCCATAGAACAGTTAATCTTCCATTAACGCTTAACGCTATGACAGGCCAAGCCAACGGTCGGTCATCACTGGGCATGTGTCAGCCTTTTTTTTTTTTGCAGTGTCCCACACCACGAGGACTGTTTTGACACCTGTTGGTCCTCCTAAAGCTTACAACAGACAGAATAAAGTATATAAATCTCAGTCTCCTATGTCAATGCATGTGCCTATGACTTCTGTATAGTCAATCTAACTCTTCCTGGATTGGAAACAGTGGTGCTAGTCTGAATGAATCAGGAAGTAATAATTAATTCTTTTTCTTAAGAAATAGGGCTGATAAAGCACAGGGGTAAAGAACACATGAGGTTGGACAGAGGTACAACCCATGGCCACTCGAAGCAGGTTTATGCTTGTCATATAGTAATAATTACAGAAAACTCTTACTCAGCCTGGATTAAAGTCTGGATGTACCATTAACACATCTAACACACACATTCATGCTCACACACGCACATAAATGCACTTGTTCATTGGAATGTGCAAACTTCACCACCCACTCAGACATAGCGCGTACACCGTTTTAGGACAGCAACTGAATACACACACGGACCGTGAAGCCAGCCTTACCAGGGAATATGATGACTCAGTAATGACCCCACAACATCTCTCTCCTCTTTCACACTCCTTTCGTCTTTTTCTCAGCCCTCCTCCCTGGCCGTTCACATAACCCTCCCTGACTCCAGAGGGGAAAGAAAATGGGGGGTGAGGGGGAAGGAAGGACAGTAGGAGGGGAGGGATGAGAAATTACAAGGAGGGGGTATGAGAGGGCAAACTGTGTGTATGTGTGAGTGTGCAGAAATAGCTCTGTGTAAACACAAGATAGCTTGGGAACTTAACCATCTTAGCCCAGTGCCACTATCAGAAAACCCTGCCACCTCTCAACTGCATGGCCCCTCTTTCTTTCTTGTCATCTTGTCATTTTGGAGTGTAAATGACACCATGGTGGGATTATAGGCATTTTAACTTACTTGTATTTTCCTGTAACCAGCTGTTCCGAGTTACAATCAATGACAAGATGGCTTTTCATAGGCAAATGTTAATCTTTAATTTTAGTCAAAGGGAAAAAATATGTGCTACCTGAACCTGATAGTGATATAACACAACACAAAGCAGGTGTGTGTGATGCATGAGGAGGCAAAAAAAAAAAGAAAATCACCCACGAAAAAGGGAAGAAATTCCAAAACCGTGTCAAGTACAAATTAAAAAAACAATGTCCAGTAGAGGTCCTTAGGCAAGACTTCCTTATGATTACCCTGCCTTTGCCTTTTACATTGTATTTCACTTTTAAGTTACTTTTAATAAAAACGTCCAAATAACTAAATGTAAATGTAATAGCATTGGAAGCTACATTGTTTGTTTGAGCTGTGTTTACTTGATTTCTTTTGATTTGATGAATACTTACTACTGGTTTAGTACTTTCTTTGGAGCATTCGCATAAAAAATCCTATCACCAATCACGTTAGTAGCCACATATCAAAAACGTGACCAATATGTTTTTGGTGTACACAGGGCACAAGAGTTTTCCATTTCTCTTGTGTGTTTGTGATATGAGTCTTTTCACTTCCCTAATATGCCTCATACTGCACATGCTGACAGACACATCTGACAGCCTTCACATCAAATTTGTCACATAAAACATTTAATTACATGCAGCCATAGTAAATAAACATATTATTTTTGTGTACACTAATTAATACAATACAGTGTGTAAACCAGTTTTTCTGAGGTTTGAATTGATTAATCTGGTTTGTGATTATAATTTTTTTGTACTAGTGTGCTGGTCCATCATGCACTGTGTCTCGCCTTCAGCAGCATGTACTGTTACTAACATCAGGGAGGCATTGGTTAATCTAATCCTTTAGATGAAGGGCCTACTGTACATCAGAGGAGATGAGGGTGACAGTCAGAGACAGGGGACATGGATAGAGTACCACAAGCCCTGGGAAGGGACAGATAGGGGAAGCAAGTGGCCGAACCCAGGGTCATTTGGCAGGGAGAAAGAGTCAGAGCTAGCTGGGCATGGCTTTGGGAAAAAGTGGGAATCCCCCAGAGAAAGGCAACATTGACCCAACAGGGAGAGACTTGTGGAGCCTGAGGAGGAGAGTAGCGAGTGCTGCTGGGAACTAAGTCCCAAATGTCCTGCCAGGATGCTGCCTTCTCCCCCGACCCCCTCAGGACACACACACAAACACACACACACACTGTAGCCCTCATCCTGCTTCAGGTCAGGGGCTTCTGGGCAGCTTCCCACCAATTAGGTTTCTTTCTGTCCCTCCTTCCATTGGAGAGCCAATTGAAGAAAGGCGATGGATGGATGTTAAAATTAGTGATTGAACTCTGGCTGTCACTTTTCATCCCACGTCTATCCCACTTCCATCCATCTATCTTGATCTTCTGGACAAATACACAAGCCCAGTATCCTACTCACTGGTGTTAGGCTTTCAGAAAAGCTGGTGACTTTTTTTCACTCACTAAAATGCAAAGTAATTTCTTTGAATTTTCAAATGGTTCCATGTATACAGTATTTTCTTGTCTCTAAACTCTACTGGAAATATAAACAGATTATTTCAAAAATATATTCTCTAATAATATTTTGATTATACATCTAGACCATGGTTGTACTGGAAGAGAGCATCTCTAACCAAATGTCCATGTATACAGAAGGGTTAGAAAGGTTACAGATAAAAGGCTGTATCACATATGCACATCTTTGGAATCATTTTTTGGCTTCTTCTTTATTGTGTGTGCTTCTGCTGAACACATACTGTAGTGTTAAAATTACAGCATGTACAGTAGGTTTATTTCTACAGCATTCTTTACTGTACCCTAGAATTTGATGATGCATTTGCCCATGATTCCCACTGGGCAGTTCCAGTCAATCTAACCTTATCTGGTGTGTTTGCACTTGTGAATGGCACAGTCTTTATTATCTCTGTGTTTACTGTCCTTGAGTCTGAACTGTGGATGAACCTGGTCAAGTTTGCTTTTATGATGTGGACCATTTTCATTAAAATCCCCCCCTGCACCTAAACTCGTAATTAAAAGGCTGTGGGAGACTGGTGGTACCACCTCATATATGAGACCAGACAGTACCTGGCCTGGGGGTTACCACAATGTTTATACACCCACACAGTTACCACACAGACAAAGGTTCAAATAATATTACTTTTACACAACTGATGGAAATATGAATAAGAATAAATATATATACATTGCTTTAATTCCCAGTTTCTCCTGGCCACATTTACATTTAGTAGATGCTTTTATCTAAAGTGACTCACAAGTGAGGTAAGGGCAGGGTAAGCGTAAGGAGGTCTTGTCTAGGGACCCCTACTGGAGTTAGACCACAGCTGGGATTTGAACCCCAGTCTCCTGAACAGAGGGAGGCAATCTTACCACTACACTTGGCCACAAGACCGTGAAACCCTGTAGTAGTGGCACCATCAACATGCAGCTCTCCAATTTCCCAACGGGATTCAATAAGAAATATTTAAATAAATAATAAATACATGAAAAGTTAAAAAGTGCAAAATGTGAAGACACAAGTCATCTGCAGATGCTAAGATCACAAGAGGCCTAAAGTGCTTCTTTACTAATACCCTGAATAAATGCTTTCACATGAGGAAAAAGCAATGTAACTAAGATTATAGTTGAGCCTAACATGCTTATTTAACTAGATTCTTCAGAACTGAATGAAAAACAGCATGTTGCTCGACAGTGGGATCACCAATAGTCCTTTAACATCTTGCGTTTGAATTGTTCCAGGAATTGATACACTTAAATTTCTAAACTTCATTTGCAACACTCCAAATACAAAACCAAGATATAATCATCTACTTATTCCAGTGGTCACATGTACTTCTTGTAAAAGTTTTCTTGTTTGACAAGAGCCAAACGCTAACGCACAAAAAGAAACTGTTTGTTCTGCTGACACAATGCGCAATGTGCACAAGCACAAATCTTGTCTCACACTTTATAATTGTGTTGAGTTTGTCATCTCTGCAAAACACAAGTCATAAATGTCAGGTTTTGGCGTCAGGACTGTATCATCACTGAGTGAGGCTTTTTAATGAAAGCAGCAAATTCACACCCTCTTTGATGGGTTGTTTAAAAAATGTGTCAGTTGAAAGATATACTGAACTAATGCTGAAGAATATATCATAGGTGAGATGTACTTTAGTAATTGTTTGAAGAATTTGAAGGTCTGTTTTTTTCTTGCTGTGACCAGGAAGAAATCTCCTACAAAGGCATATCTGATCTTACTTAGAGCATATGTTACATATGAATAACAGAGCTTCAGAAAAATATTGTTTGCTCAAACTGATAAGCAGTCACTGTATGAGGATGTTAAACTGACCCTGGGTCAGAATGTAGTTCTGCTTTAAGACATTAGTCACAACAACAACAAATACTTAGAACTGAGTCTGTATGATCAGACTTGTGTTATGATGTTAGAGCAGATCAAAGTCAGTGGGTGAAGGTGGGTGGTACTTTTTCTGGCTCTTCTCTGGTTGGGTGTTGAATTGCACCATAGAGAACAGAGCCCAGAGACCCCAGAAAGACCCATTATCTGCTAACGCCATGCCTTGTGTAAAGGGTCTTGCCTTTAGCTTGTGTGGCTTCCTGCGTCTGGGTGTGTGTGTTTAGGCAGTTCTGAGTAGATAATGGCCCTGGAAGGCCGAGCTGTGGTGGGGTAATGGAGACAGATAACCCAGCTTCACTGTAAACACCTGTCCGTACACTCTGATTCATAGTATACAGACATGTGGACACACACCCACACATGTGAAGGTGTTGTAGTCTGCTAGCCTAGTGCATGTGAATATTGTGTCTCCAATGTGTCTATCTTTTATCCTTTATTGCACTGCTTGAGTTTGTTTTCTGTGCTGTAAAGGTTTTGGCCTTTGGTTTTGACAGCTTGATATAAACTAGATACTGGTAATGCTGGAAGTACTGGTGATGCGTTTGAATGTGTGTTCTATTAAAGCTGTTAAATGACATTTAGAGACATTTGTGTTCTATTTTTATTTTATACTTCTATATTTTTGGGGTATAACATAAAGTCCTTCAAGCTCCACTTCCGCTTTACACTCACCTACCAACACAAGGTCAAATGCACCAAATGCAATACAATATATCATTATCATCAGATCATTACCATCATTGAGTATGGTGAAGTTTGGGATGCATGCACTTGGCCTCCGCTGAGGTTACGTTGAGTTCCCCTCTCTGTGTAGGTATAAAGGTAAATTCAAATGTTTTTCCTACAGAATTTCTGCATCGGAACATATTTTCCTCAAGCACAAAGATGTACAGTTTAGTGTGTCAAGATTTTGTGTTAATTCTCATCATTTTCATTCGGTGTTGATTAAAGCCGTGCAGTAATATGCTTTAATGCAAGAAGACATACAGTAAAAGTGTGGAGGCTGAGGTGGTGGAAGGACATGTACAGCAGAATGTTAAAATGTTATTAACCGAAACTATAATCTCTCCCTAACTTTAACTAAGTTCTTTACTACCTACTCTGCCCTACTCTACAAATCTAACTGCCACAACTAGAATAGCTCCCTAACTCTAACCGTAGTGTAGTTGCCATGCACAGAACATGTAATTGAACGTAATTAATGTATTTAATAACATAACCTGGGATTTTGATTCATTCAGTATACGCTGTTCCGTTCTGGGTAATAGGTTCTACTATATACAGTTTTATTTTGTAAGGTCATAAACCTTACACTGTAAAGTGCATTGAGATTACTTCTGTTATGATTTTTGCGCTATACAAATAAACTGAATTGAATTTAAAGATTCTATCTGTATTAACTGTGGAAAAATCTACTTTTTCTTGATTGTAATGTCGATACAACAATCTGGTTTTCCGGTCTGATTAATAAAATCATGTTTTGTGCCACTTCAGAGTAGTTTGATTATTGATGTACAGCCTCAATTCAATTCTGACAGCATGCAGACACTTAAATGCCTTTTGTTTCTGAATCTGGTGTTCATTTGGTTAAGCAAGCAGCCCATGTGGTTTGGTTGCGTGCACTACTGTGCAACCGAGATGATCCTGCCTGGGTATGTTCATGTGTCTACACACATGGCTGTTTCTGTGTTCTCTGTATGAGTGTGTCTTGGTGTGTGTGTGTGTATTTGTCTGTGTGAGCATGTGAGTGTGTGTGGACGCCAAGCTGTCTCCAGTCGAGGACGCCCAGTGTGTCAGTGTGGAGGTGGAAGGGGAGAGCAGAACTAGCCTCCATAAATCAGGCCAGATTACAGAGGCAGAGAGGCCTGCAACTCCCCTCCACTACCCAGCCTCCTCTGCTTTATGTCAACAGACACACAGCAATGGGCCTGTATGGTTTAGTAGATTGTATCATAGCACAGCATAGGCTGGTAGGCACTGTTCTCTAGCCCTTTTGTTCAAGAATATAGTAGTTTTTTTTTCTACTATAAAAACAGCTCTAATTGATGCACATTTCTACTTGATGTCATTGTGACCCATTTGTACCACTTTTATATTTGATGGAGAAGCATCAGTGGTAATGCCATTTCTTTAACTTGACGACCATCCTCTCTGGGTTTTCTGTTTAGATTTTCAATAGTCATGAAGGGAGAAAGCAAGCTCAAAAGGGGAACATACAGCAATTCCACCACTGACAGTAGCCCACAAACCAAGCTGAATGCAGCCACACATGTTGTGACATGTTGTGCTTTGATTAGGGAATGAAGCCTCAAAGACATTGTATAGTATTTATATGCCCTAACTCCCCCCAGAAGATTACAACTAAATGTATTGTGGAAGGCACTGAATATGACACATTTATATTATTTAACTGCAGCTGTATTAGAGATCAAGAAGACAAAAAATGGGGTTTTTACAGCCAGTATGAACTATACACAGGCCACATATGCATGCACTAATCATAACCTAACATACTAAGGACTAGAGCATGCGGATCAGTTTTTCTGACTCCATTTTTGAGACTGAGAGAGATGATAGTAATGGTAGAAAGTACTGTCTTGCAGAAAAATTTTAGATAATGAAATGAAATATGTTGCTTTTATGTCACTGCCATAATTATAATTGCAATTGTTTTTGGCAACATTGGTCAATAGCCACTCTGATTTTAAAGAATGCCTGGACAGTTGTTTCCACCACCATGAGACACAATGAGACACTCATATGAGTCCTTTTTGTTTTTTACAAGTTGTTCTTGTGACTGTCCTGGTAACTTACAAACCAAGACCACACAATCAACTTTTCCCCAGTTTTGTTTTAAATTTAGGTAGGAGGCTTTCGCCAGCTGATCGTGAACTCTGTCAAATTAAGTTGAGCTTTTCTCAACTTTCCCCATTTGAGTAACCGGTGTCTTTTTGTCTCTGACTCACACAGCCGGGTGTACTGAGCAACTATCCCAGGTTTCCCCAGATGGGAATGGTCACTATCGCTGACTATATTTGCTGTTGGCAGTATGAATAATCTCAGTTTTTCCACCACACTCACACTTGGTTTTAAAACACTTAATGAGATCACAAGTGGGAAGTACTAAATACAAGTGTAAACAAACACAAAGACAGATTGCTATCCAGTTACTTAAACCACTGGAGTGGCATAGGATGTATTTTAATGTCCATTAAATGTGGCTGTAAACTGCATAATAATGTACCTCACAGCAGCAGTAGTGTCTATAGATGAAATATTTTGACTTCCTTTAGCACTTCAGCAAAACTACTACGGCTACTTTTTCTAAGTGACAGAGCCTAGATGAAAGCTTTGATGGAGCTTTTTAGGAGCAGCTCATACTAGCTACTGACATGCAAAATCATCATTTGTATCGTTTTTGTTCTAGAATCATTTGTCTTTTTTACAATCTTTTTCCGATTTTATTTGAAGTTTTTCAAAATCAGTGTTCTCAACAAGATGTTGGCTTTTTATCCTTGGATGGGACATTTAATGTGCCCATTCTTCATTACTGACACTAAGAGTGATCATTTGTTATGTTTTCAGTAGCCCTATCGTTTGGGCAGCTCAGATCACCCATCTACATAATCCCACTCCAAAACCTTCCAGTGTAAAATAATGGTTTTCATGTTTTTCTTTTCTATTTTTGGGCAAGGAAAGCCGGCAATATGATGTTATGGTCGTCCAGCACTTTCTCTCTGTTCTTGCTCACCATAGTTTGGAATTTAATTGTGTTTTGACAACTCTTTTCCATGGCTGGCCCAATTATAGCCTCCAGTTGGGCTGGTAATGATAGTTGTTAATGGGGTGAAAAATGGACGTGCATCTGACAGAAACCATAAGCAGATCCTTTGAAAGGAGCAGTGGGAGCCAAGGAAAGCACGGGCAGGAATGACCTCGTTGTGCTCCCGTTCTCTGAAGGCCTTTATATAGCATAAATGGCTCCCAGCATCTCTTCCAGAGCCTTTACTATTCTATTATGTGTGTATGGCAGCCATTTTGTTGGTGTTAAAACATCAGAGCAGTCAGTAGCAGCATCAGGGCTACTGTATGAGGCCATGGGAATGACTCTGAGCGACCCGTCACACACAGGGACACATTTCTGAATGTCGTCAAATTTCTCACGCTTTTTTCCTTCCTTTCTGCTTGCTTCTCCTCCTACTCTGCCTCCTTTTTTCCCCCCTTGTTTCTCTTGTCACAGGGAAAGTATTGATCGCCCTCTTCCCAAAGTTATTTTTAATCAAAGATAAACAAGGAATCCACATTTCCTTGGGAGTTGTGGGGTTGCCTGAAGTGCCTTGCTCTTTCTTGCAGTTTTCTTTATGCTCAAGGGAGGCGCTGAATGAGAGAGATGCAGCCAGAGAAGTGTGCACAAGGACTGTGTTTTATAAAAGGGGGGGAGGATTTGGTTTGGCGGGTGTTTAGAGAATAACACAAGTGCCACCAGCGAGTGGGAGACGTGGGAAGTCCGGATTTAGTCTCAGTTAGTTGCAGCACATCCTATTATTATCCCCCGGACTGTGCGACAACGCTGACCAGAAGAGACCCTAAACACACACATACACAGTTAGAGTTCTCCCCTCTCTCACACAGACACAGGCCAGGCCATTCCCAAGTCTTATTTCTTCTGGAGTTTATGGGAACACTTAAATTTAGCCCTGGCAGGGAGTGCAGGCATAATAATCAAAGCTCTTGTCACCAGGCTCCCAGTGCTAGGTGGTCTGGCTGCCCTCACCCTGTGGAGGGCATGTTTCCTTCCTTGCACACTGGCACCGATGGGACCTGTAACTATTTTTTCCTAATATCTTCAACCCATGTTTCTGCAATATAGTATAATTGACACCTTTAAAATACACCACAGTTTTGTGAGGCACCCAATGAGACTGAAGGGTCTCCCAACATTTAGATGCTGCCTGGGTGGCTAAGATATGATGGATTACATTTACATTGACATTTAATCAATTGGCAGGTAACGCTTACAATGGGCAACCTGGGGTTCAGTGTTTTGCTCAGGGACACTTCAACATGTGACCAGCATTAAACAGGAATCAAACCTCTTATCCTGCAGTTTGAGGACAACTACTTTTCTTTTTTGACCCACAGCAGCCCACCTTAAACTGGTATAGACTAGTGTTTAAATGAAATCTTTTGAAATGAAATCTAAAGTGTGTATGGGCGTTTATACAATGCAATTATACTGTTATGCAAAGTGTTAAAGCCCCCATGAGGTCAAAGGTGATGAGGTGCTAAGGAGGTCTTTGACACTTGACACACACGCAGTCACTACCCTGGCTCCCTACATAGTGAAACTGTCACCACCTGGAGGGTAGGACTAATTAGTCTAAGATTTGTGTAATACACACTTCCAGTGTTAGTGTGGGTGTGTGTATGTGTGTAATTCATAGTAAAGATGTTTTTTTTTAACTCCCTTCTAACCAGTCTCTTCTCTGTGTTCTTTTTCATGTTGTTCATCTGGTGTTTCTTGTACATCTAATGGATCCTAACAGGTCAGTTCTGTCTCTGTTTCTGTCTTTTTGTGCTCAGTTTGTCCAATGTATTGTCAATACAGTACTGTTTAGTCTTAAGTCACATTAGAGGCTATGTCACCAAAATTAACAAAACACAGATATACCCATATTCCTGCTATGTGATAACATAGACACATAGTGTTCATAGTTTTACTTTCACAAATCCATGTT
This sequence comes from Anabas testudineus, assembly GCF_900324465.2. Taxonomy (NCBI): domain Eukaryota; kingdom Metazoa; phylum Chordata; class Actinopteri; order Anabantiformes; family Anabantidae; genus Anabas; species Anabas testudineus. The sequence goes on along the minus strand of NC_046622.1, from coordinate 24,784,970 downwards.
AGGTAAATAGGACATTTTTGGCACTAATGTTCTTGTTCTTTTTAGTTTTTTCCAGTGCTCATTCTAACTAGGCAAAATCTTCCCAGTTGCACAGTTATATGTTCTCAAATTTGAGTTAGAATTCCTGTGAAGTCCAATATCTATTAGGCCCTGCAGTGTGTATTACACAGTGGCAAAAGCAAAAAAAAAAAAATGATGCATCCATCCAGCGGTAACATACATACCTTTAGTTTCAGTTTTGCACTGGAGTGGAACAGCTCTGGATTATGTCTGATGAGATGTAATTTTTCAGTGGTTAAAATGTCTGACTGTTGAAAGCAGTGTATCCCAACTTGCTGCATGTGGGGGTTGTGTAGCCACAAACTGGTAGGACCTGCCTGTGAAATACACACCATATGTACCTATTCTAAATAAGTGTAAATAAGCTAAGACACAATTGCATATAATTGTTTGTGTTGGTCATCTAATATTTGTATGAAATATTCTTGTTCAACAAGATTATTGGTAAAACTAATGTGCAGATGTTAGTATTAAGTCACTAGATCTGTAAATCCCAGCACAGGTGATGTCATTTCTGCATATCTGCCTTCAACATGAGCAGAGTTGCGTGTCAGGTCAAATAGCTTTATTGCACTATTTTCCCTTGCCAGCATTTTTTTTTTTTTCACTCCCAAGGTGACGAGGAATGAATTATGTCAGGCGGACTCAGCTTTCTTCATTCTTCCTCTTCTCTTTCTGCTCCGTGAGAAAGTCAGGGAGGATGGAGGGTAGTTAGGCTGTTCATCAATCCTTCCATGGAGAGAGAGCTCAATAGAGTTCTAAGGAAGTGAAGGTGTAGGAGGCTTGGTTTAGCCAAGGGGAGTCCCAGCAGGAATACACACACACACATGCACAGAGGAAGAATAACACTCATATATCTGGCGCGTCAACAACTGGCCTCTGTTTGCTCAGTGCTGACACCAGCACAGCCGAAGTGCTACTGGAATTTCTCATCACGCTCGTTTTGCTGTTGTTTGTGTGCGGTAACCTGCATTTCCATCTGTATACATTTTGCATGAGTACACACGTTGGGGGTCCCCTGTAATGTGTCGTAATGTTTCCTTTTAGCCACACCGACTCTAACTGAGAACCCTTTATTGGGTTGGGGTGGGGGAGGATAGGACTACCATCATTTTGCCACCAGCAAAGTGACATAATGTAGTTCAGAGTCAAATTTCTCAACAGTTATTGAATCAATTTCATATGTTATCATTTCAATCTTTAAAATTGACTACACACATTAATACACAATGAATCAGACTCTGTTAACCTAGGTAAACCATCTCAGACAGTGTGTGTGTGTGATGAGGGATCACCTTTAGTAAGTAATCAGATTCTTCTGTATGTCTCCTTTCTAACTTGGTTCTTTCTCACAGATCTACAGATAAATGTATGATAGTGTATGTGTAAGTGGAGGAGTCAAGGTTGCCTCTTTCTGAGGAGCAGGAACGCTACTGGACCTTTTTTCTATTAAAACCTTTGTAGCAAATATGTCAGTATGAGGTCTTGCAAAGTCATCCCTTCCAAGGCTGTGAAAAGGAGCTCCACTAAAAGTTATAGCACTTAGAAAAAGAAATCACTTTACTGTGTGTTTGATCTTCCTTATGAAATATGCTGTTGGACAGCATTTCATATAATCCCGTACTGTTCGTAGCCAATGGTGAACCTTATGACAGCCGTAAATTACAAAATGGCCAACCTAAGCAGAGGAGCGAGAGAGGAAGAAAAGGGAGGGAAAGGATGGTAGAAACATACATTGGTAACCTAGCATCACCCCCACTTTTACTCAAGCTCCCCATGGGATCAAACAAGAGGGAGGATTTGGACAAGTAAATCATTTCCTTCAAGTGGTGAACTCTCAGGGCCGGCAAAATGACTCAGACATGTGTGTTCATATCAAGCGGAGGCATCGCGGCAACACTTTGCTAGAAATCCCAGCTACTTTTCTCTCACACTCTTCTGCAAAAAGCTGAAAAAGACTTTGAAGTCCCGATAAGGCAAATTCATCACATTCTGTCTGGCTGCCTGTTCTGTTAAATCTTAAGAAAACCATTAAGTGATGGTTGGACAGATGAATTCTGATCTTTAATGTGCAGTACAAGTCGATGGGGAAAAAGATCCTTTAATTTTAGGCTAAATGTTTTTTTAGTTCATGTATTTAGCAAAATGCTTTTAAAGTGTGTTAAAATGTGAATTTACCGTACATTTAGATTAGGTACTTTACCTTAATTTAATCATTTTACTAGGTTTTTCTGAATATTTACAAGAATGATTCTATTTCACCAGATTTTCTCCTGTAACAGTGTGGGCATGGCCTAGAATCTTGCCTTTCACAGTTTGTTAATTCAGCATTACCTGAACTAAAAGATTTTTTTTCCACCAATGCCAAGGTAATTTAAAAAAAGTAGCTGTATGATTATAAAAAATATATATGTTATAGTCATTCTTGTACCCCCCCCAGAAAAAAAAAATCTGTCATTCTAAAACCTCTTTTCACCTTAGGAGTCTGGCTTTAAGAGTCTGTGTGAGTCATGGTCCTCCTTTAACATTTTGCCGAGATTCCTCTCGCCTGTGCAATTCACAGGAGCTAATATTACTTCCTACCCTAATGTTATTTTCTCAGACTGAAAACTGGACTTGTGACATTTAAAGCTATGCTCTGATATTATTGTACCAGTGTGTTCAGAGCAACCCTGCTATGAAAAAGCCCCCGTGTTTCTTTTACAGCTTTGCCTAGCACTCCTGTCAATCTTATAAAATTCCTGTGTGTGTGCGTGTATGTGTGTGTGTGTGTGTGTGTGTGTGTCAAACGTGGGAATGTTTTATCTTTTCTGAGTTATCCTTTTTCACTTAATGACTATTCCTCTGGATGCCACAGCCAGACGTTTTGTTAGAAGTGAGTTTTCCTCCTCTGTGGTGTAACGCAATCTAACCTTGGTCAAAGAGCCTGACAGGACTGGAGACACATGTGGTGCATTGTGTTTTCCTGCTTACCTGTGTGTGTGTGTGTGTGTGTGTGTGTGTGTGTGTGTGTGTGTGTGTGTTTCTGGTTTGAGGATGTTGTGAGCGCTTGGTGAGAAGAAGCAGAGACTGGATCTGTTTTCCATCACACTGAGCTGCCCAGGGCCAGAAAAGACCCGACATCGCACACACACATACAGTACACAAACATGCACACGTATTCATACGCAGCGGATTATCCCAACCAATAGCTGTACTATGAGAACACTCTAACACAGACTGAGTAGCATGTTAGCAGAGCAACAGCAGGATAGGTCACTGTTAAAAAACAGTAAATAAGTGAGAACACAGTTGCCATAATTGTACTGTAAAATGAACAGTGTTTGGTACAGTTTTTGTAAAGACAGCAAAAAGCTGTTATTGTTTACTGTAACAGTTAAATACTGGTCAAAGATTTATCAATTCATTACTGTTTATTTGCACCTTTTCTTAAAGAGGTATATTCACAGATTTTTATTGTTAAATGAAGTACAGTATATAATGTATACACTACATACAATTGCATGAGCGTTTCATTAAGTCATTTTATTTCATAACTCTTCTTACTATTAAACTACATTACACTCAGTAAAAGAGCGTACACTTGTGCACATCTCCAGTCTTGTATAACTTGCTTGGAAATGTTATGCAGTTTGCTAATGCTAACAAGCAAAAACAAAAGCCACTTACCTACTAATCTGAAGGATGAAGATGGGTGAAAATTCAAACTGGATTGTTCAGTCAAGCATGTGGGCTCACTACAGTTGCTTATGCTCCCAAGATGCATTGCACAAAAATATTGTAAAGTACTCTCCTAAAACTGCATTAGAGGATTATAGAAATACTGTTGAAGTTTTTAAGTAAATTAACAGCAAAGTCCAAGAGTGTAGTCATCTGGTGGAAAAGACAGGAAGAGCTGTGTGTCGTCAGCATAGCAATGATAGGAAAAGCTATTCAACTCGATGATGGACTGGATGATGGAACATGGCAGTAGTTAAACTAGCCGTGAGGTAACACTTTTTTACGATAAAACAATAATATAGAACATCTCAAGATACAGTTCTATTGAACATAAAATGTTCAATAGAACAAAAGTCGAGATTTAACATGAGTTTTCTTCAACAGTGGTTTTCACCTTGCCACTCTCTCCATAAAGCTTTGACTGGTGAAGAACCGGTCAACAGTTGTTGTATGTACAGTCTCTTGTATCTCAGTTGCTGAAGCTTGTAACTCCCTCAGAGTAGTCATTGAATGGCCTGTTCTAGGCAGTTTTAGACATGGGCCATATTTCTATCATTAATTGATGATGGATTTCACTGAACTCTAGGGGATGTTCACTTTGACATTAATGAGATATTTTTCAATTTATTTTTTTTTGTCAAAGTCGCCAACTTTTATTGACCATGACTGATTTATAATGTTAATAAAAGGATAACACATCCAAGAAGGTGACTACTTTTTATAGGCACTGTACCTATCTACATAGAGCAGATGAAGATTTGTGGAGGGTGTGTGTGTGTGTGTGTGTGTGTGTGTGTGTGTGTGTGTGTGTGTCTGCAGTAAATAGAGTCATCAAGTTGAAGGCAGGGTGCTGAGAGCTAAGTACTGCCCCCTCTCACCAGAATAAGCCTCTGATGGGTGTGTGTGTGTTTCTTTGCCAATATTTCAGTATATCTGTTGACGTTGGTTTGCAGATGATCGGGTAAAATTGTCAGACCCTTTTCACCCTCATGTGTCATAAGTACCATTAATAGCACACTGATCCACACAAGCTTTTTTGCATTCATCGTGATCTTTCCAAAGGATGCCGATGATGGCATTTTCACATTTGAATTTAAATGTGTCTATCATTAGCTTCTTTCAGTGTGTTGTTATGCTTTGGAGAGAAGGTATATTCCCCACATCAACACACCATTCATACCCCAACGCTCACGCTCTCATTTTACCCCTTTTTTGGCCCCACCCACCCACACGCATTCACACACACACACATACACCCCAGTTGCCCCCAGAATGCCCCTGCTACCCCACCGAACTCATCAGACCAGCTCTGCTTTGGTGCAGGAGTACAGGGTCCCAGAGGAGGACCAGGCTCTGCTCATCCACCCAGCTTTAGAGGGCAGGGATTGGGTTTAGGCGACAGGTGCCAGAGGGACCAGCCAGTCCCTTCACAACAACACACACACACACAGAAATACATACACACTGAATCTGGCCATGCCTTAATCCCCAGCCAGCTGTTGCAGTTGCTAGCCCAATCAGTCTAAAGTGTCGGGCGCTGGGGAAGCTTGTCTCTGTGTGCGTCAGGGTGGAGAGAGGTGTGTGTGGTAGGGTATGGGGATGGGGAAGGGGTCAGGTAGCTGCCATATATGCCAGTCATCCTAGCAGTCCGGAGAGCTTGGAAATTGACCCTTGGAAAGGGTTATACATGGGGCTGTGTTTGCTGACATGGTGTATCACTGCCAGTTCATGGCTCATGTCATCACTGGGCTTTCTCAACATCCAGCAGATTATTGCTGGATGGTCCGAGGTTAGCCCCACACACTAGCACAGCCAAAAGCAAAACATTATAAATGTCCAGGCCAGTGTGATACAAACAGGCTAATCTTGGTATTAGCTCAAATTTATAATCCTCAAAATTTTCATCATATAAAATCCCATGTTTGGTGCTATTTATTTATTTATTTTTTTAGAAACAGCATTTACTTTCATTGTGCAATTGCCTCTCTAAGTCAGAGTTTTTTCTAGAATGAACATAGTGTTTTTCTTAACCAAGCATGTGCTTGTACATGTTTTGCAGAAGACAGTAGTCAAGCACAAGTAGTATTACCATGTTAAACCTTCTTGACTGTGCCTGCTTAGCCAAAAATGTAGCCACAGTGTAAACACATTGTTTCTCTTTTGTATTTCTGTGTGTTTGTTTTGTCAGTGGTTGATGTGTAATTTTGAACAGACTGTTTATAATGCCAATATAATGCCTATTTGTTTGGGTGTATACACCATGACATATCAATATCAAGTCAAATGACACAAACATCAAGCCAGGTCTTGTGTTACCTATTGTTTCTTCTCTGCTCAGCATGTTATTTTAGTCAGGTGAATTCATATCGTTTTTAAATTCTGCATATTTACTGCTAATTTGCAGTAATGTTGGTCAGTTAAATTACAACAAAACAACACCACAGAAAAATGTGCTGTAACTATTTTGTAACTGTATTCCAATGCAAAATACTATTAAAATGTTGTGTTTTAGGATGTGTACACTAATGCAAGGTCAAGGTATAACGTCAGGTCATTATTTCCCCAGGGCCCCAGAATTGGCAATTGATAATGGCTGTTAGACTGGAAACTACATATGGTTAGAGCTTAAGCCAATATGTGTCAGTTAGAGTTCTGCAGAAGATTTAATTCTTCTTTTTACAAAATAATAAAATTAGTAACACACATAACATAGCGTAAGTAGCCATTCTGAGTAAATGTTTAATATGGTAGCGTAATCACAATGTCATACTTTGTCCTTTTTTTACCAGTTTGTATGTTAATGTTGGCCAGAAAGTGCTTTCATTGGAAGTTATTTAGTTACCAAAGATAGAGACGATAAACACAAAATCACAGATATAGCAGGTCAACACGAGAGGCTGATAACCCATCTAAACCAACAGCCAGGCTTTCTTGGGACAAGAAAACATATTTTGTTTTGTCTATGTGTACACCATGAGTGTTAAATAGTTTAATGATGATTCTTGTAATGCATTCATTTCATGTTGTATATAATCACACAATTATGCTATTAGGTGTGAGCTCTTAGCTACATCACCAGTTTATGGACCATTTCCACACATCATGGTGTGTATGAACATGATATCTGTTAGAAGCCACATCAATAAGATGTGCTAATATGATCCACTCTGCAGTCATAGTCTATGCATTATCCGGACCCTCCTTTCTCTGTCAATACCACAGCTAGTGATGCTCCCCTGATAGTGTTTGCTCTAAAAGAGCATAGTAAGCTCATATTGATTATATATATATATACAGTATATACTATATATATTTGTGTAAATATATATATATATAGACTCGAATGAAGTTGTTCAAATTTCTCATTGACCTTTCTTTCTGGATGTAGTCAGGGGAATAGTAGTGACTTAACTAGCCCCCTCCTGAAGCAGAAGTGGATCCTGTATCAGTGCTTTTAACCCATATGGTCATTTTCTACATAATCAATGCATTTTGACAATCAGTAGCAATTAGTCCAAGAATATTTTAAATTATGAATATAATATGTTTTTTCCTGGAGTTCATTTTTGTCAGGATGGAAAAGGCTGTGAAACACAGACATTACAGGCCTGCATATCAGATTGTTACAGAAATCCAAGGAGCAAAATAGACTCTTACATGATTTATCTCAGCAGTGATGAACATTAAATGTTGATGGTTTTATAAAGCACCAATATTGGTGTTCAGCAAACTGCAATATCGATTTTAATTTTGACCAGACAACAATGGCAAAGATTCAAGGTTCAAGTGGCTCAGGAGCTCCATGAAATGTGGTGAGAAATCATTTATTTATTTATTTATGATTTGGTTTGGTAATAAATAAAAATGTACTAAATAGCTTTTGAGTTGTGGTTCAACAGAAGTTTAAGGTCCATGGGATTGTAGCCTACCTACCAGGACGTGGCCATAAGAGGAAATTGATGACAAATTAGAGAGACAGAAAGAAAGAAAGAAAGAAAGAAAGAAAGAAAGAAAGAAAGAAATGATAACTAAAGAACCTAGAACAACTTCCATAGAGATTAGAGGTAAAATCAGGTCAAGCTCAAGGTGCACTGGAGTCAGATCACACCATCAGTCACTCTTTAAGCCCAACAAGTTATTTCAGTGACCTTTGTGGGTTTTTCTTTCTTTAATGGAAGGGTACCAACTATTTTGTGCACGTGTGTAAAAGTAGCCATCACTACTTCATGTACACCTTTTCCCAAAGACTGCCCATTGATATTGGTTCATTCTGTAAAGCCCCACGTATTTTTTCTTATGTTCAATGTACATTTCAAAACATTCTTTCCTTCTACAATTGTGCACACCAGTGGTTTCTGTTAAGGAAAGATCATAGAGATTGTAGGACATTGCCACAGATTCTGGCTTGGTGTACTGTATGTCATTCTGAACCATCCTTGCATTTATATCTGCTTAAAACACTATCACTGACTTACAGTACTATGTAAGTCAACATGTCAAGCTAAAGGGGGCAGGACGTTTGATGTAGTGTCAGCATTAAATCAAGAAAAAGATCCTAGCAGTATGTGGCTTTGATAAAAGCCTAGCGGCATCAATCCTTGATGGTGATCTCCAATTGAAAGCCTCTGCTTGTATTTTAAAGTCACATAACACAACACACACTCTTTGCATGTATAGACAATAGAGCCCATTGTAGTTATTGTACTCTACAGACAAGCATGTATGTAAATGTGTGTGTGTGTGTGTGTGTGTGTGTGTGTGTGTGTGTGTGTGTGTGTGTGTGTGTGTGTGTGTGTGTGTGTGTGTTGGTTTGAACTGGAGAGCCCCTGAGTGCTCTTTGTGCTAATAAAACAGCAGCTCTGTGGGACACTGGACACCCTGGATCAAACTCCATCACATTACTGAAATATAACACCTCCTCAAGCCAAGGGCCTGCCTCCAGTTGATGTGTCTGCATGTTATAGGTGTGTGTGTGTGTGTGTGTGTGTGTGTGTGTGTGTGTGTGTGTGTACATAATAATGTGTGTGAGAGTGCATCCTCAAGTAGGTGTGTGATGATGCTTGTGCACAGCCATGAATAGTCCTATGTGTGTTTACTCACAATGTTGTCAGCAGTTTGACAGTCCCTTCACAATACACTGTCTGTTTCTGCTCTCTAAGTGCTGGCATTCTCATCGATCCCCGTCCTGTAGGCAGGATATTGTAATATGTGAAGTCTTGATGTCTCTTTGCCACACGGCCACAGAAAACATCATGACACTGGTGTATAAAAATGACAAGGGAAGGAAAGGAATGCCAGACAAGTTTATGCTGAATTTCTTTTCTACATGTAAACCTGGTAAAGTCTTAGTGCCAGTTTTCAATATTAGAAAACCTTTGACATTAATGAGGTAATTTTCTGACTCTTTTTGTTAAAGTCGTCAACTTTTATTGACCAAGATTGATTTATAATGTCAATAAAAGGATGAAACATCCAAGGGGGTGAATACTTTTTATAGGCACTGTACTTTATTATACTAACTGAAAAACACTCTGAGAGCTCATATCTTGTCATAATAACTTCAAAATTCCTTCATTTCCTGTTTTAATCATTTTAGAGAAAACTGAAAACTTTACATTATGTCCCTGTCCTTGACGTTAATCTGACTGAGATGAACAATGCATCGAGACTGAACCTCACACATACATCAGGCAATGCATAAATGTGTGTGGGCCAGGTTCCACAGACTGGGGTTTTAAAAACAGAAACATGCATATATATCCTTTATAAATAAATAAAAATGTGTAAATGAAATAGTTTGTCTTTTTCCTATGGTAATGTACAGTGGAATAACCTTTCCACCAGCACACTGACCAGAAACACTCATAAGGACATAGTTTCTGATGTTTAAGTATGTGTGTGTCTCTATGATGTATTTGTATATTAGAGAGAAAAGCATGAGAGCGGGGGAGTCTATGGGAAGTGCAGAGATTTAAAGCTCCTCTCCAAGTGCCTCCTCGCAAGGTCAAGACCTTAGTGCTTTGATCTCTCATTAGGGGGCAACCAAAACACATAAGCCATATCAACCAGTACTATATCACCAACACTGCATCCTTAAAGCTTGACTGGACTGACATAATGAATCAGCATCAAAATAGCTGGTGGTACAAGGAGAAAAACAACGTCCGCAGTAAAAGGATCAGTGGACATAGCATGAAGCAAAGATAGTGTAAGATGTGAAACTTAGTAAAGTATCAGTCTTCTGAAAAGTTGTATAAAACTGCATAATTCTTTAATACAATTCAGTACATTGTATCTGATATGGTACATAACATCCAGTTTTGCCTGATTCCATAACTATTGTATTATTGAATTTCCGGTTAATGACTCCAAAATTTCTTGAACTTCAAGTAATTTCCCAGAATATCTACTGGTGATATTTGCTTTTTCAAAGTTTTGTTTGAGCCTTTATTTGTCAAACCAGTGTGCAGGCACAGAGCAAAAACAACATTAAAGAGCCAAAAACAAAGATTATCGCTCCTTACCAGAGGACGTGGGCAGCAAGCTGTTGTGAATCAGTAATGATCCAGATTTGCGTCTCAATCCCACCCAGCACTGATGAGGTCGAGGCCTATCCTGCCATCACAACACAGGACACAACGAAATTACACTTATCCCGTGATAGGTACTTAACATAAAATGGGATTAGATGAAACGTTAATGAATGTCTTAGTGAAATCAGCACATGGTGAGATCAAATGATAATAGGATTGAAAAGACTGGAATAGTGGCACATAAAAGAAGTGCTGGTTAAAGCGAGATTTTATATAAAAATATATAAAATATAGCTTTCATCATCATAAAAGTGCAGCTGCTATACGTTATTAATATATTATTATTATTATTATTATTATTATTATTATTATTATTATTATTATTATTATTATTGTTGTTGTTGTTGTTGTTGTTGTTGTTGTTGTTGTTATTATTAGGGTACTTTCATTAAGATCCAGAAGGAATTATGTCTTGTAGCACACAACTGAGTACCAGTTAGGTAGAAAAGCGCTAGATAAGTGCAGACCATTTACCATTTGTACAATTTCTTTGAATATTGGGAGTGAGGCTGTTGAGCATGTAGAGCAAGGTATCTCATTCCAGCATCATGGGACCACTGAGCTAAAAAGAATTGTTAAGGTCATTTGCTGTGTGGTGTAGAGATCACCAGGTGCCATTCACCTTGAGATTTTTAATTTTGCGTGCTTGTAGACTAATAGACTAATAGTAATTAGCTATGATAGGTTTTCTTGCTGGGGATTGAACTAATGCTGTGGCAAACATGGTCTAATTTAATTTAGGCAAATAAAACTAGGCTTACTTTAGGGAACGCCATAGAAAGGATGGTGGTCATGCTTAAAAGCTTTGTTTTTGTAATTGATTGTGCAGTATTGTGCCACTAGCCACCTACATCGACCTCCATCCTAAAAGGTTTGCAATGACAATCTCTCTAGATAAAACAGGTCACAAGAAGGCATTTGTTTTTCTCTCCTCCTAAGATGTGATGATAGCATGCTCTTATGTGCTTTTCAAGCAAGTAAAAATAGCAATGGTACAGAATGCATGTTAACACTGCATTAGAACTCACTCAGTGAGAGTGGTAACAAACTGTTAAGCGAATACATTTAAATACACTACACCAAGACTGGTAGGAAGGTGACTGCCTATTAAAGTTTTGTTCTGCATTTCCTTGAGGTTTAATTATACTATGTTTATGTAGTATGTAGTGTATATAGTATACGGATGGATGTGTTTTCACTCAATTTACTGTATACAATAATTTACAGTTATTTATTATTGAGCTGAACTGCATTCTCAGATTTTGGACACTGTAACAATGTAATCTCAAAAGTCCCAGAGGGTCTCATTGATTATGCAGTGGAAAATAAAACTTGGGAGTGATTGAGTTGATATTCAGAGACATTTTGGATTCCCGGCGGCGCCAGGGGAGGTTATCTGGGTTAAGAATCTTAGCAGGCCATCTAAAGCCTTTTGGAGCAGGTTCTTATTAATCTCTCCCACACCCCCACCAAGACATTAGCACCAGGTTTAGGCCGATTTATCTCGCCCCCACCAGATCTGTCAAATCACACACATACATGCAAACAGAGAGAGAGAGAGAGAGAGAGAGAACCATTTTTCATCAACAAACAGAGACAAGAGATTTGGACATAGTGTTTTTTAGCTTTTCTTTCTTCCCGCTGTTTTTACTGAAGTAAACATCTGATATTTGGTTGCTGTTTTCCCTTCATCCTTCTTTCTTTCCTTCCAGCTTTCTTTCTCTTTCTCTTTCTTTTTCATTCTGTCAAGCTAATCTTTATCCTCTCCTTCCTGTTGTAGTTGAATAAATGTCCATGTCCATTGAATCTTCTCTGTGTTTGTTTTTTAAGTCTTTGATTTAACATATTTGTTGTGTCATTCCACTTTTTTTATTCTTCATTTCAGTTCTTTGTTCAATGTTTTTTCCTCTTTTTGTTGTTTGTTGTTTCTTGCATACATTTTTTTCCTTGTTATGGCCGTGCTTACTTATATATATTCCTATTTCCTTCCAAAACGACAAACACACTCCCGTCAAATACCTGCTTCAGATCACTCTGATTGACAGGGTCCTACAGTCCTACAGAGTGCTGATTAGATAGACGAACAGAGAGAGACACAGAGAGAGATTTTGGAGTCCCTTTCACACCTCTGGTTATCCACCCTCCCACCCAGTGACACCCTGTGTGTTGGAAGGGTGAGCTAAGACCCCCCCAGCTATTCTGGATTATCTTCATATAAGAGCCTTAACCCAGGCCAGCACTGCAGGACTACTGTCTGCATCCACGTCAACACACACATCATTCACACGCTCTCACACACACATGCACTAAATGCAATCATATGCTGACCTCAGGGGAAGGGGCAGGGCAACAAGCAAAAGGCTCAGTGATAAGAAACAAAGTATATGCTTGTGTGTAATTTGAGTTGAAAATAGGAGTGTAAAACGTGAAAGCATACTGTAAATCAGTGACTGGAGTGCTTCGCGGGGGGAAAGGTGGTTTCATAAGTTAATCAATACCATAGTTCATGTTAAATACTTTGCTTTAGATCATTTAAGCTTATATACACACTAGGTTTCTGCCTGGTCTGTTCCAATAATAGCTTGTAAAAATGCAACAAGGAAAGCAAAGTAATGTTTGGCTAAGGCCAATTCACACTGACTGCATAGGGAGGTGAAATACCAATTACATCACTGCAGCCAGCGTGGGGTCCTACATGGGCCTGGCACATGTTTTTGAAACTTCTTGTTTCCCCATTGTTGGTCGGGGCGAACCATGACCCAACCACTTCCTTCTCCACTTCCTTCCAACACAGACTAATAATAAACTTTTTTATAAAGATTAACACCAACATAAAACTCAGAACTCAACAGAGAGCAGGGCTTCTGTAAGTATGATCACTTTGACTGTTGTGGATGCAGCTTGTGCGTCTCTGTCCGCAGAAACGCTCTAGCCTTAATTGTTGGCTGTCTTTAATTTGACATGGTGATCCAGAGGAATTGGTCACTTAGCAACCTTCAAATCAATTTATTACCTTCTATGGCAAATGGCGTTGGAGTTGTCACAACTTACTGTGTCATCACAATTAGAGGATTCATCTGAACAAAACTTAGAAAACCAAACAGACAATTAACAATAAATGATGAATGAATGATATGAATGAATGAAATATAATGTGTGTTGTAAATTTGAATTCTAGTGTATTTGTGATGATTTGTCATGATCATAAATTAGTGAGGAATGGCAGTGGTTAATATTGGCCTGGAACAGCTGTGTGATATGGCCTTTGTTGGGTTAATCAGCCCGATCTTACTGTAGTGTTAAGAGCATATTCAGAGATAAAAGCAGTTCAGTAAATGATCATATTAAGCATTAGGATGAGGAAACATATGCAAATTGATATGGGACAATTGAGTCTACCGGTGTACGGTGTGTTCACTATAGATGATAATCTCCTGCCAAAAGGAAGTGTACAACTTGATTTATGGAAATGTCTTGGTCAGTCCAGAGAGTCACTGGGGAGGGTGTTGATTGATTCAAGCTCTCTCTCTCTGAGGGTGGGGATTTACTGTGGGTGGGTGTGCGTGCCAGTTTGTGTGTGTGTGTGTTTAGGGGGAGAATGCAGAGACTAGGGGGGCGGGGCAGCTGCAGTGTTTTGGCCAGCACTCTATGGAGGCCAGTCTTATAAAGCACTGAGGCCGTGAAATGCATTTTATTGTCGCTTAATCCTCAAACTGTGGCAGAGCCCCATTTCACACTTGATTCTGGGGGCCTCCTTCTGCTTGTGGGTGAGTACATGCTCACACTCCCTGGGGGCCGTGGCTAATTGGACAAATTTGCACAGCATGAGTGGAGGCACATTCACTGCAGGAGATTTGATTTATGGGAACTGTGGTTGGATACACACACATACATGGGAAAAGATAAATATGTATAAATAAATATTTAGTACACATTTTCCACATCTGTTTTGAGATGTCCCATTCATATATTTTTATGGTGAAGAATATAATAAAATCCAATCTATAATAATATGTGAATGTAATTATCAGTGTCCAGAACATATCTACCTGCTGTTTCAGACAACTCCACCTAGCACCTACCACTACTTAAATAATATAGGAAAGAGGAAGAAAAAACTAAGTCATTTTTCTGACTTTCTTTAAACTGCTGTTCAAATAAATCATTCTATACGCAGCCTGTGGCAAGGAGTCTGAGCAGGCGTCACCTGGTTGTATAAGATCACTACTTCAAAATGATAATTGCAGTATTTCCTTACAAATTTATACTAACTGCTCTGTTGTAGCACAGAATGTTAAATACAGGAAGTATTAACTATTGACAAACAATACATATTTATAAGGTTAATAAATATTAACCTTGTAGATTTAGGTTTCAGTGTAATAATTTATCATTGGCTCTATTTCTATAAAATAAGCTGTATTTATGTGTCTTAAGTTAAAAAAAATTTTTTATAGATACTGAAAGACACAGTTGCTAAATAGAACCAAATACATTCCATATAATAACTATTGTTAACAATTTTCTAGTCCTCTGTAATCTAATTGCAATGCACTGTATGACAGTATAGGCTACTTTTATTATATTTTTGTCTTCTTTCAGGCCATCTGTGCCACACTTCTTCTTTTCTTTGTTGTCTAAATAACAAAGTGGATCAACCACAGGTGTCTGTTACAGTAAAGCATCATGCAAATGTATTAGATACATTTTTATCTTAATTAACCTGCTCATCACATTTATTTTTGTATTATTTTTCCAGTTACTCCAGGTTCCTCCCACATCCAAGGACATGCAGTCAGACTAGAGTTAGGTTAGGCTAACTGGTGACTTGCACATATGTGAGTGTATCCATCCATCCCTCCATTATCCCTAACCCTAACTGCTAGTCCTGTTAAGGGTCGCAAGAGTGCTGGAGCCTATCTCAGCCTATACCAACTGTCATGGGAAAAGAGGCAGGGTACACCCTGGACAGGTCTCCATTCTATTACCGACTTACAGAAACAATAACCATTCTCACCTACGGGCAATTTAGAATCACCAATATACCCTAACATGCGAGCTTCTGGAAGAAACCCGGAGTACCTGGTGAGAATATGCAAACTTTACAGAGAAGGAACAGCAAGAATTGGTCTTTCCAGCATGTGCCCTGCCTCTTGCTCACTGGCAGCTGTGATTGGCTCCAGCACCCCCCATGACCCTCAAAGAGAAGGTCCATTGATATAATAGATGGATACAAGTCCTGTTGTAATTACCAGTCCCTCCAGAAATATGGCATGTTACAACTGCTACAATTCACACAAACCCAACCAATCCCCATTAATTCCGTACAACCTTGCAGTTTCGTCAAATCACTACTTCGTCATCGTCAACTTTTCTACAAATTTGACCTGAATTCTAAACTATGTACTGTCTTTGCTTTGCACCAGAGCTGTTGCTAAGCACTTGCTTCCACTATGTGGTGTTATTTTCATAAGGTCAAAATGATAGTTCCACTTACTTAGAAGAAAAGAAGAAGTCTGATTCCAGGATAATGTATATCATTTGTGGGCACAGGAGGCTCCTGAGGTGAGATGTCTGCAAAATTACCGCTGAAGACTGTGCAAGACAATTCCCTGATGTTCTGCACGAAAACGGTGGTAAACTGTTTTGCACTGTGTGCAACATTGTGGTGTACCACCCATTTGTGTGTGTGTGTTACTTGGAACACTCAGAGCTTTGAGGTCTGTTCTCACTGGAACCAGTTGCATTTGATTTAGAACGGATTATACAAAAAGACTGTTGCTGCAATATTCTCTCTTTACTGCATTTTCTGTGCAAAAAGACAAACACCTAGAAACATATGTCGCACTTTTTGAGATAACTTGCCACAAATTCACAATAAAAATCTTCAGAAACCCAGAATAGAAGCTATAAAAAAGTCATTTCTGTGGTACATTTCTACCATAAGGTACAGTCAGACCTCCATATACTGAAAAGTCAACTTTATGCTGCAGACTGAAAGGCCACTCAAACTCTCTAGCTGACAAGTTAGTTCCTTTAAATCCATATAACATATAACTCTCATTTGTAATTAGTTTGCTTATAGAGTTCAATGTGAACAAAAAGTGTAAAAGTCCTACAAACAAAGATAAAGTTCCACTTGCTTATTTAGGAGAAATTAAAGTGAAACGGTAGCAGCAAGGACAAACAAAGGGTGTGTTCGGATCTAGCACAAGTTTAGTTGCAGTATTTCCTTTGCTTGAGAAAGTACATGGACTGACATTCAGACTAGTGCAGGTCACATAATCTGGAAAACTGGTAGGGAACCAGAGAAACCTGCTTTCCACAGGTAGATTTCACTTGTATAATGTAGATTTCTCTGCCATGTATTGCTAACCAGGTTTGAGCTTTTTAGGGTTTTGTTAAAATAGCTGATTTCTAGCAAAATAAGAAAAGATAATACCAACATTCAGATTCTGACACTGATAAAATGTTTTGGAGCTGGTAGCCATCACTATAAGAATAAAGCAAAAAAGAAAGCATCTCAGTAGGACCTATTATATTCCTGCAGCTGGAAATGTAGTTAGGGATATACAAGACAAATTGTCTAATGTCCTCACCCCATCATTCCCACCTAAACACACATATATCATGCTACACAGTCAGCCCAGCAACCCACCATTGCAGTGAACTGTTTTGGCCTGGTGTGAGCCGCCTTGTTGACTGGTTTTTCTCTGCTCTCTCATTACACTGCTTTGATGCTTCCACTGACACTTTGGTCAAAGTTTCCAACACCACAGCCATGTTGTTTAAGGACAACGCTCCATGTGTGTATCTATGTATCTCTGTGTGTTACACTGAGTGCGTGTGTGTGTTTGTCTGGATGTGCCATAGTAGTTTGGGACAGTGAACCAAACAACATAGCGGCCACACCAGCATCTGGGCCCCAGCCTGTAGAGTCACAGTGTCAGGGCAGTAAACACACACATATACACACTACAGAAAATCAGTGTCACATTTAGCTTGGCTCTCTCCCACTCCTTCCCTGTCATTTACTGTATTAGCTGTGGTCTTGGTGCTGAAATGGCCCATTATGTGGGCTGTGTGAGTGTGTATGTATATGTGTACTTGAGAATGTGTACGTGTGTGTGTGTGTGTGTGTGTCTGTCTGTTTGTATGTATGAATTTGGCTGATTATACTGTACATGTGTGCTATTGTGTGTATATATGAGAGTGAGTCAGAGAATGGTGTGCAAATGTGTGTATATCTGAGTGTGTGTTTGTCTCAGTATGTGTGTATGTGATGTTGTTGTTTGTCTCCCCACACCACCACAGTTCTGGAACGGCACTGGCCACACACTCTTTGATGTGTGTGTGTGTGTGCGTGCGTGCAAGTGTATCTTGATGTTGTGGCCACAGTGGATGACAAGACGTCCTGCTCTTTCTCAGCAGGATCCTTCCTGCAGCTGCCTGCACACACACACACGAGGTCCATCTGCTCATGGTTACCTCACCATGTTGGCCTTTTTTTGTCTTCTCTTGTCTCTTCATTGTCTCTTTCTGTCCAGTGCCTTCTGTGGTGCCACTTCTTCAGATTTTTTTGTCCTAACTTTACACTACAAGTGTTATTTAAACGCGCGTTAAAATGACACATATGTTATAACCAAAGCTACTTCCCTGGGGAACATTTGTACTAATTTTCAGTATATTAAATATGTTTACTTCATATTAAACTATTACAGAACCATAAACAAAAATCCAAGCATCCAGTGTTTTCCCCACAAACTGTATTCTCATCAGAGTGGAACAGCCCTCTGAAACACATTCAGACCACCAGGGGACACAAAAAAACATTAAACCCAGACTGGTGACTAATGAGTGCATTGAAAGCCAGACTAAATGAAATCTGTCTGCATTTGCAGCTCTTTGAGGAAAAGAGACCCCACAGTACCTGAAAAAAAAAAAAAGAATTCAAGCAAAAACATTTTACATGAGGTTTCCAGAGTTCACAAAAACATATTTTAATGCTGCATTATGTAAGTTGAGTTGTCTAATTCTGAATCAATTATTATATTATAATTATTAGATTAGATTTTATTAATAACGCACACCCACTTTTACATGGTGCTGGGTGTCTATTTAGTGTCTTTGAAGGCAAGTAAAGACCATGAGTCTCAGCAGCTGCCTTTCACTCGGATGCTGATAGCGTTGGTGTGTGTCTGTTTTTGTTTGTGCTGTATGTATGCATGTGTGTGCTCCAGTCTCAGGAGAGGCACAGCTCATTGGTTTTCTCAATGGAGGCTGTCAATCTATCTAGTTTCCTTTTCCAGTTTGCTACACATGCACATGAACAAACATACTTGCGTGTGCATGTGTATGTGTGTGTGTGTGTGTGTGTGTGTGTGTGTGTGTGTGTGTGTGTGTGTGTGTGTGTGTGTGTGTGTGCGTGCACACACGCACGCACATGCATGCTGCCCCTCCAGGATTTATTGTTGTTCACCACTGTGGCCCAAAGTAAATGGATGACGTATCAACCTTGTTTTCTCTGCTTCCATTGTCTGCGGGTCATCTGGAAGTGTTTTAGACGCCAATGGCTGCTCAGTGCGGGATGCTCTGAATCATTCAGAGACTCCCCATAACAATATTTCCATTGTTTATTTGTTTTCTTGTTCTCTTCTTTTCCTCATGTCTGGTTGGAGGAGGGGGATAGGTGTGGGTGTGTGCGAGGGGGTCAAAATGCAAAGAAGCAGTTAGTTTGAACATCAATAAATACAAAATCAAACAGAATTTACGTTACTGTTTTCTTTAAGAACCTTTTGTGTAATTTTCTTGTTAGTTTTTTCTTAGTTTGGGAAGTTGTGCATTGTTATTGACTTTCTTTAGAGTTTTCTCTTTACCTTGTGTGACTGAAAAAGTTTTGAAAATGATGTCATTGAGGTTCTTTTATTTTGGAACTTGCAACTGTCAACTAATTTGATACTGGGAAAACTCATTTAAGAAAATCTGTAATAAGAGAAATGAAAGAAATGGCATTAAAGGAAAAGTAAGGGAAACTAATACTGTAAGGAAACATCCAACATGGAACAACAGTTTCACTGAAACATAGTAGACACACAGAGAGAGAGTGTATGTGTGGGTGTGTGTGTGTCAGCACCATCCTCCATCCTGCATGTGTGTGTGTTCACAGGAGGTTGCACTTCTCCCTGCTGTTTGTGCACATTTATATCAGTGTAAGTGTAGGTGAATATTGTACTGTATATAAATCTAGCTATTCTTTTATGTGTGTGTGTGTGTGTGTGTCTGTGTGTTCATCCCACTTTCTGTGTGGTGTTTGTGTGTGCTTGTGTGCATGTGTGTGTTTGTGTTGGCTGTGGCCAGCGGAGATCGATGGTCTGTAAAGTGGATTCCTTATTGGCCTGTTTGCTTTGGCAGCTCTTGAAAGAAGCCCACTGATTACACTCCCAGATGTGTCATACACACACACACACACACACCACTGTTTACTGCTGCTTGCTTTCATGTCTTCGTATGTGTATGCTGAGGAGGAGGAGGGGGGAACATGCATATTATCCTTTAACCTCGTGTGCTTTGACAGGTTACATCCCATCTCCACAAGATCTCTCTCTTTTTCTCTCTCTCTCTCTCTCACACACACACACACACACATAAAATCTCTAATACCTTACTAATAAATATTGTGACAATATTTTGTCCATCTCAATTTTTCTTTTCTTTTTCTTTTTTTTTTTGTTTGTTTCTTTTGTTTTGTTTTGTGTTTTTTTTAGGTGACAGTCCGATACTCAAAATTCAGTGTCGTTTTTGCCGTGCTTGTTCTTCAGCTCCCTTTACAGGGTGCATCAGTGCCAGTGTAACTGGTCAGAGGTCTAGAAAGTCTGAGGATGAAAACTAAAAAACTGAGATGACAAGCATTTTCTGAATTTTATTGAATTGCAAAAAAATCTAGGGAAATAACAAACTAATTATGGAATTATATGTGTTACTGTATATCAAATAATAACTAGTTATTATTGTAATACATATATACTTTAAATTATTTGATATTTTTAATCATTACAGTGTTTTAACAGTTATATACTTTAGCGATTTGAATTGAAATAAAAAAAATAATAATTTTCTGATTTTAATTTTACTTTCTTTTTTTTACGATTTTTTTATTACTATTTTTTTAATTCTTCACTCTAAAAGGTTATGTTATAGAGTGTTAATTTAACCTAACTTGAATGTAGTTTTTTGTTTGTTTGGTTGGTTTTGTTTTGTTTTTTTTTAATGAGATGCTATTTAGTTTCTTGCTTATATTACCCCTTTTTCATCTATATTTAATTGTCCATTTGCTGGGGATGGATGTGTATGGAGGTGACAGAGTGGCTGTGACAGCATCTATGTGACTAATGCTGTTAGCATGGAGTCCCCGCCTCCCACCAACATGTCCTGTCAATATCAATGTAAAGCTGCTGGACTGTTATGGTAGATGGCAAGATAGACAAGGAGTTAAAAGTCTGTGTGTGTTTAGGAGAGTGAGATTGTGTGTATGTAGTGTGTGTGTGTCTGTGTGTATGTGTGTGTGTATGTCCCAATAAAATCGTCACTCCTGACATTTTTACTGCAGGTAAGTGGAGGGTGAATTTATGGTGCTGGTTTGGAGGCTTGGCTGGCCTCAAGCTGGACACTTATTCACACACAGATTGTTTAATTTCAACTAGTCAGATTCATATTCATACAGTCTGTCATTTCAAAAGTTATTGTCCCATCATTGAGAAGTGCACATACCCTGACAGAGCAGTGCAGATTAAACCAGAGCCCAGCTACACAACAAGGGACGTTGACAAAAAACGTGCAAACTGCATATTTGCTGTGATGCAGATCAGATACAGTCGTGCGTGAGACTGATCATTTACCTTTGAGTGCAAACCAAAGCCCAGGGTCAGTTGACTGGTAGAAAACAGAGGAGAAGGTCTTACAGGTCATTAGTTAGGGGAACAGAATTGTTTTTTTATGCATGCATGTTGATGTGCGTGGTGGTGGATTGGTCAGAAAACATTTGCCCAGTCAGAGGAGTAGATGTACAGTAAATTAGTGCTCAACACAATACCCCAGGGTTGCACATCCAGACTGATGGTTCACAACCATGCTTTGCTTGCTGAGATAAGCAACTTGTAAACTGTATACAACAATTGAAATCAAAATGATAACAGGCATAAAGCAGGCCATAGGATTACACTGCAAGGACACAGAGATGTCTGTATATAGAGAGGAGGAGCGAGAGGAGCCCCAGTCTACAATGGCCAAAGCAGGCAAATGGCTCTGAAGAGGCAAAAACAAGGACATGAGAGGAAAGAGGAGAGGAGGCCATTCCCAGGTGGCTGGTTGGCTTCCAATATAATTCTCCCCAAACTTGACAAGGAAATGAAATGGGCCCCCCCTCCCTTCCATCCAGTACGATTAATTCCCTGTAAGATGCTTGCTTTTAGACCCAGGAGAGAGACACGATAATGGAGGATTTATTTGCTTAGAATGAAGAGGCTAGTGGAGTAGGGTTGGCTGTTTCATAATGCTTTTCTCTCCCCCTCAGCTGGCTGTTTGTCTCCTCCTCTCCCCTCCATCTCTCAGTCCACCTCTGCTTTTCTGCCACTCGGTCATTCTCATTTTTGTCTTGCTGCATGTAGTTGCTATTCTAGATTGATCGCACTACATTTGCTTATATTACAGCTGGTTAGATGGAGCATAAGTTGTCTGAGGTGCTTTAGAAGCTAGTAACACAACTGTACATCTATCTCTCACTCTATCCCCCCTGGCCCTCTCTGTGGTGTGATAAGGCCAGCTTAGGGACACATTAGGTGAGGCAGGGTGTTAAGATCAAATAGGATTGTGGAGGATTTCCAGGAACACAGGGCTGTGGCTTTGGTGCTGGGAATCCTCTTCGTTTACGCCCCTGAGAGGAAGCCAGACACAGTACAGTATTCATCAGCACTGCTCACACAGCCCACCACAGCACGCAGCACGACACCTCTGTCCAGCTTTGGCAGGCAGGGCGGGATGAAGGCAATGGAAAATGGTCCGCGGTCCCCCATGTCAAAGCTGGGTTTAGACAGACGGCGACGGCAGCATTGTATATGAGTAGGTCTGTTTTGTAAATAACACTAAGGTATTTATTTGTGCTCCAGTAAACAGTGGACAGAACCAGTTTAGATTTGGATTGGATGACTTTACAAAAAAAAAGGAGGGTTGAGATCGAGGCAGGCGACAGACAGACAGACAGAAGGAAGTGAGCAAATTCTGGGTGATTGATAAAGTCCTGTGACCCTTTCACACACAGTGTGTAACACACAGATGACTAGGCATATACACACTCCCTCATTCTCACACACATGCATATATATACACAGGCGGTGACACACACAAACCCTGTAATTAAATATCGTGCAGAAAGCAAACATTCTCTTGTAAACAGATCATCTGTCATCTCTATAGCTTAATCCATATCCTTTATGGCAAATGGAGAAACAGGCGAGCGCGCACACACCCCTGCAGCCTGTCAAACAAACAAATGAGTCCGGAGTCCCTGTGAAAGTCATCACCATGACCATCCCAGCTTCATCATCACGTTAGCCTGCTCCATTACACAGCAACACGATCCAGCCTGAAATCAATTAGCTGGCCATGCTAACACCGTGAAGTGTACACTCCCCAATCTTTGTTTTGGTTTGATGGAAAACAATGTCTAGCACCCAGAAGGGAGTTTTAGTTATGTGGGCGCCACGTTTCTGACCAGATGAAAGATGCTTTGGACCAGTTCAGTGATGACTCTGAATCTGGGAAAATAATGACAATGACTGTTTGTTTCTCTGAGTTATAGTTTTAGAAATGTATTACATGTATGTAACATTTCAAATAAGAGTATAACAAATTGATTAGATTAGTTATATCTTGTTGTTATTGATGATATGGTTGTTAGTATGATATCATCTACAGATAAAAGTAAAACACAGAGTTTAAATAATATTTAGGCTTTGTAACTTTTAGATTCATAAAATAATGGCATATATTCATATATTCATATATTCAAATATTCAAATATTCAGACTGAAAAATTTGGCAATATGCAGCCAGTGCAGCTCTAAACAAGCTGATCAACTGGTTCCAACATGACTTTCCACAATGAAAACTAAGCTTTCACACTCACCTGCAGTCTTTGTTTGTGGTACCACAACACTTTGAAGCATAAATATTAGAACAGGTAGGTGAAAGCCACTAATAAGTAAGTAAGTAGAGGTAAGTAAGAGAGGTAGTCCACAAGATGAACATTCTTGCTAGCTAGTTTAATCCTGACACACTGTACAAAATAATTTTTGTTGATTCTCTAAATCTATAATAATATAGAATTAAATTGCAATTATATTTTTACTATGAATAATTATTTTACAAAGCATTATGGTGTTATAAAAAAAAAACAACATAAATCTACATCATCATTAAAGGTCGTGTTCCACTTCCTTTAGCCTTGACCACAGCATCCTGACACACTCCTGGCACCAGACAGTACACTCACTGTACAACAGGCATGTCCCCCCGGAAAAGAAGGGATTTTTCTACTTCATCAGTTTTGTGTTTGTGTGTCTGTGTGTGTGTGAAACTGAAACCTGAAACTGTGAAAGAAATAAAACAATATGTGGAGTTATTTCAGACATTGTCAGGTCTTCGAAATAAGCAGTACATACGCTCTTTCAATCACCTAGTTGCCTTTTCTGACAGATGCACAGTCGATGCATTGGTACTGCAGACAGTCCATGCAAACACATGAACCCATCCACAGAGAGAGAAACTTTCACGTTGGATTGCAAACACTTGGATTCTGACATACTTGGCCTTCTTTGGTTCACAAACTGGCTAGTTGGTTTTGCTGGTGTAGCTTTGGTTTACACTCACAGGAACTGCACAATAGCTCAGAAAAAGTTTTATTTAGTTGGATTTAAATTTGCACATTGAATTCTAATGTAATTGTGTTTTAATTTTTCAATTAATTTTGCTAATTAGTACATTTGTGCAAAATATCCGAAATAACTGCATTTAACCAACTGGAAACCAACTGGTCATTTTAGGGACTGAGGAGTCTGCTGCAGGGAGACTCTGGAGGAAGACAAGAAAATGGATTGTGGCGTCATTTTCTTGTGTTATTAGACACTTCATTCAGTAGTGCTGGCTTGGCCATCCTTGACAAATACGTGTTTTTAAACTGGTATTATAAGCATCAAACGGGTGAGGGAGAGGCTTGTGGTACGTGGCTGTGAATTGGCAGTGGTACTGCCAACCATATATCCAATTCATATATCTTGACATGAAATAAATGTCACTGTGCATGTGCACAAAAACACGCTACACTCAAAAGGATCATACATATGCCACACTTGTACAAATATAGGTCACACATACAGGCTGTCAGTACACGCCTGCTCATTTGTCAGCAAACACACCCTTTCAGGGTTCTGCTTAGTGTTAAAAATATGACCTTCCTCTAATCAGTGCTTGCTTCAGCTCATTATTAATGCCCTCTGGAAACCAACACCAGGACCAGAGAGAGGTCATTTTCAAGGTAACTTTAATTTCCCTTCTCTTTTCACCTCCACGCCCTCTTTTCCTACAACATTCATTAGTGCAGCAGAACCATCAAAAGACATCTACAGCTAGAACAAACCCTGCCAAAATCGCCGGTAGCCTGCTGACTTTGGCATGAGGCTCTTTACAGATGGGTTTAAATAGTTAAAAAGTACCAGCGCCTGGTTTACTCTGTCATTGTCAAAACAAGCATGTTGATACATTAAGTTCCCTAATCAATGTCAGCTGCTTTTTATCACCATATTGAATTACTTTGCTCCCTTGCTACTGTGTAAAATAGCAGATTGAATAAGTGATGGTCTTTCTTAACAAAGGCTATCTTAAATATTGTACAAAGGTTTTCTAAGTAACACATAGATTCAGTAGATGCATACATGGATGATTAGATGGTTTCCAGTCCAATCACCTTTTCTTTGTTGGTGAGGACTACTGTATAACTCTGTCTAAAAATGTGGCCTCAGCAGTGCAGATGTCATTACTAAACTGTGCCACACTGTTGCACTGATTATAATGGTCTTCATTTGGGATCTTTTTTGGCCAGAAGACATTTTTGTGCCCTTTAGAACAACATCTGTTTGTCATGATGTCTACAGTGCATCCAGAAAGTATTTACAGCGCTTAACTTTTTCCACATTTTGTTATGTTACAGACTTATTCCAAAATAGATTAAATTCATTCTTTTTGTTAAAATTCTACAAAATGTATTATTATAAAGTTGAACTTAGGTGCATCCTGTTTCCACTAATCATTCTTGAGATGTTTTTACAGCATATATGGAGTCTACCTGTGGGAAATTCAGTTGATTGGACATGATTTGGAAAGGCATACACCTGCCTATATAAGTTCCAATAGTTAACAGTGCATGTCAGAGCACAAACCAAGCCATGGAGCTCAAGAAGTGCAGTAAAATCCCAGCAAGTGTCTCTATAGCATGTCCATGACATGACATAACTTAAATTCTTTCAAAAGATGCAATAGCAGATAGAAGGTCTGCATCTTCGGTGATCGTTAAAGACTTTTGGTTGGCTGTCAAGGAAAATGAAGGGAAAGGATAGCAGGGAGGAGAAAGTGTAGTAGTAATTTCAAGATTGTGACAAATTTGATGCTTGGCAACACATATCCATGAGGAAATGACAGCGTCGTTGTTCACATACTATTTTTTGTACTTTGTATGTGTCTGGGGGATTTAAAAAATATGCCATGAAGGGGCAGTGGTGACATGATGTCAAATGGTATGTAGGTCCAGGTAGTTGTGGGAAAACTTGATATATTTTTTTCACACTTATCATTATATTGATAGTAGTTTGATGCGCGACTGCATCTTATGAATCCATAGCGTTACTTTCTGATGGCATGCACAAACAATCGTCCAAATCACTGGTGGCAATGTAGAGGCGCCATGTCAGTATCCTCTGTACAGTAGTTAAAAGCAGATATATCTCCAGCCTTTGACATATTGTCATCCCCTAGGATGAGCTGGAAGACATTGCACAGTTCTGTAAGGGTTGATGTGATGCTGTGTATGTTTGTACAGGCCCTTTCATTGTTTGTCTCCTCTCAGGTGCCCACACTGTGTATTTACACACCACATAATAAAAACAACTGCATAATAAGCCCACAAAAACACATAAGCCCACACACGTAGTCTACGTGTGTTTGCCTGATATGTGTGCAAACTTGAGCATTTACAGTATGTGCTGTGCCGTCATCACCCAGGGCTGTAGTACACAAGTAAACCACTCTATGACAATATACAGTAATGAAGGCATCTTCTCTCTCTACTGTCCACTCCCCAACAGGCAGATTGCTGCCCACCCGGAGCCTGGTATTGCTGAAGGTTTCTTCCATTAAAGGATGTTTATCCTCTCCACTGTTGCCTAAAGCTTGCTCAGGCGGGATTGTTGGGTTCTCTCTATGAATTTATACATTATTTTGTGAAGTAACTTGAGATAACTCTGTTATGATTTGGCGTTATATAAATAAGCTTAAATAGAATTTAATTGAGTCTGGTTTACAGCGGATGGTGGAAACTAGTTGCAGGGAATGGCCCCCATTCATTCACATGACCATTAGTGATTTACACTGGTGCTGTGGGGTAACTCCTGGCTTAAAGTTGGCAGTGAATTGGTTAGAACTGAGGGCTGCAGTTGTTTGACACCAAACTTGAAAAATGTGATTGTGGGGTCCATTGGAAGCAGATTATTCCAGTCCAGCTATATGACAAACCATGTGAACATGGGTGTCTAAATGGCTGTGAATTTTATGAAACAAAATAAATGCAGCACAGGCAGTCATATTTAGAGTGACCTAAGCTTCAAAAGCACTAGCCTTTACATACTTACCATAATGCATGTAATTAATTTCATTAGAATTAAACAATTATCATTGTTTAATCATAGTGCCAATGCTAACTTAAAACTATTGGTGGATGTGGGAAATTCAATTGACTTAGTAATACATTTTATGGATTAAGGAAACTTAAAAAGCAAGATGACATGGTGCCGACATAGACCTCTGCACGCCACAGCTTATTGTTAGAGTGTGTGCCTAAGTGTGAGAAAAGCATTTCTGCTGTGTAATCTGACAGGGCACCAACTATCTTAGTGGCGTGTGTGTGTGTGTGTGTGTGTGTGTGTGTGTGTGTGTGTGTGTGTGTGGACCTGTCTGCAATTAACTGCATACAGTGCCTTGAGGCAGACCCCAATATTGATGGGGATTACTAACACTTAGCCGACACCACTGAGACTGCGAAGGGAGTAAATGATTTAGAAACACTGGCCTTAATGTAATGAAAGAAGGCCCAGCCTGTCAAGAACACACACACACACATGCACACACACACATACCTTCATAGTGGTGCTAATCCTGCGAGCTTACATCTCCATTAACACTAACCATGCACCACAAACCTTCCCTTCCAGCTAGCTAGCACTCACACACTTAGTGTATCCCTGAGGATATCAGAGACACACTCCCTTGCTCTCTGTCTCCCTAACACACACATACAAACACACGGCCTGAAGGGATGTCAATATCGGTTCGCAGCACAGTCAGAAACGTGCACGTGAGTGAAAGCCTTCAAAAGAGTGTTTTTCTAAAGTTTTCTATATAATGCATGGACGGCTTGTCTAATAAACCTAATAAAGTCTGTGTGGTTCCCACCTACACTACTGTACCACCTGATTTATGATCTATTTGTTAGGCACAGACTGTTCCCGTTTTCCCAGTGCTTGATTTCCCAGTAACACCACTCACGCAGACTCTGTCTTACACACACACACACACACACACACACACACACTATTACATATTATATAGCACCCATAATAAAGAAATTAGTTCAATCAGCTCCCTCGCACTAAAGCCTAATTAACTAAGCGCTAACCAGGCATTCATGTCTTAAGTGCATAGGTAACCCAGAAACTGTGGTATGAGGCCTTAGAACATTATACTTTCAGCTGAGCGAGACATTTACACAGCCACTAGTTCAGATTTGGCATGAAGGAAATGTGCTGTAATTTCACCAGAAATAGTCAACTGTGATAGACATAAAGCTAGACATAGACACGGGTCACTAATTTAATGAAAAAATCAAGTATTGATGAAAGAGGTTTTGCACCAGCCCTCTCTACAGTTTCTTATCCTACAGCTCTATTCCTTTTTTCCTCAACAAACCTCAGTAAAGTGTTCCAAGTTGGATTCATCAAACCCTCTTAACCACACGAGCTTATTGTAAATAGTTCTTATTACTTGATGAATGCCATCTGTTCATTAGTGAGTTCCTCTACGTGTAAGCATTCACGACATTTGATCGGTATAATAAATACCCACAAGTGTAAAAAAAGAGAAACATCACACAGCAGAGGAGTCCGGAAACAACAAATTTATCAAAGTCAGTTGTGGCTTTGGAAAAGCCAGAGTAGGTCAAACTGTATTTATATGTCTGCAGACTATATGTCATAAAAGTAATTTGAAAAGTTGTAAATGTAGCCTCTCTAATGATCATGTTTTCACTATTTCTGAAATGGAGCACTGCTTTAGAGATGTTCACAGATGAATAAAATCTCAGTTAACATCATCAAATTGAATGTCCACATGTCCGCATGTTGTAGAGGTGAGTGTGATATGCTATGTGTGATGTCTATGTTTGCCCTGGCATTATAGGTATACACACTCACACACACACACCCTGCTGCAGTGTGATTAAATCTTAAAGGAAAGTAGCACGAACTGGAGGGATAAGTAGGGCCAGTATGAAGGGGGCTAACAGCTGGGTGGAGAGTGGCTTTTAATCCTGCCGGGTTTTAACATGATGGAGGGAAAAACAACAATCCAGGCCGTGTGCTTTGAGTCCTCCTTTTCCTGCCAACAACACATCCTCACATTTCCAAAGATTTAGAGACAGAAATTAAAAAGGGAAAAAAAACCTCAATAAACAGATACAGTATGCGTCCCTGCACACCAATACAGTGGATAGATGTGCTTCTTGTTTTGTAGCATTTCAGTTAATTGTACTACTGTCAGTATTATACAATATCTTGCACATTGAGCTCTTATAGAATTGAATCTGTTCAGCAACACATTCCCAAACAGATCGAAGCAAACTACTGTTTCCCATCAGGGAACCATGGCCTTAGACTTAAAGGTACATCAGCTTCTTTACACTCGCACATTCTGAAGGTGTGATGAAGCCAACTGAACCATGTCACCTGCAAAAAACAGCAAAGCCAGTTGTGAGGTCCCCAAATTCTCCTGCTGCACCTTGAGATTGTGTCCATGCGAATCCCAAACACAGGACAACTCTGGCAGAGGCTAGTACCAAGACATGTTTGAGTTGGCAATAAGAATACGAAAGAAGACCGGATGGCTCATGACAACACTCCCAGAAACTCCTACACCCACACTATGATTTGTGTGTGGTAGTCTTGCCACAGAACTTGTTAGTTGTTACTTAGATAAAGATTTAACTGTATGTTCTTCAGTTCTGCAGCAAATCATTCTTCATGAAGGGATGAACACCTCTCAGATAGTAACATTTCAACAGTCCTAATTTACTGCAGCCACATTGTGTGACATGGAGTTACAACAAATGAATCAGCCCATCTGTCATGTTGGACAAACTATAACCGTGTATGCACACCTTAATATAAAGCCAGAAGCAGGAACTGTGATACTGCTTGAATAGATGCACAGCTTTTCTGTTCGACACTTGTGAGACACACAACTGATTGAAAAGTTTCTTATTTAAATAAGCCTTTGGAGAAAAAAAAAACAATGGAGCAAAATCTTTTTTTAAAATGTTCATGTGGAAACTCTCAGTTATTAATATTTCCTGATATCACTATTTTCAAGCCTTTTAGTGAAACAGTTATGTCACATATGAGCTAAATGTTTAAAATTTATATTAATAAAATAAAATAAAATAAAAAAACAAATATTTTGATGGTACCCGTATTAAAAGCTATTTCAAACTGCTGAACATCCCTACTGACTATCAGCAATTGGTAGTTTTAGTCTGAAGCTATCAGTATCAGCCTTCAAATACCCATGCTGGTCAAAGCATGGTCTGATAAACCCAAAGCTCTTCCTAACCTTCTGCCAAGCTCTTATCATCCAGAAAAGCCACTGCAGTCAAAACCTTTGATCTGCCTGGCTTACTGGCTATCTGGGAGCAGACTACTGTGTATGTTCGTGTGTGTGTGTGTGTGTGTGTGTGTGTGTGTGTGTGCGTGTGTGTGGATACACCCTGAGGCCTGGCCAATCTCAGCTCCGCTGTAGGCCAGTGACAGGTGCTAATGCCGGGGCGAGAGGCTGCACGGCCCTCCGTGCTCCCTACTGCGATAACACTGACCGACCTCCAAAACCAGAAAAACACACACACACACTCACTTTCACTCTCTCATACACAGTGTCTTAGCCTCCTGATAACTTTGCTGCACTTCAGAGGCAGTCTGTGTGTATGTTGGATTGATTTTTCAAAGGATTCCCCTTTAGTGCCAACAGGCACTTCCATCAAAGCTGACCGTGAGAGCCTTTTGAGTGGATGGGTGTGTGAAGTGTGTGTGTACGTATGCGTGTCAAACAACAACTCTATGTTTTTGTGGAGGTGATATGGTATTATGTCCTGTATGGTGGTTGATTTAATGCTGTATAACTGGTGTGTGCGTGCGTGGACGTGTGTGTGTGTGTTTGTGTGGAATTGAATTTTGTAGCTGTAAAGGCCCATCTGGACAACACAGCTTAGTGTTACCGAGTGAAGTGTGGCTCATTGCTCACAGAGGTACAACAGACTAAAACCTCTAGTTGACCATTTGGCAGAGGCTTTACATGCCTGTGTATATTAAAATGTTATTAAATCAATCTTTTTGAAGCTGTTCACACAAGTCTTAGTGTGGGCAGACATGTAGGATGGGAAGATTGAAACACTTTGATTTGTTAGACTATCATACATTTTATAGAAATCAAATAATCACATTGAATGTGAAATTGAAGTAGATAAATAAGTGATTGAATTTAGCACTGATGTTCTAGTCAGTCGCCAGTCACTGTCAACCTGTGCTTGTCCATGTTCTGTACTGAAGTTCCAGCATGTAGAGACACTCACATAAAAACACAGATTGTGCACATAGATGCTGGTCTTTCCAGGACAGGAAGATCCTTTGATGTCATCCTGTCTGTGTTCTCTCTGAGGGTTGTGCTGATACCAAGACCAGGGAAGAAACATTCCTCAGTGGATGCAGTTCCACTGAAGAATGTTTAGAGAGAGAGGGAGGATTATCTACAAGACACAGTGCAGATTTATAGCTACAAGATCAGTTTGATTCAGAAAAGTTTTTGAATTAGTTAAACACAAAGCTCAGCCATATCAAATAAAAAAGTCTTAGATCACAGTAGCAGTTTGATTCAAATCTTAAAGTTCTTGGAGATGTTTCACCTTCCATCCAGAAGACGGATGGAAGGTGAAACATGGATGGATGGTTCTCCAGAACTTAAAGAAAGCCCAGTTGCCATTGCAAATCATGACCTGGATGACTGAGAATCTTCACTGATATAAAGTTGTTGTGTCTGTGGATCAACAGCAGCACAGGAGGACACTGTTTTGCAGGAACGCCCTGAGTACATTCACAACCTGCACGAGCAGCTCCACTGCTCAAGGGCACCACAGTGGTTCAGTTCTGTCAGTCTGGGGGATTGAACTGGTGACTTTCTGGTCACACCTTTCTAACCATTACCATTTGCACTGCCACACCCCAATCAGTAATGTCAAAAAAGGGGATTTTCAACACCGCCTGTGACATCACTGATTGGCATGTGGCTTGAAACGGATCATGCTTAGTTACGAGCCATTCAGGACAAAGCTAGCAGTCTTTTCTTTATGTGACCTCATACCGCTAAAGAAAACTAGTAAATAGTAAAACGTCTTTCTGTCTTATTTTTAGCTTTACGCCTGTCCCTAGCATTCTGCTAAGCTAGGCTTAATATGTATATAACGTGTAAATGTCTTTAAATCTTTCACTCTTCCCTTTTAGAATTAGATGATGTGATTTATTACTGCTGCAGGTATTCTCACCATGAGCAATAAAAAAGGAGCATATGAGGATAATGGTACAGAACTCTTAGGGTTATGCCGGTCTAGAGAGCCATGTGAAAACAAGACCTTGCACGCTGCATTCAAGAAGAAAACACCATTCAAAATGCCATTAATTTCCAGCGTCACTAAAATTTGAAAGTTCATACTCAGCCTGTTATGTGTCATGCATAGCATGTGTGGTAGTCGTTTTTTTAATGCATTCCTGCACTACAAATGTGTGATGTTCTACATTATTAAATGTATGAGCGAAAATGTTTTTCCCTTCAACATCAATAACTTGACTACACACTTTCTCCGCTGAGTTCAGCAGATCAGCTTCTTCAGACAAAGTCCCACACTCAGCTCAGCACCGTGCTAGGCCTGTCAAAGTCCGACCAACCAGGCCTACTCTGCACCTTAATCTTTTCTCCTTTCCGTCTGCCATAATTTCTGCAATCAGAGAGATCTTGCTCTTCGGAGCCAGAGAGTCTGCAACCTGTTTCTCTCTCCCTCTCTATCTGTCTCCCTCTGTGTGTTTGTGTTTGTGTGTATGTGTGTGTTTGTCAAGCCAGCCAGCCAAGTAAGCAGGCAAGCAGACAGTAAAGCAGCTGGTTTATTCTATTAGTGTGTTCATTTGACTTGGTCACTGGGCCTGCCAGCACTAAGAGGTGATAAAGGCTGAAAAGGATGATTTAGCAGTAATGTTCGTGAAGTGCTTCTGTGACTCAGCATGACAAAAAGACAACATACAAACTCAGAACAGTTTTAGCTTATGGTCAGTTCACTTCTGTGATTCAGCATCTCTCTGTTCAGACCCAGAAACAACAGCATGTGACAGACACATAAAATGACTGAGTCAAACAAGCCCGCTGTCTTCACTGTATCAGTCTGACTGTTACACATTTATAGATCTGTCTTGAGTTTTTGTATATAAAAATACACACATATACAATATAATATGTTTTAGTCTAGTCTTGCTGCATGAAATTGTCCTTGTGCAGTTCCTCAGTTTTTAATGTTTCTTTAAGTATATCTGTGGTCTCTGTATTAGTGATGTACTATCACTGCTACTTCTAACACCACGTGCTGGAGTTCTCTTTAATGAGTTGTGATGTTTGGTGAACTTTAAGCACTATGTGCTGCATATGCCTTTTATTCACAGTGTCCTCCGTATACCCACGCCACCATAAAGTGCTGATTGATGGAGCGTTACTGCAACCCTGTCTCTTGAACATTTCATGCCTATGCAACTGTACTGCAGATTATGTGATTATGCTTTTGTAGCAAACGTAATCACATAATAATGAGGTCGTAATGCAATGTATTTTTTGAACAAATGGAGAGCTACATCTTATCTTATCATTAACCACACTGACAAATTGCAGGTTCTTCCTTCTCTCGAGGGAGTTCTGAAGCTCTACTAATTTGACCTGTGGGTACTTAATGTTCTATCACTAGCTTTACTTGTCTGGTTACGCAGTTTGTCACCGAACAAAATGTTTTTGTGGAGGCCTACACATAGGTCATTAGGCATTGTGAGATCTTATACAGTCTGTGAAAAATTGTCTAATCAATTCAAGTTGCAAGGTGGCTATATCTCAAGAAAACTAAAGCAAACATAATGCACGTTGTAGTCTTAGTCTCACGATTGTTATGTAATAAAATGAAACAGGGATGACAGATGACGAATGACCACGACATGGTTTGAATCTGGCTGACTGGTGACCTTTGTTGCATATTCCTCCATGTTTCCTGTCTGCCTCTTCACTGACAAATGAAAACTAAACACCAAAAAATAAATAAACAAACTAAGAATGATTTCTTTAGTTTTTTTCAGGAAAGCGATTTTAATATTTTCAATAACTTAATAGTAGTGTGTGTGTGTGTGTTTGCAGGACCATTTGATGGACGTGGTGTGACCCTGCTGGAGGTATGTGGTAGCTGGCCAGAAAGCTTTGGCGTGCCGCGGCATAACATAGGATCAGCAGACACCAGCGACGAAGGCCTGCGGGAGAGACTGGCAGACGCCATGTCTGAGTCTCCTTCCAGGGATATAGTAGGATCTGCTACAGGTCAGTAGATGATGGACACTGCACAAATACACTCACTCCATCTCCATCAAACATGCGATTTGTTTTTGTGTTAAACTGGAGGATGAATCCCAAATAAATCCTAACTTTAGTCATTGAGCGATTTGCACAGTCCAGATTGAATGTGGGTGATGGTGAGGCACAGACATTGTTTTAGCTCTGGCTATTTTAATCTAGATTCTAGATTAACATCCAAACTGGTGATTTTACAGTGTGGTTATCGCAAATGGCAAGGAAAAATCTTGATTGAAAAGAGTGTTTTCTTATTGTGTGCAAAAAAATATCATGCTAGTAAATCTGATCTAAAATTATGCCAGAGTTCTACCTGATTCTGTGACCTGAAGACGGGCAACTTGCATAAAGATGCGCACCTGAACATGGATATTTTGTAATGTGATGCTGGTATTGGTATGTTCACTCTTTACATTCTTTAGTGGTCGCCTGGATCATTGTTTTTGTTCTGATTCATCTGCAATCTTATTATAAATGTGTCCATTGCAGCATTGTGTCTCTTTAGGTAGCTGGACTTCCTTCCTCAGTGTGGCATTGCACAGTGCACACCACTGCCAGACCAAGGTCCAGTGATGGATTAACTCACCACTAGTAGGATGTTCTGGTTGTCTGTGCGTGTCTGTGTGTGTATGTGTGCTAAGTGCATATCTGTACACGCCATGCTTTACTTTGAGGCTTCCTGCCTGTGTGTGTGTGTGTGCGCGTGCAGCAGATATGCTGTTGGCCCTGACAGTCCAAATGGTTAACTCATTTAGGAAGCGGCAGTACTCTCCCCTCCTTAAGTGAACAAGAGTTCCTTTGATTTAAATGTGTGTGGTGGAGGGTGGGGAGGAAGAGTGGGACAGCCACAGGGGTGGGGTGTGGCGGTGCTGCAGTAGGGAAGTGTGTGTGTGTGTGTGGGGGGGGGGGGGGGGGGGTCACAAGCTCCTAATGGATTTAGCATTGACTATCACCCCCCCGAAACCGTATCCAGCATGCCCCCCACCTTCCTTCTCTGTTAGGACCTAACCTTGTTTGTAGCCTCTCTCTCTCTCTCTTTCTTCTCATCACTCTTTTTTTTACTGCCCCCTCCCTCTCTCCCTCTCTGTGTCTTCATTAGATTAGATGTTGGTTGGAGGCTTCCAGACACCAGTAGTCAGTCACCCCCTTTTTTTTGTCGTCCCCCCCCACCCACCGCCGCCACCGCCGCCATAGCACTGCATCTCCCCTATTCCTCCTTTCCACCGCTTTAATGCAACACAAAATTGATTACTGATCACATTACATCAAAATATACCCATGATACACACGCACAAGCACACACTCTTTTCTGCGCCGTGAGCTGTGCTGAAGACATCATCCACAGGGAATGTGATGGACTTGCTGGTTCCTCCTTCCATTCATACAGACAGAGGGGCTTCAGTATGTGTAGGCTAATCTAATAGCGCACCACTTCTTCACTAGAACATGTAGGAAATGTCCCCATGTCTGCTAGAAGGAGCACAGTGCCGTGGATGGTCAGGAGTGTGGTGGTTTGGCTCTCTCGTTTAAACAAGACGCATTTCTTGTTATTATAAGTCATTATTAGACGAGATCAATGTATTCTGTTGTTGTAAGTCCTTATAACAGGATATCACTTTATCATAGAGCAGGTGTGGTGTGATGATAGATATCCATTTTGTCAGGTTATCATTTGTAGTACAGTGCTGTGACCACACTGATGATGGTGCAATGACAATCAGTGATAAAAAAAAAGGAAGCAATCCACAGCCTTGATCATCATGTTTAGATTCTTCAGATGTTTAATAGCCTATATTAAGATGACTCTGCACTCTTCAATACAGTGATGGCACCAGATCATCTACTTTTGTTGTTGTTAGCTGTAGTACGATTGAGTCTAGACAAAAGTTGCAGATTTTTTACTGTTCGTGTCATTTTCCGTCACAGACTAAGTTCCATTTGCGGAGGCAGAAATCACAGATACAGATTCTCAAAACCCTTTCAAAGTAAAACTTAGTCATTTCCGTAACTAGATGCCACTAGAGGTGAAACTAAATTTGTCTGTGCTTCCTAAACAAAAGAACCCAAAGCAATAAAACTATGTTTAAATAACTATATAAATTCAGGAGTAGCCGTACAATGTATTGAGACATTTTGGACAATTACAAAAAAAGAATTAAAAGGCAAAACAGAGTTTGTTAGAGAAACTGTAAAATTGTATAACAGGTATTACTAAGTGATTAAAAAAATGTTCAACCGTTTGTTGAATTGAAACACTGAAATTCTCACGAGTTAGGAGGCAGTGTCTTGACTGCACTAATGTGGTAACTGAGAATAAGTAAAATCTCAAATACTTCTAGAACATCTGTAAATGTCAAATTGCATAAGAAAAGATCTGCCGGAGGGGGAGGGAACTGAGTAAAAAGTTTCTTGAGTTGTGCGATTTCACCATGTGAACACACGGACTGTAAGAAAATGTGCAAACACAAACGCATTTTGTTTGACTTTAGCGTCTGCGTTGTCATACAGATGTCCAACAGTCAAGTCGAGCTAAATAATCCAAGATGAAATCTAACCCCACCATAATAAGAATTCATAGTCCACAATTACTATTTGATAAAAACCATATCAAATCCATGCCTTGTCTACACGAGGACCCCATCCATCTTCAGAGCTCAGACCTCAAGCTGCAGATGAATGAAGCACACAGGAATGTGGAGCATCAGGCTTTTCATTCATTTTTGCATTGGCTGTGCTGCTTGTGCACAAGCTTTACAAATAATGTTGAAAAGATCTGATTTCTTTTGGCTTTCTATTGGAACAAGGCAACAGTCAACATGTCGTCCCGTCCACATATGATCCACACATGATGTGCTTAAAGTGAGGATTTCTTTTTTTTTTTTTTTAAACTTGTGGCATCCAGTGAATTATTTACAGTTGCTAGGATTTCCATGTTAATGTATGAGCACTCAAAGTGTGTCCATTGTGAGCTGGGCTGTGTATGGCGTGTTTGAAGGCTCTGTGAATGTCTGAGACTTAGATGGGCAGAGGCAGATGGTATCTTGCATAGTGTCTCCATTGGCTGGGTGCCGTGGCCCCTCTGCTTAGACACGCACACAGTAGAGTGGAGCTGCTAACAGAGACCTTGAACCTGATTGCAGGCACACTCACACACACACTCACACACTTACCTCACCTATACACACATTCCCCTCATCTGTTTCTCTGTCATGTGTTTCCATGCAACTGTTGAGTGAATTTTCAAACTTTTCAAACTTTGATAAACAGATAATTTCAACTGCATCGATGTCATTATGGAAGCAGTTCCGCTGCTATTTCCCCCACAGGTTTTTTTTTCATTGACAAATTCTATTTGCTATTTCATTATTCTGAAAAATAGCTTTTGATGGAGATGCAGCAACATAACAAAATATTTTTTATTGCTGTGTGTCTCCTCACAACTGAGAGGATCTCAGAGCTGGTATGCTTGCTAATGTAACAAATCACTGTCTCTGTCTCTCTGACATTCTCCTTCGGCAAACACACACACACACACACACACACACACACACACACACACACACACGCACACTCTTGCTCAGATTCACAGGGAAAACAAAGCCTCTAGTCAGGGTAATAGGGCTCTCACGCTAAGACCGAGACCAAGCGTCGCCAGCTCAGAGGGCAGGTGACACTCACATATAGACATGGACGGATGGATAGAGGCGGGAGCGAGAACGGAAGATGAAGAAGAGAAAGGGAGAGAGAAAGAGCCACTGACGACTAAAACACACCAGGGCTGAAATTAGATTTGGCTCCAATGATATAATGTTGCTAAGTAGATTTGGCTTATTGGTGCCTGCCCAACATAAATTCCATTGAAGCCATATGGAGAGTGGACTCCTGCTCGACACAAACTGGTGTGTCTCGGCTGAGAGCAGCTCCAACACAGGAACAATGGCACTTTTTGTGTCTGCTTACTTACATCATGTAATTTCAAAAAACACAATATAGATTGAGTGGGGGGGTATTTCTCTGTGTCTGTGTCTTTGGTGCTGAGTGCTTATTGCTATGGTGTCACTTGCTGTGCATCAGACACGATTTCACTCAAATAAATGTGTCTGTACAGCACAAAATGTAAAGTGCTCCATAACAAATTCATTATTTGGTATCTGGTAGGCCAACATTTCATCAGTATAGATTCAAGGTTTTTGGAATAAATGTTTTCTACCAGTAATTGTTGTGGTGTTTGCTGCCTTTCTAGTATTGTTATTGATCTAGACCAGTGTTACAGTCTGTCCCTGTGTGTCTGAGGTCTGAATATTGCCTTGATATAAGTCAAAGTCAACAATATATGGCTCTGTATCATTACAACTTGTTCAGTGGAGCTGGTGTAGGTTAAATGGCCTGTGCTCAGGGCGCCAACAGTGCTCAACACTGCATTTTTATTTCATGATAATATGCTGCTGTGAGTGCGTGCGTGCATGTGTGCGTGCATGTGTGCGTGCATATGTGCGTGCATGTGTGCGTGCATATGTGCGTGCATGTGTGCGTGCATGTGTGCGTGTGTGTGGTTCAGATGATTAATGAGGTGAGGGTGCAGAGGACCACACACAACCAGTGAGTCATAACTAGCTCTGTTTGTTGGATCCGAGCTCAAAGAAAATGGTAGTAACAGTAATAATAAAAATAATAATAACAGTAATAATAATAATAAGTCTGTCTGAAGAACACAGACTTTGGCTGGATCTGTAAATGACCGACTCAACACAAATATTTAAAAGGAGCCTTATCAGCACCAACAGGTTGAGAGCAATAGTGTATGTGTTTCTATCAGCTACCTGATCTACAATTGGGTCTTCTATGTCTGATACATCCTCAAAATGCTGTATGAAGGTTAACACTTGATTTTAGGATGGTATTAAGTTGAAGTTAGGGTTTGATGTTCATTTGTGATGGTTAAGGTCATGTTGACGGGCTATTCAATTAACTTCCTCACAAACGTATTTTTGTGTGTGCACTTGTACCCATGTGACTGGCCTTTTACTACCTCTTAGAATTTTCTTATTATTAATGAGCTTGCAGGCAGTGGTCCAAAGAGGCATCCTGACTTAGTAATTGGTCATTTGCTGTTGGAGCCTTGACTGTAGGCTTCTGGCCTGGTGACACGCAGTATGTAGGCTTTGGAAGAGTTCCATTGTATTTCTGATGTTATCACTTCAGGGAAAACATTTGTTCTACAGCCATATTCTTTGTGTGTAAGTGTGTGTGTGTGTGTGTGTGTGTGTGTGTGTGTGTGTGTGTGTGTGTGTGTGTGTGTGTGTGTGTGTGTGTGTGTGTGTGTGTTTGTGTGTGTGAGATATACAAAAGATAAAAAAAGCTTAAATAAGAAGTATCTGTTGATATCAGTGTAGATTGAGGGTTTCCTCTCTAACATACGTAGTCATATATTTCCAGTATATTTGAGTCTTTTGTATGAAACTTGGTCTAAAACCATCTTAAAGAAACAGCACAGTGTTACTTATCTCCTTCATCCCATATAATAATCAATATCACACTAGACATTGCACTTTAATAGTACACTATTTTTCCATTTGGACCAAGGGTTCTTTTTTCATACAGCAACCTATCAAATGTAATGTCTTATTGTTTCAGTGCCACTGGCAACTGCTAAGAGCCTGTAATCTACCATATGCATCTAACCGGTGTTGGGCTTCTGACTGGAAAAATGCAATACATTACTCATTACTGTTACTCATTTCTAAAGCATCATAATAGCTTTAGTTATTACTCTCTGTGAGCAGTAATTGGTTCATCTACTCATTATTTTTCTGTTGATCGTTCAGGTTTGGGACTTGTCTTCAAAGCAACCTGGAGAATTTCTCTCCATCAAATTCAGCATCTGTATGAATGATCAGAAAAGTCCTGCTGTCATCTTTGGCAATAAAATGATGAGCGTTTCCAGTCTAGAAAGTCAGTTTCTTTACCAATTGCTCTGTTTCTATCTGGAGAGATAGAGCCACTGAATTTGCTGATGTATGGTATAGACTCTGTAGGATGTCCTCGAAGGCAGGAGCGTTTCAGAGGATGGCATGAGTCCTCAAAGATTTGGTCTGCCATTTGTACAGCTGCTTTACCATTGTGCTGTTTATAGCCTGACGTCACACTGCTATGTGTAGCTATTCCAGAGAGTTTGTAACAGTCAAGTATTCAGACCCCAACAGTGTTGGTTGATGCCCTCTATTTAAAGTGTTCAATGTACCAAACTTTGCAGTGGTCTTGTTGTGACTGTGGGGATAGTGGGGCGTGAAAGGTAAAGCCATGCAGTGCTTCATACCTCAAAGGGGCTCAGTCCTATTCAGTCCTGCCAAAAGAAATGTGTATTACATATTTACAGTAATTTCAGTTCACACGATGCCATATTATATGAATGGCCACATACCAGTTTCACTATTCATTCAGACCTGTGTGACACCATTACATCAGAGCCATTATATAGACATAATACACAGCCTTCAGCCAATCAAAGTCAAGCATTACTTGTAGCTGTGATACAAATACATACAGTATATTAGATATTTGAAGTCACAGTCGAAGATCACGTTAACACATGTCTAGAGAT
The DNA here is from genome assembly GCF_900324465.2 of Anabas testudineus. Classification (NCBI taxonomy): domain Eukaryota; kingdom Metazoa; phylum Chordata; class Actinopteri; order Anabantiformes; family Anabantidae; genus Anabas; species Anabas testudineus. The sequence continues at coordinate 24,743,714 of NC_046622.1, read as the reverse complement.
TATTCAACACATTCAGGGAAATGTAAGAAATCACGAGGCTAATCTAGTAAAAATGTTGATATCATGTATATTTAGAAGATCCCACAGTACCATTACTGTAGCTCATCCATGTCTAAGAACTGTCTTAAAGTCATAAGCCAGCCAAACAACTGCACAGTGAAAAAACATCAGCTCTTTTTTCTATTATATATAAATGAGTCTCCGTTTTAAGTTTAGCTATTGCATAAATCATTCCATAGAAAACCTCATTAATTGGTCTGTTAAGGAAACATGGAAACTAGACTGCACGCCTGTTCAGGCAGCTGTGTGACTTAATGGTCGGACAATACATACTGTATTTGCATTGGCCACATACTCAGCTTGCACAAAGCCGTGCTATTATCCTGCTGACTGACTGGTTTCTTTGCTATTCAGCCTTGTTTTAGTACACTGATACAAATCATAAGAGCAACAACACAGAGAGATGTTTGGTGAGGTGGGAGTGGTGTACATGCTTGGAGGTCCTTCTTTTCCTATCCATCATTACAGACATCTGCTGGCTTTAGTTCTATGCATACACAATATCCGTGTCATAACACATCAACAACAACAGCATTCGTGTGCACTTCTAAAAAAAATATATATATATATTTCAAGTAATTGGCATCTATTGTTCGCTCTTCCATAGTTATCAGACATGTTGCTTTTATATTGTGATCTAGCATACTAATATAACTTAATGAGACTTCTGTACATATCAACAGGCAGTTTGTCCTACTCTTCTTGAGCAGACTGTTCTAGTTCTCTCTGGTTTCTCACAACTGCAAGTTTCAGCTTTTTCCATAGATGTTCAACTGGACTAAGACCAGGTCTAATAGCAGACAACATCAGAATGGTCTCTTGCTAAAATGCTGGTGTTTGGGGGCATTCAACACCAGATATATACTACTATTATCAGGCAAAAACAATAGCTAATTTAGCTCTGATCAGTAAATGCTAAATGTTCTGCACTTATATAGCGCTTTTCTACCTAGCTGGTACTCAAAGCGCTTTACACTGCATCTCATTCACCCATTCACACACACAAGCACACACTCACTCACCGATCAGGTGGCATCATAAGCTTTGCAGGTGCCTGCACACTTGCTGCTCTCACAATCCAGTGATCAAACTAGGATCTAGGATCAATCTAGTCTCAGTTTGGCTCCAGCTGCACTGAAATAGAAACAATATGACCAGAAACACTTTCGGTGCATTTACTCAACTATACTTTTACCTACATTTTGGATCATAGGTTGGCCTTCAGGTCAGTATTTAGTAGATGCACCTTTGGCTGCAATCACAGCATGGAGTCTGTGTGGATGGGTCTCAGTTACACTTGCACATCTGGACAATGGAATTTTATACCATCCAAGGGGGTGAATACCTTTTGTAGGCACTGTAAGCCAGCATGTGCTTGTGTTGATTAGATAACAACATAAGAACACCTTTTAAACAAATTCTGCAGTATTTTCTGCAGGCTGCTGTGTTGTCCTTCATTGTAGAGGACGTCTCTACATGAGCCAGTTTTGTATATAGAACACATGTTCTACATTAACCCTACTTCCTCCAAAAATATGTTCCAACACAACAAATGTGCTTTCTCTAATAGATAATAATTGCTGCACACTATCACTATTTGTGTGACATTCATGTACTTCAAAGCAGCTGAAGTTTATATTCTGCATCCCACGCATATTTACACTAGTAAAACACTACAACTTAATATTTTACTTTTCACCATCTTTCTAAAACCGTACAAAGTCACTGGCTAGAAGTAGCTGTATGTAATATAATAGTACCTAGACGAGACTGATTGATGTCATCACCAGTGTTTGGCAGTTGCTCATTTGGGGTTTTGAAAGCACTGTCTAACATGTCCAAAATGTACCATGGCTGTTTAGTTGGGCTGAGATCTAGTGACTGGTAAGGCTTTAGCAAATTACTTTGTATTAGTTTTCCGATACAGTTTTTCTTTAATTTGAATTGAACTAGCTTTATATCTTTGTTTGAGACAACAAAATGGTATGCACATGAGATGTGATCTAGCTTTGACTTCTTACATTCCGCCTCTCCCGCAGACACACTTACAGAAGGCTTATATGATCTTGGCTGTGGATCTGTCATAACATCAGTGACCTGTGACTGGTAGACATAAATGAACAGGAAATCAGTGAGAAGTAGTGGCCGGTGGAAGATAAGGGAAAGACGTTGGAGAGTAGAATGTGTCTGCTTTTGGTTTTGAACATGCCAGTCTGATGTATGCCTGCTCAAAATGTGACTTCTGTCTGTAACATTTATATTGGCATCAACATGGATAGTCTTTAGCTACCCGTTTCTAACAGCAGTATATTGTACATAGCATAATTGTGACTATGATCTCAATAGTCGGTCTAATATAGAGACTGAAGTACTCATGCAGTGGACCATACACACACAAACCCACACACACACACACACACACATACACACACACCATTTGGATACTTGACTAACTCAAAACTATTAGTTAATCATTTTGTGACATGCCCAGAGGGCCATGTTGTCCCTTTGCTTTAACCAAAGAGAGAGAAGAAAGTGTCAGAGAGAGGGAGCAAATGAGTGCACTCTCTCCCTGAAAGCTACTCAGTGCCGTGACAGAAAGAACAAACGCAAGGAGGAAGAGAGGGGGGACAAAGACGTCAGGGATGGAGTGAAAGCACCAAAAAGGGAATGTGAAGCTGGCTAAGGCCGTAGAGTATGGTGCTGTGAGAAGAGACGGCGAGTGTGAAAGCAGAGTGTGGTCATTATAGCTGCCCTTCAGCCCTCCAACCCCGTCCCCGTCCCCGTCCTCACCTCTCTTCTCAACCTCTCTGTCTCTCTATCTCTCTCTCTCTCTCTCCGCTCTCTCTCACCATGTTGCCAAGCAAGAGTTTGAGTGTAATCTGTGGCGACAGTGTGAGACGATGAAGAATAATTCCTGTATTCAGAGTTGCCACCGCTTGCCCCTCCCCCTCTTCATCCCTCTCCTCCTCTTCATCCTCTCTCTCAACTCTACTGACAAGTCAGGCCTGGATATCATTGTATCATTTATCTCAGCCTCGCTTCTGCCACTCTGCCGCGTTTGCCCAGAGGGAAGTGTGAAAAGTGTGTGTGTGTGTGTGTGTGTATACAAGTGTAAGAGAGTATGTGTCTACATGTGTGAGGGCCTCAGTGTGTGAATGTATTTGTGTGTATATGTGTCGGTGTGTGTTAGTGTCACTCCATAGTGTTGTGTGAGGCTCTAGCTGACTGCAAATGGGCTTTTGTGGAGTTTTTTGGAGACTGCACTTAACAGCTCGCTCAAGGGAGACACACATACACACACACACACACAGAGCTATAAGGCTTCGCAGAAAAGGAGGACGAGTGAGAGCAGAGTGAGAGAGAATTAGGGCGAGAAAGAGTAAGATGGAAATGGTGAGAGTGGTGGGAAGCACTTTGTAAAGCCCCACTTCCATGTCTGTTTTGGGCCGGTCAGACAACAAGAGGCACTTTTTGCAGAGCAACAGAAATGGACTCGTGGCTGAGGGCAATCCACTTCACTCAATCTGCTGCACCACCGTCGGCAGCGGCTGCTGCACACAGTAAAACACTTGTTGTCGCGGCAGCTTCTGTCGCTCTGCTGACTTGAGCAATGAACTTGCCGTGATCTGTGACCCGTCACTCAAACTGCACCCAGGCCATTTTCTCCAAACTGTCACTCCAGCTGATACTAGCAACTTCCATTGCGTGATACTTGAGTAGTTTGGAGTTTAAACATTGCAGTGGAAAGTTAATCAAACACACTCTGCAATAATGTACATTACACAACTTAGCTTTTTGCAGACTGCAGTTCTGCTCTGTTATTTGATGTTAACCAACTGATTTAAAATGTTCAATTGAGAGAGCAGATTATGTTGGACCCAGGAGAATGTGTTCCAGATATAAGTCATGGTTAATGTATCACTCAGAGCAGCTCATGAAAATATTAATCTATGAAAACCCGGGTTTAATATCATTAAACATGAACTAGGATTTTTTACACTTTCACATTTAGACATTTAGACACTAAATACTGGATCTTGGCGCAGTAATTTGTTGAGACACTACCTGGTGCAGGCATTCTGCACTGCCTTACCACCTTGAGCATGCTCAGTTTTGTACAATCTCAGATGCTAAGAACAGGCCTGGTTAGTGCTCAGTTTGGTTCAGTCATTGTCCTTATCAAATAATCTAACAGCATTTAACCCCCACCACCCCACAACACACACACTCACATGCACAGGAAGGACCTGAACCTTACACTCCTCACACTTGCATCGCTTTTCTGACTGCAGCACTACAAGGGACACTGTCCAAAACAGTGTGCCACATCCTTCCTTTATCGTTATTGGCTCTGACATTATAAAGACATGCAAGGGATTTCTTCCAAATGGATCCGTGAGGCAGTGAGATGCAAGAAAGAGTGTGACTATAAACACGTATGCGTCCAAGAATGATTGGTGACTGAGCAGGTCAATTGCTCAATTGTCTTGAGCTATTAAGAATGTTTATTTCAGAGGGTAATTTTCAGTCTTCATTTGGTGAATAACTGTTGTTATCAGCTTCATTTCTAGTGTGTAATCAGAGTGACAGCACACTCCCAAATGAGTAACAAACAGATTTTTGTGATCACTTTCCATCTGTTTTACTCTAAAACCAAATTACATCCAGTCACATCAGAGCCACATTGCATGTACCGTACATATAATTTTCTGAGGGCGTAGCAGGCAACACATGCAGTGTAGGCCAGACTATTTGTAGTCACACCTCATACAGATCACGTGTTTTCAGGAGTGCATACACATGTATACACACATTCTGCTCACACCCTGTCACACTGACTTTCATGTATACAGATATTACAATCACACAAGCTTTCCTAACATGACCCTGCATGCGTCTGTGTGTGTATCAATAAAATATGGTGGCATGAATAAGTGATAGGATACATGATGGAGAGGCAGCTGAGCTGAGCCTCGCTCGCCAGCTTTCCATAACACTAGGCGCTGCTGAAATTATGAAGGGAAGACAGAAGGAAATGGATCACATATTTATCAGAATAGATTGAAGCGAAACATACTTTGGGTTTCTTTGGTTTCTATGGAGCTGCACACTCACCTTGGACAGATTATGTAAACCAGCATTATGAGCAGTGATTGTTGTTAGTTTAGTGGTCATGTTTATGAAAAAACATACTGCTGTGTGAAGGAAACAGAGGTCAACACAATCTGGTATACAGACTTGAGGTGCACCCCAGCAGCCTGGTGGTTAAGATGTATAACTCATAAGTTCTAAGCGATTTAGTAGTTCCTAGTAACGTTGACTCAATGACTTCAATCAGTAATGGTGGATCGTTCTTTTTTTAGGCATCACACTCTATTTTTTCTTTATAGCATTGTGGTTGTTTTGGGGAGTTTATTTATACGACAGCTGTTGAGAAACTTTGCATTTTTTGGGCCAGTCATCTGACCTTTACATTTACTTCGAGCTTATTTTAATAAGAGGTCAAATTGGACCTTGGCGGATTGAAGCACAGATAGAGGATGAAAATCCTCTGTCTGCCTGTACTCAGTTACAAGCTGATATCATAATGCAGCCTGTTGTGCATTTGGGAGCTGTGCATCCTCGTGTCTAAGATGAAAGCTCAGCCTTGATTATGCCACATTAAAACAATTAGAGCTGATGTATGAAAAGCACCTGCTCCATGTTGATGCTATAGAGATAATGTTATCTCTCTTTCCCACTCCACGTCACTCAAACGCAAACAAAAGCAATAGAAGGACGTCTAATTCAGTAATTAGGAAATGAGCCAAAATGATCCTAATGATGAGCACAATAATCTTCTGGCACAGACGGACAGTAATTTGAGAGGAAGATTACACAAGATAGCAAGAGCTTCCTTTTGCATTTGTAGTTATTTCAAGCAGCTGATTGGTTTGCGTGTGTGTGTTTTCCTGTAAAGAGGTTAAAAAAAAAAAGTTTAAAAACCAAGACAAGCTTTTAAATTGAGTGATGAAGTATCAGATTTCTTTTCAAATAATAACTATCTGTGAAAGACTACTCTTGGTTGTCTATGGGAAAAGCAAGCTATTTTAAATCAGTGAAAAGCAAGAAAAAAAATCAAAGGAATTGAGCACTGGACAATACAAAACAAATTGCCACGCCATGTCTTCACAGAGATAGAAACCACTGGTGTAATGAGCAAAATGCACTGAATGTGTCAGCCAACAGCAGATGACAGAAATGTGATGAAAAAAAAAAACAAAAAAACAGCACCAACAACCTCCACAAAGCACGTGTGAAGGTATCACAATCCACCATTTGAACAAGACTTCATGAGCAGAAATACAGAGGCCACAGGACATGATACAAACATCTGTCAGAATCTAAAAGTCCGGTTGGAATTTGAAAAAATGTGATAAGTAAGGATGAAAGGAGGGATCTTTAGACAGAGCAATGCTACATAATTTTTACATTAATTCCTCAAAAGACTAAGACTGGAACCAACACAGTATCCTGATGATGTCTAAATAAATCACTTTTCACAGTTTCACCTTCAATTAAGTTTGAGCTGTAACAAGGAGCGCTGTGATTGTTTCAGCTATCTTGTTTGTGCTTGGTATGCATGTTTGGGTTTCACATAAAAACAAGTGAAATATAACAAAATAAAATAATATATATGTCTTAAAGGTGACCTTTGGCTATCCAAAAACAAATATACTGCTCATTCACACTGAGACCGTATAGATATTTCCCTTTCCATATGCAGTGGATGCTCCCCAACATACACAGCTTCTCATTCTGTCAAACGACTCTTTTCTATAGACAATCAGTCTTTTCCCTTTTGACCTTAATGCTAACTGCTTTGTTGACTGTTTTTGTGTGGCTGTGTACAGTATGTGTCTTTGTGTCTCACAGGGCTAACCTGTACACAAGTACCCACAGTGCACTGGTGCTTTGCTTAATGGAGCCTTGTTTGTCTTCCTACCAGCTCTGTAGATCTACATGGGTTCGCTTCCATTTGCTGCTGTTTTGGATTCACAATTTTTTTCAAGAAAGACAATACAGTGTGCATTTGTGTGTAAATGTGTGTGTGTTACTACAGTGACTACATTTACACGGATAAACCAGGACACTTTGAACATTTAAACTAAACAGCTTTAGATTCAGTTAAGTAATGTGGTGACTGACAAATGTACTGTTTATTTCAGTTTCACATTATTACAGAACCAATACCATCTTCTGTCCAAAAAGGTGCCAGCTAACATCAGACCTGTCAGGAGACATTCTTATGGCAGGGTGAAATCTGAATAAGGAAGATGTTGGACTGGATGGATGGGTCAAACAAACTAACACTGGGCTTCATTATCTGACACTGGTGTTTTCCATTTCAAACTGCCAGCCAACATAGTTTTTATCTTGTGACCACAATTTCTCCCACACCTTAACTGTGTGGTTAGAACTTTAAGTACAACTCTAGTCATTTCAGCAACAATGACAAAGTTTCTTGCCTAACTTAAGCCAACCCTGTCTCTTAAAAGTTAAAAGTTTAGCAACCAAACTGCTAATGCAAATATGCTATGTAAGGAATTATGGTTTATTTGTTCTATCAACATGATGAGCATATATTGATTAGTGATGTAAATAGCAAGTTGCAAATACAGTACGTTGCTACTTAGCAGGACTCTTGTGTCAAAGTTGGCTTATTCATATTTGCCATCCACCTCAAACACCTTGTTGCGACCTATGTACAAATACAGTGCTTCGATCATAACAAAAGAAATGTTCCCTACAGCGAGGACATAAGTCATTACCAAAATAAATGATATTTTATATATTTAAGGAGGCGTACTATATAAACATGGAAGATAAATCCCAAGAATAGAGATTATGCTGTAATGAATATCCACTGTAGCAATATTAGCAATACATTGGAAGGAAACGATGATTGTGTACTACAAGAATTCTTTAACTGGGACATGTTACCAGAAATGATGTGAAAGTAGCAAACAACAAATGTCCAGCACATACACACTTACAGTAAATAGACTGTTTTTACCACTGTTCTAGCACTTTGAGTACCAGTTTGGTAGAAAAGCGCTATATAAGTGCAGACCATTTACCGTTTACCATTTACCATTTACCCCTGAGCACGGCCTTTAACACCAGCTCCTCTGTGGCAGCTCCCAAGTGTGAACATCTGATATTTCACTGCATAAATAAAGGTAAAAGAAAGATCACACACATACCTTAGCTTGGCATGATTGTGGAGCTGGTCAGATATGTGATGTGATGATGAGTGACAGCCTCCTGTCGCTGTCCTCTCCATCCATTTTCTCAACTGACAAGACACCAGCAACCTCTTTCAGCTGAGACCAGCCGTCCTGTCCAAAACCATTGGCAGAGGTCTCTCAGTATGCCTGTCTAAAGACATCCAAGCATATGTATGTGAGTGAGTGCATGTGTTAGGATGTTCCAGTGGTTTACTGAGTTAGGTCTTGGCAATTTGTCCATAAAGTGCTTACACACACGTGTTTGAATGGGCTTACTTGATGCACTGTCTTTTGAAAATGCTTATGTGAGCCACAACCACTATTTGGACACGTGTAATGTCACAAACCTCACCATGCGTCATCAGAGGAAACAGAGGTAGAAACTAGACACAGATGAGTAACAAATAAAAGGAAATTCTTCAATGCTCCTTCAACTCTCCATGTTTCTATGTTTCTGGCTCTGGTCATAACTCTGTGCCCATCTATGTGAACAAAAGATTTGAATTCTGCTATTTTTCAATTGAAGCTCCAGGAGGTCAACAGAATGTCCCCACTGCTCTATAATTTGACCAAAGGAAATGTCTTTCTTCATCCAAGGAACATGTTCATGCCGTACTCAGTGTACCCAACACACTAACTGCTGTGATGTTGCAACATTGCCAAAAACGTTTAAGCAACAGCTTAAATGTTGGACTGTTGGACTTTGTTTTGTCTCTTGTCTGATCATCTGACTGTCTGTTAGACCCTATTTTTAGGTAGTGTTAGAATTCAAAGATCTCAGCAGTTCTCAGTGAGATGGAAATAAAATGCAGGTTGTTGTAAATCATGGTTTTTCTTTGCGTGCTCTGTTTTTACAGTCAGTTGTAGTGTGTTTAATTTACAAATTCAGCTGAAAATACTCTTTACAATATTTGCTGTTTATGTTTCTCATCTGATACACTAGCCTGGGTCTGTTGTTGTTCTCTTTCGACCCAAGTTTAAGAGCAGCAGTCAGCCTATAAAAGCAACTCCATACAGAGTCCAGTGTTGAGGCGGCTGTCAGTCTGCTCAGAGTAAATCGCCAGTCAAAGGCTGGGTCACCACTAGGTTTTCATTAGAGGTCTAATTCAAAGCGGCCCACATAGAGTGTCAGGAGTGTCCCAACATGTTGTTGGCACCCCTTATAACACACTCTAATGAGCAGCCGCTGGGAAAGCTGTGGTCAGCTGTGTATATGGAGCTGGTGCAGCTTAGAATATATGTTCAGAGGAGACGAAGAGAAAGTCCCCACTCAAAGGCCCGAATTAGCCCCATGAATCACTTACTTTCTTTTTCATTTGTTCCTTAATCACGCAACCTGTTGAGTATCGTGATTAATGGGAGTAGCTGCTGGCTGTGGTTTACTCTGTGGAGTTCAAGCATGAGGCTGTCATTCTCAGTGAATTTGCCAGTGTATGGGCTGGACCCAGTTAGTGAGTTTTTAAAGGTGCTTTAAGTGCCTCTTTGCCTTTGTGATTTGTCAGGAAATATGTAGTCTGATGGATCATCAGCCAAGCTGTTGATAAATTTAGGGCTGCAGTATTAACTCTAACACCAGTGCCTTTGGCAATTATGACTGAATACAGACATTAACTATTTATTTCTTCCAATCAGTGCGTAAACTTACAGAGGTTGGACCATCCAGCACCTGCTCAGTTTAAACCCTGCACGTGCCATCTATCCTGATATGCTGTACCGTACAGTATGTGGTGTGTCTCTAACTGCATTAACGTGTGACATTCTTCACACCTGAGGGCGTGTTAACCCTGGCTTTTCACAGCCCATAACAATGATTTCTGGTAGATGTTAATGAGCTTTCCCACTAATCCCACCACTAATATGAATCGTTATTATTAATGGTATTTTACATGTAATATATGTGTAAATGAACTTAGTATGTTTCTGTCTGAGATAAGGAAAGAGTGGAGGACGCTAGAACCTAGAACTAGCACTTCCCTTGTGCTATGGCCTGAGTCCCAAAGGTACTATAGCAGTGAGTACATCATCATAGAAACATAATCCATCCATCCATCCATTTTCTTAACTGCTTGTCCACTCGAACACCACATAGAAAGGATGCATTGGAACAAGGGTCCTTCTTGCTGTGAGGCGGCAGTGCTAACCACTACACTACTGTGCTGCCCTTTAGAAACTGGGTTAATTTTCTTACCAGCCAAAGGAAACCCAAACTTGGTCCCTAATTTTTCTCATAGGGAAGTGTGTGCATGTACTTCTGTGTGAGTGTGTGTGAGTCTGTGGAGGTTGGAATGTGTCGTGAGAGCACTAATCAGGGGCAGCTGGGCCAACAGTGAGATTAAAGTTAAAACGCAAAACAATCAGCTAGGATAAGTATACCATCACTGTGGGTTGATGCCCCCACCCCAACCTCTCAGGGGACGGATGGGTTGGTGGTGTGTGGGTGGGTGAGTAGGTTTGTGGATGCAGGGATAGGACTCTAGCCGGCTGGCACAGACCCTCTGATTAACAGGTCCCGTGTGTGCTTTTTGATCCCATCCTATACATCAGACACAGCAGCATAGTCAGGGCCACAGGAAGGACAGTGGATACACTATGTAGCTATATGTATATGTTTCTTCCTGTTGATCTGAACTCATGAGGTTCAATTGTCCTCATAAAGATAGAAGAATTGACAGTGAATTGACAGTTAGAGTTAGAGTTAGAGTTAGAGTTAGAGTTAGAGTTAGAGTTAGAGAGGGGTTAGGATGATGGTCAGGTTAAAGATTACAGTTAGATTAAGACTAATGTGAAAGAATTAAGATCACTCTATGCCAAAAGTAAAAATAAATAAAGCACGAGATTGTCCTACTTACTTTTTTCAAAGCTTTCATTGGTATCTTATGGTCTTCCTCAGTGGAGAGAGTTTGCTCATGGAGGTACCATAGTTATTAGCACCAAATCACATAAAGGACGGTCGAGTGATAACAGCCGAGGAAGACCAGGAGATACAATTGATGGATTTAGAAAAAGCTAGAATTGTGTTCTGTGTTGTTTATTTAATTGCTTGTTTTTGTGTCACAGGCACATTAACATGACCCATTTTTACTATTTTTACACTGTTTTCTTAACTTTTTGATGTGCAACTATAGTGTTTATGGGTTGATCTCCCTGTGCTGCTAAAACACAGTGGCCTACACTGAGTGCAGTGCCTGAACACATCATGGGTACATACAAAAAGAGAAATTCTCCTGTTACAGTTAGGACTGTGGTAGTTTTCTACCCAACAGTAATAACAACATTGTGAGCATCTGAATTTCTGAGACCATCAATAAAATGTGGTCTGACAAGACAGGAAACAGTAGCAGCGTAGTCAAATATAGTTTGAAGAGAAGACTGAGATGAACAGTAAAATAATTCCCTAAACTGTCTCTTTGATAGATGATGATGAACATTCATCACATATTTCCCAAATTCCTGAGTTTAACTGAATGAAGCTACTTAGTTCCTGTGCAGCAAGGAATTAAAAACACTTTGGATGCTCTCACATGATTTGGGATTATATATAAAAGAATATATATTAGATTATATAAATAAACAAGTTAAAACTGAATTTCATCATCTGATTGGATTTTTGCAATTGTATTAAAGTTGCCTTGTTGCCACATTTCCATGTAAGTGGGTACAATATTATTTTAGCCTGTATAAATACATAACAATCTGAATATCCCTTTAAGTTCGGAAGATGACGGTGTGCCTGAGAGTGCTTCTAGCTACAACTACAGTGTTTTGTAATTTGCATTTGGAAGTAGATTTAGCCTGTGTTTGTATAAAAATGAAAGTGTGTATGCTGGAGTCTGTGTGTTTTTGAGTGAAAGTATAAGAGGATTAAGGCCTGTTCACAGCTGAGGGTGCAGGCTGGACCACTTTTGACATTCCCTCTGTATGTCCGATTGGCTGATGAGGTATTAACTTGTCGCTGTGTTGTTATATGTGTCTCAGACCGTTTGAAGGCTCATCTCCAAAAACAGCAACATTTTCCTCTGTGTTTAACAAGAACTACTCCAGCCTTCCCCCTCCCCACCTCCAACTCTGGCCCAAAGAACTTTCTCTGTTATCTCCAGCTGTGGCATCCGCTGCTGTTTTACTGATAGCTTTTTCAACTCTGTATCTTGTGTTGACTTGCACTCTCGTTTGAAGTCTGTCCGCTGGTGTCGTCTCTGAGTGCAACCCCAGCCGATGTGGCCATAGTCAGCACCAGACAGCAAAATGGCTTCCAAGACTAGGCCACACACGTGCTGATAGCTAAAGTAAAAGCTTTCTTGGTCAAGTAATTGTTTTTTTAGTTAACTGTAAAGGTCAAAATGCATTTGGGGGTGCTTTTCTACTGAAAGAAAGAAATCACATCGCATATCATATCCTAAAAGTTGCATTTAAGATGCGGATATCAGCTTTCAAATTTTAAATTCACATTATTTATTGCATAAAAAAATCTTTTTTAAAAATAAGCCACTACATATTAGCACAAACTATATTTTAGCTGGCTCAGATCAAACATCATTCAAAAACCACTACAGTGGTTTCCATTTCTTCATTGGCTTCTCTCCAAAACAGCATTATCTGCACATCAAGTTGGACAAAACCACCTTGTAAATAACCATATTACTTTACCTAGTGACATCAGCCCCTGAGGAAAAGAGCCCCAGCATTAGAGCGCTAGAGGATTGTGTAGGGGGCGTGAGAGGTTAAGACTTTTTGAATAGCTGGTAGACATCACACAATGAAGTGGATTAGGCAGCACTAGAAAGGGCCTATAGGGCTTTGCTGGGGTGTTCAGCAGATTACAGCATCAACAATAACTAGCTGGGGTTGGCAAAAAGGCTCACTGGTGTAGGGTGTGGGTGTTTGGGGGGGGGGGGGGGGGGGGGGGGGGCTAGCGGTCAATGTGTTAGAAAGCCAGACTGTGGTAACAGGGAGGCATTGTATTTAATTTTAGGCTATGGAATTACTAATGCCTAAAAAGAAGCCTAGCAGCATATTGTTTAATACCCCCTGGGTCACCTGAATGACCCGTGGGTGTCACCCTGAGAGCCAGTGGCAACGAGGCAAGGAGCTGGCAAACAGGAGCAGTAGAGGTCTGCAGTCGAAAGGTGAGGTTCAGTCTCAGAGGCTCCAGCACTTGTCTCTGCCTGCCTGGAGCTGTGGCTGGAAAAATTATATCACAACAGATGACCCATATTCTTACAGATAAAACCCGGCTCTGCGGTGTGTGTGTGTGTGTGTGAGTGTGTGTGTGCGAGCTGTGTGCTGTGATAGTGTATGAGCATAGCGTCATGAAAAATGAGTTTAAAATAATTAGACCACTATAGACTGCTGTGTCATTTAAAGATACTCACTAACTGTGTGCTACAACACAATTTCGAAACCATCTTCCCCACAGGACGGATGAAGTGCGCGCTGTATGAATTTGAAAAGTTACTCAGGCCTCCTGTTCACCTTAAGGTTTTTGATGGCCAGCAGTGCTCAATCTCACCTAAAACAGCAGAAAGAATTCATGGCATGATACTCTGAACCTGTAAAAACTGCAGCAGTGGAAACCATTTTAAACCGAAGCCAGAGAGAAAGTGAAGGTCACAGCCGATCACAGCTGCAGAGAACATCTCAGCTTTCACTCTGGTGCTGCATTTACACTTGTGTTTAATGTTGGTGCAGGCCATTGTTTCAGTAGCTGCTCTTAAATGTTTTCAAGAAGAGCCTTAAGGTGATTCAACAAATATTCAACAGAGAAATTCTGGAAAAGCTAGATCCTCTGTATCAGTGCTGTCAGGCGTCTTGCTCAAAGCGAAGCATATGATGTACTGTTTGTATTTATTAAATTAATAAGTGGGATTTGGGATTTATAGGAATGTGTCCAACATTAGCGTTGCATTCACTTCAGATAGACCGTTACTCTGGCCCGGCTGGGCTTTTGTTTGCTTCTTTGCTTTTATTTGTCAAAATATAATTGTACAATACAAATGTCATGACGTGAAGATTCACTTGTATACACATATATTTGATGTAGTTACTTTCTGCCCTCTTTTGAGGCATCAGGGCTTTCTTTTTTCTCTAACACTAATAAGTACTTTTCTCACATTCACACCCAGATCAGCTCTCCTCATACTGTATGATGTACCATGATGTCTGGAACTATGATTCTATGCTTCTATTTTTCTTGTTGGAAAGTCACACAGCTCAGTTAAGGGACACCAAATGATCACGATTACCAAAATTACCAATAAGAGACATGACAACCTTAAATAGACAAAATAATTACATAGTTATTAAGCAGTTAAAAAGTCATCAGAAAGACACAAACCAAAAAAACACACACAAGACAACCAAAAACAGACACAAGCAGTTATAAGATGAAAAAATAAAACAACCCCAGAACTACCACAAATTATTAAAAAACAACATTTGGAGTGGTTTTGTCTGTGTGTGCTGTGGATGCCGTAGTTTCTAATCTATTACTGGTTGGTATAAAAAAAAGTATTAAAACAAAACAGCTAGAAGTGACCCCTTTATCTCGAAAAGCACATTCCGTCCTTCAGTCAGACCAGATATCAGCCTGTGTGTCTAATGTGCCGCTGAAGGTCTGCTGGATGACAGCGTTTGATGATGTGTATTCTACAAATCTATGTGAACATGAATAGTAACCATGTGTACGTTTGTTCTCATGTACATACATTATAAAGTCCTGCTCTCAATCTGTCAGTGATACACACTGCTGGACGTTGGCGGGGCATTGACCACTGTCAGCAAAGCTGCCAGGAAGCAGATGCAGATTAAATACAGCTAGACGCCTGATGGATGTCACTGTACACTACATGCATCACAGTCTTAATACTGTGCTGCCACTTCCGTGCACGCCATACTGTCCACATATCGATGGATATGGTTTACAGCATGTAATAACAGTAATACGTTCCTTATGGAGAGATCCTCAGCAGAGCAGCTTTAGGCATGATGAAGGGCTGATGGGCGGTGGAGTAGAGAAATGCTTTGTGTCACCCAAGGTATGTTGGGAGAGGCGGTCACTTTGTTTGCTTCCAAGAATAATTTGCATTCACTGATGCTTTGGGTTAAACCCACAGAAGTGGACTTGTGTTTGTTACACAGATGCAGGTTCAGTGTGGTCGGATGAGTTCCATGGCAGAGCCACAAGAGGAGGGATTCTGCAGTCATCTTTGTATATACAGCAGTTGACATTTGTATTGCGTGTTAGGTCTAGAAAAGATGCTGTATGACGACACCAGCACATGTATATAAAGGTTTATGATGGCCTGCAGGTGATTTAGAACTTGAAACAACAGTCACATAACAACAAACAGAGGGAAAAGATGCTTTTTGGCCTCATTTGCTCTCAGTACACTACATAACATACACATATCTGCTGAAACAAGTAGCTCATGACATACAGGACCTCACTACTGACCAACTTTTACACTGTCATTATTCTAGTTGTAAAACAAGTAGAGCATCAGAGTATCTTCTTTTTCAGCACTGGCACTAATACACAAGTTTCTTCAACAAACGGTTGAATCATCGCTCATTTTGTCTGCAACTTTTCATTTAAGCCAAACTCAAAGGCACAGAAGAGCTGAGCTGAAACGAAGAAATGTAAAATAATTAGCTTACGTTTTTTGGAATCATTCCCACATTGGATAAGAGAACGTGCAGGTTCGATTTTCAATACTGATGCCAGAGGCGTGTTTCAGTCAGTACTCAAGTGTTAAAGTTCATTATCCAGGCCTAACAGTGAGGTTGATGTGATGTGATTTTTCTTCCTGCTGTGAGTAAAAAAGAGCAGTGTGAGGACTGTAGCTACAGTCATCTAGCTGCTTGTGTTGTAGAACACTTTGTCTGATGGCTCTAACTCAACATTGTATCTCTCTGTGTCTGTGTCTCTCTCCCTGTAGAGCTGCAGAGGGAGGGCAGCATCGAGACTCTGAGTAACAGTTCGGGTTCCACCAGTGGCAGCATCCCGCGCAACTTCGAGGGCTACCGTTCCCCCCTGCCCACCAACGAGAGCCAGCCGCTCAGCCTCTTCCCCACCAACTTCCCCTAGAGTGCCAGCTTTCCTCGGGGAAAAGCCCCACCACACAGCCCACCTGACCACCCCAGCGTCACACACTAAACCAAACTGTGTCTGGGATTTGTGTTTCTCTTTGTGTTTTATGTTGTTTTTCCTAAATTTCCCAGCTCTATGTATTATGAACATATTATTTCTGGGCTTGTATTTGAATTCTGATGTTTTGATTGAAGCCGCCGTCGACCGGAGTTCGTGCAGATTTCCACTCATTTTAAATTTGATCATTACAAAGCAAAACAATTCCGAAAATAAAAATGCATGTGTAGACCCTCGAACTGCGTTTGGGTCAGCGTAAAACACGTGTAAGATTAACAGTGAGTTGAATTGTTGCTGAACTAAACCTAACATGCAGAACACGGAACGTGCAGTTGATCCAGCAGCTCAATAAATAGATCCAGACCTGCTCATTACCTTTGTGTTGTGTTGAAACACGAGCTCGTTGACACAGACGCTGTTGAAGACCAACCATCTTCTCCTCTCTGCAGCTGATGTCTGCTGTTTCGTCAGCCCACCGTCATTGTGTGTGTGTGTGTGTGTGTGTGTGTGTGTGTTTGAAGTTTTACGGCGTGCCTATCGTTTGAAGGAGCCATAAGAAAACAGCAGCAACAAAGAAGAAATATTTGTTCTAGTCAGACGTGTAGTGGCTCCTTTTGGGTGTGTGTGTGTGTGTGTGTGTGTGTGTGTGTGTGTGTGTGTGTGTGTGTGTGTGTGTGTGTGTGTGTGTGTGTGTGTGGCTGATCTCATTGCCTCTAGCTAAATGTTTTCGATTCAATTTGGTCCTTTCATGCCTTTAATTTTCATGTAATTACATTTGACAAAAGATGCAGTAATTACATGACACTATTACTACATGGCTGAAGTCATTTAGATGTTTACAGTGTAATTGAGATTTGTTCCTGAAATCATTTAGATATATTTCCCCACTCGGCCGTTCCAGATAGAACATTTTGACTGAGCACAGTAACAGAGGCTTGTGCAGCCTTTATGCTGTATTTTGTACAATAGCAACTGTTGACCAAAGTCTTAATCCTGCCTCTAGTTCTAAATCTCTACAAATGTATTTTCCTTAAATGTGCTTTGCCCGTAGCAAAGACTGACTTTAATCATCAGAAATTAAACAAGCTTTGCCTGTTGGTTTGTTCCTTGTATAATGTCTGACATGCGCTATGTAAAGTGAGATAAAGTAGTGGTGTACAACAATCTCACGTGTGACTGTTGAAGGACTGCACGTCGTGACGGCCAGCCTCGCTCACTGCTTCCTTCAGCACGACTGCATTTGTCAAACACTGACTCTTTTTTCCAGCAAGTAAAAAAAAACGAATAAAACTGGAGGAAATTAAACTGCCTGTCTTTTTTTCCTCACTCTGATTGCGCCTAATTGTGTCGTTCAGATTTCAACCACGGCGGTGACCATCAGCGCACAGTACCACTAGTAATTAGTACCATATTTTTTAACAGGCAGTAAACTTGTTGTTAAAGGGACGTTTTATAGGCGACTCTGGCTCTTTGTTCTGAGAGAGGAGAGGAACCAGAGAGTGTGTTTGCTTCTCTGCTAATCAGCACAAAACGTCCCATCCCTGAACTCTTACACAGTTTTTATTTAAATGTAGTAAAAGTCATTTAAATTCGATTAGCAGCGGATTATTCCTCGTATGCTTTATTTCATCTCACTGATGTGTTCATATGCTGGTAGTTGTAAACTCAAGAAATGCTTCTTGCCCAGCTGTAATAGAATCAACTAGATTTGATGGCTAGAAATAGTTTGAGCAAACAATTTACTGAAAAACTTAATAAAACACTTTGGCCCATATTAACAGAATCTAGACAATGAGCTGGAGAACAAGGTGAAACTATTTTAAAATGTCTTCATGTTACATGCAAGAGTACCTTAACAATAGGAATGAGCTCCAGCTGGCACTGTGACTCTGAGACACTTCATCCAGAGAAAAGTTGAGGATTGTGTAACAAGTAGAGGTGGAAAAGTACAGTTTGCACTTCAAACTTTTTATTTGACTCCAACATGTTATTACAAACATCTGACATGATTGAACATCTTAAGAAGTACACGGTAGAACTGTGGAGGAAACGTGCGCCTTGATCATCAAGGTCAGCTTTAGTGTTGGTAACAATATGGTTTGTGTTTAGCCAGGAGCTCACACACTCACAATGCACAGTGTCCGTTTAAATTGAATGTGTATATTTAATATATTTACAGCAAGCACAAGTTGGTCTGGCACTAAAGCAGGAGAAACCTGAGCACAGAGAAAACAAATC
This sequence comes from Anabas testudineus, assembly GCF_900324465.2. Classification (NCBI taxonomy): domain Eukaryota; kingdom Metazoa; phylum Chordata; class Actinopteri; order Anabantiformes; family Anabantidae; genus Anabas; species Anabas testudineus. Next base: position 24,725,000 of record NC_046622.1, on the reverse strand, counting down.
ACATCTAATGTTTCCTACTTTTCAGCTGTGTGTTCTCGCAGTAACTCAGAGAGGGTCACCGAGTACTAGTAAATCCCTGCTCACTGATTCAAGTCACTCGGACAGAGAGGATCGGCTCCCTGAATTTTCAATGAAGAAAACCTTGAAGCTTCCAGGTCCTAACATCCAGACTCAGGAACACAGGAAAAGAGAGGTGGGATGCTCCGTGCAGAACCCCCTATGAGCTTTGAACAAGACAAACATCTGAGGACAAAGTGAAGCAGTTTAAAAACCATATTGAGCTGATTTAAACATCGGTTCATCACTAAACAGCAGCACATTTTTTACCAGAAACACCAGCTTGCCGACATGAGCCCTGCACTGACACCAGCAGCTGAACATGCACCGTACTGAGTGGCACTGAAGCGGTTCCACAACGTGGACAATTTTTAATGATGTTAAACAAGCTTTTATATTTTGCAGGGTCTAAGAAGAAGTCACTCTACACTGCTGCTGACGCTGGTGCCTACAAGTGTGCTGCTCGCCTATCTAATCTATCCAAAGGTTGGGATCTAAGTGGCCCTCATTCACAACATGACCATCCTCTTACTGCTGAGAGGAGCAGTGCTAAACTAAATACTGTACATCCAAATGCAAATTAGCAAGCTCATTTGGAGACGGTTGTGTGTTTTGATTTTCTCCGTCTGGAACGAGCTGCTACTTTAGGATAAGTGAGGACTGATTCCAAAAAATGCTCAGAACCACATTCATTTTGTATGATATTACCTTAATTTTTAGACTTCGTCTGACTGTATTCATATGAATTAATGTGCCATGTAACTTTATCCATAATCATCAAACCAGTCTTCATACATCATGCAGCTCAGTCAGTCATTTAAACATGCAGAAAAAGTGCAATTAGGCATTTTATTGCACATGCTACGGTGGACTGCTCTGCACGGGGGTGACAGCTGGTTGTAGGAACAGAGATGTGATATATATAATAGACAAATATAGGTCTACACATGTTCACTCATTCACTATCAGACATTTGCTTAAACAAATGGAACCCAGTGACAGAGCCGCAGTCATGGGTGGAGAAAATCAGCTGGTTGAGTTTGAGCAGTGATTTAATTGAAAGTTAATGAACAATAACATTATCACACTGTGCCGTACTTACCCCTGGATGATGCCCTCATGTTTTAGCGTCACGTTGTCTTCAGAGTGAACCTTTACCCATCGTGCCCCTTGAGTGAAAAGTCTTCTTGGAATCACTGTGAGAATCTCAGTTTGGTTTTCACGGCCTGGACTTCAAACACATTAAGAGGACGGTTAGTATCAACTGTCTGCACAGTGACCTGCTGTGCTCCTACTCGAGTACACTTTAAATGAAATTCCTGTTACAGTGTGGAGGACTGTGAGATCCTGTCCTTCAGACAGGTGTGTGTGTCATGCCGCTGTTATTGTGCAGCAGCTGATGTCAGTGATCTCAGGCTGAAGGTGTTGCTGAAGACTTACACACTTTCACATGGATCTCGTCCACGTCACGGAAACATAAATCCTGAAACACGTGTCTTATTAGACTATTACACTGCTCATTTCATATGTTATTTGGGGATTTTACAACACTATGAATCAGCTTTTTCTGTTGCATGATAAGCCTTTCTTCTGTCACCAGGAGAACAGTCTAATTATTTTGTTCCAGGTTCCCACCACCGGCGCAGAGACAGTTTTGTCACCACTAAAACTGGACACGTATACGTTTGTCCAGGACAAAGCTGGAGACGTCTCACTAATCTGAGGCCACCGTGCTGCTGCTGTCAGGGCAGATGGAGATTAGACATAAATGAGGAACACGAGCAGGATTTTTTCAGGATCAGCTTCAGTTTCATGCCTCATATTTATCACAGACCACGGTCAGTGCTGTGGATGAGTCCACGTCTGTTGGATGAGAACTTCAAATAATGTCACATAAAAATTCATTAATAGAAGGAAGAACACTTTAAATGAGTCCACATTCATTCCCAGTGCTGGGACTGGTGTTTTACTTTACCTTATCTCATGACATCATTCATTTTATTGTCACTATTATTCCGATTATAATTAACTATTAATGTTCCAGCTTGAACTCGCGCATAAAAGAATTCTCGCGACATTTGCTACTTGAAATTCGTTCAAGCGTGTTTTCATCTCATTAAGAATCCTTCCCGGGCTGTCAGCGCTCTGTTCTCGCGGTGTTTTAACAGTAAGTAAGTGAACGCATCACAAACACGACTGCAGCTATTTGTTCACGTTTCTTTTGAACTTTTGAGTCTTGTGAAATTGTGAATATTTAGCGGATGTGGTTGTGTTTCCTGTGAAGTTCTGCGTTAGTAATGTCTTTCACTGTGTGTGTGTGTGTGTGTGTGTGTGTGTGTGTGTGTGTGTGTGTGTGTGTGTGTGTGTGTGTGTGTGTGTGTGTGTGTGTGTGTGTGAATGAAGCGCCTCTCCTTCCGGCCTGCAGGTATCTGCTCCTCCAGCGCGATCCAACCAGAGCGCACCGTCAACACACCTGCAAACACACACACACACACACACACACACACACACACACCGTTATTATTTAGCCGCTTTCAAAAGTGTCTCAACGAAAGTGAAACAGTCAAATTATATCAGATTGTTTTCCCTTCACAACAGCGCAGGTCGGTTTTAAATGTAAGGTAGAAGTCGCAGGTAACGGGCCCGCTTCAAAACACAAAATCCACTTTCAAAATAAAAGTGTTTGTCTTGAATTAATTTAGAGAAACATCTAAAATAAATAAAAACATGTGGAGGAAGGTGGGTGGCTGGGAGAATATTACCGTCATTTATTACTAATTGTATTAACAATTACACATGTCTTTGTGAACCAGGGGCCTTCTTTGTTTCTGCAGATTTGATCGTTGCTTTCTGAGTCGTAGGCTCCACCGCATTAAAATAAATAAATATAAATAAATAAATAAAATAAAAGGTGGTTCAGAAATGTAGAAATGGCTCATGAAGGTGATTTTAACAAGATGAAATCAAGAGACTATTTTTAAGTATTCGTATATTTGTATTGTTTTTGTTTTTATTATTATTCGTATTATTACTGTTTCCGTTTTTAGGCTTTATCACAAAAACAAACAAACAAAACTGTAGTTAATATCTTTACTGTTGATTTTTAAAGCCGACACGTGCAGCCAGCAGCCCGACGTGTTTTAACACTAAAATGGACAAACTGAAACAAAGACAGAATTTCAGATCTGTATGATCGTGGAGGTGTTTATATTATGATATTTATCACTTGGTGAATACAGGCTGAGCTGAGCTGATTCACCTGTGGAGACTGGATCTACTGCTCATCACAAAGTGGGCTCCAGCACCAGCCGAGGGCCCCTCAGGCTCCTTCGCTCCTTCCAATAATCTGCGGCACAGTTTTCCTATAATTAAAATAACTGTCTCGTCTCAATTAGAATTGTAAAATACCCCAAACTAAAATAATCCAGAACCTCCAGACGGGTTCTGTGAGACTAAACCTCATCAGAGTGGGATTGAGAAGAGTCTGTGTGAGTGTCCACAGCGTCAGATCGCTGGCTGCGGTGACGCCTGTGGATGTGACAGCCCTGTCACTATTCTCCAGCTCACCACCCCCTTCCCCAGCCACGATAGCGCCCCCACCTGGTGGTCTACCTGTCAGTCAGACGTAACTACAGCTTCCATAAAACGTCGCTGCTGCAGGTCAGACGCATGGCTGCCTGGCAACTGGATATTAACGTTTGTAGTTTATGATTAAGTTTGTCATGAAGTCCAGTAAAACAGAGCTGCGACGCACCAGGTATGAGCCTGGTCCCAAAAAGCATCATTTTCAAGGTAGCGTTTGTTCCAAATAATGTATAATGGTCCGGTATGCGTAGTGTGTGTGTGTGTGTGTGTGTGTGTGTGTGTGAGAGAGAGAGAGAGAGAGAGAGAGAGAGAGAGAGAGAGAGTTGGGAAGGAGTTGAGGAAACATTTTTGCTTTTCCTACAAGTGAGAACTGATATGTTTAATTTAGGAGAGTGAACTAGAGGAGCTGGAGAAGTAGAGGAGATGAAGGAGAGAGGGAGGAGGAGGAGGAGGAGGGCTGCTGGTAGCGGCAGGAGGAGGAGGGAAATAGAAAAGGAGGAGGAGAAGAAGAAGAGGAGGAGGAGGAGGAGAAGGCCGCTGGTCGCAGGGTTTCCATGTGACAAGGGGAAATATGAGGGACTTTGACAGGTCTTAAACGGTCTGGCGCCAAGGCCCCAGTCTAGCCGCTAAATATAGCCGGAGAGATGATGCAGGGAGATGGGAGGAGAAGATGGAGAGATGAAAGGAAGAAAGGAACAATGTCGAAAGCGAAGAAGAAAATAACAATTCTCGATTGTAGTCGAATGTGGCGAAAAACTGTCCGTTGTGTTGTAATTAGAGCGTCTTTGGCTCAGATCAGTGACAGGAGCCAAATCAGGCGCACAGAAGACGCTTCTTACGCACTTTTTCACATCTGCATCTGCATTGTGTTGTGCCCTGTTGTATTGAGCGGACGGATCAAGGACACAGAAAAGCTTTAGTCAACTTCCTACTGCATGGAAAACGTCATGCAAGCAGTTAATTTACTGCTTACCACCCAACAACACACAGCTGCAGGCATTTGCATCTAATATCTCTAATTCTACCTTTAAATTAGATTAATTCCCTGGTAGGCTATATGATACAATTGTCTCAATATCATAAATTATTATTATTAAGATCATCAAAGTCTTTAAAGGTTGACCTGTTTTTAAATGTCTCCAAACGTCATTTAGCGCATTTTCTCCACATCTCTGACACCAAGGACACACACAGCACAGTCACTGTATATTTTTATTCACCCTTAACACGGGGGATGTGTTAATGTATCAGGCCCTCCAAGCATGTAGATGTACCAACAGCTCAGAGCAGTCCACCCTCGACTTAATGACTTTTAAATCGCGCGTAATGGAGATTCCTGTGCCGTTGACGGCACAGAACAAATAAATGGTGACTAATTTGCACAAGCATTGTTGATACAATTATCCATTTGAGTATTCCGGCAGAAAAACCGTTATCCACCTCCATATGCTGCTAATCTTTTCTTCTCCCCTGTAAAGCTGCTGCCAAGCCGCCGCTGCTGCTGCCACGGCCTTCCTACATCTACGCGGTGCCATAAAGGTGAAGGTGCAGCATTCCAAATAAATGATAGCAGACACACACCTCAGCAGAACTTTGAGGAAAATGATGAGCTATATGTGGAGGACATTCTTGATCATTTTCCATTCTCGGGTAAAGCTGATGCTCACTGGCATTTTATTTCCAACACCTGACTGACTTTTACACACTGTCACTGAGCACTGCCTGCTGTTGATGCGCGCCCTGTGTGAAGCAGCTGATGCTCTAGGGACTTGTGTCTGATCTGATGTGTTTCCTTGGATTGTAGAAACTGGCTTCAATCGGGTACAGTGCACTCTGTTGTGCTGGAGCTGCTCCCGTCTGACCTGCTGGCTCTTTACGCATGGGTGTATCAATCTAATGGAAGCCGAGCAACAAGTGTAACGTGGTGGAGATGTGCAAACATTTCAAGCTCTTAAATCCCATATTGTGCTGTGTCTGCGCAGGAGGCGGCGTGTTGAAACTTTCTGGAGCTGTATGTGGAATAAAGCTTTGAAAGTCAGTTTGGTTGTTTTAATTTAATAAATACATAAGATATATGTTATGTGCCTATATTTGGGTTTTTAGAGGTATTATTGAATATTTTTACGACCACTGAGTGATGTGTAAGGCTGTCAGCAAAGCCGCAGAGGCGCGGAGAAGTTCCAGGGGTTAATAGGAAATGCGCAGTGTGATTCAGAAGGATTCTCACTTTTTGTTTCAGTTTTTGTCGAAGTGCCGCCTTGGCCCGCATCACGGTCCGTACAGAGTAGAGAGAGCAGCTGTTTACAAAAAAACAACAACAACAACAACAACAAAACAAAACTCACATCTGACACCGAGTCATGACCGAGGCAGAAAAGTGGAGTGGAGCCACAGATGAGGCTGCTGAGGGGCCGGAGGGGCTCGCACATGCAGGACTTCAGGGTAAATATGAAGAGACAGGAGATTGTTCTTATTGTGGCGCATCAGCCGACTGGCGCCGAGCGGCTCTTTAACAAACTGAGTCCAAGTTAATCAAGAGCTGCGGCGCTGGGTTTTTCTAAAGGAGCTCAGCAAAGCAGAGAAGAGGGAGCCCCCACCTACCCACCCACCCCCACCCCCTCCGTGGCTCCCGGGGTCCCGCACTGTCCTTGGTTTGACAAAATCCAACCTGTCGGAGATTACACGCCACCACGGCCTGCCCTCAGCTGAGCACTAAATCATCTCATCGCCGCGGCTGCTTGATGTGGAGCACTAGAAAAACTGTGCGCGACGTCAAACAGCTCTGTAACAGCGGGGAAATGACAGCCGCAGGGACAATTATCAGATTTCAGCTCACTTCAAAATGATCTAAACCTGCCAACTGTGTCCAACACATGTAACTTTGTTTGCAGCCAAACAAGGAAGAGTTGAAGTAGTGAAGAGCGCACTCACCGCTTTCCTTCTCCCTGATTTTTCTCTCCAAATCCATCCATCACCATTCATCTGGTTTCATCTTTTCCCACCACGCAGCATCTGGGTTTGTCTTTTCCAGCCTCGTCTCTTTATTGCGCCGCTGCCGCCGCGGCCGCTGCGCCCTTCAGTCAGCCCGACGAGAAAAAACGAGCAGATAAATGGCTCTCGCTTGGGGAAGCCGGGGCAGTAGGAGGCTCGAGTCAGTGTGCACAGAGCTAACATAGCCCGGGCGGCTAGTGTGAGGCAAATCCCGGCCGTCAAAGCAGCGATAACATTGAATAATTACAAGTGTGTAGTTATAGAGAAGCAGCAGCTCTTTGAATTCAATGAGCCCGGAACGCAGAGCCTGAGCCGCAAGGCGTGGGTTACTGTGGGGAGTTGTTCTAAAAAGACAGTGGCAACCGTGGAGCTGTTCCTCTGTATAAAGGTGAGTTTTAACACAGTCAGTGTGGACAGGTTGGTTTCACCGAAGGCGGCATTGTAAAAACGCAAGCCGAGGGAGGTGATGCCTCCACCGGCCAAGAACTGGGCGCTGACCCGGCGTTGGCTTGGAAATGGGGGTGGGATTTCCCGATCTTTCCTGTCATTGGTTAATATTTTATTCTGTTGACATGTTTTCTTACTGCTAATGCTTCCGACACCTTCTTGTCCCCCCTCCTCTCCTAGAGTCTGGTCGGAGCTGTCAGAACCACGCCTATAGGGGCCCACAATTGGTCCAGAAAGCGTAAAATCAGCAATCAAAGGGGCTTGGTTCATTAGTGTTGGGGATGGAGGCAGGAAGGACATGTGAGATAGTCACAGATCTGCAGTGAACGGGGCCACATCTCTCCAGTCAGTGTGGGATGACTGAAGCAGAGAAACAGCTTCTTTCTCTGAGAGACTCCCAGCGCAGCCGGGCTCTGCCTTCACAGCGCCGCTCCCAGTGAAGGACTCGGTGAAGGAACCAAAGGAAAAGCTCCTCAGCAGCAGCTCGGGCTTGTTTTCCTCCCGCTGATAACGTGTTGTGCGTTTGACAAGGCGCCCTGATCGTCTGAACCGAAACACACAAACTAAGTGCTCGCGAAGCGCGGAGCTATTTGCTGAAGATTTGGGGGAAATACCACTAAAATATCCATTATTTCACGTCGCTTTTTGTGGATGCACCGATGAGAGATCCAGTTTTTACAGGGACTGCAATGGCTTATCACCCTTTCCACGCACACCGGCCGACTGACTTCCCCATGTCCGCCTTCCTAGCGGCCGCGCAGCCTTCCTTCTTCCCGGCGCTCAGCCTGCCTCCCGGGGCGCTCACCAAGCCCATCCCGGACCACGGCCTGGCAGGGGCGGCGGAGGCTGGGCTTCACCCGGCCCTCAGCCACCATCAGGCGGCTCATCTCCGCAGCATGAAAAGCCTGGAGCCCGAGGAGGAAGTGGACGACGACCCCAAAGTTACACTGGAAGCCAAGGATCTTTGGGACCAGTTTCATAAGCTCGGGACGGAGATGGTTATTACGAAGTCCGGAAGGTAAGAATTAGTCCCAGCTTTAATTCCTGTCCTGGACAGACCCACAATACTTTACTGGTGATTCGGCCTCCGCCGGTTCGTCTGACAGTGGTCTGTGGTTCACAAGTTTCGAGCTGCTAAAAAGCTTTTATTCCTCTTATTAATCTGCAGCCTGTGCTCCAGGCCGCTGTTTAGTTTCCCACGGATTATTACGCGTTGTTGTACTATTAATAATAATAATAATAATAATAATAATAAGACACATCAACTCCATGATCCAACAGGAGTCTGATGTGTGTACGTCGCGTTACGCACTAAATATAATTTAGTTTAAAAATGTTTTTAAATCACTTCCAGTCCTGGTTCAGTGTCAGCGTTTTGGAGTTGGACTCTTTTCATTTAGCATTAAATCAACTTGGTTTGATTTAAATGTGCTGGTATATATTAGATATTTCTCTGGTTCCAGTCGGACCACAGGACACATTCAGGACGCACACGGTGTGTTTGGAGGGGGAATGTGGCCTTAAAGCTTCATTCCAGTTTTATCTCTCATAACTCTGTTTCAGTGTGAAGAAGCAGCTTCTGGATTTTCTAAACATGTTGTCACTTCAAAAAGCAGCAACGTAAAGTGCTGTGGTCACAAATATACTGCTCAGCTTAGTAGTGGAGGTTTGGAGCCGGACAGAGGCACCACACACACACACACACTCACACGGTGTGTGTGTGTGTGTGGGTGTTTTATTTTATGTTTTTCTGTTGCCTGTTGTCGCCTAATTCCGTGCAACACTGAACGCTTCTATCTAAAATAGCTTTTTTCTGCCTTCCCTGCCTCTCGTGTCAGCTCTGTTCAGCCTCGCATGATGATCCACTGGGTTTGGTTGAATCACGCCGTGTTGACTTGGTGTGTGTGTGTGTGTCTCTCTGCAGGAGGATGTTCCCTCCGTTCAAAGTGCGAATAAACGGGCTTGATAAAAAAGCCAAATACATCCTGCTGATGGACATCGTGGCGGCGGACGACTGCCGCTACAAGTTCCACAACTCCCGCTGGATGGTGGCGGGCAAGGCCGACCCGGAGATGCCCAAGAGGATGTACATCCACCCGGACAGTCCGGCCACCGGCGAGCAGTGGATGGCCAAGCCTGTTGCTTTCCATAAACTCAAGCTGACCAACAACATCTCAGACAAACATGGATTTGTAAGTACTGAGATATTTTCCTCTGTTTTTAAAAAGGCTTTATATTTATTTATGTGTATTTATTTCGTGTTATATGAGGTCTGAGCTGGTTGAGTTAAGATGAGATTTTTATAAAGCATGTGTAAAATAAAAAAGTGGGTCGTAGCAGCAGATGAACACAAACCAAAAGTGAAAAGAAATAAAAACTGCTTAAGATGAATTAAAAGGTGTGCAAAAATAAAAAAGACACATGAAAAGTATGTGTGCGTTATATTTATAAATATAATATAAATATATCAAATAAATGGCTTTAATGATGAAGGAAACATGGCCAAAGCTGTTGACACGTCTGAGCTTGTGTGTCCTTGCTGCTCTGCAGAATGTTATAAGCCTGCATTTTCTCCTCACGCATCCAAAACATTAAATTCACAAACCGAGCTGCGCTCTCAGCTGCAGCTCAGGGCCTGCGTCAAAGCACGGCGGAGACCCCAGGCCTTCAAATGTTGCTTTTTAAACGAGGCTGTACCAGGAATTAAAAGTACAAGCATCATATTTGAGCTGAATGTTTGCAGAGCTGAGGATTAAGTGGTGTATGGCAAAATCGGGTCACAGAGACATGACGTGGAATGAGTTTGACTGGAGTGTCTAATATCCCCTCCAGCCTTTCACTGCGTGTAGTATAGTATAATATATTATAGTATAGTATAGTATAATACATTATAGTATAGTATAATATAGAATAATATAGTATATTATAGTATAGTACAGTACAGTATAATATATTATAGTATATTATAGTATAGTACAGTACAGTATAATATATTATAGTATATTATAGTATAGTACAGTACAGTATAATATAATATAATACAGTATAATATAATATAGTATAATATAGTGTGATTGTTATTTTACCACATCAGGCCCGGTGTGTTTGAGGTTTTATCCTAAATATCCCTGCACATGTTACCATCTTTACCTGTGTAATGATATGCAGGGAAATAATCTAACATGAGAGGATCCATGTGTGCTGGCAGGCTGAGTGTGCCTCCGACTGGAAACAAATTCAACATTTACATGTCAGTCTAGAATAAAATAGTCATTTGTTTCTCTTCTGATTTTTCTGTACACACATGCTGCTAATGTTCCAGGTGTAAGACATCTACTGCATGTGTTGATATTCCACATTTATCCTGAATTATTTACATGTTTATACATTTTTAAATGTCGGCACAGTTTTTATGGAATTTAAAAATATATGTGATGGTAAATGCAAAGTGTTTGTTGGTGTGTGTCAGGGTAGACAGACCCCTAGGCTATAATTCCAAGCCGGGGAAGTGACTGTGGTGCATTTGAAATGAATGAAAGAGTGGAAATGTGTAGTTTTGTCCCATTAGAAATTGGATTAAATGGGATTTTTTCCTGTGGTTCTGAGCCCTCATGACAACATGTGTGGCCTGGTCAGGTTTTTCCCTTTGCTCCGCGCTAATTACAGACAAGTCTGCTTACACAGTAATTATAACAGCATCAATAACAATGGGCTGCATGATCCAAGTCAACATGCGCTGGCTGCAGTGCCGAGTCCTAATGTGGAGAAAACATCAAAGTGTCGTGATGTTCACTTGGTTTCTGTGTGTGTTTGCGTGTGCTGGTCCAGACAATCTTGAACTCCATGCACAAATACCAGCCCAGGTTCCACATAGTGCGGGCCAACGACATCCTGAAGCTCCCGTACAGCACCTTCAGGACCTACGTGTTCCCGGAGACCGAGTTCGTGGCTGTGACTGCGTATCAGAACGACAAGGTGAGTCACCGTGCGCACTCCGAGCCACGGCCTCTAATATGGCTGCTATACTTTGCATAATAAATGTCCTCCATGTGTCCCCTCCCCCCGCTGCCAAGCCCCGAAGACTTAATCTGATTTTGTAGGTCGCCTAATTTCCCTGCAGAGGACTCCCATGTCCCACTTGATTTTTTTAATTGCTGTTATAGTTTAGTGCTAGATGTGAAATCTCAGCAGCAGCCAGAGAGTTGTCTGCTGTCCGCGGAGCCTGAACGCGGCACGCTGTCTTATTGTGATGCAGCTTTAACAGAGCTCACGTTAGATTTGAGACAATATTCCACTTAAAACACTTGAATGAAGGTTTATCATATGTGTACATTTGATGGCATCATTAGAAGCCGCTTCGCTGACTCTTTATCCTCCCGCATGATGCTAATTGGAGCTTGTGTCCAGGAGGGTCGGGGCCAGGGGGGGAGGCTGAGGAGGGGGAGCCCGTTGTAAAAGTTTATGGCAAAGAGTCAGCATCGATTAAAGGGCATTTAAAGCGCTGGTCAGCCTGCAGCCACGGTGGACAGATGCTGCAGGAACTCTCTCCCTGCTCAAATGGCACAACGCCTGAAGCGTCTTGTTCGAGTCAACATCCACCTTCACGCAGGCCCATGCCACCGGCCCAGGGGCCGAGCAGCACCGGCCCCTCCACTCCCCGACATCCAGGATGTATCGCGAAGCAGCAGTGATCCAAACCACGTTATTAAATATTGATATGATAGTCATCTGTTCAAGTGTTGCTCTGTCTGCCTTTTTTTTTTTTATTTCTGAGGGGAAACGGAGGCCTGTGTGGCCCCACAGAGAAATTTCGTGTGCAGAATTCCTCTCCAGGGGCCTATGAGAATAACGCCCCATCATTACGCTTGTATTAATAATGCAAATCCGAGGCCCTCAGTGGCTCCTGCCCCACATGTTAATTCAGACACGTTGGTTTTTCAGTTGAACACAGTGTTTCTCCATCTTTTACACTCACTCTGTGTCTGTGTCTTCTGCAGATAACACAACTGAAGATTGATAACAACCCGTTTGCCAAAGGATTCAGAGACACGGGGAACGGCAGGAGGGAGAAAAGGTACAAAGTGGCTCCAGATACCTGTTACACATCAAACATTATTATTATTATTATTATTATTATTATTAATATTAATATTATTGTTGTTGTTGGTGCAGAAAGCAGCTGACCATGCCGTCGCTGCGGATGTACGAGGACCAATGCAAGGCGGACAGGGAGGGCGCGGACTCTGACGCCTCCTCCAGCGAGGCTCCGACCGCCAGAGACGCCGTCCACTCTCCACTGGGAGCCAGCAGCAGCCCGCTGAGGTTCAGCAGACCCAGTCGAGGTGAGATCTATTAGCTGCTGTTTATTTGTAGTGGACGCGGTGTGTTTGTGGAACAGGGGCTTAAATCCAGCTCCGGAGAACCACAGGGCGCTCGGTGTAATCTTCAACAATGTAAAGTTCGTTAAATTGGCTAAATTGTGACTGAGGTTTGGTGAAGCGGCAACGTGAGGGAAAATCAATCAGGCTCCTTCCATAGAGAAATGACTCTTCACAGCTTTTTAAATAATTCACGTTGTCCAGTGTGACAGTGTGAGTTCAGGCCTAATCACGTGCAGCCACGGCGTCAGGGTCATGGCACAGGCTGCTGCGCAACATGTATGCGTCTAATTCCTGGTGGACTGGTTTTGGCTCATGTAGTGAACACTCAGCAGCCCATCACATCAGCCCCTGTACTGGCGTGTGTGTGTGTGTGTGTGTGTGTTGGGATTGAAGCGGGATATTCACGTTTAATGGAAATGTTCTAGTTAAAAATATACTGTGTGTAAACCTCTTGTTGTGGTTACTGAGATTTGACTGTGTGACCTTTCCAGGATTTTACTTCCTTTTATTTATCAAACTCATTTATTTAACAAGTCTTAGCTCCCAGCTAATGTGCCTGCTGTCGATTTAAATGTGTTGCTTTATCTAATGATGTGAGGCATGGTGAAATGTTTGAAACCGTTTGAGAAGTGACACAAAGGATATTGTGAGTTGTAAAAATCCAACACGTCATCATGTGATTCCTGTGTTGTAGATGAGAAAACATGCACTGACAGCGAACAGGAGCTGGAGCATCACGACGAGCACTGCATGGGCTCCAGCAGCCCAGGACCCGAACCCGTGTCCCCCTACAGCTCCAGGTGTGAGGAGCGCGTGCGGGAAAGGCCGAGCCTAGAGAAGAAGGATGACTCCATGTTCAGTATAAGGAGCCTCGAGAAGGACAAAACAGAGAGCAGGCACAGGAAGGACAACATGGACACGTTGACAAAGGACTCAGAGGCTGGAGCCATCAGTGTCAGTAAGGACGCCTTCTCCCCGCTCATGGTCCAGACTGAGAGCCCCTCGCACTTCAGCCCAGGCCACTTACAAAGCCTGGCTCTGTCTGGACTGCACAGTCAGCAGTTCTTTAACCCTCTGAACACCGGATCACCACTGTTGTTTCACCCCGGGCAGTTTGCCATGGCCCCCGGTGCCTTTTCTGCCATGGGCATGGGGCATCTACTGGCCTCTGTATCCGGAGCAAGTGGTTTAGAAAACAGCAACCTCTCCGCCCAGGGCACGGGAGGAACCACCAACCCCTTCCCCTTCCATCTGTCCCAGCACATGCTCGCCTCTCAGGTAAGAAAGACCATCCAGTCAGAAAATGATTTAGTTGGCCTGTGCACCTGTAGCACGGAGCTGATGTCAGCAAGACAGGAAAGCTTGGAGTCAGAGTCTGAACAGGATGAGGTGTCACTTCTTAAACATCACAACTGTTAATATCAACCTCAGACACCAGCAGTAGTTCATGTTGCATGAATCAGCGCTGGGCTGAATTAGGTGCTGAAAATAAGTATGAGAAGTAAAGTAAAGTGGCAGTATTTAGTACGGGCAAACAAGTGGGACTGTGTGTGTTTGTATTAGAACGGGATTTAATTAAAAGCACAATTGATCAAGTTATTATTTAAACGTACAAAGTTTTGTATTTGAGTTTTATAAAAGTTGTAAATAAGAAGTAGAAGGCATATACACGACTTTGATTATAAGCTAATTGACTGGAATTAGTCATTTGTCCATGTGTGACAAGTCTTTTGTCTTTTATATTTCAGGGCATCCCTATGCCTCCGTTTGGAGGACTGTTCCCGTACCCTTACACCTACATGGCGGCAGCTGCAGCAGCAGCTTCTGCCTCTGCCCTCCCCACCACCAGCACCTCCAGCCCCCTGTCCAGGAACCCCTTCCTGGGCTCGTCCAGGACTCGGCTGCGCTTCAACCCATACCAGCTCCCAGTGTCGCTGCCTCAGAGCGCCAGCCTGCTCACCACCGGCCTGCAGGGCAGCCTTAACCTGGGCTCCGAATCCTCCAAACCAGGCAGCAGGGATACCAGCCCGGCCCCAGAGCACCACAGCAACAACAAGACAGGAGGGTCAAGCGGGAGGGACGCGTCTCCCAAAACCTCCGTAAAGGACTCAGTGAATGAGCTGCAAAGTATTCAGAGACTGGTGAGTGGCCTGGAGGGCCAAAGGGAGCCCTCCCCAACCGCAGACTCTCCCAAGTGATGAAGACTCTATCTGGGATGAAGTCTTGGCTTGAACACCAGATGACTATAAGTGCATATGTCCTGTACAGCACATTTCAGAGACTGGGATTAGGTTTGACCGATAAGGATCAGTGAAGGCCGATAACTGATGTTTTTCAAAAAAAAACAAACAAAAAAAACCTGCAGGCTGACAGAAATTTAGTTCAATTAAATTTGACATTCACAAGTTTTAAAGGTGCAATGTTGGACAACATTTGAACTCGTGTCAGACACTCAAACCTCTTCCTCAACTCCCCTCCAGAAACTTGTTTTTACAGCATTTTGTCATAGATGAAATAAAGCAATTCACAAAAATAATTGAAACGTGCAAAAAAAAAAAAAAAGGGAAAAAAACACACACAGGAAGATTTTAGATAATAAAACATGAAATAGTCATAAAATATATCTAATTTAAAAACTGCAACAATTGAACAAAGCATCTGTAGAGAGTAATGCTGATCATTCCAAAGCAGAAGATGTAATGAATCCAACTTTCTAACGCCCTTTCTATCGGAGGTGGACCACACAAGGCCAGTATCGGCCCTCAGATATCGGTCCAACCTGCCTGAGAGTCTGCAGCGCCGCAGACTGAGCGGCGCACGGTGGAGAGTGTGTGTGTTGAGTTTGGTTAACTTGAAGCCTTTGAGCATCCAAGTCTGGCTTTTTTTTTTTTTTTTTTTTTTTTTTTTTTTTAAACCACCCGCAGCCGAGAACTGAAACGGGAGCCACATCACGCCGACAGGCAGGTCAAGCTGCATCCAAAAAAACCTTGATTTTTTCCAGGCCTGATTATTTCTAAAGGGATGGAAGCGACGAATGTTCCGTCTGCCACAGAAAGAAAGAAAGAAAGAAAGAAAGGAAGGAAAGAAGGAAGGAAGGAAGGAGCGCGCATCATTTCCTGCCAGAAAAAAATGTTTTTCAACTATTTATGTAATTTAGAATAAGAGAAAAATTCTGTAAATAAAGCTAAGATCCAAGAATATGCAATTGGTATTAATTTATTCAAGGCTGTATATTAGCGTGTATATATTTCGAATTTAATTTTTTTTTTCTCCTCCTCTTCCTCCTCTCCCCAATTTTACAAGAACATATACTGTAAATGGAAGCTATTTAGCGCTTGTTGGTTTGACAAACTGTATATGAAACATCGCAGATTTGTTTTGGTTTTTTTTTTTTGTTGTTTTTTTTTTTTTTTGTTTTGTTTTTTGTTTTTCTATTTTTGTTTTTAGGAGGCGTGTGTGCCATGTTTTAGTCTGCATCCACCGACACATACAGAGGAACACACCTCAGGTTACTCACTCCAGCCAGGAGATGTTCAAAGCAATTCCTCCAACGGGCGCATTCATATCTATTCATAAATATATTTAAAGATGAAAGTATCTTGTTTATGCTGGTTGTCCGGGTATTTCTTTTTCTTTTTTCTTTTTTTTTTTTTTTTTTTTTTTTTTTGATTGTCTCACAATTTCAATAAAAAAATCGTTGTGCTTAAAGCTTGCGGGTGTATCATCATTATTATTATTTTATTGTCATTGTTGTCATTAACTTCTCTCTGAGCTCACGCACTCCCACAGCGTACAGGTGGGCCGGGAGCGCCCTCTGTCGGGCGCATGTTTAACAGGAGCTCCTCATCAGACATGTTATTGCGTTTAATTCCACATGTTGAAAAGAGAAATTCAAAATCAGTTGGGAAATTGGTTGTAGATTTTTATGCTTACATAACTAAAACATCTCCATATAAAAAGGTGTTTTCTTATTTAAGCTGGTGCAATAGAACTTGTTCTTCCAGCAGCAGGAGCATCATCTGTACAGCTGTTCACTTCTGTTTATGTTACATCGGGTGTGTCTCCTCCCTGCACTGCCGACCAGCTCTATTTTGAGCAGGTCCTCAGTCACCGTCAACAGCGTTTCCTTCAGTATTGTGTGCGCGGCTGTATTTTTAGAAAGAGTCGAGTAATGTCAGTATTTATAGGAAGAACTTTCTCTGCTGAGCTCACACACACACACACACACACACACACACACACACATCCTCTGCAACTGTTAACCGTTCCCTGAATGGGTTTTAATGTGTGATATTCTGCGTCGGTAACCAGGGTCAAACATGTTGGGATGTGCAGGGTGGAACAGGCAGCAACAACTAATTACTGTTAATAAAAAATGAAAGTGGAGTTCTCTGAAAAGAAGTTGTGCATTGTTTGTGAATGTGAACCTGTGTGTGTGTGTGTATCTCGGTTTAAAGGGTTAAGCAGGGGGGAGTTTAGGGCAGCAGACAGCCTTTTGTCCGGGACCCGGCGCCTGTCGCCTGCCTGCCGGCCACAGCCTCCACACCGCCCGCTTCCTAATTAGAGCGCCCCCTCCTCCCCCTCGTCCTCCTCCTCCTCCTGCTCCCCTTCATCTTCATTTTCTTTTCTTTCTGCAGCGATAATCACAAAACTCTCATTCTATTACGCGGGCCATTGTTGCCACTCTGTTATCTTCAATTAACAGGGAGAGCGACTCGACCTCGCACTCTGGGAGAATAAAGTATTTGTCTAAATCAATCAGTCAATGAGTGATCAATAGGCTCCTGTGGAGGCCCCGTGGATCAGAAGTAATGGCTGCTGACGGCATGGGGTAAAAAGGCCAAGATTATTCACAACTTTGGGAAATGATCAGTGCAGGCATGTGTAGATCCTGAAGCTGTTGTAGGGCAACAGAACAACGTCAGAGTTAGTAGCAGCACATTTCCTGGTGTTTACTGTGTGAAACGTGAACAACACACAGAGCCGGGCCCCCGGTCTCTATCTGCTCTCCTTATCTCCAGGAGCACAGAGCCTGCTGGGATCTAGTCTCTTGTCAGTCTGCCTGCCCCAGATTACACATGTACAAATAGTCCACTCTGAAAATGTGGAGTCTCTGCTGGTTTCTACAAATCTTACATTTGTATTTACAGTTAATTAAACATGCTTTAAAATAGTCAGAAATCAGAACATAGGTTTGTTGTTCTACATTATAAATAAATACACTCTGAAAGTTCCTAGTGAAGAATACCAAATGACTTTTATTCAAAGCCCACTAATACATATTTTTGTACTTTTTATTTAAGTATTTCTATTTTCTGCCCATTTCACATCTGACACCTGCCACAAGAGAATTTGTTTATTAAAGATCTAAACAGAACTCTTTTCATTTCATTATTAATATTTGTTAGTTCAAATTAGCACTAACATCATTATAATAATCCTGCAATGATTCAGTCATAATTAATATTATAGGTATAATATTACTAATGGACCAGTTAAATACTTTTACTGTCCATACTTTACATGAAACATTTGGAATGAAGTATTTGTATTTGTACTGGAACACTGAATACTTTTTCCACTTCTAATGAACTCATTTACAGTTTTACACTTCATAGTTCGTTAGAATGTGTTGCAACAACTCCCAGATTTAAATGACATGAATTTCAGTAGGAACAAATGTTGTTTGTTTTATATTATACGATGTTTAATGGTTTGTCCCTTTGAAGCTGATTGTTACTGAAACCTGTTGATTTTGTGTGATTAGAGAGTCTCATTATAATAAATCATATGATGGGGAAGGGCATGCTCAGTCTGCTCTGATGACCCTCCTCTGACCCCTGGACACTGACTGATATTTAAAGTTGCAGAGTGATGTATTTTACACCTGAGAGAGCTGGAAGCCAATATGTACAGACAATTATTTAGATATTAAAAGTGTCATATTCATGTCCAGTCTGTAAATGAGCCTGTGAAGCAGGGGAGACAATTCTGCAGTTCTGTAAATGCTGTATAAAAGCAGAATGAAGGGCCAGTAACAGAACAGTCTGCAGCGCTGGGAAACAACTCACAAACCTGTGTGGCGTCTCCAGAGTGCATAATGTTCCGCTGCAGCCCTGTAGGCTGCTCCTCCACTGGCGGTGCAGGCACCTCATTGGCTGCTTGGCTCAGGTGCAGCTTTTGCACTGGTCCACAGCGGTCCAATCACAGGCTGCTGTGCTCTTTCAGGAGGAGGCACTGGAGAGGGAAGGAGAAAGCACACACAGCCTTTTACCTCAGTGCAACACTCCCACAAGCCAATAGCTCTCTCTCTCTCTCTCACGCACACACACATACACACACAAAGGACGATGTGCTTGAGGAAATAACTCTGAATGCTGTGAGTTTATTCCAACCGTCAGCGCAAAAGATCAATGAAATACACATGTATGAAATGCACCTGATCCCAGACTGCTCACATGGGCCCCCAGAGCTGGAAGATGAGCATGTAGGGTTCTGTGTGGGTAGAGTGGAAGATAGAGGAATACTGTACGGTACAATAATTAGTTTTGATGAGTAGAGCTGACCATGGGTTATTATGTGTGAAAAGCCTTTCCTCTCTACTGTTGTGCAGGTGTGCCATTTTCTCCTATCAGTCTCATCATCCCCTGTGCTGTGTTAACAGGCAAAACGACACAGCGTGCATGTGCATGCTTGTGTTTGTGAGTCCTGCAGCATTACAGCATGCAGGGGCCCGTCGCCCCCTCCTGGACACGGAGGAAGCAAAAGGAGAGTTCAAGACTTGTCCCTTGGAGAGCAACAGAGCCTGACAAGACTTCAGAGTGGGACTACTAACACAAACAGCATCCACTGCTAACCTTTTTATTTTGACGACCTCATGATTGTTTGTCATTGCTGCAGTCATCGTGCCAACACAGGTCTACTTCCTTAAACACAGTGTAGCCTAGCTGCAAAGCTTTGACACTCACACTGGACACGAGTGTTTCTTGTTTCCTTTTCCTTTTCCTGTATTTTTGTATGTAATATGATCTGACAGGTGACACACACAGTTTAAATTCAGGTTGATAATGGATTATGAAACAACAAAGACATTTCACTGATCACAGTACTTAAGTACAGTTTCAACTTTATTTAAGTGTTTCTTTTTCTGCTATGTCATAGTTCAACTCCACTACATGTATTTGAGCATTTTAGTTACATTTGTGAATATAATCAATAATACAAAATGCTGTTTCTTATAAAGTGTAATGATGAGCTCCAACACATGAATGTTCAAATACAATCCAGTTATATCATATACATTGAGAACTTTTACTTTTGTTTTGTCTTTTTCCTTAACTTAAGAAACATTTTGAATGCAGATATTTTATTTATGACAGAGTATTTGTACAGGGTGGTATCTAAATACTAGTTCGTCAGGATTCTACCAGCAAAAGGTCACCTCTCTACCAGTGTGACTTCCAAAACAAACAACCACTAGGTGGCGTACTTACTTACTTTACAAGCGTCACTGAATCATAAGATACGGTACAGTGCACAATACAACTATGGTATTGAGAAGGCAGAAAAAAGAAGAACTGCAGCAGGATTAGGCTTAGGGATATTATAATGTAAGTGCAATTACAGATGGTCAAGCAATAAATCGTTATATTGATAAATGGTGAGTGGTGATAATGATTATCTGCATCACATGAAATAGAATAAGAAAGAAACATAGACGTAATAACATCTGAAACAAATACATGCAATCCATTTGAACAGGAATGTGTTAAAACAACTAAAGTAACAATACAAAAATCTGTATTTTTTTAAACAGTTCTTAGTTTAAAAAAAAACATAGTCAGCAGTGGAGTCTCTCCAACAGTTACTTTTTCAAATTTGTCATAGTATAAAGCTATTTGTTTACTAATTGGATTCTTGCTATTTAGAATATCTACAAAGGAAATTAATGTATATATAATTTCATATTAAACTACAGTTGGTGTGACAGATGATGCATTTTAATCATTTCTCAAACTGCTTCTTTCAGTTTTAAACACTTCATTCTAATAGCTGTTACATAAAGCTGGACTACCTGATGAATTGGCATTACTGTTGCTGCTAACGCTGTGCATTGGACATGTTCCTATTTATTACAATAAGATATGTGTAAGCATAGAGTTTGGGGGATCACCTCCAGTTAGTAACGGAGACAACTGGCAGACAGGAGCTTGTTACTAGAGGAACAATTTTTCTTTTATAACACTTAAAGTCAGAAAGTTCAGCACTGCAGCAGACTGTTGACAGGTGCAATCTGAGAGCCACATAACAGGTTAAGGCAATAATGCATGAAACCTACAGTCAAACACGGTGGTGGGAACACTGAGGTGTGGGGATGTTTTGCCTATTGTGTGGTTGTTGATTTTCACAGAATGAATGAGAGAGTGACCAACCATGAAGCAGCGCTCGCCTGTGCAGCAGAGAAAACTCACCTCTTCTCGTTTACAGTTGTGTTGAAGAGCATTCATTTGATCCTAAAAAATACTGTACATCAAAGCTCTGCTCAGTTCTAAGAAAGAGTAATGAGTGCATGCCTTTCCATTCAAACTTCAGGCTCAATAAACCTGTTTATGAAGGGTTGGGAAGGCAAAAACTAAAATGTATACTTTTCTAAAGGAGCTCTGGAATAATATGGGCTCTTAGAATTCATGTAATGCAGAGTGTAAGTGGCCATGTAAGAGAGAAAAAACAGGAAAAAAGTCCTAGTTAGCTAAGAATGTTGTGTCTGGCTGGAGAAAAAATAGACAATTCCTCTCATTTTTTTCCTTTTCTGCAGTTGACAGCCTACATGGTTTAGAGTTTTTAACCCCAGTGTACATTTGCACTCTTGGTTGTTTCACAGCTTTATCTGCACTAAATATAACATGTAAGAGCTCTGTATAAAGACTCCGTGTCATGGTACATCCTCCTGTGAGCTGCTGCTCCAGAGACAAATTACAAACTGAAAGATGTTGAATGGAAAAGCCGTAAATCAGAGCAAAGCCAAACACTGCAGGGTAGCTAATGAAGTGGCTGGCGAAGGCCACACTGGGCAACCTCCATCTTGTCACTCATTACTGCTAAAGGAAACATTGGAGGCTCTCGTGGAAATGGACGCTTTTCACTGTCCTAGATCAAACAGCAGCAAGAACCTGCGCCCGCCCACGCTCCTGGCCCAGATGACAAACACAATACGAGCCGGTTGCATATCCAGGCCTTTGTGAAAGTGAACTTTTGATCAAGCCAAAGTCCTTGAGGACGTGCAAGCAAAAGGAGCTATGTGGGATGTGTGCACATCCGACCCCAGAGAAATCATTTGCTCTGATGGCATTAAGAGGTCTGGCCTGCACACCGTGAGATGAACACAAAAGATTAGCAAAGACTAACAGTCTCTGTCACAATGAACAGATGCCTGGGCCGAGTCAAGACGGTGAGACTAAACCCGCCAGCTCTTCTAAAAACATACAATCCCCCTAACACTTGTCCAAGCTCCAACGCATGTAAAATGCACCCATGGCTGCTTAGATAAACTCTGAGCTGCTCCACGGACATGCAGTGTACTCAGACTGGAGTTTGACTGATGATGCTTCTTCTACAGAAACAAAGACAGTGTTTATGAACAAATGACATGTTAGACCATTGTAAACATAACGTAATAACAAATTTTGGACTTAACTTGAGAGCATTTAGTGTGTAATATTCTTACCCTGGCTTTACCTGCTAATAGTTCAGCCAACATACAACCAGAAAGATCTCACACGAGGTGGTGGAGACCATAGATGGAGCTAAAAGAGAGGAAATGCTCGATTAGAATAATAATGGATTAGCAGTTCGACAGAAACAACATGATATGATGGTGATGTGTATGCAGTATCCAAACACACACACAATTTCATTTATAGTGATAAGGTTCAGTATACCTACAGTATCTAGGACCCATGAATATGCTTGAAAAGAAGGATCACTGGAAAGTTGCACACAGGAACACTGTGTGGTTTTCTGGGTACTGATCAGTTTGGATCCGATCAGGTAAAGCAGTGGAGGGAATAAGCCTATTTCCTGCGTCTTAACTGCAAAAACCCCTCTGCAGGTCACAGCCAAACACTCAGAGTGCAGACTGATGAAGACTTTAATAGATTTTTGTATTGTACCTCTAACAGTCTCCTGTCAGTAAGTTGGCTTCCCATGTTGCACATTAGTACATTTAGAAAGTTCAGTTAACAACAGTGAATTTAAAGTATATATTCAGGTGTTACTTATACATTAAGCAGGGGAAACATTAACCCGACTTGGTGATTTTAATGTTTGGTCAGCACTCAGAATGCCCATGCTGCCCTCTGTCCACCACAACATTAACACCACTAGGGGGTTTAAATGTTGTGTCTGATTGGTGCATATTATTTTGCAATAAAAGTGAAACCACACTCAATGACACTTTGGAAATGAATCGTATATTCAACTTCTGCATAAAATTAAAATCCATTGCTGCATATTGATGTTGATCATTACTGTGTTGTAGTAGATTGTTAAACTCTGGGGTCTTTTAGGTCTAATATTAATGGATCAATTGATCTGTGACAATCCGAACAGAGGAGTGTGATTATAATTATCGACACAAACATATTATATTGAATACACGTTATGCTCCTGTACATACTGTAAAATAAAGAAACACACTGGTGGACACATTATTGTGTGGGAAGTCCGTCTTCTCTCTCCAACACTGACAGGGTTTTTTATCCTCAATGAGAACAAAGGCTGCCCCCCACCCCCCCAAAAAAATCTTGAAATGCATTTTAGAAGACCACTGACAAGTCACTCACACCCAATAAAAGCTGAGATATAGTGAAGTGCAGCAAGACAAATGACTGCCCAGCTTTTATCGCCAGCAACTGACTAAAGCTGGAAAAGTCCAGAAGAGAGGATGGGGACAAAAACTAGTCCCTAAAATCCCTGAGTCCCATTTAATTTTAATGACCCGCACCAACACGTGGAAAAAAATTCAGACGAGCTTGTCCTTGTCACAAATGTCTCTACTTTATGGGTTTGTCACAGGCACAAACACACTGCTGTTTCACATTTAGCTCAGAAGCTGTGACAGAGGTCAAACAACAGGGGGAGTTTGAACAACACCAGAGCGTGGACATCTCCGTAAAGAATAAAAACTAAGATGCTTGTTGCAAGGGTTTAAGATTCCTAGTTGTATGGCACAAGTTATGGCATGCTTACCAGCACCTGTGGATCAGAAGTGATGAAGACTTAGGAGTTTTAGGTCTATAAACAAAATTCACTTCCAACGGGTTCTGCTTCCTCTTTGGTTTAATATGTAAGAGTCCAATAAGAGCCACAGATGTCGAGATCTACATCTGCTATTAGAAAGCCACATAAAAGGCAGCAGGGAAAGTCCAAATGCATCACATCCACATTCTGTGCACATGGAAAAGCCATGTCTTCACTGAGGCACAACTAAAACACAGACTGTACGTTTTGGCATTTTGATGATTAGATTGAGAAAGAAGACAATGAGGGACAACAAGTCCCATCATGGGAGGTCTGAGCAATGATTTCCACAATTCTGGGCTCAAGTCTGTGAAGTCTGCAGGATAACCAGGTCCCATGTCTGCCCTGTCACATGCTCGGGGATCAGAGGAACCAGGGGAGCTGGAGTGTGTATGTGAGTGTAAGTAAGACTATGGGTTTGACCAGATCTTGAACCGAGCAGCACATGATGCCTACGTACTGCCAGCCAGGCAGCTTCCAAAGTCCAGCTCAAATCAGCAATTGACCCTGACACTAATATCATCAAGCTGCACTCCGAATTAAATGGTCACAGTGCAAACATGGCGCCCACTTCAAAGGATCCAGGGGCTTAACTCTGAAAAACAAAGGGCATGACACTGTTTAAATGCGAGCACTGGAGAACTAGTGAGACGCCAGAGCTTATGAGGTGGAGCAGAGAGAAAGAGGCCAGATAAACAGGAGCAGTTTTATGGAAGCTGTAACTCTGATAGTCTGCTTTTAGACAACATCAGTACAGTTTCATTGTAATAGATCAGACACTCCTGCTTTTGCTTGATTTCATTCATCCAGACATTTACTAATGAGATCCTTGTAATTAATAATTTAGCTATAAAACCCAAAAATCTTACATTGATTCTCTGTGTGATACAGTTAGTGTCAGTTAGTGTCAACACTCAAACAGTGCACAAGCAAATGGCTTGCACAGTATGTTACTATCGTGAAATTTCAAGGTCATACATTTTTTAAAGTCACTGCATGTGATCCCAACAGGAGCTGCAGAGCACTGGGAGTCACTCAGTGGTCAGTGTTCTCACTGTATCTTTTGCCAGTTTTTCCTTCCAATATACAATGGCAACAAAAAGTATGTGAACCTTTTGGAAACGGTTACAATGATATGAATAACTCAACAACTATAGATATTCCCCATTCTAGAGTTAGGAAAAACAATCTACAAATGGAGACAATTTGGGACTGTGGCTAATCTACCAAGAAGTGGGTGACCAGTCAAAATGACTCCAAGAGCACAGCAAACACTTATTAATAAGGTAAAAAACAACCTCGAGTGACGGGCATCATTAGACCCAGCTAACATCCGTGTTCATGAGTCTACAGTACGTAAAACATTGAACAAGCAGGGTGTCTATGGCAGGACACCACGAAGGATCTTACTGCTTACTAAAAAGAACATTGCTGAATGCCTGTTTAGTTTAACAAAGAGCACATTGACACTCTACCACAGTATTGGCAAAATGTTTTGTGGACAGACGAAAAAGGGCACAGCATATCATAATGAAAACATCATCCCAATTGCAATTATGGTGGAGGAAACATCATAGTTTGAGCCTGCTTTGATGCATCAGGGCCTGGCCAGCTTGCAGGCTTCTTCAATGTGAAAATGTCTGTACATCAGCTGAAACTTTGTAGAAGTTGAGTGACGCAACGTCTATGCCTTTTGGAGTGGCCAAGTCAGAGCCCAGACC
This sequence comes from Anabas testudineus, assembly GCF_900324465.2. Classification (NCBI taxonomy): domain Eukaryota; kingdom Metazoa; phylum Chordata; class Actinopteri; order Anabantiformes; family Anabantidae; genus Anabas; species Anabas testudineus. The sequence continues at coordinate 24,699,520 of NC_046622.1, read as the reverse complement.
TCAACCCAATAGAGATGCTATGGAACAACTTGAAGAGAGCCACACACATGAAACATCCAAAGAATATGACAGAGCTAAAGCGGTTCTGCAGGAAGAATGGGCTAAAATACTTCCTGAACAATGTGCAGGTCTGATCCACAGCTAAGGAAGTGCCTGGTTTAGGTTATTGCTGCCAAGGGGGTGGGGTGGAGTCAACCAGTTATTAATGCCAAGGGTTCACATACTTTTATCAGTAATACTATGAGGTTCATATAGTTTTTCTCAATAAAGACATCATTTTTATGTTGTTATTTTAGGTACATTATATTTGTAGTCCAATACTCTTATTATTATTGCTTTTTCTGGCCACTGTATGTAAGAAGATGTAGAACACACTGTAGATGTAGATCTAGACATCTAAAGTTGACCGTTTTAATATACCCAAAAATAAATTCATGCACATGGCAGCAATTTGGCTGTTTTTCTTTAATTGAACTGTTATAATTGAAATATATAATTACAGATTATGATTATAATACAAATAATATTTATAATTATATATTAATAAGAAATATATTTTTATAAGATATGTGTCTATTCATTAATTGCTTTTCTACACAGTTATTATACTGTTTATGATCATAGACTAGCAACACACAGTATTTGGTGATAAATTATATGAATAATTGTGATTTCAATGAATATAACGAGAAGTATACAGTATATATTTCACTAATGTGAAAAACAATGTGACTTATAAAATTGTGATAGATGTTTAGAGTGTGTTAGGAGGTCAGGTTTTGTTTGTGAGAAATTGGATGTTCAATATTTTTAAAATTATTTTATATTGCATGTTTTTACTGATGTTTCTGTTTAAAGAACCAAATTACAACTAAAATCATCTAAAGGAACCTTACAAGTATAGTTTAGACCTTACAGAATTATAAAAATCAACAATCCCACTTGAGCAGCACCTGGCGACAGTGGAGGGGAAAAACTCCCTTTAGTAAAAGAAACCTTCAGCTGAACGAGGCTCACGGTGGGCGGCCATCTCGCTTTGTCGGGGTCAATGAAAAGAAGAGATAGCAGAGAAGAGCGAGGCCAATGTAATCTGTACGCAAGCATTGTCAAGAATATACTGTATTTCTGGTGTTTAAAATAATCAATCCATACATAAGCTGTACTTGCTTCTCTGTTAGTGGATCTCAGGGGCCTCAAGGCCGATCGCAGCTGACATGTGACAGGCACCCTGGACAGCTCACCAGCTTATCACAATGCTGACACATAGAGACAGACAATATCCCGGTGTGTAACCTCTCTATAATTGTATATAAATACCTTCTGTGTTTGTTAGGTAGTTCAAATCCAAACTCCTACATATGATCACACTGGGAGTGTCAGTGTCCTCAATATTATTTTTTTAGTCTGTATTTGCTGGCTAAGTTACAATTTCAGCACTTCTGACATTCTGAGTAATGGTTGGGAACATTCAGAATGTCTTTCTGGTATGAAGCAATTACAACAACCATGCTGTCATCCAAACCAGCCAAATAATGAAATGTGTAATGTAATGTAACTGTTCATACCAGTGAATGTTACTGTCTTACAGTATAATCATACAACATGTAATGTTTTGTAACAGTTATGAAATTGTTTCACAAATGTATGTAACTAATCAGAAGGATACTGGATTCCTATGATTCCACTTCACACTTTAAATAAGCCCAGTCTCCATAAACACACACAAAAGCTCTTTAATAAATAAAACATGTTGATAAGTCCCAATGTGTGAAATAACATGACAGATATCCTCACTGTGTGTCTGGAGAAAACCTCCACATTATGCTCTGGAGGAAAAAAACTGTTGGTTAATCATAGTAACCCTGTGAGTAGAAAAACATTTCTACTAGTCCTAGTTGAATTATCTGTGACCTCTGCAGCAGCTCAATCACTTCACACATGCAGCAATGTGTCCGTGGCTGCTGACAGAAAGAGGGAGGACGATGACTGAGTGTGAGTTAGTTCTTCCTCCGGTTTGATGGAGCTCCGCTGTCCCAGCACTGTTTGCTCTGAGCGGTAAGTGAACTCAGAGATAGATGCTCACACTCATTAATGCTGTGTGTGTGTGATTTGTGCCAACACTAAAGATGAATGGCTTGAACTACTGTTTACTGTCCCTATGATGTGGGACATAAATATTTCTATGTGTCAGTAACACAAAAATATTTTCGGGAAAGCTACAGTTAAGTGCTGACCACCTATAATGTGTGCCATGAACTAAATTTAAGATATCTGCCACTTGAGGCATAGATCTTCAGCGTTCCCGACACTGCAGGAGGAAACATCCTGCCAACTTCCAAATGTGTCAAACCACTGTTTGTGACTACATTTAAAGGCTTTTGCAGAAACTCAAACCGCTGCTCTTCCAATAATTGGCCACAGAGGATTAAGGGCTCAATCTAATGTGACCGCCAGCTTAATCCCTCCACATAATGAAGATGTACTCTGTGACATATTCAAAACAACTCTATAGCACATCACGTGAAGCGTAGGTCCACACATATAAAAGATGGAAGCCATCCCTTTAAGGGGGGAATTGTTTACAGCCAGTGAAGGCCTTTCCCAGTCGAACTGAATCACCCTTCAGGAGGAGATGTTTTTAAAAAATGTGCGTCACAAGTTACATTGAGAAGAATTCCAGTTGATGAAGACTGTGATACAGTTAAAAGCTCAGACAAAAGATAGTGAAGTTTTTAGAAAGTCGTTTCTTGCTTCTATCTGGAACTGTGCACAGCTGGAAGAGTTATTGTGCACGTACTGCACAGTCCTGCAGTAACCTCAGGCTGGAGTTTGGTTCTCGAACTCAGCAGCTTGTCAGCCAGTCGTGCACGCTCCATCCACCCCAACCACCTCCTGACCAGACGTCTGCTAATAAATGTAGAGCGTCGTTCATTCAAAACATATGTTTCACCACTACATAACAATTCTGTGTACTGCAAAAACGGAATCGTGTTTGCAGTTAAGTTTTATAGAAACATCATTTTTTAGGGGACTGGGTTGCACAACATGCACAGAAACCTGCTACGGTAAAATCTACTCACTAGAGCACGTTTGTTCACCACTCATGATGCTAACATTAGCTCGATAGCTAGCTAACTATACCACATAATCTCATTTGTCATTTCTGCTGAGATAATTAGCTGGTTACTGGTGTTCCGTCTGTTTAAATGGTGTTAAATGTTAAATCTGTTTAATTTGTCGTACTTTATTAGAATTTCCTTTTCACTTTCAGAAATCCTACTCACAAAAGTGAGGCGATGTTTGACGTAGACACACAAGAGCACAACAATGTAGCTGTGTCGGAACACTTAATAGAATTTACTTTGCGAAACATAAAACCACGGTAATGAATTCAATTCCAACCACAAGTCGATGCTTGTAGCAGCATGGACTTAGCATGCGATTGCTAATGTATTTTGGGTACGTGCGTATACTGCTTATTTACTGCTGTCGAGGGCAGTGGAACAACCAAGAAACACAATATTGATGTTTTATTATGATTTACCTCTCCTTTGGGCTGCTAAATGCTCCACTATGTTTATCAGCTAGTGTCTAAATTTGTCAAGTTGGTCAACAGTGAGTTTTCTTTCACACTATAAGAGTGACCAGGAACAGAAAGGTGACATGTAGTAAAACCATAATACCTATAAAATGACCTGAAAGAAGCTAAAATGAAGAGAGCTGATGGACTACAGAGCTGGGCCACAGCTAACACACATCACATCACTACTTAGTCACTTGATCCATCATTCAACTAAAATATTGATTAGTTGTTAGGTGTAACAGATTCTTACACCTGAGAACATCCAGGACCGTAGTCTTCAGTGCCCTGCAAAGAGCCATTCCACAGTCTGAGGAAGGCTGAAATGATAAACAGACACTGAATCCACGTACTGAATATGACCTTAATAATAGCTCCATCATTTGTCCATCCATGTGCTAAAGTGTGTTTGTGCGATGTGCTGGAGTCAGGCCATAAACAACATTACACTGGAGGCCTGGGTAGGGGGAGTTAAGGAACAAATCTCCACCTTGTTTGTGACGTACTGTGGCCACTTGCCAGTGCTCAACATTGGCCAGGAGGAGAGAAATAGCCAATCAGTGATTAGAAAAGAAGCAGCGTGGAGACTGAGGAAGGGGGAGGGGGCCGACAGTGGATCCAGCTCATAAGAAAGGAGCCTCCTCCGCCATCTTGACTGTGGGAGAAACAAGGAGGCCTAGAACAGACGGAGAAAGAAATGTGGTGGCGTGCATTAACCAGACCCCACTTTCCCACCTCCTGCCAATTACACAAGAAAATGTTTTGCCAGAGAGAGAAAAGGCCAGACTCCCACCAGTGGAAATCGAACATTTCTCCAGCCCCCTTTTTAACTACGACACCAACAGAAACCATGATTCAAAGCAGTGAAATCCAAGCGATTTTTTTCACCACACCACTTTGAAGTTCAGCAAGTTTTCAGCTCAACCATCAGGTTGGTGTGTGAGACGTGCAGCCTGCAGTACTCATACCAAAAGGAGGTAGGAATGAAATTAAAATCCAGCAACCAACGTCCCATTGACAACAACATGAGCTTTATTGCAATAGAATCTGAACACAGTTTCCTCAGTTTGTGTGTATGACACATGTTGTGGCAACCTTAATTTCAGCAATGCAAAATGTAAATTCCCAACCTGAAATTAGTCTGATCCCTTTGGCCTAAAGCAGGAAAATGCCTAGTTTTTGACGTGGTTAAATTCAAATGCCAGCACTGTATACAAACTGTGGTCACTATGAAAAGAAACTCTACACTTTATTTAATGACTTTTAATTTTAATTTCATGAAGTCTGAAATTGTGAAAAAGGGGTCAAATATTAATATAATAATATTTTGTCTTAATAGCAATTAATCTCCACTATAATAAATTATATTTATATTTAGAATTTTCCTAGTTTGGGCATTTGAATAACTCTGGATCACTACAGTCTGAGACACGTCAATTTTGCTGGACAGCACTTTTTGGTCTAAACAACAGATTTTTTCCATGAACACACATGGCTATTAGCTGAAAATTACAGCCCAAACATGACAATGTCACTGTGTGAACCACGAGCAACACATTTTAATTTATTACTATGGATTCCTGTGCATGTCTGCCAACAGTAAGACTGTCTAGAAAGAAAAGCACACACACATACGAACGGTATATAATATTAAATATATAGCTGATTGCAGCAATGGATTCAATGGGGGAATAATGCCTGGTTGTAGTTGGGTGAACACCATTCTTTGTTGTTGTCAGTAATCCCATCAGCACTTTATCTGGAACTATATAAAAATATGCCTATGGGGTATAGAAGTCGATGTTTTAACTACACTTGATGTTTGTCTTCCTCTTGGTGATCACCAAATGGAAGTCATATTTCGCAGGCCAACACTGGTGTCAGACTGACTGAAGCTGAAACCTCCTCCTGGCTCGACCACGTGATGGTGGGAGTGTGTGGAGGTTCAATTCCCTTCCAGAACCTCTACTAAATTCTGCTGCTATAAAAAAAAAACTAACTTTTTTATTGCAGCAGATATTTGCAGAGGTGCTGCACGAGTCTGGCACAGTGAGGACTGACGTTTACCCTCGGCGGAGAAGAGACTGAAGGAGCACTGGGGTAGGAGCACTGGGGTCAGGCCAAACTGAGAGGCAGGCAGGAGCAGGAGGTGAGTACAGACAGAGACAGATTAGGAAGCGACTCAGGATTTGTCTTTGTTTTACCTGTGAGTAAAATGGTTATTTTTGCTAAGGAGTCTGGTCCATGTTTGTCGAGTCTGCCCAGATGAAAAATAGAAAAGCAGTCATTAAGTTGAGCATTTTGTTTTATTGAGTTTCTTTTTTTTTTTTTTTTTTTAAGGTTAATATGGACAAACAGTCACGCTTGCAGCTAAATCAACTTCACCAACTTTGGCACACATGTTACTTGTAAATGTAAATTTGAATATACATGTCAGTTCAGTCTGTTTTTATCTCATGAACTGTGTATAAGACCTGAGTTAAATGGGGCCCACAAATTCCCCTAATGTACAAAATGCTGAATCTATTGCACTTTACAAGCTCTAAATGAGGCCAGGCTTAGGTACACTAATTGGACTGATTGTCTAATTGGCTCTGAGGAAGTGAGGGCGTTTACTGACACAAATGCAGCCACACTGCAGCGCAGTGAAGACGAGTTCGGGCATTTTGTGGTGGCGACATGGGAACATCCCTCAGCCCTGACAGTGCAGCTAATAATTCAGTCAACGAGCAAGTAAAACGTTTAACTAGATGAATATGAAATTATGAAATGAAATGATTTAACGCTTGTGGTGGGGCTACATTAAGCAGAGTGTGTGATCGTTATAATGTAAGTGTGAGTGTGTGTGTGTGTGTGTGTGTGTGAGGAGGATAATAAAGCAAGCAGCAACCGATCAATCTCCACTTTTCGGCAGTTGGAGAAAGTAGTAGTAGAGCGTCTGTCAGCGGCGCTATCAGGCGGTTTGGAGAGGCAGCGGAGCGCAGCTGCAAACACACACACACACACGCACACACACACACGCACACGCCGTATGACAAACGGTGGCGGTTCATTCGCTCATGTCACCAAAAGATATAGAAGTCACGCTGGCACCTGATTTATAGGTGCGCTGCATTATTTTATTGTTAAACCGCGAGAGCGTATTTCACCTGCAAACGCAGCGCGGCCTCCGCCAGAGCTGAGGGTCTGCTCCATGAAGAGGATGAGGAGGAGGATGATGATGCTGGTGGTGGGGTTAGTAGTCTACTGTACACACACATGTCCCCCAGAATAACTGGTGCTCTAATGAGTTTCTTAAATATTATTTTCACGCACCGTCACAGGTAGCTATTAGTTTACCCTGATGAGCCTTTAGGCCCGTGCGTAAAAGGTTTTTATCAGACTTTATAATAAAGAGGTTTAGCTTTAATTATTTTTTTTTTTCAGTTCTACAGTGAGTGTTTAAGGGACGATTAATGAGTTCTGTTCCTTGACAGCAGTTTATTTTTTATTTCAGGTAAGTATTTAGAGGTGAAAGCCTAATAAGTGAGACGTGCGACTGATGGAAATAGTCTTAAATAATAATATTTAAAAAAATAAAAGTCATATGATGCCGCTGGTTTAAAACCCTTGTTGTGAGGGATGGTCTGACAGTGTGGAAGTCTGCGGGGTTGTTTAACGCTCTGGAAACAGCCTTCTGTGGGCCTCCATCTTTACGCACAGCCGTTTTTAAGGTAAACTAGTACGTATTTCTAAAACAGAAGTAAATTAAACCACTTTGTTTTTTTAACAAGTTCTCATTTCACGTGCTATTTTTACCTTTTCATCCTGCTGTAAAAATAAGTGGTGCATGTGACTTAGTGTTATTTCTTTTGTGGCATCAGGATGTTTCGGGCTACTGGATAATATGATTTGTATTGATAGTGATTCTGCAAAGTCGTATTTTCCTCGGTTATTATGAAGGCATTATTATTTTAAGCTGTTCATCGAAGATGTGGGTGATTACTGGTTTGGATGCATTGCATTAGTTAACAGTGAACAGTATGTCATAGTGAGTGAAAGGCATCATTATATCAGCGTTATCTGAGTATTGACTGGTTGATTCGGGCAGGTCCTCCGTGTTGATGTGGGGACTGATGACATACAAACACTGCTCTGTTATATTTTTCCTCAACACGCACTAGGCCAGATGGTAGATGGCGGGGATGGCACAGCCGCTGCCCCGCCGCAGTGTCAGTGCCACATCGGGGAGAGAAGCGGGGGACAGATTTCCCTCACACACAGCACTGGGTTTGGTGTGTGTGTGTGTGTGTGTGTGTGTGGGGGGGGGGGGGGGGGGGGGGGGGTCAGGGGGGGGGGGCGCGTGCGTGTGTCTGATTCCAAGAAAACAGCCCACTGAGTTTTCCCCTCAGAGCTCAGCGAGCAGCGCACAGGCGCAGAACGCAGCTCGGTGCTGGAGAGGCTGGAAGGCACTACGGCAGCCGGAGCCGCACACCGACACTAGCCAGCCGAGAAGCCGCCGCCGCCTCCAGAGCGCCGCCGGAGCAGAGGCCCACGTGTGGAGTCTGTAGGAAGGACACCCCGCTGTTTCCAGGCTGAACGGAGCTGCGGCGCACAGGGATGGATTTAAGCAGATGATAGCTGAGTGCGTGAGGTACAGTGGAGACATGTCTGTGCAGCTGATTAGCTGCACTGTAAATTGATTATCTGCTGATTATCTGCTTGCTTGTAAACAGCGCAGTCTGCCTCAGGCGGGAGTAGCCTATTAAGGAGACGTTGTGAGAGGATAGGAAGGCTTTACAATCCAGTGTCATCCTCTGTGAGCGAGAATTAGAGCACTGAAGTTCCGCTGCACGCCGACCTGCAGAGGAGGATTTGAACGTGACAGTGATGAGACGGAGCAGGGAGACACGTAGCAGCAGAGAAGCAGTCTTTCCTCCTCTACGCACACTAGTACCTGCTTCTCGTTCTGTTTATTTCTTTTATTTATTTTCTATTTGTTGTTTTTGTTGTTGTTTTGTAATAACAACAACGAAATCAAACTCAAAAAGAGGCTATTGGTCAGATTTACAAATGCAAGCTAGATTTTATTCTTTTTCTCATAACATTTTTAATAATATATTATTTATTATTATTATTATTATTATTATTATTATTATTTACCCCATAAATAATTACAAGGTCTTAGTAATAATAATAATTCACATATAAAAATAATAATTAATAACTATTTAATTTGTACAGTTGTTAGTAGATGATAGTTTTAATGTAGGATAATGGAATAATGGCGTAAATGTTGTTTTAATTTCAGGCTTTGCGTTTTTTAATGGGCAGGATGGTGTGGCAGCTTTTCGTGGTCTTTTTCTTTTCTGTGCAGCAGACGTGGAAAACAAGCTTTGAGCACTGCTGGAGTTGGTGTGGCCTTCTTGTGAAGGTCACTGTCAACCAGCCTGTGAAATAAATGTTGTCATGTTCAGTTAAGCAGCAGGCCTCTGCTTCCATCTAGCCCGGCCATGCCATCATGTTACTGTGATTTTCCTGAAAGTGGTTTTCTGTGGCGACTAGCAGCAGAACGCTGTCAACCTGTGCACATGCGAGAGAATCCTTCACTGTTTGTGCTCAGGATTTCTTGTAGCCGCAGACACAAAATGGCGGCAGATTGAAATGTTTTACCCTCAGCAGTCTTCATGTCTCTTACATGACACACACACACACATACACACACACACACACACACACATAAGGCTTGTTGTGTTTTATTTTGTTTCAAGACTTGTTTGTACTTTAAAAATCTACACAGCTCTGGAGAGGATTTGAATAACGCTCAGTGTAGGACATGGTGCATGCTGATAGTGGCCAGACCATGTGACCTTTACCAAAAACTGGGGAAATAACAGTAGAGCCTTACACTAAACGTGTAGCCCAATGTGTGGCAGGCTCAGTTGTATTTCTCTAAACCTTTTCACGACATCTTTACGATTCGGTAGTTTTCCAGCCCGTCAGATGTGATGATCCTGCGTAAAGGATCCTCACTGTTCCTGCTGCTCAGGTTTTACTTCTTTTTAAACTACACTGTTTGTTTAACAAGCAGATTGTCTTAAAGAAAATCTTGTACAAATAGCAGGAAAGTCAGACTCACTTGAGGATTTCACACATAAGTAGAACATGTCTGCACTCAAACTACTGTCTATATGTGTGCATGTCCACAGTGAGAGAAACAGAAACAGAAACAAGGCAGTGGCTCCTGCTGCTCAGTTAAACAGGACCAATGTTTGGCCCAGGTTGGTTGTTTCTTTCAAGCCTTATCTTTATTAGCTTTCACAAATGTCTCCATCAGTTTACATGGAACACCGCCTCTCCACTTTCATGGCTAAGAGAGCGGCCGCTTTGTGTTTACAGTCTCCTGAAGAGTGAGCCATGCTGGGGCTTCAGTGGCAGAGAGAAGAAAGCAACATGTTTTACACTGACTTAATTTGGGCAGTTTCGCCTTATTTCCTACTGAGATTGGTAGTTAAGATAATTGAGAACGTGATAAAGTTTTAGGAGAGTCATGAGAACTTAGAGCCAGTCTGAAACACAGTAGCTCAAGCAACACGCAGTGGGAATACGAAATATGTCAGTGTGAAGTGTTGTTGTGCTTTAACAAAGGGCATTCCTAATAAAGTAAACGTGTTTAAAGCAGATTTTATTTAGTGAACACATCACCTGTGATCTCGGCCTCTGCAGAAAACTGAGCCTCATTCTGGAGCTCAGAGACAGAGACACACATGGCCGGTTACGAAGCACAGGGAAAGGCAGTGTGCAGTGGATCTGTAGGTGTGAAACACAGGAGGACGTAGAAAGAAAAACACATCCTCCGTTTTCACTCGCACTAAATTAATCTCCCTTTTTGTCTTTTTTGTTCAGCTTTGCTTTTTTCCTGTTAAGATCAAATTCATACTTTTCGACTGTTTTCAGTTTACACCTACTATCTTATGACTACAGCACTCAAATATGCCCTTCAAACCAGGGCACTAGTGTAATTCTAGTTCTAAGCAATGAAAATCTTTTTATAATGCATAAAAGGGTACAAGGAGTATTTCCAGAAAATGGTAGGACTTCTTCACACGGAACATTTTTGAATAAATTTGAAGTTAAATGTCGACCTGACCTGTGTGTGTGTGTGTGTGTGTGTGTGTGTGTGTGTGTGTGTGTGTGTGTGTGTGTGTGTGTGCATAATGCATAATTATTAAAATAATTTTAAATAGTAACAAATACTGAGGCTAAGAAATTGGGTCCTCAGTTGTGTGAACTGTGGATGTTTTTTATGAGTTTTCTAGTCGTGCTTCTCTAAGTCTTATTTGATTGAAGTGAACTCGTTTTCCACCTTCATGCTACTTTGCCAGACTCTCACAAACAACAGCAACAGGTGTCTGGGCATCCATTCCAGTAACGAGTGAGCTGCTTCACACTGAGAAAACAAACATTTTTGATTGACAAACACTTGGTGACGTAGCCAAGGCCAGAAAAAAATGATAATTCTTTAAATCTAAATTTGACATGTTTGCTTTTAAATTCACTGGACTTGTTAATGCAAATCATATTTATGATTTTTCAAGTTTTTATATAAATACATTGTACTAAAACACAACAGCTAATGCCAAGGAAGGGATGGATTATATTAATAAAAAAAAGTCACTGGGCAGGACAATGTGCTAAGAAACAGCAACATTAATTATTATTTATATTTGAGTGCTGTAAATAAAATATTACTGAGGGTAAATTTTGGAGGTGTGTCAGTAAATCGTAGTTATGAGTGACAGTCGTTCAACTAACACCAACAGTCATTTAAAACTGCTTCATGGGTTAATGCCACTTTTCACAGCCATGACATAATTAATAATCTAGTGTATTCTCTAGTAAAATGTAAAATGAATAAAGAAAAATGTAGATAACTTAATGGTAGCTCGTGTCCAGATGAAAAAGAATCTGTAACAACTGTCCACAGGCTGCACACTTTTTATGCGCATTTAAGCAGCATTTGATGGCAGTGAAGTAACTAATGTTGCATTTCTATATTTACTGTAATATTATGGGAATAATAACATGTATATGTAGTCTGATGTACAGTGGACATTTCTCCGTACTTTCTCTGCCTGATAAGTCTGACAGCTGAGTATTTGTCTAATCCTGCAGAGATGCTGCAGGAGAAGGCTACAGCTGTGACGGATGAATGTATGAGCCGAGTCCAGGCCGGCACGGAGACGGATCTCCTTCCAGACCAGTCACCACTGGGCCTGTCCACAGCTCCTGCCCTTCCCAACTCCAGTGAGCCAGAACAGGTACACACACAGACCCTATATACCAAACACACACAGTTGCGTCTTATGACGGCAGACTGAATTCTGCAAGGATTATTCTCTGGATGCAGTAATTTAAATTACATTACATTTAATAACTTAATCAGGTTTTTAAAATTGGAACTTGGTCAAATGTTGTTAATGGTAATGTTTTCATTTTAAATGAAATGAAATTACCTCAATTGTAGAAGATGCTGTGGTATTGTGTATAGCAGTGATTTCCATTCTTCTTCTCAGAACATTGAGAACATTAAGGTAGTCCTTCATGAGAGGGAACTGTGGAAGAAGTTCCATGAGGCCGGCACAGAGATGATCATCACTAAAGCAGGCAGGTTAGTAAAGCAGTAAAACACCCATCTGCTAAAAACAGTGCCGTCCACACCCAAAGAAAGAAATATTATTCAGTTATTTGTAGGTTAGCATTTGATTTAACTTTTTATGTTTATGTTGTGTCTCTAACCCACGTCTCACCTGTTAATTCTGTTAGAAATGTCCTTAAAAATCCCTGGTGGAAGTAGTTTTACTCAGGTAAAAGTAACAACATTGTAAAAATACAGGTTAAGAAAACATAAAAAAAAACATTAGTATTAGTGATCTAATATTGGATTTTTAATAAATAAATGAACAGGATAAGGCGAAAGTACAGCTTTAAACGACCAGTTCTGTTCGGATTTACATAGTTCCTTGAATAGTTAAATGACATTCTTGTCAATGACTGTAGAGTTAATTACTGAAACTACAATCGAGGTTAAAGTTTAAAGTTTATTTGTTTTTTTTTTATGTTTTGTTTTTTTATCAGGTTTATTCCATCAAACTACATTGTTTCAGTTTACCTGTGAAAATTATGACTAAGGTTTTTAATGTTTTCAATCTTGAAATTTGAATATACTGCACTAGGTGTTAATTAGTCATGAGTATTGATTATTACTATTTGTTAAAAGTTCAGGGAGGTTGTTGCTATTTTACAAGATACCCTGCCAACTGAGCAAACCTGCTTGGTGCGATACCCATGTGCAGTTCCTCCATCAGTCAGACACATGCAATCTATCTTCTGGAAGACTCCAGCTAAACTCAGCTGTGTAGCATTGTTTTGCAGACACATGATTATTTCTTTATGTAATCATTTCATTGTTTTACCAGTGTTTCTAAGTTGCATCAGATAACCTACTGTGATTTTCTTCTTGGGCAGTTTTGCTGTAGTTCAGCTTCTGCCATTACAAGTGTATATGTCACATACTAGGATAAAAGTTGCTTCTATTCTGTTCTATAAAAGTTTAAAATGTGTAGAAAATTAAAGAGAAAGTGTTTATTAAATTATGGATTTATTTAGCTTAATGAGTATAGCTTTTTATTATATAGCTTTCTGTGGCCATGTGTTCACACAGATAATTGTAACGTATAGCAGTTCTAAAGTCTTTCAGGAAGAGGCATAAGGTTCCTGCAGTAGGGACTACATAATTGAAAACACAAATGACTGCTCGGCTTGTTGGATTTAATGCAACCTGAGGATTAGATAGTGTGGCCTTTGGACATTAACCAGAGAATGAGTACACTCTCAAATCGACCTCCGCCTCTCATTCCTTAGGGAATTCTTTTTCTAGTAAAAAAATGTAAAAGGTCACCATATATTTTCTTTAATGCTGCATATCTGCAAGAGATGGGCTTTCCCTTGTCCAGCTGATAAAGTGGGCTCTGAATTCTTAAAGCCCTTTGAAGGGCTGTGAGGTTTAGCCATGCAGCTGTGCTGGGAACCTGTCTGACTTTGCCTACAGGCTGTCTACACCATGTCTACTGCAAGTTCACAGAAAAACTGGCTTCATTCTTCAGAAACAACAACTCTACAACATTAAATTATATTAAACAAGACTTAATTATTTACATACAGTATGTTATAATTAGTGCATGCAGATATACTATAGACTATACACCATATTGGTTATAGTAAAGAGCCTGCTTTGGAAAAACACTGCAATAAATCTGATGTTTTTATAAAGTATCCTGTACATAAACACCTTTCAATTCAGTAAAACTAGTTTCCTGTGATGACCTAATCAATCAAATGTCATATAATAATCACAGACTAGAGAAAATTATGTATAAAAATTATATATCAGACATCACTGATACGTTCATAATAGTATATATTAATTTACTTTAGTCCTGTCAGATGTTGTTATGATGTAATTTAAAGCAACATTGTATTTCCTGTAATCAGAGTCTTTTATTTAGGCCTGTTTACTGCAATTGTCTGTCAAGTTGAGTTCTGCTTGATCAGAGAGTCAAATATTTAGACAGAAGTAAATAAGTAATAGTCATAGTTGATTAAGCCTTAACAGATTTTATAAAAATTGACTAAGGAGCTCCAAATGGTGCTAAAGGGAAGGTCTGGGGATCACCAGAGTCACTTGGATTCATTCTTTAGAAATCACAAGAAGACAACTTCATAGCAATCTTGTAGGTAGTTGCACTAAAGTGGTGGAACCAGCCAGGAGCAATGCTGCTTCTATGGTTAAAAGTCTTGCTTTTCCTTTCACAACATTGCACAACTACAATGTTACAGCAAGTATTGCACTTTTTAAAGGAAACAGCTCTGAGACTGGATTAGATTTTCTATTAATGTCACAAAGAAAATAGTTGTTGTTAACCAAGATATTTGTCAGTTCACAAATACGTTTATATAGAAGGTATCAGTAAAATGTTCTTAGGAAACATACTAGTTCTGCACCCAAATATTTGATCTTGCAATACTTGTCATGATTATAGCATAGTTATACATTTGATCTCTATCAGACAACTAAATATGTTGGATAAGGATAGAAAAAGACGTTAGCTTCAGACACTTTTTTACAGTTAAACCAAACTGTGGTCTTTCCCAAAGCTTAACTAAAGTGCTGGAGTTGCGGAAAGCAACCACCACCATTCGTTCTACAAAAGCTCGAACTTTGGATTGGAAGAATCATTACCCTCACTACATAATTATAAGTCTAAATCAATCTGCATAATTATATATAATAACATAATATAATTTTCTACACAAAAACTGTTCTGTTCCATAAACAGAGCCCTGGTGAATGCCAAACTAGCACAAATTCAAAGTGATTTGTGGAAACGAGTTTAGATAAACCAAAATACTCATTTACTATTTTTAAGAATTCACTATTATTACATAGCAATGTTCACACTGACATTTCCCTTTGAGCAAATTCATGTCAACCAATCAGTGAGTCAAGGCTTCCTTGGACAGATAGCTTTTTTACCTTAATTGTATTTTGTTAGTTTAAATGTGCAGTACTAAGAGTAAGAGCAGTAGTTGTAGTAGTGGCAAGTCTGCCGCCCTGCATGCTGCCAGAAAAGATAACAGTTTGTGTGGTTCATCTTTTTCATAGTATTTCTTTCTGATCAATCTCTGAAAACTGATTTTTTTAAAGTGTGTTAGTCAGATGTTAAAGTGTTTTATAACTAGCTTCAACAACACAATGACTTCACAGAACAACTATTAGAAACAGATTTTGAAAAATTGGTTTAGCTCTGTTGTTTCCAGCCAATCTTGCTTAAGATCCTTTTAAATGAAGCCACCACTTCCTGAAGGCTGGAGTTTCATGTAGTTAAACTAGGACTTTATTATCTTCTCAGATAGTTACATTTACTGTAAATCATTTTAAAAGAAGTGAATGGGTTGAAGAAAACAGAAGAACTCAGTTATGTCTTTTTCAATGTCAATAAACTGGAGCCCATCATTTATTTATTTTCATCTCTTGAGGGGTCTTGACCCCACCTAAGAGCCCAAAAACAAACGTTTTGATAAGATTGTAAAATTGAGGACTTGTTGGAAAATGATTGCAGCTCTGCTTGTGCTGTACAATATATTGCACTATACAGGTGTGGCTAGAAACATTCAGCCTCAGTCTGAATAGACAAGAAGACCAAAACTGTTGAAAAAGAGTCTGAATTCAGTGTGTGATGCAGTATGAGACGATGAGTTACTATGTGGTAGTGTGAGAAAATGAAAAGTCAAAGGTCAAGAGAAAAGAGTGGAAACAATTGCGAGGTTGGATCTGCAGGGTGTTGAGTTTGATGCCAGCAGAACGGCTGTCAAAATGAGGGCTAAAATAGACATTTCATAGCCATGTCAAAATGTTAAGTGTTACGTGTATCATTTTAAACATTGTGAGATAAATTGAGTGTCAGGTTAAACTGCAGACAGTCAGGATTAACTTTGTTTTATGATGTTTTTCAGCAGTGTCTGAAAGCTGCTCGAATTTGGCTGAACCTTTTGCATGTGGGATGTGTTTCTGACAACTTCAAAAGTATATGGACAGAAAGATGAATTAAAATGTGTGTATATAGATATATAGCTATATATATATATATATATATATATATATATATATATATATATATATATATATATATATATAAACAGAAATAATAAAGGAGTGCTGTAACTGAGGAAGGTCAGTGCAGAGGCGGCAGGGGAAGAGATACAGATGCAAAACAACCAGACTGTCACTCAGTGGATCCCATATTTTTCCCAACACTCCAAGATTAAACTAGTTCAGTCCACTCCTGTGCAGCACCTAACTGAGCCTAGAAGACTTGTTATTGTGAGTGTCATTGTCCAGGCATAATACTCCCTCTCCAAAGCACCCAGTGCAGCTCTTCCCTCACTCTCCCTCTTTGTACACAGTCCGTCAAGAGAGCAGTGGCGGCTTGATAAGAGGAATCTGGCGCCCACAATAGGCTGAGACTGCTAGGTTGTAGCGCTTCATCATCCCCCCTCCCTCAAACCAACACTTCTTTTGATCTCACCATGGTACTGGAGATTCCCAGAGAGGGAATGGATCACTGGAGGGCCTAAACATGTGGGATTGTTAAAAGAAACAGCTGGCTGGGCACAGAAACACACACACTCTGACACTGATATCATACATACACTCTCTCACTTTCATTTCTCATGATCCACCTTAAACTCACTCTACGTGTATGTACAGCATGTATATGTATGACACTATGTTATATGCTTTCAAAAATGAATTGTCCTGAGTTGCAATAGCAATGTTTATAAAAGATGTAGCATTTACCCAGCACCCGGATACAGTATACTATGTTTTATGTATATATCTATGATCCCAGACAGACACGTGAGCCTCCTTTACACTGGATGTTCATGCAGGGATTAATATGCCATTTTGTTGGCTTGTCCTCCTGCATGAAAGGTAAAATACCAGCAGGGGCTGACACTCCTTTACTCCAGCAGCAGATGTAATGCTTTTGCTATGTATTGTGGACATTAGTGGTTAGATTTGTGTGAACCACTCTTTCATGTGTATGATGTGGGTGTTGATATGTCTTGTTTGAATATCACAGATCTTAGTAAAGACACACAGCATTTCTATGAAGATACAAAACACCCAATAAGAGACAGGTAACAACCGTAAATAGTCAAAAGTATAAATAAATGATCAGACACACCAAACGACCACATTATAGAACAATTATGAATAAAATAAAATCACAAAGTAACATAAAACAACCAAGAGAAGACACATAACTGCCTTAAAATGATGCTACACCCTCATTTGTTGTCATGTTGTGTCAGCCTGAGGGTCTTAGCAGAGCCAGTTTCTAGCATTTATGGTGCCCTTGTCGAGATTATAGTTTAGCAACCGAGTTGTGAGTATGCATTACTAAAATAAAAGATGTGTATGATGTGTATGACACTACAATTACTTAGTTACACAGTAGTTACAGACTGTCTGAAAGTGTGTAATCCTCATTTGTATGATTCATTGTGTCTAATGACAGCAGGCGTTCTGTCCATCCTTTGGAGAATGTCTGTTAGGTGATTAAGACTCACTTAAACATTGTGCAGTAGCAGAGCCCTTAGGTGAAGGGTTCTGTTTCTTATACAAATCCGAAAGCCACATGTGTTGACACAGGCGTCCATCTGCTCTGTCTGTGAGTGGAGTCGGAGATGAGCGGAGGTCTGTTTTGAATGTTCCTCTTGGATTAACCCATCTTTCAGTGAGGATGATACCAGGACTGATCTCTTCTTCTGATTGGATTTGAAGCCTGAGAGAGAGATTTAAATTACCTGCCCTCAATCCCTGTCCTCTCTCTCTCTCTCTTACGTGAGGGAGTATTAACAGTAACATGATCAGATGGTGTCAGGTACTACAAGCCTTTGAAGATGGGTATTTGCACCAATCAAAACAGCATCTTCCCAGAAAGCATGCAAGGCATTGCGCTGCAATGTCTGATCACGTTACCATGGGCAGCACCCACAGATAGACTGCAGCCTCTTGAGCAATGACAAGTCGGCTGTCTAAATTGTTGTCCAATCTGGGATGCCATTAAAAACCACTTAGGGCTTTATAAGGGGGCGTAAAACCCTTTGCGAAGTTTCCTTTGGTGCAGATGAGATGAAAACGTTTTTGGTTTCCCAGAAGAGGTCAGGAAAGGTATCTCTCTTCATGTGTTTTTATAGCCTTGACTGCTATATTAGCATATTCTGTCTTTTAGTTTGAAGCCATTTAAAAGATGAAAGATTGTGAGAGCGTGTTCCTGTACTTTTTATGGCGTCTCAGTAAGTATGAAAGAGTTTCAGTCTTCTCCCAAATAAACATCTGCAGGGAGACAAATGATTTCCAGGCCTGAAATATAAAGATTTAGACATTAAGGATATATTGAAAACAAAAGCTGAGAAATCTTTGTAGGGGTAGGCTTTATCCACTTAATGCTCAGGAAAAGGTTATTTCAGGTTTGAGAGGAGGCATCTTCACACCCTACTCATCTGTCAGTCCCATGATCTTTGTGGGACCTTGCTCGTCCCAATCCCTTAAGAACATTAATGAGCAGCAGTCAGTGAGCTAATCGGAGCTTCATCTGAACTATCTGTGACAATATTACACTTATCCTACACACACGAGTGTTTCTAAAGGCCCACAGAATCCTTTCTTAAGCACATGATCTGTGAGTACACTGTGCAGAAGTTTGTTTTTGTTAGATCTTGAAAGTGGTTGTGGTTGTATATGAAAAAGAGTTTAGATCAAATCCTTATTAAAAGTTTCCAAGCACAGTGATTTCTGTTTTAGAAAAAATAATTATGTTTAAATCAGAAACAGGTCATTTTCTTTAAAAGATAAGAAAAATTAACTGTTAATACACAGCTTAGGTAAGTTCTTTGCATTTCTAACGTCTTCCCTTTGTAATCCTTTAACAGGAGGATGTTTCCTAGCTACAAGGTCAAAGTGACCAGGATGAACCCCAAAACTAAGTACATCCTACTAATTGACATCGTGCCAGCTGATGACCACCGCTACAAGTTCTGTGATAACAAGTGGTGAGTTTGTGAATCAAGTTGTGCCAAGTTCATATATGAATGTGTCATATCCTTATTAGTCTACTTTAATTCTATGCATTATGTTAGTGGAAAAAAGGAATCTGAAAATTAAATAGATAGAACAGTGCTTCTATGAGCCCTGAGCTCAGCTACACACAGGTGCTGCATACAATTTATTTGTTCAGCTATTACAGCATACCATCACTTCTAATACAGGTTCTAATGTGTGTGAGATTTTCACTGTGCACATCCACTTGTAATGTGATGTATCCCAGCTGTGCCCTGCATCAGTCTCTGCATGTAGTGTCATAGTGTCACATTGCTATTAGTATATTACTTCAGATGCCTTCATAGACAGCTACAGTGGCTACATAGAGTGACTGTGTTACCAGGAACTGCTGCTGATGGCACTGATGTAGAGCTCCTCTGTTAACATAGAGGGATGGAGTGACAACTGCTTCAGTCATGCCTTTAATGGATAAGTCTTTTTAAAAGATGCATTTGATTCTTCCATTCTTGTGGCATGACCCACAGTTGGTGGGTTCCGGTATTCCTCAGCAACACCTAAGCATAAGTATAATTAGTAATGATGATTTAGCAGAGGCCAGTGTCTTCCAGTCCAAGGGATTTGTAAGGGGTTGAAGGCCGTGCTGCATACGGGCGCTCTAAACCTGTTGAGCGCTCTGGTGATTGAAAGCAGCTTGGGTATACTGTAGAGCTACTTCATTCCCTCTCAGTTTGTTGCATGTCTCTCGATGGGTTTTTAGGATGGTGGCTGGAAAGGCAGAACCAGCAATGCCAGGAAGACTCTATGTGCACCCAGATTCCCCAGCCACTGGAGCTCACTGGATGAGGCAACTGATTTCGTTTCAGAAACTCAAGCTAACAAACAATCACCTGGATCCTTTCGGACATGTGAGTACCTAAAGGAGATCTGTACTTTCTATTTTGCCAACATTCTATTTGGTTACATCAAAGGTTCACCATGTAATTGCTCAAATCTAAGAACAGGGCAACATTTCTTAACAGTTTTACAATGGTGGTACTTAATGTACTTGAGAACATACAAGTCACAAACGTTGCAGTGAGAATGTAAGTTTTTATCTGAATAAATACTTTTATCTGATGTGAAATATTGAGTTCATAGATCTACAAACAGCAAAATCGTAGAGGTCTTTTTCACAGACCAATTTCTCAAAAAGGGATGGAAGAAAGTGAAGGAATGCATAAGAGAACAGAACAGAGGAAAAGAGTGAGGAGGCAGAGGTGAGGGGTGTGACTGTGGCAGCGCTCCCCAGGGGGACTGTGGGATAGCTTGTCTGAAACCATCCCATCAATGGGCAGGCTCATTAGGTTCATAACCTCTCAGATCAGTGGCGGGGCCTGCTGTCAGGTTGAGTTGAGTGCCTAGCCAGTGATAAGGGCGAGTAATGAGGACAGAGCAAGTTCGAGACCAGGCAGAGCCCAGCTGACGCCCAGACCAGTGCTTCCAAGTACTACCATTTTTTAGGGGTATATAGAATGTCAGTGTTTTGGAATTCTGTGTTCTAGTCCTCTTGTACGTGATGAAATAAGTGTGCTACGTATTGTACTACATAACTGGAGACTTTTATTTCCCAAAGTAATTCAAAGCCAAGCGTAATTGGTCTTCTCTATATACTGCACCAAGTCTGTGTATGTGCTGTTTTAAGAGAAAAAACAAACATTAGTGACCTGAGATAGATTTACTCCCTTTAGTCAAGTCAATTGTTTCACACACTGTTAGTTAAATAAATGCAAAGAACAGTCCAGAGTCACTGACAAGAGGTTTAGATCCTATCCAACAACTGAATGCTCATATACTATGGATACGTCAGTCATGTATCCCAAAGTATTCAACTTTGTCTTCTAAAATTGACTTTACTATGCAACTAAACTGCAATGTTCAAGTTTTTATAGGAAACCTAACGTGATAATCAGTGAAAGATTATGTTCCAGTGCTATCTATAGCAGAGCTATTATATAATATTTTTTTATTTATATATTTACTTTATTTTATTTGTGTTTGTTTAGTTTTAAATGTTTAATCCCAGCCAGATTAAATATCTACAGTAGTACACTAATGATCTAGCAACAGAGTTGGGTCCTTAAAAAAAAATATTTATTGTTTTTTTAAGCACCCATCCCAACCACTGTATCGGTCAAAGCAAATAATCATGCCCTGCTGTATCACAGAGATGAAAGCAGATTCTGTCTTTAGCTCTTCTCTGATCTCAGGAATGCTTCCCTGATCGCTGAATTTAAACAGTCACCCAAAAGTCTCCAGTATCACCCTCAGATGGCAGCCAGACAGCAGAGTAGACACAGGTCAACGGAGAGCCTCCGTTGAACCAGCCAATAGCTTATCTCTGTCTCCAGCCTCCCTCAGCAACGGGTGCGGGGTCATTTGATGTTCAACCTGAGCCTAGCTCCCTGTGTCCTCTTCAACCTTTGCCTCTGTTTGGGAGCCCCCTGGAGGAGAAAGCTCCTCATAAGAGTGTCTGGCAAATGAGGAGAGGAGCCGAGGTGCAGAGATTGATGCTTATCAGCCTTGACAGAGCTAGACTTGTGATGACCCTGCCCTACTGTTGCTAACGCTTCACTGAGCACTGAGCACTAGGCTGCAGTGAGCAGACTGATGCTATTGAGCCAACGCGCAACTAGACATATAACCTAAACACTGAGTGTGCTGAACACATGCTACCACCTATGGTGATAAACAGTACTCAGATTTCACATCAATTGTGATGGAAGTGAATGATACAGAGAAAGTGTTCACTGAACTAACTGATACAACATTTACAGTTATATGTTTTTAATTTGTTCCTATTTTACATGACATCTAAATTTCCATTTTGTTTTAGTTAGTTCCACCAGTGGCTTAAGTTTAGTAGTTATTTCATGGACCCATTTGTTGTTGTTTAGTTTATTACAGTTTTAACTTTAGTTTTAGTCATTTTAGACAAGGATAAGATCTGTCAGGGACCACTGAAAATATACTGATTAGTGAGGACAGTGTGCAGATGACAAACGCCATTCGGGGCATTCTGAGTTTGGCTGATGGCATCAGTGGATTGTGTTCTGCAAGTAGACTTGGTTGGACGCCTTTTCTCGTGCTGCCCCACCAATAAAGGGGGGATTGATGGTGACCTTTTCACACCCTTCCTGAGACAACTCTCTCCAATTCTGTACCAGTTCTGTCCAACCCCAGGGGTTGGGATTTTGTAGACATTTTGGGGGTTCAGTGCCTTTTCCAGGGAGACTTCAACAAATGGCTAGGAACAACCTTAGGGGTGATAGACAGCCAACAATTGTACTGTAACAATTGTGCTGCTGCCACCCAAATAAAAACTTGGACAGGATAGGTTTTGCCTCTAAAACTAGAACAATTGCTGGATTCAATAGGGTTCAAGCCTAAGTGGAGAAAGTCAATTGGATTTCAAGTCCAACACCTTAAACGGAATAGGAATAGGAAGAACACGCAACCTTCACACTGAAAAGTCCTGGCCAGCTGGCCTGGATTCAAGCCCCCCTAGCTGGGAGGCAGCAGTGCTAACCATTATGATCAGACAGAAAACAGAGGTTTGCTTGGTTCCCAGTATAGATAAGTAAATTGGAAATTAAGGTCAACAGACGCTCACAGAGTTGCAAACAGAGCTGCAACTAATACAAGTAATTCCACAGTCAGTGTGGTACTCACAGACAGCATCAGCTAATGTGAACCATGCCTTGCAAAAAACATATTTAGAGAAAGAGATAAAGAGTTGTTGATTTGCATATCCCTGGAAAGAGTTACAGAGGATTCTCAAAGATAGTCAAGTGTGTTGATAAAGTAAGGTAGACCTGTGACATCATTGGCTCTGTGTAACCCATTTTCCTGGTATTTGTGTTTTCTTGAGTCATGTTTCCTATATCACTGCCACTTTTGATTCATGTTTCCGGTCTTTAACTCATCTCAGTGTTCATTGAATCAGTAGCCACAGTTTTATGCATTGTTTGATGAATAACCACCTAATGAATAATTAAAACAATTACAACAATTAAAAGCACAGCCTAATGCTGAATGTAAAGCATGTTGATTGGACACCGTGGAAATAGTAAAAACTATCATGAGGTGGACTATTTCAGACTGCTACAGCATGCCTCTGTTGTGTAATGGATTTTATTATCAACCAGGGACTGTTCATGTTCATTTCCTTAGCAAGCTAACACTGCAAAACAAGTGAGGTAATGCAAGTATGCATCTCACATATTGACAGTAGTTTGTTTGTACCACACCATAGTGACTGTTCTTAGTGTGCTGTTCCTCCACTGATTTCGAAATAAAATGTGTTGTCTTCTCTTACCCTCCTTAGATCATACTGAACTCTATGCACAAGTACCAGCCCAGACTACATATAGTCAAAGCCGACGAAAACAATGCCTTTGGATCCAAGAACACTGCCTACTGTACTCATGTCTTTCATGAGACAGCCTTCATCTCGGTAACCTCGTATCAAAACCACAAGGTGCTGCAACTATCAAAAGTGCAGAAAAAGCATAAAGTTAAATAAACTGGTTTTACAGAAGTATTTTGTAAACTTTTTATGTCGGTTCTTAATTTACACACATTTAAACAAGTTGGAATAATTAAATTGTATTATGAATGGTGTCTTTAGGTGTAGATTGATAAAATTCACATGAAGACAAGTGTCTACTGTTACACTCACATAAAATACTTTTTTCACTGTATAACCAACCCACCCTTTTAACTGTGGTGCTGCATTAGAACTTGTGCTCTGTTTACTGCCTCACTGCATGCCTGCTGCCACAGCACTCATCTGAATGGAATGCTGCTGCTACCTCTGTCAACATTTTAAAAGGCCCATGTAATTTGCATAATAAGCTGTCCACTGGAGCAAAGACCCCGTTTCTCTGATTGCTTTGCCTATAGTTTTGTTAATACCAAAGTGAGTGAGAGCTTTCAACAGAATGTCTTTTTTTTTTTCTAGATTACTCAGCTGAAGATAGAAAACAATCCATTTGCTAAAGGATTTCGAGGTAGTGAAGAAGGAGACCTGCGTGTTTCAAGACTACAGGGGTGTGTTTACACAAAATGTAGAATGGAAAGCCAGGAAAAATTGTCCTATTGAACCATTTAGCATGCTAGACATGTCTCATAAATTTGATAAAGTGTATATAAATGAGATCTTAGGGAGTGTGTTTTTGTGTCTGGATATGAGAACCTACTTCACCTCCTTGAAAGACTTTGTTCAGTGGAATAGTAGATGTGCCAAACTGATTCTGCTTCTTTCTTTTTGCTGGTATTGATGTATAGGAAAGACTATCCTGTGATTTCAAAGAACGTGGTTCGCCAGAGGCTACTCTCCTCACATAGTCACCTCGCAGGGAAGCTTGGAGCAGGAGTTCTAACAGGACACACTCAAGTTCTGTCTTCTTACCAGTATGAGACTGGGGTTCCTCTGTCTAGTTCAGACCCTCAAGATCCCATCTCCAGCCACTTCCCTCAGAGCAGAGATCCCAGCCTCCTGTACCACTGTTTCAAACACAGAGGTGTGTTCTTAGCCACTCAATCACAGAGCTATACATGACATGGCCTACTCACTTCACTTTCTTCATTTAAAAACATTGCGGTTAACTATATCACTTTGCAGATAATGGCCGACACCTGGAGCTCGGATGTAAGCGGCCATACCTGGAGACATCATCTGCAGGCTCAGAGGAGCATTACTTTCGTTCAGCTCCCTCTTATGAATCCTCCCTACTGTCTCATCCATATTGCACTGAGGCAATCACTTCCAGGGAAGCTTGTATGTATGGTAGCATGGAAACAGAGTCTGGATCTGGAGCAGGGGACACAGATGAGCTGGCCAACTCCCCTTCAATAAATTGTAACATGTGGGCTACAGTGCAGCCCTACCCTCGCTATAGTATGGAGGGTATCCCCTATCAGCCCTTCTCAGCTCACTTTACCAATGCTGCCACACACACACCTGTGGTACCACACCCCACGTCATCCATGGTGTCAAGATCACAGGCTGACTTGGGTGTCTACAATTCTGCTTCGGTCCAGAGAGGTCTGCCTGTCATACATGCATCCACCTCCTCTTCCTCATGCTCTCCAGCTGTTCCAGGATCCAGAGACAGGTCAGGCAATCCATCTCTGTATCACAAAAAGCCAGGTTCACCGCTCCGGCCTCATAGAGATTTCTCAGCTTATCCCACACAAGGCACTATATCCATCAGGGATCCAACCTATCAATACCAAGTGGAGTTGAGCAGTACAGGGACTCACTGGACTGACAGCTAATGTGGAGCATTGGAAAACACAGTTTTGAATAATGTAAAACTTAGAAATAAATCAACATTTCCTAAACCCCAGTGTGGGATGCCAATGTCAAGCAAGGGTAATGAACTATAGTCATCATCATTGCCAGATTGCACTCCAAAGTCATTTACGTCCATGAAACAACTATAAAATATAACACTGTACATGAAGAACAGTGTTTGACCTCCTGTTGTGATGTGTAGCATATGTACCATAAACCTGTGATCCGGTACAGTAAGGTGGTTTTCTTGAACTATATTAAAGAGAGCATTACGCTTAAAGGTGCAGTGTGTAAAAGTTAGTTCTGCAGTGTGTACGAATTAGCAATGCGATTGCAGTTTGCAAGCATCTGAATACCCCCCCACGCCCGCCTATCCAAATGTGAGAGACCTTACGGTGTCTGTCAGGTGCCATGTTATGAATAGCACGTTCACGAAAGAGCTTTGACTTCTTTAGTACTTGCTCTTTTTATCAATATAAAGCAATTTCAATAAGTGAATACTACCCAACCTAGTCCACACATGCAAAAGGAAATTTGGGGAAGGAAGTTTGAATCTGATCTGCTGATCATAATGTTATCATAGTGATTATTTCACAGATAAACCTAGTAACCCCCTCTAAAAGAACAATGAGGCATTTTTATGAATGGGTCTCTGAGAGGAGCATCACTAATGCTATAGCATCATTAAATTAGAAGCTACTACTTCAATGTGAAATTGCTAAATTCCCCTAAAAACAAACAGTGTTTGGTTCGTCCATTCTAGGCTACTGTAGAGACATGGTCTCCATGAAAGCAGATCTGCTTCCTATGTAGACATTAAAGACTAATATAAAGCTAAAAAATAAAACACAATTCTTATTGGCAGAAGACTGCACACTACTAAAAACATGAATAATACATTATATAACATTTATAGATAACTTTAAATATTACATATACATTTAAGGCTTTAAGGTTTCCCAGTAACCTCTAACAACTATGTCAATGCTTGGTGCTTCATTGTAGAAAGTGATAAGGTCAAAGTTTCAATAGAAAATATCAACACTGTGTGTATTCTACAGCCTCATTATGTATCCATTCCAACAGGCTTACAGAAAAAATACACATTTGGTGAGGGGGGGGTTTCCAGCAGGAGAATGGAAGGATATACACTTCTGCTCAAATGTTTGGGATCACTTAGATATTTTATTGTTTTCCAAGGAAACACACATTATATTAGTAGGAATAGCAAAGGAACAGGACAGATCTTAGACATTCTAATAATGATGAATACTTTATTGATCCCCTTGGAGAAATTGTGGCTGGACAGCTGCTAGACAGTATGTCAGCACTACACTACGGGGTTTCTGTGTCTTGTCCAAGGACATCTCAGCAAGTAGCCAGGAAGAACCAGGAATTGAACCACTCACCCTGGGGTTCATAGGCGACTGCTCGACCACCTGAGCTACTGCCGCCCCTAACTGTCAATTTTGATAGCTTTCCTTCCACTCCTTACAAATCTCCTATTTTACCACCTCCAGACCATCACACTGCCTCCACCATGCTTGACTAAAGATATTAAGCACTGTTCTAGCATCTTTTCATTTGTTCTACATCTCACAAATATTTCTCTGCCTGATCCGAAGACCTCAAACTTGGAGTGATCTGTAGACAACACATTCTTTTAGTCTTCCAGTGTGCAATGTCTGTGCTTTTTTGCCCATCTCAGTGTTATGTTTATGGCCAGTTATTATTATTATTAGTTATTGGCCAGTCTGAGATATGGCATTTTCTTGGCAAGTCTGCCATGAAGTCCAGCATCCTGAAGTCTCCTCTTCACTGTTCATGTTGACACTAGTGTTTGAAGTGTACTATTAAGTGCAGCTGCCCGTTGAGGACGTTTGAGGTGTCTTTGTCATAAACTACACACTCTCAGATATTTGTCTTCTTGCACAGTTGTGCATCTGGGACACCCATTTCTTTTTCTGTCCCTGTTAGAGCCAGTTTGTGAGTAGTTAACAGCATAATTCTACATTTGAGTAGCCTTCCTTCCCTTTCTTTATAGACTTGGGGTGGCTGTGGCTCAATAGATAGCGCAGTTGTCTGTCAATCATAGGATTGGTGGTTTGATTCCCGGCTGCCATGTCACATGCTAAGTGTCCTTGGGCAAGATACTGAACCCCTAGTTGACTCCGGTGAGTCAGGTCAGTTGCATAGCAGCTCTGCCATCGATGAGTGAATAGGTGAATGAGATGCAGTGTAAAGCGCTTTGAGTACCAGCTAGGTAGAAAAGCGCTATATAAGTGCAGACCGTTTAACATTTACTGGTCTCTCGTCTTTCAGACTATTGGTACCAATTGGAATCTGCAAACAACTGCTGATGTTCAGATACTAAACTAACCTTAAGAATGCCATGCTCCCTTGTTTGTTCCATTAGTACAACTATTTTCAGCTGAGCAACACAATTGCAAAAGGGTTTTCTCATAATCAAGTAGACTTATAAAATAATTAACTTGACCAGGAGATTGATGCAGAAGGCTGACAATTGCTAATAATAGGCCTCAATGCTAAAATGTTGAGCATTCTTTAAAAATCATCTCATTAATTTCAATTGTTTTGTTTTTTTAATGGATACAATTGTTTGTGAATTGCATGAAAATGTTTGTGTTTACTTTGGACAACAAAGAAATTTGCTAGTGATCCCAAACTTTTGAGCAGTAGTGTATGTAGGACAGAATCAAAAATAAATTACAGTGGCTATGTTTGTGGTAAGGGAGGAAGATGTCAACCTGCACAGCAGTGTGGCTCATTAATGTGAAGTATAATTGGTTGTTTTTTTATAGGCTTTGTTGATTTTTCAGAGGAAATAGGGAAAATACATAATTTACCAGCTTTGATAAGTTAAGGGATGTCCAAAGTTATCACAAGACACTTTGAGTCCTAATTATTCATGTGCCAAAATGAGACTTTCCACACTGTGTATAAAGGAAAAATAAACAAAGTTGTGAATGAACTAAGTACACAAAAAAATGAGATTGATATCAAAGCTATTGTGTATACACAAAGAATCAAATATGCAAAGGCAGTAAATTAGCAAGCTATGTATGGCAATCTTTTCCCATGGTGAATCATCCAGAGCAATAAAATCAGGGGCACCACAAAACCATCCATCATGACAGCTGTTATAGAGCTCTTATCCAAATATACTCTAAAGGACTGTGCTATCTGCGTGTTACTAGCACTCTTATAAGATTGTAATTGTGATTGTTGGTTGTAAAAGCTTGGCTCCGAACTCTAGAGTCCAAACAATATTCGTGTTAAATGGGACAGCAAAGAACTCTGGGCAGAACCAGATGGGAGCTTAAAGAACTGTTATTAAGCCCTGGTGAGTACTGGAAGAGAGAAAAGCACACAAATCCCAATCGCAAATGACCTACTTGGAAAGACAGAAACAGAAAACAGCCTGACCAGGCAGGGAGGGTGAAAGCAAATTTGTACAATAGGATGGATCCCTGATACATTTGTGCATTGTCCCTTTATTTCATGTTGTTAAATTCAATATAATATTTTTGAATATACTGACATTTTTGCACACCTGATGAATAAAGATTTTCATGCCTGTAATTGTTTGTAATATTTAATCTAAAAACATCATTACACAAACAAACTACATTATAATGGCTGTTCGATTTAAATTTTAACATCTCTAGCAATTACATGCATCTTAATTTATTCTGCAGCACGGCCAGATTTACTGTGTGCCCTTAGCAGTCAAAAACACTGGATAACAACTGTGCAAACAAAGCGATTTAGTTAAGTTTAGGCACCAACTGAACATTGTTGGGCCTAGAAATGTGGAATTTTTGTCTTAAAAATTACTGCTTACTTCACATGACCTTTATAACCAATGACGTGGATATAATAACACTAACGAGTAGTTGCTTCAGTCCGCTGCGGTAAAAACCGGTTCTTTGTTGTACCATCCATCCATCCCAAACTCCTGACAAACGTTGAGGGTACAATTAATTGGTGGCCTGGTGATGTAATGCTAGATGTCATGAAACAGTAATTAACAAAAAAAGCTTTAAAGTCATATTTTACAGGAGCACAGTCTCCTGAGTGAGACTACACAGGGGCTCTGGAACGTTAAATGTCAGCTATCTATACATTTTTGTCATTTCTTAAACAAAAAAGATCAAGGAAGAAGGTCATCCCAATGCCAAAGATCATGGGAAACCATGACATTTCCCTGACCTTAGCCATTGCTGCCATGTGCAGACACTGTAGAAAGTAAGAGCTTAAAAAATGTTGACAATACCAATAATTAATGGTTTTGCAGAATCAAGAAGTATAGTCACACTTCTCTGTCAAAAGGTTACTTTGTTCTGTTCTCTCTTTCACTGTTTTACTGGAAGATATGAGGAGAATTCCACTAATCTAAACTTAGTAGATATTTTGCAAATATAAAGTAAAAATTTAAAGAGAAAGTAGCAAAGATTTCATACTAAATAAATATACAAATCAAAAGCTTTTAAGACTTCAACAACAATCAAGTCTTCTATTAAAATCATATAAATTCTGCTTGTCAAGATGAATTGTAACTTGGTCTTTCCATTAGCAATAGGCTTTGTTTAGACCCACACATGGGAAGTATCGTATACATTGTTTAATAGGTTTAGAATACCCACCAGCCTCAAGTCTGTGAAGCAACTTCTTAAACAATAACCTGGTTCACTGTGCATTGTATATTTTTATATTATAAAATATAAACATCACTACTTGGTGCTGTCCAATAGTGTCCAAAAGCAGCACTTACATTATCCACTTCACAGTGATGATGAGTGAACACAATCAAAAGTCAAGGTAAAAGAATGTAGAGACAGCGCGATGAGTCCAACAGCACACAAAGTACTGCTTTCTCTCACACAAAGCTCTCATTAGATCATGAGTTATGCTGACGGCTAAGTCCTGGTTCATGTCAGCACCTCTTTCTCTATCACTTCCTCAGCTGTTTATGCATTTCACATGAAGGGAGACTCTTCAGAGAGATCTACCACTCAAATCAACAAATCATCAGCTAGCTACCTTGAAATGCACAGATATAACATTCATATAGCTGTCAAAGTACAGGTTCTGTCAGCAATGTTACTCTTTAACCTGACTTACAAATCTCTCTATATAAATCATGTAGAGTCAGGTCTTTATGTTGTGGATTCAAATTAAATTAGAAAAAATGGCAAATAGTCTAATGTTATACTAATAAAAAGTGAAAATTAGTTTTCACAATTTGTTGCAAATTTATTAAAAATCTAAATTTTGTCAAATTGACAAAACCATTTAGGCCCTTTGATTTGACACTTTAAAGACTAAGGTCCACTGCCTGCTGCTTGTGTCAGTAGGTTCAATATTGGGAAACTTTCAAAGGTGGTGGAGCACCAAACCTCGATAGCTGTTGGTGGAGATCAACTCACCGGTCCTTCCAAAACACACAGGTAGTAGGAAAACAAATGTGTTTACAGTAGAAAGACTAACTCAGCATATAGAGGAGGAGAACAGAGGAGAACAGAGGAGTTTGTGCAGGGTCTTCCCCCGGAAGCATGTTCAACCCTTAACAAAGAAGATTCGATCTTGTAATTGTTGCCAAAGACTCTTCTACAAAGGATTTAATGAATGAGAATATCCATTTGAAATTAATTTATTTTTAAACATACAAACAAAGTGTGCAAAAAGTTAGAGGATCTAAACACAACTAGTAATAAACATGCTAAACCACTGATATGGAAACTCTGTCTGTTAGAAATGAGTCATATACTACGGATATATTTGAGGTGAATTTAACTGTTGCCTGGATGATGTTAATTTATATTTTACAAGTGCTAACTTCTTATACATCACATAAGGGGTCTGGTCAGGATGGATGTTAGTGGATATACCACATGGAGGAATTTTAGGGTATAAGTTGTGTTGGTTTAAGCAACAACAATGTTTTATAAGGGAAAGATCATGCATTCAGTTTGTTTAATTGAACATAATGATCTATATGATAATGATAATAATAATAATAAAACATTAATGTGAACAATTCTAAAATATGAGTCACATACATGTGTGTAAAATAATGTTATGGGTCAAAAACATTTTCTTTGATGTGCAGTTTATTAGAACATCAGTAAGTACTGATAGCAGAGAACACATCATACAGACTTTCAGACATGTTAGCTGTTACATATTGGCACCTTAAATAAGCTTTATTCATCAGTCAACAAATAAAACAAAGGTTGTTAGTTGTCTCCTCTTGCTGGTCTTTACGTTTCAGCCTTTAATATGGATCAGAGAGCAGACGTGGACTGCTGCTGAGGGCGACCATATCTGTTAAGAACACAGTAGAACAACATTGGCTACATTCCTTAAAAAATTTCCTTTAAATTACAATAAAAGTTTAAAGTAAGGTAGTCTTGATATCAATAGGAAAGTAACATAGGTTTACACCAAATATCCCTGACATCAGCTTACCAATCCAAGCTTTTTAGTTAAAGCATTAATAGTACATTAAAGAGCAGGGCAGGCACATTGAAATTTATGTTATCTATTTTTCCACATAAAAGCCCACTCATTCTCATTATAAAGAAGCCAGGTTTAAGCCCCTTATGGAGCACAAGTTAACCAAACTGAGTCTGCATCTCCAGTGAGAGGTTCTAGGCCTGCAGCCCATCTGGAAATCATTGGGAACATATCTGGCCATTTCCCTCTCCCCTGCGTCGCACTGCCCTTCCCCAATGTCGTCCCATAATCCCATCTAACAGCCGCCAGCTTGGTTGGCCCATTCTGACACACTGGTGAGCTTAACTTGCCCTTCTTGTAAAAAATAAAGGGCTGGGTTCTTCAGCAAACTGCTCCAAAAAGACACTTTAAATATCTGAGGGGGATTTAATATCAAGTCCATTAGGGCTTTTCTTGAGCCCTGTAAATAGTCAATTAGTGGATAATTCTGATTTGATCCACATGCAGAAAGATCTGCAATGGAAAGGAAGATTAAAGTTGGGGGTTTTCTCATTTGGCTCCCCTTCAGGTTACCATCCTTAAGTACATGGTGACATTTCACAAAAAATAACGAACATGCAAAGGTGTTTCAAGTGTTCGTACTTTTATGCCTTCATAAAAATGATTAAGTGTGTACAGGAGGCCACAACACTCACAAAGGAATTACCTAATGTGGGCACAGCTCAGAACAGTGGGATGCTTGAAGAGTGGGCCAAAAGGACACATTGTGGGTTCAAAGCTCTGGCAGAGGGACTTTAAACTGTGTCCCTTGATCAAACATAAAGTTGGTTGGCAGCAGCATGAACCAAAACGAAATCATATGTATGAAAAAGGAATTCTTCATTTCAAAGTGGCTTTGGATTAAAAGCATCAGTAAAACTAATAAACACTAAAATAAATAAAGTTCCACAATTAGACACATTAAAGGAAACAAACACGCATTTTACATCATAAGGTGCATCCTCCACATTCACTACCAGCCAGTGGGAACATGGTTTACACTGCATGTAAAGCTCAGCAATAGTATGAGATGTCAATAGACTAGTTAGAGTAACTAAGCTTAGCTTGAGCAAAAACAACATGCTGTGTTTATAGAGTGGAGAAGCAGAAAGAAACAGTGTGGCTGGATGTGACAGTGGGCACAAATTCAACGCTCATTATGCCATACCGTTTTGGGAATGACAGCATTACAATATATCATTACAAAATATATATATATATATATATATATATATATATATATATATATATATATATATACACACACACACACACATAGTATATAAGTTCTCAGATGTTGTTCCTGGGATCTGCTGGAGCCACTCTCCCAGTTTGGGAGATACAGCCCCCAGTGTTCCTATCACCACAGGTACCACTTGTGCCTTCACCTTCCAAATCTTTCCTGTCTCTTCTTTCAGTCTTTGGTACTTCTCGATCGTCTCGTGCTCCTTCTTCCTGATGTTGCTATTACTATCAAGGCCCTTAATGCAACCTGTCTACCGGCTCGGACGTCGCCCAGGTCAACAAGGTCCGCGTCAGATGTTGGCTGATGGTGGCCCTGGTGGGCTACTGAACAAGACATTCATGGACATGAGAACAGGGAACTACTGGAATGTTGCTATACAAGTAACACTAGTGAGCAGGGCTACATGAAGAGGATGTGGAAACTATGGATATATATGTATATATTTATTTATTTATATATAGCACAAGTGGCACAAGTGGACTATATTGTGGATAATACTGCAGCCTCACTTCTGGAAGTTAGCTCCATGGTATGATTCACAAATCTGTAGCTTAAAGCAGACATCAAATAAGCTGATGAGGAGGTGGTGTTCAACTTATCTAGGTAAATCTTGTCTTGCCTGGAAACACAGTTTAATAATATATGAAAAAAGCCCTCCATAAGGTTAGAACTCTATATTATCATAACAACAACCCCTGGCTTCTTTTCGGCACTGTAGCCAGGCTGACAAGGAGTCAGAGCTGTGTCGAGCTCAATATCCCCTTACCTCTCAGCAGCAATGACCTAATGAATTTCTTGCATGTACAAATGCTCTAGATTCATTTGTCAGGGGTTCCAGTAAATTATAGAGCAATTTGCAATCGGCCCTTTATCTCTTAAAATTCTTGAAAAGGACAGAACTGTAAAGTACAGAAACTCTTCTCTCCTTTACCTCATACATAAAAGAAATCTCTAGAACTGCCTTTTCCCTAAGAAATATTGCTAAAATCAGGAGCATCCTGTCCCAAAGTGATGCATTTGTTACTTCCAGACTGGACTATTGTAATTCCTTATTAATAGTTTGTCCCAATAACTCCTCAAAAATCCTCCAGTAAATCCAAAATGCAGCCAGAGTTCTGATATCTTAGTCATGCTGCTATAGGTTAGTATGCTGCAGGAGCTCTACTGATAGTAGAGGTCCCTCTCATCTCTCCCTCTCATCTATACATTAAAATGACACCATTGCATGTAATTAACTTTGTGTCTTCTCTCTCCTGTAGTTGTGTTTCTTCCTCTCTGTACCTTTCTGCAGGTATCCTTGGCCTTGGAGTTGTATATCTCCAGAGTGTAGTTACTGGCCCTACCAACTTGGCCAATGTTCTTGCTCCTTGTTGTTGTTTTTGTTACCTGCTGTTCTTTTCTCTCTCCTCTTTCCACTCAACCCAACCGGTCAAGGCAGATGGCCGCCCACCCTGAGCCTGGTTCTACTGGAGGAGTTTTTCCTTCTTTGCCTAAATAGAATTGTTGGATTTTTTATATATTTTTTTATATCATATCTCTATAAGGTCTTAAACATTACACTGTAAAGTTCCTTGATTTGGCGGGATGATTGACTTTAGGTACGCTAGTGCTGCTGAGTATTTAGAAAGGAGAAATATCTTTTTCTTGGCTAAAGCCACTGCTTAGTTGAGCGACTATTAATTCTTCGTCTCACAAGATACAATAATTGAAATTATGCTGGTATCAATTATTTATATTTGTATCAAATTCACTAATCCAGTACTAATGATCAGAACCTGCCCTCCTTAAATTCACCAATGACCTATTCCTCTCCTCAAACTTTTGTTTTCCCAGCTTTCTTCCTCCATGGCTGCCTTTGACTCCATCACCTCCCCTACCTAAATTCCTTGTTCATTAACATCACTAGTACTGCTTTCTTATAACTGAGATGAGATTATATTGGACAGAGAACAAATTACCAGCACTAACAACTGCTCCTCTGTTCCAAGGTAAGATCATCCACCATCATGATCTCTGTTTCCACTGCTACTGTATGCAGGTGACATTCAGTTCTACATCTTTACTAAACTTATTGGAACCTACTCCTCCTTAACCATCTGCATCACCTTAATGAAGTCACCGATGAAAGACAACCTTCTAGAGCTAAACAGTACAGAAACAAAAAACAGAACACATGGTCTTAAATCACTCAGCAAATCCATTCGCGATTTCTGCAACACTACTGACAATTCCACTTATCCACAATCGTGAATCGTTTTTGACAGCAGCTGGTCTTATGAACACCATGTTAATAAAATCAACAGGACTACCCCTTATAACTCTCTCCTGCTCTTGTTATCACATCACACTTGTCTTAAAGAGACTCTACTGTCCTCCTGTCTCTCAAAGGATGTACTGTAAGTCCTGCCATGGTCTTTGCCTCATAAACATACTCTAGTGACACACTCATTTTTTTCATTGGCCTATGTGGTAAAAAGAATCATGCAGCTAAGGGTTTCTTTCCATATTCTAAGCCAACTTTCAACGACAAAAGCACCACAGCACTGGTTATTAGAAGCGTTCACCGGTTTAACGTTAGTCTTTTTCTTGCACCAGGTACTAAAATAAAAATACCTAAAGCCTAGTAACACAGGTATTTTTTCATAGTAACATGGTTTAGCAAGATTCACTAACACACTCTACTAAAGTTAACATTTTAGTTGTCTGATGTGTAAAAATCCTCTGCAGTCTTCACTCCACTCTGGCCTGTTTGTTATTACAGAGTTTATCTGAACCTGCTCTGACCCCTCAAAGAACTACTTCTTCTGTTGAGCTGTGACCATCTTTGGTTTATGGGAAATTGTATTATAGATATATATACATATATATACATATATATTAAAAGTGTAGAAATACTACTGTTCCACTTACTACATACTACATTTTAAAAACAATTTTTAAAAAAACAAGAAAACTGCAATGTCCACTAGGTTAAATGTGTGTCTGTGTCAGTTCTCTCTGGGTACTCCAGCTTCCTCCCACCATTCAAACACATGCATGTTAGGGTTATTGGTGACTCTAAATTTCCCATAGGTGTGTGTGTTTGTTTTTCTCTGTATGTCGACCCTCTGATAGGCTGGCGAGATTTTTCTAAATGTAAACTGCGTGAAGGTTTCTTCCTGTTGCCTTCTCAGGGAGTTTTTCCTTGCCACTGTCGCCCTCGGCTTGCTCATCAGGGACAATCACATTATTATGACTCATACACATACACTGTTCATGTACTGTTCTTTGGTTGTGTAAAGCTGCTTTGTGACAATGTCAATTGTAAAAAGCGCTCTACAAATAAAATTGAATTGAATTGAATTGAATTGATGTCCATAACTGGCCATCAGTCACATTCACTAAGCACAGGTTAGCTGTCATCACTCCTCTTGTGGCCAGTGCTAGTTTGGGTGTTTGTGAGACAGCATCCTAGGCCAGTAAAAGATACAGGTGACCCACAAGAGGCTTTTCACAAGATGGTGAATAAGAACAGAGTAAGAAGGAGGGAATGAGAGCCCAAGAATAAAATACAGTATAAACCCTAAATTAAGCATAATTCTCTTGTGCTGGTCTATTCGAGGCTACACTAATAATAGTATTACTGTTATTTACCCTTCAGCATGTTATAGGCTTTTCCTTTGCAAAAGTTGCAAAAATAATAGAAAAAATTATAGAAAATAGAAGGCTGGCTTTCTAGGCAAACATCATGACACAAAGACCCAAACCCCAACCAACGCCACCCAGTGAGATTTATTACACCTTGCGAAGTCCACCCTCAGTGCAGGATATGCTCTTATTCAACAAAGTCAACAAAACAAAAAAAGAGGAATCTTGAAAGAGAGCATAATTGCTTTTTAAAATCTTTTGTTGATGTCTACCCACAAGTGTAATAGGAAATGTCTGACTTGCTATCTCCAATTACTGTACATTTACCAACAGATAAAAATGGACTGGAGCACAAAGTGTTACCGTAACTCTTGCAGTTCTCTTGGGATAAAGTATTACATCGTAGCGCACACTAAACAAATAGGCAGTTTTGAATAGAGACATGCAATTGCAAGATGATGGAATGCAATGAGAATGGCTGTGATGAGGCTCTTAGAGCGCCTATACCATCTACTGGCTGAAATGTGTTATTAGGTAGATGTGTAACATTTGCATGTTAAAATGACATATCTTATCTAGTAAATAATAATCACTTATAAATAAATAATGTTAAATCCATCACAAAATTACTAGGTACTATGTGACATTTTATCATAGTAAAGAGAACAACAATATTACAACACTTTGAAAAACTATAGATAAAATGTTTTTACCGTTGAAAACACTAATGATATGAAAACAAACCTAGGCTAAAGGTAGAGAGCCACAGCATAGCCTACTTCTGATCTGATAGTAGGAAGAAATGTTCATCAGCATTTGCTGTACAAGGATGAGTATTTACAAAGTGCATCGCAAAGTACATTGTTTCTCCACTCTTTTTGTCATCAACGTCAGGTTTTTAACTTGTATAGAATAAATGTTCAGTGGTCTTACTTCATTCCATCAACATACTACAAATAAACCTCTAATGGAAAGCTGCATTATCATCCTCATACTCATCCTTATAAAAATAGAATTTTAGCAGCTTTGTCAGAAAGCTTAGGAACTGTTCAGGCGCTGTCTGGTAAATGCACACAAAACTGTGCCATTGGTGGTCATGGCAATAAATTGCATAAAGAATAATAAAGATGACAGCACACTATTTAGCATTCACAGCTTATAAACCAATGTTTTGACCACACATGGTCTGAAGGTTGAATACTAGTGACAAACAGCCCTATACTGCATGTGCACATCTCACACATGTCTCACACATGAGTCCATAATCAGTGACAGCAACAACAAATGTGCATTTAAACGCATTTGTGAGCTCTAGAAAAAGTAAAGAAAGCTTTCATATGCACATCTTCTTCAAAACATCAGTGCACCACAATGCCTATACCTTTTCGAGTATGTCTGTAAAAATGTGAAAATGACTTAACGACGAGAGCACAATGCTGTTTATATTACGGCTCATAATGCTCTCACAGAAATAGATTTTCCAGCACGGGGCTGTTTGAAGAAATTGTTTTGATAAGGGGATGCAGTCAACTCCACTGACTACATCCACCACATCAGAAATTTGTTTCTGTAATGGGACTGAGAGTACTTTGCACTGAGGG
Organism: Anabas testudineus; assembly: GCF_900324465.2. Taxonomy (NCBI): domain Eukaryota; kingdom Metazoa; phylum Chordata; class Actinopteri; order Anabantiformes; family Anabantidae; genus Anabas; species Anabas testudineus. The sequence goes on along the minus strand of NC_046622.1, from coordinate 24,660,940 downwards.
TTTGGGATGTGGAAATTAATCTGACTTAATTAAGCAGTCTTGTAGATTCCTATCTCTTTTGAAGACCAGGAGAAGAGGATGTGAAAATACAGGTAGGAAAGAATGTGATAAGCCAAAATCAGCCAGTTTTACACCTTAAGAAAAGATTGATTCTTAAGGTGTAAACAGTCCAACAGGGACAAGTAAAGGTGGGATTCAAATGTCAGAGCAGTCCAAATAAACGTTTGTCTTCCATTAAGTCTGTAATCACAGTGCTTTGAGCTTTAACTGACAGCCTGGTCCGGATCAAGTATTTAGTTTGGTTAAGTACGGTTTACCGGGGATCACATGCTGCTGATGGGCAGGTTAGCCAAAGGAGGAACAATCCTCCTGAAGGTGATTAAGTACCCAAAGAAAGCCTGGGTGAGAGGCATAAGACAGCTAAGTTCGTCATTTTGCACACTCTGTGCAGGCAGACGTCATGATTGGATCAAACAGAACACAGCTGTGGGTGCTTCCACCTATTTCCCTCTGTTCTCCCGCTGCACACAGTGCGGTGGAAAAGGATTCCTGATTTTCTGTTGTTTTGTTTTTTTGCATATTTGTTATATTTAAATGATTCAGATCATCACACAAATGATGATGAACATTACACGTATATAACTGAAGTAAATACAAAACTACTAATTGCTCTTTGATTGCATTTACAGTATGATGACTATCAGTGGTATTTTGAGTTTTAATTCAGCCACTACATGGTTTTTTACAATAAGGAGCCTGTTTATGTCATGCCACAGGATCGTAACTGGATAATTCCAGGGCACTTTAAAACCTTAATATAGATTTTTATTTTGCCATTCAGAGGTGTGGTGTGTTTCAAAGAGGTCAAAATGATCTGTTCTTTATCATTATATGTCTATAGAAATCTGAGCAAAAGAGCAAGATGAAGAGAGGCTAAAATCAAGCGAAGGACAAGTCAAAGCAAAGAGTCTATCATTTATACGGAAGTAACAATATCTTCAGGTATGCTGTATCTTTTTAATTGTAAATGATATTGCACTAGTAATTGCATGTTTATGCCCTATCTAGTTTCTTAATGGGTACAGACAACCTCTGCACTTAGACAGAGCAGCTGAGGTGTTAAAAACAACAGGACCTGCCCTTGCAATACAATCTCAGTAAATCTGGACACCAGGTGTCCTTACAGCAGGTGTTGGATTATCAGGGTTATGTCCTGGAAAGGTCGGCTTGCCTGTTTCCTGCGAAGTGAGTGTACAGTAAGAGGACTGAGCACAGGTAAGAAAGGTAAACTTTGGGATTTAGGTCGTCAGCTCTGACTCCAAAGAGTCTTAGCAGGTGATTTGTGGCTCATCTCCCCTGAGCTTAGGCTGTGACGATCCGCTGACCATCAAATCAAGTGTCTACTTAACGCAGTGCAGCCTGGTTGATCGGAGAGATGGCTGAAGAACGGGTCGCACATCCTGTTAGTGTAGCTGTTTGAAAGGGTATTTAAAGGGTGATCCCATTAAGTTGGATTGAAAAGTGCATAAGAACAGAAGCTCTGGCAGGAAACATTTACAGGACATGCTAACATGTAACGAGCTTGTTTTGGTCATGTAGGAGTGAGTGAAGTGCAGTTGTGTTGTTTAAGAGACAAACAGATGTCAGGGGAAACGAAAAGAGTAAATAACGTCTAAATATCTTCACAGCTCACATTTAACACTTTTTATTCCAAACTGCACAAACTGCTGATCATAGACGAGGTCTACTCAGTTTTACTCTGTTTGGGAAATTTCTTTTTTGGAGAAAATGGTTATCGAATGCATCAAAAATGTGTGAAGCTGCTGTGTGATTTTTGGTTTGATCATTGCCATGAAGACTTTACAGACAACAAACACATGATCATGGCTGTGTTTGCTAAAATCTATTGTAATAAAAACAGAATACTGTTCATGCCTATTTTGAAGAGGTAGGGCCCTTAAGACTCGAATTTAGCACCTACTCTCACCACTGTATGATGTACATCACAGAGCTAACGCCCCAGATACCCTGGAGAGCAGTACATTGTGACTGTGTCAAACTTATAGAATCAAACAAACCTTATAAACATTTTCTCTTTGATGACATTATGATCTGGTTAAATACACTGCCATACTGCCACATTGTTTAACTTGATAAATACTGATAAATTAGGAGCATCCTGTCCATAAAAACCAACACTGAAAAACTAGTCCATGCATTTGTTATTTCTAGACTGGACTATTGTAATTCATAACTAATAGGTTGTCCCAGTAACTCCTTCATAAAGCCTCAAGATAATCGAAAATGCTGCAGACAGAGTTCTGACTGGAATAAGCAGGAGAGATCATATTTCTCTTACGTGAGCTTTTCTCCATTGATTTCCAGTAAAGTCTACAATAGACTTGGAATCATCTGCCTCTGAGCTGTATGTTCTCAGTGGACACGGCACCATATTTGTAGTTGCAGTGGGTTTGTATCAAGACAATTAAACAAGCACTTTAAACCATACTGAGGCCCTTATCTCTGAGGTATTTTATACAAGGTCCAAACCGTCTTACTTCAGACATGTTTTAAAGACAGCTCACAATAAGGGAAACTGCAAGAACCGGTTAAACTAGGCCACCACTTCAGAAGAACACAAACCAAATGCTAGGTTGATAAGGATTTTTTTTTCCTGGGACAGGCAAATTATGGCACGCCTCATGGCCTTTAGATGCAAACTTTAGATATAGGTTATATTTCTGTTGCTAAACAAGTGCTTAACATCTTTGTGCTATCAATTCTACAGTGCAGCTTAACAGGATTATTTGTGTGTTGTATGATTACCAGGAAAGGTATGTGGACAGAATGCAGGAAAAGCAAGATGTTTCTGCATGTTTGACTTGTGTGAACCAACTGTCTGTCCTTTATCATCTTAAGTGTTTGTTTAGTATCTTGTCATGTAGCCCTTGGCCTCTATCATGAAGTACTGAAGGCAAAACAAGCTGAGCAATTATCACCAGGGCCAGGAAGGGTGGGCACTGACAGTAGGACTTATCTCGTCCATCTTGCAGTCCCTTTTCGTTGCAACCAAAACTCATTTGCACCTCCTCTCCTCCTAGCCCCAAAGCCTCATGTCTGATGTGAGAGGATGACACCTCCCCTTCAATTGCCTTCTTCCTACACTCCACATCAAATCAACTCTAACTAAGCACAATTACGGTTAATGGGCTGGATAGAATCTCTCTCTGGGCTCTCTTTCGGACTGGAAAAAAACATCCTCTTACCCAGATTCTGAGAAGCAAATACTGTGTGTATCAGATTTTAACTATCAGCTTTTCCTGAAACCAAGTGTCTCAATTATTTAAACAAGGAGTTGGATGAAAGGGTGTGTTATGTAAAGAAGTAAGTAACTGCAGCATAACACAGTTACTATCTCTGATGAACCAGATAGACCAACCATGGAGCCAGAGTTTTCTATCTCTAGCATTTATCTCACATAAACACATACAGCACAAACAATGACAACAACATCTCCAATAGCACAACCGGCTTGTTGATATAATTACACAATCAGGAAATTAACAAGACAGTGTGTGCTACAGCATTTAATCTACTGTGTATGTGAGAGCGAGAGATGATGTCTGGTTGGAGGTGGGAGGGGCTAAACACTTTCTTCCCTAAGGGACAGGCTGCTCTGTGCATCCACACAAATGAGTGTCTGGCTGTGAGATGACAAAAAGGGTAAACACTAGCAGTGGAAAACCAGCTGTATGCACACAGAATGTGCAGAAAGGTTCAAAGTAATATAACCAACATAATTAAAAACAAGATAAAACGTTTGTAACAGTGAGGACAAACCTTTACATTTAGAAGAAAGATTTCGGAGGGGGCACTGAATATGCTTAATAATGTCAAGCAAGAGTTCCATACCTGAGCAGCCAACATAACAAAATTTCATCAATGCTAAATCTCACAGGTAACCAGTGAAAGGCAACAAGAGTGAGTGTGATGCAGTTGCTTCATTATTTCATCTGCTGATAGCAGAATAAATAGCACTGCAATAATGAGTATTGTCCTCACATATAGTGAATATATATCTTATAAAATGGGGCCAGAAGAGAGCCCTGAGGGACAGCATGAGCAGATGATGGACTAACAACAGTAACAAACTGCCTTAATTCAAAAGGGTTTGTTCTGTAGTAGTTCTCCCTATGATAAACAGAGTAAATACTGAAACAAAACTGATTGAGGTGGTGGAAGTGAGCTAAATGCCAATCCAAACCGTTGACAAGGATTCAGCAGAATGTTACGAATTTATCCCAGGTAAAAAGTTAGAGCAGGTCAGCCACCTGGTTCTCTTCAGGTTTATATTTCACAGTGTCACTGGAGAAAAGTACCAAACTGTTCCCACATCGTGTGCTTTAAACACCAACTACACTTTTAAATTAAAGCCAGCCAAAGCCAACACTTAGATAAAGGACTACAAACTAGCTATCTCTATCTGGGTTTTAATATAAATGTATTACTTTGTTAGGGGATGTAACACAACCCTGCTGTTCTGAAACATTACACTGAAGTCTTAATGTTGTGACAGGAGATTTTCCATCACTTGTTACGTAGAGTTATTAATCCATGTAAAGATTCATTATATTCATTAGGTAGCACCCTGATTGGCTGGGGGTCAATGTAAGGGTCACACTACAAACACTTCCAAAACAAGATGAATGTAGAAAAACCTAAACATATGGTGACTAAAATGTTACAGATATGTTTAAAATACTCTCAGTATTTAACCATAGCTTTGATTTCTTAACAGTGATGTGTACTCGTTTTTTTAAGGTATTGACAAATGTCCTTCTGGTGACAGTGGTGTCAGACAGCTTCCACATCAGGAGATCAGTTAAGATCAGGAGTTACAATCAGCAGTCTGTAGTTCCATTTGGATGACCAGTTGATTGTTGAACTATGTTCTATACGATATATAGTATGTACCTATAGAGCACATTATTAGAGGTTGAAACTCAACTGTCAAGAAATGTCATTGGTAGTGTATTTAGGAACAATGATGAGTCAACATTATTAAAATTCCAATGTAATCAAGTGATAAATTAGTATCTTGTTTAAGTATTCGTTAACCTTTTTACATTTCTGTATGTAAATGTACTGGGTGGAGGAAAAATTGTTAGGACAGTGATCCATGAAGTCAATGAGTACAAAGGTCTGACTGCAAATTAATAGGTTCTATCAGATTGGCTTTCTTTTTCGAGCTTATTTTTCCATTAGTGTTGCTGAAAGGGCAAACTGGATGGGGCTTTAGCTGAGAGACAGCTGTCAAGAAGGCCAGGAAAGCAAATACTGCACTTTTATCCAAACCTGTGTGCAAACACACACACGCAGACAGGCGAGCAAACATGCGCTCAAACACATCTCAAAAGGTGAGAGGTAGGTTTTTAAGGTTTAAGCTCCACTCCCTTGTTTGTTCTGCAGCTTATTCTAGTCGCTTCTGCATGTGTTTGTCTCGCTGCTTTGTGATGTTTTTTTGTTCAGATGACATGAGTGTTTATTTTGGGGAATCCCTGTGTTTGGTTTGTACACTTGAGGAGTTGACACCCTTAGTGAGATTACTCAATTTTATCAGTGTCACATGTATTGTATGTATGTTGATCAAAACAAAAGGAGAGTTGCTGGGAAAGTTTACAACTAATATATAGAATATGAATGGGTCTGTTGGGGATGAATATACCAAAACATTATCAAGTACAGTATGCTAATGGTTCAATAATGACACGTGACTTATCTATAAAGCCCCCCCCATCATAAGTAATGAAGGAAGAATAAACAGTTAGAAACAGAGCTCAGTAGACTGTAACAATATGTTTTAACACTTAGTCTGAAGGCATGTTCACATTTCCTTGTAGTCTCAACCTGATACAAATGGGAAGAACAAATGGGCACACACTTTTTCCACATTCTCTTTGCAGGCATTCATAGTGTTGTTCCAACGTAAGATCTGGTGTGAAAGAAAAAACCAAACTGGTGAATGTTGGCCGGTGCTTTGATTTTTAAATATTTTGTTGATGCCTTGGGAATTGTTGTTGAGAACAGTTAACAATCAAGGCACTACTTCATCATGGTTCAAGGACACTCCAGGAAGAGCAGGGTCCACAATGACCAACTGATCCACATAACATACTACACATACTGTACATCTTGAAATAAAATATAAACTACATAGTCAAAACACAACTGAATAATGAAAGAAGAAACAGTAGGTGCATTCTGTTTCTGCATGACTTAAAATCCCATGATTGTTGCAACAAACTATACTAATAATCCCACAGCACTAAAACCCACAGCCTCCAACACAGCTATACAGTGGCATCATGATCTTTGCCTGCTTTGCTGCATCAGGGCCTGGCCAGCTTGTAGTGATTGAGGGAAGATGGAGAGATGAATTCCCAAGTGTAACTAGAATTCTTCAGCATAACATAAGTATGTCTTATGTTATGCTGAAGAATTCTAGTTACACTAGAAGCTGAATGATGCAACAGGACAATGACCCCAAAACACAACAGAATGGCTTCAGAGAAACTAAATCCACCTTTTGGAGTGGCCAAGTCAGAGCTAAATAAAGACATGAAAGATCAGAGTTTCTTAGTGTTATTATTTTAGACACATTATATTTGTTAATACTCTTGACTTAGATGAAGTGTGGAGGAAACCATGAAATTCCAGAGGGTTCACATACTTTTTGTTGTCACAGTGTGTTCATGTTTCTAAGTCTATGAGCAAACATAAATGTGTTACGTTGTTGGTTCCTATTCACACTAACACTGCAAGCTGACAAATGTCGCTTCCTTTCTTTCTAATTTTATCCTTTTTATAGTCAAAGATAAACATTAACCGAGTAGGAAGTAAGTAATTAAGTACATTAATTAAGGGAATTGTGCTTTGCTTGATTATTTACATGTTTTAAATAACTTCACCTGTGAAGTTTGAAGTTTATAGTACAAATGTCAAATGTCTTCATGATGAGTAGAAGAGCAATTCCAAAAAAGTAGTGAACCTGTGTAAAATCTACGTAAAAAACTAAATGCATTGATTTGTAAATGTTATAATTTCAGATTCAGAAAATATATCAAATGTTTAAAGTGAGAAAATGTAAATGTTTTGTTTTAAAAACAAAAGTTTCTTTGTGTTATTATTTTAGGCACATTATATCTTGACTTAGATGAAGTTCAGGTCACATTTTATGACAAATTAATGCAGAAAACCATATAATTTCAAAAGGGTTGCATACTTTTTCTTTTGAAAATTGACTGTGTATAGCTCCTAATAGGCTTTAGCAAAAAGATAAGACTTTATTTATCCCACAGTGGGGAAATTCTTTAAATTCTGTCTTTCACTGCAGAAAGAATTAAACAGAATAAAATAAATGGCATATGTTGTCAAACTGTGCATGACTGTAAATAATCAGTGATCCCTACACTTATCAATAAATAGACATAAGCCAGATAGTGAAAATCAAAGCCAAGCAAGTTAGAGAGAAGTTCTGGTGATGTCATCCCTGTTGGAATTTTTCAAAATAAACTTCTCATGGCTTCTCTCCACCCAGTGGCACCAATAGTAAAACACTCTAGTCTGGCTACGATCGATCTTATGTGGCGACTTAAAACTGTGCCATAAAAGTAAATGATGTCAGAACAGCCCCAGACTTGGCTCTCTAATTTATAAATTAGCTGCAAACAGAGTCATGACCAATCTTTTTCTGCTAACTGGAGTTGTTAACGTTTCCTCCCCAGCGATACCATGGTTTAGGCTTCTCTTGCGTCATTATAAATAAATCCATCCGTGGGCTCTTGGCCACTTGATTTACTTGTTTCTCTGTGCCTTTATGCATTTAATTGCAGTTACAGTAAATCTGTTTGGACAAATTGGCAAAACAAAAGTGACAAGATGCACTGAATGGTGGCGGTACATGTCTCTGAGTAAGCTACCCACTTTGGAAAGCTTTGCTGGGATAGCAAATGAACAGAATTAACTGACGAAACAGATGTCTCTTTATTGCTGCTGACACAACAGACATCAGAGTAATACCTAGCAACACAAGTCCTACTGTGAGCCCTCAGTGACTGCAAAACTAGTCACAGCTTAATTATGTGTCTCTCCAGGCAAAGTAGGGAAACAGTGCCCCACTCTGTCTGCAATGAGTAAGACCATTAGGAGGACTTGATTCTGTGCAAGGAAACATGTCAAGGACAATGAGGATTAAAGACTCAAGCAGAAGGTAAAGCAAAAGCAACGGCAGCATGTCGGCATCACATTAGTGTCATAGAAAAAGGATTATTAGATTGGCATGTGATCACTGTACACAGATGCCAGGCTGACCTATTAATTGAAGACATATTTATTATAAGCACAACAGGGTGCAACAGGCGTAGTCCGCCTAAAACTGGGTCATAAATGAAAACCACAAAAGGAGAGAATAAAGGAAACTGCATAAAAACTTGTTGTGGGGGGTGAGTGTTCACACTGTCACGCCCACCCTCTTTGCACATGGCTGTGTTGGGCTGAAATTTCACACAGCTGGGATGAGACTATGTTAAACCTCCTTTTGTGTTTCTGTCAATAATCATGTTTGCACTCTCATGATCCTACAGCTTTAGCTCTGGTAAGTTATTTGCTGCTGCACCTCTACCACCTACATGACTGACTGATGTATGACTTCTCTGGTACACAGGGATCACGGTTAGCAATTACTGACATGTTTTCTTTTCTTTCTCTTCGCTGCCTTTCATCTCTTCATTTTGCCTCCCAGATTTACAGTGTTTGAGCAGTGTCAAACATCATAACATAAAAACGTGATTTTTTTTAAATGGCAGATATTTCTTCATCGCAAAAATGGTGCGAACATGCCATAATAAAGTTAAAATCACAAGCATATCAATGCAAATGAATTTCTCAAATAGTAGCCTGATATCTATTTTCCATCGCAAAGAAATGCATTTAAGCCTCTGTCTGAATTCTTAAGGTAAATTTGTGTTTCACATGATTGATCACTGTAATTTAGATTTAGTATTACATAGATGTTGTGGAGTAAAGGTTAATGCCATATGATCTCTTTCAGATAAGATTGAAGAAAGCAGAAGTGAATAGGAAATTGTTATGTATGTTCAGTTTGACCTTTTAGTTTGTTTACCACCTCATCATGTGGAGACTCAACAGCTATACAGTGCACAATGCGCCAAATGCCTACTGAATTTCCTGGCTAGTCCAGGCCACCTTCCGCTGGACACTGTAATAGTGCAGCTGGGTTTTACTGGTCTGTTAGCGAACTGAAAAAATAGAGTTATTTAATATTAAAACCACTAAGAGGAGAAGTGAATACGATTGATTATCTTGTTACAATGACACCTGTCAAGACGTGGGATAAATTAGACAGCAAGCTTACCATCAGTTCTTGAAGTTGATGTGTTGGAATCAGAAAAAAGGCGCAGTAGGTAGTATCACACAGCTCCAAACAGACAGATGCTTCGACTGTGAATTAACATTTTGAAAGACAATTTACAAGCTGTAGCACTGCTGTCTGAAGAGGTAATAGTTCTACTGCGATGCTTCTTTCATGTCTGATAACCTATAATGGGAATTTTAATGTTTACCACAATAAATATATTAGATATTTTTCCTATAACTCTGAACACTTGACATTGCTTTAATCACTTTTAAATGTTTGCTTTTGTGGTGTAGCCACTATAATTTGTATTTGTATAGTCAGGAAACTGGGGCAGAGACAGAGTAGTGTCGTTTCACACAGGAAGAACCTGAGTCCTTTCATAAAAGTGGCACAAACACAGGCACACACACAAATGCACACTTACTAAGCCATGCTTTCACTGAAGCACACAAAATAAAAGGCTGGAAGGTTTGCTGAGTACATTAGAGAAAGTCACCTACAAAGTCAGATAGGAGGGCAAAAATAAAAAGAGATGGGCTTTGGAATTGAAGAAACAATGAATCAGAAAAGCAACTTGGAGCAGCACCTGTTATGAAGCAGGAGGACCAGGGTGGAGGATTGGAAGAGACAAAGGCTCAGCATTATGCTGCAGTTATAAAGAGCAGGTAAGCCTGTTTGCTTTAGAGGTGTTGTCCTAGTTGCCCCAGCGGCTATGTATAGTGGGGATGCTCGTGGCTTTTGTTTTCTGACACGAACAGGGGGTGTTGACAACGAGCTGTGAACACTGATGCGTGACTAAATTCCTATCAGACTAGTAGTAGTGGGAGTAGAGAGTGTCTAGAGGACACCTGCATCATCAGCCCTGTATGATGGCGTTGAACTATATTAAATGTTTGCAGTAAATTTCAACATAATATCAGTGAACCTTGTGGCAGCAAACACAACATGAAGCTGCAAGTGACGGTTTTAAACAAACCAGCAGGTTAGTCAAATATATTCGGGAAAAAGAAAATGAAAGTAAGTATTTAGTGACTATTTTAGTAAGTATGGTAGTAAGTTTGTCACTTCACTACTCAAATGAGCAATTGTTTCACGTCTAATTCAATCTACTCTATAATTCACACATGTATGTTTCACATAAGTAGTAGTACTTGAAAGTATTCTTTATTTTATTTCATTCTCTATTCTGACTCAGAACTCAGAACTCAGTACTATTCAGTACAGAAGTATTCTTACTAAAATTTGATGACCCAAATTTACATACGGGCTAGAAAACTTGGAGTTGAGCAGCAAGTTTTATTGATGTCTATCTTGTCAATCTGTCTGTAATAAACCAGGATTCATTTGTTAATTAATTCATACTTCAAACTGAGTGGTGGGTGCATTCATGTGCCTACACATTTAACCCTTTTGAAGTCTGAGCTTGTGTATTCAGCTAGTGCTCCATTATAAATCGGGAAAAGACAAGAGCACAGAGAAAGTGGAATCAACCTGTTCAAACAGAGATGGGATGAATGTCATTCCCACGGCGAGGTGTGCCAGTGAGCTTTGAAAGTGTGATGAGTCAGGGCAAGCTCTTGGGTATGTTGCCACAGAATTAAACACTGAGTGTGTCCTGTTTGATTTTAAGAGCTCCTGTTCTTAAATAGTCTAGCCTGTCAGCACTTACAGATTCCACTAAGAGACCAGAACAAAGAACTTTCCTGTCATTACTCTGTTGGGATTTTCCTCAATTCTTCAAATGATTGTGTGTGGTGAGAATAGGTGTGAGATTATTGGAATGGGGAGGATACAGTATGTTGTAAGAAATACAACCACATAGCATCAACAGTGGGTCCAATCCCACATCTGTGAGGAACTTCTATTTGCATGAACAACCCACACGTTGCATTTTTCAGTGCTTCTGCGTTTTCTTGAAGCTTTGGCATGTTTTAACACACTATGTCCCAACACTTGCAATATTTAAACAGGTCTGGACCACCAACGCCTTCCCTCCTCCCATTTCTCAACACATTACCTTGCATATCTCTAAGTTCTGAACTCTAGCTTAGCTTTCTGACAGCTTTTAATACCTAACCTTTCACCTGCACTTTGTCAAAAGGAAGGCAATTCATCATTGCAAGGAGAGAAAAGCAGAGCATTTAGCGAGAGATGAGTGAGAAGTTACATGTTTGATCTGCTGAAATATTTGCAGAAGGATTCCCAAATGTAGGAGTGCTTAAACGCATCAGAGGGAGTTTCCCCACATCTGCCCAGTGTGAGCAGCAACAGACCAACTACAAAAACTCCACCCTGAAATCATAAATGTACTCCAAACTTTTACATTGACAGACTCTATTGAAAGCTAAGGAATAAGATAAGATTAATACTGGGTACACACTGTATGCCTTTGGAGTCAAAAGGTGATATTCAGAAGTGAGATCATGGTTACTGAAACTAAAATATGGTAAGAGAAGGAGTGGTGATATTATGTACAGTAGCAAGAAAAAGGATTTGAACTTTTTGGGATTTCATGGTTTTCTGCATTATTTTTTTATAATATGTGATCTGATCTTCATCTAAGTCAAAAGCATTAACAAATATAAAGTGCCTAAAATAATAACAACAAAATGATTGACGCGACTCTTTTGTGATATCACAACTTTAACTCTGGTGACACAGTGATGATGAACGAACAGGCCGAGACCGTGTTCAGTCAGACTTTAGCCCTGTGTGAAAAACACACAGCCCTCACATTCCTTCAGTGATCTGGCAAAACAATTCAGGGTTGTGCTGCAAAAAAAGTTTAACCTCACTGATTGTTGGCTGCAACACGGAACAATGGCTGTGTAAGTATATACTTAAATAACCCAGTAACCGATTTGTTCCGAAATCTGATTTTATCAGAAAGATTTCCCCTGGGTAAGAATAAGCTAGGGGCACACATGTTTAGTAGTTTCTCCAAGGGTAAAATGGTTGGTCACTGCCTTGAGAGGCCTCATTATCTCTAAAATCAGCTTGAAATGATACTGTATAAAAAAAAACTCACAAAAACTGTCCAAAAAGTCCAGTCAGGCTCGGTTATAAGCCGTGCATTCTACTTCCTGCACTGTTGTCACCACCAAGTTAGACCTTAAGAAACTAGATCATTTACCAGCTATTGGCAGGTGGAAGGTGCCTGGGAAAAGTTTTCAGTGATCTTAACCTTGTAATCCTCAAGAGGAGACAGGTCTGTGACTCAGGAAGTCCTAGGGAAAGGCAGTTCACTTTCTTTTTAGCTAATGGAGAGCTGCTTAAAACTACAGCGGCCATCTACATAGACCAAAGCCTTAACTCAAACCCAAGTGCCATTCCCCAATGAGAAACAAATGTTTCGCAGGGCAGAGTTTTAAGACACCATCATCTACGGTAATGCTTACTATGCAGCGCAGTAAAACATACGGCGATTAAGTGAAGGCAGTGAAAAGAGGTTTGATGCAACGGCCCAGCAATCAAAATGTCAGGCTGCAGAGCTGTCCATGATGGTATGACTTTACTGTGAGGATCTTATTGACCTCTAGAAAATGTATAACATCAGTTAAAGAAGTCATGGAACAAATCTGTTTCTCAAGATCCATCTCTAAAGTAAACAGATGTTCCAGTCTGAGAAATCATTGAATATGCCAGGACAGACCAGCTTAAAATCATGCAAGTACTGTGGGTGTTAGGCAAGGAATCTTAGTAGATTCCTTCATGTAAAGTAAACACTTTAGCAGTCATGGCAACCTAAGGGTAAATTAATTTAAAACTCTGTAGTTAGATACTGTGAGTAACATTGAATTGGTAATATTAAATCAATCAAAGAAGACCTTGACTGTCAATGAACATGCTTCATGTATACAATTTTCTTCACTCTGAGGCATCAGATGTTAGCTGACTCAAGGTTCGGATTATGGCATCAACTGAGACAGTCTTCAAAAACAAAAAAAGAAAAAAAAAAGCCTTCTGAAGTATATAACGAAAAGTGAAAAGAAACCAACAAAGTTTGGTGTAAATCAAAAATATATATCAGCAGTGCAGATATATATTTTTGGAGAAAGTTGAAAATATTTTTGAATTTCCAAGTGCATATGGAACTTCCTCATTGTGGGTTGAGGATGGTGTTCAACATTGGCCAGTGTTAATACTAATGCTGCTGAAAATGCATCCTGGTCGTGGAATGGGACTGGCTCGGAGCTGTGACTGTGACAGGCCGTCACCATAGCTGAAAGAAAAAAGGTAGTGAAAGTTGATATGTTAAAATAGGATCTAAATTGATGCTCTTAGGCTAATTGAACTCACAATCAATGATATCAAGTGGTTTATATGACAGAGTGAAACTTTGTATTACGTCCCCAGCAAAAGAAGTTTAACTGTATAGATTGAACAAAGGATAATGACATAGCTACTTAAAATCAATAATTATTTTCTTACTCATTTGTGCTTTGTATTAGCAAATCAATATCTGCTGAAACTAATGTAAGTGATGGGTTTTTATAACCTCATGTACAGCCACATATGCATTTAAAATAAAAACATACCAACTACTTTAAAGATGGATGGACATGTGAGTACAGACTGATGCACAACTAGACAACAACTACTAAAAAACCTCAACATGACATCATGTTGTCAAGTAGTTTCATGGATCTGTGTGTTTTTTTTTTTTTATCCCTGTCAGTGGTCCATAAATGGGGTAAGGTTGAATTAATGGCTAATTGCCAGACTTCAATGCTCTCCTGCTGAGACCCTACAACAATACGCACAACTAAAAGGCATCAGCTTTTTAGCTGACAAATGGTTGCCACAATCACACTTATAGTATTAACCAGCTTATGGTGTAAGCACAGTAAGATGAGCCCAAACAACGGATGTCTATATCAAGATTAGTCAACTTATAAAACCACATAGGTAGATTAGGTGTCTAATTCCACTGACCCTCTGAAATAAATCTGGGTTTATTATCCAAGGAGCTCCAAACCTATGACTCAAGCCAAGTTCTAACAGCTGCTCCAGGAGACAGATTGCTAAAGACCCTCTTCCACCAGATGATCCGGTCAAGCAATCCTTCTCAGGCTGCATATGCTTAAAGAAATCAATTTCATTAGCTATTCATTTCAAGCACCACACTGACCAAAGCTGTTCCATTTCAATTTATATGTGAATGACAATAATCATATAATAAAAGACACAATTTGGCAGGTAATAGAGGTTTGTATGTAGTGCTTGTTTTTAAGTAGTTCTTTATACCTTTTCAAATTATATATTACATGACAGACAAATTGCAAATACTCAAATACATTACAAATAAATCACTCAAATGAAAATCCTCAGCTTTGATATCAACTGGGTCATAAAGACCTTCCAATAAAGGTCACTTCATTATGACTGCACATTATAACCCATGCTGTGTGCCCTCCTATTAACAGAACATTAACATTCTGAAATGCAGTAACCGTATATGATTATTGAAGGGAGGACAAATGACAGACAGGCCAAAATTACAGTGGTCAATGATGTCGTTTAAGATGTGTGAGTGTGTAAGGCTCCAAGCCAAGAGTGTTGGACTTTGGGTGTCTGGCAACTGCACCCAGACAGACTCCAAAAGCTCATGTGCAATATGGTGTCTGTCAAATTCACAGCTAAACAGCAGGAACTTGATATGCTTCATGTGATCATCCAAAAAAACAGCGAACCAAAGTGGTGTTCCAAAAGTGTAAAACCCCTCGAAGAGGGGGTGTGAGGGGAACAGAGATGTGTGCTGGGTTGATGGGCTTAGAGAGATTCACACTGTGATCCAGATGGCCTAAATGAGACTATTTCACAAACAAATCCAATATCTAAATGTATTGTCTGATAAGAGTATTTACTGAAATCCAAAATTGCAACACAAGGTAAAGCCTAAACTTTTCTATTCTTAGTGCGCCGCAACATTTAATAACCAGAAGGTATGTGTGCAAAAATGTGCAATGAGCATGAAGAAAAGGAAATATGATCAGTGGCATTTACTGATGTGTATGAGGTGCTTAACCTGTCATAACAAGCTAATGATCACTAAGATAGGGAGAATGTAATGTCACATCACTGTTCAGTTATATTTTTAATATTTTTGTGACAGAAGTATTTATACTTTTATATTTGGATACACTTTAACTAAATCTCAAGTGATATATGACAGTATCCCCTCTGTAATCTCTCAGTTCCCCCCTACCTGTCATTTATTAGGTTTCCTGACTTAATATCATCACATTGGTGTCAACTTTGAGGAAACATTATGGTTTTCTTCTGGGCTAATTGCCCTCTAAGTATTACTACTTGTTCATCTAGCAGTTTAAGAACATTTTAATTGGCACAATCTGGGGAAAGATGTATATTATATCAATTGCTCCAAGTATACACAAAACAATTGGTTTGGTCCAGATTGGCCTGATATAAAACTGTATAATACACAGATTTGAAAGTACCACAGTGTTTGGAAAGTTACAATTTAACCTGAATTTACCAGTCAACCAGGGTTAATCTCATTAATCTGACAAGTTACAGTGATAATCTCTATAGAGTTTGACATTGAAATCTGCTATAACTAAATAAGACTATAAAGTTACTGCTGCATACCCCCAGCAAAGTTTAGACTGAAGAGAAATAAGATTTTAAAGTGAGGAAGTCAGGATTGCTCAACTGGAGATCACCTATACAAATAAATGCAATTAATAAACCTTTATAAGAAATAAAGTTCTTTCTAGTACTGAAGTGAATGTTTTTTTCTACAACAATAACAATAATGAATAATGTTTATGTTTTTAGGTAAGTTAAAATGTTTGTATTTTTAGTAGCCTACCTGTTGGAATCTTTGTGAAACATCATAAATACTGTCCAAAAGTTAACTGTGATAGTATGAAGTTACTTTTAACAATATCCGTAACATAGTACTTAATATTATTAATATAATGAATATATAATGAATATAGGCTACTGCATATCCCAAACACACACACGTTTGTGTTTTCGACTTATATCATATGCAGAGATTTGTATTGTTTTGAAATTTGTAATTTTAGTTTGATTTTTAGAAAACAAAACCAAAACAGCTTGTGCACAGATACAAATACACATATATTCATTCAAATTATGTTGTACATTTTTGCCTCATACCTTTTACAGAAACAATGCATATAGCATTTAAACCAAATGGTTAAAAAAAAGCCGCTTAAGGATTTAGAAATCAATGGGGCCACTCCCAGAAGCTGTGATACTTTGTACTGTGTCTCTGTTTTGTTATCAGCAGAAGTCGGATTATAGAGGGGTGGGAGTGATTATTGATTGATATATGCCTCCTGGCATAGCAGCCGTCCACTTTGTTGAAGGTAAGTGACAAAAGAAAACTGCACGGACACCTTTTTTAAAATCACATCCAGATGAACCTCCAGGATGTATTTACAGTCTATTTCTGTAACTGCCTAGTCTTGAATCATTTATTCATGTGTATTCATTCATTCATCATTAAGGATGTTACCATCACCACACTGCATGTTTAGAGAACTCACAGTACAGCTCACCCTGTCCATTTGTAACACATTTAAACACGAGTTTCGCTGTCGTGAGTTGTTCCTAATGACACATAGTGTGTGTGTGTGTGTGTGTGTGTGTGTGTGTGTGTGTGTGTGTGTGTGTGTGTGTGTGTGTGTGTGTGTGTGTGTGTGTGTTCATGGCCTGATGTCTCTTACTCCTGTGTCCCATGGAGCTCCATTGTTGTCCAAAAACTCCTCAATGCCATACTGTCGTACTGTGTTACATGTTTAAATCTGTCCAATGCAAATACTCCCTGTGTCCCAACCTTCAGATGAGCGCCAAAGACAGCGAGCATTCTTCTTTTTGTAATGTAATTTTAATTTGTTAATGACAGCTTTTTAACCAGGGTAGACAGTTTGACAAACCCTCATACATTACTGAGAAACCAGTGTTCTTCAACACAGCTTTAGGGGATGTTGTCAAAAACACACATTAACACACATTACCACCAGGGTAGACACTTTCTTCAGACAGTTTCTACATTGCTTGATCTACATTTTTTAAACACGTTTCTGGCTTAATTCTCCTGTTTTCTAAATGTTTTGTGTTGTTCAGTGGTTTGCATTTGCTGGACAAATAACACTGATGATGTCTTTTGTATGAAGTAATAGTCAGACACTTTAATAAGTTCCCTGGCAGCATTTGGACAGTTAAACGCCTTATCTAGTTACACACCGTTGATGACATTTGAGGAAGGAAATAAGATTACACACACTTCCTGTACCCAATAAATACAAGCGAATGCAAATTGTACCACTTGATTTCCTGCTACTGCTGCTGTGGTTAAAATCACATTCAAAAAGACCCACTCATATTCACAGAATTACATCAGACACTGTTTTCACAGATACCACCTACTGTTTATGTTTTGTTTGAACTTTGGTGTCCCTATTTCTTGTGGAACCTTTCAACCACACAATAGCTATAATATAATCATTTATATGTATAATATTTGTTAAATTTAAAAAAGTGTTATATTTTTACTATTTAGTATCTGAAACATCTAAAAAATAGCAACTCATTCATTTTCTCATTCATAACTCCCACATCTGCCATCTAGCGGTTGCTTGTCAGAAAGCACGATAACACCAGTTTAACATCATTAACTTTACACTAAAGTCTTGAAACTGTGCGTGTAGTACATCAACCTTAAGTACACTAACTGGGAGACAAAGGAGGATTAATAGTTAGACTGTTATTTGTGACTAAAGAGAAACCAGGATCTCTTTATTACACTCATACACACATTTGAGGATTACCTGATCTTGAGACAGGTCTCGAGGATACTGGATCTCTGCTGCATTTAAAGCTGCAGACAAAACAGGGCGTTGAGACAAACAGCCTGAAATCTGGTGACAGAGCACTCCTCAGGGTTCTAGGTGGCGTTATATTCTGCATGAATGAGAAACAGTGGGAAAGAACTTTAGAGGAAGCAAATGTCCTGTAAAAGGATCAAAGTAAGAGGTTAACATGGTCCTGTGTATACTCTGTTGTTACAACAGAGACTGGCAAAGATCCAGTGTATCCATCTTTTCAAAATAGTTTTACAGTTATCATATCCTGTAAAAACACTCCACAGTTTCATTAATAATAATAATAGATACTTTATGAATCCCCTTGGGGAAATTCATTGTACACAGGCTGCCCCCTTGAGCCGCCAAGGGTTAAAGGTTCAGTATCTTGACCAGGGGCACTTTGACATGTGGCCAGTAATCGAGGGGAAGCGAGAATCGAGCCACCAACCCTGGGGTTCGTAGACAACTGCCTTACCAACTGACCCACGGTCGCTCCATTAAAACTAGATGGAACGCTCAATTGATGTGTTGCCACTATAGTTTTACATGAGTTTAATACTGTACTGTAAATAGATAGTTTACTGTAAATAAACTATTTGCCAACCCACCAGGTGACCTGTTGTCACAGTAGGGTTGCAGAGCAGTGCCGTGACACCTTGGACTACCAGCAGTGAGATGTTGAGAACTGATGGCTTGTGTGTTGCACACTGGCAGCTGCAGGATGCTGCTGTAGGACTGAATCTGTCTATACTTAGATAGATTAGTTAGATGTTTAAATTCACAAACGGAAAATTATAATACACCTAAAAGTCAAGAAGGTAGTTCCTTTTCACATGAAGAACAGCAGAGACCCAAAGAGCACGCCTTCTGGTCTTTAACTTCTTAAACTAGTATATTAAGTGTATCACATTGTGAAACTGTTCACAGGACGATTATGCAGCTTAACACAAGGAATATTTCCATGGTTGTAAGAAAACATCTTTGACAAGACACATTTTCAACAAATGTCCATCTGGAGTCAGGTGGATGTGTGACACAGTCGCCATTAATTGTTTCTAAACACTAATTTTGGGACGAGTTCCTTTGTTGTCTTTATGCTTCTACCAGCTTTTACATTACTGTTACCAAGTATTGGAGTGTATTGTTTTTAACAGCTATGCAGAGACACACAGCTTTTCCTCTATCGTAGCCTTTGATTTCAAGTGTTCACACAGGATGTGAAAGGTGGTGATATGACTCACTACCATGTACTGTGTGACTCAATGAGAACAGCACAATTGTCACATTATGAGGGCAGCGCACACACACACACACACACACACACACACACACACACACACACACACACACACACACACATCTGATGATGATCTTCGAACATTTATTACCTTTACTGTCAAACAGGTTGCGCTTTAACACAAGTTGTTATATAAATATATATAAAATTAAAGAAAGAATATTGCAGAATAAAATAAATAAGTGACACAAGTAAGTTTAATAAAAGTGAGAGGTAATGGAATAATGCAGTAAGTTCACTGTGAGAAACCTAGTGACATGCCCCGCGAAGGCAGCAGACACTTACCTTTCTCCTTGGAGAGGCCTTGTTAAATCTCTTGCATTTCTGTTTGGAAGATCTCTGTACTTTAATAGCTCAGTGAAAAAACAATTTTGACTTTACATTAAAGGGTTAGTTACAGAATAACTACAAATAACACTGAAGCATGCGTAAACATTTTTTGTCAAAGACAAGTATAAAGTAAGTAGTATTAGTCTTTCTCCTACAATTCAAACAACCATCAGGTGCCCATATGAACACAAACGGGTGCTGCTTGCTGTTAAAATTCCTCTTGTTTATACTGGTCATTAAAAGATTCTCCTCTGTTTTGGCATCCAGACTCTTCTACTACTGCGCCATGCTGTTCTAAGACGTGCACAGCAAGGTTTGGTATTGTCTGCTCCTCCAAAACCTGTGTGTGTCCTTTAGCGTTACGACTTCACGGTTGTGCAAATCACCCATGTTGTGTGCACTAATGCACCCCATACCATCACAGAGTGTGTCCTCAGTTCAGAGGACACACTCAGTCGATCCTAACTGGGTTCGTGCCTACAGAAGGTGGCAGTATTTCTGGATCTTGTTCATATGTGATTTTCCTTGAGTGGTAGAGATTTAAATTTAGCGATGACCTGTGCTCCTGACCCCATGCAATGATTTCCACTACAAAAACATATCTGCTTCTAATGCAGTGTCAGATGAAGAGCACAGCAACAGCACCACCCCCAATCCTTTGTAAATTTACACTAAGAAACATTGAGCCTCATTCAACAAAATCTTCCTAAGTTTTGTTTTTTATTTTTGTTATTAAGAAAAATCTATGGCAGATTCATGATGTGTTCTTAAACCTCTGATTTTGCTCATACCTATGATATTACATTGGTGAATCCATTGTCTTCATAGTGGAAAGTATGTCCTAGTTGTTCCTATTAAACACAGGTAAACACCCTGCCAGTGCAGATGAGAGAACAAGAAACTGCAGGGCAGTCTACACACACGGGACGCTTAGCTGAAGTCAAAGAGGGAAGTGATCACCAGACTCACAGGAGTACGGCTGCACCGAGTGAACAACATATAGGCCTCATGTTTAGTCGAGTTAGTGGTAGATATAAAAGGAAAACGTTTTGTCCATTCAGTCTGTCACAGAGCGGTGAACCTCGCCCCATTTTTACATCTCTCTGCTTCTCTGGCCGCTTTTTATGGACTCATGACACGGACCTGTTGTCAATTAGCTTGATTCGTTGTGAGATGTCTTTTGTTGGTCCCTGTCCAACCTTAAAAAAATAAAACAAAGCATTGGCACAAGATTCCAAGTTAACATTTGATACGCTGTCTTTGTACTGTTTCCAATCAAATATAAGATCTTTTTTCATTAAACACACTTTTTGGAAACACTTTTTTTGATATCAGCACCTGAATTATGGCATTACAATAAAAATCTGTAAATCTATTCCTAAGGTTGAGACAGGTCTGTATCAAAACCTTAGCAACAATAATATAAGACTTTGTAAGTTGATGTTTATGGATGATTAAATAAATGATTTGTACATAATGTGTGTGTGTCCTTTTTTTATTGTGTGTGTGTAACTGCAGTAAGTCAGCAGTATGAAGACATGATTATCAAACAGACTGCAGTAGGTCTGAGGCTGATATGCAGTGACCACTGACTAGCAGGGCTACTTTCTGCTCCTCCAGCTTCTTGCAGAGCCCATATGTCTTCTTCGTTGGGAGTCACAACGTTGCTGGTCTGTCCCCCTGGGGTTCACACATTGTTTCAATGTGTTTTCTTTTCAGCTATTGTCCTGAATGCGTGGCAAATGATGTGCCCAATAAGCAGTAGGATGAACTCTTTCTGTCTGTGATTTTTGGACCCTGACAGCTCTGGTTCTGAATGTTCTGTTCTCTGCTCTGGCCTTGTCGGTCCTTCTATCGCCGCTCAAGCTCTCAGTCGGCTGTAAACTGGCCCTCCCTGTACGCCTAACTTCATAGCCTCCACTTGTCAATTAAAATTAAGACAAAAGCTGAAAGGTAATAATATACAAATTAAATAATTATTAATAAACTAATAAATTAATCAATTGAAAGCTACTAATACACTTTGAACTGCTATACACTTTAAAATTCTACTTCACAGCCATACACTGGAAACACTAACTTATTATTTAACACTATTAATAACTACAGTTAGAGAAGCAGAGGCTGAACTTTTCCACCACTCATCCAGCAGTTCTGTGTTTACAACTTCTCTGCCTTCATCTGACTCTGGTTGGTAGGACCATGTTCATCACGCCTGTTCATCTTGTAGCTTAATGGTTATTTATTGGCTGATTGTTTTAAATAAACTATGCGTCAAAGTCACAGAAATGTGTTGTCCTGCTGTATTTGTTTACTTTCCTCCTCCGATACTAATATGTGGATATACTGTTTACTTTTTGTAAAATCCCATATTAGCTAAAGCCTTTTTCAGACACTCAGCACATGTAGAAAAAGGTTTTTCCATTTCACTATTAGTCACTTTAGTGTTGACCACTTCCAAAAACAGTCTTCAATTTGGCATAGAGAGTTGTTTTTTCTCTTACATTTTCACCTTGTGATTTTGGCTAAGTCTGATGCATTTTTTTAAATAAAAATGTTTTCAGTGTAGCTTTAATGATTTGGGGTTGAGGAAAAGGCTGAATTAGTCTAATGGGAAAAAATACAGCCATTCACAGCCATTACTGAGCCTTTCAGTAATGTGGGCTCCCTATTAAGTGCTTTTAACACACGTTTGCTGGCCTCTCCACGCTCTGTTTGGATGATGTTAACGAGTGGTCATGCACGATTACATATACAATGGTCTTAGGGAGGCAGTTGATGAGCAAAGAAAGGCTTTAATGGAGCACTTGTCTGCTCTGCTCGTCTGCGCAAATCACACATATGTGAAGTTCGCAGTGTAATGAGACAAATCACATCAGTGTAATCATGTTTAACCTAATTTTTCTGTCCTCCTTCAACTTATGCTGTTTGATGATTCTGCGTTTAGCAATGATTAAATGACCTCAGCTCCTCAGACTCAAACAATCAAACATTGCAATTAAATTTCTCATTACACATA
Organism: Anabas testudineus; assembly: GCF_900324465.2. Taxonomy (NCBI): domain Eukaryota; kingdom Metazoa; phylum Chordata; class Actinopteri; order Anabantiformes; family Anabantidae; genus Anabas; species Anabas testudineus. Next base: position 24,637,997 of record NC_046622.1, on the reverse strand, counting down.
CAGTGGCATAAAAAAGTAACAACACCGTTTGCAGTTTTCTGCATAAATTGGTCGTGTGACATGATCTGATCTGATCATCAAGTCACAAATATCAATAAATATTTTAAGGTTGTAGGGCACAAACAGTTGTGATCTTTCATGTGTTTACTGAACACATCCATTAAACATACAGGGTGATGGGGAAAACATGACAGAAACTGGTTTAATACCTACCAGTGGGAGCATTAACCTTAAGCAATTCAAGCAGGTTATTTCTGGAGCTGTGGATTAGACCTGCACAAAGTCCAGGAGGAACTTTGGACTATTCTTCCTCACAGAACTGTTTCCACTCAGACATATCTTTTGGATTTCTGGTAAGAATGTCTCCTGAGGTCATTCCACAGCATATCTATTGGTCTGGGCTCTGACTGGGTCAATCTAAGTTGGATTATAGGTGTCTGACGTCATTCTGTAGTAGATTTACTTTGATGTTTAGGATCATTGTCTTGTTGCATTACCCATCTTTTTCTGAGCTTCAGCTTGCAGACACACAAGCTGAAGTTATGTTGGTACATGGTTTTCATGGCCCAGAAGCCCAGCGTTTCATTTTCCCACCATTACTCTGTATGTTAAATGGGTGTTCAATAAAGACACGAAAGATCATGACTGTTTTATCAATTTGGAAATATTGTGTTTGGTAAATATCAGGTGATATTTCACAACCCATTTATGGAGAAAACCAGGAAATTGCCAATAGTGCCATTTCCTCTATGAATAAAGTGCAAAAGGCAAGCTTACGATTTATGTCAGTGCATCATACAATGAAACGTTTTTCATTCCCTGTACCATAAATGAACAGTGAGAATATGTTTTATGAATTTGAATGGTCAAGAGAAAGTTTGACCATCAGTTACAAGGTTCTTAGATACATTGTGCTAAACCTAAATTAAATTTAAGTTATATTAATTAAGTTACTTTAGTGTTATTAAGATTTTAAATTCAGGATTTTTTACTTGTGATGGAGCATTTTCAGTTTGCTGTAACTAAAGAAAGTCACTACAAGGAAAACAACAGTAAAAACATCAATGAAATACAACATTTAATTTTATTGTAACTTCTGTTAATATCATTACAGTGCATAAGTATAAAACTTGATTTAAACTTGAACATCCATGCTTTATAGTAAATCAGGCATGTTTAAAGTATCCACATTCATCACGCATAATCTGCAAATACATCATTAAAACAGAAATAAATTATGGAATGCTGTTTCAGATGTCTTCAAATAAAGATGTGCTTGGCTTTGTATTTTAATGATTTGTTGAAATGCACAAGCAGCGCTGCAATTTTAATAATGGTGGTTAGTTATGTATTCATGGCCTTATTATGATGTTCTGTCACACTACATAAGAAGATGATTCAAGACGGGAGCTGGCTTGGCTGAAGCCTCATCATCATTAATAGTGTGTTGCTAGCTGCCCGAGGCAGCTGTAACATACTTGGTTCCTACAACAAGATGAACTGTGAAACACAATGTTTTGGAAATAAATGTGGCATTTTACCTTGGACAACCTTGTTTCTATATCAATTTACAGTAGATGTCTCTGGTAGGAAAAACGATAATATACATTGAACAGATTCATTTAATGTAAAAATATTCTGCTTTGCTCATATTTCTTGTTGGCTGTATCCAGGTTATTGGTTACCTGCTGGAGTAGAAGGAAACTTCTGTCTAGACTTGGATAGCCTGTGGAGCCTACTACCTGTCTGCTTGCTGTGGTTATCCACCTGTGCTCCCTCCTCACTTCGTCTTCTGATTTTGTGTCCCTCTGACAACTCTGTGCTCATCTCACTGACTGAAATATCACTGTGTCTGTCGAAAGCAGAGGTTTCCCCTTGCCCTTCGGCCTGCTCAGAGTAAAAAGGTTCTTCTGACAGCAGAGCAGAGAGGCCTGTCCCTAAAATCATCCTAGATGGTGATTCTGTCTCCTTCTGGGTGCTACCTTCATCTTCTTCACCCTCAAAAAGTTCTGGAGTAAAGAAGATAGTCTGGTCCTCATCCATTTCCTCTTCATTTGGATTGTCTGCTAAGGGTGGTCCACTTTCACAGCTGGAAGGCGTTGTTACTGTAGAAGGCTCCTGTGCCAGACTGCATGGTTCCACCTGGTTTTCACTGGACACGTCTGCAAATCCTTGTTTAAGGCAAGACACGTCAGTGTCCTTTTGTGTAGTGGAGATATGTTGCACAGTGTGCTGAGGAGAATTAGTTGTTTCCAAGGGCAGCCTGGTATCATTGGGCATTTTTTCTTTAAATATCGGTCTCTTGAAGCTGGCACTGGAGGGACTGGATGTGAAAATGGGGTACACAGGGTTGAGCTGTTCTTTTCTGATGTGAGAGTGGCTCTGCTGGGGGACTCATCATCTGCAACCATTCTGCATCAAGGACAAGACAATTCACTATTACTTTCTGCTGTAACTTAACATACAACCAAAGGTGACAGTGGTACACAAAGTAGATATTCAAAACTGTATCAAGTAGTTACCTACAAAAGTGCTCCAGTAAAAACAGAAGAACTGTTATATATATATATGTGTGTATATATATATATATATATATGTGTGTATATGTGTGTGTATATATGTGTATATATGTATATATATATATACATATATATATACACACAAACACATATATATACACACAAACAACAATGGTAATGGAATACTCCAACTTCTTCAGTATCTAGTTACTTCCTACCTCTAGATATAACTGACATGGACAAGTGAACTGAATGTTCAGACTCATAAGGAAGTTTTTAGGTCTGACTATAAAATTGAATTGGCATGCACAGCACCCTGGCTACCAAGGCTGTTTCATAAAGAACAATATAAATGCGGGCTTACGCTCAGTATAACCCAAACAAAGGTCAAGAGGATTTAATTAAAAGCAACAGTCCAACATCTGCTCTTCTGCTCGCTCCAGCGCCACTCAGGCACGCAAAAGACCTTACAGTAATGAGGCAAGCCACTCAACTGCTCCTTTGGCCCCCACTCCCCCAACAAAGAGGGAGGGGGGAGGGCTCTGCTACTGCCCCTACCACCCTTATCCACCACACCCAATTCAACTGGGCAAACAGCTAGACCTCATTGTGAACCCCAAAGACAATGGAGGCAATGTGCAAAGATGTCACCTTCACATATTTTCTCATGGCGATGTCATGCTCATACATCCCTGAGAATTAAACAACACACACATTTTGAATGCTGTCTTTAAAAAGTGTGCTGAAGTTATTAGAAGTTAGATTAAGCAGTGAGAGCAGTGAGGTGCTACTAGCTAAGATCTTTAGTATATTTATTTTACCAAAGGTTTTAACTGCTATGAGAAACACAAATCAAGACTACAATTGACATAATAAAGAAATCCCTTTTATTACTATAAACACACAAACTATTTTTTATTTAACATAATTGCACACATCCCACCATGCATACCACAAATGGTTTAATGCCGAAATACTAGTGCACCAAATGTGGATAAATCTAAATGCTAAAAATAATCGGTCCTTGTGTTTGAGTAACATTTGGTAAATATCTACACTTTCCAGCTGTAGGTATTAAGTTGCACACAGGGTTAAAGAAAACAGTTCCAATGATTTTCCAGATATGTAAACCTTGAGTGATATTGTCAATATGACATAGCAATAGTCCTTAAAAGATGATACCAAAAAATGCCACTGAACTAAATTATAAAAGAAGATGTTTTGAGCCCTTGAATGACATTTGAGCGTTATTACGCTGTTGCAGCAAATCTCATAATTCAACATCTTAATTTATCTCACCTGCTTTCTCCTTTTCTTCAGCTTTCAGCTGTGGATAAGAAAAATTCAAGGGGTTTGTGTCCTGCTGGACTTCAGGCACTTTGACACATGAACCAAGTGGCTGAGGTTGTAAGGCCTCGGAGACGCACTGTCCCTCTACAGTTACAGGCAAGTCACTGTTTGAAGACAGAGCAGTAGAGCAGGGGATCTGGCTGTCCACAGGGGCCACCTGTACATTCTGCTGTTCCTGGGAGAATGCTACCAGAGACTGCATGGCATTACTGAAGGTGTCGTGATGCTGGACAAGCTGCCGGACCCATTTAGAAAGACCTGCGAGAAACACACAATGAAAATTCTTATAATGGTCAACTATTGCCATCTAGTGTTCAACATATGCAGTTCACAAATTAAGCCACTTCACACACAGGAAAGACTACCATGTACCTGTGATGTACTTATTCGGATTATTCCTGTAGCGGTCATCCACCAGAATCAGAGCACCCCAGTCATTCTTGTGGCGGATACATCTGTAAAATAAGTTTGAAGGTTTAAATGTATAGAGCAAAAATCACAAAAATTTATCATCAGTAACATCATATAGGTGGTAGAGGAGAGCTTTACCTGCCCAGGGCCTGGTTTAGAGCTCTGTAGGCTTGAATCTCATACCAACGATGGCCTGAGAGAAGACCTCTGGACTTGGAGTGCTGGTCATTGTATTTCATCTTCAGTTCCACCTGATACCACACACCATTTGTTTAATGATTATGGTACATTTTGAACATGGGTTGATATCAATAACAAATAGAATAGGTTATAGAATAGAATAGAGGTTTCTATACACAATGCACAATATTAATTCTCAAACATAACTGGTCCAATGTGATTACAGATAATGTTATGTGCAGTAAGAGCTCTTAATTTGTCTTGCTATAACCTGCTCTAGTGGTATAACAACTAAATATTTTTTATAATCAAATAATTGATCATTATTTTCTCAATGGATTACCAATTAAGTTTATTAAATTACTAAATTTCAAAAACATTGAAAAATGCTTGTCACATCACAGCTCACAAGGTAGTGTCCTCAAATAGATTATTTAATAAGTCTAACAGTGCGATAACCAAAACTATTTCATTTACAATTATTAATTATTACTGAACTGGGCAACAAATCATTCCATTAGATGTGTCAGGAAGTGTAAATGTCTGGCATTTTTGCTAGATAAAAGACCTAACACATAGATATTCAGTCCATTCATCCTAAAATAAAAATAAAAATTCTGGCAGCCAAGAGATTAAGGCTCCAGCAGAAACTTCTTACAGTGTCCTTGTGACAGTTTAGCAAAAAGTTATTTGTAGGCAGTATTTACACACTGATTGCAGAGGTACCATTGGCATGCAGTCATCTACTAACTGCACATCAATTTGCGACTGCTACAGGGCCAGGCTTATGCAAAGTTTGCAAGGGTGATGTTTGTTTTCATAAATAATTGAATTTATCTCATATAGTAGAATGCAGCTTGGATGTTTTTGCTTTCTTGTTATGTCCTATAAATTGCAAAAATTAAGACAAAATCCTCAAAACACATATACACACTCCAGAAAACAATACACATAGTTGTGTTGGGGCACCTGGGTATGGGCAGTTTATGCATGGAGAACTAATTAGATTAATATGAAATATGAAGGAGCATGCCAAACAAAGGCCTGAAGTGGCAAGGTTTTGCCTGTCCTCACAGACTGATGTGTTCTGAAAGGGGAACAGAGGGGCTAAGGAGATGCCATGACAGACTAGAGTGGAGGTAAGAGGGGTAGACAAGGTGGTCTAGGCAACATGAGGCACCCTTGCACAAAAATGCCAAGAAAGCATCCATGCATTTGCATCTGTCACTGCTGATTTTAGCGCTAACCTTTCCGAATTGACAAGTGAAAAGTTCATCTGGCGTTTGACAGGATGCCATGCAGGGAAGGCTGCTGAACGAAGGACTAACTGCTTTTGACAGTTACCGTGTGTTCGCCCTGAGCCACCAAACACAAGGCCGTGGCAGGTACAGCCTGCTCCCTTACGCACATCACGCAATGCCATTGTGGCCTGTCTGTGCTTGTGTAAATAAACAACAACAAGCAGAGTCATAAGAAATCCTAAATGTCACCCCAAATTTGGACCATGACACCTCACCTAAGAAGCATGCAAACAACTGAGAAACACCTGCCACCACAGAAATCCCTGACACTTTAATAGCTTTTTTAAAGTAGGCCTTAGACTATCAGAAGATTTGAAGTCATACATTTTATCTGCAAAAAAAAATAATTACATTGCATGCTGTAAATCTGATCCAACTCATCTAGCCATGTCAAACAAAGTCTTGCAAATGCTGCTGGCTTAATGGTGAGATATTTGCCAATGTATGAGACACCAGATCAGTTAAAGAATGCACTTCTTTACCCACAGCTTGAACAGAGAGGCCAGTGGCCCCAAGCTGGAGATGTCAACTAAATCCAATCTCTATTTCAGCGTTCGAGCAATAACATCCCTGGTCTGTACAATGTCATTGTCCGATCTAACATGACAGGTTGCATATGTGAAAAAGCCAATTCTGGCTGCTAGCAAATTTCACAAATGTGCAAGAAACCACAAGCTAGAAGGGATTAGTTAAAATGTCAAGAGATCACTCGCTTGCTTTGGCCTTGTCCTCTACAGCTACCTGTTCATCCCTAAAAACATATACTTCACCACTAGGCATGATTTGCAGCTGAGCGCATCTGTTTGAGCTACATTTTACACAAGCTGTGTAAGTGTGTGTGTGTCAGTGTCACAGTGCATGCCCCTGGCAGTCTAGGACATCTTGTGCCTGTCACTGAGATTGCTGAGCGCTTCATCTGCCACATGTGGCTGAGGTGACAGCTGAGTAGCTCATCTTATGTCAGTGTGTGTGTGGGCATACATACACTCACAAGGGCAGCAGACTATTATACTCCTTTCCAACACACTCATGGATCAGCTCACACCAAGGCTACTTTTATTCCGTGAATTAAAAGTTTGAGTGAGTAAGAAACTGATAACACAAGGAATGGTCTTCAAACTCAAATTAAATGATTATGATTAAAGCCCTGCTATCAAATCTCTATACATCTTACTAACAAAATAAATACTGTGTATGCAGCACACCAAGTGCTAAAGCCAGTTAATGACTCAGAGGCTTGTTATTTGATACAAAGGTTTTAGATAGATTTTTTTAACAATGGTTTGTTTTTCTCAAACTAAATACCTTTTCATGTTGACGATCAATACAGACTCTGAGGACTTTGGTTTCTTCAATAAACGTAAATAGTGCACAGTCACAGAAAATGCCCAAGCACAGCAGACATTGAAATTATCAAAGAAGGCAACTTAACATTAACATTTTTTTAAACCTGGCTGTGATGCTGACAAAGATGGAACAAACAGTAATTGTGGTATATAGCATTCCTTTAGTGGCTAATAAAAAAGTCATATGTACAGTATCTTGAAGGTGCCTAGAACATCCCTCATCCCTTCTTCTTGATGAGTTCCATGAACTATTCAACATTCCTGCAAAATCCCCTTTATCCATCCATTTCACATTGTTGCAGGCCTTAGAATCAGAATGCTCTTAAGGTTATCTTTAATTTAGAGCAACAGTAGGTTGGCTACGTCCTTCATTAAACTAAGAGATCCCTTATCAGTTGTGTCTTTTTATGGCTTGTTAAAGCCTCTTATTGTTTGACTCACTCACGCAAGATGAGGGCTGTTCACTATAAAACATGCCACTGGAAAAACTCAACATAAATGTAATGCTACCTTAAGGAGCCTACCTTTCTCTGCAGAGAACTTTTCAAGGTCCACCTTTGATCTTTGTCACAATACATGGGCTAGTAAAATGCCATGCTATGTGTTAAAACTGTAGTGTCTAAGAGTTATGCCTGTCTGGGAATGTAGGCCATACAGGCTGGAGAAGCCTAAATGGAGAGAGGCTGGGTTTATACCTCTTATTCAAGCAATGGGATGTTGTGACATGAGTGTGATGCAGAATGAAGGAGTTAATAGTGCCTATAAAATGTATTCACCCTCTTGGATGTTTCATCCTTTTATCCAAGCTGTGGCCTACCTCCAGTCCCCTTTAAAATAACTGACCTAATCCAACAAAGGTCCGGATATTTGGGACTAGTAGTCCCACAATTAGTAAAATGGGGATCACCTGAGTGCAGTGTATGTGTCTTAAGTAATTGCAGCATGAAGACGCTTGTGTCCTGTGTCTGAAAGGTCCAGTCACTAGTTAATTAGTATTCCTGGCTACCATAATACCATGAAGACAAAATAACACTCCCAGCAACTCAGAGAACAGGTCATTGAAAAGCATAAGTCAGGGGATGCATACTAAAAAAATCTCCAAGGCACTGAATATCCCCCAGAGTTCAGCAAAATCAATCATCAAGAAATTATAGGAATATGAAACATCTAAATCTGCCTAGAACAGGCAGTTCACACAAACTGAGTGTCCATGCAAGAAGGAGACTAGTAAGAGGGGCCACTAACACACTGACGACTACTCTGAGGGAGTTACAAGCTTCAGCAACTGAGATAAGACAGACTGTACATACAACTGTGCAAGTCTAATTGAGACCTATCCACACAGAATCCATGCTGTGATTGCAGCCAAAGGTGCATATACTATATACTGACCAGATGGAGGTGAATAGGGTGGCTGTGGGTCAATAGGTAGAGCAGTTGTCTGGCAATCACAGGATCGGTGGTTCAATTACCGGCTGCCATGTTACATGCCAAAGTGTCCTTGGGCAAGATACTGAACCCAAAGTTGCCCCCAGTGAGTCAGATCAGCTGCATAGCAGCTCTGCCATCGGTGTGTGAGTGTGTACGTGCTTGTGTGTGCAAATGGGTGAATGAGAGGCAGTGTAAAGCGCTTTGAGTATCAGTTAGGCAGAAAAGCGCTATATAAGTGCAGACCATTTACCAATATTATTGCAAATGAAACAAGACTTTGATTGCAATGGCACATTCGCACATACTCTGATGTTTTATTCTTGCATATTGACTAGTGTCATAGCCTGTTTCAGTCAGTCAGTCTTATTTTTGTACTGAATGTGTCTACCAGATCAAATAAATAAATAAAAAAGCATAATACCAGTTATAAAAGGGCACCCCCAGGACAGGTTTCCAGTCTATCACAAGGCTGACACATTAAGCCAGGCAGCTATTCACATTTATGCCTATGGGCACTTTAGTTGTTAGTCACCTACACACGTTGAAAAGCCTTTTTGGTACCCCACTGTTAATGTAATAAAAACCCACAATGGTCATGGAAATAACTTGAAACTGATAAAATAAAATAAAAAATTCTAAATCAAATCAAAATTTACAGGAAATGAAACTCAGACATTGCTTTTGATTTGTGGCTCAACAGAGTCATTAAAAAATTAATTAGCATCACAGGTATCTTCGAACTTGTAATCAGTCAGTCTGCCTATATAAAGGGTGACAATTAGTCACTGTGCTGTTTGGTGACATAGTGTGTACCACACTGAACATGGACCACAGACAATAGATATAGACAAGCATGTTAAAGTTAAAGGCTGTAAGACCATCTCCAAGCAGCTTGATGTTCCTGTTACTACAGTTGCACATATTATTCAGAAGTTTAAGGTCCACGGGACTGTAGCCAACCTCTCAGGGCATGGCCATAAGAGGAAAATTGTAATACTGGAAAACTTTTTGGAGAAAACCTGGGCTGATTAGAAGAGACGGCATCCATCCCACTTTAGATGGTGCGTCTCAACTCTCTAGGAATATGGCAGAGTTTATTAGATGACCTAAACCCTGACATGTCAGAGTGGAGCCCAGGACGCAGAGACGCAGTCTTACACACCTCTCTGCAGCTTCCTTACAGCCGTCACCCCCCAAAAACTACTATAACCCTATAGAGACAGTGTCTGCTCCCCGAGTACCTAAATTATTTATATCTAAAACTAACACAAGAGGAGTAATTCATAAAAACCTAATAAAAATAAAGACAACTCCTCTCTTAGAACAAAATAACAAGACAACAATCAAATGTGGACTGTTAAATATCAGATCTCTCTCGTCTAAATCCCTGTTAGTAAATGATTTGATAATTGACCATCAAATAGACTTATTCTGTCTTACTGAAACCTGGCTGCAGCAGGATGAATATGTCTCTCTGAATGAGTCGACCCCCTCAAGTCATGTTAATTATCATGTTCCTAGAAACACAGGTCGGGGTGGAGGAGTAGCAGCAATCTTCCACTCAAGTTTGTTAATCAACCCCAGACCTAAACATAGTTTTAATTCATTTGAGAGCCTCACGCTTAGCCTCTCTGATCCTAACTGGAACAATCCAAAACCAGTCCTTTTTGTTATTGTGTACCGTCCTCCTGTCCCTTACTCTGAGTTTTTAACTGAATTCTCAGAGTTTCTATCTGATTTAGTTCTTAGTGCAGATAAAGTCATTATAGTGGGTGACTTTAATATCCATGTAGATGTTGATGATAACTGCCTCAACACTGCATTTAATTCACTATTAGACTCCATTGGTTTTACCCAAAATGTAAATAAACCCACTCACTGTTTTAATCACACCCTTGATCTTATTCTGACATACGGTGTGGAAGTTGATCAGTTAATAGTTTTTCCCCAAAACCCTCTTTTATCTGACCATTTCTTAATTACATTTGAATTTACAGTACCAGACTTTACTAAACCTACAGATAAGATTCACTACAGTAGATGTTTATGTGAAAATGCTGTTGACAAATTTAAGGAACTGATTCCATCTTTTATTTCAGAGCCATGTACCAACACAGAGGAAGGCAGTTATTTCAATGTTACTCCAGCACAAGTGGACTATCTTGTTAATAGTACTGGTGCTTCACTTGGAACAATACTTGATACTGTTGCTCCTCTGAAAAAGAAACTAGTGAGTCAGAGGAAGTTAGTTCCATGGTACAATTCACAAATCCGTAGCTTAAAGCAGAAATCACGTAAGCTGGAAAGGAGGTGGCGTTCCACCAATTTAGATGAATATTGCCTAGCCTGGAAAGATAGTTTAATAATATATAAAAAAGCCCTGCGTAAAGCTAGAACTTCATATTACTCCTCATTAATAGAGGCAAATAAGAACAACCCTAGGTTTCTTTTCAGCACTGTAGCCAGGCTGACAAAGAGTCATAGCTCGGTTGACCCTAGTATTCCCTCAACTCTCAGCAGCAATGACTTCATGAATTTCTTTACAAATAAAATCATAACTATTAGAGAAAAAATTGATCAGATCATCCCTGCATATAGCATGGATTGTACAACAACTCTAGATCCACGCTCGTACTTAGACTGCTTCCTCCCTGTAGATCATTCTGAATTAATTTCAGTAATTAATTCCTCTAAACCATCAACATGTCTCTTAGATTCCATCCCGACTAGACTCCTCAAGGATGTCTTACCTTTGATCAGCACGTCCATATTAGATCAGATCAATCTGTCTTTACAAATAGGCTACGTACCACAGGCTTTTAAGGTTGCTGTAGTGAAGCCCCTACTCAAAAAGCCTACTCTGGACTCAGGGGTCTTAGCGAATTATAGACCAATATCCAATCTGCCCTTTATCTCTAAAATCCTTGAAAAGATAGTTTCTAAGCAATTGTACGACCACCTGCGTAGCAATAACTTGTATGAAGATTTCAAGTCAGGATTTAGAGTACATCATAGTACAGAAACAGCACTGGTAAAGGTCACTAATGATCTTCTATTAGCATCAGACAATGGTTTACTCTCTATACTCATCTTGTTAGATCTTAGTGCTGCATTCGACACTATAGATCACAACATTTTATTACACAGACTGGAACATGTCATTGGAATCAAAGGAACAGCACTAGAGTGGTTTAAATCGTATCTATCGGATAGATTTCAGTTTGTACACGTTAATGATGAGTCTTCCATGCACAGCAAAGTCAGCTATGGAGTTCCACAGGGATCTGTGCTTGGACCGATTCTTTTCACTTTATATATGTCCCCTTTAGGCAATATTATTAGGAAACACTCTATAAATTTCCATTGTTATGCAGATGATACCCAGCTATATTTATCTATGAAACCAGGAGAAACTAATCAATTAGTCAAACTTCAGGAATGCTTAAAAGACATAAAGGCCTGGATGACCTCCAATTTCCTTCTCCTAAATCCGGACAAGACAGAGGTTATACTGTTTGGGCCTAAAAATCTCAGAGACACTATGTCTAAACACATTCTCACCATTGATGACTTAGTTCTGGCCTCAAGTAATACTGTAAGAAACCTCGGAGTTATCTTTGATCAGGATATCTCCTTCACTTCATACATAAAAGAAATCTCTAGAACTGCCTTTTTTCACCTAAGAAACATTGTTAAAATTAGGAGCATCCTGTCCCAAAGTGATGCTGAAAAACTAGTCCATGCATTTGTTACTTCCAGACTGGACTATTGTAATTCATTATTAATAGGATGTCCCAATAACTCATTAAAGAGCCTCCAGTTAATCCAAAATGCTGCAGCCAGAGTTCTGACTGGAAGAGAGATCATATTTCTCCAACGTTAGCTTCTCTCCATTGGCTCCCTGTTAAATCCAGAATTGAATTTAAAATTCTTCTCCTAACTTATAAATCCCTTAATAATCAGGCTCCATCTTATCTTAAAGACCTCATAGTTCCTTATCTTCCAAGCAGAACTCTCCGTTCTCAGACTGCAGGTTTACTTGTGGTTCCTAGAGTTTCCAAATGTAGAATGGGAGGCAGAGTCTTTAGCTACCAAGCCCCTCTCCTGTGGAACCAGCTCCCAGTTCAGGTTCGGGAGGCAGACACCGTCTCTACATTTAAGACTAGACTTCAAACTTTCCTTTTTTATAAAGCTTATAGTTAGAGATGGATCAGGTGACTCTGAACCATCTCTTAGTTATGCTGATATAGGTTATTCTGCTGGGGGACCTCTACTGATAAACTGAGCTCCTCTCCTCTCTCCTTTCTCCTCTATCCATTCTAATTCTACCATTTCATGTCATTAACTTTGTGTCTTCTCTCTCTTTTAGTTGTGTTTCCTCCTCTCTGTCTCCCTCTCTCTGTACTTTTCTGCAGGTATCCTCGGCCTGGAGCTGTACATCTCCAGAATCCAGTTCATCTGCCCAATGTTCTTGATGCTTGTTGTTGTCTTTATTGCCTGCTGTTCTTTTCTCTCTTCTCTTTCCACTCACCCCAAACGGTCAAGGCAGATGGCCGCCCACTATGAGCCTGGTTCTGCTGGAGGTTTCTTCCTCTAAAGGGAGTTTTTCCTCTCCACTGTTGCCTAAAGCTTGCTCAAATGGGATTGTTGGGTTTTCTCTATAATTTTTTGTATAAATATTTTCTGTAAGGTCTTAAACCTTACACTGTAAAGTGCCTTGAGATAACTTCTGTTGTAAATTGGCGCTATACAAATAAAATTGAATAAATTGAATTGAATTAATACGAACAGTAACCAAAGAGCCAAGAAGAAATTCCAAAGAAATTAAAGGTGAACTCCAAGGTCAAGATACATCAGTGTCAGATCGCACCTTCAGTCGTTGTTTGAGCCTAAGTGGACTTCGTGGGAGACGACCAAGGAGGACACCACTGTTGAAAGCAAACAATAAAAAAGCAAGACTGGAATTTGTCACAGTGCATGTTGACAAGCCACAAAGCTTCTGGGACAATGTCCTTTAGACAGATGAATGGAAACTGGAGCTTTGTGGCAAGGCACATCTGTTCTATGTTCACAGAAGCAAAAATGAAGCATACCAAGAAAAGAACACTGTCCCTACTGTGGATAATGGAGGAGGCTCAGATATGTTCTGGGGCTGCTTTGCTGCATCTGGCACAGGGTGTCTTCATGACCAACTGTGCAGGGTACAATGAAATCTACACTATTAATGCATTCTGGAGAGAAATGTGCTGCCTAGTGTCCTAAAGCTTGGTCTCAGTCGCAGGTCATGGGTTTTTTCAACAGGATAATGACCCAAAACACACATGTTTTGGGGTGGCTGTGGATCAATAGGTTGTCGGCTACCTTGCTCCAGTGAGTCAGATCAGCTGCATAGCATAGCTGTGCGAGTGTGTGTGCGAATGGGTGAATGAGATGCAGTGTAAAGCACTTTGAGTACCGGTAGGTAGAAAAGTGCTATAAAAGTACAGACCATTTACCATTTACAGCTAATAACACCCAAGAAGGGGGTGGACTATTCTGAAGTAGCCTTGAGTGAGCCCTGATCTAAAACCTATTGAACCGAAAAGCTGAAGCTGATCAGAAACATGCTATCTGGAGAAGGAACCCTTCAAACCTGAAACAACTGGAGCAGTTTGCTTATGAGGAGTGGGCAGAAATACCTGTTGACAGTTGCAGAAGTCTCATTGACAGTTACAGAAATCGTTTAATTGCAGTGATTGCTTCAAAAGGTTGGGCAACAAAATATTAAGTTCAGGGTACCATAATTTTTGTCCAGGACTGTTTCATTAGTTTATCTTTTTTTAAATAATTCTGTTGAGCTACAACTCAAAAGCAATGTCTGATTTTCATGAGGTTGTTTTCAGTAACTTTTGATTCATTATTACTTTTGTCAATTAAGTTATTTCCTTGACCATTGTGGGTTTTTCTTTCATTACCAGGGGTACCAACAATTTTGTCCACTTGTGTATGTCTTTGAATTATGGATGGAAAGCATGTGGAGTACCACAAGCAAACCCAAGCAAGCACAGGTAGAAAATGAAAACACAGGAGAGGTGACAGTGCTATCCAATGCAACACTGTGCATTCAGATTTGATTTTACATATTTCATATTTACTGGGTATTAGTGAAGCATTACTGTGTTCTATGTTAGTGTGATCCTTATCCCATTCTAAAGTAGTATTTTTATCACATAAAATAAATGATGTATTGAGTACTATCATGATAACTCTAATTAGGCTTTCTTTGTGGCATTCTTTAGACCTTCCACCTACCTAGAAAATCAATGCTAACATAGAAAATTAAAAAGAAAATCACATGAAAAAGAAGAAGCAATGTCATAAGAGTTGACAGAGGTGAAACTGACAGCTTTGGCTATGGTAAAAGGTTCTGGGATGCTTCAATCACCCACACATCTTGCCACACTGACAGAACAGGTTAGTGAAAGCTTCATCGTGCTCTGACAGGAGTACGTGAAGGAGTAAAGGGGAAAAGAGATGGGAGGTGGGGGGACTCAAACTTAAAGGTCAACTTTATCTGCTAAGGACGGGGCAGACACAGCAACATCGCTCTGGGATTTTTTTTCACGGATCACCAAAATGGAAAGCTCTGTTTTAGTGTGTGTTTGTGCGTGCGCGTGTGTGTGTGTGTGTGTATCTCTATCTGTGAGATATATATTTTGTCTGTAAAATCCAAAATGTTAAAACTTAGTAAAAAAAAAAAAGAGAGAGATGAAAAAGAAGAAGGAACCATAACCCTCCCTCCACCCAACCCGAAACTAACATTGTTATGGTGTGCTACATTCAAGAACAGCACAGAGTCTAGGTTATCTGTGTTTCCAGAGTCCATAATTACACAGACCATAAAAAGCAAAAACAAACACCAGAAAGTTATGAACCAAACCATGGCTTAAAAAACAAGGTCTAAACCTAACCATAAATTCTTACTACAGTAATATCACTGTACCCGTTTTAAACACCCCTCACATTGCCTGTGCCAGCACAAGAGACACAAAGTAATGGTTCTGAGAATTCCTTAAGCTGGATGTGAGCTAAAAAACTATTTCAAGTAAGAACATATCCCTTACTCTTAGCCCTGAAGCAAATACTCCATGGCTTGTTTGTTGTAAATTTTCATCTTAAAAGCCAGTTATGCTCTTGACAGTGTTCGTTCTATTTACCTGAAGATCTTTGATGTTTGGGTAAGGAATTCCAATGGTGACCACTGCCCGGGCATTGTCATCTGTAAAGTCTAGTCCTTCACTTACTTTACCCCTACATACGGCGATCAGCAATGCACCATCTATAAGAAGGAAATTGTACACAGGATTTATTAACACAGTAAAAGGCAAGTAATATACAACCTTGAGCAATTACTGCAACAATTTTATTAGAAATGACAATTTTATCTTTGTTCAGATGTTCCAGATGCACCTATTAATACTCTTTTCAAAAAGCTAACAAATACATGCTTTTGGGTGTGCAATAGACTAATTTATGTTCAGCACTAGTTTAATATACATACATCAAGTCACCAGTCAAGCAGTCTCAACAGAGCAACTTTTTTGTGATAATGTTTTCCAGTCTCACCGTTTCTGTCACAGTATTTGATAGCATCGTAGTAAGTCTGAAGTAGCTCATCAAAATCTCCTTTGCCACCACCACGGGGCTCTGTGATCACAGTTTTCTGATCTTCTAACTTCTCCCAGAGACCAGTGTTGGTCCATCGATCCCGCAGCTTGTTCAACATCTAATCAAATCACAGGAGGCACAAGAGGTATTATAGAAACACAGATGTTTGTCTAGCTTTTAAAAAAATTAGCTGAAAAAACAGAAATTGTTCACATAGAGAGAGAATTGTGAAAGTAAACTAAGAAATAAAAACTAAGTCAAAACACTTGCCCTGTATCTTCCATCACCTTAACTGCTTATCCTGCTACTGTGATGCTAGAACAGTAACAGGTAAAGCAGAACCAATCCTAACTGCCATTAAGCAATTCACAGGGTATCCACTGGATAGGTTGCAGATCAGTCACAGGGCTGATTAAAATATGCTTTTGACTGCATTTTTAAGTGTAAGTGGAGAGAAAGTTGCAGAAAAATTCAGTTTTAAGCAGTTTTTTGAAAATTGGAAGTAAGGCTGCTGAGTATGCAGAGGCAGGTACATTTACATTTAGTCATTTAGCAGACACTTTTATCCAAAGTGACTTACAAGTGAGGAACACGGCAAGCAAACAAAATCTAAGTAGGTAGGTCTAGGTAGGTTGTTCCACCCTTGTGGAACCACTGAGCTAAAAAGTTTAGTCTGGGACTAATACTTCATACTTTAGGTGCAATTATTTCTCTATGCTATTTAGTAAGTGATATATGGTAAAACACAACTTCACATCTTTACTTTGCCTGGGACTATCACGAGTAAACCTAAATTTTTATTAGCCATACTGGTGGCCCATTTCTATGAATTACAGCTGGTGGGTCAGAACCCAAATCATTAAAGAGTCACTCAGTAGAGTAGAGTGAGAAGGATTATAATCTACTCAGTAGAGTAGAGTCAGTAAGATTTATTCTACAGGCTTCAGCTTTACAAAACAACCTAGCAAGAATGTATTTTCCTTACTATGTTTTAAAATCACCTGTGGTTTTCTAAAACCATGAATGCAAAACAACAACCAATTGAGCTAAAATTAAACACTGAACAACTTTAATACCTTGAAAGCCCACATTTGTCCAAAAAAAGAAATTTAATTTTACTTTTAACTAAAAAGCAAGCTGCCCTTTTATGTCAATTGAAACATCGGAAGAGTTTGGTTAAGAATGTTTCCAAAAATACATATTGAAAGCAAACCCCAATGTGACTTGAAAAGGTTCCAGCAATGCAGCAACATTGCACTGTACTGTCTTCAGTAGATTGTGCAATGTGTTCTGAAGACAGTTCTCCTTGTATGATGCCACAGCAATCCGATTACCCAACTTGGAAAACTACCTCGTAGACTAAAGAGTGCAAGTCTTTTGAATTATTGGAAAATCATTTGCATAGCACAGTAAGGAAAAAAAGCTCATTTAGATTCAGATTCTAAACTTTGTACTTATATGAACAAAATTTCAAAGCACTGACTCACAGGTACAGAAGACAGAGTAGAATTAAAAACTAAAATAACAGTGCACCTGTACTATGGTAACCCAAAATAAATAGTGTACATATGCTACATATAGTCACTGATAGACACAATGTAAATACCATGCAAGATGAAAAGTCGGTAAGAGTGTAGAATATATTGCACATTCCCTATTGTTATTGCACATAATGTTTTTCACAGTAACAGGGTTATTGCACTAACTAGCCTTTACTGAGTTCAGGATTCGGATGGCCTGTGGAATCACAGAACCTGGCTGTTCTGCTCTTGAGACTGCGGTCTCTGTGGCCAGAGGAGAGAACAGTCCTTGATGTGAGTGTGAGCGGTCTCTGATGATGCTGTGGGCATGAGACAGGCAGCGTTTGTGTCCAACCTACTGGACTGAAAGAATAGAAGTCTTGATGATCTCTTCTGCTGTCCTTAACACTCTCTAGAGAAACTTTCAGTCTGCAGCTGTACAGCTACCGCACAACACAAAGATGCAGTTTGTTAAAATGCTCTCTATGGACGTTTTGTAGAAAGTGGTAGGGATGGGAGAGGGGAGGTGTGATCTTCTCATCCTGCGGAAGAAGTGCAACCACTGCTGTGCTTGTTTGAAACAGAGACACAGTGTTCTCAATCCAGGTTAATCTGTCCATCATGTGCATTCCTAGGAACCTGGTGCTTCTCATCATGTGTAAATGTAGGTATAAATATAATGGTAATATGAAAAAGTCTTCAATGGCTACTAATGGAATTAGGGGAAACTGGCGCTTACTGTTGATTTCATTTATGACAATAGAAAAAAAAACATAAATGCAAGGGGAAACAACACCATTCTGTGTGCTCTGATTAAGCTAAATCAAATCAAAACCAATTGGACATATCTATCATTAGTCAGTAAAACAACAAATCCAAAGCATCTGAGACTAACATGAGAGCTGAAAATGGTGAAATATGCTTGAATGACTAACTAAAACACCTTAACTCAATCTCATTTCACATGGCAAAGACCAGACTGAAGGTAGAGAAACAAGCAACAGCTGAAGGTGGCTGTTGCCACCAAAGGAGATATGAGGTGTCTGGTGACATCTATGCAATGTGGACTTCAGGCACTCATTGATTGACAGCAAAGAAAAAAAAAAAAATTAGCATTTAGCATTTAGCTATCAACATTTGCTTGAATGTCTTCAAACAGCTTAGATTTTTTATTTGTACTTGCACTTTAAAACAATAGGTGTATTTAAACTTAACTCTGTAATAAAATCACTGTTATTGCAGCAAAAAGTCAGCAACACACAGGGGAAGCAAATTGATCTAAAAGCCCTTAGTCTAGCTTGGTCCCATTTATGTCTGTTCATATTCTGTCAGATTATATCCTTGAATAAGCATGGCTTCACAATCAACAGTTTCACTGGCTTGGAAATGTGTGAGAAGGGTCAAGTAGAAGTTCTGTAGTCAGCAGAAAACTTCACTAAACAATAATAATTTCAATAATTTCAAGTCAACAGATGCACATAGGGCCAGGAGACGTGAAGAAGGTCAGGAGTACTCACTGACATCTTGTCCCCAACAGTAAATATATTATGGTTATCTGTATGCACAGCAAACTCAAGTGTACCTCCAAACACATATAGAGCTAAATAGAAATGTACTCTGAAGCTTAAGAGGTGATTATGAGGAAACAAACTAAATTGGACAGGGAAATGAGAGAGCATTGATAGTTGCATGCTACACTGGTAAAATGGAGCATGGGAAAGATTTTATCATGTTAGTGCCTCCTAAAGTGAGGCCAATACATTTATATCAATAAAACATGGAAGATTCACTAAATATGCAGTGTTACATTGACAAGTACCCCCCACTTACGTGCATTTTCAACACAGCAAACTGTCCTCCAGTTGTTCTCCAGTGCAATCTTGAGCAGGAGATAAATAATTCATGGTCTGTACTTTAGGCAGATCTGCCACTAAACAAAACAGCCATTATCTGCCAGGCTGCACATGGTAAGAAGCGGATTCCACAAGGAGAAGAATTTATAAGGAAAATGTTCCCACTGATCAAACAGATATGACAGTCAGTACAGACAGAATAATGACTCATGCTTTGCAGCCCACATTTTCTAATCTGAAGAACCTTTTTCGAAAAATACTATATGTAATTTAATTTAATTTTAATTGTCAGAAAAAGTTACATGTATATATAAAATATATAAATATATAAATAAAGAAGGCCCAAGATATTTGTGAAAATTATTCTATGGACACTAATGGTTCATTAAAGAACCCTCAAGAAAAGGGCTAACCCACAGGATAGCAATATTGGTAGCTGGCTAAGGAGCAAAATGCCAGGGGAGTGTCACATACATTTTTGTTTGTTTGTTTGTGGAATGGCACAGGCAGTTTGGATTTTATTTTCATTCCATTCAATGTGCATTATCAGTTGTTATTGCTCAATAAATTATAGGCCAGCAGGGGCAAACTGCATCTAACAATAGATAGATAAATAACACTCGCTATAAAAGGCAAAGGCACCATCCCTTTTCAGTTAATGGTAGCTTTGCACTGGGGGCATACACGTTGAGGGACCTAGTTGCAGAAACAGAGCAGGAGGGACAAGGAGAAAAGTTGCGGCTCTAGTCTGGAGTTTGTTTTGGTTCAGAGAAAGCCACACAACGTGACTTATAGCCCCTTTAGGATCATGTGACTGACTTAGCAAGTGACGAATATGCCAATTCTATGCCTTGAGAAATGATGTTTGACAGATGATGTGGTATGGTTTGGATCATGAGCTGTTCCTTTCCTTCTCCATACTTTTCTCTTCCCTCTCCCTCTTACACGTTAATCTTGTTTTTTTTTTTTTTCATTCTTGTTTGTCATTTTTGGTTTACCTAGTCTGAACAGCAGCATATTTTTCAGCTGAGACAAAATATCATCACGTGTTCATGAAATTAGATGGCAGATAATCACTAGATAAGAAACTCTACTGTACTCTACAATCAGAATTGTTGTCCACCACAAACATCACATACTACATGGCTATACGTGTGTAGCAGAGTGTTTTATAGTCAGATCAATAATGACATACAATGTCACAAAAATGACATACATTGATGAATAATTGAGAACATCTGAGACAGACCTGGTTTCTAGCTGTAAAATCGGGCTGTGCAATAAATTTACAATATACATACGGAACTACCCTTTTTATGTAAAAGACAAAATATCAGAGAAATATAAAAATAGCAATAGCAATTTCAGCGTGAAGAGAAGCATGAAATGGTTTTCAGTCTAGCGTTTGGCTGGGTTACACAGACACCTGAGACCTGTCGCCAGCACTTTCTTAGCTATTAGTTTCTCTTCTCATGCAATGATTCCTTGAGCTGAACAGTCAATCAGTTGTCTTTCTCACCGACTAGTCCATCAACGGGGGTCCAGCTAGTGCCAGGTGTGCAGGACACCCAGGCCAATAGACATTCAACACTAGCCCAACATTGGCCAACCGTGAATATCAGTTTGTGTCATGACGCATAACTTGTGTGTGTCTTATCACAAAGTACTTATTTTCAAGTGTTTGGGTCCACTCATGTTCTCACAGGGCTACCTCAGTTTCACCAAGCTTTAGATAAAAACTATGCAGAGAAGTCCACAAGGGTTTCCAAGTACCTTAAAAACTATTAAACTAAAACTAACTTTTAAAAAAATAAATAAATACAAAACTACAACAGTGTTGTGTTCTTGAAAGAGGATGCCGTTTAGGACACTTAGTTCAAGCATCACCCGCCTGCGCCTTCCATGACAGTGACTCCTTTTTGGAGAAACAAACCACAAGCCACAGCTTTTTGAAAAGCTCCTCCAAGTGATTAGCATTTCAAAAATCTGTTCCTCCTGTATGTATGACCTTCTCAGCAATGCGCAATGACTGTGAAAAGATCATAGATTAGTATAATTCCCAGTATTCATGATTAGGCAAACAATGTACAAAATGCAGCTGCTATGCTTCTGATTACATAAGGCCTCTTCTAGTCTCCATTCAGTGGTTACAAGTTAGTTTTAGTTGTTTCAAAAGACAAAGTTGACAAATAAAAATGAATTTATTTATTACCTTTAGTCTGAAAAAGAACATCTACAAAGCAACATAAATGGGTAGGAGTAGTATTTAGCAAGAGGGCACAACAAAGGGTAAATAATTTATTATCCCTTCTATGCATGGTAGGTGTAATGCCTAGCCTCAGCCAGTGACACAGTAAAGTGGGCCAGATCTTTCTGCCAATTGGGACAGGGTAGTGAAACAACCAGATAGAAGCAGTGAACTGTAGTCTTTCTCGCACTCTTACACTTCTCTGCTCTTCCCCCTATACCAGCTCCCCATCTTTCACCTCCTCTGCATTCAGCCTTTTATCTATCCCTTTCCATGTCCCTGGTGTCAGTGCACTGTGTGGCGACACATCGCTGCTCCTCTAGTGCCTCCTGAATTATGGAAGGAGTTTTGAGGCAATGGCATTAATGAAACATGCAGCCAGGAGCCACATTTCACAGTGGCAAGGGGAGATGTGTTGTTTCAGTGTAAATTATTCAGCTCCAAAATATCACAGCAACCATCACGCCAAGACTGGTGGCAAGACGCCACCTGCCACCTCTGGTCTGCCACTCTTTTGCTTTACACATCCTAGCCACACTACTGGTGATAATGGGATGCTGTTGAAATAATGTCTACTGCCCAGAGAAGAAGACTGTGATGACTTCAATATCTTTTTAAGGAAATTACAGTTAATCAAAACAGAGTTTTTGAGTCTTATCCCTCTTCAATAGCAGAATAACACATCTCCAGTCCTGGGTGCAAAATCTTCTACAGAGCCCTCAAACCATATTTCAATTTAAGTAGGAACTTAGATGTGCAATAGACTTACAAATATTTAACTATTTTCCTTGTTTAGTTTTATTAGAAAAGGAATTAGTGTGTGAGACGTGCAGGTGTATATATGCGTGTCTCTAATCTACACATGTGCTATGTTGCTAATTTCAAAGATGCCGTCCTCACTGTGCACTCTCTTTTTTTTTTGGGTGCTATCAAGTTTGTATGTAATTTAGTACACCAAACCTTTAGTAAATCAGGGCCACACTGTTCAAACTGAAAAACTCAGTGCTTGTTGCCACAGTCTCTTGCTGCAGGTCCTTTGCAGTCACTTGTTTTATTTAACACATTGACAGTAACAAATCCCAGCTACAGCACTGTGGCTGAAGAGTCCCCAGTAAAAATAAATAAATAAATAAAAATACATATAAAACACTACTACGGCTCAAAAAAAAAAAAAAAAAAAGAGGGATATGCTACACTGGGCAAATTGACCTATGAATTTAATATGCTATAAACACAGACAGAAATAGTCTCACTTTAAGATAACAGTACTTCTGGAGCTGTATGATTGGTGCTTTAGATATCACTGAGCTACTCGGGATGGTGTGTGATGATGGGTGTTCATCCTGGAGCTCACTTTGACTTTGATTTGACACACTCTGAAGAGACCAGGCGCCAATGCTGGGTGTGTCTTCACACAGACAGCGAGGCGACATCACCTAATGGCCCTTATCTCAGTCTCCTTTAAAAGCATCTTGTAGTCCCTACCCTATTTTGCTGCCACCTCTGCAAAAAGGAAGCTCGTCTTAATACACAGTACCATCAATCCCACTTCCCTGCTGAGCACTGGTCGCTTCCTTTGGCCTCTGGGAACAGGCATCAGGTCCCACTGTGATTTTTATGTGTATAACAGATGTCAACTGGGGGCTACTGAGACTACAAAACCAAAGTACCGGTGCAGCCTCTCTCGGTGAATGAATGTGATTTTTTTGCATCTATTTGACAGTTGTGCAGCATTGCCATTGGAAGAAAAAAAAACAGCCACAGTTACAGTACAGTTACAATCCATAACACTGTTCCAAACAGAAAGACTAGCAGCAAAAGTCAGATTTAAATTGATTAGATTGCTAATTGTACTCCTTAAATTGTCATTCTACCTGATGTGAGAAAATAATTAGGCTCAGTGACAATGCATCCTGATTTGATTTTGACTTTCCTAAGAGACACCTTTTGGACCCTACAGATCTGTTCACCTCACTGCTCTTCCTGTCTATCACAGAGCCAGCTGTATGTGAAGGGCTGATAGCCATCATCTTGACACAATGAACACAGATGTCTGAAGATGACCTATCCTCTCTATATTGTCTGCACGCACACACACCCCAAAGAGCAGACGGGACTCAGCGGCACCAACAAGGCCTCCATGGGCTCCAATTAATACCCTAGCCCTTCATATCCCCTCATCTCCACATCTTTAAGAGCTGACTGCAGATTAAATATTTATGCCTCAGCATAGAGAGAGATAGAAGACTCTTACATGGCTATCAATAATAAAAAAAAAACATCCCACCGCTCATAGTCGCTCCTCGGCTGCCATCGCAGGCTGACAAAAAGGAAGGTAAAATGAGAAAAAGCCCAGCGTCTTAGCTTTCCTTTAATTTGGATGGCAGTGTTTGAGTGTGCAACTGGATAGCAAAGGACTGCAGAGAAATCAAATCAAAGATCACTACATGTGACACACTGAAATACAAGTCAAAGACTGACCGTGCAAATACTGTATGCCACAGGCAAAAACTAAAGTCAAAGGCAAACACTGTAACGACCACTGTCTGCTGGAAAAAAAAGTGTCCTCTTAACATGAGACTGAACCATACCAGTACGCTTGTTATACCTCACTTCCAAACTGTGATGTACAACTATGACACGATTTAAGTCCAAATTATTGAATTGAATCATAAAATAAGATAAACTCTATTAATCCTTAAAGGGAATTTCAGTCTTGTAGTTGGAAAGATAGTGAAAGTAGTAAGTAATCATCTGCTGTTGGCTGGGGTGCTGTAGAGCCTGATGGCCGTGGGGATAAAGGATCTCCTGTATCTTTCAGTCCCGCAACGCAGTGAGGTGAGTCGTTAACTGCAGCTAGCGCTCTGGTCCATCATGATGTTGTGTAGGGGATGGTTGGTGTATTGTAGAATGCTCTCTATCTTTTTATGTCTGCGTTTCTCCACCATAGCTTCTAGTGAATCCAACCTCATTCCTGTCACTGTGCAGGCTTTTTGCATCAGTTGGTCCA
The DNA here is from genome assembly GCF_900324465.2 of Anabas testudineus. NCBI lineage: Eukaryota > Metazoa > Chordata > Actinopteri > Anabantiformes > Anabantidae > Anabas > Anabas testudineus. The sequence goes on along the minus strand of NC_046622.1, from coordinate 24,613,181 downwards.
GCTATCTTGCATTCTTTCGTTTTCTGCTGCCTCACCAGCAAACTGCAGCATGAAACAGCACACCCAAAAAACTAGCATCTTGAACCAAGTCATCTTAGGAGAAAAACACAAACACAAACACCTTTTTTATATTGCACATGTGTGTGAAGTGACCAGACCAACTTATTGTCCAGATGCACACCTAGATGCTGACTGGATGACTACCACTACCATCTCCTTGGTTTTAGAGGTGCTCAATAAGAGGCAGTGTTTGTGACTTCAGTTACTGAAGAATTTTATCAGGCGCCTGTAATTCTCTTCCTGTCCATTCCTGATACACGCCTGAAATGGTTTTCAATTCACAGGCCACCTTGTACAGAGTTAATTAACTTCTTCTTAAACTTCTCTAAACCGTCAGTTGTGTCGTCCAGCGGAAGGGTGGGTACAGAGTCCTTACTAACCTTATTAGTACAACTACAAATACTGTACAAATACATATTACAGGGCAGATAAGAGTTCTCCTAAGGAAATCTACTAGGGAAATTATGTTTCTCTAATTCTCTACCCTAATTAGTATAACCAGGTTTTCCGTTTTCAGGACACTTAAGAAATCAGCTTACTCAAGAAAGCTGACTGTAACCTGGCTACTAGAGTACATATAGACACACTGACTGTTGGTAACTTAGTCAAAATTGAGGGCACACTTAAGCAGCATCACAATCACAGCATTGTGCAGCGACATGCCATCTCATCTGGTTTGAATAATACAAATGAAGAAAGAACACGAAATCGAAAATAAGATATGCCACACATACTGCCATAGTGTATTTTATAATATGTTCATTGCCCAAACTCACCAATTAACCAAATGCATATGTGCATTACGGAAACACAGACAATGATAAATGAAATCCACTTGGCCCCTAGTAACATAATGGGACAAGTGAGCTACAGTAGACATTAGTTATTCATGAACAAAAACACATAACAAACAAAGGAGAACAAAATGTCTGAGTGCACTCTCAGAAGTGCCCTCATTAAGTGAAAGGGGATACAGCTCTGTGAGGATGACAGCATTTAACAAGTACCTGACAAGTACCTCTATTGATCAGTAGTGATCTATTGCAACAGATGACACTACCAGCAGTTGCTTCTTAGCTCTGGGATCTTTTGGAATCCAGTCTAAGCTTTGAAAACTGTTTCTGGCTAAGTTCATGTAAATACCTTCCAACAACAAAAGCACTGGAATTAACTCAAATTTCTGGTCTCCAGCACCTCCCAGTGGTAAAATGTGGAAATTAATGTTAATGATGAGCAAATAATAATAATAATCCACCATAACGGAAAATTCTTAATTTTATACGTTCATTTTATTTTTTTTATGTATTCTATATGTTTTTGTGATGTTTTGTATCCTTCTTGTGTCATTAATTTGTTTCTTTTACTGTGAAACATGAACCATCTCAAAGGTTTCACATTAAAAAGTGCTTTTTGACTAAATCATTTATACTCTAATGTTCAATGACAATGTGCATTAGTTGACAAAGTTTGTAGTACACATTTCAAGCAAGAGGTACAAGGTGCTTTCCAAAGGAAAAAAGGCGAAAAAAAGACAGAAAGCCACACAATCCAATACAACAACAATCCAAACTACAGTTATTGTTACGACCCATGGAGTGCTATTCAATAAGCATTACATGATTCAGTTGTTGTATAAAACTTGATTTTGTAGGTCAATATGTACTATAACTGCTGGGACTTGGGCGGGACAATAAATTATTTTAAACCTGTACTTCTGGGCAAACAACACCAAATAGCTAAAAAAAAAAGTCATATGTGTAGACGTGAGATGTATGATTGGCACCTACATGCTCTATGGAACAAATTAATATCCACTAATGTGTTATTCTATGCTTCCTGTTTGTATGTGTAGTGATATATATACCTTGTAAGAAGGCAAAAAGCAAAGCACACCCTTGGCCACAACCTGGCATACATGGAGCAGCAGAGCACCGACTTCATCTTGGAAGGCATAGGTTTCAGCATGTTGAAAGGTGGCACAGAGTTTTCTACCCTGGGGTCCTGCACCAACAGTGCCCACCCAAACCTATAGAAAGGATATTAGAAATCTAAGCTTCATATCACCAATATACATCATAGTATAAAAAAGATGTGCAATCTCAGAAGATCAGTTTATTCTGTTTTTTTTTGCATTTGATATCAAAGTGCGTTTTGTTACATCCAAACCTGAGTAATTGGGCCCTTACTACTTAATTTTCATGTGCATGTGTACCTGATTAGCATAATAGCTGAGTCATAAGTCCAACTGGCGACTGCAAAAATGCAATTCCTGCCAACTACAGTGTCTGCCTCGACTTTAAAAGCCCTGAACAATTTCAGCACTTTGGAAATACTATATTTAGGACTCTTGTGGACACAAATAGCACTGTGACACGTGGAGCAAATACAGGGTCAAAGTTTTATGTTTAATAGCAGTTCTAATGAATTCAACACTTCCGCTGAGTAAACCTTTGAAGTTCTGAATGCCATGTTGACTTCATATGTTTGAGATAATCATGCATCTCATGGAAATTTTAAAGTCAGGTCAGGAAAGAACAAGTGTGGTTCCCCCTCTCTCTGAAATGTGTGAATCACCCTTATATAAAGTACTTCTTTTTTGTGTAAATCAAGTCACTTTAGTCCAACTGCCAGGACATGCACATGTTGTAGTATTCCTTGAGACTCAGTGTCATGGGCAACTGACCTGGGACTTGTTGATTACATGGTTGGCCTCCAGCTGGATGGAGAATTCTACTCCAAGTTCAGAGGCAAATGAGCCCATGGGTGATAGAGTTCCTGATGTCAAGACAATGCTGCGAACTGATCCACTTAAGTCAGAGAAAGCCTGGAAAACGCAGACACATATTATGAACATCTAAATTTTCAGCAGCAATTCATGCTGTTATTTTTTTATCAAAAAAAAAATAAAATAAAATTTTACAGTATTCAAGGAGAAGGGGAACTGCCAAAAAGTTCATCTCCTGCTACTCTAAATAATTACAAACTAGCCGCCCTCACCTCTCACATCATAAAAGTTCTGGAGAGACTGGTACTGACCCATTTGAGGCCTCAGGTGGACACATCTTTAGACACACTACAGTTCGTCTATCGTCCCCTGGCTGGACTATCGTCCCCATAATCTTTGCTGCTGTCGGCTAAGGCGGCAGCATTGTTAAGAGGAGGATGCTGCACAAGTGTTGAACATCATGGAGAGCAGCATCCTCCAACAGCCATCACGTGTATAATGACTATATTCAGACAGTGGAGAGCTCTGCTCCTACCTAACCAAACTAGCTAGTGACATTTAGTAACTCATTTTTTATTTTATGCATTTATACATTTCTTGGTATTGCACAATGATCTCTGCCTACAACTGCACAGGATGCTTAATAGGTTCCTGTTTGTTCTGTTTAGATGTGTACTTTCCATGTTTTATTTTTTCATGTATTATCTTCTGCATGTGTATGTATGTTTCTCTGTGTAATGGCTACTGCAACACCAGAATCTCTATCTATGTATCCATCCATCCATCTATACATCTGGGAGTTAGCAATATTTTCAGAAGCCTATGAAGTTGTGTATTATTTTCTATTTTATCAAAATTCTCACCACAGCAGGGTTGAGGCACCAGAAACTGAGTGTCAGGACTTCAGTTTTTACTCGAATGTTCTGCCGTTGTCTGCGGTGTGGCCGAACAATAAAACCATGGGCATCGGGGACATCAGGTGGGACCTGATTCATCCAAGCATAGCTCTTCTGAAGAGCTACACGGTAGTCTTCAGCAAATCTAGAAACACGGGGCAAATCAGAGGAACAGCAGTTTAGTTATGTACCCAGTAAAAAAGTCCTGATCTGTAGCACGGGCATGACTGGCAAACTGATGTGAGTTGTGTCTGACCTGCAATTGTCCCTGTAGAGAAAGTCCAGGACCATGAAGAGATTTTTAAGGACAGTGGCGGTAGCTGAGCTGATGGTTGGGATCTGCACCATGTCCTCTTTACCACTGACCAAACCAACATGCTCTTCCTTTTCCAGCACTGCAGCCAACTTTTTCTGTCATACAGAAAGATAGTGAAAGACAGTCAAAAACAGTTCACACAGTAACTATTTTAGACAGTTTTTATTTTTGCTTCAACATATTTACTTAGAAATAAAATAATGGATACTTCATTCAACTGACAAGTCTATTTTTATTTGTAATTTTAGTACAGTGCTGTGAAAAAGTAATTCCCACCTAAACCTGATAACTTGGCGGCAACAACTGGCAATGAGTCTTTCACATCACTGTGGAAGAACTTTGGCTCACTCTTCTTTGCAGAATTGTTTAAGTTCAGCCACATTGGAGGGTCTTTGACCATGAATGGCCTATTTACGCTCATGCCACAGCAACTCAATCAGATTGAAGGCCTCTCGAAAACCTTTTTTTTCTTTTGTTGTTTTTTTAGCCATTCAGAGGTGGACTTGATTGTGTGTTTTGGATTACTGTCCTGCTGCATGACCTAAGTGCACTTGAGCTTAAGGTCACAAACTGCTGACCAGACATCTCTCTTAGGATTGTCTGGTAGAGTGCAGAATTCAGGGTTCCAACAGTTGTGGCAAGTCCTTTAGCTGCACCTAGACCATCACACTACCACCATCATGTATGATGGTTGGCTTGATGTTCTTTTTATAAAATGATGTGATAGTTTCACACCAAATGTAACACGACATACTCCTTCCAAAAAGGTAAACTTTTGTCTCATTAGTCCACAGAATATTTTCCCAAAAGAATTTTATATTATAAAATTCACGTTATTTAGCAATTGTGAGATCGTGAGCCTTTATTTTCTATATGACCACCAGTGGCACCAGTGGCTATTTGACCACCAGTGGAGTTCACTTTGGAACTCTCCAATGTGAGTCGTTTTTGCCCCGTGTATGACTCCCACCATGGTTCCATAGAGCTTTGTAACCTTTTCAAGACTGATACACATCAACAGGTCTGGCAGTAATGAGGCCTGGGTGTGGCATATGAAATTTAACTCTGCTTTTCATTGACAAATTTACAAAAATAAATAAATAAAATCAGCTAACATCAGTACAGAAAGAACTGAATCTGAATCTGAATGATGAAATAGCATCTATTTAGTTCTTATGGGCTGAAGCTCAAAACATAAAAGGTATCAGTATCCCATTGCATTCATGTTATTGTTTCTATGGTGACGGCTCCATTAGCATCCATAGTGAATCCTCTAAGGTTATGGCCATGGCATCTTCTCTTTACCATTGACAATGAAATCTACAGTAACAGCATTCTTGATTTGGCAGTGTAACTTAAGATTACACCTCATATTTAAGATAAAAAAAAAAAAAACGTACAAACTACAAAAAGTACAAAACTACTACAAAAAGTTATTTACACCGATATACAGCTTGATGATAATTAGTGCTGTTTAGTTTTATAAGCCTACATGTGTATAAACAAAATTATTACAACTTGTGAATGCTCTAGAGTGTTGCCATACTAGCATCTGCTCTAGGGAGTCTTCCACGGAGTTCTTGTCTGAAACACAATAGGTAAGAATGCACCGACTACTCTCAGGTATTGATACCAGCCAAAACTCAGCTGCTGTTTCAATTCTTTGAGATCAGAAAGTTCCAGTATGTTTTGTTGTGAGATGCTTGTGCGTAGCAGTTGTGATGCTGTGGTAATCTTGGGCCATTTCAGTTTTGCAAAGCACTGAGATCATATAACCAGGCGTTGGGAGTTGCCACCAATTAGGAATGAATGTAAACATTGTGATGCATTGATGCATTTAGGTAAACAATTGTGTTGATTCAGTTTTTCAGCCATTCACATTATAGAGCTACAGTAATAGAAGTATTTAGTATTCTGTACATTGGTGTTACAATTACCACAAATATTCCACATTCCACTCCATTCTGGTCACTAAATGCTTAAGGCTTATATTTAACATTTAAACTGGACCACTTTTTAGTGGAGCTGCTAATTGTTAATAGTAATAGTAAAACTCACACCATACATGCTAAGGGTATGGTAAATTTCAAAAGTCTACAAGTAAGGCAAAGATATCCAATTTACCTTCAGAATGCTAAAGGTACCAGCAGTGATGCCCAAGGTGTGAAAGATACCCAGTACATCTTTTCCACTCCAGACTTTACTGGCGGCCTCATATCCCCGTTCAGACATCTGACTTTGGCTCTCCTGGATCCAGCTAAACAAAAACAAATCCCTAGTAATACTTACTCAATTGAAAAAAAACACAGAGATGCAAAATTAAGCCACTAAATCAACAAATTACTGACTTGATCAGGCTATAGCAGAAGTCTCTTAGTGGTTCATGTTCAGCAGGTCTGATGTTGTTGTTGACCATGCCATCCAACTCATCCCTGGAAATCAAGAGACTCTTGTGGTCCAACGTACAGCTGGCACTCTCCCGTGCACAGTCCTCAATGTTGTGGGCTTCATCCAGCACCAAGATCTGGCCTGCCAGGTTGATCTCCATCTGGAGAAGATAAGCAGTGAAAGAAGGTGAAAGGTGATGAACTGAGAAAGCACTGGTAATTTTGTGTCATCAGTTGAACCCTCTGGTTACAAGTGTTTTCATGATTTCCAAAATTCTTAAAACTTCTACAATAAACTGTACTCACACTCTCTCTGATCATTGGGTCCAGCAGATAGTTATATGGGCAAAAGATGATGGAGGCAGTCTGTTTAAGTTCACGAGCAGCATAGTAAGAGCATGAACGGATTCGTTTGCCCAGAGCAACCAGATCCTCAATGTCCCAGGCTTGATGTAGTCCATGAACACGCTGTAGTGTATACTGGTCCCGCATCCTGTGAACACCATGATAGTAGCGGCACGACCGACCCTGTGGTATACGCATATATTATATGTGATGCACAAAAGATCAACAAACCATACTGCCAAGACATACTTTGCTTATTAAGGACTAGAAATCAAGAACTAGTCATTTAACTAATAACATGTCATTTGTATGTCCATATTTAGTGATTTTTTAATGTAGGAATTTAAGTGTCTCCACATACATTTGGGATGAGGTCCTGAAAATAAATCTGGACCATGCTCAAGAAGTGGAACTGACAGTTCAACAGATGCCTGTCAAATCGTCAACCATGACTGGTAAAAACATTTAGTGGAAGCTAGAGTGAACATTTAGAAAAAAATGTGGACTAGATCATTTCTAAGTGACTGGCAAAAACTGAGACAGTATTAAATAAAAGGTTCACAATGATTAAAATGGCTTAAAAAAAGTGATCTGATGAACTATATCAGCATCTTTTATTCTATTGCTGCAACTGGTCTACACAGTTATGAAAAATGTCCCTTATAATTTTGTTTTTACTATTAACTTTGATTTTAAAACACTTCAAAATCTCATGTCTTCATTGTGTCTGTCAAATTCAGACAGTTGCGTGTAGAATTTCTTGTATTTCTAGTTTATAGCTTAGTTTCCCTTTTGATCAGACGAGACATACCACTGTAAGGCTGCAATCAATCCATTGTTGTCTTTTACATGTCATAACACATATACTGTCAATGTAAAAAATCAAAATCTCATGTACCAAGTCCCATCAGTCTATCAACATAGAGGCCTGCTTTAGATGCCCCACTCCATTCTTTATGAAACTGTTGAGGAGACACTGTCTCACAAATACTGTATACCAGTGCACTCTGTAACCCCCACACACAATAAAGCTATCTGGATGATATGTTCTACACTTGGACACTTTGTTGACACTGAACCCCGTCTTAATGATGAAATGGGTGTTGGGGTATTAATGGGCAGTGCAGTCACATTTAGGTACACGAGGACAGCTGACAGCATAGTTAAAATGGAGGGTGTTTTGACTAAAGACACCATTGGATTAATAATGTGTTTTTTTGCGTATTAATTACTTTGTGTCTGTGCAGCATGGTACCCCAATGCTGGCACGACTAGACCCTGAGGTGAAGATAAAAAGCATCAGTGACAGCCACCCCAGTAAAGGCCAGATATTTCATATGACAAGGCCAGACAATTGCCATAGGAGGCAAACACCTCTACTGCCAGCTTAATTGTCCTCATTAGAGTAGGCGCCTCAAATGTACAACAGTATGGATGGTTAAAAATGTCTCAAGTCTCAAAAAAAGCTGAATGGTTATTGACATAGTAGCGTGTAGAACAGTCTAACCATTCACAAACATGTTTACATGAAGACCGTGTCTGTCATGAGGGCTTGATGTTGACAGTTAGGCAATGGTCAATTCTGGTTAAAAACAGTACAATTCAGGACAAGAAGAGTTCATTGGGAGGCAAGAGTATGCAGACAAATATGGGGGTTGAAGTGGGCTGAGTTATGGACTGTAGATTAAGGTGGGCAGGTAGGTAGGTAAACAACAAGCTTTGGGATGACTAGCATGGTGATGAGAGCCTTCTTGTGTGGTAAAACTGCAATTTCCCATTACCATTTTTAAGTTATTTACAATTTTAAAATTGTAGGCAAGAGCCAGCAGATTTGAATCAACGCCCACTGTGATGACAGACCTAAAGCAAAAAATCTGATAAACAAGGTATAGACCTGTGCTTGCTCTAGGCTGAGTGCTTCCTCTGTGTGAAATTCCGTGTAGGACAAAAATGCATTATTTATTATGTAGTATTCTAATTGGCTAAAAGTCAAAGTGGATGCAACACCACCAGCCAATTTAAGTAGGTGATTAGGAATAATGCGAACTAACTGTTTCCAAAACATCTGCAGAAGGACAGACAGGAATCTGGGGTATTTATAACAACCTAAAATACTGGTGAATAAAATGTCACAGATAAATATTTACAAAACACAGTCAAAAGGGCCATAATAAAGCTCTTTAAATTCAGTTTATAAAGAAATGTGGCCAGGCCGGGTTGTGAGTGAGCCCATTTCTGCCCATCAATCCACACTATATAACCCACAATGACCATTTCCCTGTCCCTACCACTGAGAAGCAAACCTATACCATAATGCTGCCACCACCATGTTCACAGTAGATATTGTATCAGTAGTGTTCACAAGACACAGTTCTGCCCGCTGAGTTTTTTTTTTCCTCTCAAGACCTCACGGTCTTTTAAATGTCATTTATAGAGATGCAGAGAACGATCATCTGGAGCTCAGAACGTTCTTCTGCAGATCAGTCTGAGCTGTCATATTCCGTGTCTAGCACATTCACAAGCATAATGGTTCACATCACGCACTAAAACACAGTGAAGTGGTGAGAATTTCAGTTTCATTTCCCCAGCTCAAAGCCATATTTCTAAGTCAGGCTTAGTTATGCCTCAGGCTCGTGGTATGAGTGAAACGAGAACGAAAATGAAGCTTTGGAGAATTGGAGACAGTAACATCACAGCCACACAAATACGCAACATGTCGTCTGTGTGGAAGTTCTTAGTACTTTGAAAACACAAAGCTCCCATTTTAGCCTGTAAGGTTAAAATAATGCTTGGAGGAACAACCAAGAAAACAATCAGTGAATTGTTGTATTCTTCTGTTTCTATTACATGTTGTATCTGTTTACATCGGGAAAAGTTCAAATACTGCAGCTTTACTTTCATCTTTACCATTTGTCTAGCAACTCGGAGCACTTTTATTATGGGATTTGTTTAACTGAGAGTGAGAGAAAAATGGAAAATAGAAAAGTTATTTAATAGACATTTTTTATTACAACTAAATTATTCAATAGAGAAAAGTTACAAAAATGTTTGAATATGCTGCCAATTATAGTTCTTAGAAAGGAAAGATCGAAAGATTGAAATCGAATGGTCAGACAATTAAAAATATCAAAAATTGCCAATCAACCAAGAAAATACCATAAAGGCGTGATTGATAGCGAGCTGCTGAAATAGTTGTGTTACTGTAAGGCTTTTGTCCCTGACCAAGGGAGAAGACCCTCCATGTAGGCTGGAGGATGGGGTAGAGCTACATCTGCAGCTCTGACTATCCAGCACATACATACACTCATACTTTACATACGACATGGAGTCCAAAAGTCTAAAACTACATCAAAAGTTAGCTAATCTGAAAAGTCAGTAATTTTCTTGAAAACAAAATAATGGTTTAACAGATTTCATGTTGTTTTTGTTTTGTTTTTTCCTGTGATGCCTTGAACAAGTGTTTGGTGAACATTTCTGGGTTTTGTCAGTTAGGTCAGAGTGTGTGTCATGTGTGTTTGTTAGTGTTGATCCTCACATCCTTTGCCTCCAGCAGCTCCTTGCAGCGTTCATTGCGGCTGGAGTGAGATGCCACTTCCGGGTTGACACAGGTGTGATCTCTGCTGGACAAGATGGTCATTGGCACGCTGGAGTAAACCGTGCGTTTCAGCTCATGGGCAATCTGAGTTATCTGTTTATGTGTCCGAGTGCCAAAGTAGATTTTAGGAATATCTGTTTTGCCATCTTTGCCTTTGTCCTTCGCACTCTCTTTAGCTGAACCACATGGGCACCTGGAGCAGGGTTCTGGGGACTGAATGGAGAAGAAAAACAAATACCAAATACTGAAAGGTGGTTCACAACTAAATTTGAATTAATAAAGTAACAATCCCAATCTAATAATGTTAATGGCGCAGTAAATAACCATATACAATTTTTATACATAGATGTGTACTGTATGTATGTATGTATGTGTGTTCCTTCTGTGCTGACTCTAGTAAAACTGTTCATTAAAAATAAAGTGGCAAAATTACATATCCGGAAGTTACTATTTTTACATAATGTGCAAGAACAAAAAATTTCAGTAAACAAACTTTAATGCCGAAGACAAATGGTGCACTGCGGTAAAAAGCCAAGAAGTTTTTAAAAGATGCTTGTGTTATTCTAGCTAATAGTGTTAATAAGAAGAGAGTCTCAGTTCCTTTTTTTGCAGCATTTTCACTTTCAACTTTTGAGAGTGGGATAACCTACATTAAGTAAACAAACGTGGAGAGATTAAATACAGTTTAGTTTAGTTTAATTGAGATAGTGTTTAGATACATCTTTGGCAGCTAACACTAGCTAATCCTAATAAAAAAAATGCAGAAAACCACAAAAAGTATTCACATACTTTTTCTTATTGCTGTATCTTAGCATTTTCGCCATTGTTATCAGATAATGGAATCAGACCTTGAGTCAACATGTTCATTGCATGATATTATTTGCATTATCTTCTTTGAAAAAAAACAATGTTATAATGAACTGTATATGGTGTCACATGCAACTTGTGATGTGTATCAGAAGGTAGCACTTCTGAGGACAGATGAGTAGCTCCAGTTACCTGCCCGCTCAGATTTTCCAAGCATGTTTGCCCATCAAATATTACAATGTGTGATGAAGTGTATGCCAAAGAGAGCCCTTAGAGAGCTCCTCTCAGAGTTAAGAGGGATAACGAGCCCTGAGCCCATGTGAAAAATAAACAGAGGTGCTGCAGGGCCCCAACACCAGTTCAGGTTACCTTTCTCCTCTGGAACAGTTACGCTTCACAGCTTGGGCTCTGAGCCCGATCAACTTACCTGCTGTTGCCACATTAAATAGAGCCATCCAAATATCCTTCCCCAAGATGGACAATAATTACTTATTCATTGGCAGTTGGGGGAGAAGGGGTGGGTTGGGACAGTGTAGAAGGGCCTGCTGATGAATAGAGGCCCTTGTCAAAAGCTGCAGCAGGAAACAGCTGACACAAGAGTATCCTTTTACACGCCTGCCTCCTGAGATGCCAGGACAACAAGCTTTCAAGCCTTGCCCCACCGCCCAGAGCAGGCACCCCCTAGAAAGGAATGTAGATAACTGGCAAAAGGGGCAAATGGGACGCCAGCTCTGCTTGCAACAAGAACATACCAGCTCTTTCACAGTACATAACAATTCCATTGGTGTTGCTCCTTGGGTGCTACTAGCGATGACAATGCTCTCAGCTCGTCTCTCACACGTTAAGTGATTGAAGTGCTCTCTAGTTAACATAGTATTATAGGTACACTGCACTGTTTAGGCAGAATAAGTTTTATGAGTTTTACTACATCTTTTACAAAGTTTATTTAACACAGCTATACAAAGTTTCCCCAGGCATGATGAAGGTGTGATGAGCTGCACTGGCAGATATAAGTATATGCAGCAGATTAAACTATCTTGAATTGACACAACAGAGGTCAGTAGTTGCTATGCTCCCTGCCAACACCTGATAGATGGAAATCTCACACTCTAGGGGGCCAGTGAAAAGGCACTGAGTGGCCTCAGGCAGTGGATCACTTAGGTATCACTGGTGCCTCTTGCTGGACCCCAATTTGCTTCTCATTCCACAGCTTTTGAAGGCTTAGAATTAATTCCAATAAGAGTGGGCTTCAATAGCCAATACTTTGGAAGACATAACACCGAACACCCCCTCCTCCTGATATGACTGCACACTGCAGGTAGAGGCCCTTGCAAATACCTGCCCTCCAAAGCACCTGTTTATCCCTCGGGCGCAGTAACCAGCGGGTGAACCCCATTCAATATTTATCCCTGTGGCTTTCACAGATCAGCGGCCCAGGCGAGGCAAACCCTCTTAATTAAAACTGGAGCTTGCTTCAAAGGGCCCCATTCAGGCCGTCAGTCAGCGCTCGCAGGACAAAAGAGCCCTGGTCATGTAGCTGCAAGGAAACTAGAGACGGATACGCTTTTTCAGCTTTACTTTCCCTCCTCCTCTTTTTCCACCTCCCAACATCCACAGCTCTAAATCCAATCCACACACCTGTGGCAGGTTTAAACGCAGTTGCGAGTTCAACCATTGCTGCGAGCTTACTATAGCTGAGAATGTCTAATGATTATGGGTAACCTGTTCGTCTCTGGGACCTGCATAGAATTCAGGAACATGGATTATTTAACAGAAACAGCATCCTGATACCTTTAAGAGCATTGTCACTTGATGCACCTGGTATGGTTTCTTGTGACTGCAGTAACAGGTTGATACATTGCCGTATATTTTTTTCATGCAAAGACAAAAGAAACACATTTAACTAAGAGCAAAAAATGACTGGCTAGGTCACCAAAAAAAATTTCACTGACAGAAATGCAATTTTCTTATGATTTTTACCAATTTCTCATACTACTACACATGGACCTTCAAAATACTCCCAGCTGTCAGTTTATTAGCTCCACTTAGTTAAAGGATATCCTGAATAAACATTTGTACATCTGTAAGATTTGTAATCTTGAACTGAAACAACTACTCAATTGATTGATCTTGTTGATCTTCTTATACCAGCAACTATTTTGGTAGCTAAACTACTGATAAATACCACCTTCATGAAAATTATTCAGAACTGCCTACAGTGGCAAAAAGAACAAGGAGTCCAGCAACCGATGGTCTGGCCCCTGCAGAGCCCTGATCTCAATATCATGATGCAACTCACTACACGACAGAAGACACAACCTAAATCCACAAAAGTGTGGGAAGTTTACCATGCTGTTTTGTACAACCCGCCTGAGTCAAAGATCTTTTACAGCGATGTCTTCAGGCTGCTCCCAAATCAGGATATAACAGACCTAATTTTGTAAACATATGTAGTGATGACCCTAACAACAATGGTCAGGGAAGCTAACAGCATATTTACCAAATATTACAAAGTTGATTCTAAATTGGGTAGATCAACTTCAATAGAAGCCTTGTATTTTTACCTGACATCCCCCATCCAGTTCATGGTTGTGACTGGCTATCATATAACAGTGCTATTGTGTTGCTATTGAGTTGTATTTTGTTATACTGCTAGGTGGTTCTACCATTTTGTCTAACCTTGTAAACGCTATACAAATATATAAATAAAAAACATTTACTGGGTAAATGCAGAAAGTTGGTATACATTTATGACATATACCCTTCCCGTCACTGCTTTTCAGTCTGAAGGAAATTAAAATTAAAATGGGGGCTTTTCCAATTTGTTAAGTATTTTCCATTAGAATGTTTTGGAATCATCATTGATAATTTAAGTTCATATTAAAGAAATGAAAATGATCTCATAAGCAATTTTAAAATTTGTCTGATTTAAAGCCTACATAGCCTGAAAACCAAGACTACAGCCTTGGTTAATGTGGTGGAGTATAACACCACCCAGTGGTGACAGTGAGTAGTGATTCTGAACCTATTGCTGACATGGTGAAATAGTATATCAATACAGGGCTGATTATATTCTAATCCATTGATATCTTGCATGAGGAGTTAACTAACCTGTTTTGCCATGTAGCATTTATGTAACTGAGTTTTTCACATCTGCAATGTTAAAGCAGGACAAGCACAACTAATAACACCAATAAGTGCCTGTGTCAGTTAAGAGAGTCTGTAAACCTTACAAGCAAGCCAGCATGCAAAATGAACCACATCAGATATTTTGACATGTAATTGCAGATAAAGAACAGTTTCTATGATGGTTGTGTTCCCTGGGTTACAGGGCCATGTTAGTGTAGTAATGATCAGGTCTATGCTATAAAAGTAGTCTGTTAAATTGCATCACATTGGTCACAGCTACATCATTGGTAAGGGACCCCTAAACATTAAAAAATTAAAATAAATGGACAATAATGTCCCCATGTGTCATGTAAACCTCATAAGTACACATGCTTGCATCCTTATTTAGAAACCTGTTCCAGAGCGCTCTGGACCTCAGACCAGGGTGACGGTTCGTCTTTCAACAGGACAACAACCCTAAGCACACAGCCAAGATAGCAAAAGAGTGACTACAGGACAACCTTGTGAATGACCTTGAGTGGTTCAGCCAAAGCCAAGTCTTAAACCCGAATGGAAAGATCTGAAAAAGGCTGTGCACTGACGCTCCCCATCCAATCTGATGGAAGTTGAGAGGTACTGCAAAGAAAAATAGTAGAAACTACCCAAAAATAGGTGTGCCAAGGTTGTAGCATCATAATCATCTAGTTTGAGAATAAATCTACTCCTCTGATAAGTCACATTTGTTCCATAAAACAATCGATCTTCATAGTAAAAACTCTAATTAATGAAATCAAAACATTCCAAAGTAAATGGGAAAGAAAACGTTTCTATAAATATATAAATGTTGTTGAGCCAACACCTGAACCTGAATCAGATCTTCGATCAGATGAGAGCCAGGAGTTTCCTATTATGCCTTGAAGTTTTGCAGTCAGTGGAGAGCAACTGCAATGCCTGGCTCCAAAGACTAAAGCCGCCTTGGCCGCATGTATGCATGACATCAGAAAACGTTTGGATCAAGTCGAACAGAAAACTATAACTAGCTTGCCTCAGCAACTCTCTCTGGAATGTACTCACACTGCATGATGGTGACAAAATGGCAGCAGGGCTGGTTGGCTCTGTGGTCCAGGTCTGAGAACCTGAAGGTTTATTGTCAAGCTCTTGCTCATCATCTATAAATACCACTCCCCGTTCCAGACGCTGCTTTTTCCGACTCTGAGGAAAAAACACAGAAACTTTACTTCGCTACAAATAAGCAGTTTTGTCAAAACATTTACTTTTTTAATTAGCTTAATAAATACAATACCATTCAAAGGTTGTGGGTCAAATGTCCTTGTTTGTAAATGAAAAGCAGATTCTATAACACCAACCTGATCAGAAATACAGTGTAGACATTCTTAATGTTGTAATTAACTATGGTAGCTTTTTTTATTGGAATATCTACACAGGTCGATGAAGCTCATGTGAAGCTGAATGATGTAGATAATGACCTAAATCTACTACAAAGATTCAAACTTTTTGGAGTTTCCCAGTCAGAGCCCAGAACTAAACCCAATAGAGATGCTGTGGAATCACATGAGGAGAGCCATTCACACCGGTCATCTAAGAGTATCTCAGAACATATATATATGTATATATATATCTGAGCTGAAGCACCTCTTTGAGGAAGAATATTTACATTTACATTTTGTCATTTGGCAGATGCTTTTATCCAAAGCGACTTACAAGTGAGGAACAAGGCAAGTAAAAAATCTAAGTCAAGGAGAAAAACATCAAAGCAAAGCATATTCCAAAGTTCCTCCTCAACATTGTGCAGGTCTAATCCACAGCTACAGGAAGAACTTGTTCAATGTGATGGCTGTCAAAGGTGTCAAAGGTGGGAAAGCGTTGCTCATAGTTTCAAGGTCACATTACCCAATAAAGCTTGTGCAAAAGGGGCATGGATAGTTTGGACAGTGTATGTTGTATATGATTGTTTGGCAGTAAGACTGAGTACTACAAATTAATTTGGCTAAATCCTAAAAAATATTGTAACAGCACTGTTGTATCAATGGTAACTGTTCAAACCAATAAAGCTATTCTATTCTCCTATTTTATTGTTGTGGACAACATATTATTTTATCTTAGCATTGCATAGGTAATATACATATTATAACCACGTTTATATTCTTACTCTTAGATTGCTTATCATTCTTTCATGGTATTTATTTATATGCATGTGAACCCATGTTGTTCATTTGTTAGCTTGACTGTGTTTTCAGTTTACTCAGAACCAATAAAAGTATAAATCACAAAATGTTGTGGTGAACAGAAGTCAGAACACCTGCATTCCAGCTTGCAATTTTAATGTTGTGGCCAATCGGTGTATACACAAGGTATATAAGATTACCTTATGTTCAGCAGTGCGCATGCGTTTCCTGTCTGGCTGGAAGTCGTCATCTTTCTCGCAGTCAGAACTAAGGGAAGACTGGAACTTCTCTGATAGACAAGAGGCTACAGGCTGTTTCTTGGACTGTGACTGCCCCTGTAACAAAACTAAAACAAAACAAAATCCTTGCAATATATACAGTGACAAAACATTATGGATGAGAAAACAAAACAGTACATCCGTTATATTAACATATATTTTACAGTATGTAATAAGGAATGGCACTAAGGAGTGACCCAAATGAAACTCAGGAAAAGAAAAAGATTTCGTTACGGATGTCTTCAAATGACAGCAGAAACAAAATGAAGGACTTAAAGTTACTTACTATATTCGGGTACCGGAGGCAGATGCTGTGGCGTGTCTTTACAAGGCGACACAGTCAGGTCCACAACAGGAGGCTTGGCAGATGTAGTAGCTGTAGTCTTTAAGCATTTGTTGTGGCACACACACTGACAAGGAGTGGTGATGTCTGACTGGCTCTTGTCATCTCCTACACTTACTCCTTGCAGTTTAGCTGTCATCACACATGAAACACAAATATAACTATCACTGACAGCAACTCTCAGTCTGAAGAGAGAGAGAGTGACACTGTCTGTATAAAATAGGTTCTAATTAATTATGCACCAGATTTTTTTCATTTTGTTTGAGGATGCACCACACTCCCACGCACTTGTTTTGTAATATGTTGGTCATGACCCGAGCAAACTTACCAAGCTGAGCCTGCTGCCAGCCTAGAGCAGAGCAGAGCAAGGCCAAGCTCTTTCCACTTCCTGTGGGACTCTCGAGCAAGCAATGGAATCCAGAATTCAGTCCTCGTACAATCTGCAAACAAGGTAGTATGTCTCGATTCATAATCAGATAAAAAGATGTAGCTACAGTAAGTGACACATACTTCTGTGAGGTCAGTCATACAGTTTGTAAACATATTTATTTTGACAACCAATTGTTTTTGTTATTGTTGATGTTATTCAGACTCTGTACTTCAACTAAGTCTTACATTCCACATAGTTAAAATGTCTATAGTCTCAGTTTGTGCCTTTCAGGTAGCATACATTTGGTTAAAAACTAATCGGTTTCTAAAAGATAATTACGAAGAAATACGGCTGATAATTGTTTTCTATAACTTCATAACGCCATAGTTTTTTACAAATACAGTGTACTGACACCAAATAGATTTCTATAAATTATATATGGTCCCCATGCACATAGTTTCTCAAGCAGTGAAGTTGGTACTTACACTGTTCATCATGGCAAGCTGGGAAGGGTAAGCCTTGCACGGGAAGTGTATCTTCACTCCTCCAATTGTATACTCCACTCCAGCCATGTTTCCCTGTCCCTGCTACACAGATTTGTTTTCAAACATACATGTCTAAGAACCCTAATAAAAACCACATTTTAGATATTCAGTAGTGTAATGCTGAACTAACACTGTTGAATTTGCCAACAGTTTAATAAAACAACTTACTTACGTTACTTTTCCAGTCTTGCTTCACACTGTTGCCTGATATTTGACTGACAGACACTGTTTAGCTAGCTTAACGTTAACGTCAGTTAGCTACCTAGGATGAGCCAATGTCCCTAAAGCTACCTTTAACACGATTACTTTGAGTCATTACTCGTATACATTCCCTACCATTAGTCAGAAGAAAATGCTCCCCAAGTGTTAAAAACACCTTTGTAGTACACAAGTTGTTTCGAAAAGGCTTACTTCACTCTGCCATTTATTCTTCCCGCTCTCAAAAATCACATTTCAGCACTTGACCGGAAGCCAGACTTCATTATGACTTCCTAGAATTACTTTCATAATAAAAAAATAATATTACAGAGAGTGACATGTGCTCTATTTTATTTACTATAAAATAGAGGCTACTACTTTACAGAAATATATTCACTCTGCAAGCTTCCACTGTGTACGTACGTTTACCAATACTTGTGGCGAGTGGCATTGTTTGCGCTTTTATTTAGAATGCGTGTGACGGCCACCATGCTTCCAGCTTCACGGTAGACTGAACCATGTGGACTGTGGTAAAAACACAGCGGAAGTTAACTTAGTAAACATCCGGTGGCGAGGTCGTTTTAGAGAAACGCTACCTCTTTTATTTACCCTGAAATATATCGAGTTCCTAAGTCTAGGTTTTAACCGTGACAAGCGATTGTTTTACAGGATAATTTTAATTTATCAGAAAATATGATGATTTTAGTTTCAAACTAGACGATTAAGCGACAGATGTTTTTCAGATGAATAAAATCTCATCTGTATATTTTTCAGTCCTGACAGTCTAAATATCTTTGGTTTCTATTGACTAATTAGTGTTTTACATTTATAGTTTCATTCTAAACTAAAATGTAGTTATAATAATTGTCATTATAATTTTAACCCATTTCATGTAATTATTTGATTGATATGGAGGTTAAACCATAAACTCACCATATCCTGTGAACCTATTTAACAACAAACAAAAGTTACTGGACACTGTGTACAAAATAGAATTGTATTGCTTCTGTATCTGACCTCACGGGACATGAGTGTTTCTTGCTGTCAGCACAAACAGCGGCTTGATGCTGCCGGAAGAATTAGAAGATTAGAATTAGAATTTATTGCAGCGTCTTGTCTCTGCATGCCAGACAAGGCGCGGTTCATCTCGAACAAGCCTACTAACACAACAATGTTATTTGAAAGGAACTAGTAGTTGCAAAAATGCACCAAACAAGTAAAAGTACTTGCCTAAGAAAGTGGCCCCTACTGTGAACAGGTCTTAAACCTTACACTGTATAAAGTGCCTTGAGATGACTTTTGTTATATTAAAGTATGAAGCTCTGAATTGTTGTGTTGTAAATGTCACATAAAATCTAAAGTAAACAAAGTTGAAGTACAAAAAAACTGTGCTTCAGTTGGAGTTATGAGTTCATTCATGTGTGTTTGTTGTGAAAGTAAATGAAAATAGCAGGGGTGTCAAACTAATTATATTTGGCTCACAAGATCATATCAAATGTGTATTAGAGCTGGACCCCCAGTATACAGCACATACACAGATAATACTACAAATCCCAGTATGTTTTGTTGTTTTGTCTGTCGAGATCGGTAAGCCCTCCTTTTCTGTTGGCAATCATTAGCATCCATGCAACCAGTCACATCAGACAACCTTAATCCACCCCTCCCAAAAAATGGTCAAATGAAAGAGGCTGAGTGCACAGTTTGCTGAAAACGCAGAGTTTACTGATTGGCAACAGTACCTTGGTATGCTGTCCATCACATTCTGGGCCACATGCTGACTGATGGCAGCCCATTCTTACTTAATCAATGCTTGGAGTTTGTTAGAATTGGTGGGTTTTTGTTTGTCCACTTGCCTTTTGAGGCTTGACCACAAGTTCTCAATGGGATTAAGGTCTGGGGAGTTTCCTGGCCATGGACCTAAAGTTTTGATGTTTTGTTTGCCCAGCCAGTTATCCCCTTTTGCCTTATGGCAAGGTACTCCATCATTTTGCAAAAGGCAACCAAACTGTTGCTCTTGGAAGATGTTTTTGTATGATGTGATTGAGCACACTCCCTTAGCTGAGAAGCAACCCCACACATGATATAAGTAACTCAATCAGCATGACAGAGTGATCTCCAGCCTTGTCCTCATCGACACTCTCACCTGTGTAAACAACAGGATCACTGACGTCGGTTGGTTCTTTTGTGGTGGGGCTGAAATGCAGTGGAAATGTTTTTTAGGATTAAGTTCATTTACATGGCAAAAAGGGACTTTTAATCTGGTCGCTCTTCATAACATTCAGGAGTATGTGCAAATAGACTTATATTATAAAAACTGAGGCAGCTGACTTTGTGAAAATGAACATTTGTGTCATTCTCCAAACCTTTGGTATACCTGTATAACCTTGCCTGGCAAGGACGAGACTCCTCTAGTCTGTGTTTAAAAAGAGGGCCCTATCCTTGGTGTTATTTTCCATTTACTGCTGTCCTTTGACAGTCAGGTGACTAAAGTTGTACAACACTGCAACATCAAACTGAAACAGGTCATTCCTGCAGACCTAGGAAGGGTCATCCATGCCTTTATCTCCTCCAGAATGGACTGTTGAAACGCTCTTTCTTCTGCTATCAGCATTCACACACACACACACCAATGCTCTCTCCTCGTTGTAGATTTAGTATTGATTTAGATTTCCAACTAAAAAACAGTATTCAAACAAAACATATGAACTGATATCCGCAACTGTGGGTCTGTTTTATAGTTTGACAAAGTCACAGCAAACATTAGCAGAAGGCATTAAGAAAAGAAGGTAAGAAGGTAAATATCTTCACACAAAACAGTAGCTACTATACCTCAGAGCTTTTTATTTAAATAGGTTCATTTCCAGGTAAGAGGTTTTCACATTTACACTATACACATGCACTTTTTTTGCTGTTAGCACAGTCATCTCAATCAAGGGTGTCTTTATTCAACAGAGTATATGAGTCGACTAAGATTTCTGAGTATCTCAAAAATACTATATACAACTCATACAGGGATGCAGAGTGAAATAAGAAACTGTATTTCCAGAGAGACCATGTCACACAAGATCATTCCTTCAGCACTAAGAGTCAATACAGATAATAGCCAATCCATAATGCTACAAATTCCTGTTAGAAATTGCACTTAACTCAGTGAAAATACATCATTATGTAACAAGGTTTTACACATCAACACAAACTGGGTAATGGCCATTATTCTTTAGCAGTTTGCTATCGAACAGTCCAGAGTTTGACAAAGATTCCCTTCTGTTTACATTGAAATCATTTAATTATTTGTCTGTCTTTTGTACTGTTTTCATGTTAGACTCTAATCGCATCTGAGTCATTGTCAAATGAAAAAAACCCTTCACAAAGACAACACAGTCACCATAATAGTGCAAAAATATTCTCTTAGAAAGTCCATGCAGAGTGTATGTAGTCCCACACATCAGTAAGAACACAACTGCAGCTGCAGCGTGGACGGAGACAATGGCTTGTGTAAGGCGAACCGACCTGTAAACAAAACCAAATCAGGTGGCAGCAAGGACTCATAATGCGAGACAGTGCTCTGTCTGTATGGATGAGAATACTACTAAGAGAGGTTTTGTATAATTTCCTATATAAAGACAACTTTGACAATGTGACATCAGCAATACCCCCAGTGCGGCTACAATGACGGTTCAAAATAATCTGAAACATTGATTGTAAACGTCAGGTTTTCTGTCAGCCCCTTAGAACCAAAGTCTTCATCACAGAGCCACCTGAATGTTCAGAAAGCACAGAAGGAGGAATCCATCACTGTAGAAACATACACAGCAACATCTGCAAAAGCTTCAGCACTATGGAGTGCTGTTGAAAGGCATTCTCGGAAACATATTAAGTCATTACCTGACGTATGCATGAGTAAAGGACAAATCCACTGTAATGCTTCCTTACACGTTACAACAATGTAAGATGAGTGAGGGAGAGGATTTAACGCAGTGTAGTTAAAACATAAAAACACCTTTCGTCATTAGAAAGCTTATACGTCCACGTGTTATGTTAAATGTGTACTCACTATTCAAACGCTACCAACACTTATTACATATATTTATCCATCAATATACATACTGTAGTAGCTTACTGGTCTGTGACTGTAGCAGCACTTTCTGTTTATATTCAAGATAAATCTCCAGTGATTAAATAAGATGATAGCAATAAAAATACATAAATATGTTTAAGCACAGGGTGTACACACAAGGGTATATGGACAAAGTGAGGAATCTGAGATGAAAGCTGTGCTAAAAAATGTTCCTGTGTTGTCATCATACAATAAAAGAATGTATAAAAATATATATTTGCATTAAATGAATAGTTTGACTTACTTCTCAGTACACAAATATAAAATGCATAATATTTACATCATCTTCATCAGCATCATTAGTCATATTTGTATCTTTACAACTGTTACCAGGAAGAAATGAAGTAAGACATATTTAATCAGCATTTCAGAAAGGAATTCAGAGACAAAGACACGACAGAGGTTTTATGAAAATGAGCACTTTTTTCAGAAAAGTTAGGTTTCCAAAGAAGTGCTTTAATGGTGCTGAGCAACAAGCGTCTTTTTGCAACCTCTGTATCAAGGTTGGTTTGAGTTGTGAGATTGTGCAGGAGAATTTGCAAGTATAAGGAACAGGAATCCCAGTGGAGACTGACAGTGAGAGGCAGCAGACCTGTGTGTGTCTGTGTTTCAGTACACACACACCGTGGTCTTGTTGTGCTGCTGAAGAATAGGGGAGACGTTACTGGACTCCTGTTTCTTCTCTGCATTGTGTTGGACCAGGGGCGGCCTGTCAGCAGTCCTGCGTCGTGCTTTCTTAGCAGACTGGCCTGACGGTGGTGATGATGATGATCCATCAATAGTTCTCTTAGTGTTAGGTGTCCTGCTTGTGACTGTTCTGCTGGTGGGGCTGGATTGACTAGGCAGCTCAGCACTACTGTTTGGACACAGTGGAGTCAGAGTAAACAGATCAGACAGATTCATGTGGAACAAGCTGTTGCTTCCTGATAGTCCATCCCGTCGCTCCAGGGCAGGGAGGAGCTCACACACCGCAGAGGGAGAGTCTTCCTCTTGAGGCTGCTGCAGGAGAAAAGAATAGAAAAAAAGATGAGCCACAAGTAAAAGTTACACATGTCAACAAGTCACCTTTAACCCTCAGGCAATCTTTAGATGGAAACACAACAGACAGGCAACAGAAACTATGCAAACCATGTGTTTTACAACCAAATGACTGTCAAGGAAACCAATATAACAACATATAACAACTACAATGAGAAAGTGTTGCTGTTACCTGAAGCAGAGGAGTGTTAGCACGTGATATGGAGGTGGGGGGACATTGGGACACCTTGGCAAGGTCAAGCAACACCTCCTCATGGTGAAGCGTCTCCTGGAAGGTCCCTGGCTCCTGCAGGGCGATTACAATGGCACTGGTGTTGTCAGCACGCAACATTCGTTGGCGCCAACGCAGCAGAGCATGGCTGACCAGATGCCGAGCACTCGATACCCCACACGGTGCCTGCAACATACAAGTCTGTTATTTACACTGACGGATCTCATCTGAGGTGCCCGTTATTCTGTTAGATGAGTGTTCAAGTATGATGACAGAGGCTTACAATCAAGCTTTCTTCTAATCTTTACTCTACAAAAGACAGGTAGATAGCACAGCATACTTGATAACAGCGAAACACGCTGTTGCTGAAACTCACCATCACCTCCTGATTGTTCTGACACATAGAGATGGCCTCTTGAGGTGGCACCATGTTCCACAGACCATCGCTGCCCAGGATAATGTAGCGGTGCTTTCTAGGGTCAAGGGTCACCACGCTAGTGTCTGGCTCTGGAGAAACCACGAACTCCCCACTATAGAAGTCATAGCTCCACAGATCACCTGCAGAGACCAAAGTCCAGATAAAAGTCAGCTGAAGGCACTGCTGCCCCTGACAAACACTCCTGGAAAGATTCTTACTTAAAGCTAGACTAAAGGCCAAGGGTCTTGTTTACTTTGTCTTTGTTAAGATTATTATTAGCCAGATTATTAATTATTTTTGTCCTTAATTAGTGCTGCTTTGTTAACAAGTTTTTCACTGATACACTGTTTGTTTGCTTTTCCTACCTAGAGCTCGAGCTACTGCCAAGAACGGTATCTGGTCAATGACTGTGCTCCGACGCACCGGCCCATTGTGACTCAGCCTTGGCCTCTTCCAGACAACCCGATTCACTCCAGATTTCTTGATCACACTGTTAGCAGACAGGAAAGAGAGTAGGAAAGGTGGTATGTAATTCAAGCAAAGCATCCACACATTTTAGAAATCCAGTACTTGAAATTATTACATTACTGCCATTTTAGTGAGTCAGACTTTTTCCAACAAATCCAGCTTCATGAAGATTACAATGTTGCAATTTTGACAAATGTTTGGGTAAAGTGATGATTACATTGAAGGTGTTTTCCACTGACAAAGTGTTTTAATGATCCCAATTTTGTTAATACTGGGTGGGCTGATCTTACTTTAGAGTTAATCAGGTTTCTCATCCGAAGTTTTGATAGTGTGCATTATGTAATTTCACAAATTCAGAAAATGCTTCCTGTTTGTGCACAGGTATCAGTGTTTATAGGATCAGCTTTCCAAGTGTGACAAAAAAAAATCTCTACTGTTTTTCATGTCTCAAGGAAATTGATGTCTGTGTCTACTGTCCAGTATTTTCCTATGACAACACTGAAGAAATTAAAGTAAATAAATAAATCTGGAACAGGGATAGCTATTTTAACTTTAAATCATCTCCCATGCCCCATTTAGGGACAAGAAACAGACTTTGCAGCTTGGTACTTTTATTACATGCAACCCTACACTAACAAATCATTTGGTGTTACTTGTATGTAGGTGATATGCTAGCCCACGTTTGCCTCTCTTGTATTGTATACACATATTGCATATCACAGTGCTAACTTTAACAAGTCCCCTGAAAGCGGTACATTGTAACAACAACTCCATAAGAGTCATGTGGCAGAATTCATGTTAATAGAGTGGCAAAAGCTGATGATTTGTGATTTGCCAGACATCTGCAGAAAGACCATATTTTGCAATAGATAGAAAAAATATTTGAACAGTTTGTCTGCTTGGACATGCATCACAGTGAACAATGAAATGTTTAGCTGACTGATAACTGACTAATATTCAAGTGTACCAAATATGACCAATGTTGGATAATGTGATTTTATGGTTTTCATGTAAGAAGTGTTTGCCACCCACGGACATTACATTAACATCTTATCAGTAGATACACTAAAGACTGTATAAAAAGGACATTACCCCTTGAGACAGGTAACATTTTAATGTGCTACTATACTATTTTCTTCTTACTTTTTCATAGATATTGGGTGGAGGGTGTGTGTAAAAATGAATATGTTACTGATAGAAAGCATTTCCTCAGAGTTTTTAACATCTGGTACAATGTGTACTTTAGTCCATATGTTTAATTTACTGTCACAAGCCGTTATCTGTTTAACATGGGGCCCTGTGGCAGCTACATTACAATTTTTGACAATATTCTCCAACCAAAAAGTTTTTTGACTGTGGCTTACATGCAAGCCTGTTTGCATACATACACTGGTAGAAGAACCAATGATAGAAGCAGGTTGCACCTGAGAATGCTCTTAAAATAAAATGCACAAGCAGGGTGTCTTGTCTTGCCTTACCTCCCCCCCAGACCTTCAATACGCTCCCTCTCTCTGGGTAGTTCAGGTTTGTGGTCTTGTGTGACTTCCACTGCTCTGACAAAGGGCACTGAGGGGTCCTCCTGGATCCCTAGAACAACTGCTGAATCACCAACATGGGCCACATACATGCGGTTTCCCCGGATGACCACCACGCTGGCTGTGGTGCCTGATGTGCTGGGGAGGCCTGTAAGTGTCTTTGGCCATTCAGCTGAGAAAAACGAAGACAGAAAATTGATTTTAGCATTTACGGCTTACTTCATACTCATCTCATGTACATCACACATTCGCTCACGTGGAATTGTGAGGTTTTCTATGCGCCGTATAAACCAATGTAAAAAAACAACACAACAACAAATGAAGTTTAGCGACACAGGAAATATCAGTATGGTTATACAAGTTCCTATACCCTCGTAAGGTAGGTTCATTGGACACAGTCTGTCCTGGTGTCGGTCTCTCCAACACTTAGCAGAGGGACACATGAAGTCTGCAGACCCCTTGTGTACTGGAGACACCATCCGTGACCAGCTCTAGACCAGATGCAAATCAGCTGACATGTCCGGGCATATCCAGGCAGACACCACAACAGACTGCTGGTCTAGCATACACTGGCTACTACACAGTCCAGCAGGATTTTAAATGGTTTATAACAAAAACGAAAATAGCGAGTCCAAGAAAACGTTTAGTTCGTAGACTACACTACAGACAGTACAATGCGAAAATACCTCCGACTGAGTAACCTGTTTGTCTGGGTCCGTTGTGGCAGCCTTTGTTTAGACTGAGCCCGGTGGCTATTGCTAACTTCGTTAGTTCTGTTGCCGTTAATTGTTAAACGTGTTAGCTACACAAGGTCTGCTTGTGTTTATACAGTAACAAAGAAACATTAACCATTTTTTTTGTATTTACATTGGCATTTTTTGTCTAATTAACGCTACATTTATCCGCATACAGCCAGGGGAAGCCATGAGAATATGCCTGTGTCCGTGGAATGTTCTAGTAAACTCGGCTATCATGCGAGCTAGCAGCGCACCGGGGTTGACAGACTGGAGCTTGGTCAGATGTGATGTTCGTGCTACTTCTGAAGCCGAGTGAGAGGAGCATACAGGATTAACACGACAGCTGGACAGGTGTCGGCTGGGAACATTTGATTACATTACTTGAAAAGTGTTGGTCAACTTACGTAGTTTTTTCCACATAGCGTGGTGGCAGGCTACAAATCCTTTGCGTATCGCAGCGCACACCTCCCGGTCACACTGGGACCAGAACCCCCGCTGCTTCTTCATGAACTCCCACAAATAGTCTCGTGCAAACTGCGCAGCCTCGCGACCTCCGTGACCGTCAAACACGGCGAAGAACGCTACGGACCGGCGGGAACGGCTCGTCTTGCTCGGCTGACCTGCCGGTGAAGACGTTTCCTCTGATCCGCTATTGTCGTCGCTCCCTGTGGGTTCAAAGTATGCATCTGAAGCCTGCGGGCCACCACCCACGATTTCACCAGTCCGGTCAGGATGCATGTTCACAGCGAGAGCACTGACCGTGCATTTCCCCTCTCCGATCTCTTCTAGTTCACCCGGCGCTGGATCATCTTCTCCCGGCTCGGGCTCTACTATGACCTCGGTCACATCTTCCATGTATTTCCTGCCTCCTTGGTCGGTAAACACACTCACTCGCATCAGTAACGCGCTCTCCATTGCTCCAGAAATAGGTCACCGTCCAATTGTTAGGTATTGTTACCATAAAAGTAACAAGAAAGTAGAGTTTATTGCGGAGACGCGTCCTGCCTTTGTTTATGTTCGAGCGCAGTAGGCATGCTCAAACGCGTTGACGTCAACATCTATCTTCTTCTCGCACGTAAACGTGTCGAGCCTACGCAGCTGTTGCCCCCTAGTGGTTAGTTGTCCCACGCCAAGCTACAATTTCCAGATAATAAACAGGAACATAATAATTTCATCTATTATCATCACTGTTGATTTGAAACTGGAGGAAGAAGAAGTTTGTGCCAGTAAAAAGGGGAGAAGCGATATTTTAAAGAAAGAGCTTTGTGTGGTTCATTATAAGATCTTAGACATCTCAATGTTATGCTAGAGCTTGACAAATTCTCAGTTTGTCAGTCTCACACTTAAACAAATCATGTTGAATGCCTTCTATCTCTAAAAGAGATGATCTGGACTGTGACACATTTTGTCATCTGTGACAATAAATAGCTATTAGTTGTAAGTTGAGAATGTTTAAATGTAACCAACCCAAAAAAAATCTCACATATTTATGATGTAATGGAAATAAAGTCATGTTGAACTACAAAGGCAAACCTATTGTGTATTTATTCTGTCTTTCTTCTTGTATTCACACATGTGTTTTATTTGCTAAGTGAAGATAATTTAACTGATAAATGCAGTGTGGATAGTGTGTTCAGTGTGATTATGTTAATAGAGTGTGAGAATGAACACTCTTAACACTTTTAAGTATTCAGAGGTGGCAGAGGTACTCAGTGCTCGAGTTAAAGTGCCAAGTGCTAGACTAAATAATGGAGCCACTGCAGGTACCACTTCGCTTCAAATTTTACTTTATTCAAGCTGAAGGAATACTTCTGAGTTGTAAAATACAATGTAGTGTAAAAGCCCTTCTCTGACAAAACAGTGTAGATATTTGGAACACTTTTAAACTTGATGCTGTTGATGACATGAATGCGAAACTTTAGTCCAGATTCTGACATGTGATTTAATCCATATTTACTTCTTTTAATCCTGGACAACAAATATCCACATCAACAGCGACAGATGATTCTATTTCGTAAAGTTACTACAGCTTAAACAATAAATGTATCCTAAAAAAGCAAAAAGTACAATATGTCCCTCTAAAGTGTAATAAAGGTAACATGGGAACAGGCCCGAAAAGTTACTTAGAAGTACCTCAAAAGTGTAACTACGGTACTATTAGATGTTGCTAGTTGCTTATCACCTCTGAAGGTGTTGTTTATCACCTCTGAAGGTGTTGTTTATATGCGATCACTCATTAGAAGCTGGTCGCCCTCAGTCGCACCGGGACTTCTCCCTTTCAGTAGAAAAGCCTTCAGCAGCGACTGCACTATGACGTCACTGCGTCACCGTCAGTGAATGTCTGCGCCGGGACGGGGGCACGGAACTGCTGCGGGGTCGACGAATAATCGGAGGGGAAGGAGAGAGATGGACAGCAAACCGAGGTTTTAGGATTGTAGCGGTAAAAGAGCGACAGTACGAATATTTGGAGCCGTTCTACAAACCGAGTGTTTATATGAGGACTCGCGGACGCGGCGCAATAAGGTAGCGAATGTAGGCAGGGCTGGGGAGGGCTGTAGCTGCTGGGGTTTTTTTTTGGAGAGGGAAAACAACATGGCTGCGGTGGAGCTCGAATGGATCCCAGAAACACTGTACAACACCGCTATCTCCGCTGTGGTGGACAACTACAGTCGATCAAGAAGGGACATACGCTCTCTCCCCGAAAATATACAGTTCGATGTCTATTATAAGGTAAGCCTTTCCCAGTCAAGTGATTCAGGTGTATCTGACAGCCACCATACTGTATGGGTTTATGGAGTCAGCTGCTAACGTTGCTGCTAACGTTAACATTACTGCTAATGTTATCTGTGAACGCCAGCGAACCTAACGTTCAATATCGTCAACGTCGCATATTAAATGGTTGAAGACCAATAACAGCTCACTGGGGGTCTAGATAACAGTTTCACATCCTTTCTTGAAAACAGCTAACTAGCTAGTATATGTAGGTATCTGTATATTACAAATTTAAACGGTACTGATGTTGTAACGTTAGCGAACGTTTGCCAGTCACATCAGTGACCGTGTGAATGAATTGTGTCGGTGCTGTTTTTGTGGGTTTTTCGTTGTTAAAGGTTTGTTTTGCCCCCACGTTACATGAAGTAGACATTCTTGTAAAACATATGAGTTTCGTTGAGTAGTCAGCAGCCAAATTTACATCAGACACAAAATAACGTGGTTTTCATTTGTAGCATGTTGCCTAAGAAAACCTAACCCTAATTTATATGTTGGTGCTTTGACAGATTTGCAGAGGGTATGGTATTGGTGATGAGCAAGTGACATTTCATTGGATTGAACATTGGACGTCATGCTGACATCTAGTCCTGGAAATTCTATCTCCTAACTCCTCAAAGTATATTAAAAATACATATAAATAGTACTGATTAGGCTGCAGTGTTAAACTATGATCAGATACACTGCATTTTAACACAGCCCATTGCATTAAAGCGATACAGAGGGCTTAGTGGCAGGAGTTGGTGGATATGTGTTGTTTTATGTTCCAGTGACACAATGAAATATGACTGGAGAAGCCCAGTTGGAGGCACATGTGCTTAAAAAGCTAGATTAGATGCCAAAGCACACTGTAGTGATTTGTAAGTCTCAGGCAGGATGTTACAACTCAGGAAAGACGGTCTCTGATGATCATGAGGCAAACAGTCAATATATGATGTTCATGTTTCAAAGAAACGAGTAATGCACGGTTCCATGCACATTATTGGACAACGTGTGGTGTTTTGGCGTCGTGTTGTGTTGTAGAAAAAGTTGAACCACATCCAACTCTTATCTCCATAATGCCACATTATTTTGGCAGAGCCACACACAAATCAAACACTCTTCCACTGAAATGAATGGGATGGGCACTGTTTGGAACACTTTGCATTCATACATCTTGTCAATACACAAGGCGTTTCAGCTACACAGAACAGATGTTCTCCTACTGGAATCAGCCCTTCTAGTTACACAGCCCATGTGTTGGCATTTGTTAATTCAGTTATCCATTCATAACTGTGGCTCAATGTGTATTTTCAGGCTTCAGATCTATTTTCTTGTGGTTTAGCCATGCTAACCGCAGTGATTGTGTATGGAGCATTTCCAAAGTGTGGTTGACATACACACTCTACATAAACTGCAGCTAAACATTTCCAACATGGACACACACAAAAGCACTGGAGCTGCTGCTGCTGGTAACATGCTGCTTATTTCAGCTTTTACTTGTTGTCTTTTTGAACCCACTGCACAAATGTGCAATGTACAGCAAATATCTTTAAAATTCTAATTTGGCTTATTAATATTTTCCCATCATTTAATATTAGTTGCATGTGAACAAGTATCACTGGACATTACAAACACTTTCTTGTCAGTTTAAAGCTGTGCTACACAAGTAAGAGCATGTCACTTGTCAACAATTTAGCTGTGGAATCTTTCACAGAATCTCATAGTTCTGTGACATTAAAAGAGGCATAACCCAATATTTGCATGTGGCAGATAAGAGAGACTGGTAGAGTTCCACATAGACACGACCATGGCGAGCTATTGAATAAAACAACTTCCAGGTCAGCGCATTTTGATGACAGACAAGACATCAGCAAATTTTTTTGTGCGACACCCTAAACAGCAGACAGCATTTTGGAACGCATCATTTACGACACACTCACAATAGAAACTCTAATGAAAAACAGAACATAAAGCCTCTAACTGCAGTTCCAGATGAAATTCTCTTTACCCCACCTGCACATTGTCAACCAGATCATTTATTATCTCCAGTATAAACTTATTGCCAGTGTCTCTGTGTGTCTCAGCTTTACCAGCAAGGACGGCTCTGCCAGCTTGGAGGAGAGTTCTGTGAGCTGGAGGTGTTTGCTAAAGTACTGCGGGCTTCAGACAAAAGGTAAAAACGTAACAAAACTAAACTGTGTCAAACCATCAACACCGACTCATCATTTGGTCAAAATTGTTACTAAGCAATTTATGCTATATGTGCTGAAAACTGTATTAATTAAATAGTGTATGAGGATATTGTTTAGCTTTACCAGTGTTTACCACAATACATCTAATCAAGAAACCCTGGTACTAGTGATATATGCACACATACACAGGCTTTCTTCACTCCTGTGACTGATATGTATAGTTGCTTTGTACTCCCCATCCTACTGCTGAGAACATTTCACTAGCAGTATTATGAATAGCTTGGTAAATGTCCACATACCCATTAAGTTAAGATACATTATTGATGTTCTTTTTGTGTGCTGTCTGCACTTGCATTGGCAGGTTTAAAGCAACTGCATACGGCACACAGAATGAAGTCTATCATTGTAGGTAGCATGGCAACGTTATCAGCGCTGTATTTCACTAATTGACCAGATATTCTGTCAGACAAGAGTTGAGACAGATGTTGTGACAGATGTCTTTTTATAAAGGCCAAAATGTAAATAAAACGATGTACTAATCAATGATCAATACCTTAGTTGTGCTCATTCTTTGTTCTCCTCACTGCAGACACCTCCTCCACCACTGTTTCCAGGCTCTAATGGACCATGGAGTCAAAGTCGCGTCAGTTCTGGCAAACTCCTTCAGCCGCCGCTGCTCCTACATCGCAGAGTCCGATGCCCATGTCAAAGAGAAAGCAATCCAGTTTGGCTTTGTGTTGGGTAAATGTTAGGGGAGAGGAGGGGACACACAGTTAGAGACTAGAATGTGTATCTCACACACTAGCTTGTTAGAATGTGAGATACGAATACAGAGAAACAATGAGTGAATAAGTGGAGGTTGTTCATTCCTCCCCCAGAGTTTTGTCATAAGATTAGCAGAGACGTAAAAAACATGTCAGTAATCAAAGATAGGAAAACGTCTATAATGATTTAAATAATATAAAATGATCAGGAATTTAAAGCACCAGGCCCGAGCTAGATAATTAAATAGAAATGGAACTACATTTATGACTGTAATGGGTGTACTATTGGGTATGTATGAAGTGGTGTAGTAGAAGAATAATATTGTCATTGACATCAAATAGTAACTGATGTTAAATTGTGATGAGCCCACATGGACGGTGATGTTACCTAACTGCATTACATGTCAAACAGAGTCTC
Source organism: Anabas testudineus (assembly GCF_900324465.2). Taxonomy (NCBI): domain Eukaryota; kingdom Metazoa; phylum Chordata; class Actinopteri; order Anabantiformes; family Anabantidae; genus Anabas; species Anabas testudineus. Next base: position 24,580,373 of record NC_046622.1, on the reverse strand, counting down.
TTATGACATGTAATGCAGTTAGGTAACATCCATTATCTGTCCATTATCTGTGTGGCAATGATCAATTGCTCAGCTTCCTATCTACACCCACTTTTTGTTTATATTTCTTTGCACTGGGCTTATCTAAACAAGTTATTCCAGGCTAGTCCCTATTATTCTGTTTTCAGAGCCACTGTTTGAAGGAAAAGTTAAAGGCCAGGGGTACTACCTTTTATTGCTATATCTAAATTAAACATATGATGTTACTTTCTCTACTTTTACTTTAACCTATCTATCCCTGTTAAGCAATTTAAGATGTGTTGATCCCCTACATAGTGGGGCCAGTGGCCACCAGTTACTACAAGTGATGTGGGACCATGTGTGCTCAAAATCTGGATACAGCTAGAGTGACCTGATACCTCTTGGTTGTAGGTGGATTCTTGTCTGATGCGGGCTGGTATGGAGATGCAGAGAAAGTGTTTCTGTCATGCTTACAGCTGTGCACCCTCCATAGTGAAGTCCTCCACTGCTTCCGGGCTGTGGAATGCTGTGTCAGGTCAGTCACATAAAAAATGTAAGTGATTATATTGACCAAGAACTTATGAGCGTACAGTATGCAAGTTGGTACACTTGTAGCAACAGTTAAAGTTTTTATAAATCACTGATTTAGCTTTGACCAAAAATGTCATGAGTTACAATAGCAGTTGCTTCCAAAATGTTAAAACTGTATCAAAGAGTGCACATGACCAGCTTCCTTTTGCCACTCAGCAGATTATAATTATTCTATTCCACTACTATGCTACAACAAGCTGCATCATACTATCATAACGTAAGGAAGAAAATAGATTAATGAAAGAAAAGTGTACGAGTTACACAAAATGTTAGCAGCAGTCCCCTATAGAGTCAGTGCTCCAACCCTTTAAATGTCACTATAATGTTGATCATAGTAATCCAAATCAATAAATATCATAGTGTACTGTACATTTAAATGACAAGTAACAACTCAAAAGTCACACAAGAGATTGTTACTTAAGTTTGTAGGTCATTTTTTGCAGGCTGCTTCATGTCCGTAACGGCAACTGTAAATACCACCTGGGGGAGGAGACCTTCAAGCTTGCTCAGTCTTACATGGACAAACTAGCCAAACATGGCCACCAGGCCAACAAGGCAGCGCTGTATGGCGAACTTTGTGCCTTGCTCTTTGCTAAAAGCCACTACGATGAGGTATGTATAATAGTGTTTATTTTGATAATAAGTGAGCTTTACAGTATCATGATGGTGGTTTTTATGTGTGTTTTTTTCTTTGTCTCACAGGCTTACAGGTGGTGTATAGAGGCTATGAAGGAAATTACTACAGGACTGCCTGTAAAAGTAGTAGTTGATGTTCTTCGGCAAGCCTCAAAGGTATCATTCATACCGTTGAGATTATGGTGTTTGTACCGAATGTCTATGCCATTGCAGATCAGCACTTTGTTATATGTAGTAAGGAAATCCTTTAAGTGGGACATGATGGAGTGAACATTGAGTTTCTTTCTGCTGCAGGCTTGTGTGGTGAAGAGAGAGTTTAGAAAAGCAGAGCAGCTGATCAAACATGCAGTCTTTCTTGCAAGGTAACCTGCTGTGTCTCATAACGCTCAGCATTATTCTTGTTACTTTGTTTATCATGGATCCTGATTGTTTTGTGTTCTTACAGAGAACATTTTGGACTCAAGCATCCGAAGTACTCAGACACGCTACTAGATTATGGGTTTTACTTATTAAATGTAGACAACATATGCCAGTCAGTGGCTATTTACCAGGTAAGTAGTATATATCTATACATAATGACTTGCATACAGTATCTTCTGAAATCAGTTCACTCTCTGTTGAGCATAATGACAGTGAAAGTGGAGACTTTTGTTAATAATAAAGTCTTTCCATCTCTGCTGAAGACTTCTGAAGTAGTATGAGAGGGGCTGCTGGGTTCCTGGTCACTTGCCTAAACAAAGTCCTTCTTGTCAAACTACTACTTTTGGCCAGACAGCCAACTCAAGAAAGAGTCCTGGTGACTCCAACTTACTCTGTCTCTCAATTCTTGGGGCCACTGTACTTCACTAAACACAAAAAATTTGAAGCCACCGGGGAGCCTGAATGCTTCCATGATTAAGAAATTGCAATTTTTGATTCATGATACATTTGTAAACATTTCTAAACACTTCCACTTTGTCATTATGGGGTATTAGATGTACATTCATAATCAGTTGTATCCATTGTAGCCCAAAAAAATGTGCACTAAGCGGATTCTGAATGCTTTTTGGAATTGTCACATTTTTAATTAGATGTTCCATCTTCCTGTGTTTCTTAATCTCAGACAGCACTGGACATCCGACAGTCTGTGTTTGGAGGGAAGAACATCCACGTAGCCACAGCCCACGAAGACCTGGCCTACTCCTCATACGTGCATCAGTACAGCTCTGGGAAATTTGACAATGCTCTGTGAGTACAATGAATTTTACAAACTGAGCGCTATTCCTAGACCAGACGTTAAGTACATTAGACATGATGAAGCACAAGACTATGACTCATAGTATGATGGCCTGGTCTGTTCAGTTCCACTCACTTTACTGGTATGTTTTGGTGCTGTATGTTTTGAGTATGTGCCAATTCATATATTAAAAAAAATGCATTGATCATTTTAGACAGTGATAGATGTGAAGTTGGCCAAGAGCCAAGTGAAAGATGTTTATGTATGTTTATTATTATTAATATTTTAGTGATATAAATTTCTGTGTACAAAGGGCCTTATTCAAAATTGTGTAATATGCCAATCTCTGTTACCCTGATTCACTGTTGAAATGTATGAGCTTAAAAACAACTTTTTTTCAAGGGAAACACTTGACTTTCTTGGAAGTGTTTATCCTGAGTAGAATACAGTTTATTGCCAAGTCTGAGTGGCATGTCATGTTTGGGTCAGCTGCTGTGTTTATCCATCAGATTCCATGCAGAACGTGCCATAGACATCATAACTCACATTCTGCCTGAGGATCATCTGCTGCTGGCCTCTTCCAAAAGAGTCAAAGGTAAGAAATGTTTCTTGGAGTTAGGCTGCTGCCTGGATTGAGGAGGACACGGTGGGGAAATTAAGTCAGCTCTTAAGACACAGAAAAGGGGATGTCTTCAAGGAAAGTTCCATGATTCTTGTGCCTGATTAGCATATATTTAGGAGCTATACATCAAGCAAACAGGATGCAGTGTCTCCAAGGTGGTGAGATAAAAACAAATTCGCACAAGTGACACAGCTGGAGTCTATTACCTAACAGAGAGGACTTCCCCTCTGCCACACTGTACTGTAAATGAATGAGTAGTACTAGTTTTAATTAAAATTTCAGTTTTTGACATCATAGGAGGTTATTGTGTTATTATCAACTTCAGTTTTTCTAACTGGACAAGGAATGGAATAGCTTAGTTTCCCTACCTGCAGTGAGCTGTGTGCACAGGTCATCATTGCTGACCCGGGAACAAAAAAAAAAAATAAAAACCTGACGATTTTGACCTAAATCTTCTGCTTTATTTGACAGCCTTGATCCTAGAGGAAATTGCCATTGATTGCCACAATAAAGAGACAGAAGAACGTCTTCTGCAGGAAGCTCATGATTTGCACCTGTCCTCACTTCAGCTGGCCAAGAAGGCGTTCGGAGAGTTCAACGTCCAGACAGCCAAACACTATGGAAACCTGGGGCGACTCTATCAGTCCATGAGGAAGTTTAAGGTGTGTGTGTGTGTGTGTATGTGTTTGTTGGCGATTTATAAGGATGGTTTGCAACACTAGTTTATATCTGTTAAATTAGTGGTTTTCAAGGCACAACAAAGTGCAAAATAAAATAACCTCTGAAACATGTCACCACTCTTTAAACAGTGATTTTTATCTACTAATGCCAAACATTGGCCATTATGTTACTCAAAAGTTTTTGAATTTATCCTAATGGAACTGAATGTGTTTGTGATGGAGGAGAGAAAGATCTTGTTAATCACTCTTTACAGACCAAGCAAAGAACAGCTGCACTGAGAGTGAAAAATGCTTTGCATATACTGTAAATGGTCAATGGAGGATGCACTGAGCTGAAAATAATGACATTCTATACAATTTCACTGTACAATCCCTGTTTGCATTTGAAAAGCCCTCAAGTTATGAGTATATGAGTTAGTATGAGACAGGAGGTGGAAGCCGTCAGGGGAGTGGAGTTGTGGTTAATTCCTGCTGCAGCAATTTGACTTTATTAAACTGGTACAGTGCAGAGGGACAAGAAATAGGTAAAGAAACAAGAAAGAAACAAGCCCGAAAATCCTTGACCTACCAGTATTTACTTCTTCTCCCTACATCATTTGTTGAGAAGTGCTGAAATGCTGGAGCCAGATTTCTCAGAATCACAGTAAAGCACAAGCACGGTCCTTTTACCCAGTTACAACACGGACATTCTTCCAGCCTCAAATCATATTACCGTGGTTAAATATATCCAGTGGTTGTAGAAAAGGAATGATTGTGTTGACAGTTGGAAAGGAGCAGATTGATTTTCTGCTTTCTGCTTTGTATTATGTTTTTGCCTGGATGTGACCAATACACTATCTCTGACTTTGTATGTTGTGTGTTTATGTCTAATTGAATGGGTGACTCTATAACCAGGAGGCAGAGGAGATGCACATCAAAGCCATCCAGATCAAGGAGCAGCTTCTTGGCCATGAGGACTACGAGGTGGCTCTGTCTGTGGGGCACCTGGCCTCCCTCTACAACTATGACATGAACCAGTATGAAGACGCAGAGAGGCTCTATCTGCGCTCCATCGCTATCGGTAAGTGAAAGGGACAGATGAATCACTTTGTTGTTGCATGGTCACAAAGAAACATAATTGGAAATGTAGTAATGTCGTTCATGGCAGAATCCTGAACATAAGAAAGTGTTTTCTAATGAGTGCTCACAATCCAATCTAGGTTTGGATCCAATTATATACAGTGAACCAACTTCAGAGCAGGTTAGCCATTCAGCGTAGGTTTCCATGCTGTTTTGTATCGGTTAGTTCTCTTGATAGCAGAAAGCCTGGGTTATAATTTAACTGGCTAGCCCTCCAGTCTCACTGTCACCCCCTTAACTCCAAGCCAGTTCTGGGGCTGGTTTGGAGCCAGTATTTCATTTTCAAACCAGTTATTTCAATTTAGATAGCCAAAGAACTGGTTCTCTGTAACAAAAGAGGTTCCAGATTGACACCAAGTATGTTCTTGTCTAGAATTGAGAATTACTTGTGTCATAGGCTGGGAGCAGGACTGTCGTGGCCAACAAAAGTCCAAGATCAATTAAGGATTTGTAAATAATGAATATAAAGATGAATAATATTAACACCCTCCTACTTTAAGTGTTCAATTTTCAATTCAATTAAATGTTATTTGTACAGCGCCAAATCACAACAGATGTCATCTCAAGGCACTTTACAGTGTTTAAGGTTTGACCTTACAGAGTACAATTGTATAAAGAATTATATAGAAAACCCAACAATCCTGCTTGAGCAAGCTTTAGGCAACAGTGAAGAGGAAAGTCCCTTTAGAGGAAGAAACCTCCAGCAGAACCAGGCTCATAGTGGGGTGAGTGGAAAGAGGAGAGAAAAGAACAGCAGGCAACAAAAAACAACAATAAGCAGAAAAACACTGGGCAGGTGAACTGGATTCTGGAGATCACAGCTCCAGGCCGAGGATACCTGCAGAAAAGTACAGAGAGAGAAAAGTACAGAGAGGAAGAACGTGTTAACAAGAATAAAAACCTATTGAATGTAATTGCAATCTATAGTGATCACAACAAGCAGCAGAAATAAGTTGGACCAGTTGTATTTTAGCATTTGTGTGGCTGTCAAGCCTATGGAAACCCAAACTGTTTCTTAGAAGTTCTGCAGTTTGAACCAACTCTGAACCAGAACTAGCACCTAGTTCATGTTGGTTATGAGTCACACAGACCTGTGATCGGTCCTCTTTCTCATGGATTCCAGAAAACTGCTGTTTTTGTCATTTGATCTCAAAAACTGAATTCAGTTCTGAGCCAAAGCTGGCAGCTGAGTAAGATAATTGTTGTTTCTCTCTCTTGTTGACACTAGCCTGTAAAGCTTAATGTCTGTCCACAGTTAATTAGCCCCTGGTGAGTGTTCAGACATTAGTGGACTGATTATATTTTAATTAACAGGGAAAAAAAATGCAGATGCTGTAATTGCCATTTGCCTTGTCCTTACAGGTAAGAAGCTGTTTGGGGAGGGTTACAGTGGACTGGAGTACGACTACCGAGGCCTCATCAAACTCTATAACTCTGTGGGGAACTATGAGAAGGTGTTTGAATACCACAACGTGCTGTCCAACTGGAACCGGCTGAGGGACCGGCAGTTTGCCGTGGCGGATGCCCTGGAGGATGTCAACACCACTCCCCAGCAGACCCAGGAGGTTGTCCAAGCTTTCCTATTGGCTCAGAGCCTCGGCCCAACACGCCCCTGTCTGGGCTGATTTGTTTTTTGTTTTTTAATACGAGGGAAGAGAGGAACCAAGGACACATGGGCTTTAGCCTGGTGAGGACATGAATGAAACCCAAATGTGATGCTTCAGTTGCACACAGTTTATTAGTCATACACACACAGACATTTCAAACAACACTGGTGAGTTAGTTGACTTTCTGGTCAACTGCAGCAGCCAGCACACACAGTCACACACGCTTAGTTGTGGAATTAAAAAAATGTAGAGAAAACACAGTTTTGAAACCTTATTGCCCACCCCTCCCCACCACACACACACACACACACATAGAAACACACCAAGATGCAACTCCAGACTTGAAGCAGCTTTACCCCACAAAGAAGACTGTTGCAAGAGAACACACGACTGAGGGGGAGCAAACAAAAAACAAACATCCTGTAAGGATGGTGACAGATGACTTCTCGTCTCACTTGCCTTCTTTCTTTTCAATTTGGAATCAGAGGATGTTGTGGCTTTTGTATTTTAACCAGTGTAGCTCTGAGACTCGACACGGATTGAACCAAGTCCTTCAGGGCTGCTTACTTGACAGTGTCTGGACCCCATGTGCATCTGTGAGAAACATGTTTCAATACACGCTCATCAGCATCATCACTCTTGGATAAGAGGCGGAAAAGGTTGAATATTTTTGACACTTGTACAGTAAAGTAACACAGCAGATTGTACATTTAAGTTTGAGTTGATGGCTTCTTGGTTATTTTCTTTGCAAGTAAACAGAAGTGGACTCTATTAAACTCCTCTTTGGAAGCGTATTGGTGGAGAGAGATTACAAACAGTGGAATGTGTTGAACTAATGGGTAAACTGTTACACACAGTTTATGGGCCCCCTACCCCCATCTCAGCCTAATACTGACACATCATATTAATAAAAATGCCAATAATTTATATGCATACGTGTATGTTAATGTAGCCATTTGTTTCTGCTTCTCCTAAGTCGGCAGTGACTTGTCCTTTACAACAGGGGACATGGATAGAGAAGAGGGAGATGCTACATGTACAGATGCTTGTAGGCCTCCTTTTATGTGTTCCATTTAAAGGGTGTGTGTCTGTGTGTGTGTGTGTGTGTGTTACAGTCTCAGTATACACAGATAGGACCCTGGGTGCCCAAGTGCCCCACTGTTGATTACCAGCCTTACACCAGCCTGCTGTTATCTGTATATAGACTGACCCATACTTCTAAGTGCTATACCCTTAAGGGCACTACAATGGGGACCAAAATTGTGCATGTGTGTGAGTGTGCATGTATTGCCCGCCTGTTTGTCTGTACACTTAGCCTCCTATCTTCTCTGCCCTGTCACATGATCCCTTTCACGCAACGTTTTTTTTGTTGTTGTTGTTTTGTTAATTCTCTCGCAAAAATGTCATCAGTTATTTTACTGCACGTGAAGAACCATCACTCTGCACCAAGATGTGAAATAATCCAGCCCCAAAATTGATGACATGTCTTGACATCGTAATGCAGTGAAACAGCTGTAAAGCCAGGTCACTGCTGCTGATCAACATCACGTCACTCGTACATTACATACAGTCGATTACAAAACAAAACATTTGGCTGTAGTGCAGTGGTTTCCACCATGGGGCGCCTAGGACTGTAGCACGTTGTAAAGCTGATGTAATAATGTTAAATGTTAAATTCTTTTTACACAAGCATGTGACAAACAAGATCTATTGATCTAGTGTGCAGACCCGCAGCAGGCATTTTACAGCATCTGTGCACTCTGCTGGACAAAGTATGTAATAGCAAGACTGTCAAATCGATTCTTAATATTTTCTCTAATGCACATCTGCAATAATCAGTGTTTGCTTTCCAGCCCCCCACAGAGAGCATGTGATTCCATGTAGTTTTATTTGAGTTTGCATTTTTAAGGCCTGAAAAGGTAAAAACATCAAGATTTTCTAGAGAGAAACAGGATTTTTTTGTCTCAACCCACAGGTTGGGAACCAGTTGTTGCTCCACTGACCATACAGGTCACACTGAGGCAAACACGACAGTGGTCACTAGAAAGAGAAGAGTGAGAGAGAGAGAGTTTGCTGTGAAATGTTACTGATGGGAAATGAGACCATAGTCCAACTTGAAAACTGACTTGGGCATCATTATGTCCATTACGGGAAATGGGATGCCTTCAGTGACTACCAAACTGTGTGTGTGTGTGTGTGTGTGTGTGTGTGTGAGAGATTTTTTTTTTCAATGAATGAAGAAAACGAGCTTTGCCTTGTTGCTGTTGCTTCAGCGCTGTCTAACGTCTCCCTCTCTAGCAGTGATGCCAGTGGTTCCAGCTGAGGAGGTCCAGCCTTATTAGACCCCTTAAAAGGACGCTCAGCTACACTCTTGGTGCTTTGTTTTCAACAGGTGTACCCCACCCACTCCACTCCACCCACATTCCCTGCCTGTCAACACAAAAACAACAACGCTTGACTGGGATAGATGCGTAAATGAATGTTAAATACAGTTGGCTTTTCTAAGCAAGTAAGATTAGAACTGTTTGCAGAGACGTGGTCAGTGCGTACGTCCTTGTTCTGAAGTTTAAATGGAAGAAACTAACCTCACGTTGTCCCACACTGTCAGAGAGCAGTGTTTTATCCATCTACTGTTTTAGAGCCATTGATGTGAGATTTCTGCAGTTAATCTTTCTCTGCACCACCTAAAAGTTCTATAAAGATGTTTTCTGTTCAGACATAAGAAAAGAATGAACTGAAATTTTATTCAACTATTTTTCCTTTAACGATGACTCTGAGGAAGCAGCTGAGCAGCTGAATGACAGAATGTATAAACCAGGCTTTGGCTTGACGATACCCTCTCAGTGGGGTTTCTGGGGTGTACTCATAAGTCAAGAGGACTGCCATATTTGCCATGCTGGGTGGGGGTGAGAAAGATGGACAAATGCTCAGTAAAGCTGCGATCTCTCTGCAGCAGCCCCGTTTCTCTCTTCGAGCTCACGTGAGATGATTGACATCAGATGTGATGAGCGGATGTTTTCACTGTTGTCTTGTTACTGCTTCACTGTTGGCTGCAAAAACATTAAAATGTATATCATTGATCACAAACAACAGCACATGTTTCTCTCTCCTTTTATTCCACAGTTTTCTTCTTGTGAATCGTCCAAATGCTTCATATCCGCCCTGTATAAGAAGTCATAAAACTACATTATGGCATTCACAGTATATCCTATAGGTCCAAACCCTAGAGACCGTAATTCAAGATTCAACTTGATCAGTCTCTCTCTGGCTGAATGCCTCCCCCTGTATAGAGAGAGGAGGGATGGTATGCATGCTCCTTTGTTTTACTGATGTTGAGTTGGACATGGTTGAGCCCACATGAGTACACTACAGCTATCCACTACTCTCTGGTGCTCTGTGATGCCGCCACTCTGAATACATCTAGGAAATGTTGTTAACTGTGTGTGTCTTATGGGCAGGTGGTTTTATGAACACGCCTCTGCTGAGAGCGTATATCATGCAGTGCAAGTGTTTCATCAGACCATACAAGAGGAAGAAGTCAATCTGTTCAGACAAGACTGGGGGTTCAGTTAGGAGTCAGCTGATGGCCAATAAGACGACATTTCTACTGGAGTGTACTACATGTCATGGACATTTTACCATTTGCTACTTTACAAGCAAATATCCAGACATGGTTTTAAGAGGAAGAAGAAGTGCTTTAAGAAGTTAGAATTATTCTTAGAATTAGTCTCCACAATTCCTCTTATTACTATTATTATGTCACTAATATTACAATATTAGCAATACTTGGAATAGTACCTGACACACTAATTAACACACTACACTGTCTGAAGCCAGGAATGAGCTTCCTGCTGGGCTTTGACTGGATTTCCACCTCACTCCTGTTTCATCTGATTCTGTTTTAGAGCTGAATCTGTGTACCAGTCAAATCCATACCTCCATTTATGAATCAGTTATCCTCCAGTGACTGGCCAACGACAGCATTATCCAACATCTTGTCAACTCTGTGTACACATACAACAGTAGGAACAGGAACATTAGCATCTCTGTAAATAGATTTGACCTTGACATAGATTTAAATGGAAGAATTTAACCTCACGCTGTCCCACACTGTGTGTTTTGTCCATCAGCTGCTTTAGAGCCAGTGACGTGAGATGTCAGTTAAACCTAAAAGATGTTTTCCATTCAGACAAAAGACAAGAATGAACTGAAATGTTTTCACATTTTTTCTCCTTTATATAAACGTGTGTTTATCCTTTGTATAAACACATTATTGGACCGTATACATACAGTGTTCCACATCAGAAAGTTTGGTTCAGCTGGGGGCTGAACCTGAAAATGCACAGAAGAGAGGTTCCATCTGCAACTCAGAAAACTAAGGCATTTCATTTCTGATGCATCCTATGATGTTCTCCATATTCCAGGATTCTGGCTTTACTTAGTCCCTGTTTATCTAACATTGAGCTACATGGTACCATAGTGAACTGAAACTCCACTAATCCCCATACAGCATACATTCCCTTAAAAATGTTTGTCACCAATAATATTCGGCCAGTGTAGCAGGACACAGATTCCCATCTCCAGACAGTTAAGAGTGATCATGTCGAAGGGGGTGACAAACACACGTCTGTTTTCAGTCATGACTGTTCTAGTGCACCGTTCTTAACCAGTTATTAATTCCAAGGGTTCATATACTTCTTCCACTAGCACTATGATGTTTTTATGGTTGTTCTCAATAGAGACATAAAAGATCAGAACTTCTTTGTGCTAATATCTTAGGCACATTATATTTATTAATACTGTTGACTTAGATAAAGATGAGATCACATTATATGTGATATACATATAAAAAGAGCATCTTAAAGAGTCTGGGTCGATCCAGACAACAGCACTAACCTGCCTGCGACCCACAACCCTTAGCAACTGCAAATATCTAGTGCATCTTAAAAGAAAAGTACATGTATATGTATGTATGTATGTATATACTGTATATATAGCCACCTGGTATTTACTAAATAATGTTGATGTTCTACTCAAACATTAAACTGGTGCATTTGTTCTGTTATAGGAGTATAAACAACACCAAACCAACACTAATCGCCGTTAGTCTAGTATCTAATCAAATTTTTCCATTTTGAAAAGCCAGTTGTGGATTAAACATGATCAATATTCTACCGTCTACACTGCAGGGGGCCTGTGGCGGATGCTACCAGGTGTCATTTCGCACGGGAACCACGAGATGGCGCTGCTGCTGTTTCTTTACGCTCACTCCATCCGCTCCCACTCGCACGTTGACAGCTCAGTATGACTCTGCATAATGACTCGAAATACATTTGTCTAGTGCAAAACAACAGGAGGGAAACGTTTCACGGAGAAACGGACGCCAAGCTAAAGGTTTCCGTCAGGCATCTCCCCTGTGTTTACCAGCGCTGGTAGGCGTTGATCAAGTGACCTGTGGAGTGGGATCATGTGACAGAATGGAGGCGTCGCTGAAAACATTCACCCGTTCACCACATACACACACCACCAGGAACCCGTTTCACAATAAACAGATAAGGCGACTAACTCTTGTAGTCGAGCTCGCTTCTAACGTTTATTTCATCACATCGCAATGAAATGAGGGGAGCATGGGGGCCAAAGAGTCGAGGATAGGATTCCTGTCGTATGACGAGGCCGTTAAGAGAGGTAAGCCGAATCGCTAAATCCACCTCAGCTGCGTTAGCTTAGCTAACTGCATTTGGGCTAGCTCCTTACATTAGGGGGGACGTCCTGACTACCCGCTAAAATTTAGCGGATTTAGAGGCCTTGTTTATTATACAAGGTACATATGTGTCAGAAAGATAAAACACGGCGTCTATGAAATAGCTAGGCTATATTGTGGAATTCGGCTTGGAAATGTTTCGGGAAGCTGCTTGTATTTGAATAATGAGTTAGCGTTAATGTTATCTCTTATCTAAGCCTGTATTTTCCGCTGTCGTCTCCTTTTCAAAATATAACACTCGGCTGCAGTAGGACGCGCTTCCCAGCAATGAAAGCTATCATAAATTATAGTTAAATATCTTTCTAAATTCTACCCATGCCGAAATGATTTTTCTTCTTTGCAATATCCGAATGTCATTAAGTGACATTTTACGAAGCGTGTGTCGTTGCCTACAACGAAGCTTAGGTTAAATTGACAGAATCGTGGACATGAGTTTGGTGTGTCGTGCTCCATAGCGGCTGAAGCGTTGCTCAAGGGGATTGTGTTGGCTAATGCTGAGGGCTGGGCTGACTTGACAGTAACATATTCGCCCAAGCGGTTGTACACACCGCCTTAAATATGTGCTAACTTTTTGGCTGACGATACAGTGCAGGACTTAGCTTTTGTCACCTGGGCTAGCTGCCGCTGAGTAATGTCAACGTCTGCTGCTATTAGCTTGCTTGCCAAGCTAGACAGCTAGCGGACTCGCTGCGGCTAAGTTCCCAGAGGGGATGCCTGCAGACTGTTGCTTTTAGCTTTCGCCTGTCGGATTTCCAGCCTCGCCATGCGATCTGTGCAGCCGCTAACAGGCAGTGTTTACGTTAGCGGACTGCCAGGCTGCTGCTGCTGCTGCTGCTGCTGCTAACGCACTGTATCGACGTGAGCTAGCTGTGTAGTCGGGGCGTTTGGTGGAACAACAAACATGTAGTTAACGTTACTTGTCGTTGCCGTCACAGCATTCATCCACTTCACATTTAGGATGTGGACATTTTTTAAAACCGAGGGAGCCACTAGATAATCTCTTATAAACACTAAGCAGGGACCTTAAGGCCTGTGGGCTTTACTGTGTACTGCGACGTCAGTTGATGTTTGACGTTATATGGGCTAGTGAATCAATCAAAGAACAAGCTAAGCACAAAGGTGGCTAAAGGTGTGTTGTAGCTAACTGATCCACAGTCTGAGTGCTGTGTTATATAAGATGTGGGTGAGCATTTATTATAAGAGCTCTTATCCCTCATGCCTTCTTGTTGCACTTTACTCCCTGGGCTGGCAACAGCTGGACTTTGTCAAGGTGGTTGTCAGAGAATGTTGGATGACACACTTGTCCAGGCTTTGTTTTATTTATCTTGGTTCTGCTGGGAGATTCCAGTTAAATGATTACAAACAATCAAACCTATTCTAATTCCTTACCTAAATGCATCTGCACTTCTTCTTGTGTGGCGGTCTGGACATGAAGCTGATTGCCATTCCCACTCTGATGGTCACATGTGACACACACAGGAGGTGGAATTATCCTGCTACCCAGCCTTATCTGGACAGTCACATGGCAGCATTCCTAATTCCCACAGCAGGCTTGACTGCAGCAATTATGGCCTCAGTTTTCATTGGCGCTAGTTCCAGTAGGGCACCAGCAAGTTAATGGTCAGTGACCATCCTTGTTGGAAAGGTTCAGCTTTGATGCGTTCCTGTTAGAAGCTCCGTTTTTTTTTTTGTTTTAAGTCTAGTTTTGTAAGGCTGATTGTATGTCCTCTGTTTACTTTGTTTACACTTTCTAACTGCACAGCTGTGTGATTGCACACATATATCTGGACTAAAACTGGATTAGTTAGAGAGATGCATGTGACGTATTTGAGACTGCTACTTATGTAGATGATTATATTCTTACCCAAGCTCTGATCACAGATGCAAACATTTGTACATTGTAAGCTTGAAGACATACAATATCATAATTAGTGTGGCTGTGTGGAACATCTGGTATGTTAAGGTTACTGGACTGCCTTTGTGGTTGATTTTGTCACCGGTGAATTTCACAACTGAAAGGTAGTAAATTAAGTATATTGCTCTACACCAGAGTGCAGAATTGACAAAAAACAAACAAACTTAGTTTAATTTAACAATTGAATCTTTGAACGTTTAAATCTCAAACCGTTTCTCAAATGAACTGTCCAGAGTTGCCCACAACAGGCGATTGTCTGTGTCAGACACATTGTCACTTACTGGAAATATTGCTTTTGGTTCAGGCTTGGGTGGCACCATCAGAGCAGCAAATCAGAGGCAGAATTGCATTGTTTTGTTTACAGGTCAATAAGGTAGCACCAGTCACATGATGGAAACATCGTCAACACACCCACACATTCACCGTGAAGTCTCTCGACAGCGAGCTGCTCGATTCATCCATGCCATTACACAAACTTTGCATTAAGGAGCTGGCTGGGTGAAGTCTGTTCTTACATACAGCAACTCCGAATAATGTCTGGATAATTTAAGGGCTGCAGTGCATGTGTGAAAACAGCTTTATATATCATACTTCTTTAAGTTGCCTACTGGACTGGCATTGACTTTCCTCATAGAGTCAGACTCTGCAAAAGCACCATTCTGAATAGAAGACATAAGACGACATAGTGAAGTCAACTAAGAGTATGTTTTTCAGTGGAGGTAAACTTTAAAAAGAATTGTCATCAGGTGTCGAATGATGTTGGGAGTGTAAAACCTGTGTCAAACATGTTAAATAAATTAAGCAGTTTGAATAAGGTCTGGTGCAGAGTTTGGTCCTGACTGAATGTCAAAGACTTGAAATGCTAGATGTTAATTTTATAGCACTGGACAGTTGAGAATGCTTACTGTTTCTGTTCAATGTACAAAGCTGAAAAAAAAGCTACAGTCGGTCATGAATGAAGAAGAAACTGTGTAACTTTGTTGTATTGTAAAGACATCCAGAAGGCCAGGAGGGCTCTATGCAGAGTACCATCAAGGTTTATTTTTAAAGTAGTCTCTTTTTAGAAGGCATTTTCCAGTGGAGAAAGAATACTGATAGAAGCAGCAGCTTGTTCTAGTTGCCTGCAACAGATAATACCTGGGCATGTTTAATTACCAACACTCCTGTCTGACCTTGCCAGAAGTGTTGACTCACTTCAGTGGTGATTGTTTGTGGCACTGTTGTATTGCATTACACCTGGCTGAGTAACCCTTAGTTCTCCATGTGCTCATCGAAATGTAAGAATGGCAGCTGACGGAAAGACTTGTAAGACAGTGGATAGTCTTTGATTGTTCATGTTAATCTTGTTGAGACTGCGTAACTAACATGACGTTTTGTGAGACAGCTCCAGTTTAAAAAGTGTAAATGTGTTTGTGACATTTACACTAATAGTATGACTGGGGAGGATGGAGCATGATACAGATAAATTAAGCAGCCGGTGTCTTTGATGTTCATATTGTTCTGATGAATCAGGTTCTACTTAATAGTTTTTCCCAGAAAGTTCCTGGATCACCTTCATGGACCATTTGAACCTTTGTGGTTGACCACCATATAGTTTGTTAAGGAAGCCACCATGGTGATCACTCTAACTACTCTGACACAGCCTAGTAGTCACCTGAAGGCTGCACAGCCTTGCATTTGTAGTTGACGTCAGCAGGCCTTATCAGTCTGCGTGATAGACCACAGCTTTGCATTTTCACCTTGTGCTCCCGGTTTGTGGATGTAGATTTGTCTACTGCTGCCACTAAGGCTTCTATTATAGTGTTTACTGTGGAAACATGGGGCTGGGGACAGGCTATTGTTTAGATTGCTGCAGTTTGCATGGTAGCTTACTGTATCACAATAGTGTATTTTTAGGTTGCCTGTAGATAGCAAGGTTATCTAGGATACAGTTAAACACACATACGTAATCTACAGAATGATACTTTAAAACCTGATATTAACCATGTCCATGTGGATTACATCCACAACACATGCCTCTCTAGATATTTAGTTTTTCTTTATAAATGACTTCGTTTTGTATCTATTTAGCATATAATCGTAGGTTTGGTAGGTTATTGAATAGTCTCTGATCTGTTGCTTAATCATTTGGTACCGCAGTTAGTAGAGATCAATAAAACATGGTGTTAATCCTTTTAGAATTAGAAATGGTGCTCAACAAGGGCTCTCTTCTCCTTTTTCTCACTGCACTGCACTAAGCTTTGCAGAATGGCATGGTCTCATCTCAAATCAATGTGTTCAAAAGTGTGAATGCACACCAAAATCCAGGTACTGGTCATGGCAACATGCTGTAAAAAATGATACAATTGACTGTGCACCAAGCTTCCATAATTTATTAATATCGACAGTATTTTAACCAAATTGGTCTTTGTCAAGACAGTCATTTCTATAGGTATTAAGTGCGGTCATCTGTATCCTTTTTTCACAGCACAGAATCTGATGAAATAGCTAGCAGGTTGCACAGTTGGGTTTTTGTAACCAGTCATGGCTGGTGGGGGCCTAGACAGGTCGCCAATCTACTACAGGGCCACACAAAAGCCTCTTTCAGACATGCACTCCTTTCCATAAATCAGCATTTGAACGTATAGGGTTCATGTTTGAATAAACACCCCAGTCACTCTTTTATAAAAGTTGTTGATAACAATCTTTCTAGGTAAGACTTGGTAACATTTATGTGTATCAGGTCTGAACTGCATGCAGGTCTGAATGCAAGGGAGAAACCATGTAAGCTTTAGGATCGTTTCAGATTAAAGGTGACCTAGACAGGCGACAAGAAAATGCGCAGTTAGACCACTTGGCGACTAAGAGGTTTCAGCAACTGCGGAATAACAATCAAAGGAAGACCAAATCAGGTCTTAAAGGTAATTTTTAAAGTCACCATGAGAGAGAACTCACAGAGGAAAATATAAGTAACAGGGTCAGTAACAGACGCTAGCTCACTGAAAAGAGAAGGATAATGATCAGCTCTAGTCAAAAGTAAAAACAATAAACCCCCTCAGCAATCTCAATCAAATCAATTCCTCAGCCTTGGAACTGTAAATCTCCAGAGTGCAGTTGCTGGCCCATCGACCTGCCCAATGTTTTTGCTGCTTGTTGTTGTCTTCTTGTTGCCTGCTGTTCTTTTCTCTCCTTTTTCCAATCACCCCAGCCATTCAAGGCAGATGGCCTCCCACCCTGAGCTGGTTTTACTGAACGTTTCTTCCTCTAAAGGGAGTTTTTCCCTCTCCATTGTTGCCTAATGCTTGCTCAAATGGGATTGTTAGGTTTTCTGTATAATTCTGTATTTTGTAAGGTCTTAAACCTTAAACACTGTAATGTGCCTTGTGAGGACTTCTGTTGTGATTTGGTGCTATACAAATAAAATTGAATTGAATTGAATCTATTCCTAGAGACTGGTACAGTATGTCAGCCAGATTATCTTGCACTTGATCTGAAATTCAGAACTCTGTGGGCTGTGTGCATCAGTTGATTTATTGCACTGAACATGCAAAGAGCAGCTCAAAGCACCAGTCATTAAACTTTTTTGTTAAACCCGTGATTGATTTTAAAACACATAATTCTGTTCATGTCTGTGTATAAAGTGGTCTGAAACTGTCTTGTATATATGACAGATATCACACAAGTGGGCTGTGGCTCTCTGTCATGGTCGTGTGTATGTCTGGAGGCGTGCGGAAAATCAAAAAGTGAGTCGTTTAGAGTCACCACTTAATCTAATTGCACATCTGGATTGTGAGAGGAGTACAGCAATTTTGATGTTAGGATCAAATTCTAAGCACAGATGCTGATGCATCAACTACAACTTGAGTTTACTGTATTAACATCTTATTAAAGGAACAACATAAACATATACTATTTATGTAAAATACCTGTGTTGATTAGTATGTGACATTATGAATAAATTTTCTGATCAATTTCAATCAGATATCAATTTCAAGTTCTTGATTAATTCTTACTGAACATCTTCATAATGTCTAGAAACTACGGAAAAATGGCTATTTTCCAGCTTTTTAAGAGTTATGTTTTCAGACATCTTGTTTGTTTTGTACATGACAGACAAAAACATAAAATTCTTAAGAAACTGAAATTTCACCGTTAGTTCTTGAAGAATGAGGCTGATGCTTTTCTATATTTTTGTTCCTACAAATTTCATAAAAAGGTAAAACCATCTACGATTCCTGTCTGCTCACTAGAATGTCAGCAAATCCTGAATCCAATTTAACAAATCAGTGAGTCAGTGATTATTTTACAGACTCAAAGAAGATCATACTGTAATGTCATGCAGTGGTCTGGCTCACTATAGAGGCAGAGAACTCATGGCTATGTTGAATAGGAAAAGTAAGAGCATTTCCACATGCACAATGCGAAGAGAACTCAAGGAATTTGGACTAAACAGCTGTGTAGCCTTGTCAGTGAGGCTTATCTGAAAAAGGGCTTCAATTTACTAGAGAGCTTAAAGATTGCACTTTGGAGCAATGGAAGAAGGTCATGTGGTCTGATGAGTCCAGATTTACCCTGTTCCAGAGTGATGGGCACATCAGGGTAAGAAGAAAGGCAGGTGAAGTGTTGCACCGATCATGCCTAGTGCCTATCATACAAGCCTGTGGGGGCAGTGCCATGATCTGGGGTTGCTGCAGTTGGTCAGGTCTCGGTTCAGCAACGTTATGTGCTCAAAGAATGAGGTTAGCTGACGACCTGAATATACTAAATGACCATGTTGTGTCACTGGTGGCACGGGCATATTCCAAGATGACAATGCCAGGATTCATTGGGCTTAAATTGTGAAAGAGTGGTTCAGGGAGCGTGACGCATCATTTTCACACATGGATTGGCCACCACAGAGTCCAGACATTAACTCCCATTGATTTTCTTTGGGATGTGCCAGAGAATACTTTGATTAACAGTCTCTCCCATCATCAATACAAGACCTTGGCAAAAAAATGAATGCAACTCTGGACGGGAATAAATGTTCTGACATTGCAGAAGCTTATCGAAATGATGCCATGGCAAATGCTTGCTATGATCAAAGCTCATTAGTGTGTGAGTTTTTTTGGGGGAAGGGCAGTGTATATCCAATTTTTTCCCTGATATTACTGTCACTGGGCCACACTCTGCACAGATGACAAGCAAGGGGATTCAAATGTGAATATGAGTATTTGTAGAATCCATTTATAATTGATGGAAAATCAAAATATGGTATTATTGTTTTATCCCATTGTCCTATTTATAGTTCCAGTCAACAAGACCTTCATGCTGAGAATTTTGTGTCATGCCATCAGGTGGAACAAGATTTTGAGGAGCGTTAAGCGTTTCTGTTGACGGTTCACTGTGACTAAATGGTTGCCTGGGCTCATGTGAGTCCAGTATCTCCAGTAGTCTTTGTGATCCCTGTCAAGGCAGTTTCTAAATTGTTGCAGGCTGGCAAGACCCAGCTTATTTTGCAGGACAACAAATATTGAGTCACAGCAGCAGGCTGCTCGATGGTCTGCTGCCATGATAATTTTGTAAGGTGGTCTAACACCAGAATCCTGCTGTGTGTGTGTATGTGTGTGAGTGAGGGAGAGAGGAAAAAGCTATGGATGCAGTGATGTGTGCTGTGTTTGCAACAATTATGATTATAAAGAGATTTTTTTAGAAAATATTTTGAAATTCCAGATACTGAGATACAGAAAACATCACAAACGTATCATGTTTCATTAGGTCACCAGTTCTGCCTGTAAACTGCGTTTCAAAAGAAAAGGATGGCGTGCACGTCTAACATACTTGGTGTGAGTCTACGTGCACCAGAGAGTCGTATAAATGTACCAAAATGACCAAAAAGTAGATTTTGCATAAAATGCAAAACCTATTTGCCAATTTTAATGGTATGTAGATGTGAAAGCAGAGTTGAATTGAGGAACTAGTCACACAAATACCATTTTTCCACCACATGGTGTGTACTCACTGCACTTGTTTTTTGTAACAGGTAATTTACCACTGGTACTCCATCGGTGTAACTGTTATCATAGCAACGTGCATTGTTGAGTGGTTTGAATGGTCCATTCAAAGTTTACGTTTAAAATGATGTATTGTCGAGTCTTACGGACCCACTCCCTGTCCACACTGTACGCAACCACCTTGGCCATAAACTTGTGGTCTGACATTGTTTTTCCTCACTACAGCAGACTCACTCTGCAAAAAGCAAAACAGTATCAGCAGGGTGCAAATCATGGACAGTGCTTAATGGTTGGATGTATGGATGAACACAGAAGACTCTCTTCTCTTCTGTCCTCTTAGGATCTGAGCAAACCGGATAAATTTGTTTTTAGCTGAGTGTTTCCTGCTCAAGCGGTCAAAGCATGGCAATGTACATATTGGGGCACATATTGGGGAGTTTAGAGACACATCCATAAATGTTTCTTTGGGATTCTTCCTGGACTGTGTGGTAAGCAGTTAAGATGAGGGTGAAATCATGAGGGTGAACTAAAATGAGGGTAAAATTCTAAAGGTTTAACTAAGTCATGCTATACTGGGAGCACATGACTGCAAAGGAGGTGTCATTCACTGGCCCAGACTTACATTGGATTGGAACCAGAACTGGATCAGTTTGCATATATACTGTATATACTTAGAGCTTATTTTACATTTGTACTTTATTTACATAATATATATCTTTAATCTTTGTCAACAGAGATTTGATTTGATCCTTTTTTTTGGATAATAGTATGTAATGTTTTTGAGAAATATCTGAACACAGCTATATCAAATACTCAAATCTAGATCACGTATTGAAGAAAAAATGCAGATTGATCCATCCATATTATTATAGTGTGTGTGTGTGTGTGTGTGTGTGTGTGTGTGTGTGTGTGTGTGTGTGTGTGTGTGTGTGTGTGTGTGTGTGTGTGTGTGTATTTGTGTGGAAAATGTTTTGAAGGAGTTGCAGAACAGAAATTAGACCCATTGTTGACTGTCAACTGAACCATTGCATCACAACATGACAATACACATAGTGTTCTCCATAATGTGGTGTGCCTTGTTTTCTTTCCCTTTTGTCCATCGAACTGTAACAATTTTGCCATTATCTGGCAGTGCTATATTGTAATCATGTTGTCTCAGTACTAGTAGAACCCTTTTCTTTAATTCACAAAGTAGACATTTAGTTTATTTACTTGCTTTGCAGAGGCCAGGTTATGATATGTTGCTTTCTAACTCGACCAGTTGAGAACCATTTCCTCGTGTATGAGAGGAATTGAAAGCCATGATTAGAAGCATACTTACGGGGTGGCTGTGGCTCAATAGGTAGAGCAGTTGACTGCCAATCGCAGGATTGGTGGTTCAATTCCCGGCTGCCACGTCACATGCCAAAGTGTCCTTGGGTAAGATACTGAACCCCTAGTTGCCCCCGGTGAGTCAGGTCAGCTGCATAGCAGCTCTGCCATCGGTGTGTGAATGTGTGTGTGCTTGTGTGTGTGAATGGGTGAATGAGAAGCAGTGTAAAGCGCTTTGAGTACCAGTTAGGTAGAAAAGCGCTATATAAGTGCAGACCATTTACCATTTACTTATTTTCTCTATTTTGCCTAAAGGCCAACGGTCACATGAGTAAATTTAAATGCATTTAAAACAATCGAAAGTTCTTGTTTAAATGGTCACATTTGGTGGAGCCAGGAATAAGAGCTTACAAGTTGAAGTTGCTTGTACAGTCCAACATCACAGAAGCTGTTTAAAACAAGAACACTGGTGTGCAATAATGTTGATTTTTAAAAGTCTGGACAACTCATAAAAGCATGAATCTAATGATGATTGTGGCAGCTGTTATAGGAGGGATTAATCTCATAATTCCTACTCTGTTAGCAATGTCTGAGTCTAGTTCTGTGTCCCAGCAGGGTCATAAAGCTGAATCCAGGAGATGAGACCCACCAACAGGGTACATGGATGGATAGAAAGATAACAGTAAAACTGTCAAGGCTGGGGATCACAACTTTTATCTAGCTGCTTTCACACATGCAATGACACCCTGAACGTATGGACTTTACCTGGGTGCTGGGAGCTGCATGTGAGAACGCAATGTCCAAGTTATTCAGCTCGAAGGTTACCCAGACTTTATCTTGTACGCTCCCAGTAGAAAGTCTGCATAATGTCTGTGTGAGCCCAGGTGTGAACACAGCAGGTAATCTGAATCTGTTCAGTGATGCATTTGGAGTATTCACAGCAAGCAAGGGGGTGTTTCTTTTCAGCTGGTTTGCTCAGCACAACATCAGAAAGTTTAGGACTTAAGAACCAGCTGTCTGTTGTTGGATCACACTTCTTTCCTACAGGAAACCAGAGTTAGATACATAAAGAGTTTTCTTCGAATCATGTGACTGCCTCTACTGACATGCTCTAAAGAAAACACTATTGATTTCTGCGGTGTACTTTTTGTGTCACGTCTTTCCTCCTGCATGCTCTACACAGGGACCACCTCCCCACCCAGAAACTAAACTGACTATTTCTCTGACACAATGTCTGGACCTGATCCCCAGGG
Source organism: Anabas testudineus (assembly GCF_900324465.2). Classification (NCBI taxonomy): domain Eukaryota; kingdom Metazoa; phylum Chordata; class Actinopteri; order Anabantiformes; family Anabantidae; genus Anabas; species Anabas testudineus. The sequence goes on along the minus strand of NC_046622.1, from coordinate 24,557,690 downwards.
GACAGTCCAGAGTGGATATGTGAAAACAGCTTTAGAGTGAAGGTGCAACATGTTCTTCACATGTGCATTCCTGGTTAGCAGGATCTGACATCATACCAGATCTATTGGATCTTCCAAAGTCATATCTAGCTCGTGTGTGTCCTGGCAACAGATCTACCAACTCAAACCTACTCAGGAGCAGGTTTGTACTCGGGTTCAGTCAATGTAAACAAGATAACCTCTCAGAGTTGAACGGTGGTGGACCAGGAAGTGCATCCAACTATGGATAAGCTGTTCATATGTGGGCAGTGCATTGAAATCAGGATGGCAATAATAAATCTGAGCTGATCATGCTTTGAGTGTCAATATACACGGCCTACACAACAACCACAAGAATGAGCAGTTATTGCAGATGATTAAATCCACCTTTTTCGGATCCACTTGGGAACCAAATTTCTCTTGTGTGTAGAACTCAACTGAATAACCTTATTAGGACTAAAACATCTAGCAGTAATTAATGAGTTCGACCATTCATTTAAAACACTTTGCTGAGGTCAAAACAGTGGTAATCACTGAAGATATGTTAGTGTGTTCTCACAGAGTTTAAGGAAAAGCCAAATGTGTATGATTAGGTTAAATTAATTCTTTTGTTAAGAGGAAATCCTCTATTCTAGTTGACACTTCTGTATATGACTCTGGTACTGTTTTTAATGGGAAGTGTAAACACAGTAGCAAAAAGCTAATTTGGGTCTCTCTTCCTCATTTGCTGATATTGTGGTTCATTGTCAACACCTGTCTCTTACAGAGTTAATAAAAAATGGCATTGAATGCTTGGTCAGATTCTTGTTTACTTAGGCTGCAGTAGATTTTAGTGTACTGAACGGGATGCTTGGCTTTGCTAATAAGACGATGGGTATTTCAAAGTTCTGATTTAATACTAATTAATACAATCTGTCTAGTACTTTATTGATACTCATACTCATTGTTTTTTACTACTAAAAATTTGAGATTGTTATCTGTTGTTCGATTTATACCTCTGTTCTTTTAAGTTTTTTGTTTTTAATTTGTGAGCAGTGTTTTATTAAATTACCAAAATTTGGAACATTAAGTGTTACTGGGGCTCTGAGCACTTGGCTACAGTTTGTACTGTCTCGGAACACGTCACCAGAGCTGAAGCTGACAGACTTCTCATGCTGCATATTCTATATAATGTAAATCCTGCAGATAGGCAGTTTGACAAGAAACATAATCTTTCTAAGATATTATATCAAGTTTGCGGCGTCAGAGAGCCGCTATCATTATGCAGGAGGTGCGATACAGGTAAGTGGTGATGATAGGTGTCGGGTTACACAAGACTGTGAATGCTTTTGTCATGGTTTCGGCCTTTGTTTCAGAACACTTACTTACAGCCCTATTAAAAATATATACAGAATATTTTTAATAATGGTTATTTTTTAACATATATTTAGAACCTGGTTCTTTTAAATTTTGTATGTTACTTGCAATTGCATTATTTTATAGTATTTTTATTCATCAAATATGCTCAGTTAGCAGTTTATTAGGTAAACCTTACTCAGTGTGGAGTTATCTTTAATTGTAGCTGCTGTTTATTGTTTGGACCCCCCCTATGATTCAGTTTCTCTCAGTACTGTGCTTCAGAATACAATTTGTATTGTAATAGGTCACATGGGGGTAATGATAAATAATAAAAAATACCTTATTGCGTTCTTACTTCCTCGTTTCCTGTCCTTTAGATTTCCCCCAAAAGGATGTTGTTATTCTGTAATGATTTTTTTTGGTGCTCATTCCTCCATGATATGACGAGATAATGACTCAAATAAACAAAAATAATTTCCCAGAAATGCCAGGTGTTTTTTTTTTCTTTTTTTCTTTCTTTTCTGCATCGATAACTGTCCTTCTGTACAAACAGCATGCCCTCAGCATTAAGCCATGCAGTTTTATAAAACCCTTTATGACTTTGTCTCTGACTCCTCTAATTCTTTTATGTTTTTTATGATTTCTTTCTCTCCCAGGAAGCAATCTTCCGATGTAACATAATCATAAGCATTGTCATTCATCGGTCTTCTGTCCTGAGACATCTATTACTGAGCTCATAGAGAAATCAGTTGACGATGTGATATGACTGCCTTTAGGAATGCATTGTGTTTTATTAGTACACAATAAATAGGCTTTCATATCTGGTCGGTCATTTGGACTGTTCACACACTTTGCTGCTCTTGTCAACAACATTCTTACCAAAAATAAAAATACAGAATCATCTCTTAATTCAAATATTTAATAAAAAGTCTAGTTTTACATTAATGGAAATTGGTTTGTTTGTGATGCGTTTTTGTTTAAAAAAAAAAAAAAAAGTGGATACCGTACTAGTACTTCCACTAACTATCAAACTGCACCATGTGTTAGCTTACCTTTGCATAAAGACTGGACATGGTGAAACTCTACCAGAGTCTGAGAGTAACAACATCCGCCTGCCAGCACCTCTAAAGCTCACTAATAATACATTACATCAGTTATTGAACACAGTACACAAAGTTATACAAACGACATGTGGTTATGTGAACTGCAGCAATATTGCCAGGCAGCCAGCGGAAACTCCAGGAAGTCAGTGAAACAGTAATTTACCCCCACCCCCAACAAAACCACAACTTTTGTTGGGTGGTGTTTAGCTCAGTCCATTGAGTAGATCTTTAAATGAAGGTCAGCTCAGTTTACTTGAATTCCCCAAAGACCCCCCATTTCCTCATCAGTCTACAATTGAATTCATTCTGCATCCTGGTATTGCTGTCAGCAGCAGTTTAATCTGTTTGCATCAATTCCTCATATCCCTTTGTTTTGTGCAGTCAAGCATACAGAGGATGACAAAAACTGCAATAGTACTTTGAATTATGTAGTGTAAGTATAGATCTGGATGTGTATTTGTGTCCTAAAACTGTGGTGGATGAAAAGGTTAGTGCTGTGCTTTTCTAATAAAACCCTTGGGTGTCCTCCAGACTCTGTGAGAGACCTACCCGTCAGTCTCCCCTGATCAGCTTGTTCAGTGTAGATAGATGTGGTTGATTGGCAAGTTTGAGGTACCTGATGATACCATAGCTAAACCTGACCAAGACCAAACTGATGATTTCTGATTAGTAGGATGTGAAATTAGTAAAATAAGTGAATTTTGTGTTGGAGAATATACTTAATCAGCATATGATGAATTTACATTAAAGATTTATTTGTTAAAGTCTGTATAGACCATAAAGGTAAAGCAGCTGTAGTATTACAATTGTAAGACCTCTGTTGAAAGTAATAGTGCTGATATTTGGTCTTTTGTGGTCACAACTTCTAATGTTTACAGTTATAACCCATTAGATTATTTTTGTACCAGACTATTCTAATGTGTTTCCGTGTGTGGGTGGTTTGCATGCTGCTACCAGCTGGGGTAAACGTCAGGTTTAATTCTCAAGCAATATGAACTGCATTGCCCTCTACAGGCTGGTGTCAGATTAGTTTATATTTATTTATTTTTTTGGTAAGCCATTATGAATTCCCCTATGAAGACATATTTTATACAATTACAAATGTGCTTTGATTGTTTTTTTTGTCAGTAATAATAATTAGAGCAGCAGGAGGTGTTTACTTGTACCGCAAACAACTATTGTAATGGCCCAAAATGCAGTCATGAATTTTCCTTATGACAATACATACCTTGTTACTGTGTTATTGTCATGCTATGAAAACTGAAATTGTGAAGTTTGGATTTATAAACTGCATGTCATACTAGAGCAGATTAGAAAATTATGAATCAGCAGAGTATTCATGGGTTCTGAGAGCAGATTAAATGTTTCATCTGTCTTCAAAACTGTCACTTCTAAAAAAGAAGAAAGAAATTCAGATTGGGTCCCTGGACCTGTTAAGTTTCAGCACGTGTTTTTCACATTTCTACCAGCCCTCACTGGTGATGGTCCAGCACAGTCCATAGAGTGCTGCTGCATCTGGAAAGCTCTGTCACTGTTTGATCTGGATATAGCAACAATAGAGCTGTGTTTCACTGCAGCAGCAGTGCAAGCAAGGCAATTGTTGCCGCTGGGACTCCATCCTAGTATCACACTCAATCTGTAACTTTGCTTTGACCTGAAGTGGGAGCCTTCCACCAGAGTGCTGAAGGGAACAACAGACTATTATGTAAAGTGTTGTATGGTTGGTTCTGGTGAAGACTGCAGCTCTGTACTAGCACAAATCATTACATGTGGATTCCCTCGGTTATAATAGTAGATGAGCGTAAGCTGGTCTTATCACAATTTTGTGTTCCCTATAAAGCAGCTCTTGGTTGCTACACGTTTGTTTTTGTTAAACTCTCTATGTCGGATTTCACCTGAAACATTAACACAATCCCACCTAGCTGAATAAAGTTGGTATGTTGGTTTGTTTTTTTGTTTTGTTTTCTGTAAATATGTTGCCAATAGTGTAAAATCATTGTCTCTCTTCCCTCTGTAGTCACTGATGTGGAATTGAAACGACTGAAGGATGCCTTCAAGAGAACCAGCGGCCTCTCCTATTACATGACCCAGCAATGCTTCTACAGGGAAGTGCTGGGAGATGGAGTTCCCCCTAAAGTTGCAGAGGTAAGCCACAGTGATGTCGTACACCAAGTACCGTTAAACTAAACAGTCAATGTGAAGCAGTAAAATGAATGAGTTTCATGTAGCTTCTGAAAAAGGTGAAGTTAGTCTCAGCAGTGAGATAGATTCTTAAGAATGTGAAACAAATTGACTACCTTTTTTTTTTTATCACTAAATGACTTGTTCCATGTCCCATATAAATACATTAGGCTTTACTTCAATATTTACATATATAATATTTATATTGTAGATAAAATTAATCCAACAGTAAAATTATGCCACTGAGAATTCATTTGTAATACATCAACTATTAGTGATGGCAGGTACGAATTTGAATTGAATCAGTTTTTTTCTCACTTATCAAATAATAATAGTTTGATCTGACTTCTGGTAGTTACAAACCAGGTCTTCTAGTTCTTTAGGATACACTGATGACATATCCAGAATGCATTGATAATCATCGGGTCCTTCCCCGTTCTGCTACTAAATCTTTAAACACAGTGCTTACTTCATTCTACAGCAAATTTACTTCCTCCTCTTTCTCTTAGCATTTTTCTCCTTTTTCTCCTTTGTCACCATGGCAGCAGTTACTGCGGTGACAGTGGCCCAGATGTGAGGTTACTGCTGGTCTCTTCAAACAGAAACATGACTGCTGCCATGTTCGAAGAAAGCCTCAGTCTAATCAGTCAGTCAAGAGGCAGACATTAATAACATTTTAAACACATTCTTCTCCATACATATAGCTCTAGTTGAGCTCTTTAGAGTCCTAGGAGTTCATGTAAAGAAATCCTTGCTTTCATGTGTCTTGTTTCCTCTTTAGTTAAACAAACTATTCAGAGGGAAGGACATTGTGTAGGAGAGATTGTGTGCCAGCGTACTTGTGGTTTAAAATACAGTAGTTGTCTGAACCATTGCATGAGGTCATAAAAGGACTCACTTCACATGAAAAGGAAGTCATTTTAAGTTGAATCCCCTTTAGCTTTATGTTGGCACTAACAGATTTGTTACAACTAGTTTTAGAGATGAGATATCAAGTTAACATGTACCAACAAATTACAAGTAGTTGCTGCTGACATACTGTTAAATCTCCAGCTAACACAGCAAAAATAACTCTTCAATCAAATAACATCTAATCAAAGTACTGGAGGCCCTGGTTAAAAAATACTGTAATACATGTAATATGTTATATTATTGCCATGGTAGCAATGAAAAGTAAACTGGGAAAAAACTATTTCTTCTTTGCTTGGTTTTCTGGAACTAAAGGATAATTCAGTTCCTCTGCTGTCCAGCGGTTTTACAGAGTATCTTCCTTTACCAACGATCTTTGGCTTTGGAGTACAGACATCAGCTACCGAGCGCACTTTAACCAATAAGTTACTTGCAGAATTAATGTTCATTAGTGGCAAGCTGAGGTTAATTGCTTCCATTTGCCATTTTACTAGTAAATAGAGTATCAGCAATTACTAAAAATGAGAAGCTGAATTTCTTTTTTCTTTTTTTTTTTTTTACATTGACCTTTGCTAGTGATAAACAGTTTGGGCCGGAGTTTAGAGAATCATACATCTGTAGAGGAATCATTGAATTACTTTACTTGATTCCCCGTTGTCATTGAGCTAGGCAGACATTTGTTCACACTTACAGTATATTGACTCCTACAAGCAATTTAGGGTTGCCAGCTAAACAGACGTGCAGATGTTTTAGAGTGTAGGAGGAAACCAGAGTATCCAGAGCAAACCCACACAGGCAAATGCCTGTGAAAAATAGCAAATGTAAATGATGTGAACCATGGCCCTTCACTGATGACATCATCAGGGTTATTTTCTCAGGTTTATCAAAGGTCTCCCAGAGCCACAGAACACATAATACAGCTTTTTTCACAGGCTCACTGGTACTTTCCTGACCTTTACATAAGATTGGTGGAATTTAACACCATTTTACATCAGTCATACGTGTTATCGGCTTCATTATTTTTATCTTCGACTGTCACTGTACATTACATTTGTTTTCTAAATTAAAATATTACAAATGTATATGTTTTAAGTAAAATTAGATCATTAAATTTCAAGATAACTCTGATTCTATAGTTTATGCTACTGCAGGTTTACTGCTGTCATTCAGTACCACATATTAGAATGCTTTTTCGGGGAATATTATATAATTCACAATGAACAATAATAAATAGCTCAGCATATACAGTATGTCCGTTTAATACATTTGTTGCCATCTATTACATCAACATATTTTAAAAAAGATTAGATTAGTTCCGCTACTTCAGAGAGTAGTTTCACTTATAGATCACAGGAGATGATAGGAATGCAGTAGAGGGGGGAAGTTTACATATTATGAGACACTTCCTTTTTTTGGAGTGGAGTTCATCTGCTGTGCATGACCCACTGACATGGACACACTTCATTAGCTCATTCATCAGTTGACATGCAGCATATCAGACTTACTGCTGTGCAACCTATTCCACCCGGGCAGCTTTTCAAAATGACAACCCTGCCCCCTTGCATGGACTTCGAACTCAGGTCTCATGCTAACATTTTGTATAAATTGATGCATTATTTTCTTTCAGAATATTTTATTTTTATGTGATTTCTCAATGAACATTCTGGAAAGACATTCTAGCTACTGGTCACTACAGTTTGTGGTTTTAAAATGGTATGGTTCAGTTCTTTTATTTTTCTTTTTTTTAGGTCAAATCTCATATTTAAACATACATTCAAGCAACTCAATCCTTTATTAAGACCAGCTTAAAAAGTATGAAGTAAGAATCATTGCTTTAACGGAGAGGTATCCTGTATGTGTATAATAACAACAACGTACTTTGTGCGACAGTTTAATCATGCAGTTTTCTCTATAACGTCTCAGTTGTCATGTTTACCATTTCCTCCATGTGAGGTACCACAGAAAACACAGAGTACATGTTTGCACCATTGTCTTAAAGAAATCAGGACTTATTTCTGCTGAGTTACAGGAGATTACAATACTTCATACTGTGCTTCACAAACATTTTATACTGTTCACAAAGACTGTCTGATGCTAAGGCTGTGTTATTGAACTCTAGCAGATTGAAGCTGGTCTTATCCATACTTTGTCAGTTGTCAACTCTGTAAATGAACAGACTTACGCTGCTGTAACTTGTTGATCATGACACAGAGTGCGAACACAATGTGGGTGTGAAGTCATCTGTGTTTTTCACATTCTGCTGTGTGTCTTGTGTGTTCTAGGTTATTTACACCTCATTTGGAGGCTCATCTAAAGGGCTGCACTTCAACAACCTGATCGTGGGTCTGGTGCTACTGACCAGAGGACGCATCGAGGAGAAGGCCAAGTGTAAGTGGTTTATGATGACTAAATGGTTTGTGTTGATCTTGTGTTGGTTTTGTGCTGTCCTCTTCATTGCTTCCATATGTTGAGTCTGTCACAGTCTCTCAAATGACTGCTGTCAAGAGATCCATTACAAACTACTAAGTGTGTTTTAACAATACTGCAGTAGTGTTTTACATGTTGTTCTGTAGGTAAAACCCTGTGAAACAAAACTAAAGAGCAGAATATAATAATATTGCCTGAAGCCGTGTCTCAACTCAGAAGCCACATCTTTCAAACACTGCATTTGAAGTCCAACTGTGTCACAGTGTTGCAATAAGGTCGTCTCATTTCGAATGCTCCTTCATATGTGCTCAGAAAATGCAGCCTCCTTTTCTCAAGGCAATTAAGGCTACTGCAGCCCAACCAATCCCAGAACGCTCTGTGCAGTGGTAACGAAAAGAGCCCAGAGCGTGAAGAGTGCAACAATACAAATGCCAAATAAACCAAGGCACCTTCAAACTTCAAGAGTTTGTAAAGTGTGTTCAGATCTTAGAAATGTTAGCAACCTAGCTAGCTAGCGGCTAGCTCAGCCACTCAGCTAACTGCATGGCACAAATAGGAAATCCTCTGTAGAACAGACCATCCTATTCGTTTCAGCCTAAGAAAGTTCTGTTGAGGGATTGTGTTCTCAGACCACTCATCAAGCATCCTTCAAAGGATGCAGACTCTGAATTGAGACACACTGTATCACTGGCTGTTGATTAAAAATGTGTAGTGAGAGTTAACTCAGCACACAACAATAATAAAACGCACAGTCTGCCCAGCTTTATTCCTACTGCATGGTTTTTTCTAAAGATCAAAGCATTTCATTATGTAATCTTGGACTATTTGACACTTATACAAACATGAAACAGATTTAAAACCACGTATCAGCGTTGAGCATTTATGGAGCTCCAAAAGCTATAGAGAAGATGGACGAGTTTGTACCCAAGTAATATTGACAATATGATAATGATTTAAAACACACAGGAACACAAAGGTGAAAAGTGTCCACTGAGTTGAATCCTAGAGGATATCTATAGGATTAAAAAAATCCTATAGATGCCCAGGACCATCAAATATAAAACAAAAAAATTAAGACAGGTGTTAATTCAATTCTCAGTTTTTTTTTTTTGTTGTTGTATCAGATAACATTTTATTGTTATTGACCAAGGGTATTACATATGCCTTATGCCTTACTAGGCCTTATGTTTTAATTATTGTGATTATGCTTCCAAGAAATTATGTTTTAGTTGGTTTTCTTTTTAGTCATAATTTATATTTGGCATGGCAGTTGGCTCTAAAATATTACCCATATGAGTCTTGGCCACTGTTGCCATAGAGAAAAGACCTGGCATGAATCAGTAAATTCAGATTGCTGTGCTGATGCTGTAGAGAACCAAACACCAAGCACTGTTCCTGCTGCATTTTTCCAAAATTGACTTGACAGCTGAGTGATTTAAGCTAATAAGTGTTCTTATGTCTCTACAAAGCATAATATTTAGAAGATATTGGATGAGAGTGTACACATAGGACTTGTTGACAGTCTTGTTGACGTTCTTGTGATGAGGAGTTTTGATTGTGATGAAGGGCACCCTCTTACTGGAGGGTTAGCCATAAATATCCCCGCCCACTTCGGGGTCCTGGAGCAATGGCAGATTTGGGTATAAACTCACATTCATAGTGTTTTCATGTCCACATTTTTTGCTTACTCTTTCTCTCTCCTCTGTGTCTCCTAATCAGTCTTATTGTGGTTGATGTTATTGACAATGTACCATGTATAATCCTTACTGCCTTACTGGTGTGGCAACACTGAACACTTTTGCATATTGTGCATGTTTGTGTGTCCACTCACAGACCTCTTCAGCCTGTTTGCCAGTGATCTGGGTGGATATGCTGCCAGAGAAGATATTGAAGCAGTTCTGCAGGTCCTGGATGGGGAAGTTCCGACCTCCCTCAAGAAGTGCTTCAGTGAGGTCAGCAAACAGCACAGCCACAATCTGTCATCGCATCACACACACTTACACACCCAGCCATACTAGTTCAACATCTCTGTTATTTTACTGCAGACTGAGAACTTACATTATCACCCACATTCTGTCCTTGGATCCTATGACTGATATTGTTTTTAATCACGACAGAGGTGTTGGTCTCATGCTCATGTAATAGCTATTGTTACTAGTTGCCCACATGAAGCCCACTCATCAAAGATTATGCAAAGTAGGTTATTGTTGTGGTTATTAGATTATAAAAGTGCCTTTTTAAATCCTTTTTAAATTACACGGTAAAGTAAAAATCCGCCCTGGGTTACTCCTACACTGTTAGACAATATCAGGATGTAATATTAGATGCACTGTCTTGGTTGTACAGATAACTTACTTTGCTTTCTCTAGTTCTTTGGTTGTTTTCCTCACTTCCAGTGAAAGTTCCATGTTTTAAAATAAATGTTTCAGTTTACAGTCACAGCTTTGTTCCTATTGTTATCAAATATACTTATAAAGACAGCTGTGATTTAATTTGTTCATTTTTACGCCCCAGTACAGTTTATCTTATTATATTTTAAATTGTTCATTCCGTTTTCATTTTTTTTCTTTTTATTTGTTTGCTTGTTATCGCTACTCTAATTATACAGAAAACACCAGGTGCTGTAAGTAGAATTCAGTCAGTAACATTGTGAATTTGTCATAAAATGTATGACATGTATGTATTAATATTATTTTCTACTTTATTAACCTCCTTGGGGAAATTTTGAAAAGGCAGCTGCATGTTCAGGCTTCATTGTCTTGTCCAGCTGAGCGAAGGTCACTACCCAATCTGTACTGTGAAAACTATTACTGTAGTGTTCCTTCTTTAATGCCCTACTTCACTCTCTGCTTTTGAAACTAGTCACTGCCCCCCAAAAAAGATTAAAATTCATTCTGTTTAAGGCACCCATGACAGAATTTGTCATTATTAACTATATTTAAGCATCACGGTTGCCTTTAGCAATACTAAATGTTGCTGGAAGCAGTAGGCAGTCTGGTAGTTACAGTACATATGTGTTTGGACCTGTGACAACACAAGGGATGGATTTCTTGTCATCAAACTAAGCTAACATTTCAGTTTCAATGTCTGATGATTAATCACAGTTTAAACATGTTCAAATAAGGCATGTTTTCTAGATTAGCTGTATATCAACTGTACACAACTTTCACCTTGAGGTGTTCCATTTATTTTCTTCTGAAGTTCACATCCCAACACTTGTCACATTAGTAATTACTTGTAATTTTGATAAGCTGTCTACTTTGAAATTGTATGTTAACCTGAAGCTGAAGCATATAAGACTTCTACAGGAAGTACATGTCAGTGTTTCTAATTTGTGTCTAATGGTGCTAATTTAGTGGTGTTTTTTTAAGGTAGCCATTCAGTTGGATCGACTAATACATGTATTGACTTAAAATGTCAGCGCCAAATTCTTCTGTTCCAGCTGGATGAACATTAGGAGCTGAAGACATGGGATATAAATGGTGATAATGGTGAGAGGTGTGTGCCATCTTCTGCTTTTGTGACAGGCTTGTGCATTTGTGTGTTGATGCCAGGGTGACAAGGTGAACTATGAACGCTTCAAAAACTGGCTCCTACAGAACAAAGAGGCCTTCACTTTGTCCAGATGGCTTCTGTCCGGAGGAGTGTGTGTCACGCTCACTGATGACAGCGACACTCCCACCTTCTACCAGACCCTGGCTGGTGTTACACATTGTAAGTTGTATGTTCATACACTGTATGCTATGTATGTTTTTAGAAGTCATAACCTGCCCACAGGCATTGTAGTTAACTAAATGTCTTCAGATAAGGCCAATCTTTAATTATTATTTGGCTCACATTATTTACGTATATATATGTGTCCACAGGCATAATTTTATCAGATGGACATTATGATGAACTGCACCAATAAGTATAAACAAGCTAAATCAGAAATTAAAGCAGTCAAGGGTCCAGTTTTATCTGCTTTAAACTAAATATTGCACTTTCCACTGACCATTTGAGTATTGAGTGCATGAATTGCCTAATAAGTATATGCAGGGAAGCTGACGCATATGGCCCCAGGATGCAGCACCTTAATAAAAATATGTTTTTATTTTGACATTTTTGGATCTGAATTCGGTGCATATTTAATTTCATCACATATACTGACAGCTGCAGTTTTGTTTTTTTTTTTGCTGGATGTTGAGGTTGGTGTTCAATTTAAATAACCTAAAGGTCAACTCTTATTATTAGTGTTTTCAACACTGTTTTGTTCTAATAAATGACTTCACTTGATTCAGCTTCTAGTTAGTGAAAATACTGAAGTTGATGTTGGTACATAGAGAGATAGCTGGCAGAGCTTTCTCTATCAACATTAATTGCTGTTGACTCTAAAAGGTTCTAAACTGGGCTGAAAATGACCAGAAAAATGACTCTAGTGTAAAAACTATTGGTGATAATGAGATAAGGTAGCACCTATGGGCCCACAGTGTAGCTGCTGAACTATGCTGCACAACATGCTTACAGTTGGTCTCATTTATCCACTTTTATAGAACAGTGTTGACTTGACTGGTACTGAAAGAGGAGTAGCAAAGGTGTTGAAAGTGGTATTAAGACAGAATTAAAATGGGAAAAAAAACTTAGGAAAAACAAGTAGTCACATAACTCTGTTTTTGTGTGCATCTGTCTTTGTGTGTGCATGTTGCATGCAACAAAATGCCTGTTGGCCTAATGGTTAAAGCACAGACTGTCACTAAACAAATGCAATTGAGCATTCAGATGGTTATTGTTGAATGCCACACCTGTTTCTCTTAGTGTTTTCTGTCTACATCTCACGGTGTCCAACAAAAGCATAGAGCAAAGGAATAAACAGTATATCTTTACAGGAAAAACATAACACACAGACATGAAATCAGGTTTTTATAATAACAGTGACATACTTTATTGATCTCCTTTGGGAAATTGTGGTTGCATGCCTCCCAGACAGTACATATTAGTGCTACCACAGGGTTTTGCTGTCTTCTTCAAGGATGTCTCGACAAGTAGCTAAGAAGAACTGGGAATTAAACCACTAACTATGGTTGGTAGACTACTGCTCTACCAACTGAGCTACTGCTGCACCAATAATGAATATATAGTTGTAAGGTTTGGTTGATCTATGCCAACCATGGTTTCCTGTAACATATGGTTCTAGTTCTTGTACTGCTAGCTGTGTGAGGATGTCAACATTAACTTCTTTAGGCATTTATAAATTTTTTTGTAGGAAGACAAGTTTGTGTGTTTCATCATCAGGTATTGGCCTCAACATGACCTATCTGCATCCAATTTATTTCTTTTCTTAAAAGAATACACCATTTCCTGCAACAGCCACAATAATTTAGTCAAAAATAAAGTAGACTTCCCACAGTGACGTATGAATATCTAAGAAACAAACAAAGCCCTTATGTGAGGTTGGAAGAACTCAGGTATTGTAATAGTAACAAAAATCTAAACAAAACCTAGTCATATTTATTAAGTGTCTTTCCCTATTTCAGCTCAGAAACTATTTGAGGGTTGTGTCTGGCACAGTCGATCGACAGTTGATTTTGTCTGCAAGAGATTGAGTGAATATGGAAATTCTTAAACCTTTCAGTGCCATTCTTCTTTTAGAGTTAATATTTGAAAAATAAAATGGGGCTCAGTAAATTTAGCCGGGCTTTATTCTCCCAATTAAGCACAGAGGGCTGGAAAGAACATGTCTTGTCCAGAGAACCTGGAAGCTGCCTTTAATCTGCCTGCTCCCAGCTTATCCTCTTAAGTTTGTGTGTGTGTTGGAGAGAGAGAGTGACTAATACACTCCTAGTTCATGACTCTTTCCAGAACAAGAAGGTAAATCTTGACTCATGGCAGGGCTTATCACAGTGAATCCTCTGCTAGCATGCTAGCCTCTGATGTTGTCACAATATTATCAGAGTAGAGATTTTCAGCAATAACAGCCTCCTGACAGCATGACGTAGCTTCTGATTGCAGTTGGCGCTGGGAGTTTACTACGCTACAGCTGGCTGTGGCAGCACCTCTCTAAGGATGTTCCCTGGATAATGGTATGGTATCTCTGCTGCCACTCTGAGAGAGTTGCACCTTTAGGTGGGTATCTGCTAGTGGGGCACCTGCTGTAGAGACATAAGCAATAAACTGTAATACTACGTTCAAGACTTTCACAATATTTCTGGAACAGCCATTAGTTTGAGTTCTTGTTCAGTTGCTGTTGTCTTATCACCGTCAATCCTTAAAACCTTTTGTGTAGCATCCAAAATTAGTTTGAACTACTCTGAAAAGTATAGGTCTTTCCTCTTTGAGTTCTTAAATTATGCTTTGACATGTTGATGTATCAACACTGGTATCTGAACATTTAAAAATACACAGACTTAAATGTTAGTGGCTGAATCGTAAAGTGAATTTTGATGTTGTACTTGTCTTTAGTTTCTTCAATAAGTCTGCCATTGTTGTAAAGATTTAAAATAATAAGTGATGCTTATTTGGCCTGAACCTTTAAGCTGATGTCAGTATAGCAGAGAGCAACCCTGGATACCTGATGGATAGGACATGGACAGGAGGTGATCCATTGTCAGGGTAATGAGTTTCATAGATTAGCAATCAGATGGTTACTGATCATTGATTCACAACAGGCCACTGGTGCTTTTTGTCATCTGCTGATGTTCAGGGTGTGACTATGTTCTTTTGAACCCCCTGACCTTGTGTGCTTGTTTTACGTTTATTGTTAAGGAAGTGTTCGCCCCATGGTTTTTGATGAGTTAGCAGTGTCCAGCTTAGCTTTCAGGCAGGAAGGTAATATAGTATGTAGTGCTTGCTCACAGTCTTAGTCCATAATTCTCAATAATTTAGCAGTCACATACTATTTCCTATTCCTATTTCCTTCTCAATGCCATCTCCATATAGTCCAATTCAGGTTCTAAATCATTCATTTCATACTCGCTGCTGAGCTCGGGCAGCAAAGTTGAACAGTGTTGGTATAAAGGGTGAGTAAGGGCTTCCCAGTCATGCCAAGGTTAACTGCTCTTATGTTCACCTCTGGACTAAACCTATGGATTCAAAGCCTGAAGGGGAAGGACACACCCCTTCAAGGCAGTACATTCTAGAGGTTGCTGCTTTCTCTGCATCCAACCACAACCAATATGATCCTATCTGAGAAACAGTGACAATAGCTGATAAAAACAAGCTTTCAAGAAGCTTGTTTTAATAGCCCAGCTTAAAAGTCACTGTATAATTCTACCAGTGTCTGTGTTGTGATGCCTGTCATATGTATTGGCTCACTTCCAAAAGCTGACTGGATAGCTGCTGAATCCTATTACCCTAAGCTGTGGATTAACATGTTGCACTGAGGAGCCTGCTTCACTGACCCTGGCAGGGCTTCATAAACTATATTGGTCTCATCCGTATAACTTCATTACAAGTTTAGTCAAATACCATTCCACCCAATGGCAATTACATTACCCCACCCCCATTGGGTTTGCTGTGGTAATATGACAGTAGTCATGTTGACTCTTCTCTTTACTGGGTCACAATCTGTAAGTGCTCTAATTAACACCAGTACAAATAGGTTACTGAATTAGTTTGACTGCCTTATTTAACCTTTTAAGTTCCAATTTCTTCAAAATTTCCACTAATTATATATTCAGACCTAAACATTTAAGGCACCAAGGGAAAGCAAACAAACATGTTTGGAATCCATCAGATTCATGACTATATTACACTAGAACTGGAAACTGGATGTTTTAAGTTGGCTCTCTCGTCATTACTGTAGGTTACACTCAGGGTACAGTCAGAACTGAAACTGAAACTTCTGCCAGCAGAGCCTACTGTGACTGCAACTAGTGATTCTTTTCCTTATGGGATAATTTGATTCCTGGTTCTCAGAAGAATAAGTAAAACATTCTTATCACAATGTCCTGTTCAAATGTGTTTAAACCCCAAAGATAGTGATATAAAACATAAAAGAAGCAGATGTTCACATTGGAGAGGCTGTAACCAGAGAATCTTTGAGATTGTTTACATATTGTACAATGACAAAAGTTCCAAAGCAAGAGCTGAACATATATACTTTAGAAGAAATCACACAAAAAACAACCTTTTATAGCATTTGTTTATCATTTATACCTGATTTAAACAAGGTAAAAACACATTATTGTGCTGCATTGTTACTGCGTTGTGGTGTATGTGCTCTGCTGTCTTCACAATGAAAACTGTAGCATAAAGCATCTGTCTCATATCTGTAAATCAACACAGACCACTATAGCAGAGTTCATGCTTTTTCCACATTAATAGATATTCTTTGTCAGATTTAAACACATCAATTGACTGGGTGTTGTTTGTTTAGGCAACAGCCCAACTCATTATTTCTCCACAGCAGCTGTTTGTGTAGATATAAATCATTACACTGCCAGCAGTGATGTTACTTCAGAAACTGTGAGCTCGCTTTGCACTGCTTTATCAGTTCACCTTTTTCTATCTGTCAGCTGTGCTTGGACCAAAACACACAGATGCACAAAGGGAATTTCTAAAGTTGAAGTCCGAACCAAACTCGGGTCAGATCTTTCTGTCTATCCACTTGATCCATCTGTATTCCCAACTGATGTGAACACCAGATTCTAAAAGCAAATGTGTTACTGTAGGCCACGTTCTAAACTAGAGCAAAGAAAGAAAAAACATCAACAAAAGGCTTTACACTTTGCAGCAATTTCATAAAGATTCATACTCTCTCTGATTGTATTTCTCTTTGTCTTACTCTTTCTTTCACGTTCTCTTCCTTTCCTGCAGTGGAGGAGTCGGACATTATAGACTTGGAGAAACGCTACTGGCTATTGAAAGCCCAGTCCAGAACCGGCCGCTTTGACTTGGAAACCTTTGTCCCACTGGTCTCTCCTCCCATCCATGCCTCACTGAGTGAAGGTTAGACAACATTTATTCAAGTGTGTTTTCTCATAGGCTTTTTGTTGCTCCTTTTAATTCCCGCCCTCAACAATGAATACAACCTTCTTCAAAGACTCGTTCTTTGTATAAAATGCATCCACATTATTGATCTTGTTTGGCAGGTCTGTTTCATGCCTTTGATGAGAATCGGGACAATCACATCGACTTTAAAGAGATCTCTTGTGGACTCTCTGCGTGCTGCAGGGGGCCCATTGCTGAAAGGCAGAAATGTAAGTCGTGCTATGGTTTTGCATCATTACTGAAAAATAATCCTCAAAGGCTTTACATAATTGGGGTGTACAGTTCCTCTTTGTAGGTTTTTATGGAGAATTTGAAATGGAAGTTTAAAAGTGAACATTTTTTTAGAAAGTGATGATTGGCGCTGTAGATCAGTGGTACACAGTCAAGTAAATGTGTAAATTTGAAATTATAATACATTATCAGAAATCATAATGGCATAGTTTTAAACTTAAAATAACTAATAATCATATCAGCGTTGTCCTTCATAACCATATTTATTTTTCATCATTGCAACTCTTTCTTTCATTTGCCAGTTTGCTTTAAAGTGTTTGATGTGGACCGTGATGGGGTTCTGTCTCGAGATGAACTCCATGAAATGGTGGTGGCCTTGCTGGAGGTGTGGAAGGACAATCGCACAGACACGCTCCCTGTAAGGAATCACAAATTATATACACAGTTGCTTCAACAAGTACGCAGACTCTTTTCACTTTTAATTTGAAATTGATGAAACTGCCACGTTAGTAAGTGTCAAAGTGAATGTTTTTGAGTGTCGTACTTCATATTGGATCCTGTTTATTTTAATTATGCTTCAAGTGAGACTACAACTTGGCCTGCTGCAAATTGAACTGATTGGACAAGAAATGTTCACACGTATGTAAAACCTGAACCACCAAGTGCAAAGAATTATGAATTAAGAATAATAATAAACCTTCATGATAGAAATGTGTGGTGAAGCATGGAGTAAGGCAGGCGTGTAAAACTGTGTTGGAAACTCATTAATTACAAAGTAGATGAAGTTTCAAACCACCAGGAGTCTCCTGAACTTAGCTCCTCTGAACATTTACAGGGGCATAAATGACAGAGCTAAACTGATAGAACCAAGCGTTCTTTGGTGTCACAACAGGCTCTTTAAAACAGTGTCAAATGATGCTGGAACAATATGGGTCAACAGGTTTTGTACAAACCTGTGGAGTCCATGCCAGCTTGTGTGCATGCTGTCATTAATTCAAAAGGGCTAAAGGCAAACCCGAGACTCTGATATTCTGAAATTCATTTACATTTATCAAAGAGGCAGACATGCAGTCGCTGTTTGTGAAGAAGGTGAAAGTGTTGTTAGGCTTTGGATTTCTGGCATTGCAAACAGGCAGGTATGGACAATCCTAACAGAAACTTTATGGCTTGTATTGTATCACATTTTACATCCAGGACTGTTGTGATATTTGTTTAAGGCAGTAGCTGACACTGAGATGCTTTGTGTTTGATGCATTATGCTGACATACTTTATTAACTTGCAGGAGCTGCACAGTAGCGTGTCAGACATAGTAGAGGAGATCCTGAAAATGCACGACACAACCAAGGTGAGACATTGTTACTTTGTGACTTTGTCTTTAATCTGGCTGTTGTTAAGTTAATCATTTGACTTCTAGATTGACTGCTTCAGCAAAAATCAAACCTGGTGACACTCCAGCTTTAATCTGCTTTAATTCTCTTTGCAGTATTACCACTGGGAGATGCCCAGTACCCACAGCAACTTTCCAGTCACTGGCCTTCTTGTCTTACCTCTAAGCTATTTTCAGCCACAATAACCATAGCATAGAAATAGATTTTCTTTCATCCTTTTCAAGGGCACAAAGTAGCGTTGATGGCAATGATTCTGAACTTTGTGTTGTTTGACCTGTCACCAGCTGGGACACCTAACACTGGAGGACTACCAGATCTGGAGTGTGAAGAGCGCCTTGGCCAATGAGTTTCTAAACCTGCTCTTCCAGGTCAGTGTACCCACACAGTTGAACAACTTTGACTAATCTTGCACAAGTATTTAATTATCATTATTTTTAATTATTATTATTTTCTGTATTCATCCAGGTCTGCCACATAGTCCTGGGGCTCAGGCCAGCTACTCCCGAAGAGGAGGGACAAATTATCAGGTACATTCATGTCCTATTGCCACAGTACACACTATGTGCAAGGTTTTGGGGATATACTAAAGATCTTTGTCCTCTCTACTTGTGTTTCTCTGTACGTGTGCGTGTGTGCGTGTGTGTGTGCACGTTTGTGTAGAGGTTGGTTAGAGAGGGAGAGCAGACATGGGCTGCAGCAAAGTCAGAACTGGTTCCTCATCTCTATGCTGTGGTGGCAGCAATGGAAGGACTACGTCAAATATGTAAGTCAAGTTAAAGAAGATGAGTTGTACAAGTAAAACATGATGTCGTCATTTAACAGGTGATGTTGCCGTTGCTGCTACATTGGCACATTTAATTACAACTTGCTAAAACAAATTTAGGTTTAAAAGTTATAATAAAGTTTTCAAACCAATCAGCGGAAAACTAAATAAGCCTGTAAAGTCTTCATTTTGAAGATCACCTCAGAGCATTCTGTTGAAATAATCATTTTATTTTCTAACTGAACTGTATGTAAACAGCTGAGAGACATCAGGACTTGAGCATTATTCATATTCATGAATCTAGGATTTCTAACAATATGAGAGTACCATGCTCTTCTAGCCACGTTAAGAAAGGAGGGGACTAGTCTTCTTTCGCCTCTTACCTGCCAGTGAATGTGTATGAATCATAATAATCGTATTGTCCCTGATGAGCAAGCCGAGGGCGACGGTGGCAAGGAAAAACTCCCTGAGAAGGCAAGAAAGGAGTTCTTTCTTGCCTAGTTAATTTGGCTACTGTATTAAATCTAGGGTTATTTTTGTTGTTTTCTATGAGAGTGGAGGGATACGTTGATCTAGCTGCACAAAGAGCTTTTATATAGTTCAGGATGCTCTCCTTCCATGCTATCTGAAATACTAACAATTTAGTTTGGCGCCATTTACGTTCTAACTTTCGAGCAGTTTCTGTTTTAGTAAGAAACCAGTAACAAGAATTTGATCTTGGCAGAGCTTTATCTTGTGCTGATAGATGATTTGGAATGTTGCCCAAATAAACTGGTAGTAATGGAGCCATCAGTTTCTTTTCTTTCTTTTCCGACATAAAGCACTTCCGTCACTGTCAGATCTTCACATCAGCATTTAAACGCACCAACATGATGGATTTACAGATCAGTCATCAATCTTAACATAATTAAAACTATACCTCCTACAAACGTTGGTGCAGACGGGGCTCATGATGCATCAACTATGCTCAGCAAATTAAAACCAATTGAAAGCAGTGAGATTTTGAAAAGTAAGAAACCCTAATTCAAATAACAGTGAAACGGCTGTCTGTAATGCAAGCTGTGAGAACATTGGAGTGGTCCTTTAATGTCACTTTAAACAATGACAGGGCAGTCCCTGTTGTCTTCCTGTCCAGGAGCATAAAGGGATTGTGGTGGAGCAGCCTTCCATCCTGAGCTCACTACGAACTCCAATGGCCACAGCCACCATAGAGCCTGCTCTGCCAGACAGACTGGGAGGACTGGGAACCTTCAGCACTGTCAGCCCTACGGAGGAGAGGTCGCCTGATGCTGTTTCCAGTGCCTCAGAGGCTACAGAGGCGGGTCAGTCATGCACTTCATATAGCAGCAGATGGCACACTAAAACAAAAATATTACAACTTTTTTCTTGTGTACACATCACCATCGATCAGTGTCTAATAGTTTTTCTTCCTCTATGTGTGGCCACCCCCCAACTTCCCATCTGTTCTTGCAGCTCTGAGCCCCCAGGTAGCTCCCTCTGCCACAGAAAGCTGTTTTGCTCGTCAGCACAACGTATCAGACAACAACAATCAGTGTTTTTCTGGAGCCAATGGCCACCTCACCTCCCATCTTGCAGCACAAAGACCTGGAGCAATCGACAACCAGCCTCTGGTCACCACCGACCCCATGAAGGCAAGGATGACGTGTGTGCGTGTGCGTGTGCGTGTGCGTGTGCGTGTGCGGTTCCCGGTGAGTTTATTGTGTTACTCAGCAGTACAGAGTCAGAGTCAGTTGAAATACAACTGTAAAAGTTGTAGTAAAAAGTGTACTGTACTCCAGTACACTGGAACTATATCTCAAGGGTTGAAGAAACAGAGAAAGAACACTGTATTTCAGTTAAAGTTAATGACTAGTTGTGATAAGGTATCACACTTGTAACCCCTTTCTCATGATATGTCATGTGTCTCCAAATTCTTGCCAATATACATAACTAGTAAACAGCTGTCACTAGAACATATCGTTTTATGTTATGTTTATTAAAAGACAATTTCAGTTTTACTTCCAGTTTTGAACAACGCAGCAGTTAGGTCAGGCAGTTCCGACAGGTCAGCAGGCAGTCACCATCATGTTTACAGCTTTGCTTTGGCGTATGTTTGACATATGAGAATAGTGAAACCACTCTACCTTTTTTCCAGATTTGCTTTCTGAACCAGACTCACAGGAAACAAACAGCTGTCACAAAGCCATTCACTAAACAGACAAATATGGCCTAGTCCTGTGACAGCAAATCTAAATGCACAGGTTGTTTACCATATGTGCAATCTTCAACACATATAAAACAAGCCAGCAGTGTTTTAGAATATTCTTTCAGTCTTTTCTTGGGTTTGACCGAAGAAAGGATCGGAGATTCTTAATAAGATATTCCTCCTCTGCTGTCAAAGGCTGTTAATGGACCCTTGCTTTCTTTTTCCTTAGTTTGATGTCTTCATTTTCCTGTAAAGAACTTAGCTGCCAGCCTGTGCATAGCATAGGGATACTGTCTCTGTCTGTTATCTGTAGATCAAGCAGACTGAACAGTTTTTTACACATGTATTTAAATGCTGCCTGTGCTGTACTCCTGCAGGCCCCTACGTTAACCATGGAAGGTGCCAGACTGAGGCGCTCCTTGCAGCTGGTGCCTGGTAGAGACTTTGAGACGGTGCCAGAGCCGGTGTGGCGGGCGCTCTACCACTGGTACGGTGCCAACCTCAGCCTGCCACGACCGGTGAGTGAAAACAGCACATACTGAAGCTCAACAGCTCATGTGTAATATGTACAGTAGCAATTGCATCAAAAACTAAAAGGAAAATTATGGTTAAATGGACTTAAACATTTTAAATGATTAACAATCTGACAGTTCAAATAATCAGAAATAATTTAAGAAATTATTCAAATTTGCATTTTGCATAACTTATTTCTATAATAGCCAGATTTTATTTGATAGCATTTATTTATAGGATCTCCTGACTGTTTATATGTCAGCTGTTAACTACATAGTAGAAACTTCATACTGACACCACAGGTATTCCATACAGAGTAGAAGATCACATTATATTTAGGAGCTGACTGTTGAGCTAGTTGGCTAAACTAACAGTAACTCCAGAACAACATATAATAGAATTTATACATATATGTATTAATGAGGAACTTTTTTATATTTGCTAGCACTGATTACAGTCCACTGGTACTCTGAGTGTACTGTATGTGTTCTTTTGTCATGGAGGACAGTGGTATTGTCACTGTCCTCTCAACTTTCAGACCTGTCAGACACTGTTTTTAATGATGCAAGATTTCATTGTGTCATGAATTACCATGAGAATTTGAATGTTATTAACAAAAACAATGATGTCTAAGATGATACACTTGACACTCACCTTATAAAAAGTCTTTGATCTTGAAATCCTCCAAAGATGCCAAGTCACTTTGTCTGCTCCCACACCACCATCATCTAAGTTATCGCTGAGTTTCTGATTGGTAGTGATCAGCAGTGGCTAGGCCAGCTCTAGTTGGAAAAACGTTCAGGGCAAGCCAGAATTCTCACCGCTGGTCTAGACCTAGTGAACTAAACCACAGGAGTAACAGTGACCATAGAAACAAATCCTGCATAGGGATTTCCATATATTAAAAGTATAAAACTCAGTTTGCAGAGATTTAAAATGTCCCTTCCTCCCCTGAAGGTTATCTTGGAGAGCAAGACAGGCCAAGCAGAGCTGGAGCTCTTTCCCCGCTACCTCCTCTTCCTCCGCCAGCAGCCGGCAACACGCTCCCCCCAGTCTAACATCTGGGTCAATATGGGTATGACCAGCCTGCGAATGTTCCCACCGTATTTAAACCCACCAAGAGGTAATGTAAGCCTGCAGCAAGACCAGAGCAAGCCGTCGATAAATGCTTCACTGAGCAACCCCACACCCTCTCCCCCCATTTAATCCTACTTTAGTGGACTGATCCTGTGGCCCATGAAGAGAAACGATGAATAATTCAAACTTTTCAATCTTCACAGACATTGCCATTCAAATATTAGTTTTGACAGCTCTTGGTGTTGTGTTTTACACTGATAGCAATACACTGAATCAAATAAGGCAGACCTTAAAACGCAATATGGTAGAAATATTGTAAGTATTGTAACAGTTTGGGACGAGGACATTCTGCATTTTAACGACTAAAAACATGCTTCTCTGATAGACATTTTGAAGAAATTTTAAATCCATTACACTCACACGTGCCAAATTGTATTTCATAGCAGCATAAACTACCTACTTCAACAGTCCAAATAAACAGCTTACACTGAACATTATATTATGTATCCTTTCATTTATTTATTCTCTGTCACATTGTTTTATGTAGTCTGACAACTGTAAGTTCTACCAAATAAGCTATTCACCGTTTGTTAAAAGTGGAAATCCTATATACTTGCATTTACTCCCACAATAATTGGAGCCTGCTATAACCCAAGTGTTTATTGCCCTTTGCATTCTGTCTAAATTGGTATTTTGGACAGCTATAAGCTGACAATGGCTTAATGAGAAAATAAACATCAAAGCCGCATAAAGTCGAGACAAACATGGCTGCTTCAGTATAATCAGGTTTGGGGCTGGGTACCAGCACTCAGCATGAGGTTGCTCATCCAAATTCAAGTCAACATATCAGGTTTCAGGCCACAGTACAGATCTGAGTCCCCAGTGGCTTTGGCTTCCATCATAGCCCTTACTTTGTCTGAGCTGTGGTGTGTCACTGTTGGGCATTAACATTCTCTCCTGGCATGTTACAGATACAAACTAGAACAAAAAAATATCTGCTTTAAATACAACACAGAGAAACATAAGATAAGAGTGATGAGTTCTTTGAAGAGCACCTAAAGGGCTGAGCAAAGAAAAACATGTCTTGATAACAATATTAATAAATAGGCAATAAAAGCTCGACAAGAAACAGAATTTTTGATTGATTCAGTGGTGCTTTTGTAGTCAACTCCCAATACCTCATTCTGTTTGCTTTCCAGTTGAAGGATGTCCAGTAAGTTCTATAGATCAAAGGCCTTGCTGGTCCAATATCTAAACTACATCAAATTATGCCTCTTATTCCACGGAATATTTTAGTAGCAGCTTTAGGCCACAGTGGAGCCCTCACACCATGTTGAGGATGCTTTGTTTTGTGTTATAATTGGATGGCAAGTCTGTGTTGATAGATGAGGCTGCAGTATGGTGATTACACTTTGTACCATTAAAAGGAAAAAGCGGGTGTTAAAATTATTAATTACATCAGTAATCAACATCAGTATAGTGAAGCTGTTGATTTAACAGAACTAATATGAATTGGTTTGTATTTGATTTAATCCAATCGGAGTCAACTAAATCCACTAAGCTGATTGACCAATCAAGTTTGCGCTGATTGACAGAGTCGCCCTTTCTTGCTGCTTCCTTACAACTAATACTGAGTTAGCGGAATGCTGTTGTTGCTACTGATGTCCATGTGGGTAAATAATGTCAGGCATCTGCATTTATTTAATGTCATCCATCTGAGACATAACACATACGTATTCAAATGAAAAACTCAAGTGAGTATAATCATAGTTTGACTTGGTCTCCTGTTGTCATTGTAACAGGTAACGTGCCATCTCCCAACGCTCCTCTGAAGAGGGTGTTGGCCTACACAGGCTGCTTCAGCCGCATGGCCACCATCAAGGACATCCACTTGTACCTGTCCCAGCGACTCCGCATCAAGGAGGAGGATATGAGACTCTGGCTCTACAACAGTGAGGTGGGCCATAAAGCTGTTACTTCATATGTTCTGTGACATACAGGTCCAAGTAAAAACTTGGTATTGGAGTTGGTATTTCTTCATGTGATGGAGTATATTTTTAGGTGAGCACTTACTCTTACTTGAGTGTTGACTTTATGTACTTCAACCACCTCTACCACAATGGTCTGAACTGATACCCACTAAATAACAGAGCAATTGAAATGAAAATGGATTTCCACATTTCCACACCCTTTGTTCTGCAGAACTACCTCACCCTGCTGGACGATGAAGATCACACACTAGAAAGTCTAAAGATACATGATGAACAGCAGCTAGTTATTGAAGGTATGAAACTCCTCGTTTTATTATTCCATTTCTCTTCAGAATGAACAAAAGTGTGTTTTTTGTGGTACCTGTGCTATGATGGATAGATATATATAGCGATAATACAAAATTGTGAATAATGACACACAAAAGTGGGAGTGAAATGGCTTCATCACAGTAAGTTCTTTTTTCTCTTCCACAGTCAGGAACAAAGACATGAGCTGGCCTGAGGAAATGTCTTTCATTGCCAACAGTAGTAAGATGGACAGGCACAAAGGTAGGTTGGAAGAAACAGGGTGACCTTGCTGTGCAAGGGGTAGGAGATTAGAGGAACCTGATTTTCCAGGTAGATTTCTCCTGGACAACACAGATTTCTCTCCCATGTGAGCACATAGTGAGGTTTCTAATCAGTGTCTTAAAAAAGAGCATGCGCAGAACAAAAGACTGCTGAGTAGCGAGCAGACCAGCCATACGCATACAACCCCACCACACACACAAACAAAAACCAAAGAAGCAGCAACTTCTGTCATTGTCCAGTTAAAACTTGTGAGCCATGTTTCTAAAATGTGTTCAAGGTGGAGGAAAAACCAGAATGCTGATCTGCTGCACGAAAATGCAGATTTCTAGCATCCACATTTTTTTCTATTTAAACTAATTCCCATAGTAACTTATTTAACTGCAAGTAAACACAACACAGTTAGTTATTGTCACTAAGGAAGAGACTCCAACAAAATATTCAGTTTGGATATATTCTGGAGCAAAGTAATTTAAGGAAACGTCCAAGCCAGAGCTACATATCTTTCTGCCTAGCTGAAACTTCCAGTTCATATGAAGATATCTCCACATTTCTCGAGACTTGGGAATATCATAGCAAGTTATTAAATATAACAAACTGTACTTTTGGCTGTACCATGAAAATACCTTGAGCCTGTTTTCCTTCATCTTTGTGTCCAACACAGTCCCTACAGAGAAAGGAGCCACTGGCCTAAGTAACCTTGGCAACACCTGCTTCATGAACTCCAGTATCCAGTGTGTGAGCAACACCAAGCCTCTCACAGATTACTTCATCTCAGGGAGACACCTCTATGAGCTCAACAGGTGCCAGTTTATGGATCATGTTGGTCGAAATCTTTCCACTGTCATTTTCAACATTTTCCTTTTGATTTTATGCTGTGTGGATTGAATTATAAAATTCATTGAATTTAGTTTATTTTTGTATTTTATACTTGTTATGCCCTTGGTTATATCTCGTTTTGCTTCTATTTATCTTTTAATTTGTTTTTTGGAAAAAGAACCAACCCTATCGGGATGCGAGGTCACATGGCCAAGTGTTACGGTGACCTGGTGATGGAGCTGTGGAGTGGCACACAGAAGAACGTGGCACCTCTCAAACTCAGGGTGAGCATCTTGACCACTGTCTTACACAGGGAATGGTCCAGACTTTTGTGTGTTCTGCTGCTCTGTCATGGAAACAGAGCTGTTGGTGAACTTTAGTGTAGCATCTGTGTTTGAGTTATCAGTGTGTAGTAGTAAACTTCCTCACTAGTTGGGGCTTTATTGGTTCAAGTAGATTAAATTATGTTTGATGCATGCATTTTCAGCTTTGTAAAAGCTAAATCAGTGTTGTATGTTTCTGTGCTTTGTGTCTAAACTAGCGATGTGGTTACACATTTAAAGGTTATATAAATACAAAGTTTGTTGTTTCTTCTCTCCAGTGGACAATAGCAAAATATGCCCCCCGCTTCAATGGGTTCCAGCAGCAGGACTCCCAGGAGCTGCTAGCCTTCCTGCTTGATGGTCTTCATGAAGATCTAAATCGAGTCCATGAGAAACCCTATGTTGAGCTGAAGGACAGTGACGGTCGGCCTGACTGGGAAGTGGCCTCTGAGGTCAGATCACACTGCTGATCCACTGCTATTGTATTACTAAATGTGTCACTCTGGCATGGTAGTGTAGGATTTGTACAGTACAGTTTGTACTCAGACAAATCTTACACAGATAATAGAGAGAGATATTTTTAAATGATGGGTTCAGCAACTTTGTTAAAAAGGGAACCTGTTGTAGAGAAAGTGAAGTTTGTTGTTCTCTCTGGAAGGATAAGAGTATATAAGTCTATATTCTAGATTTATTACATTTAAAGCCCACAGCACAATAAAACAAATTGTTAAAAAACTATATGTATAAATAGTACATAGGGTAGACCGAATAGTTCTCCACTATTGCTCACTACCTCACTACAACTGGGAGAAAGCCTAGAACCATGAGCTGCTTCTACAGTTCATCTCACACATTCCCAGTCACTCCCATGGGCTGGATGACAGTCGAACTTTTGAGCATTATATGTGCTGTATGTGATGTTTTCATAATTAGAAATCCTGCACAGGTGCTGATTCACTGTACAGTATTCATATGTTAAATAAAATTAAATAAAGTAACACTGTGGCTATATAGGAGTCTGAGCTATCTGTCAGCTTCAGCTCTGACTGTCAGTCATGTACACACATGGACAAAATTGTTGGTACCCTTCTGTTAAAGAATGAAGAACCCACAAAGGTCACTGAAGTAACTTAATACTGACAAAAACAATAATAAATAAACATTTTATAAAAATGTACTTATGAAAATCAGACATTGTTTTTGAGCTTTTGAACTGACCTTTTCAGTTTTAAGTTATTTCAGTGACCTTTGTGGTCATGAAATGACTAATGAAATGATAATGTGAAAACAATGGAACACTAAGAGAGGGGAGTTGCTAGTAGTGATGAGCCTATAGAGAAATATCAGGTAAATCTTCAGTCTTCTTTTTCTAACAGCAGACAGACACATTTGTAAACTAGCAAGTGAACACAATATAGAATTTAGCAGTTTCAGTCAAGATGATGATCTTTGTGTCTGCTGAATGTGGAAAGAAGCAGCTGGTAATTCTGTTAACCGCTGTGTTCAAAGCTTGTTTCCACTGCCCCTAAGTGGTCAAAAAGTTGTTATTGTATGTTTAAATGTTTATGAAGGAATGGTCTGAGATCAAAGTGACAGTAAAAACAGCACTAAATATTCAGCAAAATGTGTGATAAGCTGTGGGTGTGGTTTGATCAGATTTGATTGACAGCAGCTAAGCACATGACTCCCCAACTAACATCAATGACATCTTTTTGATTTAGATTTATAAACCATTGAAAAACAAAACATGGAGAAAATGTCAGGGTAAATAACTAGAATTGTTGTGATTTTGTGAGGAGATAAAAATTGCCCAGAGTGACAACCTGATTGAAAACACTCGTGGGCCTTGTGCTGCCTCCTGAGCTGTGTAATGGAGTCAGTGTCAGAAAACATAATTCTGTATTTTGTGTTTCACTGAGTGATGGGGCTGTTTTTATCACTGAAGGAAACACGATTGATCATCCTTTTTTTCCTCTATCATTTGTTGTTATCAAGAAGAGTAAATAAACTGTGAGTAAATAGACTGTGTTATTGTGGTTTGATAGATAAAGATAGGGAACTGGCCTCTTGTGATCCCTATGAAGTGATGCGTCGTCTGAGCACTGAGGGGAGATGAAATAATGAGCTGTCCCTCTGGTGACCACTGTAAAAGTCAGAGGATGAGGAGAAGACAGAATAGTTGATAGCAGTTGCTTCATCAGCTAAGCTCTTCTTTAAGTCAGTGATGTTGCTCTATTGATGTCCTCTCTGTTTTCTGTTTGTGCTGAGAAGAGGGATTTGCAGGATTAAGCGTGTGTGTGATCTCACTTTTTTTTTTTTTGTGTGTGCACGCTGTGTGTCTCTGGGCTCCTCTTCCTATGTAGGCCTGGGAGAACCACCTGCGCAGGAACCGCTCCATCGTGGTGGATCTGTTCCACGGTCAGCTCAAGTCCCAGGTGAAGTGTAAGACCTGTGGCCACATCAGTGCTCGCTTCGACCCTTTCAACTTCCTTTCCCTGCCCTTGCCCATGGACAGCTCCATGCATCTTGAGATCACCGGTGAGGACAGTGGTGGACAGGGACAAAGATTTTGAGGCTTGTATTAATAACAAAACCTGAACCCTGTGTCGTGTTGTGTCTGTAGTCATTAAACTGGATGGATCCACACCTGTGCGCTACGGCCTGAGGTTGAACATGGATGAAAAGTACACTGGGCTGAAGAAACAGCTGAGTGAGCTGTGCAGCCTGAAGCCCGAGCAGATCCTTCTGGCTGAAGTCCACACCTCCAACATCAAGGTGCAGGAGATCACTCGTACATTGAGTTTACATGAATTACATTGCAATTCCTCATCTCTTACAACATGTATCTGGAAGCATGGTTGGTTCTGTGCAACACGATTAGATGAAACTAATTTCAGTTTAGTTACCAAAAGCAAAACCTCCAGTAACACTAACTAAAATCCATTTGTCTTCCCTGAATTAGATTAAGGCAAAAAAAAGAATTCAAGATGGGTGACGATATGTGCTGATTTATTCGTAGTGACATCATATAACAACAAAAAGTTTAGGAGAGTTAAAGCATGGTCACTCTCTATGCTGAATTAGCTGCAGTTTAACAGTAAAGAACATTGGTTCAGGACAAATTCTGGGTGTCGATAAGTTTTCTTTAATTTCTGTTTTGTTTGTTTGTTTGTTTTCTTTTGCCTTGTAGCCTCTCAGCTGTCCGTTGCTGTTGAAAAACAAAGGCGCAGGCATTTTACTGAGCACAAGATCAAAGATCCAAACCAAATGTTAGCCCAGCTAATGACATAGACATGTGTCTGTACGTGCTCATGAGGGCATGTGCTTGTGCCTAGCCTAAAGTGGGTGTGCCACATTGCCAATATTTTTTTCTTTAGTTTCCTTTAAACGCTCTTTACAGCATGTGCTTACTTTCACGTCTGCATAATATAGTAAAATAGTAACACTGACACTGTGACATATATTATGTGTTAAGAACTTTCCTCAGGACAACCAGAAGGTCCGCCTGTCTGTTAACGGCTTTCTATGCGCATTTGAGATCCCAGTGCCAGGTTCACCAACATCACTGATTTCACCCACACCAACAGGTGAGCTCTCAATCTGCTAAACAAATGTGGTGTGAGCATTCACTTTAAAAATATCGAAAATAATCCAGTTACCACAGTATTGTCTCTCTCTTCCACTTCATTAGACATCACTCCAATAGCAAACGGTTCAGCTGCTAACGGACAACTGGTTAATAAGCCCATCCTCATCCCTAATGGTGGACCCAGCACTATGGTGCCCTGCAGCCCAGAGACACCCCTGGCCAATGGGGTGGTCAACGGACACATCACACCTGTGCAGGAGAGCCCCTTCATTGGATACATCATCGCCATGCACAGGAAGATGGTGAGTATAGTACAACTAGATTTTTGATATTTTTAAAGATGAGAAGATGACAGTGTACATGGCAGAAGCCTATTTCTCGATGTTACTTACATGTGTTTGTGTCTGTCTCTCAGATGCGGACAGAGTTGTACTTCCTGTCATCTCAGAAAAACCGTCCCAGTCTGTTTGGCATGCCCCTTATAGTTCCCTGCACTGTCGACACCAGTAAAAAAGACCTGTACGATGCCATTTGGATCCAAGTGTCCCGGCTGGCCAGCCCGCTGCCCCCACAAGAAGCCAGCAACCACGCTCAGGACTGGTATGCTGACATTTTTGTATATTTTTTGTTTTTGATGCAGCTACATGTGGGTTTGCAGTTTCCCATGCTTCTGGTCTTTGTGTAAGCTGTTTTTCCTCCTTTCTTTGAACCATGCAGTGATGACAGTATGGGCTACCAGTACCCCTTCACTTTACGGGTAGTGGGTAAAGATGGCAACTCATGTGCCTGGTGTCCCTGGTACAGGTAAGACATATGTTTAAAAAAAAGTAATGCAATGTCGATTTTTTGATTCTAATATAATCTTGTGTGCTTTGTTTTGAGCATGTATTAAATGTAATAACTAATTTATGCCACAAGCCTAATTGTTTAGTTAATCAAAAGTGTCTAGTGTATGGCAGTAGTAACTGTGTGTCTGTGTTTCCAGGTTCTGTCGAGGCTGTACAATAGATTGCACAGAAGACAGAGCCTCTGTTGGAAATGCTTATATCGCTGTGGACTGGGACCCAACTGCCCTGCACCTCCGCTACCAGACCTCACAGGAGAGGGTGAGTCTCTCTCTCTGTATCTCTCTCTCTGCACCTCTGCAGCTGTTCCAGATTGCATTTGATGAAGGCACAGTTAGACAACAGACATCTGTCTAACACGTCTTCACCTCAATCTCTGTCATCTCCACCATGGTCAACCTGCAGATTGTGGAGGAACACTGCAGTGTGGAGCAGTCCCGTCGGGCCCAGGCTGAGCCCATCAGCTTGGATAGCTGTCTAAAAGCCTTTACCAGTGAGGAGGAGCTGGGAGAAGATGAACTCTACTACTGCTCCAAGTGCAAGACCCACCGGTTGGCCACTAAGAAGCTGGACCTCTGGAGGCTGCCACCAATCCTGGTCAGTTCCCTACTGGGTCAGACCTCTGCTCTCAAAGGGAATATTTTTGTGGGTGAAGCTCAACATGTAGTTTTGGTTAGTATTTACCGCTTGTATTGAGAATAGTTTGGCGTATATTCTTTCCAGATTGTCCACCTGAAGCGCTTCCACTTTGTCAATGGCCGCTGGATCAAATCCCAGAAGATTGTGAAGTTCCCAAGGGAGAATTTTGACCCCAGCGCCTTTCTGGCTCCCCGAGACCTGGAGCAGCACTGCCTGCACTCTCACAGCGAGAGCGAGGATCTGCTGAGAGTTGGTGAAGACAACTTGTCCTCCATCTCTGCCCCTGCTGGCTTCTGCAACCTCCCCAAAGGTACTACTTGCTTCGATGCCATAAAGGCATGACAGAATGTGAAACAAAATAAATAGTAAATTGGGCAAAGGAAGTTTATCATCTGCAGGAGTGTTTTTCACTTTGTTGTTTTCTACAGCCTCGCCTGCCTCTAGCAGAAAGTCGGCACCTTCTCTCAGCCGGAACAGCAGCCCCTCAAGCAGCCCAAAGACTGGCAGCGGAGGCCGCAAACCAGGTCGTCTGCGCCTGCCTCAGCTGGGCAGCAGACACCGCCTTTCTAACAGCAAGGAGAATTTGGAGGCAGCTGCCAATCCTGAGTCTGATCCCCGGGACAACACACCACAGGCAGACACAGAGGGGAGTGCAGTAGGCCTTTCTGGATCAGGAGAGGGAAACGCATCAGAATCATCATGCGGTACCGAAGCATCTAGCAGCCACTGTGATGTTGTGCTGATGAACGGTGATAGCAATGGGCTGAGCTCAGACTGCAGCACTGAGAGCAGCGTGGACCCTGACAACTCCCTGCTGCAACACAGAGACATTTGTCTGGACGCCATCTACAACCTCTATGCAATATCTGTAAGTTGTTGTCACATGATATATATATATATATATATATATATATATATATATATATATATATATATATATATATAGTAGGGTCTCTGAAACCGTTCTAACATATCTTTCTGGTTTCTCTCATCAGTGCCATTCAGGAATCATGGGAGGAGGCCACTATGTGACGTATGCCAAAAACCCCAATAGGAAGTGGTACTGTTATAACGACAGCAGCTGTAAGGTAAGACAGCGAGACAGTTTTAATTAGTATACTGTTAATACATTTTAACTACATTTAGCTTGTTGCCATGGAGAACTACCCAAACATACACTCATCTCTACACAGTGACTGGAATACATTTACATTTGTCAACATATGTGTTAGTTAATAGTCATTACTGTATTAATCAATGGTAGTACCATAAGTACAAACTGATAGGTAATGTATACGCTTACTACATAGTTAATATAAACTTTATTTATCAGTGGTCGACTAATATGAGTCGATCTTTAGTTACCATAAAATGCAGATATTGTTTCTGCTTCACTTGAGTATTTCCATTTTCTGCTGCCTCATAATTTGGCTTCATTGCATTATAGTAATAAATAAATAACTTTTTTTCTAAAGATGTTAGAATATGCTTCATCATTATCAGATACAATATTAAAGTGATGAACGTGATAATAAATTGCAATAATATTTCACTTTGCCCTGCACTGCAGGAATAGTACTGTGTGGCATCTTTGATGGTTTGCTGCTATCACAAAAGACATTTAATCATGCTGCTACATAGCTTAAATGTGCTTTTCATACTGTCCTAATTATGTAGAAAGACAAAACATGTAAGTTCAAATAAGACAGCCCACTGTATTTCTGCTGAATTTTCAGGAAGTGCACTCTGAGGAGATTGACACCGACTCAGCCTACATCCTCTTTTACGAACAGCAAGGGGTCGACTATTCCCAGTTCCTGCCAAAGATTGATGGCAAGAAGATGGCTGACACCAGTAGCATGGACGAAGACTTTGAGTCAGACTACAAGAAATACTGTGTCCTTCAGTGATCGCCCCCCTCGTCTTCCGTTCAGCCAGCACTACACCTGCTCTTTGCTCCCCCCTGCTGTTGTGAGCAGGTCGCAGCAGACATTTAGTGACTGACTGCGTTGCAGCACTTTCTACACTTGATTTCAAACATGAATTAGAGGCGAAAGGTTTTGCCGAGATGACAGTGAAGCCCTGGTGAAAGCACTAAACTGGTGCACTTTGATGAGCCCTACAAAACAAACCCCTCCTGACACCCTCCTCATGTGAACAACTCTCACCGTAACACACATGTAACATATACTTGCATACTAACACATCTCGGAATGTACGCCGTGAAGGCCAAGTCAAGAAGTGATGTTGTTTTGTTTGTTGTGCATTTATCACTTGTGATGTCAGAATGGAAAAAAAAGACATTTACACCTGGGGTTAACACATGGTCTGAACCTGAGAATGTTTCCTTAAGAAGAAAAACGATAAGACCACATGGTATAGGTGGTTCAGGTGTAAATGCACGGCCAATAATTGGATGCTGATTGAGTTTTAATGTCAAGTATAAACGGGGCCCACCAGGGGGGAAAAAATGAGTCTCTTGGTGTCATATTTGATGCCAGAGGTCAATGTAATGTTGATCTTTAGTGTCTAGTGTACTGGATACTGTGATGAGCTTTTAAAAACTGGTTCTCCAAAGGTTTTATTAGCGATAGTGTCACTAAAGAAAATACAAGTCATTTGCTACCTCATCGCTTACTGCAGTGTGTTGGCCAACTGTTCCCTAAAACTCTGTGACAGTATTAATAATAATGCTTCCTTCATTTGTTGGAGACAAGGTACTCACATTTCAGGAACCCCCTCCCTAAGAACTAGTTTTCCCCTCTTTTTTGCATACTTGCGCAGGTCCTGATGTCCACATGAAATTAGGCATTCTTGCCAAAATTTTGTTGATCCTGCAGCTGCCAAATACAAGTGGTGATGTTGACTCGGTTGTGTCCAGAATTTCTCTGTGGTGTGTAGGACAGGTGCCATGCTTTCAAAAGGCAAACGCTTAAAGGATTATATATATCTATCTCTCTCTCTCTCTCTCTCTATATATATATATATATATATATCTATATATATAGATATATAGATATATATAGATATATATATATATATATATCTATATCTCTCTCTCTCTCTATATATATCTATATATATATAGATATATATAGAGAGATATATAGATATATATAGAGAGATATATATATATAGTATGTTTTTTATTTTATTATTATTATGCACATGAATTGTTTTTATGAAAAGAATATTTTATTGTTTTGTTTTGGGGTTGTTGTTTTTTTTTTTTTCTGTCATAAGTTGAGCTTCAGGAGCCAATTCAGGAATAGATACTTATCTCAAATGTGCAGCGACAGTTGTCAGTCTGAACTTCCCAGCACTGACACAACATGCACCTCCACCTGCTGCATTTCTCAACTGTAAAACATTCTGAGCCTTAGACAGAGGCGATCTCGTCATTGATTTTTACCTTACCTTACATTAAAACAGAAAAACATCATTAAAGAATTAAAAATACTCCACCCATTCAGCAGGGCACTCCTTTAACTCCATTGGACTCATGACGACTGAAAGAAAAAAATTGATGCAGAAGAACCAAAAGTGTTTTCTTCTTCGTCATCACAATCTGGCGCCTGCATTACCCACAGTGCAACTCAGTTGGCAACATGTCAGTCAGAGATTCATTTTACTCTTTCAGGATATAGGTCCTGTTTTAGGGTGTTCAGTTGCCTAAAAGGACCTGGTTTGCAAAACTGGTTCTCTGTGGTCAGAACGCACTGGTACCCTGAGACGTTGAGACTGTGTTGAGTTGATTCATTGAAACGATTTGCAGTTTGGGTTGTTCCTCTGAAAGTGAATAAATACTGAAGAACGTTTAGCGTTTTCCATCAACTTAACTGCTGCTTCAAATAAGCTTCTAAGAGATAATTAGGACATTTCACTTCGCTATAATATAGAGTTAGCTTGTGTCCCTGGCGAACAGATCATCTGATATCACATGTTCAGATCTGTAAATGTTTTGTCTACGTAACTGCACCAAATATCTAAATCCACCTTCTTTTCACCGATCTGTATCTAAAAGGTTTGTGTGAATTCTAGACTCTGTTCCTGAAGGTTTAACTTATTGGTGTGACTGTTAAGGTTTGTTTCAAACGTGTGGCTGTGTGGAGTCCAGCAGCAGTTTTCAGTCTGCTGGTGTAGCACGCGTGGAGCTCAGTCTAATCACTGTGAACAGACGGCAGACAGTCAGCGGCCACCAGCCGTTTCCTGCTTCTGAGGAGGTGAATGTCTATGTTCACCTTTGTTTTTGTTTTTGTTTTTTTAGCTGCTGTGTTTATGAGGAGACGGCGTCTTCGTGGATGTAATCAGAGAGAGATTCTGTCACTGAATGAAATGAAATGTATGTTTGTTGAACAAATGGAAATGTAAAGATGAGTGCTATTTATTTTTGCTTACCCTCCTCTTCTCTTCCTCCCCCGCCCCTCCCGCCTTCGCACCAAGCTGTAGTTTGTGTCGATGTTTATCACCACACGGCTCAAAGGGAAAATGTTATTAGTCCAGTACCCAGTAGGGTAGAAGGCTGTCCACTCTGCCTGTGAACGTGCCCTCAGACATGTGTGATACTAATGTTAAACTCACCCACCTGTAGCTTTGCCTGTGTTAGTAAGAACACAGTGTTTAGAGTCAAGGTTAATTTCAGCACAATTTCTATAGTGGAGGGGGCACAAGATTCTCGGCCCCATGGTTCTGAGCTTTGATGCTGAAATTCATCCTGTTAAACTGAGGGCTAATGAAAACCCCTCCATCTCCAGATGCCCCCCCACCCCCACCTCAGAAGAATAGTTCAGTGCAATCGACTACTGAGCTGTCAGTGACTGTAGCCTCTTTTTATTCAAGTTCATTTCTGAACCAGACGTGTTAATTTAAAGAACTTTTTTGTAAGGTGTTTGTTGAAAGAAAGTGACATTGCACTGACGTGAAAACATGTACATAAAAGTGTGTTTTGTAAATAAGCCAATTGAAACTATGTATTTGAATATGAACTGTACAAAATACTGTACTTGTAGTTGTATATGGAGTGATACCATTGATCTGTAACAGAATATTCAAGCAACAAAATTAAATTCTGCAGAAGAAATGACCTCATCCCAGCACAGCCTGTGTTTATTTGCATCATTAGTAATGCACACTTTGATTGTACCATGCTGGTGGTGTAGCTGGTGGTCAGTTGGGAGGTGCACTACTGACATTACAGCAAATTGGTAGTGTTAGTCAGAAAGAATTGGACCACAGATGTGTGTTATTGTGACAGTTACTTTGTTGGTACCTACAGTATGATGTGGCTCTGCTAGCAGCTAAAAGAGGCTCTCGGCTGTGGCTGTGCCAGTAATGTATCAGTGTTAGTTCCACTAAGCCGATGTGGTCATGATGCTCTTCTCAGCTATGTTAGTGTTTGTCTGCTCTGTATTTAGTTGAACTCTAAATTTAGCACTTATTGCTAAGCCCACATGTTCTGTTTACTGCCTCCTACCGTGTCTCCTCCGGGGCTTCACAGACTTGTTAACACATACAGCAAAGCTCGCCAAACAAACCCCAGTGTTTTTTTACACGCTGTGACCATGTAAGAGACGTTTGAACAAAGTTAGAGGCTAATTAGTGCAAAATGACCGGCTCCTGCTTCCACTGTAACTCTGAGCGTAGCAAGGATTTACTGTCCAGGCCAACGCATGGAGGAAAACACTGAACATTGGAAGAAATCCTCTGACTGAAACCTCACACTTCTGTAGCTGTAGATGCACATTTGAATCTATTTCTGTACAGAGCCAGATGTACTGTTTGTGCAGTCAGTAAGTCTGCAGATAAGAGAGGAAACCACACAAAGGGTCTCTGCAACACGCTTCCTGCTACATGGACTCGAACAGATATTTCTGTCCCACACACAGAAGAGGGGACTTTTCTTCTCCTCCGTCGGACATATTAACCCATTGAGATCCGTCACAACATGGCAAATATGAGCCCAAAGACACTGACGGGCTTATCTACCAGTTCAAGTGTTCCTTTGGGACTGTGTGTGGTATCTTTTGGTGGATCATCGTGATCCTTTATCCCTGGTGAAACCATTAGAAGAGGCTGCTAAACTCCAGACTATACAGTAACGTATAAACTCCCCACCGCCAGAACTGGATGGAGTCACCCCCTTACAGTTGTTTACAGTAGGAGGATGTTATTAGTCTTATGCCATGTGGACCACTAATCCACATGTCTACACAGCTCCATAACAATCTCCCAGAATTCAACACGTTTCCATCTATACACCTCACAATTCGTTCCATGTGTTGGTGTACAGAGGCTGAAAAACGCATCATCATGCGGATATTTATGGACCTAACTGTAAACGTATCATCGTCAGCTGATCAGACAACATTTTAAGTGTAACCACCAATTCTAAATCTGTACATTAAGTTTTCCATCCACCTCAATGCACTAGATAATAATCACCTGCTTTTGATAGTGTAACTAGACATTTAAATAAAAG
Organism: Anabas testudineus; assembly: GCF_900324465.2. Lineage (NCBI taxonomy): Eukaryota > Metazoa > Chordata > Actinopteri > Anabantiformes > Anabantidae > Anabas > Anabas testudineus. The sequence continues at coordinate 24,519,317 of NC_046622.1, read as the reverse complement.
TATTCACTTATTAGTGTCAACTAGGCTCATCATGTGCCTGACTGAATCTTGAGCCTCCTCTATGACTTGTTGTATCTCAGATAATCGACTCATTAGTCCGCTGTTGTCACGTCTCAGCTCAGCTTTGATGTCTGCTGAGTTGATGTGACCACAGTTTAGCCCTGAGTGGGCTGACAGTCGTGATACGGTGCACTGTGCATCTACAAACGGATCCTGCCACTGTTCACTTCCTCTGCTTGTGTTGTGGTTGACACACGCAGTGAGAGCCTGCGCTGGTTGAGATCATGAAAGCTTTCAGCATATTTGAACACAGGACTGAGTGAGACAGGCTGCTTCGACCTAACTCTTCCTGCTGCTTCCTGACCGTCGTCCCCGAACGTTAAAGGATGGACTTTAACAAAGTGCTATTCATCAGAGTACAGGTGCGGCTGTTTTAGATTGTAAAATAACATGTCAGATGAATGTAGGAGCTGAATGGGTTTCGTCCTGTGCTCACCTCAACCTTTCTTCGAATGATTCATGTTATCTTAAAGCTTCAAAACCCATTTTCCAGACAGATGCTCTTTGACCTGCTGCCGTCTGAATAGTGGCTGGGCGACATTGTGACTAATCATGAGCGACAATGCTGCTTATCGAAGTGAGTGCTCGGGCTTCACAGATAACTCTTACATCCAGATGAATTCAACTTCACATCGTACGCACTGTGAGAGCACGTCGGACTTGACTCTTTCTGTCCTGTTGCCTTTTTTCAGATGCTTTTTTCGTCCTCGCTGGGATTTTGTGCACCACCATCCTCCTGTTCATCGTGTTGGTCATCGTGTGTCTCAGAAAGTAAGAGATGCGACACTCGGTCTCTGAGTCTGAGCCAGACCTGCCGTGGTCTCTCAATACACTCTACCAATATCCACTTGGACTCAGTGAGTCTTTGAATGTCAAAGATCAGTGGGACTAAGCTGTAGACAGTAGTATGAAATACTTTATCTGCATACAGTTTTCTAGGAGATCAGGCTCCTTCTTGTTCATGCTAGTGAGTCATGTAGTCATGTTTAACTTTGATCAGTTTCATTTGGTAATTAGAGGGCTATGAAAACAGTTTACCCCCTTTCGTAATTATTATTTGAATATTTATTCACACTAAGTGATTCAGATCAAACTCATTTGAATATTACCCAGCTGATTTTAGGTAAATACAAAATGCAGTTTTTAAATGATGATGGAAAGCTGAGTTAAATGTTACTTTTTAAACCCAGGTCAGATTACTGCCAGACCTGTTAAATCAAGAAATCAATGCCTGACAAAGTGAAGCACACTAAAAGTTGTCATGTATCAGGCCGGACAGGGTTGAAAAGCCATTATCCACAAACAGAGAGAACCTGCAGCACTGGCGAACTTTCCCAGCAGGTCATAAAAGAACCCAGAACAACATCTGAAGAACTGCAGGTCTCTCTTGTCTCAGTTAAGATCAGTGTTCATGTAGTGGAGGATCTGTTTATGCCAGTCCTCGTCTCTGACGTGAGTATTGACTTTGTGTGCTTCCATGGACATTCATGGTCTCCAGGTCAGGTTTTGGTTAATTCCCTGCACCAAAAAGCTTATTTTCCATCGACCTCAGCTTAACGCTGATGTTATTGATATTACCATGTGTTAGTCTGCTAACACACTAAATACATTATCACTTAGTAAACATCAGAGTTTTAGCATGTGAGCATATTATTAATATTATTACTGTTATTATCAGTGAGAAACTACCTCTGTGTCTTTACTGCAAATGGTTATTTAACCCTCCAAATGGAAACAGTGCTGTTACCACTGAAACCCACCCCCCCCCCCACCCCAGCAGTGTTTCACAATGCACACTACTTTTTCTTGCAGATATCGTTCTATGACCCACATCATTCACGAGCTGCAAAAGAGCAAGTGGCCGTCGGTTCCTGTCCCTCAGGCAGGCCCAGCTGTGCAGGAGGAGATGGAAGAGGTGGCAGAGGTTCCCCCTTGCATTCCCCTGCGGCAGACCAGCGTAGTCAAGTTCCCCTCCAGGAGGCTGTGGAAAGACCGGGAGCAGGTACGGCTGCTAAATCGAGAGATTCATGATGTGGTTAGAAAATGTTCCTGCTGTACGACAGTGGCCTATTTAAAGAGGTGAGCCGAACACGCAGCAGAGGAACTCTCACGTGCATGATGGAATAAACTGAACGTTAACTTAACCTATGACACGTCTCACCAGCGTCAATGTTAATTGTCTCTTCTGTGTCAGTGATATCGTGTTTGCAGCTCAATATGGAGCCAACTCAAACTCATGTTTGTGACTTTGACCTGATGCTGTCGGTTTGCTCGTCCTCCCAGTGTCTGCTGTTCTGCTCTGCTTTGATGTACAGTGCCCCCTTATGAATATTTAATGTCATCTGTCCAAGGGTCCTTCTTTCACAAAGTCAGACCTGAACCTGCTGCAGCTGATCAAAGCCGGGAAGGAGGGCGTCTACTATCAGGCCAGGATGAATAAAGGGACGTGTAAAGGCCACAGCATGTTCACCTGCAAGATCAGCAAGGAAGGTACTAACATCCTGCTCTGGAGCTTTAGACCCATAAACATCTGAGACAGAGCAGCCCTGGAGACAGAAGTGATCAGTGAAGGTCAATAACACGACAAACGCTGTTATCCAAAGAGAATTACAAGTCAGGTACAAAGCAAATATCTAAACCAAGAAGATGAACTAAAGTAAAGTGCTCTAGAAAGAAGGTAAGAGAGGAGTCAACAAGTCACGTTGGAGAGAATCAAAGTGTGACAGTGTGATACTTTTCAGTCATATCTCCTCTAGTAATAGTTTCAATGACGCCACAACAGTTCAGATCTAGTCTTGCTCTTTTTAAGCCGGTGCTACAACTTCTTCAACAAGCTCAGCTTTCACGTGCAGGAAACATTGTTCCTATTAATATACAGATGAAGAATGTATTTGTTAACTATGTTGACATGTTTCTATTAACAATGGTCAAGTGAAGGCAACCATCTCACTTTGCTGTTCCCCTCAACCTTAAGGAGCATTTTAGCATCTTTCAGCTTGTTTTGGTTTTCAGGTCTGTGTCTTTATTGTTCTGGTTCCCCCTCTGAATTCTCATCTGCATCATTTCCACAGTAAACATGCATCAGATGCTCATCAGCAAACAGCAGACAGGCAGCGTTGACACCTAGCTGATGAACGTAGTAGTGTGGCATTTGGCAGCTAACGAGGTTGAACATTGAGCTCCTCTGGTGGCCACAAACATGACTCCACATGGTTGATCTGTATCTTCCAGATGTGTGAATGAGCAGCTGGTTTAAAAGTAATAACACATCATTGACTAAAAACATAGACAACATGGACTTTTTTCATATTAGTTTCAAACTGAACTGGACTTAGAGCTCTTTGCTGTCTGTTCATAGCATAATGTGAATGGGTGAGTCATGACTTACCTCTGTTCAGGGTGTTCAAGCTGTAGTAGGAGAATATGAGCCCACCTCTCCATCACACCTAATCACTGCTGTTCACACCTGTCTGAAATACAAAGCATACTTTAAAATCACTTGGACGTCAGAGGTTTAAGTATCATCGTGATTTTCTTATTGTTTAGTCTCGTCACTGCATTTCCTTTGAAGGTCGTGTTCCCCAAAACGAAATGCAGTATTCTGGCACATAAAACCAAATCTAACTGCATGACTTGGTGTCATGACCAATGTGGATCTGAAGGACAGCGCTTTTATTTTGAAATGTCAGTCTACGACGACACTCGGCCCAAACCAAACAGCTGTGTCTCCCTATGAACCAGTGCGTAGGTGCATTTCATGTTGTGTATTTTCTCTCTTGAGGCGTTCGTGCTAAGAACTTGGACACGGAAATTTCTATTATGAGGAAACTGGTTCAACACAAGAACATCCTCCAGCTACTGGACTGGAACACCACTCAGGGTGAGAGACTTTCCTTGTATGCACACAGTGTTACCACTCTGCTGAAGTCTCTACAAGTGTGTTTGAGAGTGTTTCGCTTTGTGCAGAGCCTTACATGCTGATCATGGAGTATGTGAGCTATGGAACGCTGAGGACCTACCTGCAGACCAACAGAAGCCACCTGAAGGATAACCCTGAGCTGCAGAGCCTCCTCACTATCGCCTCGTACCACATCGCTCTGGCTATGCAGCACCTGTGCTCCAAGATGGTAACAGCATCACAGACTTTCAGAGAGACAGTATAGTGCTGATTAATGTTACAGTTGAACACCACTGACAAAGCCCATGTCCATTAACAGTGTCACTAGTTGTTTTTATACTCAAACACATGGATGAGACATGCTAAGTACTGTCAGTGTGGTCTTCCCTGCAGATTATACACTGTGACTTGGCTCTGAGGAACATCATGGTCAGTAAGTTTCCCTGGGAGGTGAAAGTGGCGGAGTTCGGCCTGGCCCGAGACTCAACACGCCTAACGAGTCGCCGCAGCAGTCGTTGGAGAAACCCACGGGTAAGACAAGTTCACCCACACACGGAGAATTCAACACAACACTGATGGTGTTGTGACTGTTGGGATTTCAGTTTTGCTATGAGCTGTGAAGGTGTCATGTAGAATCGTTTTCTAAGGTTTAGGTCACATCTTCAGCCACATGGATGTCATCCACTACTGAATCAAATACTGTGACACTTGATCTAATACTGTGACACTTGATCTAATAATGTGACACTTGATCTAATACTGTGACACTTGATCTAATACTGTGACACTTGATCTAATACTGACACTGGATCTAATACTGTGACACTTGATCTAATACTGTGACACTGGATCTAATACTGTGACACTTGATCTAATACTGTGACACTGGATCTAATACTGTGACACTGGATCTAATACTGTGACACTGGATCTAATACTGTGTGACACTTGATCTAATACTGTGACACTTGATCTAATACTGTGACACTTGATCTAATACTGTGACACTTGATCTAATACTGTGACACTGGATCTAATACTGTGACTCTTGATCTAATACTGTGACACTGGATCTAATACTGTGACACTTGATCTAATACTGTGACACTTGATCTAATACTGACACTGGATCTAATACTGTGACACTGGATCTAATACTGTGACACTGGATCTAATACTGTGACACTGGATCTAATACTGTGACACTTGATCTAATACTGTGTGACACTGGATCTAATACTGTGTGACACTTGATCTAATACTGTGACACTGGATCTAATACTGTGACACTGGATCTAATACTGTGATACTTGATCTAATACTGTGACACTTGATCTAATACTGTGTGACACTTGATCTAATACTGTGACACTTGATCTAATACTGTGTGACACTGGATCTAATACTGTGACTCTTGATCTAATACTGTGACACTTGATCTAATACTGTGTGACACTGGATCTAATACTGTGACACTTGATCTAATACTGTGACACTTGATCTAATACTGTGACACTGGATCTAATACTGTGACACTTGATCTAATACTGTGACACTGGATCTAATACTGTGACACTTGATCTAATACTGTGTGACACTGGATCTAATACTGTGACACTTGATCTAATACTGTGACACTTGATCTAATACTGTGACACTTGATCTAATACTGTGTGACACTTTATCTAATACTGTGTGACACTTGATCTAATACTGTGACACTTGATCTAATACTGTGACACTTGATCTAATACTGACACTGGATCTAATACTGTGACACTGGATCTAATACTGTGACACTTGATCTAATACTGTGACACTTGATCTAATACTGTGTGACACTGGATCTAATACTGTGACACTTGATCTAATACTGTGTGACACTGGATCTAATACTGTGACACTTGATCTAATACTGTGACACTTGATCTAATACTGACACTGGATCTAATACTGTGACACTTGATCTAATACTGTGTGACACTGGATCTAATACTGTGACACTTGATCTAATACTGTGTGACACTTGATCTAATACTGTGTGACACTTGATCTAATACTGTGTGACACTTTATCTAATACTGTGACACTGGATCTAATACTGTGTGACACGTATCTTGTATTTTGAGAGTTTTGATCACACCTTGTGTGACACTTGATCTTATGTGTGATTACACATATACATGATTTTGTTTCCACCTAATGTGATTTTCATTTAGCACCATTCACTGAACAGGAAAGATCTTTCAGAGAGATTTGGTTTTAATGTCAGAGCTCAACAGAAACAGAAACATTAATGTCATTAATGTGACTTTAAGGGTATTCATGATTTCCATGATGAACTTTATTACCAGTGACACTGTGCACAAATGTCTCAGATAACATCTCTTTCTCTTGAATGAGTTTCAGTGTCATTTAGCTGGCAGACCATTCTTACACGTCACATTTGTAAAATAACATTTTCCATTGTGTGTAACTTGTACAGCAGCGTGTGCCGCTGCGCTGGTATCCCCCAGAGTACTTCAAGAACAACTATTACAGCTTCAAAGGAGATGTGTGGGCCTTTGGCATCGTGTTGTGGGAGATGCAAACATTTGGTGAGTTGGTGGCCAGGGAAATGACAAGTGTAACACATGGCACATAATGGTAGGATGTATGACGTTAGACTTAGTCCTGGCTGTTTTGCTGTTGCTGGAGGATCCTCTCTGTGCATTGAGAGGTCGTGTTGGGATACGGAGAATCGACGTTACTCCAACACAGCACAACGTCTCAAAGCATGGGTTTGAGAGCAGAGTTTAAATGATGACAAATTAAAGTGTCTGTTTACTTAAGACAATTAAAAAACAGATGTTATCTCCACTCAGTACAGCGGAGGTTCATGATTTGTGGTGTTCAGTCTGTGTGGAATGTAACTAAGTACATTTACTACTTAGTGATGTACCTAAGTAAAATTCAGGGTACATTTTTGCTGATTGTGGTTATTTTATTTTATTGATAAACTAGAGAATTAATTGTTACTTTCTGAGTGAAAAAAATCTCCTAGTATTTTAACCAAAGTACTATATATACTTGTATTTTTACACGTTTACTTGTAATGCAGGACTTCTACACACTACACTGTAGTATTACTACTTTAGCTTATATGATACCAGATCTAAGTACCTCATCCAAAGTTGTTGTAGTTGCTATAAAAACTGTTGACTACCATTCCTTCTACAAAACACACTTAGTAACATAGTGGAAGCACAGTTTCACTTAAATGTAAACGTCACATTTTCAGGTACCTTACCATACCCACACTTGGAGACGTCAGAAGCAGTGGTGTACCACATCTGTATTGGTCATAAAAACCCCAATCCTGAAGGCTGCAGACAAGAGATGTAAGTCATTCAGTGGAATAGTGATATGCTCAAAATGAGCAGCTTTTCCTTTAAACTGATCCCACTCTAGAGAGGGAAGCTCAAGAAGTCTGTTTTTACTGCTGCTTTCCCAGCTTTTCTTCTCCAGCTGCAGAAGACCTCTGTGTTAGTAGCTGTAGTCGTATGATTACATCAGCTAATCCTCCAGTTCTAATTAGAGTGCTGTCATTATCACATGGGACAGTTACCTCCTTGTATTTGACTTAATGAATGCACTGAATGTCTAAACCCTTCAGAGTCCATATCATGAAGGACTGCTGGCAGGAGCCGTACAACCTGAGACCCTCGTTCACAGACCTAGTCCGCATGCTTGAGGACATCATGGAAAGTGATGCAGTAAGGAGCTGGCTGTTATTGAACTCTTTCAGAGAATAAGGATTATGTACAGAGACTGGAAATAAAGCTACTGTCATGTAATGTGATCTTTTTATCATCCTATTTATATAACACCCTATTTTTTTCCCTTGCTTTGCTCTTCTTATCTTTACAGGACTATGTAGATGTTGAGAGTGAGCCTGTGGTGAAAGATGAGGCTGAAAACCATGAAACTAAGAGTCTACAAGCATCCTGTCTTAATACATTTACTGAAGCATCAGATTAAGTAATATACTGGACATTTTAAATTCATATGCAGAACTTTTTAGGCTACATCAATGTGCTATAGACACCGTACAATTACACAGAAACATTCAATTGGAGGCAAAAGTAGTACCATAAAGTCTTGTGGGTGGGAATAATAATAATGTACATAGATTGTATGTGGATGGCACTGTTAAAAAATAGTCCTGTTGTGTGTGTATATATATATATATATATACTATTAATTACTTTTTGGTCATATTTATTTGTTTTTTACATGTGGATGAAACGTTTTATTTAGCCTATATACTGTATGTTGTTGAGGAAGCTTGTAGCACATTTAGCAACTTACAACTAAAAATGTACTATGCACTGATGCACTGTCTGGATTGGATGGTGTTGTGTTAATTTCTATTTTCCTGTCAAGATTTGTTTCCCCTTTGATGAGGTATCTGTCTAAAAAGGAAAAAAATGTGAAAGCGTTCACAGGTGCCAGAATACATCTTAAGTTGATTCTACAACTACTGTAGCATAACACAGAAGTATAATAAACTAGTTTTATAATGTAAGGAAACAATGCTAACAAACTTATTTATGTATGGAAACCCTCTATGTTTAGCTGGATAGAGCATAAAATATATTTTAGCAGCAATGAATAACTTTTATTATTTCATAAACCTTTTGGAGTAAATGAGTACATGTGCAATAAATTTTGTGTTGTTATTTCTGTATTTGATTTATCAAGACGCTTGTAAAGTGACTACATTGAAATTGCAACACATCTTTAAGGATGCATGTGCAAAACTGCCTTGTTTTAGTAAACGCAACATTTCCGAGCTGCACTAGAACGCAGCATGTGCTGTATATGTACGTGTGTGAGTGTGTGTGGGACTGAATGGTGCGTTCAGGAACGCCCCCGTCTCCCTCTGCGCTCCAATGGGATTCGTTGAGGGAACACGCGTTTCTACGACACTGCTGCAGCCGCCGCTTTGAACCCGCGGCTCGTTTCCTCTCTGTCGCTGGAACACAGGTCACAAAATGGCTCTCCGCGTGTTAGAAATCCTCTTCTTCTTCTATTTTGCCTCTCACATTCCTATCACATTATTTCTTGACTTACAAGCCCTGCTGCCCGGACACGTGTACCCTCAGCCGGTAAGTGACAGGACAGTGTGTCTCATCACTGTGATGTGGGACTGAGTCTCACGGTGGACGTCTCTCTGTCTCTCTCTGTCTCTCTGTCTCTCTCTGTCTCTCTCTCTCTCTCTCCTCCAGCTCAAAGATCTTCTCCGCTGGTACGCGGAGGGCTTCAAAGACCCCATGGTGCTGGACCCTCCGGAGTGGTTCAAGTCCTTCATATTCTGCGAGGCTCTGCTCCAAACGCCGTTCTTTCCCGTCGCAGCTTATGCTTTTCTAAAAGGTCAGGAAACACTGTTTAAACCCGCCTGTGTTATTCTGTGAGACACGCAGGCTGCACAGGGAAACACATAGAAATGACCTGAGGTGATTATAAAAGAGCTACTGCAGAGATTTAGAAAAACGAGGTCTAACCTTTGACCTTTGACCGCAGTGAATGGAAGGAAGTAAGACCAGATAAAACCTACTACTCTAGCACAATCTGATTTGGAGGTACATGGGTTTTTTCTATTTTCCACTACAGTTCAGATGGAAGTATTCTACTTTAGACCACACTACATTAATTAGTTACTTTATATATAAGTATAATCACTGATTTCAAGCTGATGTGTTATTATACAGTAACTCCCTGTCAGTACATGAAATGGTTAAAATCAACTGCAACATTAGTGACATTTACACAATGATGCAGTTTAATGAATAATGCAAAGTATAATGACTACTGAGTGGATAGTGATTTAATATTATCTCCTTTTAACACCTGTCAGTGCTCTGTAGTCTCTGACTTTTGCTCTTTTGCTGTTTTGAGTAAAAAAAGTATTGAGTTTCATTGAGTTTAGTATTGAGTTGGTGTAAATAAAACACATCCTCGCACTTGCAGTAGCTGCGTGTTACCATTCTAATAGAGTGCACGTGTTCTCCAGCCTGGATCATCTTGTAATCACTCCATGTGCTTCTTGTCTTCCAGGTGGCTGTAAATGGATCAGGACCCCTGCCATTGTCTATTCCACACATGTGGCTACAACACTGATCCCGATCTTAGCCCACATTCTTTTCTATCAGTTCCCTTTGAAACCCCACCCCGGTCCCCAGACCCTACAGGAGCGCTGGCTGCTTGTCTCCATATACGCTCCATACCTGTTGGTGCCTGTGCTGCTGCTCCTCACCATGCTGCTGTCCTCTGCGTATAACTCTAACTCCAAGTCTGATCATGCATCTGCCAAAAAGACCAAGAAGAAGAACTAAAACATTTCCAGACTGTAGCTCTATAATTTACTCTGATTGTAAAAGATGCTCTTCTACAAACAGTACATCAGTGTCTGTCTGTGATGTAGACGAGAGTCTGTGAGTCAGGCTGCATAATAACACTGTAATAGAAAGAACCGACATTGTTACATCAACCAGATTGAGCACATTTATTGTTAGGCTATAATTAAACCTTTATCAATCAGAAATTAATACATTTCTAAGTGATTAATATTTAGGAGACTATGGGTAACCTACGTATGTGCAGCTTCTATATATGGCCAAGAACAACATGGTGGCTGGGTATTCAGTGTGGTTAGTCACATGTTCAGATTTAGACATAAGAAGAATCATATGTTTTCTCTTAGCTTTTGACATAATAACACACAATAACGTGTTCCTTTTGGTCACAGACAACATTACGGAAATAGCTCTGAGCTGTAGACTTCCTTTCTACCCAGTTTAGAGCAGTTTATTAGCTGCAGATTCAAGATTTGAATTTGCCATTTATGCATAAACAGACCGTCCAGGCAATCAGCCAAAAAAGAACACATGGTCTAAGAATTTAATAAAAGAAAAAAATTTAGACACTGTAAAGAACAGGGTAAAAAAATAAACATAAAAAAATTAATACAATGGTGAGTTTCAAGTATTGCCTATGGTTTTGCACATAGTGGTGTTGTACATGGTATGAACACATAGTTTGTAAGATACATCTAGCTTCACCTAATGCAGCACAGTTCAGTTATACACAGACATCATACAGTATAGAGACATGAATGACTCTGAATGTCTCAGTACATGTTTATTGCCATACCATAGCAGCTACAGTAAGTTTTTGTTTTGTTTATTTTATTGGATTTATTAAGGATCCTGATAGATCCAGTTGAGTTTATCAATCTTTTCTAACGATACCTGGCAAAGATGGAACAATCTAATATCTAAAAATCTCAGAGACACTATGTCTAACCATATTCTTACCCTAGATGACTTAGTATTGGCCTCAAGGAACACTGTAAGAAATCTCAGCGATATCTCCTTCACTTTATACATAAAATAAATCTCTAGAACTGCTCTTTTCCACCTGAGAAACATTGTTAAAATTAGGAGCATCCTGTCCCAAAGTGATGCTGAAAAACTAGTCCATGCATTTGTTACTTCCAGACTGGACTATTGTAATTCCTTATTAATAGTTTGTCCCAATAACTCATTAAAGAGCCTCCAGTTCATCCAAAATGCTGCAGCCAGAGTTCTGACTGGAATTAGCCAGAGAGATCATATTTCTCCGTTAGCTTCTCTCCATTGGCTCTCTGTTAAATCCAGAATCGAATTTAAAATTCTTCTCCTTACATATAAAGCACTTAATAATCAGGCTCCATCTTATCTTAAAGACCTAGAGGTCTTTAAGATAAGATAAGAGAGGACCTCTCTCTGTACCTTTCTGCAGGTTTCCCCAACCAAAATGTATGTTGCCAGTGTGTGGATACTGGTCCTACCACCCTGACCAGTGTATGACTTGTACTCTCTCCTCTTTCCACTCACTCCACCCTGAGCCTGGTTCAGCTGGAGGTTTCTTCCGTTGAAGGGAGTTTCCTCTTTGTCTCTTTTCAGTGATATAAACAGTTTATCGACATATTATTGGCCTACTACAACATTAGCAATTTGGACTGGTAGTTGCACACACAAGAACACCTGGGCCACACCTTCTATAGCTTTTTACACCAGTCTTAATATAAACTTTGTTTACACTGATTTCATTTATTATTGCATTTTCCCCCACATTTGTCCACAACAACAACAAGTAGTAACAAGTAGTGTTGGGTGTGAACTTTGTAACTGTACACGCACAATAATAAATGTGGTGGTGATTGTGTGTAAAATCTCAAAAAGCCTCAAGATGTGCTTGCAGTATGCTTTTAGTGCTTCAGTGCCTAATGAACACGTTTACAGCTCAGTAAAAGCTTAGCAGGCTTTTACTGAACTAACTCAATGTGACTGTTGTTAAATAATTGAAATAATAAAACTCAAATATCAACTTTTTAGAGCTGTGAGATAAGATAAAAATGGTGATTGTATTGTTCACTGTATGAAATAAATGCTAAAATAGTGTCTAGTATGTAATGAACAGAAGAAGCAATCAGGAAGCCTTCTCGACTCCAACTTGATTACCTGGGTTAAGTCATTACACTGTCCTGTTGGCAAAACCTATGTTACTTTTAGACTTTGGAACGACCCATGCTGCAGGTTTAAGCAGAGGACCTTGTGTTTTTTTCTCTTTGACTTCTGTGTTGGGCAGCGTACACTATTTCTGCTGATGCCGGGGGAAAAATACTGGAGCAGCTGTGGGTGGTGTGAATTCAAGCTCCTGTTTAACAGATGCAGATGGAAATTCAGCAATTTCAAATATATAGTTTCTTTCATTGTCACTCGGACTTCCCTTTGTGCAAAGTTGATTTCCGTCAGCTTGCAAGCAGCTGGAATTCACTGTCTGTCTTATAGAAAAGACAAGAATTGATTTTCAATTAAAAACAGCCTAATTTCATAAGGTTGGATTTACTTTACTCTATTTGTGTTAGACTCTCTTACAATTTGAATAGAGTCTGCTTTATGTAGACAGTTGCTAATGATTATTGTCTCTCCTCTGTCTCTCTTTTATAGGTCCAATTAGGGCAAAATACTAAAGAAATAAACTTTTACATCTTTACTCACAAACATATTGTCACTATCAGAGCAGCAGCGTAAGATGAAGTAGTTTAACATGAAAAATACACAAAAATGTTGTGTATTTGTGATGAGTCACATGTGTTAATTTCCATGTAAGAACACATGTGACTCACCACTGAGCTGTGTTTGTCACAGATGTGTTTCTGGGGAAACTGGCAATTATTTAATTTATTAAGGCTAGGACACACACACACACACACACACACACACACACACACACACACACACCTACAATAGGTATTGTGAAGTGCAGTGTGCACTCTCTGTTTGGCTCTGACACCATCTTGTGGCTGAATAACTAACTTGTAGTAAACTCAGTATTTACATTTCCAAGTGTTAAAGGACATATTAGTCGACCAGGCGGCTCAGAGCAGTCGTTTACCAATCATAGGATCGGTGGTTCGATTCCTGGCTCCTCCTGTCACATGTCGAAGTGTCCTTATGCAAGACACTGAACCCCAAGTTGTCCCCAGTGGGTCAGATCAGCTGCACAGCACCTGTGTGTGTGTTATATTACGTTATAATGTAAATATCAATATGTTGAAACACATAGTCTAAGCTCTGTATTCATATTTCTAATCTACAAACCTCGTACACGTGAGTGAAAGAAGTACAAATTGTAAAATAAGTCTATCAATAAATATTATATTCAAATATAAAACAATAGAAGTAAATGTAAAATACAAACGAATACTGAAAAGGTCAGTGTGATCATTAGCGACTGTCTCATAATTGATTAAAGGTTATTTTAAATCTTGAGTCATTTAAAGACTGACCTGTCTCCATGTCCCAGTGTCCCAGTGTCCCACACCAGACCAGCTGTCTCAATAAAGAGGACAAAGCGGAGTCACGGACATCGGCAGTTTGAGGGTTATTATGAGACATCGTAAACTCTAAACACCGACTTAAGCTCGTAGAATTGAGTTTGAATTCAGTTTCAATGTTTACATGAGCGTGTTGAAGAGGACTTACTTCAGAGTGGAGTTAAGTAAGGACTAATTCTTGTAGCGGATGGAGACACTAAA